>NC_143132.1:11527500-12777500 GCF_059928025.1 Delphinapterus leucas | reverse complement strand
TGAGTTCAGTAAGGTGATGATTCCTAGGAAACACTCCTCTGCACGCAATAAAAACGAAAATATAAGGAAAAGGTGACATTATACTAAAACCCGAGATGATTTACCATTTTTAGCATGTGTTACCACCTTTTTGTTCATTTCCATTGTGCCATGACAGTCCCGACTTGACCACGTAGGGACAAGAAAACTCCCCCACCTGACATGGAGAAGGAGCTGATGATGGAAGCCTGATGCCTACTCAGGAATGAGGAAGAAGGTGGTCTTTTCCCCTCCCCACTTTTCCTTTGATTATAAAACTGTAGCCCACTAAGTTTTGGGGCTGTGGCACCCTCTTGCTGGCCCACTTGTAAGCCTCACAAGCATCCTATTCTAATAAAACACTTCTTTTTTTTTTTAATTTTATTTATTTAGTTATTTTTGGCTGTGTTGGGTCTTCGTTTCTGTGCGAGGGCTTTCTCCAGTTGCGGCGAGCGGGGGCCACTCCTCATCGCGGTGCGCAGGCCTCTCACTGTCGCGGCCTCTCTTGTTCCGGAGCACAGGCTCCAGACGCGCAGGCTCAGTAGTTGTGGCTCACGGACCTAGTTGCTCCGCGGCATGTGGGATCTTCCCAGACCAGGGCTCGAACCTGTGTCCCCTGAATTGGCAGGCAGATTCTCAACCACTTCGCCACCAGGGAAGCCCTAAAACACTTCTTATCTATCACTTTGCCTCTACCTGAATTCTTTCTGCACTGAGACATAAAGAACCAGAGCTCCTCGGAACCCCCAAAATGCCACCTAGTGGTTTTAAACTCACTAGCAAGACTGTCTTTTCTTGACTCAGAGCTCTCCAAGTACAAACAGCCTTTTCTTCAAGACATTTGTCAAAAACAATCAGAGACAGTTGTTTAACATCACGGCTGCCTGAGACAGTGCATAACTGCCAAGGCAAACAATAAGCCAATCAAAAAGCTTAAAAGGAAAGTATGGGGGATGAGTTATTCAGAGGGGGCTTTTCAAAGCTCTGACATATTCCTGGGAATCTAGAAGGCCACACACATGCATAGGACTGTGGGCATGACCACAGCTGTGTCACGTTCAGGCATGACCACAGCTGTGTCACGCTCAGGCAAGACCTGAGAAGGTCTTAAGCTCTCAACTCTGACTGACCTTGTGGCTCTGTGCAAGCAGGAAGTAAAGGCTAAGGCAAAGTTGTAAACTACTTGTCTGAGTGTTAAAGGTAAACACCCAATACACACACAGAGCCCTCACAAAGATTTAGAGACTTATTGGTTCTGGGCATTTAAGAAATCTCTGTTTGGGCTTCCCTGGTGGCGCAGTGGTTGAGAGTCCGCCTGCCGATACAGGGGACACGGGTTCGTGCCCCGGTCCGGGAAGATCCCACATGCCACAGAGCGGCTGGGCCCGTGAGCCATGGCCGCTGAGCCTGCGCATCTGGAGCCTGTGCTCCGCAACAGGAGAGGCCACAGCAGTGAGAGGCCCGTGTACCGCAAAAAAAAAAAAAAAGAAGAAAAAAGAAATCTCTGTTCAATCATTAGGATACCACTAAGCTAACTGAGCAGAGACTTCATGGCCACCCACGACAAAGAATACAGGCTTTACAGAATTAATTCCGAAAAGTCACTAAACAAACAACAACAAGCCCTGGAGAAGGGAAAGAATCTGCTTCCCAGAGTCGGCACATTATATTATTTAAAAGATCCAGTTTAACCTATGACCTAGCAATTCAACCCATGACTGCAGAGTAATAGATGCTGTTGGTGTCCCACCCATCTCAGGGAAATAAAAACGTATGTTCACGCAGAAACATATACACAAATAATCCTAGGAATCTACTCAAAATAGCCAAAAAAAAAAAAAAAGGAAACAACCCATCAATAGATGAATGGATAAATAAAATGTGGTATATAAATACTACGAAATATTATTATTTGGCAATAAAAAGGAATGGAGTGCTGAAATATGCTACAACATGGATTAACCTTGCAAACATGCTAAGTGAAAGGAGCCAGTCACAAAAGATCACGTATTATACAATTCTGTTTCTATGAAATGTCCAGAATAGGCAAATCCATAGAGACAGATTTGTGGTTGCCTCTGGCTGGGGTTTCTTTTTGAACAAGTGACAAGAATGTTCTAAAATTGACTGGGAATTCCCTGGCGGTCCAGTGGTTAGGACTCAGTGCTTTCACTGTGGCGGCCTGGGTTCAAGCCCTGGTTGGGGAACTAAGATACCGCAGAGTGCATGGCATGGCCAAAAGTTTTTAAATATTTTAAAATTAAATTGGTTGTGATGATGGTTTCACAGCTCTGTGAATGTAGTCAAAACCACTGAATTATATACTTTAAATAGGTAAATTGTATGGTATGTGAATTCTATCTCAATAAACCCGTTACCAAAAAAAAAAAAATGGTGGCCTTAAAATTTTGCCTTTCCTCCCTCCTTCTCTATGGGGTATTTACTAGACAGTGAACAGAGGTTAGAAGAATCATCAGGAACGTGGAAATTATCATTTTATCTTGTCCAGCTTTGACATACACAGCAAGGTTGTTTCTATTTGAAAACAAAACGTAGCCACAGAGGGGCAATTGTCTAAGCTTCCTTAACATTTACATCCTAGCAAAGAAATAAGAGCGTTCTCCTGGGTTCCCTTACCTGCTGCTCCCTGCCCGGGCGCCCCTTCTCAATAAAGTCTTTTGCTTTCTCAGCACGTGTGTCTCCTCGGACAATTCATTTCCAAGTGTTAGACAAGAGCCCACTCTCGGGCCCTGGAAGGGATCCCCCTTCCTGCAACACGGTAATCAAAATGACTAGCAATGGAGAAGGAATTTCAGGCTTACTGGCTTATGTTAAGCTTAGGCACAGAGAATAAAGTATGTAGCAGTCACATATTTGGTTCTGGTCAGAATCACTTAGGTTTCTTCTCTGTAATTGCTTGACCTTAGCCGTCGGTTCTGTGCCAATTCTTATTTTACTGTCTTGGGCGCATGTACTCATCTTGCTGGGAGTTGTGACTCAGGTCATCTGATCTTGCAGGGAGGAGCCCCTGGTTTGATCTCTGGGGTTCTAGGCATAAACCGAGGTGGCTGAGATTCGCAAAGATCCCCCGTGGCCCTGCTCTGCCTCACCTTGCCCCTGGCAATGGTCATTTGATCCAAGGAGGAAGGTGCTGGACTCAAACTGCACCAAAATTTGAAAGAAACACAAAGTTAAGCATATTCTACAAAATACCTGAACAGCACTCTTCAAAACTGTCAATGTCGTCAAAAACAAGGGAAGTCTGGAAACTCACAGTTTAGAGGAGCCTAAGGAGTCATGACTACTAAATGTAATATGGTGCCCTGGATGGGATCCTGGCACAGAAAAGGACATTGGGTAAAAACCAAGGAAATCTGAATAAACCATGGAGTTTAGTTAGCAGTAAGGTATGGATATCAGTTCATTAGCTGTGACAAGTGCACCATAGCAGTGTTAACAATCGGGAAACTGGGTGTAGGAAATCTTTCTAACGTTTTTGCAACTTTTCAGTAAATCTGAAACTCTTCTAAATTAAAAGCTGATTTAAAAGAGTGAGAGAAACAGAAACATAGAGACCAAAAGTGATTGAAGTTGAGTGTTATGTCACCACCCTAGGAAGCAGTCCATGAGATTCTGCTGCTGCAGTCCCTGGGGTAGCCCTAATTCCTGTTCAGCCTTAAGATCTTTCTTTGATTCTGCAAGCTCTTCCAGTTTCCTTTCCATAGTCCCAAATGTGCTGAAGTTCACCAGGGATAAATTCTGTTGCTTGCAGCCAAAGGACCTTACCATCAAGTTCTGCTTCTGAGTCCTCAGGAAATAGGTCATGCCAGCCTTCAATTTATAAGGCAATGGCTGGGCCATAACACAAGCCTTGTTCTGTAATTTTCATACCCTTCATAACCAAACCTCTTAGTAGAGACGTTGACGGAGCAGACTCTATTTTAATCCTTCCTATTCTCATAGCATGAGTCTCTACAGAGATGGGGCCCATGCCCATGGAAGACATTACTAACTGATCACAATACCTGTACCCTGAGCATGACTGCAGAGTAATAGATGCTGTTGGTGTCCCACCCAGATCCCCTTTATTGGAAAGTATGCCCATCCATCTCCCAGCTGTTATGAAGGTCGGCTGCTAGAGGCTCACAGCTGCTCTCATCTCCAGAGAATTGCCATCAATGAAGTGGGAGGTGCCTCCCCCAAGGCAGCCTACAACCGATAACTGGCTAATCAGGGGCCACAAAAGAACGGCGCCCTTGCCTCAAGGTGAGACCAACTCTGAGATGTGATTCATGCTCCAGGGACCCCACTGGGATCAGGCTGAAGCTAGGCTGCACTGCGACCACGTTCTTCTGTAGCTCCTTCCCCTGCCCTGTATGGCTTCCTTCACTCCCTTTCTCCAAAGAGTCCTCCCTCAATAAACCCAGAGCATCAGAATCCCTGATTCAGGTTCTGCTTCAGGGAACCCAACCTAAGACATGCGACACAGAATCCTTCTCAACGTTGTGGCCGTGCAGCCGCTACCAATATACGAGTTGATACATGAGGTGAAACCTGTTTGACATCTCTACTGGGAATAATACTAACAAATGGGAGAAATTACACCAGCAAAAAAAGAAACATCGGGCTTCCCTGGTGGCGCAGTGGTTGAGACTCCGCCTGCTGATGCAGGGGACATGGGTTCGTGCCCCGGTCCGGGAAGATCCCACATGCCGCGGAGCGGCTGGGCCCGTGAGCCATGGCCGCTGAGCCTGCGCGTCCAGAGCCTGTGCTCCTCAACGGGAGAGGCCACAACAGCGAAAGGCCCACGTACCGCAAAAAAAAAAAAAAAAAAGTGGCAGTTGGGTTTTAAAAAAATAATAAACATCAACAAAGAAGCTAGAAGCCTAGATGACTCGCCAATTTAACTATTGGCCTCTGCAAAGACAAAGGAGAGTAAGCAGCCTTGTGACTCCTTTGTTGTGACACAGGGTTTAGGTATGATTTGTAGACCTGTCTGTCCATATTTCTTCTTCCTCAGTCCACAATTTAGGACAAGTGGTTCGACAGGAAGGATGCCCGCAGAACAAAGTGGGAAAAGATGAAGTTAAAGAAGTACATCTTTACTCCAAGAAGCTGTCATGTCTAATAGCTGAAGGCATTTCTCACTCTCCTTGGCTGGGTGAGCTAGTTGAGGAGCAGGTACACCGTCTTAAGAGCATCAGGAAACTAGCTGCAAATGGACGTCTTTCCTACTAAATATAACCTTGCTTGTTTTCACCCTATTGTTTAATGCCAGCTGAGTTTTACCAAAGAAAAAAAAAGGAGCGTATTGGGTGGAAAATGGGTAAGACTGCTGAACTAAAACTCAAAATAATAATGGCAAAAACTAAATCAAAATCTATCTATCTCTCGTGCAAAAGTATAGGCTGGTATGGCATAGATCTCGAAGGGGTACAAATTCCTAGTACCTTGTTGATTTGTCATCCTTAGAGTGTCACTTTTGTCCACTGATGGTCCAGCACAGTGCTAAATTTCAGCTGCCTGGAGGTGGGAAAGGGTAGAGGAGGGGGGATCTGCCCTTTCCTTTTTTTTTTTTTTTTTTTGCGGCACGCGGGCCTCTCACCGTTGTGGCCTCTCCCGTTGCGGAGCACAGGCTCCGGACGCGCAGGCTCAGCGGCCGTGGCTCACGGGCCCAGCCGCTCCACAGCATGTGGGGTCTTCCCGGACCGGGGCACGAACCCGTGTCCCCTGCATTGGCAGGCGGACTCTCAACCACTGCGCCACCAGGGAGGCCCTGCCCTTTCCTTTTAAGAGGATGATCTGGATCATGTATCACTTTGGCTCACTTTCCATTGACCAAGAGTTAGATACACGGCCACACTTAACTGCCAAGGAGACTGGGAAAGGGAAGACTTAATCTGACAGCCTTGAGTCCAGCTAAAAATTAAGCCTTCTATTTCTGAGAGAGAAAAGAGAATGGATTTGGGGGACAGCTATTAGAGAGAGAAGATGCCAGGAACGTAGGTAACGACCTGAGAAGGACACTGTCCTTTTTAGGGACACTGGGCTGACTTAAAAGTCTCAGACACTCCCATTCAATGCCTCTGGTACATTGTATTACTGTTCACCAAATTCTGTCTTCCTCTTGTGGTTTCCCTCCCCCCACCATCCACTTGCTTTGGCCAATGAAATGTGGGCAGAAGCGATGTGTGTCACTTACAGGTAGAAGTTTAAAGGCCAGCACATGGTTCACGGCCCCTCCCCTCCCTCTACCATGAGACCAGTGATGTTCTAGACAGAGGCTGCTCCATCAGCCTCTGAACTGCAGACGTTGAGAGCAGAGCCCCTGCTGACCTGAGATGAGCTTGCAGCACGAGTGAGAAATAAGCCTTGATGTTGTTACAAGCCACCGAGGTTGCCAGGTTGTTGCTGTATAGAGAGAGATTCAGCATTCCTGTCCTCCTGCCAGTGGCATCTTTGTTCATAAAGTATAGCTCCATTGCCATAAGCATAATAGTACTAATGGCTGTCTTTAATGAACACTTGCAATGGGTTAAGCCCTAATAATTTTATTCAGTGTTATCATTAAACTTTACTTGGGTTTGATAATCAATTTACAGATGGCTCCTAATTCTTTCACCATATGGTAATTATAAAATTCATCACTGAAGTGCATACAGGTTACTGCTAGTTGAAACAATTCTATCTGATAAATCCTTTTATAAAACAAGAATCTTTGGGAAATAAGCCCTGCCCTTAAATGTGTTTTCTAAGTTTAGCATCTCACAAATGCAAAACTATAAAATTATATTGTTAATAATTAGAAAAATGATAATATTAATGGTTTTCTTGTTAGTGCACTACTTAACATTGAACAGACAGCTAGAATACTTTGACTGCAAATAGGTGAAGAACCAACTAAAAGTGATTAAAATGATAAGGGTGTTCTAAACTGACTCAACCAAAAGCAAAGAGACAGGGAGGCCTTCCTTGGCTTTATGATGTCATTAAGGACCCATGCTTTCCATATTTCTGCTCTTCCATCCTTAGAATGTCAGTGATGTCTCCCCTCATGATCACAATGAGGCTGCCAAAGCCCCAAGCACCATATCCACATATGACAGCATTTGCCAAAAGAAGAGAATGGTACAAACTTCCATTTATAAAATAAATAAGTCATAGGGATGTAACGTACAACATGGCGACCATAGTTAATAATACTGTATTGTATATTTGAAAAGTTGCTAGGAGAGTAGATCTTAAAAGTTCTCATCACAAGGAAAAAAAATGTGTGACTGTGTGATGATGGATGCTAATTAAACTTATTGCAGTAATCATTTTGCAATATGAAATATCAAACAATTATGTTATACAGCTGAAACCAATGTATATGTCAATTATATCTTAATTTTAAAAAAAATTTAAGAAGGGAAAAAAGCAGTTTCTCCTCACTCATCTCTTTTCCTGAGGCCAGAAAGTCATTTTCTGAAGCCCCACGGTAGGTCCCCACCTACCTTGTGCCGATGGGCAACCGCCCACACCTAGCCACACGCAAGACAAAAACGGCAAGGTTCTGTCACTTTCAGCCTCCACTGTGGGAATGCGCACGGCTAAATTAGTCAGGAGAGAATAGGTTCTGCTGTGGTGAGAAACACCCCCAAATCTCAGTGGCTTAACACACTCACCTGCCAAAAGTCTGTGGAGTCTGTCAGGGGTCTAGAGTGCACCGTCTGTAAAGTAAGGCTACCTTGGTCCCCGCAGAGGGAGAAGAGGCAGCTGGGGGCTCACACACCATCTCCTCTTTACTTCAACCTGGAAGTCATTTACGTTACTTCCACCTACTTTAATCATGACTGGTCCCATGACCCTGCCTCGCTGTGAGCAAGCTGCAGGAGATGTAGGGACAGATGAAACCCTGGTCTCAGTCATGCTGGCTTTTCCCCTTTAAAAAACAAAATTCAACCGAGTACATTTGCAGATCCAGTTGGCTTTATTCAGGGCTTCATGAGTTGGGCAGAATCTCGTCCAGTAACTAGAATAGCATTTCAAGGGGTTGTACAAAAATGAAAGGTTTTTATAGGTAGAAGGAGGGTGGAGCAAGGAAGCTAACAGCAAAAGGGAAAAAAAAGGATTGTTTTCAAGCCAGGTCACCTTCTTTTGGGGGGTGGGGGAGGGCCCATCATGCAGGTTACCTCTGCTTCCTTGCGGGGATGGTACGGGGGCGGGGGTGGAGAGGGCCCACGTGACAGATCACCTCATTGGTTCTGACCAGAAAATTCCAGACTGGCCTATAAGGAATACTCTCCTGGGGAAGGTTGAAACTGCAATTAGGGCAGGAATTAAATCTAGGTTTGGTATCTTGGGCTTTAGCACAAGTGATGCCATTTTGGGCCTGTGGTTTCCTCTTTAACACCCCTTCATCACCACTCCCTCTCCGTTATCCCCTTGCCCCTTCCTCAGTCAACCCCAATACCATCCTCACTACATCCTAGTTTCTCTAGCCCCTGCCTCCCCTCCCTTCCTCAGAGGGCCACAGGTGCCAAGTCCCTCTGTAACCAGAAAGGGCAGGGGGTCCCCAGAGAAAGAGAAGCAGACACCGCTTTCTTGACAGAAGAGAAGCCATTTTTGGCCTGAGCTATTTTGTGATCTAAGCCTGGCCACAATGCTTGCCCTTGAACAGGTCTCAGTAACTAATGATCTTAAGGGAACAAAGGAATGCAGAAACAAATGATGTTATCAGGCAAGAGAAGTACCAATAGCAAAGATAATATTGATAATATCAGTTGTAAAGACTCCCAGTTCTGTTTCAATGGTAAAGATTAGGCTGAAGCTCAACCACCACATCAACTGGAACCTGAGGGAGGACAATGTTGACCTTTTCTGGCCCTCGTGACTTCAGTCAACTAAAGCTTGGACTCTGTCGACTGCCCAAGCCCCTTCATGAAAATACGTGTACACTTAGCTTAAAACTTCCCCAGTTTGGGGCTTTCCCTGGTGGTGCAGTGGTTAAGAATCCACCTGCCGATGCAGGGGACACGGGTTTGAGCCCTGGTCCAGGAAGATCCCACATGCTGCGGAACAACTAAGCCCGTGCGCCACAACTACTGAGGCCGCGTGCCACAACTACTGAAGCCCGCGCGCCTAGAGCCCGTGCTCCACAACAAGAGAAGCCACTGCAATGAGAAGCCCGCGCACCGCAGCGAAGAGTAGCCCCCGCTCGCCGCAGCTAGAGAAAGCCCGCGTGCAGCAACGAAGACCCAACACAGCCAAAAATAAAAATAAATAAATAAAATAAAAATTTTTTAAAAACAAAGAAACTTCCCCAGTTTTGATGTTTAGGGAGACACTGCTTTGTGGAAGATCCCCGGTGCGCTCCTTACTGGCTACAAGTAATAATACATCCTTCCCTCTCTTGATCTTTGGCTTCATTGTGTCTTTTGCCTCAACACCCACCAAGAAATGGACGCAGTTCTCAGGTAACACCTCCTGCATCTTAAAGAATGCACCGCTTCCAGTGACCTCCATTAAGTCAAAAGCACTCTTGCCTCTGCCTGCTGCTGCTGTCAAGAAGAAAGAGGGGGGAGTTTGGGGGCCATGGATAGAGGGAGAAGGACATTAGGAGTCCTCCAGGTCAAGGCAGTTTGCTTTTCCCCAAAACATCTAAATAATCATTCCAACCTCACACTGTGAGGATTAGTTTCCTAAAACAAACAAACAAAACCTTTCTTAGTTCTGCATAAGAGACTAAGATTTCAGGCTTCCCGGGTGGAGCAGTGGTTGAGAGTCTGCCTGCCGATGCAGGGGACACGGGTTCGTCTCCCGGTCCGTGAAGATCCCACATGCCACGGAGCGGCTGGGCCCGTGAGCCATGGCCGCTGAGCCTGCGCGTCCGGAGCCTGTGCTCCTCAACGGGAGAGGCCACAACGGGGAGAGGCCCGCATACCTCAGATGCAGGTTCCTCTTGTTGACATAACATTGACTTTTTAATTTCAGTTGTTTTTTAAAAAAATCATATATGTGCACTGGGAAAAAAATCTTAGCCAAATATTAATAGTGTTTATACCTGTGCAGTGGGACTATAAGTAATTTTTACTTTCTTCTTAACATACAAATGTAACCCTTTTAATAAGGATGAGGGAGGGGCTTTTTAAAAGAAAGAGCTTTCATATAATTCCAAGGTATATCTTTTCTACCCTTGCTATCAGGATGACCAGGAGAAGTTGATTCCCAGCACAAATATCAATTATTATAAATATCAGGGATTCGTTTTCCCGTGGGGAGGCAGGAGCGAGGGACAGGGGGAAGGTTATTTTACCCGAACTTGAAGTTGAAGCCGTCTGTGCAATGTCTGGTTCCCAGAAACAGTCTTCCAGCCCACCTCAAAAATCTTCAGAGCCTAGCTGATACTGATCAGTTCTGACAGAAACTAAAATTCCAATCACTTTCACCCCAAAATGCTGAGAAGAAAGCCGAAGAGGGAGAATGCCCATCGTCATCCTTTCTTGAGCGGCCCTCTCTGTTATTCATGACTCTAACCAGAGAAAGGTCCCAGTGGAGGGGCCAGGTATGCGTGTGAGGTTCTTGACAGACAGTGTCCTCGGGAAACTTTGATAGTATTCTGGTCACGGAGAAGCGACAAGGAAGAAAAGGGAATGGCTCAGCTGCGTTCTGCCCTCAGGTTTGGTGTTTGGTGTTTCTTTTTTTTTTACGCGGGCCTCTCACTGCTGTGGCCTCTCCCGTTGCGGAGCACAGGCTCCGGACGCGCAGCCTCAGCGGCCATGGCTCACGGGCCCAGCCGCTCCGCGGCATGTGGGATCTTCCCGGACCGGGTGCATGAAACCCGCGTCCCCTGCATCGGCAGGCGGACTCTCAACCACTGCGCCACCAGGGAAGCCCTGCTGTTTCTTAAATAAAGAAGCCTCCAAATCTATCAAGCCCTTCGTGGAAAAAAAGTGCTACAGGATCGGCACATTAATTACATGCCCAGGGCATTTCCTAAGGAGAAAGTCTTTCATGGGTTAAAAGAAAAAAGACAGTGTGATTTGACAGCAAGGGGCTCCTGGGTTATTCCCGATCACGTTTCCTGAAACACAGACTTCTGTTTCTTCTTGGTACTGCGAAAAGAAAAGAAGTTCTGAGGAAAGAAAGAGGAAACTTCGATGTTAGAATTGGATCTTAATTGCCAGAAACCATGTGGGAATCACAGACTCATGTCTGTAGGGGACACTCAGGAACATCAGTGTTGGAAGAGTCTGGAGATGAAGAGAACCAACAACGACGAGTTATGTGACCCTGGGCAAAATCAGGAGATAGAGCCAGCCTCAGTTTCTCCATCTGTAAAATGGGAATAATAGGAGCCCACGACATTGCTGTCAAGATTAAATAAGACTCAGGTACACAATAAAAGTCGACTCCCTGATCATATCTATATAGCTATCTTCATACGCACACTCTATACACATGAGCTGCCACAAGCATCCACGTCAGAAAGGTTTATGTAAGGCACAATTTCATTGCTATTTCTGAGCGTTGGTTGGCTTGGTTTTTGTTTTCTTTTTTAATGACTAAAGAAAATTTGTCTAGAGCTCACTTCTCAGTGAACAATTACAGCAGAGGCCATTTACGTGCCTCCTCCCTGGTTTCATTTATTTGTGACTTATTTTCCTAACAGCCACTACAGTCCCCATAACACAGGAAGTTTTGTTCATGGCTCACTTCTGGGAGACTTGACAGTTGCTGGTTAAATATTTAGATATTTCTCTTTAAATAAAGGAGCAAAAAATGAGGCCTCTTAAGCTGCTGAAATGTGGTCCTACCCCTCAAAGTCACATTTAAATGTCAAGGTTGTATTTGGCTTTCAGTGTTATTAGAAAGGCCATAGTGATTTTATACTTATGTTTTTTTCAAAGTCAGTAGAGAGGGTACTTACCAGTTCATAACTTTCATATACAATTTCACAGCTTTGACCGTTCACTGTCAGATTCAAGTAAAATCATTTGATGTACTATTATGAAAGTAGAATTTAAATTCTTCGCCAACCAGGGAATGCAAATTGGTGCAGCCACTATGGAAAACAGCATGGAGGTTCCTCAAAAAACTAAAAATAGGATTACCATATGATCCAGCAATCCCACTCCTGGGCATATATCTGGACAAAAACTATAATTTAAAAAGATACATGCACCCCTATGTTCATAGCAGCTCTATTCACAATAATAGCCAAGACATGGAAACAACCAAATGTCCATCGACAGATGAACGGATGAAGCAGATGTGGTACATAGGTATAATGGAATACGACTCAGCCATAAAAAGAATGAAAAAATGCCATTTGCAGGAACATGGATAACCTAGAGATTATCATACTAAGTGAAGTAAGCCAGAAAGAGAAAGACAAATACCGTATGATATCACTTACATGTGGAATCTAAAATATGACACAAATGAACTTATCTACAAAACAGAAACAGACTCACAGACATAGAGAACAGACTTGTGGTTGCCAAGGGGGAGGGGGAAGAGGGAGGGCTAGATTGAGAGTTTGGCATTAGCTGATGCAAACTCTTACATATAGGATGGATAAACCACAAAGTCCTACTGTATAGCACAGGGAACAATATTCAGTACCCTGTAAGAAACCATAATGGGAAAGAATATGAAAAAGTATATGTGTGTAACTGAGTCACTTTGCTATACAGCAGAAACTAACACAGCGTTGTAAATCAACTATACTTAAAATAAATTAAAACAAATAAGTTCTTCACCAACTGAAGGGAACACAATTAAAATCCAAGCAACCTTCCAGTGGAGAACTGCTTTATTTGAAGAAGCAAAGTGTCAAATCGACAATCAGAAATGCTCAAGAAAGTAAGAGGGCCAACGTTCATAGATCTGACACCAAAGTGGCATCTTGAAAATGGTCACTGGCCCACACTTCTCCATCAGTGAAGATGGGGTGCTAGGATGATGTGTTACATCCTGAGTATGTCCCTTTTTGAGAAGGAAGACACATAAAGTCTTTGAAAATTTAGAGAGACTCAGAGCCTACTTTCCCAGTCTCGTTATTTGTCTGCTAGACCCGACAGTCTGAAGCAAGGAAAACAGAATCAGAGAAGGGACCGGGGATTCTCAGGCTGGGTTTCTGACACCCCCTTCGTCCCCTGATGCACAGAAGATAACAGATGTCAACCCCCAACAGGTAACATTTCATTATCAACAGCACCATTTTGAAAGACTGCCTTAACAAGCTATTTCCATACCTCACTGAAGGCTCAAAGCAACTTTGCTTTGTTGATCACTTGAGAGTTAATTCCTTACAAAAAAAACCTCTTTACAGCAGCAAGAAACAGCCTGAGACTGACTGGTTTCCCAGTGTGAGCTGTAAGCCACTTCAGGAAGAAGGATGATAAAGGTTCTACTGGCTGTCACTTCTCAAATCTACCTGAATATGGACATTTTCGAAGCTGAAAAGCAGTGCCAGTTTCCTCATTCACGTTCTTTTATTGCAAGAAATAGATAATCTTAGATATAAAAACACATTGTCATCTTTTTCCACAGGATTTAATATAACCATTTCACTTTGGGGAAAAAAGTCATAGGACACAAACATATTTCTTCACCTGAATTACATTATACTTTAAAAAAATGTTTCTCAGCACTGCTGCATGGCAAAATGTCTCTGTCTGCTCCTCGTTTGTGAAAGTTATTCTGTGAGCAAAAAGCCTGCCTCAAAACGTGACTTCCTGTGTCTTCTTAAATGTAGACAGTTTTCAGCTGGTCCATGGTTACTCACTTTATTCAACAAATATTATTGAGTGTCCCCTATGTGATGGCCCTGTGCCGTGCTTACAGAAAGGAATGTCACCATCCCTGCCCTCCAAAAGCTGACAGGGCTGTGGAGCTGTGATCGAAGGAAGGAGCAGTGAGGATTCACGGTGCGGAGGCCAGTTCTGCCTGGTAACGTTTTAAGAGAACTCTTCCAGTAAAGGTGTGAGCTGGGTCCTAACAAATGAGTGAACTCTCTGTTCATTTGTTGATCCATCTCCCCAGGACAGTGTGGTGTTGGAGGAACTGAATAGTGAACCTAGAAACAGACTCACACAAATATGACCAATTTTTCACAAAGGTGAGAAATGATTCAATGGAAGATGGATGACGTTTTCAACAAATGGTGCTGCCGACTAGACATCCATAGGCCAAAAAGAAAAACAAAAAACCCAGACCTTTAGCACAAACTTCACACCTTCTACAAAAGATAATTCAAATAAACCAAAACGAAAAACAAAACTTTAGACTTTTTAGAAGAAAACATAAGAGAATATCTTTGTGATCTTGATTTTGGCCAAGAGTTTTCAGGACATCAGAGAAGATAAAATTGTTAAATTGGACTTCATCGCAGTTAGAAACTTTTGCTCTGTGAAAACGCTGTTCAGAGAATAAAAAGACAAGCTACATATTTGAAAATCACGTATCCGATAAAGGGGACTTGTATCTAGAATATATCAAACACTCCCCAAAATCAGCCATAAGAAAACAAACATCCCAACGTTTTTTAAAGTCCAAAAGCTTAAACAGACACACTTTACCAAAAAGTAGTATAGGTGACAGACAAGCACATGAACAGGTGTTCGTCATCAGTCCTTAGGCAAATGCGAATTAAAATGCCAGTGAGGCACCACTGCCCCCCTATTAGAACAGCTAAAATTAAAAATCTGACAATAGCAAGTGCTGGTGAGGAGGCAGAGAAACAAGAACACCTAAACTTTTCTTATAAAGGTAAACCTAAACTTACCATATGACCACTCAAAGATTTGTATGCAAATGTTCATTCCAAGTTTTATTCATAATAATCAAAAATTGGAAACAACCCAAATGCCCATTATCAGATGACTAGATAAACCAACTGCAAGTATATCCCTACAATGGGTCACCACCAGCAATAAAAAGGAACAAACCCCCGATTCCTGCAGTAACATGGAGGATCTCAAAAGCAGTACATTAATGAGAAAAGTCAGATACTGAAGACTGCACACTGTCTGATTCCCTTCATATGAAGTTCTAGAAAAGGGAAAACCCTAGTGACAAAAGAAAGAACCGCAGTTGCCGGGGGCCAGAGGTAAGAAGGAGACTGACTGCAGAAGGGCACGAAAGAATTTTGTTGGGTGATGGAAATGTTCTATATCATCATTGTAATGGTGGTCACAGGACTGTATCCATTTGTCAAAACTCATCAAATTGTACACTAACTCTATTTTCCACTAATGTTATCATACGTAAATTATACCTCAATAAAGCTGATTTTTAAAAAATCAATGGGAGGTAAAAATCCATACATGAAGCCAAGAAACTTTGGGAAAAGCATAACAGTGGGAGGATTTGCTCTAGGAAATATCAAAATATACCATAAGGTTATCATAATTTTCGAAGTGTGCTGTGGGCACAGCAACAAATAGATCAGTTGACATAAAATAGAGTCCCAAACCAGATCAACGTACATATTCAGTAAATAATTTAGGCAGCAATTTAAATTAGAGGGGAAAAAATGGACTATTGCAAAAGTGGAGCTGAAATCTGGATTCTGTTCAGAAAATCGCATTAGCCCTGTAATTCACACGTTCTGAAAGTTACAGTCTTAATTGGTTAACTGATCATTCACTTCATTACCCTCTTAAATGCTTAGGGGATCATTTAGCCCATTATGGTAGGGTCATAAACTGTAAATGAATTCTCCCGAACACCCAAACTGGTTGTAGTCACTTCTGCCTTCTAACGGAGGGTGGCATTTTTCATCATCAGTGGAAAAGTAAATATCTAAATTGTTCCCTTCCGCCTACACAAAGGAGAGAGAAACTGCAAAGTCCCTGCTGGCTCTCCTGAGATGATAAAGGGTGAACGCCAAAGTAGATGATAGCAGAGTCACTTAATGTTCCTTGGATGTGGAGGAGGTGAACTGCTAAAATGAAGAAGGAGAATTTTGCAGAAGTCCCTTCAAGGTACAGAGGATCCTGCAACACAAGAGGAGGACAAGCCTTGGGAAGGAGGAACCCAGGGAGGAGTTTTTGATGGTGGTCTAGCCATAGGACTTCCAAAGGCAAGGAGGGCCAGCCGCGCGTACTCCGTGTTAAGCTGCTGGTGTCCTATCAAACATCTCACACCTGAATGTCTTGGGTGCGTGTCTTGGGGAGACAGCAGTATGGAGGAGACACTTTTCTTCCCTATTCTTACATTTCCTCTCCTCAGGCAGGACATTTACTAGCATAACACTCAGCCTCTCACTGGAAAGACCCTCAGTGACTCTTCCGTCATTTGTTGGAAAGAGTCACCAAACCAGCATCACTCAGCCCCTGGCGTTTAGATCTGGGACACACCGCTTGGTCTGTTCCTTCTTAACCACTGGTTTTACAGGCCTGTGTCTGACTCTATGGCTTCTATTAGGAGACATGACTGTGCCCTGGGGCTCATCCTCCGTCCCTTTTTTCTGATCATCAGTTATTGCAGGATTCAGGCAAGGAAGGGAGAGTGCGGTTTATTGAGCCCCTTAACCCCAACAAGGGTTTCTGAGTAAAGTAAAAGCCCCAAGAGTCATTCAAGTGAACAGTCAACCGACAGCATGCTCCTTGTGGGAACATTCCAGAACCAGAGCTGAGGAAATCTTCCTACTCTTTGATTGTCTGACTCTTGTTCTAACTCCTTCACTTTGTCACCAAGGTCCAGGTTGACCCATTTCAGAGGCTTCTCTCTCAGTAACTGGACTTCGGAATTTCCAGGGCAGCATCTGGAGCTGCGCAAAGAGATTCCAGCAGAGTCGGCCAGAGCTGGAGCCCGGCAGACAGGGTGACGGCTGAGGGGAGCAAGCAGAAAGTGTCTTTCTCTGAGACTCCCCCCAAAACCTGTGCTGCTTTGGCTCTGAAGGGCAGAAGTTTCTTTGTTTCGGTTTTGTTTGTTTGGGGGGGGCTGGTTTGAGGGTGTTTCTTGTTTTTTGGTTTTGTTTCTTTGGCCAGAAGAAAAAAGAGATGAGTTACTTTTGACCAAAAAAGTCAGTCATGGAGGATGGCTGGCTCCAGCCCAAGCAAAGATTATGGGAAACACTCCATTCTAAGCAGGCACAAAACCTTTCCCAGTGACTTGAGCCAACACCAATTACTTACCCCTCACTTTGGCACTCTGCCCTTAACTAATGCACGGCTTGGAATCATGGAATCCTCAGGTCATTGCGCCCACTCACCTCTACCTATCCTCCCCATCTTACACACAAGAAACAGGCTTGAAAGGTGACATCTCTGACCCACTTGGTGAGCAGTGGCACAACACAGACCCGAACTCCCAAGTCCCAAGTTTGTATCCTCCCCAGGGCTCGAGGTTTGTTTCATGGCCCCAGGCAGGCAGCATCTCCCCTGGAGAAGGATGAGTGTTTTGCAGGGAGAAGAGGAGAGGACCCACATTTCAAAAGAGACTCCTATGTTCCCAGCCCTGATCTCAGGCTGTTCTAGAGCAGACAACTGTGGGCTTGTCTTCCCAGCCCATGACAACCCTCTTTGCTGGAGGGCATTGGTCTGGGCTGAACTGTGTGCCACAAAAATTCATATTTGATATTCTAAACCCCAGCACCTCAGAGTGTGACCGCGTTCAGACATAGGGTCTTTAAAGAGGTAATCAAGAATGAGGCCACTAGGGTGGGCCCTAATCCAATGTGACTGGTGCCATTATAAGAAGAGGAAATTACGACACAGATCCTCCACAGGGGAAAGACCACTTGAGGACACGGTGAGAAGACCCCCATTTGCAAGCCAAGGAGAGAGGAGAAAACACCTGCCAACACCTTGATCTCAGACTTCCAGCCTCCAAGACTGTGAGGAAATCAAATTCTGTGGTTTAAGACCCACCCTTCCTGGTCTGTGGTATTTGTTATGGCAGCCATTCCCCATCCTCCCCATGCTGCTAGGCCAGGCCCTGCCTCCCTCAGCCACACAGACGCCCCCTGGTGAGAGGCAGAGCGAAGCAAGGCACAGGGAGCGGCAATGGAGCAGAACCTTGTCCTGGAGACTTTGTGGGGAAGACACTCCCACTGCCGAGACCCCTGCATAGCCCCGGTCCGGCCCTCCCGCTGGCCCCTATACTTAACCTTTCAGTGAATTCCAGGAGAGACCCCAATGCCCTTCCAACACCCAGCTCCCTTTCTTGGTTAAATTTGTCTGAAGTGGGTTTTGTTCCTTGCAATCCAAAGAACTTCAGGACATTTATATATGTTATCTCATGCAGTTTAATTTCTCCTCTAGGTGATCTTCTCCCCATCTTACAGACAAGGGAGCTGAGATTTAATGCCATTAGTAGCTAGCCCAAGGACCCAGGTGCTGGATTCGTACTCATGCTCTTTCCATTCTCCACACGGCCCTTGTTGGTATATCTCTTCGGTTGTCTATAGTAGGTGCTCAATAAAAGCATGTTAAGTCAAATCGAACACATGGACTGGGTCCCATTTGTAGACCAGAACATAGACGAATACACAGCATGTTCAAACCATTGGAGCCAAAGGGAAATAAAACTAGTGTCAGAAATTAACTCATCTTTCTGCCCTTCTTTATTCAGACCTAACGGGGTCAGAGATCTTAACATAGGCTCTCAGTGGAATTCTTTGGTTCACTCAATACAAACATGACATCGTTTTGGCCCCATGGACTTCATGAGTCCTCTCTAACTTTTGCCGTATGTATGATGTTTATTTAACCTATGGACCAGGGGAGCTACTTCACCAGAATAACTTCACATTCTCTAGAAAGAAAGATCTGAACCCAGAGTCTCTCTTACTTCCTCCCCCTCCCCCATCTGTCTTACAGCAAAAGAATATAAACCACCCTTTGTTCGAGACAGTAAACTTGCCTTACTCCAGGCTCAGGAAGTTACAGGAGTCAAGAAGCTAGGAAAAAAAGATGAAGAAAGGCCTCAGCTGGCAAAAGGTTTCTGGGTATTTTTTTCTTCTTTATATAAATAAAATTACTTTTCCCCTCGAGCTTTGGAAAGCCCCCAAAATAAATTCAAGATCGCTTTCTTAGCTGTCATTAAACTTCCCAGGCTGGGCAAGACTCAAGAGTTTGCTGGCAGGGAGAACGATGGCTTATAGGTCCTCACCATCTTGCATTTCAACATGGTGTCCTGAAGTCTGGGCGGGAAACCTGGCCTCCTACCGCAGCCTCGCAGAGCAATGAGGGGGCATTATTCGCTGACAATTTACAGACCTGAGGTGAGAGGCTGAGCATGGGGGTCTTTTTCCCCCTCCACGCAACACTCTGTGTGTACAGAGCCCTGCAGATATGCTGCATCTCCTTGTCTCCCCAAAACAGGATTACCAGCTGAAGAAAGACACAGCATAAAGGCAATCAAAATGCTGAGCAGACACTCATTGCTGACGTTCGTGTTTCTCTCATACATGAGTGATAGTTGACTCTGTCTTGGAGGTGAAAGCAAAGGGGAGACTCCGTGGATCTTCCAGTCTCAGTGGGGGAAAAAGCACACAAACCTGTTGGTGAGACCTTACAATGCTTATGGGGAGTTTTCACCTAAGCCTCTCAACCGCTCTGTGAGGTGTCATTTAAGCCTTTCAACCACCCCATTTCACAGAGGAAAACACTGAGGCTCAGAAGATGGCTGCTTCCTGAGGGGAAAGAGCAGGACAGAAACAAAAGCGCCACCTTCTGACTTCAGACCCAACATTCTTTCCCTGAAGTTAGGCCCAGCCCATGAGCCAACCAGCAGCATGGGGCCCACCAGTCCCTAACACTGAACCTAACTGAGCCCTGATTCATGCCCCAATTTTTTTTTCCCAAAATGAAAATATCTATACTGGGTTTTTTTCCCTAATTATAAAATACACACTAGTTAAAAAAAAATTTTTTTTTTGAACAATATAGATGTTCTGTACCAACCAAGCCTCACTCTCCTCATAACAAATCCCTAAAGACAGCCAGTTATCTTTGTAGAGACACATATGCGTAACCAGCATGCTGACCATTTCCCATGTTGACTGGCTGGGAGCCAGACCAGGTCACCCTGCTCTGACACCCAGACTGCCAGGACTCCACATGCTGTCTCTCCAGTCCCCCAGGGGGCTCACATGCAGCCACCCACCCCTTCCCCACCCATAGTCTTTCCTCTCCAGCACTTGGCTCCCCCAGCTGGGGTCCAGCGGAGCCCCCAGGGCTTCTGGAAGGAGTCTTGCTGCCCATAGGTTGATTGCACAGGTATAAGATCTAATTTTTCTCTAACCACCCAGACTCCCTGGTGTGGCCATTCTGCTACTACCCCCTCTTCTCCCCTCTTTCTCAGTCCAGAAAGTCTGATAGAATTGTGAGCCCTGGACGTGGCAAAGAAGGGGAAGGAAGGGTTTCTAACAGATTTCCTCCAACGCTGTCTCTAAAGAGGTAACGAGGTATAAGTGAGTCTTTCTCTCACCTGCGTGAACAGCCTTGAGGAAACAATATTCCAGGATGATTTCTGCGGCTCCTAAAAGTACCAATTCAACTCACAGTGTCTGACTGTCTGTCTGTCTGTCTGTCTTTGTCTCTTGCTATCTCTTCTTTTCTCCCACACTCCCTCTCTTCAAGTTATCTAACCCCAAATTCCTAGATCACTAACCATCACTTCTCCTTAAGAAATGATTCTCTCTATGTAAATTGGTGCTGCCACTATGGAGAACAGTATGGAGGTTCCTCAAAACACTAAAAATAGAGTTACCATGTGATCCTGCAGTCTTGCTCCTGGGCATATATTCAGAGAAAACGAATTGGAAAAGATACATGCACCACAATGTTCGTAGCAGCACTATTCACAATAGCCAAAACATGGAAACAACCTAAATGTCCATCGACAGATGAATGGATTAAGAAGATGTGGTGTGTGTGTGTATACACACACACACACACACACACATACATACATACAGTGGAATACTATTCAGCCATAAAAAAGAATGAAATAATACCATTTGCAGTAACACAGATGGACCTAGAGATTATCATACTGAGTGAAGTAAGTCAGACAAAGACAAATATCACATGATATCACTTATATGTGGAAACTAAACAAATGATACAAATGAACTTATTTACAAAACAGAAACACAGACACAGAAAACAAACTTATGGTTACCAAAGGGGAAGGGGCGGGGAGGGATAAATTAGGAGTTTGGGATTGGCAGATATGAACTACTACATATAAAACAGACAAACAACAAGGTCCTACTGTATAGCACAGGGAACTATATTCAATATCTTGTAATAAATTATAATGGAAAAAATAGTTCAAAGTATATATATGTGTATATATACCTGAATCACTTTGTTGTACACCAGAAACTAACACAGCATTGTAAATGAAGTATGCTTCAATTAAAAAATAAAAAGTTTCCCCTTAAGCTCTTTATGCTGGGGTCTGGGAAGCTCAAAACAGAGACATAACCTTTAACCTCTCAGCCCCCAAGTGGAGCTTTTGAATATCTCTTCGTGAACTTAACATTTAAGAGAATAAACCCATATCAATCTGCCTCTCCCATTATGATTTGCCAGCAATTGAAAAACTGAAGTCATCAAACAAAAATAGAAACTTGATATTTGAAGGCCACCACAAAAGTTAGCTATTTACTCCAAACGAACGCCTTTTTCCAGCCTCTATTTCCTGCAGGCAGGAGACCGTCTCTATGTGCACATGAGATTAATGACTCTCAGAAGCATTCATGTTTCATTGTTTATGGCCTAAAATAGGACACTGCCTCATATTTACCAGGTACCACAAGTCTTTCTCTATAAACAGCAAATAAAATAAAGGTCAGTTTTACTAATAGGGCCCCCCATCTTCCACTCCATCATCATACAGTTTAAGAGAATTGGGGAAATGTGCTGGGATGTTTAATTGGTCAGCATTATATATCATACTTAAGCTAGCAGGGAGAACTTTAAAAAATTGCAACCGAGATACCTACAACAAAGAAAGGTCTTTTCAAAACCTAGCACTTGTCCGTCTCTGCTCTAGTAAAATGAGTGGACTCTTGTTGGTCAGCTCCAGCATGTGGCCAGAAATAGCCTTTGCTTTCTCCCTTACTTAACTCAGATGGGCTCCTACCACACTGAGTTCCAGTTTGGGGACCTCTCCATGGATGGAAAATATGTTAACTTTACAATGCACATTTCAGATAACTCAGAATTGTTGTCTTTACAATTTTGCATTTACCCCTTTCCTTCTAACCCAAGACATCTTCCTCCTACGTGGGTAGGAATAAATTTATTTTCTTTAGGAAGCTGAGAATTACCGTGCAGGTCCTGCAGGCTGCATCGTTGGCAGGCTAGGGGTGCCAAGGTCTCCCGTGGGTGGGTAGGAGGTCCTCAGCTTCCCCTCTCTGTGTCCTGTACTGTTTACTCCTCCATTTGGTGAGCACAAAATGAGCACCTACTATGTGCTCAACATCTCCCCGAGGCAGGGGAGGAGGAAAGAGACAGAGTGTGTGTGGCCCATGGGGCCTCTCCAGCACGAGGGGATGCAGTATCTCACAGAACACCGTGTGAATGGTGCCCGCCCACCAGCGTGGGGCATCCTGGGGACAAGGAACAGAGGGCAGGAAGGCTCTAGACCCCTTCATGTTTGGTGGATAGCATTTCGCCCTTTGCTTTTCCCTCTTATGGATGAGTGACAGGTACGTGGGAGGCAGGCAGTTTCCAGCTGTAAGCTTGTCCCTTGTCCTCAGGCGGCAAATTTCCATTCATGCTCCCTACTTGTCCCTTTGGGGCCCTCACCCAACTGGAGCTGGAATTCCCAGGATTCTTTGTTAAAATATTTCCCCCAGACTTCCCTTGTAACAGCCGTTGTTATCTCTGACAGCAGGCTGGCCTCTGTCTCTCTCAGGCTGGACAGGATCAGGCCCAGATCACTCTCCAGCTTCAGAGTAGCCTCCTGGCTGATGGGAGCCGGAGGGAGGGTGAAGGGGCCAGGGAGCGAACTCCCCGCCCCCCAGGATCACACAGCAAGGGGTGCTGCCTCTGCGAGCCGCGTGCTCCCTCTGCCTTTGGTGTGTGATCATCCAGGAGGTGGCCAGGCTGCCTGATTCGCCTGTAGCTTTCTATTAGCTTCTGCCTGGAAGTGCCCATTCAGGGACCACAACTTCCAAATTACCCAACACTTGTTGATTGGCTCAGAAAAATCCATTTTCTGGAGAATGTCAAAAATTAGAAACCGTTTTAGTTGACTTAATAGAAAAATTTTAAATAGCATTTTGAAAAGAAAAGAATATGTCCCTATACGGTAAATGGCTTTATAACTTACCCCATCTAATCCTCACATTTGTCCAGTACAAGGGTCAGATTCATTCATCATCTCTATTCTTTTGTAAAGTCATTACAAATAAGAAAACTGAACCATGAAATGGTTAAGTGACATGTTCAGGGTTGTGTATCTGGGTGGGAACCAAAACCCACATCTCTTCTTCCATTCTTATCGTGTGTTTATTCCACAGGTGAATCACAAACGGAGCCCAGAGCTAGCAGATCTCAGCCCTCAGACCTACCGCTGCATCACACACTCCAGGTTCATTCACTATATGTGCACAAAGATTTCACTAGAAGATGTTCAATACCACATTGTTTATAATACAAAAAGTCTGGAAACAAACTTCTACCTAATGCCAGGAGTTCGGTTAAATGAACTATTCAATACTGTGAACTATTATACAGTCATTAAAACAATGTTGTAAAAGTATGTTTGTTAACATGGAAAACTTCATAATTAATAATAATTACTGCAGCTGTCATTTTTGTAATTATACGTATAAATAAATGCACAGGAAATACTGTGGAAGGATCCACACTAAAATACTAATAGTGTTTAGATTTACAGATGGTTTTATTGTCTTTATTTCAGTTACCTGTATTTTCTAATTTTTCTACAATAAAAGTACATTTCTGGATTACTTTTCAATGATCTGAATGCTTGTATTTTGCCCCCCACCCCAAATTCATATGTTGAAATGTTAACTCCCAGTGTGATATTATTAGGAGGTGAGGCCTATTGGGTCATGAAGGTGGAGCCCTCATAAATGAGATTAGTGCCCTTATAAAAGAGACCCCAGAGAGTTCTCTGACCCTCTCGCCACCACATAAGGAAACAAGAAAACAGCTGTCTGCAACCTGGAAGAGGGTTCTTCCCAGAACCCAGTGGTACTGCCCCCTGGATCTTAGACTTCCAGCCTCCAGAACTGTGAGAAATAAGTTTCTGTTGTTTATAAGCCACTCAGTCTGTGGTATTTTGTTATAGCAGCCCGAAGTAAGACATAATTTTAAACTTTTAAGATTATTCCATCAGGAAACCTCATCTGGCTAAAAAACAAACATGTGCTTACACCTGAGGTAAGTATATTTAACACTATAAAAGGACTGCAGCCTTTTCCGTTTATTTTATCTTATCATTAACTTGCAATATATGGCAAACTCAGTTTATTTCTTTGAGGATAACAATAAGTACATTTCATAAGCTTACTGATGTCCACTTTGAGTGAATTTCTTTACAGAAAATAGGATTAATCATAACCACGAACTGTTTTCATATTTATTGTGTTGGGATTTTTTTTCCCCAGAAGCCTGCTCAAAGGTAAATCATAATTACTCTAGTCTTGACTGGATAAAGTCACAAATCTGCTGACTGGAGCCAACGAAAACTGTGCTCCCTCAGCGACAACCAAGACCTCCAAGCCTTTTCCATTCATTTCTGTTTGATTCCCTGTCAAGTCTCCCTGAATGACTGTTCAAACCCTCCCATGTTTCTCCATTTTTCTATTCCACTCCCACCTGATTAAGTCTCAACAGATGACCCGGAATCTTCATCACTCAAGCCTAGCAGTTTTCAAACTCTTTTAGCCGAGGGGATCTTTGTTCCAAAGCCTTCTTACCATGCAGCACAAAAGATGGGGTGATGTACACACAGGCTAGCCTGGGAAGGTTTACATCTGTCATCCTGGCCTGACCTTTAATTACTATATCTCCCCCTTTTACCCTCTGATGTGTCTTGGTTTGGACAATAAATGTTATAGTTTCACTAACAATGAGAAAATCTTGAAGATGGAAGCTGTTCTGGTTGGGGACTGTCCTCTGCCCCTTTTTCTGCATTTTGGCCCATGCTAATACTTCATTTAATGGCAAAAATTATTTCTTTTTCCTGTGAGACTTCTGACTCTGTCACTTCTTCATCACTGGAAGATCATCTAGTGATTCTCAGACCCGTAGTGTGTGTATATTTTAAATCTGTTTTTAACTGCCCATCCCCAGATAGTTCAATTCAAATCCTCATTTCAGAGCTAGAGAAAATAAATGTGAATAAGATCTATCCTTGCAGAGGTAAAACAAACACAGGGCTGGAATCAAAGTCTCCTCATTCACAGATCATTTCACCCCACGCTGGTTCTCTTCGGAGCCATGTCAGGACGAGATTCTCCTAGGTTTCCCTTCAGAGTGAAGATACAGACAACAGTGGTTGCCTTGGAAACTCTGCCTGGTGAGCTGGTATCACGGGATCTCACTCGCCCTACCCTGTGGCTGACATCCAACCCCGACTAATTTAAGTTCTGGTTGGTTATGTCTTTGCTAAGGGGACACAGTGATAGGGCCGGGGGAGAGAACAGGGGGACAAGCAAAAGTGAAACGACTACAGAAGGAGGTATATTTTTTTCACTGAAAGCAACTCAAGTAGTGACAAAAGAAATCACTAATGTATTTTAATAATTAAGATTCTCAATCAAACGTTGGTGACCAGAGATGCTGTTAAATGCTCACACACCCATGTGTTAATCCTATTCAGGATTCCGTGAGCTGATTCAAGAATATCTTCAAGACGCGCCACCTGCCAGCCACCTACGACTGTCGATGCCCATCAGATTACAGATGCTTGGTATGACTCTCTACCAGCTATTGACAGAGAGAGCTGACAGCTATCAGTTTTCGATTTCAAATCAATGCTTAATTAAAACAACAAAACTTCTGATTGCTTTTACTGGATTAATTAAAGGAGGAGACATATAGACCATTCTAGTTCAGCCTCCTCATTATACAGTTGAGGAAACCGAGGCTGGGAGATAGGAAGCCAAGGACGCGAATTGCTCTGCTAGTTAGAGCACAGCGGGACCCACGCCCTAAGGCGCCAGGCTTCCTAGTCTGCTCCGACCTCACAGCATTATTTGTTTGCCTCAGCTATATTCTGCTGAGCAAAATAATTTAATGCACGGGTATAGAAAAATCAATCTTCTGCTTCAGTGAATAGAAGTCTGATTCAAAATGGAATTGTCTGAATTTATTTAAGATGTTGGAAAATGTTTTAATATGAATAAAATGCTTTTGATGCCTCATCCTATAAAGAAATAATAGTGGCCCTTAATGTTTCCAAATGAATAAATGGTACTGATAGAGGCGAGGATTCCTGGGAAGTCTTGTGCGTCAGACACATGAGCCAGGTGATCAGAAATGTGCTTCCTTGGGAAGGCTGACACCCCTCTTGGCAATTCCAAAGGGAGCTGGCAAACGCAGCATTAAGGTCTCAAAAGCACTGGGGGAGGGGACTTAGTAATGAACCTGAGTCATGGAAACATAAGAAATGACTGAAAGAGAAAACATAATTAACTTCCCAGTGTAAAATGTAAATCTCTTGGGGGAAAGCTTGTGGGAGTGTAGGTGTAGACAATTTCAGCATGAATGCAGAGTAACCCAAGCCCTTGGCACTGGTCGGGGGCTGGCGCGGAGAAGCCTTGCCCGTTACTTTAATTAAGGAGCTTGGTTACAAGAGCTGAGATGGATGAACTCCAGGTTGAGGCTCAGGGGCCTACTTCTGGGAAGCGGCTTCTGCAGCAACTCCGATTGCCGCTGTGGATGTGATCAGGCTGGACGCGATGAGTATTTATGTGGTGAAATGCGGCCCCTTGTGGTCTGATTAAGAAAAAAAAAAAACCTCAAAGGCCGGAGAGTAATACTAACCTACTTTACAAGTGTCAAATGAGGCGCTGAAAAAATGACTATGGTGTTCAGAGGCATTAATAATCGTGACCAAACAGATGAGCCTACGAAAGGGGCGTTTATTCCCTGTCCTCTAAGCAGCGCATCTCAAATGTGAACGTGCGTGTGGATTACCGGGGGTCTTGTTGAATTCAGGCTCTGGTTCACAGCGGGCCTGGTGGGGTCTGGGAGGCGATGCCCGTGCTGTGAGTGGCCAGGGGCTCGCGGGAAGGCCCCTGCCCTCTGGGTGAGCCAGGGCTGCTCCAACACAGCCCTGCACTGTGGACCACAGGCGCCCTGGAGAGCATCCCCAGGGGTTACAACTCCTTCCCACAGCCAGACACTAAGGAACCCAAATAACCACTTTTCTTTTGCCTCTTCAAGCTCAAGGGCCTCTCTCCCCAAGCTCTGAGACATCCTTTACTACCCGCAAAAAGAGTGTCTTGAGAAGGCAAAGCCCCTGACACCTTCCTACCCTATCAAGTACCTTCTCATGAGAGGAAGCAACAATTTCAGGTTACCATAGGGTGGATTTCCACGTTATTAAGAGCTGTGGTTTTCTTTCATGGCTTTCCTGATGGCTAAAAGCAGCAAGATATTTCCAATGCCATTTATTTCCAAACCTCCTCTTGCATATTTGAATGTGGCTTAAATGTCTATCTGCTTAGCTTCTGTCCCACACTGACTGCACACGTGAGGCCCGTTTGCATCTTGCTTCAAGTGGCAGAGCTGCATCCACACCCCACCCCCAATTCCAAGAATTCATTGTATTTGGTTAGGAAAAAAAAATGATACAAAGTATTTTTAACTGGATGTGGGAGGAGAAAGATGGAATACATAAGACAGTGGAGTGATCACAGGTGGGTAATTACACATGTAAATGAGTTCAACTTGGTATTTTTCCCTTGAATTCCTATTTACATTGGTTAACAATGAATTTTCTAACCCCACACCACCACTGCATTTTGGGGCAGTTTCTTTTTAGTCTTATATGTCAGTTCTGAAATATTAAAAGCAATTCAGAATGCTTGGGTATAAAATTTTTTCTCAGCTTAGACATTTTTCACATTTTTCCGTTTATCATCATAACTGTACAAAGTAGACAAGGGATTAAAATTCTTCTCTTATTTAACAAGTATTAATTATCTCCAGCACACAAAGTCTCGTAACACATTGGGCCATGGGGAAAAAAAAATCCTAGTCTTGCAGGAAAGTTTCCCACAAAATTATTATATGAAATCATATGAGGCAAGAAGAACATCCTGAAGTAATTCAGGAATGGTGAGGTGGGAGAAGTTACTGCTGACTGAGAAATCAGCAAGGGCTTCCTGGAAGAAGTGGCATTCAAGCAGGACCCCGAAGGACAGTAAGAACTCTCTATATATAGAAAAAGGGCAGGGGTGAGACACAAGCGTGTTCTGGTTGACAAAAGCTTAGAGTGCCAGATAGGAAAAGTGGGCGATATAGCTGGGAAGCCATCTGGGGCCAGATCAGGAGAACTGGAGTCTCAGATTAACAGAACTGTATTCCGTGTGCTATGATGTAATACCGAACGTGAGAAGATTCATTTGACAATGGTGAGTTCATTGGATCGGGGGTAGGAATTAAAGCATGAAGACCAACTAAGCAATAATTCAGGCAAGAAATAATGAAGCCTGAATAAGGATAAATGGTAACGGAGAAATGGGCAGGGAGGGGAAGAAGAGGCTTTGGGAAAGAAGAGAAGGCACCTGACAGTTGACTGGAGGTGGGGCAAGGAATGGCGAAGAGGCTGTGTGACTCTAGGGTTTTGCGACCAGGGCACAATGAGGAGGACAATGTCACTGAGAACTCAGGAGGCATGGGAAGGGGACAGGGCTGCGCAGGGCCTTGAGAAGAAACGGTCAGTTCCCATCAGAGCAAACATGCTGCATGCATCTGGAGGGCATGGGGCTAGGGTGGTGGAGGGATTCAGGTCATTGGGAATTCAGAGCAGGGCCTGGGGAGACAGTTCAGGGCTGTAGGAGTTAGAGACCCAGCACTGGCCACTGAGGTCATGGCAGGGTGGGAAGTATCCAAGAGACCCTAGAGAGAGAAACAAAGGCAAGGGCAGAGGCAAGGGCAGAAGCAAAGGGAGGCAACAGGAAGGAGAGCGGCCAGAAAGGGCAGCAAGGAGGAGGGCAGGTCAGATGCCGCTAAGGACGGAGCACGAGAGCATTTGTTTTTTGGTCTGACAAAAACTTTCACACAGAGACTTCCCTGGGGGCTCAGTAGTTAAGAATCCGCCTGCCAAAGCAGGGGACAAGGGTTCGAGCCCTGGTCCGGGAAGATCCCACATGCCACAGAGCAACTAAGCCCGTGCGCCACAACTACTAAGCCTGCGCTCTAGAGCCCGCGGGCCACAACCACTGAGCCCACGCACCACAAGTACTGAAGCCCGTGTGCCTAGAGCCCGTGCTCCGCAACGAGAAGCCACCGCAATGAGATGCCTGCGCCCCACAATGAAGAGTAGCCCCTGCTCAATGCAACTAGAGAAAGCCCGCATGCAGCAACGAAGACCCAACGCAGCCAAAAATAAATTTATTAAAAAAACTTTCACACACACACAACAATAAAGATATAGTGAAGCCCGATACCCATGCAACCATGACCAGTGATCAAGCCATGCCCATGCGATCCCTCCCTCTTGCTGTATAGTTACTTTACTGAAACGTTTTACAGCAAATCCCAGGCCTCATGGCATCTCGCCCCTGCATATTTCATCATGTGTCACCAACAAATACGGACAACTGAGAAGAGAATTTTAAAGGGGAGGACAATTTTAAATTGTTGGAAGTTTTAGGGCTTTCAGAGACAGTAGCACTTTGAAGGAGCTCCTTGGTGGCTTTCAAAAGAGTGGATTCAGTAATGCCCAGGGTGGAATACCACACAGGGCGGAGTGGGTACAGTTACAGGTAGGATAGCAGGGTCACAGGGAGGATGTTTGTCACCAAGAAGAGACCTGGGCATGCTTGCAGGGTGAGAGTCGAGAAACCAGAGTGGACAGAGGCTGACAATGTGAGAAAATAGGTACGTGATGCAGCAATATTCATGCAGTCCATTGAACAATAAATGAGCATTTACCACGTGGCTGCATTCCTTGCAGCACAAGCCAAAAGACAGATAAAATCACTGCCCTCGTGGAGATAACACTCCAATAGAGAGACAGACATTAAACACACAAACATAAAATATGATGTTCGGTGTGATAAGTGCAGTAACATCAATGACACACAGAAGGTGGCTGCAAGGGAGACGTAAGATACATGGAAAGGTGAGAGCCTGAAACAGGCCAGCCAGCACCTCTGGGCAGAGCAGGGGAGAGGCCGGGAGATACGACAACCAGAGAATCTCAATGTAGGGACAAAGGAAGGGAAGGCAACTCACATCAAGGGGGCTCAATCAGCTTCAATTATAAGAAAAAAACAAGGGAGAAGCTCATGACTTCTAAACCCTCTGGACACTAAATTGCTAATACTACAGTAACGGATATAGCTTCCCTTTATGTGTTTTACTGCTAGGAAGCAAGGAAGCACCACAAATGCACCCAGTGTAGAGAAGAAGCAGCATTGCACAGGAGGAAAGCCCAGGCTCCGTTCACCAGCCGAGCAGGACTTCAGGCACTTTATTTAACTTCTCTGAGCCTCAGTTTCTGCATCTATAAAATGGGAATAAGGATTTCTATGAAAGACGGTTTTGTGAGAATGGGGTGAGACAAGCTAGGTGGAACTCCGAGCACAGCCCTTGGTACACAGCAAATGATCACTAAATGCTGCCTAAGAACAGAAAGGCGACCCCCGGGGAGGCAACTGTGACAGTGAAAAGCAGCTGTCTGTCCCCTTCAGGGAAAACTCTTTGATGGCTTCATAAGATTTCTCTTCAAAATGGTCACACACTCTTGTATTTGCTTTGGAAAGTGTTACTCAATGGAACATACATCCTACTTTTGCAAAATTTCTATGATTCTCAAGAAGCCTCCGAAATTACAAGCCTGCAGCTGAGACAAAGGTGACGGCATTAAGAGAACTAAATTATCCTCAAGTCTTCGAACAGCTCCTGGATTCTCATTTCCTTCCTTTGAGTTATTTCTGGTTTCCTTTCAGCTTACATGAGTTGTAAGGTCGAAAGGGCCCTTGAGAAATTACCTTGTCCCCCTCTCCGCCTTAAAATTAAATCGAGGATCTAAAAACCACGGTGGCCATTGTTTAGGGGAAAAAAGTTATCGAGTTAATTAAATTTTGTCAAGCTCGCAGAGGTCAAGAGGGGGCTGATTTGAATGAAATGAGGCCAGTTCTCTTTGAAATCACATTTGGGCCAATAAAACTCCAGACTCCAGAACATCCCTTCCTCAGATCCCCTCACTTCACACTCTCTGCCTCTCAGATTATCATCACAAGATTTTAGGCGAGTGTCAACGCTCCAAAGAGACTACAGTTATATAGACTGGCCTTGGCTGCACTCGGACCATCGTGATCAGAGGCCTGGATGACAAAACACCCTACAGATGGAACCCAGCTCTCATTAAACAAAATTAACCATCAGTACCCAGAACATGTCTGGGTTGAAGAGTAAATTATCTTCCCTCAGTTCAAAAGTGATGGCAAACGAACTTTCTCTGCATGTTCCCAGGCAAGCAACTGCCCAGTAATTTATCTTATTCAGGAAGAACAAAAAAATGTGTGCAACATTGACTATATAAAATCTTAAGTCATTTGCTTTCAGGTTTTTTACTTTTTCCTCAGAAGAGGTCAAGACTGTGACTACTGAATCACTAAGGTCTAAAGATACAGCATTTCACTTTAGACTTATTTAATGAAAAGATCTTAGGACTTGGTCTCCTGGGTGTTGAAGAGAGAAGTCATTTTCTCAAACTTCAAGTCAAACAGTATAGAGGGAGGTTCAAAATATACAGTAATGTGCTGGGAAACCAGCTCTTTGGGGGGAAGAAATCCTGATTTTTTTAGCACTTGCAAAGTTCTCTGGTGTAAATATTCCTAATCGTGGCCAATTTGAAGCTACCAAGGATTGAACAACTGGCTCACAAATTCCTGAAATTTTAACCATTGGCTCTCAGCTCCTGCACACCCTGGTGTTAGACAAAGAGGTGACTGGCTGAAGATTTCTTTCATGCCTCCTCTCTTATTTGACAAGTAAACTCAATTGTTAAGCTACTAAACAGTGTGAATTTCATACCATAGGATCACTTTTAAACAGGTTTTAAAGTAGATATTTCATCCTAGGTAGTCATTAAAAATCAGGTTATAAAGGAATGTTTAATGATGCAGAAATGTTTAATATATTTTTATTAAAAACAATATGACAAGAACAATTCCAAATTTGCATATAAAACAAGGATATACTCCAAAAAGTGAATAATTATTCTAGTTGTGAGATTGCGTGTGGGTTTTATTTTGTTCTTTGTACTACTGTTCTACTTTTCAAATTTTCTACAATGTTCATGTATTTGTAATCAGAGAAAGAACTAAATCCAGTGTATATATATATATATATATATATATATATATTTTTTTTTTTTTTAATATGGTGTTTCAGATTTTTTTCTTTTACATCCATACAATCTTATGGGTAGACTGGCTAGAAGACTAAACCAGATCCACCCTATTTAAACAAGGCTAAATCTTTGTCACTTGTTTTTGGATGCTTTACAGCTTTCAAAGTACCATCATAAGCATTGTCTAATTTATCTGATGCAAGGGAAGCAGGTTATTATACTTCGTTTTACAGAAGAGGAAACAGGCTCAAAATGACTAAATGATTTGCCCAAGGTCACATGGCTAATAAAGCAATTAAAGGGGGGACTCCAGCCCAGGATTTCTGCTACCCCTGAGATTTCCCTCAAAATCTCATCACATTGCTCATCAGGGGCCCTTCTCTCGAGAAGTTCCTACTGAACACCCAGACCCATCTCTGCAAGGAGGCACTCTCCTGGTTTTGTCCATTTTAAATTCCGGAAGCCTGACTAGAATCACCAGGGAGGACGCACTCCATTCAGGTATCAATCCTACACAAGCAACCCCCAGAGCAAGCACTTCAGCTTGGAAGTTTATGAACATAACAGGATAGCTTGCTGAGAACAGCAGAACCCACACTCTGGGATGAAAACCATGTACAGTGTTCGACACACATGTGTTTACAACGATCTGTAAATGTCATGTAACAGATCCTGATACTAGCCTCCACAGCGTCTCCCTAAAGGACTGGGTAGTAACCTTTCACAGAGATGGCTGAAGAAACAAGTTCTGGGTAGATCCTATCTGAAGCCTCTTTGTTGAGTCCTGTGCAATTTGCACTGGAATGTCCATGTCTAGCTTCAGGACGCTTACTCCTGCTCATGGGCAGTGCTTTGCCAGGGCTTAGTAACCAGAAACAACAGCGCACAGCATTATTCAGTGATAAGGAACAGAAACAAGAACTCATTCCTTAGGTCGTAGGTTTAAGTATGTGGCTATATTAAGGCAAGTTTAAAAAAAAAAAAATAGCATTCTGATGAGACATCATGCAAAGCCAGAAAAGCCAGGCCACCAGCCTTCAGGGAACAGGTGGCCTCAGGTGAGGCTGGCCCGGAGTGTGGGAAAGGCCCGTCTCCTCCTAAGTGCCACAGAGCAGCACACAGGGAGGATAAAGCAGTCTCACATGGACCCCTCGAGTAAGCAGTGTGGGAGCCTCAGAGCGCTCTCTCCCATGGTGATGGCAAGGCCATCCCTTCAGTGACATCACAGGCAGAAGCCAGATACGGACTGTGCCTTACAAGGAGATATATATTTTATAAAAATATATTATATATATAAATATATATATTTCCTGGGATTTGCTTTTAGATGCTTCAGCAAAGACCATGTGATATGAATGTGTGCGAGCTCTCCACCTACACCCCAGGGACGGGTAGTTAACTTCATCCGAAGGACCCTAACTGGAGATAAATTTCCAGGGGTGGCGAATTTGCAGGGAAACACTAATGAAAGGCCCACACTTGGAGAAGCCACCAAAGGCACTTGGGCTGTTTACTTCCCAAGCCACAACAGAGGCTTGGTTAGCACTGTGGATATTAGAAATTACTCTTTATTGGTGAAATGAGTAGTTTTCAAGATGTATGGATTAGCTAGAAATTCTGCCCCAGAATGAACAGGGTAAAAGGAATTAGGGAGCCAAACTGCCTAGGTCTTTGGAATGGCCCTGAAAGTGACTGTTGGAGAATTCTGTTACCCGTGCAACCAGAAAGTTAGCTGAATCTCGCTGTTAAAATACTCTCCCATCTGTTCTAAATGAACTTCCATGCAAGTGCCACCGAAGCACGTAAAAGGACAGGCCCCTGGGGCTCCCTCAAGCTTACTGAGGCAGGATGGCTGTTTTTGAGAAGAGACCTGGACGGCTCCCCAGTTTCAAATTATTAGAGGCTGCTGACAGATACATCAAAAAAGAACTCAATAATTGTGAATGATCAATGATCGAGTCAATCTGACTTGGGAACTTTTATATGACAACTTTAAGTCTCCTCAGACATAGTCAGGGAAGTTCTCAAACATGCTGAGTGCTAACATTATGTGGCCTCATGTCCACTCAAAAGCAGAGACGGCCTGGGGAAACGTGGGGTTACCTTGACGGTCCTAAGCTGGACCCTCACACTGCCATGCCCAGTAAATGTGTAGAGTTCATGACACCAGGATTTCTGAGCTCAGGTAAATAACTGTTTTGGAAAAATCAACTGTAAAGCACTTTGTTTTAATCTTTATTTTCTCCTTCATTATAAAAATAACATGTGCTTACTCTAAGTCTTACATTATAGAAAACTGGAAAACTGAAAACTTCCCCAGAACCCCACCCTCAGAAATGATTACTACTCTTTTTGGTAAATATTCTGCCAGGTTTTTTTGGCATATAGTAGTAAATAAACAGGATCAAGTGGAATTCTACCGCCACTAGAATACATGCTATTCTGCTCTTGTGCCAGGTTTTGAATAGTTCTGACAAATAACTCAACTGACCAGTTTCTCCACAGAGCTGTACGCATTAGTTTTCAGAGGAGATTCAACCACACAGTGGGTGGGAAAACTTCTAAGATTTTCTTACCACTCAATATTAAATATTGTTCAAAGTATTAAAGGTGAAATAAAGTTTAAAAAAAATAAGAAATAAAGAATAACGAATTTGGTACTGAGGAGAAAACCGTTCAGAAAATTATGGCGGTTTATCAAAATAAAAACTACTAAATTTCACTTCCAGGAAGTATCATGACTTTAAAGTTGGAATTTAGGAAACAATCATCTTTTTACCATCAAATACAGCTGGAAAAGTAATTCTACAATTCTTCTCATTTGATCAGTTGATCAGTTCAAGAGAATGTAAAGTACATGACCATTTTGAATTCTTTCAGTTCTAAGTGAAGTAAATTATAACAAGAATTGCTACATATGAAACAACTGTCCATCAGCGAAGGACTCCAGAACGGGAGACTTGGAACAGATTTCAGCTTTTGCAGCTGGTAAAGGGCAATTTTGATTCAACCTCCCAAAGCTTTGTTTGCAATGCTGTCAAAACATCTTCCATCTATTGAATTGAAATAAGAATATTAAAAAAAAATACATGATTAAAATCATACATGGTTAAATATGATTAAAATATTCATCATTAATACAATTTCTTATCATGTTATGCATTACACACAGATATTAAGTATTTAACAGAATTCCATTTAAATAAGACATAAGTTTATTAACAGTAGTTCTCAACCTCTAATCTGTAGCTTTTTTATACGTTCATCACTATCTTGCCTATCTGTGAGAGGATGTTAACATTCAAAAACAAGGCTATTTTTACCGTGAAATATTGATTTAAGAAGATATATTTCTATTTTAATAGTTTTATAATATATACTGCTTTGATTTTAGTATGAAATGTCTTCTTTATTATTTTTTTGATATAGCTTTAGCTTAATTTGTAGTTTGGCTCCCCCCCAAAATCAAGTTTACTAACAACTGAAATAAATAAGTAAGAATAAAATAAAATAAGCACTCTCTTCCCATGAAAGTGCTAAGGTCAAAACACAAAACACATTAAGGATTATTCGCGGAGGAGCACTTGGTCACTGACTGGAAGCTGTTCATACAAAGATACAAAAAGTGCAGAACAAGATTACCTGCTTCAGAGATTTTTCTATTTCAACTCGGCTTTCAAGGTTAAAAAGCTCTTTATCTTCTGACACCATTTGCTTTGCAGAGGACCCTAGAACATAACTGAAGTATAATAACAGTACAGAGTTAAAACATGAAAAGGGAGTAAATATAAAATTTACATGAATAATATTAAGGGAATTCCCTGGTGGTCCAATGGTTAGGGCTCTGCGCTTCCACTGTAGGGGACACAGGTTCGATCCCTGGTCGGGGAACTATGATCCCACATGCAGCGCAGCGCAGCCATAAGTAAGTAAGTAAATAAATAAATACAAAAAATAATGATATTAAAACTTGAATATGTATATCAAACTATACATTAGTACCAAGTAAACACATAAAACAACTACTTTTGTTAATAGCAACCTACACAGGAAGCTGAACTACATGAAATCATGTTTTTCTCCATAACAGCTTTGTCCGAGAGCCCTACATATTTCCCAATATTATAAGTATTTTGTTATTGGAAATCAACTTGCTCTGTAGTAAGTTGGTTGGCAAAACATTACCACTCATGGTTCAAAATTCTATTTTAAAGTTTTAAAAGATCCTGAAGAAGCCACTGCTTTATATCCCTTTTTTTTTTTTTTTTTTTAATGTAACTTCTCAGGAACGTGTGCATTTTCAAGTTTGACTTTTAGTATATAATTTGTGTAGTCAACTCTTGATTACCTAGATTTGGGCAACTTCAACAGTTATCCTGTAACTTATGTTTTGCTCCACTCTCTGGGGTGATGAGATGCTGTGGTTTAGAAAATACAAAGAACAGAAAAATTGGCCTGGTAATGGAAGGAAAAGAGGCCCAGCTTTGGTAACAAATAAATCTAAACAGTAGGGAAGGAGGTGCTGGTATTTCTCAAAAAAAGAAACTTGATTCTTTTGCATTTCTTTAGTAGAAGTCTTTCATTACATGTTAACGACTTCAATGTGTCACTTCTTTTGTCAAATAAGAACAGTCTTCTCTTGGAAACCCAAGATTAAATTGATTAAATTTCTGAAAAATGACATGGGAGGCAAAATTGCAGAAGGCAATTAATATCCTGTTTAGAAAAGAAAAATGAGATGGGGGGAAAAAATTAAACGGTATTGAGTAATTTATAACACTGTAAATAAACCTTACAGAGGGCATCCACTTCTAAAACAAACCAGGTTCCTTGTCATTAAAATTATGCCGCAAGAGGTATTCAACTGCTCAGGAAAAAACAGCTTCAATACTATGACCCTCTATGGAGAAATCTTCCACACATTTTCTTTTATACAGATATGCATCACTTTTAAAGTTTTGTACCAACCGTACTTCACGTTGTTTATACCTGTACTCTCCCCCACATAATCTTCACAAATCTTAGTAAAGTTCTCATGGAGATTAAGGGAGCAGTTGTTTGGGCCTGGGTCTTCTATTTAACACCAAAACAGATCTGATCCCTCTCTAGGCAGGCCTACATGCTTTACATCAATGAGCAGTGCTTGCTATACTATTCTCTTGTGTAAGGAATATAAAAAGTTTGCAAATTTTATAATTTTGACCTAAACCTGTCTAGTTTCAAAGAAGGTGGCAAAACTGCAGTCATCGAAGAATAATTAAATGAAAAATTATAATTATAAGAAGAAGAATACTGTTTTAAATTCTTTAAAGAGAAACTCTAAGAAATTCAACCAGAGTGACGAAATACCCCGAGTGATGAAAGTGTAGGCATTTTTTTTTTCTTCTTAAATTGTTCTTCTTTCCTGATACTTAAGGTTTCCTAGGCATCTTTAAAATCTTAAGGGTTACATCTTTTCCAGGATAAGTGAAAATACACTGGGGTCAACTGATTGTTTCCTGTTTTAAAAAGGCTAGTGAATTAGAGGGCCATTAAGATATCTGTCATCAGACCCTAATTCACCTAGTCTCCTCACGCTTTTTAGAAGTCTTGAAAAATGAAGGTACTTCCTTGCATCTCTCAAAACAAGCAGACAATTATTTACCACTCCCAAGGAAATAGTTGGACTTCGTATTTCTACTTTTCCAGAACACCAAAGGGGCTTCTTTCCTGACCATTTCTGTCCTATTTCTTTATGATATTCTAGGAGACTAAAAACTAGAGGGAAAAATAAAATGGACAAAATATATTGATCCACACAATGGCTTTTAAAAAAAAATCCTATTAAACTAAATTCGATTGTTAAGAAAAACAACATATTTTTACTCTGAAAAATGTGCTCAGTGTTTTCTCCTACAATTTAGAATGACAGATTTTTCCAATAGCAAATAAATCGGGTCCAAACAAAAAATCACTAGCGGGGCTTCCCTGGTGGCGCAGTGGTTGAGAGTCCGCCTGCCGATGCAGGGGACACGGGTTCGTGCCCCGGTCCGGGAAGATCCCACATGCCACGGAGCAGCTGGGCCCGTGAGCCATGGCCGCTGAGCCTGCGCATCCAGAGCCTGTGCTCCACAACGGGAGAGGCCACAACGGTGAGAGGCCCGCGTACCGCAAAAAAAAAAAAAAAAAAAAAAACACTAGCTTTATTGTCAGGAGTTACTTAAAAATATATTTTAACCAGTGTTGATTTAGTTTCGATGTTTTCATACCAATTTCTCTGGAAGCAAGTTTCTGAGAATTCATTTATGAGCTATTCATTTATACATCAAACTTACCTTTCAATGGCTTCAACACTGAGACAGAACAAGTCCCTCTTGTAGTCTAGATTCTTGGGTGTGCACCTGTATATGTAGCCGAGGTTGAGTGAACATCCTGCGCAGTACAAAGTCTCCAGGATGCTGCAACAAGAAATGCCACTGCTTTAGGAACTGGCTGTAACAAAAATCCCACTGTTGAGATCCATAAACACCTAAACATTTAAGTTGCTAAAGTATGTTATTCTGACCCTACTAAGTCATATGTACAAAAAAAGGAAAAAAATGATAGTAAGATGCTTACATCAGAAATGTAGACAGTCGCCTCCAGGCGGCATTGCCTTAAGTATCCAGTGACAAAGGGCATGTACAAAAGTGACAAGAAGAGGGTGTACTAAGGTAGTGTTTTCCTAGAATGCAAATGCCTCAATTCAGTATTAAGAAAAATTAACTAAAATTCTGAAATAAGACAAAAAGATTCTACATGTCCTTTTAATGTTATACTGTCCACCAAGGATCATTAACATTCTGGGGAAGGGATAGGCAAATTTTTTTCTGTAATGATCCAGAGAACAAATATTTTAGGCTCTCAGGCCATATGGTGTCTGTTGCAACTACTTGCCTCTACCACTGTTAGCACAGAAGCTGCCACAGATAATACATAACTGATCTGTGTTCCAATAACAATGTATTTACAAAAACAGGCGCTTGGGGCTTCCCTGGAGGTCCAGTGGTTGAGACTTTGCCTTCCAGTGCAGGGGGTGCGGGTTTGATCCCTGGTGGGGGAACTAAGATCCCACATGCCTCGGGGCCAGAAAACCAAAACATAAAACAGAAGCAATATTGTAACAAATTCAATAAGGACTTTAAAAATGGTCCACATCAAAAAAAAAAAAATCTTAAAAATAAAAACAAACAAACCGGTGCTTGGCCCATGGGCCATAGTTTGGCATAAAGGATGGGTTCAGGTGATACAAGTAAACAGGACTTAGAAACACTGGTTCAGAGTGAGAGTCAATTCCCTTTTCAATTCTCTAACAATCCTGATTATATATAAAGAGAAGAAAGTCTCAGTCTGGTGCTAGAATGTCTTTAACCTGCATCTCACAGTTGGAAATCTTTTAACAGTAGGAGAACAGACCTCAGGCTCAGAACCAGCCAGGCAATACTATCTCAGCTAGAATTTAATAACATGTGTTTTCAGTGTAATTATCTCCACAGCTACTTTCCAGTTACAACAAATGACACATTTATGGCAGTAACATAAAGATTCCTTTTTAAATACATTTAAATAAAAATTAGGAGTCAATTTAATGAAAAATATTAAGTACATGATAGCACAGCTGTTACACGGATATGGCAAAAATGGTAAAGCTGACGTCAAAATGACTAGAGCTGGGAAGTAGAGTACACTCTGCAGGAAACAAAGAGAAATAACAAAGCATCATCCTCGCCCTTACTAATTAGTCCTGCGTCCTGAGTGAAGCTGTAACCTCCTCAGGCCTTGCTTTCTTCATCTACAAAGTAAGAAATGATCTAAGGCTGGGTTTTCCAAATTTTAATCACCAGCATGCCAACAGTACAATTTTTGTTATATCCACATACTACCTGTCCTATTGTGAATTTAATTCTCCTTAAATAGTCATTTCTTAAATTAAAATAAACTTCATTTGAATGGGACAATCTAACGTTACTAAAATTAAAAGCCAACATTTTAAAATAAAAAATATATACGATCATTAATTTCTGTTTAACTGCTTGTGTACCACTTATTCATATACACCAGTGTGACACGTTTCGGGCAACCATACTAGAAGGCAGAGCTTCCCATTCAGTTTGCTGGGGACGCCACTTGCAGCAGATGCATGGCAGGTATAGCAAGATTCTGACCACTTCAACCATTGGAGTGGCAGCACAGGGCCTGCCAGTGCTGGAGGCCCCATGCTGCTGTTTCTCCAGCCCTGTCTGTTTACCTCAATAGGCCGTATATGTGTGTATGCATGACCTTAGCATTTTCTATGGGTGCCATGACATGAAAAAGGTAGGGAGCATTCATCTAAAGCATCCTTTGGCTTGGAGATTCCATGATACAGATATTTTCCTTTTCTATTCTTATTTTCGATTTTCTTCACAACAAGCGCCAACACCCAAAAAGCGAGTGTCAGAATGTGCCCCGAGAGGTTTAGAAACTCTTCCATCTCATGTCTAAAGGAGACCACCAGCACTCAAGAATTGGTATATTAGAATGACTGATTTTATACTGATTACCATGAAAAAAGTTTTATCCCAAATCTTACTGCTGATGGTCTCCTTAAAGACTTTTATTTGAAAAATAAACATTTTCTCTAATGTACATATTCACATAGATATAGCCTTACTCACCAACCATTTTCATTTTTACGTTTGGATAGTATCTGTTCCTTATCCACAGAAACATTACAGGAAACACCTAGAAAGAAGAAAGTAACAATAATTTATTAATGCAGTTTGTTACAGTACACATGCAGACATTGAGAGAACTTCTAATTCAACTTTTATTTTAGAACCCAGAAGGCCAGAAAAAAACAAAGGCTTGGGCTTCCCTGGTGGCGTAGTGGTTGGGAGTCCGCCTGCCGATGCAGGGGACGTGGGTTCGTGCCCCGGTCCGGGAAGATCCCACATGCCGTGGAGCGGCTGGGCCCGTGGGCCATGGCTGCTGAGGCTGCGCGTCCGGAGCCTGTGCTCCGCAACGGGAGAGGCCACAGCGGTGAGAGGCCCGCGTACCGCAAAAAATAATAATAAAAAAATAAAATAAATAAAAAATAAAATTAAAATAAAGGCTCAAAAGTCACACACACGGGGTAGTTTAAAACTAAATGTACAGGGTCTTCTGGAAAAAAGATAGCAGAATAAGAGTTATTTCCTTCCATTCCCAGAAAACACTGAAATTAACAAAGTGAATAAAATTAGGAAGAAAAAATTCAACTGACAGTAAAATTTGGGACAATTATAACCTCAAATCACGGATTATCAAGAATACCCGCCAGACACAGTAAAACTGGGATCAACCCAAGGAATAGGATAAAAGCCTGTGCGTACATCTCCAGATCTCACACGCAGAGCTCGTTTCTCTAGAAGTAACTGAGAGGGTCCTCAGGAGCTCAGCCAAAAACCTTTCAGACCACAACCTGGACAGGGGTCACAGCTAAACCCTAGAAGCAGCAGGAAACATTCCCGTTTCCCAAGTTCAGAACACACTAAAGGCGGAGAATCGGGAGCAGAGGGACATGAAGAAAGGACATCAGACCTACAATGGCCAGAACAGACTCTTGATTTCACCTCCTCTACAGTCTACCTTAACTCAGTAAATTCCGCTTCCATCTACCCATCGCTCAAATCAGAAATCGGTATCACCCCTGATTCACTGTCTCCTTACACTTCTCCGTGCACTGACACTCCACAGATAAATCCCGTCAATTCTACCTCACAACCCTCACTCCAGCCCCCAAACCACCTCCACCTCCTCTGCCTGGACGGCTGAACTAGCTCCTCACTGACCTGCCCACTTCCATGCTTATTCTTCTCTTCAGTGCATCCTCCAAAGAAAAGACTGGGTCATATCACTCTCCTGCTTAAATAACAACTCATGCACTAGAATAGATTCTCATCCCATAGAACAGCCTACAAGGCCCTAAATTTTCTGGCCCCTTCCTTCCTCCCTAAATCTTATCTTTAATCTACCATTCGGCCTTGCTAGCCTCAAGGCCTTTGCACTAGCTGCTCCCTGTGCCTGGAAAAAGCAAAGAGCATGACACCAGAACTGAACATGCAGCCAAGTTGACATTCCTGTATAAAGACAACAGAAAGACATTTTCAAGCACCCAAACTTGAAGTTTTCTTGGGGATGGGGAAACCACTGGTGAAGATTAACCAAATAAACAACACAGGAATGAGAAAGCTATTAATAAGCCTTCTCATTATTAATAAGAGTCCTGGACTTGAGAAATAAGTTCACAGAAACATTGTATTAAAGCTAAATGACGATGCTATGGCTACGGAACAGTATGTAAATGTTATAAACCTTGACAAGGTAAAAACAATTAAACTAACTCTAATTGGAGCGGGGAGGGGAATGGAAATTAATCCAACGTTCATTTTCTAATCTTTCACTGGGAGGAAGGGGGGGGAGGGTGTTAAATCAATTTGTCTAAAGCTGATAAAAAGGATATTTATATACACTTTTTAAATTTTAAAAACTACTGGTATAGACAAACTAAATAACAGAATAGTGTTTTCATAGATAAAACAAAAGCGCCCACGTGATAAAGGAGAGAAAAGACGTAAAAACAGAAAGGATGGTAAAGATTTAGCACCAAACATATCAATATTATTTCTTAAAAATAACATAAATGTCAATGACATTTATGTAAATGACATAAACTCACCTACTAAAAGCAAGAGCTTCTCCTACTGTATCTACATCAACCCAAATACATACATGTTGTTCTAATGGTGGCAACACTGGGAAAAAACCCAGACCTCTGTCAACAGGGGCAGACTGGGCGGATGAACAGCATCTCCATTAAAGATACCACTTACGTGGCACTTCCTATGTCTTCTGAGCACATGACACACATCAACTCACTTAATCCTCCTAATCACTCCATTATTATCCCCATTTATACAGAGGAGGAAACTGAGGCACAGAGAGACTAAGTAGCTTGCCCAAAAAGACACAGCTAGTAAGTGGCAGGCCAGGATTCAAACCCATGCAGTTGAGGGCTGTCATCTATACAGCCTCTCAGCGGGGGTACGACAAGCAGCTGTTAAAAACGTGAAGTATATCTATATGCACTAATATGGAAAAATACTCAGAATATATGTGCAGAATAAAAAAGTAAGGATGCTTAACAGTATAAATAATATAATCTCAAGTATGTTTTGAAAAATTTACATCTTTAGGGAATTCCAAAAAATTTACATATTTAAACATGCTCATACATGCATGGAGAGTATCTGGAAGTATAAATGAGAATAAAGTATGTTGAACTGTGGGGACATGAGAGTGTCAGCATTGGGAGATAAGTCCTTTTCCATTTATTTTAATAGCTGCAAAGGGTTAATCTCAATGAATTGTATGGGAAATGTATGTTCTTAGGCTTTTGTTTAACAACTGAAAGGGACTCAGCAATTATCGTTAATTGCATCCTTAAGGAAAAGAGGTTCCAAAAAGTTTCAGGTTAACAGGTGGACACTGCTGTCCTCCTTTCTTCCCAATATATCCCAGGAAGGAAAACATTCCACAAATGTGAACGAATCAGTGGTGAATTTCTGCCATAAAATATTTACAGAATTCAAACAGAGCATAAATTTCATCTTGAAAACCGCAAGTCCAAAAAGAACATACATTTTTACACCAACTCAGAAAAAATATGTGAACCACTCCCCTATACAAATACTATGAAAACAACAAAACCAGGAAACGTTGGGGAAACATAAAGATTTCAAAAGATACTGGCTCTACCAGTTACCTGTATGTTTACTACATCCTCCTTCCTCTCCAATTTTGATAGGATTGTTGGTGCTTTTACTGCAAGTCTCCTTTAATTTTTTTGATACCATTATGTTCTGTCAACTCTACGGTTGTTAACACTTCAGACGGTAAAGGTGTCCGCTGATACAACTATGAAGACTTGAGAAATCAACCCTGACATCCCCCAAAGGAAGCAGGCAGCTGAAAAGCTTAATGTCCTAAACCATTAACAATACTATTTACCGATTAACAGCCCGCTAATTTCTATGAGGAGTAACACAGAATATCTACACCCTAAATGCTTACAACCTAGTTGGTCATTTTTTTCTAAGTAATGCTCACGACGACACTGATTCATCCACTGCTCTTCCGGGATGGGGGAACCTCAGAAAAGAACCTGTCACTCGTGAGTCCAAGGTGCAGGGATGACTCTCCTCCTCCCCTTTTTCTGGGACAGCTCACCGTCTCAGATTTTTCTGCTTGTAAAGACCCTGGGAGGGTCTTCCCTGGTGGCGCAGCGGTTAAGAATCTGCCTGCCAATGCGGGGGACTCGGGTTCGAGCCCTTGTCCGGGAAGATCCCACGTGCCGCGGAGCAACTAAGCCTGTGTGCCACAACTACTGAGCCTGCGCTCTGGAGCCCGCAAGCCACAACTACTGAACCCATATGCCACAGTTACTGAAGACCGCGCGCCTATAGCCCGTGCTCCGCAACAAGAGAAGCCACTGCAATGAGAAGCCCGCGCACCGCAACAAAGAGTAGCCCCCGCTCGCCCCAACTAGAGAAAGCCCACGTGCAGCAACGAAAAACCCAACGCGGCCAAAAATAAATAAATACATAAATTTATTAAAAATAAATAAACAAATAAATAAAAATAAAGACCCTGGGAGGCCCCGAAACACCTCCGCCTCCTCCGGGGCCGCCCAGGTGCGGCACACCCGGGAAGAAGGCGGTCCTAAGTCCTAAGCCCCCCGCCCGAACTGACAGCGCAGCAGGATGCAGTTGGTGTCTTCCTGGCTCGTCACCCAGCTCAGCGAGTCGCCCAGCGGCCGCCGGCAACCAGAGCACAGAAACACCAGAGGCCTGTCCTCCTCCTCCGCCGGCTCCGCAGCCTCCTCGCGCCGCGTCCTTTCCGTGCTGGCCTCCGACGGGTCCCCGCTCACGCAGCTCCACATGCTCGCCCACTTCTGCAGCAGCTGGTGGCGGCTCGAGTCTTCTGAGAGCCGCTTGCCTAAGAGCGAGGAGTTGCTCCACTTGCCCTTGTCGCCACACGCACAGCTAGTAGAGGAGCATCTTTTGCAGCAAGCCTGAGACCAAGGACCCGCCATTAGCTACAAATTGCCTGCGCCGCGGAGAGTCACGGGAAAAACGCCGTTGCGCATGCGCGAGGCGGGGCGAGGCGGCGCAGGGTGAGGGAGGAGGGGCGGCAGGCAGCCTGGGAGCGCGCTTGCTCGCGGTGGAGCGGGGCCTGGCGGGGGAGTCACTGCGCCTGCGTCGCGCTTTCCAGCCTTAGGAAATTGAGGCTGCCCGAGATCCGCTCGCTAGGCTGCCTGGGGAGAGAGTGCAGCCTCTTACATAGGAGGGGAAGCGTCTTTGAAAAAGTTAGTCCCACCGAGCTACATTACCAGCCCCTCACGGAGACCTTGGCAATGGTTACGAAAGAGAATATGCCGCCTATACACCACTCAGAGATAGAGAAGTTGGGGCGCAGTCCTGCTTTCTCCGGCCTCCTCCCTCTATGTTTCTGTGGCTACAGCCCCTCAAATTTAGCGTGCCTGAGAGTCACCTGGGAGCTGGATGGGACACAGATTTCTGAGCCCCACTGTGGACTGAAAAAACAATGCACGACTTAAAAGTTGAGAATTATGTTTTATGTGGTGGACTCGCCGAGGATTTCAGCCCAGGAGGCAGCCTGTCAGATAGTTGGGAGGGACTGCTCCAAAGAGGTAAGGAAGGAGCCAGGATACATAGGAGATTTTGGAAAAACAAACAAATCAACAACAACAACAAAAACAGGTAGTTGGAACATCAGATGATGTCTTTTTAAATTTATTTATTTATTTATTATTTATTTTGGCTGTGCCGGGTCTTAGTTGCAGCACGCGGCACGTGGGATCTTTAGTTGTGGCCTGAGACTGACCTTCATCGTTGTGGCTTTAGTTGTGGCGTACGGACTCTTAAGTTGCGGCATGCGAACACTTCGTTGTGGCATGCATGTGGGATCTGGTTCCCTCACCAGGGATCAAACCCGGGCCCCCTGCACTGGGAGCGTGGAGTCTTACACGCTGGACCACGAGGGAAGTCCCAAATGATCACTGTTAATTAAAGAAAACCAGACAACTCAAGTTAATGAATTTAGCGCTTTTTTGTATACGGGAAGATGCAAGAATCTGGGCTCATTGAAATCGGGGCTGCTACAGTGGCTGATGGCTTGATAGCCAAAACATCCTTTGTTTACTCATATGGCAGGCACCATTCTTCGTCCACACCCCCTTCACAGATTCTCCATCTATAGGTCAGGATGGGCCTGAGAATTTGCTTAACAGGCTCCTGTGTGATGCAAATGCTGTCAGTCGGGGCACCTCCACTTTTGGTTGCCACTGCTCTAGTCTGTCTGCCTAACTTCCTTGAGGTGGAGAAAGCAAGGGTTGTTGGGGAGCCACCCTGTCACATGTTCCTTTTATGCATTGTTATTGCTCTAACGAGACCCCGGAAAGGGCCCCAGATCACTCAGGCTAGCACTGCAAGGACAAGCTGGAAAGGTGGGTGTGGGCAGCAGTGGTGTCGCTGGAAAGCGTGGAAGTGCCTCTGCAGTCTGGATCTGGGAGCCCCTCGCCCCTTGCACCAAGTGAGCATTCCTTCTGTCTGGTAAGGACAGCCTTCCTCAGCTGCCCCTGAAAGCCGGCCTCTGACTTTAAAGCACCACAGGTTAGGATAGGAAAGGATGGTGGGAAATGGACCGGCTGCATCATGGACAACCTGGCGGCATATCTGGGAAGAAAGGAACCCCCAAGGTCCTACGTCTGTTCTTAGAATCCTTTGGGTGTGTCCTAAGTCACTGCCCACTTTGCTTGGTCAGGTGAACTATCTACCAAAAAATTTGCTTCCAACTTTAGTGCCTCTGGCCACCAGCAACAAGCAAAAACTTTGGAGTCAAAAGCCTTGGGTTGACCTAACCCTTCAGGAGGTATAACCGTGTAGGAAACCGGAAAGGCTACTTGCCTTCCCTGAGTCTAATTTTTCATGGTTTACGTGGGTCAGTACTGCAGTGGGGTTGTTATGGGGATCGTGATATAATATGCATGAAAATACTTTATGTCTAGCAAACTGTGCCCATGTTCATTAGTCTCCAAGTGGGAGAAAATTCTTCAGATATTTTAGGCTTTTATTTCACCCGTGGAATTGCCTTCCCTCCTCTGCTTCTTTTGTGGAGGCAAGCCTGACCTCGCAGGACTGCTGTTTTCAAGCACAATATCTCTGGTACAAGTAAATGGGTAATAACCTTGGAATTCAAGGGATAATCTCTTTGCCTCAGACTTTGGGTTCCTATTGGCAACATTAAATACTGTGGGATATCCCAGTAAGGAAGGAATGCAGAGCAGGGCTGCCTGATGACTTTCAGTGGTCCTAGGAACTTGTGCCTTGCTGGGCCCATTCCTCCGTTTAAATTTTAAAAACATTGTTTTAAAATAAATCATCATCATAATAATAGTTTACAACAGTATTGCTATAAAGATACATATACAAATATTATACTTTAAAATATTTTCTTTGACCTAAAAGTTCATTTGTTTCCTGCTGACTTCAAAATTCAAACATTTTCATGGGGCCCTAAAAATATCACAGGCCCTCAGCTTTGTGTCTAATGGAAAAGTCATCCCCAAGGCAAAATAAACGCCTTTTAAAGTCATGAGTATGTTTGTATTACGAATATAAAATATTTAGATACCCACAAAATCATGTTTTATGTAGGGACAAAAAGAGATGCTTGGGTACGATGACCTTGGACTGGGTGGGTGTAATTTTTTTTCTGTGTGTGTGCGGTATGCGGGCCTCTCACTGCTGTGGCCTCTCCCGTTGCGGAGCACAGGCTCCGGCCGCACAGGGTCAGCGGCCATGGCTCACGGGCCCAGCCGCTCCACGGTATGTGGGATCCTCCCGGACCGGGGCACGCACCCATGTCCCCTGCATCGGCAGGCGGACTCTCAACCACTGCGCCACCAGGGAAGCCCTACCACCCTTCTTCTTAATTACACAACTAGGAGATGTGGATAAGGCTGAGTCTAAGCCCTATCACCACCACGATCATCACCACCAATTCCAAGAATGGGTCCCCAGAGGTTTAACCCAATGGGGAGAACCCACGTCTCTCCCACAGTGACTGAGCAGGAATGGCTCCTACCCCAGGCTTAAGCCAATCGGCACACGGTACTCCTCTGGCTTTAGGAATTCACTCGGGATAAGAACTTGACTTACGTTGTCAAATTTTATCCAGTCAGAGTAAATCTCAAGACTCTTGTTTAGTGGTTGAGGGAAGAGATATCCTCTTTGTTCGCTGGAAGCACATACCCATGTTGTATGGCAGCCACCTTGTAAACACAGATGGGCAGAACTGAGAGAATTACAGAGAAATGGAGCACATGATGGCTGGACTTCTTCAATTATGTGAACCAATAAATTCTCTTTATTGTGGAAGCCAGTCTGAACTGTTTTGTATCTTTTTACTAGTAATTAAGAGCATGTGTAACAGTCTGTTACAGCCTGTTAAAATTGAGGTTCCGACTGAGAGCCCAAGATGAGGTAAAGATGACTTACCAGAATGTGTGAGACCCATTGCTTCTCCCACCCCACGCCCCGGAGGAATGTTCAGAGCGGATATTGGAGAGCTAATTCACTCCTGCCCTTAAACCTCCTCCCACATTTGGGGAATATTAGAGACGGGAGTAAGTGGTGACAGGGATGACTTCATGAGCGTTTCTTTGGAGACTGGCTGGGTTGTAAGCTCCAGTCCTCTTCCCCAGTAGATAGGGTGAAGGGTATCTGCCCACTTGCTTCAGTCTGGCTGAGAGGAGACTTCAAGGAACCATTCCCAGTGCCTGTGTGTCCCCAGATGTTTGCAGACACAGTGGACCGCAGGAGAATTCGGCTGTTGAGTTGTTTGGGGGGCGTGGGGGGGCACACAACAAAGGTGAGCCAGATAGGGACTTCCCTGGTGGCACAGTGGTTAGGAATCCGCCTGCCAATGCAGGGGACACGCGTTCGAGCCCTGGTCCGGGAAGATCCCACATGCCGCGGAGCAACTAAGCCCGTGCGCCACAACTACTGAGCCTGCGCTCTAGAGCCCGCGAGCCACAGCTACTGAGCCTGCGTGCCACAACTACTGAGCCCGCGCGCCTAGAGCCCGTGCTCCGCAACAAGAGAAGCCACCGCAATGAGAAGCCTGCGCACCGCAGCAAAGAGTAGCACCCGCTCGCCACAACTAGAGAAAGCCTGCGTGTAACAACAAAGACCCAACACAGCCAAAAATAAATAAATTAAATTAATTAAACATGTATACATTTAAAAAAAAAAAAAAAAGGTGAGCCAGGTAGATCGTCAACTAGATACGAATTTTGCTGGTGGGAAGGTCACCTAGAATTTTAAGTTCTGCCCAAGAAGATGACCTGGAAGGATGAAGATTCTCCAACAGGGAGCATTCACGTGTGAAAGGGCCCCTGGAGAACCAGAAAGCCCAAGGGGAGACTCCCCGCTCATGGGTGTGCAGCTGCGGGGTGGGGTACAAGGAGTTTCTGAGGGACCAGGAGAGAGAGCTGGTTCTAATCATGCCAGGCCAGAGGGTGCAAAACCAGGTTATGACAGAACCAGTTCAAGTGAAACTGCCCTGTCCCCTTTGTCCCCCACTTCAGTCTAGGAATGGGATCAGCAGGGGCCAGATGAGGTGTAAAAAGGAGCAGAGCCAGCCATGTGCCCTTCCCCCACTAGAGGCAGGAGCCCACTTACACATCCTACCTGGGGGAGGGGGATGATTCTCACGCAGGAGTGAGGATTGCAGTGTTGATTAATATCTTGGACTGAATGCTGTCATTTCATCGTTGAGATTCTGTCTGCAACTAAAGTGGCTGCGGCATTGTTTACTCCCTAAGTGGGAGGGTGGGGGAGTACTCAAATTCCAACAACTTGGGGAGGGTTGCTTTACAAAGTGTCAAATAACAAAGGTGGAGACTGCGTGGCAGGAGAAAACCTCAGGGATAGAAGGAACCTCGGTTGATAGCATTGGAACTGACACCACGCCTCCCTCAACCCACAGGTATGCAGGGAGGGAAACAGAGTTAGGAAGAGCAGACCACCTCGAGAGGCTCACCCTTCCATCAAGGGATGCAGCCAGCTGAGCTGACCTCCCAGGGAGGGAGACTGGAAATGAAATTCCTTGACCATGTTCTCATCCCTCCCTCCAGTTTCCTGCTGGAGCTCCCCATTGCCCAAATCCAACTGGAACCCAGAGAGCACGAAGCATATTGATGTGATCCGTACACATCAAGGTAGAGAGTGGATCTGGAGGGGCAACTGGAAGGAAACCCACACACAGCCCACCTTTGCCCAGGAGCACGGGAAGTCCATCCTCGCCAAATAAGTTCTTAGGGCATAATAGGAAGCAAAATTCAAAATAAGGTCTGTCTTGATTCTATCCTTCAGTCCATCTTTTTTAAAAAAAAAAAAAAATTATTTATTTATACTGTATTTTTGCTGCGTTGTGTCTTCGTTGCTGCACACAGGCTTTCTCTCTTTGCTGCGAGCGGGGGCTATTCTTCATTGTGGTGTGTGTGGGCTCCTCACTGCGGTGGCTTCTGTTGTTGCAGAGCATGGGCTCTAGGTGTGCAGGCTCAGTAGTTGTGGCTCGCGGGCTCTAGAGCGCAGGCTCAGTAACTGTGGTGCACAGGCTTAGTTGCTCTGCAACATGTGGGATCTTCCCAGACCAGGGCTCAAACCCACGTCCCCTGCATTGGCAGACAGATTCTTAACCACTGTGCCACCAGGGAAGTCCCTATCCTTCAGTCCATCTTGCCCAACGTACCCGTTACTTGGACTATCTGATTCAACCCTCATTTCTGGCTGGGTTTAAAAGACTTGGTGTAATTAACAGTCAAATGCTAGTCTAATTTAATATCTATGGCTAGCATTAGAGAAAGAGAAAGAGGTGAAGCAAGAAACTATAACTGGGGTAGAGAAGGAGGAACAGGAAAAGTGGGAGAAGAAATGCATGAGACCTTGACAGTTTTGATGGAGAAAATTTGACTTTTTAAAAGTGCTCTGACAATTGGGGAAAATCAGAAATTAATGGCGTCTGATTACGATCCGGGACTAGATGTTAATTGCATGCACTTCCTTACACTTACACATAGAATGACAATGAGGTGTGTATTGTGAGGTGATCACGGAAAAAAGAAAAAAAAAAAAGAATGACAAAGAGGTGTGATTACAGGTCATCCGAGTCAGCCAGCTAGCCCCTTTAGTATTTAGGGAACTGGCTGCAGCTGCATTTCAAGAGTGTTTGGTCCAGCTCTTACCGGTAGAGAGGTGTCTGGGAGCCAAATGGCACTTGCACTGCCCTCCCCGACTAGCTGGCACCAAGAGAAAGCCATGCCACGTATTCAGCCCCCAGGGACCTTCTGCCACAATCAGAGCCTCCTTAGGGCGATCAAATACACTGTGGGAAGAGGGTGGTTAGATATTTATATCTGTGTTCCAGGGGTGAAACAATAACTACAGGAATATGCTTCGCCTTCTGAAAAATTCTCAGAGGCAGGATGTTCTTTAAATAGTTCTGTTTCCCTCTCCTAGTTAATGTGTGGAATCACGATTTTCCGGTCTTTAACAGAGATATTTAATTCTCATGCAAGTTGAAAAGGAATAAGGAGAAGAACTTGTGACTTTTCAGCAAAATCGTGTGTTTGAGCTGGAAAAGAATCACAGAGATACTTCATCCTCATGAAGTATCCACAAATAGAAGAGTGAGATCTGGTTTGTCTCAGAAGTCATGGGTCTGGCTGGTGGAAGAGAACGGTAGACATCCGGGCTGTTAGATGTCCAGCGCTCTTCCCCTTTCTCGGGAAAACTGTTTCCCCTTCCCCCCCAAAAGCATGGTTGTGGTAGGGCTTCCCATCTTGAGGGTCTTACCCGACTCCTGCCCCATCCCAGAGGTGGGCTCTCACCAGTCTCAGCCACCACCTTCCTGGCCACAGAGATTGGCTCTCGGTGAGCAGGTGTCAGAGCTAGAGCCTGTCCAAGTCCATCCCTGGAACTTTTCATGTCAAAGCTTGGAGGGAGAGTCCTCTGCTCACCCTTTCCTCTTGACTCATGATCCCAGAACTGTCATCAGCCATGTCCCCAGCTAGGTGGAACAGCCTCGCATGACACTGACCGTCAGAGAGAAGCAAGGTGTGAGGTGGAGATCAAGAGTAACATCAGTATCCCGGCTCTCACCACACTCCCCCCCAGTTCTGCAGGCACCCCTCACAAAGTGTTCCCGTTAAAAACCCACTGGTGTTTAAGCTAGTTAGAATCAGGTTTCTGTTGCTTACCACCAAGAGTTGTGACTAATACACAGATTCCAGTCTAGAACCTCAGACTCTTGACCCTAAATACAGTGGTCATACCACTACACCAAATCGTTGCAATTCAACTCCATACATTTGATAATGCCTTGTAGTTTTCAAAATATAGTCCCTCAAGGGGGCTAACTCTGGAGAATTACAATATCATGTAAGGGAAGAATATATTTCCAGTATAAAATTCTTAAGTCAGTCCCTGCTTTCTTTCCAAGCACCCCTTTGTGTCCCCCTAGTGCTTTTCATCTTTTTTTGTGTATAACCAGAGGAAGGTCTCAATTAGGGAATAGTTTTTAACACCCATACCAAACACCTAAACTCAACACAGACTGATCCAAAAGTGAAGATTGTGACTCCTGGATCGGGAATAATACTAGAGAGACCTTAAGTATCAAAGATATAAATTATGTATCTTTAAAGAGATTTGAGGCAATGTTGCATCCATGGTAGAAGGACTGGAAGATAACATTGAAGAAAATTCACAGAAAATATAGTAAAATAACTAAGAAATACAAAAAGTGGGGAAAAAAGATGAGAGGCATAAGCTATCAGTCCAAGAGGTCCAACATCTGACTAACAGGTTGTTCAAACAGACAGGAAAGATAAAGGAGAACAAATAATCAAAGGAATAATACAATATAATTTCTCAGAGCTAAAAGATATCACTCTTCAGATAGAAAGGATATACCAACTGCCCAGCACAAAGAATGAAATAATCTCACACCCGGACTTAGCATCGTAAAATACCAGAACTCCAACCTTCAGAAAAGATTCCAAAGTTTCACAGAAAAAAGAGGTGCAAGAATCAGAATGGTGTTAGACTTCTCATCAGCAACTCAATTTCAGAAGCTAGAAAGTTCAAAGTTCAGAGGTCAAATAATATTTACATGGGAATTACCCACTTGAATCATGATCCATGTACTGTTGACATTTTCAGACATAACTGGACTTCAAAAATATTTCTTAAACATATCCTTTCTTATTCAAAAATGTGTTGCAACAAGAAATGTGAGAGCAAGGTCACAGTTAAAGAAAAGCAAATATTTAACATGTGAAGGGATTCTCCACCACCCTGATTTTTAAACTACACTGAAAATCAACAGCTCACCTATTAGTTTGATAAAATCCGCAAGTTTGACAACATAATCAGTTGCCCAGACTATTGTCTGGGAAAACAGGTAGTTTCCTACCTGATGAGAATGCAAGATATTAGAACTTCTACAGAAAGGACTTGTCAACATCTAACACAACTACATATGTATGTATCCCTTGACACAGAATTCTCACTTTCAGGAATCGATTCCAAAAATGCAATGACAAAAGTATGATAAAAACATGAACCCAAGGTATCACAGCACTATCTAAAATAACAAAGACTGAAAACAACCCAAACAGCCACCAACTGGAAACTGGATGGATAAGTTGTCATATAGCTACACAAGGGCAGCATTATGTATCTGTAAAAAAGAAAACGTATCTCTACATGCCACGGAGAGATAAATTAAGTGAAAAAAAAGCAAGATAAAAAAAAAAAAGAAATGTAGTTTGCTACAGCACATCTAAAAAGGGAGAAAGGGAAAGAATGAATATATATACATATTTATTTATTTATTTTTAATTGAAGGATAAACCAAAAACAGTTTTTTCTAAAGCGCTTACTTGGGTGGAAAGTAACAGGAAGAGAGAAGAATAGAAGCTAGAGCTCTGTAGATACACCTTATTTTGTATATTTGATTTTGGAATCAGGTAAAAATTTTATAAATATTACATAACTATAAAACAAAATAAAAATTTTAAAGTGATCTCTAAATATTGCAATATTTAATATATTTAGTGGTAGCATAACTTCATACAGAAGAACAATTTCAAGTGACTAAAACATGAAGTTGACTATACATATCTTGTAGGAGATACTCCAAGAACAACAGCAACAGCAAAAAAAAACCCTGCCCCGGGCTTCCCTGGTGGCACAGTGGTTGAGAGTACGCCTGCCGATGCAGGGGACGCGGGTTCGTGCCCCGGTCCAGGAAGATCCCACATGCCGCGGAGCGGTTGGGCCCGTGAGCCATGGCCGCTGGGCCTGCGCATCCGGAACCTGTGCTCCGCAACGGGAGAGGCCACGGCAGTGAGAGGCCCGCGTACCACAAAAAAAAAAAAAAAAAACAACCCTGCCCCAATCCCCAAAAAGAGATCTAAAACTGTTTTCAGTAATCATGTTGTTGATATTAATATTATTATTCTGAGATTGTATGTGTATTGTATATTGAGTAATTATAACTATTTAGGGGAATAGGATTTTAAATTTTGGAAAAAAGAGATGCAGCTAAGAAAGTTAAAGTTAATTAAACCTCCACGGTGATGATTTTGAATTTAAAAGTATCAGTATGAGAGAAAAGAAAATAATTAAAAACAGGAAAACAAGCACAACAAACAAACAAAATATAAGTATGAACTCATGATATTTTTACCTTAAAAAATAAATGTTTCCTAGCTCTCTACATTGACTCGGCCTGAGCATTGTAACCAATTCAGTAGCAATAAGCACCCTTAGCACCCAGATTATGATAGCTAAATATTTCCTACTGAAAGAAACCAGGAGTCCTTACAGAAATGGCTGAATCCATAATCTGGGGTAAGAAATGTACAAAATGAGCCTGGAACATCTTGTCATTCCAGAAAGCAAAGAAGCTATAAAAACCGAAACAAAGCAAACTACTAATGTAACCAACATGAAGAGGCTCTCACTGTCCAAATACTGTATGAGGTAATTTGTAAAGATAATAGCTGTAATGGATTGGAACACACAGGTTTAATTGCACGAGTTCACAGTGATTCAGAATAAAAACGAAAACAAACAAACAAACAAAACCTCTCACCGTTCACTGCTAGAGGATGCTAGAAAAGCCAACTATTATTTTGAAAACTGGCAAAATGAAAAAAAAGGAAAGAAGGAAACAAACAAGTAAATCAAATATTTGTCCCACCTTGATATGAACTGTACCTCGAGTAACCAAATAGTTCATAAAGGAAGGGTTTCTTTGTTTGTTTTCTTTGTTGTTGTTGTTTCGTTTTGTTTTGTTTTTTTCAGAAGGATGGTAGCTAATAAGTGAAGAAGGAATAAAGAAATCACCATTTTTACAATGCTTAATGCGTTAAAGGATCTCACTGGCTGATCACATCACACAAAAAGACACAACTGGACACTGTGTCTCCTGAGTGTAGGACACCACAACACATATGAGGTATTCTTGCCAAAAAAAAAAAAAAAAATTGAACGTAAATCTGATCCAGCCTCCAGATCTAACTTCACTTTCCAGGAAATACAGGGAATGGGGAACATGACTAAACCCACATGGGATCCAACTGGCAAACTCTTCAGGGCAAATAACTCATTTCCTCAACAAATAAATTCCAAATTAAGTTTTAAAAAGTAGGAGGGAGAGGAAGCCTACAAATTTAGCAAGAGACTTCAGAGTCATTTCAACCAATTGCAACACATGCAACTTATTTGCTCCTGATTTGAACAAATTAACTATAAAGAAATTATGAGACAAACTGGGAAAATCTTAACATTGACTAGATATTTGATGCAATTAACTACTATTCATTTTTAGTGGGATAACAGTATTATGGTTTTACTTAAAAAAAATCCTCCTTCAGAGATACATACTAAAATATTTACAGATGAAATGATGTATTTAGGATTTGCTACACAATAGTCCAGAATCGGGGGAGTGGATGGAGCTACAGATGAAACTAAATTACCCACGACTTGATGGCTGTTGAAGTTGAGTGGTGGTTCCATGGAGTTTTATAATACTATTCTTGCTGCTTTTGCAAAAGTTTGAAATTGTCTATGATAAAAATTTATTTCTTCAAAAAAGTCATACAAAGTTTGTATTTACTCTGTTATATATCTATGCTTGTTTCAATATTAAAATGTAACTTTTTACCAGAAATCTTTGACAGCAATGGATACCCCAGAGAGAAGTGCTGTGTTTACCTTAAGAATTTGTATACCCACAACATGACATTCTCTGCCCCACGTGGCAGGCTGAATAATAGCCCCCCAAAACGTCCACACCTAATGCCTGGAACCATGTGAATACTACTCTTTATGGCAAAAGGGACTTTGCAGATGTGACTGAATTAAGGATTTTGAGATGGAGAGATTATCCTGGATTGTCTGGGTGGACGCAATGTCATATGTATCTTCATAAGTAGGAAAAGAGAGATTTGACTACATAAGAAGAAGGTGATGTGACAAAGGAATCAAGAGGAAAAAATGTATGGCGGGAACACAAGCTGAGGAATGAGAACAGCCTCCAGAAGCTGAAAAAAGCAAGGAAACAGATTTCTCCAGAAAGGCCACCAGAAGGAACCAGTCTTGGCAACACCTTGATTTTAGCCCCAGAACTCATTTTGAATTTCTGACTCCCAGGACTGTAAGATAATAAATCTGTGTTGTTTTCAGCCACCATGTCTGTGGTAATCTGTCATGGCAGCCATAGGACATGAATACACCCAGTTTGCAAGTCCAAGGTGTCCTGGGCAGAGCTTGCAGGCTGCCCTACCTGCCTGTATCCCAGAAAATGGGGCTCCCAACACCTGAGTAGTGTATTGTGAGAATCGCAGAAAACACGGAACACAGTGGCCAGCTTAGGTCATTGTCCAGTAAATGTTTGTTCCCTCCTTTCTCCTCTTCCTTTACCTTCTCCCCTGTACTCGATCTGTAATCACAAGATAATTAACAAGCATGCGCATTTCCTGTAAGAGAAAACATTGAAGGAAAAACAACTTTACCTTCAAGTTTGGGGTTATAAATTAAAGTGAGAAGAAAAACAATACCAAATGTCAAGGTCTTCGAGGTATTTGTTAATATAAACATGTCATTATTATCTCGGAGAGCTGACCTTGATGGGAGTATTAGTTCCTACTTATGTCAAAGGGGAAAAAATTTTTTTTAATCTGTTTTTCTACCGGGGCACTTTCATGGGTGTTTAAAAGTCAAGATTATTACCAGACCAATAAATTCATTTTTAACAATCTGAAGTGTGAATTCCAGTAATTTACAGATGTAATTCCATTAGACAGAGGAAATTGACTTAAGTGGGTTTTTTGTTGTTGTTGTTGCTGTTGTTTTGAAGTGGTCCTTTTAAAGACAATTTATTTTATTTACAGATCAGGTAAAATTTACGTACAGTGAAAAAGCATATATTATATCTTAAGTGCACAATTCAATGTTTTGAAAAATGCATATGCTCATGTAACACATCTGTGTCAACAGAAAATAATTCTATCACACCCAGAAAGTTCCTTTGTGCCTCTTCCCAATCTCTCCCCAACTGCCATCCCCAGAAGCAAGTAAAAAAATTTTTGGCATAGTTTTGCCCTTTTTTAGCATTTCACATATGTGAAATATACCGGTTTTATTCGCATTTCCCTGATAGCTAATTCTATTAAGCACTTTTTAACGTGCTTATTGGCTATTCGCATATCTTTGTGCAATTCAAGTCTATTGCCAATTTTTTAATTGGGTTGTTTTTTTATTATTGAGTTATATATTCTGTATATAAATTCTTTATCAGATATATAACTTGTAAATGTTTTCTTTCAGTATGTGGCCTGCCTATTCATTTTCTGAATGGTCTTTTTTTTTTTTTTTTTTGCGGTATGTGGGCCTCTCACTGTTGTGGCCTCTCCCGTTGCGGAGCACAGGCTCCGGACGCGCAGGCCCAGCGGCCATAGCTCACGGGCCCAGCCGCTCCACGGCATGTGGGATCCTCCCGAACTGGGGCACGAACCCGTGTCCCCTGCATCGGCGGGCGGAATCTCAAGCACTGCGCCACCAGGGAAGCCCTGAATGGTCTTTTTTGATAAGCAGAATTTTTAAATTTTGGCAAAATACAATTTATCACTATGCCAATTTCTATTTTTTAAAAAGCTACTGAGATTATGGTTGGGATTGCATTGAATATATAAATCAATTTGGGGTCCATTGACATCTTAATAACACCAATGGGTATGGTTTCACCCATAAGCATGGTTTCTGTCTCTAAGTTTTAGGTCTTATTTAATTTCTCTCAGCAATATTTTGCAGTTTTCAGTCTTGCCCATCTTTTGTTAATTTTATTCCTATGTAGTTATAGGGCTTATTTTTACATAACAGCAGACATTTTTAATAGTATCAGAAAGCATAAATTATACTCGAAAAGATGTGTATTCTGCAACTGGAGGGTATAGTGTTCTATACAAACAATAAGGTCTAGATGATCGATCATTGTATGAGTTTGCTGGGGCTACCATAACAAAGTACCAAAGACTGGGTGGCTTAAGCAACAGAAATTTATTTTCTCACAATTTCAGAGGCAAGAAATCTGAGATCAAGGTGCCAGTAGTGTTGGTTTCATTCTGGGGCCTCTCTCCCTGGCTGGAGACAACCACCTTCTCGCTGTATCCTCACGTGGTCTTTCCTCTGTGTGTGTCTGTCTTACTGTCCTCTTTTTATGAGGTCACCAGCACATTGGACTAGGGCCCATTTTAACGGCCTCATTTGAACTTAATTACCTCTTTAAAGACCCTAACTTAAATCCCTAAATTTATGCTTTTTACTTGATTTAGGGAATTTTCAGCCATTACATTGTCAATATTTTTTTTCTGTCCCATTCTCTCATTCTCGCTTTTTGGGGTACCATTTACCCATATGCAAGAATGCTTTATACTATCCTACATATCACAGAGTCTATTTTCTAAATCTCTTTTCTCTTTGTTTTTCAGATAGAAAAAGTTCTGATTATCATTCCTCAAGTTCCCCAGCCGTGCCCACTACCATCTCCATTCTGCGTTAAGCCCATCCAGAGAATTTTTCATTACACATGCCGTACTTTTTCAGGTCTGGACTTTCCATTTGTGTTTTGTTTTTGATTTCAGTTTCCCTTTCTTTGCTCAGATTCCCCCATTTGTTCATTCATTTTGGTTATATTTTCTTTTTAGACATTTGGACATATTTATAATAGTTGCTTTAAGGTTCCCTACCTGCTAATTCCAATATCTAGATGATCTCAGTGTTGGTTTCAATTGACTTCCTTTTCTTCAGACTAGAGAAAAGTTACGTCTTTCCTATGTCTTGTAATTCTAGTTTTTCTATTGTATACCAAACATTGTGGATGACATGTTATGGAGACTCTGGATTCTATTATCAAACTCTGCAGTGTTGATTTTTTTTTATCTACAGGCAGTTAACTTTGCTGGATTCACACTCCAGACTCTGCTTCTCCTGAAATGAGAGGTAGCTGAAATCTCCATTCCGTTCTTTCAGCTTTTCAGTTGTTACTTTCCACCGGGCTCCTTTGACTCTCCCCTTGCACATATACAGCTCAGGAGTGACCCAAGGATTTTTTGTTAATTTATATTTTGAAATAATGTAAGACATACAGAGGTGTTCAAAAATAGTACAAAGAGCTCCCAGCATCAGCAAAACCAAGAAATTAACATTGGTGGAATACTATTAACTAAGCTATAGATTTTATATTGATCTCACCAGATTTCCCACTAATGTCCTTTTTAATTTTTAAAATATTTTTTTCCAGTTTTACTAAGATATATTTGACATACAACATGTGTACGTTTAAGGGGTACAACATAATAATGTCTTTTTTCTGATCCAGGAGCCAATTCAGATTGTTACGTCACATTACTTGTTACGTCACATTACTTGTTACGTCACATTACTTGTTACGTCACATTACTTGTTACGTCGCATTACTTGTTACGTTTCTTTAGTCTGCACCAATTTGTGATAGTTCCTCAATTTCTCCTTGACCTTCATCACCTTGACTGTTTTGAAGAAGACTGGTCAGTTATTTTGTAGAATGTCCCTCAATGTGGTGTTTCCTGTTGTTTTATCATGATTAGATTGAGGTTATGCATTTTAGCAAGAATACTGCACAGGTGATGTGCTCTCCTCAGTGGGTACATGATGTCACTATATCTTATAACTGATGATGGTAACTTGATCACTTGTGTAAGGTGTTATCTGCTGGATTTCTCATTGTAAAGTTATCGTTTTTATCTGTGTAACTAATAAATAATTTGGAGTACATATGTTTTAAACTATGCAACTGTAGTTTTTCTTCAAATACTTTAACCCGCTAACTTCAGCATCCATCAGTGGATCTTGCCTGCCAACAATTACTACCATGGTGTTCTACTGGTGGTTTTCTATTTCCATCCTTACTTCTCCATTTATTTAGTATAATTCTTCTGTTAGGAAGGGCCATTCTTTCTCTACCATTTATTTAGTCATTTATTTATATCAGTGTGGGTTCATGGATATTTAGTTTATCCTATGGGCTATAATCCAACACTGTTGTTAAATATATATTTTGCTCAAGTTGTTCCAGATTTGGCTATCATGATCGCTTTCACGTTGGTTCTGTACCATAGCCAAGGATATGAGCAACGTTTACACACAGATTTGAGGGTTTATTCTTCTGTGACCCTGTACCTTCCAGGACTCCCCTCCTCCCACTTTCTGTAATTTTTTTTTTTTTTACATCTTCATTAGAGTACAATTGCTTTACAATGGTGTGTTAGTTTCTGCTTTATAACAAAGTGAATCAGTTATACATATACATATGTTCCCATATCTCTTCCCTCTTGCGTCTCCCTCCCTCCCACCCTCCCTATCCCACCCCTCTAGGTGGTCACAAAGCACCGAGCTGATCTCCCTGTGCTATGCGGCTGCTTCCCACTAGCTATCTATTTTACGTTTGGTAGTGTATATATGTCCATGCTACTCTCTTGCTTTGTCACAGCTTACCACTTTCCAATTACTCAGTCTATTGCCCCAAGCTCTGTCCTCTGACTCCTCGAGCCAATGAAACTTTAGTTTTCTGTTTGAGTTCAAGCTGTTCCATGCTATGAGGAATGAGGAAACATACAAGCAGAGAAACTGCTGTATAAATACAAATGTCACCCAGTGCAGTTCCCTTTTTCAAGAGTTGGCTTCCTTTCAGTTTCTGCCTGCTTTCAGTCACTCTCCAGTGCCTCCCAATAGTTGCTTTATCATATCTTATCCAGATTTTATAATTGTTATCTGTGGGCTGGTTAGTGTGATACACACCATTCCACAATTATTGAAAACTATTTGATTGGTTTTTTTTGTTTGTTTGTTTGTTTTGTGGTACACGGGCCTCTAACCGTTGTGGCTCTCCCGTTGCGGAGCACAGGCTCGGGATGCGCAGGCTCAGCAGCCTTGGCTCACGGGCCCAGCCGCTCCGTGGCATGTGGGATCTTCCTGGACCGGGGCACGAACCCACGTCCCCTGCATCGGCAGGCGGACTCTCAACCACTGCGCCACCAGGGAAGCCCTATTTGATTGGTTTTTAATTTCATAATTTCCTACTGCAAGAACCTGAATTAGCTGACAGCTGTTACATCATTCTTTGCAGCCTTAAGATTTCTGGTTGTTAGGAATAAGTTTTGTTTATCTCATGAAAAGCTTTTAGTATGATTGATGCTACCAACAAATACTGATATTATAGTTACTGTGTAAAGCATGGTCTTTGTCTTCAAAAACTTTAAAAAGCAGTTAAGCAAGTAAGGACATGTACGGAAGTGAATTTTAAAATGTGGTAGGTCCTTACCAGAGTATTTAAGCATTTGACACTAACAAAGGTTGGTGAAGATGTGGAGCAACTGGAAATCTCATATTTTATCAGTTACCTTTTTCTGTGTAACAAATCACCCCGAAATTAAAGGCTTAAAAGAACAACCATTCACTTATGGTTACCAAAAGGGAAAGGGGTGGGAGGAGAGGGATAAATTAGAAGTTTGGGATTAACAGATACACACTATCTATATAAAATACATAAACTACAAGGACCTACTCTATAGTACAGGGAATTATATTCAATATCTTGTAATAACCTATAATGGAAAAGAACCTGAAAAATACATGTATTTTTTATATAAAGTTATATACATATATATGTATAACTGAATCACATTTCTGTACACCTGAAACTACACAACATTGTAAATTAACTATGCGTCAATAAAAAATTAAATATTCACAGAGTAACTGGGCAGGGGTCCGGGACAGTGGGCACATGACCTTAAGGCCTTAATATGTTGGCCTGAAACTTACAAAACGTAATAGTCCTACTTATTAGTAAAAGCCAAAACAAGTCACAAAATCAAAAAATGGAGAAATGTGCTTCATTTTTTGATGTGAAGAGAATATAAAGTCACTGGGTGTATAAGGAAGAGGATTGTAGGCATTTTTGCAATACTCCATATATATACTTGTGAGCGTGTAAACTGGTACTGACACTTTTGAAAACTGTTTAGCTATACCTAGTAAAGCTATCCCCATCAGTTCCACTCCTGATATATACCTGATATATAAATTAGTACTTATGTCCACCACATATGTGAAAAGGAATGTTCGGGGCTTTCCCTGGTGGTGAACTGGATAAGACTCCACGCTCCCAATGCAGGGGCCCCAGGTTCGATCCCTGGTCAGGGTACTAGATCCCATGTGCAGGCTGCAACTAAGAGTTCCATTGCCACAAGCAAGGAGACTGCATGCCGCAACTAAGGAGCCGGTGAGCTTCAACTAAGGAGCCCCCCTCCTGCAACTAAGACCCGGTGCAATCAAATAAAATAAATAAATAAAATATTTTTTTAAAAAAGGAATGTTCATAGCCCATTTATTCATAATAGCCAAAAAAGTGAAAAGAACTCAAATGTTCATCAAGAGGAGAATGGATAAATAAATTACAGAATATTCATACAATGGAATACCACAGAGGAAAAAAAAGAACATGGTGAATAAAAGAAGTGAGATACAAAAGAGTACATATTGTAGTGCACGATTAGATTTATATGAGGCTTGAAATTAAGCAAAACTAATCTGTGATGATAGAAATCAGAATAGCAGTTTCCTTGGTGTGTATGAAGAGTGGAGGCTGGTTATCCACCAGGAAGGATCCCGAGGGAACCTGCTGGGGCACTGGAAACGTTCTGTATCTTGATCTAGAGGATGCTCACGTGTGTGTATGTTTCTGTGTGTGTAATAGTCATCAAGATATATACATAAGGTGTTTGCATTTAATTATACATCAATTTTAAAATAGTCTTTTAAAGGGTGGTAGTGATGCCAAATACATGTGATTAGCGTTGAGGGGAGGGAAAGTCACTGGGGCCCGGCAGGATCAGAGAAGTTGTCTTGGGCCGTGGGGAACTTGCACTTGAAGGAACCGAATAGGAGGAAGATCCAGGGATTGATTGGCTGAGAAAGGGGCAAGGGCTCCCTCTTGACTCAGCTATCCTCACACTCTGTGTCAGTCCGCCTGCCAGTTTTGCAAATCCCCTTGGCTCCAACCTTCCAACCTCCTCAGTTTAAAATGAGAAAAGAAAAAATTATAGTGACTTGGACAGGTACGTGTTAAATTGCTTAAAAGTGTAAAAACATGTACGACCCCAATTAAGGTAGATCTGGTAGCATAACTGTTTGTTTCAGCACATCCTTAAAAGTCAGAGATCCTCTTATTTACAAAGCAGAAATAGAGACACAGACATAGAGAACAAACGTATGGATACCAAAGGGGAAAGGTGGGGGTGGGATGAATTGGGAGATTAGGAGTGACATATATACACTATTGATACTATGTATAAAATAGATCACTGGACTTCCCTGGTGGCGCAGTGGTTAAGAATCCGCCTGCCAATGCAGAGGACACGGGTTCAAGCCCTGGTCCGGGAAAATCCCACATGCCGTGGAGCAACTAAGCCCGTGCACCACAACTACTGAGCCTGCGCTCTAGAGCCCGTGAGCCACGACTACTGAGCCCACGTGCTGCAACTACTGAAGCCCACGTGCCTAGAGCCCGTGCTCCACAACAAGAGAAGCCACCGCAATGAGAAGCCCCCGTGCCACAACAAAGACCCAAGGCAGCCATAAATAAATAAACAAACAAATAAATAAATTTACAAAAAAAAAAGATCACTAATGAGAACCTACTGTATAGCACAGGGAACTCTACTCAGTGCTCTGTGGTGGCCTAAATGAGAATGAAATCCAAAAAAGAGGGGATATATGTGCACATATAGCTGATTCACTTTGCTGTACAGTAGAAACTAGCACAATATTGTAAAGCAGCTATACTGCAATAAAAAAGTAATTTAAAAAAAAGTCAGAGATCCTTTATCTTTTTATCAACAAGATCTCACTCAGCCTTGAAATTGAACCTCTCTTTGGTCACATTTCTTTGCTGCTAATAGCCTAGGTCACCTCATTTGACCTTCAGTTCCCAGCGGAGAAGGAGTCCCTGTCTCTTCTCCCTCCCTGTATCCATGCCTGTGTCTTAAGAGCATGACGTTCTTTGTCAGTTGCTTTTTGTAAGTCACGTCCATGAAGACTGCCTAGTGCCAAGGGGCACTCAGCAGACTGGGAGTCGGGAGACTCAGGTTCTTATCTGGACTCAATCACTAATCGGCTGGGTAAGCCTGAACATGTCACTTAAGTTTCTGGAAAATACTATGTGTGTGTGTGTGCGTGTGCACACGTGCACCTGGGTGCATGCTGGTGGATGATGATGGTAACCTGAGGTTGGGAAACTTTTTACTAGAGGTTCTCCTAAAGGACAGGCAGAGTGCTGGAGAACGTGGGTAGTTAAGGCAAGAAATAGAAGGAGTTCATCTGTATCCAAGGTTGGTGTTGTACAAAGAAGGAGATGGATGGATTATGAGAGAGGGAGGGTGAGAGTAGAGATGAAGAGGAGATGGACTCGATGGAGGATGAGAAATGAGAAAAGAAGCATGGTGGGGTGGGAGGAAAGGCCACATTCGCTGGCAGGTGACAACAACAGCTTATATTTACGGGCGCCTCCTACCAACAAGGCTGCTGTAAGTCCCATGCCTGGCTGTGCCCATTCATACTTCCCAGCCCCGCCCCTCCCCGCCGCCGGCCCCTGCCCGGGAGACACATGCTGTGGTCATGCCCATTTCACGGATGAGGAAAGCCAGCTGCAGAGAGGTTAAGTCACTTGTCCAGTGCCACACTGCTGGGAAGAGCTAGAGCTAGGATGCAAAGTGGGCAGCCTGGCTCCAGAATCCATGCTTGTGTCCCCTACACTCTACTGTCCCTTTAACCAAGGACTCCCAGGAGGCACGTGCACAGCAGCAGCTGGACGTACGTGCACAGGGATGTGCATGCTGTACGGAGTGTCTTTTCAAGTGGATCTTTCATCTCCTCACTTTGGAAACGCAGGAGCTCACTTCTCCCTTTCTAATCGACTGAACCACCGAGGTTCAGTTCAGGAGGAGGGGTCCCCGTGGAATGCTGCAGGCCCCCCAGGTGGGCCTGAAGTTATCCGGGTTCACTGTCTACACCATCAGTGCCCAGCTTTCCTCTGGCAGTGTAGACCTGAATCAAGAAGACTGGAAAGTTCATATATTGGAGGGAAAGTCCCCAGCATTCTGTGCATTTTGATTTCGTAACTAATTCTAGGGATCCTCTCACATTTAGAGCTTCTCATTCCCAGTACTTGGAATGTTCCTCTTGATTGCATCTGTGCTCCTAGAAAAGTGAGTGTACAACTTGGAGTCAGGCCCTGACCAGCAGAATCCTTGTCCCATGTGTCGTCAGCAGAGGGCTGGTGAACCCTATTCACCCTGGGGCCCTATTTCCCAAGAGCGCAGTCCATGTGGGATCTTGACACGAAAAACAGCCTGTCTGAACAGAGGCAACTGACTGACTGTTTCTTGGGGGCTCAGATGAAAGCTGGGAAGTGTGCTCAATTGGAGAGGAGTGTCCTTTTGGTTTAATTAATTGCTGATGTGGACACGACAGGTTGCAAGTTCAGGGTTGACATCACTCAGGCCCTCGGATAAGGAACGTAAGCCAGTGATTTGCTGGTTGCTTAATAGCACCAGGCACTGCCTTAATGCAAGTCAAGGGCACCGACAGGCTTTTGATTTGCTGATTAACTTTTTAGGTACTTAAGGTAGAAAGTGACTGTCCTTTCCAATCGTAGACCACATCTTGCCTTTCAAGGGGCTCTGGGGGATCTGTTTTCCTGTCCTGACGCTGAGGGCCAACCTGGAACTGCACTGGGACTGCAGGCTCCAGCCTTGTAGCTCTGTTTGTTTTGGAGTTCTGTCAAGCAGGGCAGGATGGAATGCTCTACTTGAACACTGAAGATGTCAGGCCCACCCCTCTGACCTTCCTCTGAGCCCAACGGCTCTGATAAGTGGGCAGGCCTTGAGCCTGGAGACCCACAGACACACTTGGATGATTTTACAGAAATCAGCCGGGCAACCTCCTGGTAGAGCTCTGAGCAGCTCCGGAGGGGCCACCTGCCAGCGCCGCAGGCATGGCCAACCGGACCAATGCCTCTACTGCATACGACAGCTACGAATACTACCTGGACTACTTGGACCTCATTCCCGTGGACGAGAAGAAGCTGAAGGCCAGCAAACGTGAGTCCCGAACTGGGAAAGCTGGCCGGGCAGAGGCTGGGGGTTGGCCCACATGACTTTTCTCCATTCACTCAAGAACTACAGCAGATGCCACCGGGAAGCCAGAACATGACTTGAGCTCGTGGATATAAGGGAATGGCGGGGGGGGGGGGGGTACCTGTTATCTTCTGTAATAAGTTTGGAACTAACCTCCTGAGAAACTAAGACACTTTGGGAGCAGAAGCTACTGGTAAGATAGATTTCTTGATAGAGTTAGATTTGTCTGGGGTTCCAATAAGCTAGATGAGTTTCTTCAAATTGCAGATTTCACGTTTTCTGTTGTCTCTATACAGATGTGGGAGAGAGTTACTGTGTCCACTCCTAAGATGTGTGACTTACTAATTCTTATTAAAATACCCGCCAGTGCTTCATCTTCAGAGTCTCAGGAAGGACAACCAGACAAGTAAACATCCTTTTCCTCCTTGCCCCTGCCCAGCCTTTATCTCTTGCGTAACTTGGTACTTTGTCAGCGATCTCCTCTGATTATTCCAGCTAGTCAGTCAAGATAATGAGTTGACTGAGTGAATGAACATGAAAAACAAAACAAAACAAAAACAAAGTCTCAGTTTCAGGAGCCCATCCTCTCTGCTTATTCTGAAGTCCCTTGGGTTCCTTGGGATTTCACTACCATCACACACTATGTCCTTCAAAAAAAGAACGCAGTCCTTCGAAGGAACCGGATGCTTCTCCTATGAAAAGAAAGATAGTCTGTTACACACCAGCTCAAAACTGAAATTCACTCGGATGGTGTCATTTAATAAAAGGAGGCAGATCCCTGGCAGGGCCCTTGGGGGAAGTCCTATAGAATGTCTGGTTAGGAAGTGTTCCTGTTTCCTGTTTCATTTACAACTTGCAAAAGCTGAGGACTTCTGTTTCATGTTTGCTGAGGACTTCCTGTATCCCTGGCACTGTAGCAAAACCTTTGGGGGGAAAATGATTTGGCGTGTGTTTTCTGATACAAGGTCTATAGTTATGACATTAAAATGCAGATTTTTTTTCACCTACGACTCACAATAAGGAAGACATATAGTAATAGGGAGAAAGTGGCAGATTTGAAATAAAAGCCCACATAAGTATATTATCAAAAGTTCAGAACTTCGGGATACATATTGATCTGGACAACATGTAGATCTGCATTCAGGAAAGACTTTTAAAAATTAACACGAATTAAATAAAATTCTGGCTCAGCTTCAGACACTCCTGTCTTTTCGTGTGCCAGACACCCCTCTCAGCCACCACCTGGGCTCCAAAGAGTCTCCCAGCTGCTTTTTTTTTTTTTTTGGGTGGGAGGACCATTTGCAGCTCTAGAATCTTAGAACCCATGATCTCAGTCCTCTGCCCTTCCCCCTTACCCACAAACAACTTCTATTTCTGACGAAAACGGCTGGTGTTCTCTAAATTGTGTATGAGGTTTGAGATGTTCTTTCTTGCACACTTGAACTAGAGTTGGAAGTTTACAACCTGGGGAGCTAGAAATGAGATCAAATAAGAAATTCCTCCTCAAACTCCCAAACCCAGTAAAGATTATCTCAGTGAGGAATCTCACCAGAGAGACAAGTCACCGCCTTGCCACCCCCCAGACAAGCTAGATGTTGGGGGCTTTTGACTCCTACAGGGGGAAGCCAGTTGCTGGGTCATCTCTCCAATGAAGAGTAAACATCAATTGGTATTTTCATGGCAGGGATTCAAGTTATGCATCTTAGGGGACTGACAAAATAACTCTCCCATATCTGCATACAGACAATAGAAAACATGATATCTACAATTTGAAGAAACTCACCCAGCTTATTGGAACCCCAAACAAATAAACTCTATCAAGAAATCCATCTTAAGGAAATTCCCTGGCGGTCCAGTGGTTAGGACTCGGTGCTTTCACTGCCGAGGGCGCCAGGTTCGATCCCTGGTTGGGGAACTAAGATCCCACAAGCCATGTGGTGGTGTGGTCAAAAATTAATTAACTAATTAAAAAAATAAAATAAGAAAAATGTTAAATCTCATTTATTTTTTTAAAAATCCATCTTAAAAGAATATTCTGTCTCAAAAGTATCCTAGTGTCTTAGAAAGTTAACTCCAGATTTATTACAATGGATATCAGATACCATTTTATACCCAACCCCTAGATATCAGGAATCTTTGACACCCACAGGGAGAGGTGCTCCTTCGGGGATCCTTTATTCCTGTTTGCAGGTGGATTCCCAACCACTGCGCCACCAGGGAAGCCCTGACCACATTTTTTAAATATCTTTTTTAAAGTTTGATATGCTCCTTAGTAAATTACTTCACTCTACCAGTCAGAAAAAAATCAGTGTTAACGTTTTGGTGCCTAGCCAATTAGGGTTGTTCTGTGTCTGTATCCTCATGTGCACACAGGCACATACACATGTGCATGCATGGACATACACAGACACCTATACACCCACATACAATTGCACTCCTACTTTGTGTGCTGTTTTGTAATAACTCCTGCCTGGAGCTGCTGAGGGGAAACTGAGAACTCCCTTGGGTGCCCTCTCTCCTCCCTGGGCCTGTCTGTAACTGTATGAGGCTGGGTCCAGTGGGTGGGAAAGTGGACATCCTGTCCTATGGATGCTCAGCAGAGCCCAGGTGGGGAGGACAGGTTGCTGAGCTTGCAGGAAGTTGTGTTATGAGCTGGTGACAATGACTCCATTTTCTGGTCCCTTTGGAAAACATCAACCCACAAGCTTATCTCCTTCTGCCCCCTGGTTTCAGTCTCTCTCCATCTTCACTTCCATCTCCTCAATCTCTTCTTTCTCTTGCTGCCCTATACTGAGGGCAACCAACCTTCTAGGTTTGCCCAGGACTGTCCCATGGATGCATATTGAGAAACCCAGGCACATCGGATGGTCACCTTAATTCTCCTCTCCTTCCTCAAGCCCCACAAACATAGGAACAGGGCTGCCACTAACCCCCATGGTAGAGAAAAATTAGAAAAAAGCCTCCTCCTTTGGGCACACAGCTAATCACAACCCATTCAGGTGGGGTCCCTTGAGCAGTGTGCAGCCTGTGTAACTGTTCACGGCGTCCCTGCATAAGAGGGACTCCAGGCTCAACCACGTGCCCTCTGCTCATTTCCCTGCCCCTGCCCTCCCCAATAGGTCTAAGCCCCCTTTTCCTCCTGGTAGTCCCTCTGAAATTAGGAACTGTCAATTTTGTTTTCAATCTTTTCAAAGACATCCACTTCCACATCAGAAACACTCCATACCTTTTCCCACCTTCTGGCCATTGCTCATGATTAATTCAACAATCAAAATTCTGTACAATCCATTACGCGTCAGACGGTTGCACTGGGAGCTGGAGGTATAAAAGCAAATGGACTAAATCCATGCCCTCGATTTTTTAACAACTTTTTTTTTTTTTTTTTTTCCGGTACACAGGCCTCTCACTGTTGTGGCCTCTCCCATTGCGGAGCATAGGCTCCGGACGCACAGGCTCAGCGGCCATGGCTCACGGGCCCAGCCGCTCCGCGCCATGTGGGATCTTCCCGGACCGGGGCACAAACCCGTGTCCCCTTTGTCGGCAGGCGGACTCTCAACCACTGCACCACCAGGGAAGCCCAACAACTATTTTATTTCATTACCATATTGATCTATCTTGTGATGTTGTATTTCCAAATAGGTTACAGACCTCATGACACTCCTCCAGCAAATTTAGGAAACTATTAAAAGTTAGTACATCACAGTACATCTAAACTCTTCAACAATTATTTCTTAGTATCGTCTAATCTCCGGTCTATGTTCAGATTTTCCCAGTTCCCCCCAAATGTGCATGAGAGCTATTTTGTCCGCTCCATGCTGATATGCTGCGTCTGGTCCCTGGAGTCTCTCTTAGTCTAGACCAGACCCTTTTTGTAGATGACACTGGCTCGAGGAAGAGATCAAGCAGGTCGCTCTGTTTATCCTCAACTGTCCCGTCAAGTGGGAGATACTGATCAGTAATAAACGTTTATTCAGTTAATGGTGTTAGGCTGGAGATTTGCGAAAGTTGCCCACAGAGCACAGAGAAGGACACCCCTGGGGAGAAGTAAGAGGTGAAGGAAGGCTTCCCAGGGAAGATGTGGCAAAGCTGAGTCCAAAAAATCGATTAGAATTTGCCTGCTACTCAGGGGGCTGGCGCAGGGTAGAGAACCGTTACACTCCTGTAGGTAAAAGATGTGTTTCCGGGACGGTGTTTTGGGAAGGGTGACAAAGGATGAGCTCCAGATCCCCGGGGGCCAGGTTCTTGCAGGCCAGCCTTGGAGGATCCCTGTAAACTGCAGGGAGTCATTTAAAATTGTAAGCAGGGAAGAGACAAGGGCCGATTTGCTTGCTAAGAAAATGGCTCTGGTTAACATATAAATGTGAGGGTCAGTAGGGTAGTGGTGACACGTGGGCAGGAAACAGCCATGTGCTGGGGCTGGAAGCATAAAGTTGAAAAGATCCCTACCCTCAGGAGTTCACAGTATAGGAGGGAGCGGCCACATAAATGAACGAATGAGCGTGCTCCGGTGTTACAGCCATGGGAATAGAAGTATGTGAGGCTCAGAGAGGCCAAGTGACTTAATGTCACGCAGCTGACTAGTCACAGAGCCAGGACCTAAATTCCAGCTCTGATGCCTCAGGACTCTTCCCAGGACACTTTTCATGATCAGGGGGCAGATTCTCACCAGGATGTCAGATCTAGCAGAGCAGGAACCTTTGTCTACCTCTCTCTCTCTCTCTCTCTCTCTCTCTACCCCGAGCTCCTAAATAGTGCCTAGCACACAGTAGGCACACAATAGCTGTTTGCTGAATGAATGAATAAACTAATGTGAAGTAGGCTGCTCTTGTACACATTATTAATTTTTATGATGAATATTTGCACCAATTATCAATTTATTGCCTCTCAGCTCTGAATGCGCCCTTCAAAATAGGCTCTGTGATCAACGATGGTATTTTCTTTAAAGTGAGCACGTGTTAGGCTTTCTCAGGAGAGGGCTCTGGAGGGCACCGCTGGAGCACCGGGGTTGGGGGTTCAGCAGTGAGGGCGTGGGGACATCTGGGGGAACTAGCCCCGGTCCCTGGCCCAGAACACCGTCTCCCTGAGATCTTGCAGCCTTGGTGTGGCAATAACCTCTCTGCAGCCATGTAGACAAAGAAACCAAAGCCCCCGGGCAAACTGTGGTCAGTGGGGGAGGTGCCACAACTCCTCCATCTTCCTCTCTTCCCCCTCAACACCCTCACCCACCCACCAGGCCTCCAGAGGGCTCTCCATGGTTTGTCCAGCAGCTCCAGGCAAACTCAGGCCTGGCTGAATGACCCAACCCCTCTGCCATCCAGTGGCCAAACCACATCTCCTCCAGGGAGGTCTGAACCCCTTCCAAGTTTGTCCTTCCTGGATGTTATAGGCTGAATTGTGTCCCCCGGCCCCCCACCAAATTCTTATGTTGAGATTCTAACTCCCAGTACCCCAGAAGGTGACTGTATTTGGAGATAAGACCTTTACAGAGGTGATTAAGTTAAAATGAGGTCATTAGGCTGGGCCGTAATCCAGAGCGACTGGTGCCCTTGTAAGAAGAGATTAGAACACAGACACACACAGGGGGATGACCATGAGAGGACCCAGTGAAAGACAGGCCAAGGAGAGAGGCCCCAGAAGAAACTGACCCTGCTGACACTTTGGTCTTGGACCTCCAACCTCCGGAACTGTGAGAAAATTAATTTCTGTAGTTTAAGTTACCCCAGACATGGTACTTTGTTACAGCAGCCTGTATTAGTCCTTTCAGTCTGCTATAACAAAATACTAGAGACTGGGTGGATTATAAACAAAAGAAATTTATTTCCCACAGATCTGCAGGCTGGGAAGTATGCAACAGACACATAGGGAATGCCCTGGGTTGTCCCCATGGACTCGAGGGCAGGGCACCCTCTCCTACAAGATGAGGGTCTTGGGGGACTCCTAATACTATCTACTGTCTCTAAAGAAAATTCCTTAGAGCTAAGCATCACCAAGTCAGATTTTAAGTAGTCAAGCCCTGTCTTAGTCTCCTTGGGCTGCTATAACAAAACATCACAGGCTGGGTGGCTTAAATAACAGGTATTTATTTCTCACAGTTCTGGAGGCTGGAAGTCCAAGATCAATGTGGCAGTAGATTCTCTGTCTGGTGAGCACTTGCTTCCTGGCTTGTAGATGGCCACCTTCTCTGTGTCTGCTCACAAGGCCTTTCCTCAGCGCAAATGGTGAAAGAGTGTATGTGTGTCTCTTTCTCTTCTCATGAGGTCACTAATCCTAATGAGGGCTCCACCCTCATGACCTCATCTAACCCTAATTACCTCTCAAAGTCCCCACGTCCAAAAATCATCACACTGGGGATTAGGGCTTCCACATATGAATGGTGGGTAGGAGACACAAACATTCAGTCTATAGTGGCACCTTTGTCTTGGCCATCAGCTGAAGCAGACAGAGAGAATTCACTATGCACATCCTGTCTCCTAGATATATTTCAAATCAGATCTGGCTGTGTATGCTATTTTGTACCCTGCTCTTACTGACCTCACAGTTTCTTTTCCCATGTTGTTAAATATTCTTTCACAAAAATTTTGCAAATAGCTGCATGGTGTTCTAGAAATATGTATCTTTGAACATATAGAATGTTTCCAGAATTTTGCTCTTATAAGCAGTGGCCTTGGGGAGAGAAGAACTTCTTCCACTGTTGTGTGTTAAGTAAAGATGTCTCACCTATTTCTGTCCTTAGTACTTGAATTCAAAAAAGTTCACTAAAAAAGAAAAAGCCTAAAAAATGCAAAAGCAGCAATCTCCCTCATCCAATCTCTGTGCTCCCGTTATCACTGTGTCACTTTTGTTTTCTGTGATGATCAGCAAAAGGCAGCATTGGGCAGTCTCAGGGATGCTCTGTTACTTGGCTTTGAAGGTACGGTAAGGTAAGCGTGAGTCCAGGTGAGGGTGGACAGAGGTCAGCCACAGCAAGCAGGTGACCTCCTTTACTGACAAATGTGACTTTCTCTCCCTGCCAGTTCCTCTGGGCTGGATCGCCAACCCAGTCAAACAAATCAGAAAGCATCATATCCCAGGTCTCTGCAGGGGCACGCATCAAAGACAGAAAGATGCTGGGAATGCTTTGGGCAAAGAGGCAAAGCTCTCGCTCAGATCGTCTCACTAGAAGGTCACCTAGGGCAGCTGGTAGACATGGTGAAGTCCAGGCTGGGTTCAACTCCTATGTCAAGTAGAGAAGACAAAAATAGAAGAAAAAATCCCCGAGCTCATGTGTTAACCTAACAAGCAGGAAGGATTTTAAGATTTTTGTGTTCATGCCCAGACAGTGCAATTTATTCCATCATGGTTGGGCAGATAATTGGAAATGTCTAGGGATTTAGATATATTTTTATGAGCATTCAGTGTTGACTTGAAGGCTGTGGGTTGCCCTTTCCCAGGATGGCTTAAAATCTGGTGTGATTCTGTTACAGGGACGTCACAAGGATTGTTACCCTTGTGATTTTTCAGACGTGGCTTCTGTTTCACGGAAAGTTTAAGAATCTTCCCAGCACGGTCAGAAAGGTGGAAAATACAAATCTGTTTCCTGAGACCCTTCCTGAACAGACTGATTACATGTTTGATCTTCTATTTGTTCCCTTTTCAGCGGCTAAGCTTAGGAGAAAAAAACAGTCCCGTATTCCAGTCTTATAGCAAGCATACAGATTATTTTAATACCATGAGTCTCCAGATGCTACTCAAGTACTGCCTTGAAGGGAGTAGTGAGATGCGTTGATTTTCCTTGGGTAGTGTCTGGCTTTACGGCTGTATTATTTACCTCTCAGGTCAATATGTCTTCTTCCTTTAATTAGAGGTTAGGAAGAATTCGTCATGGCCCGTATTGACTTCTGCTGATGCACTGCTTCTGGCGGCTTCAATAATAAGGCAGTCTGGTAAGCTGGGATGAAGTGAGAGAGTGGCATGGACATATAGACATCACCAAATGTAAAACAGGTAGCTAGCGGGAAGCAGCCTCACAGCAGAGGGAGATCAGCTCGGTGCTTTGTGACCACCTAGAGGGGTGGGATAGGGAGGGTGGGAGAGAGACGCAAGAGGGAGGACATATGGGGATATATGTATATGTATAGCTGATTCACTTTGTTATACAGAAGAAACTAACACACCATTGTAAAGCAATTCTACTCCAATAAAGAGGTTAAAAAATAAATAATAATACAAAGGACCTCTATATAACTCTTCTCTTTTGGTCAGAGGGATCAAGTTCAGGTTACCACTTTAATTAGGATGTTTAAGTCTTCAGCAAATGGTCAGTCCCATGGACATGACGTAAGCAGTGAAAGTGATTTTTAAACAAAGATACGAATATGTTTACCTTGGAACAAATTTCCCATCTAGCTAGCCCCATGTGGAGCTGCCAAACTCGAATGAGTCTGTCATTGCACAAAAACTGCTTGGAACTCTTACTTTGGAAATGACTTTGGTGGCCATGACACATTCTATGAAATGTCCACAGAGATAAATTATGTATTGCTTTGGAGAGTGGATTTGCTTCTGGGAAATAGTTAAGAATCACCCAGAAACCAATCAGGTGGATGGACTTAAGCTGATTGATACCAGCTGGGTGTCAAAAATAAAATATCTCATAAAGTAGCAAAATTGGTGTGTGTGTGTGTGTGTGTGTGTGTGTGTGTGTGTGTGTGTGTCCTTCAAGGTAACTGCAAAAGAAGAGTTTATAAATGTTTGATCATCGCATGTATTTTAGGAAAATTTAGATGACTGTGGAAGAGAGCAGACGATTATTTTGAAGGTCCGCATTCATTTGGATTTGTCAGTTTTGATATGTTCATTTAAAAAGTCAATTTTTTTACAGATTCAATAGAAAAAATTGGTTAAATTAACAGAGTTCCAGATAAAACAGATGTTGATTTCTCTTTCATGTACAAGTTTGAAGGATGGGATGGTAGGTCAGCTCCATGAAATCTTCAAGAAGTGGCTTTGTTCTAGCTCATATCTCTGCCATCCCTGCCATCCAAGCCTGGCTCTAGCCATCACATCCATGTTCTGGGCAACAAAATGGAGTAAGGGCATAAGAAGGGACATGGGTTTTAGAAATCCAGCCATCTCTGCAGAAGGACTCCTAGAAGCTGTCCTGTAACTGCTCCACTCACATCTCATTAGCCAGAACCTTGTCTCATGACCCTACTAACTGAAAGGGAGGCTGGGAAATGTAGTCTTCATGCCAGGAAGCCATGTGACCTGCTAAAGGAGGGGTTCTATTACTATGGAAGCATGTGAAAGCAAACATTAGGATTGACAGCCAGCAGTCTATGCTACAATTACCTTCACTCATAGCTTACATTTTAGTGAGAGCTTGAAGGATACCGTGATATTACTTGCCACAAAGCCCTCGTAGCTGAAATAATATTAGTTCTATTTATACATTGGTTCACGACCATTAAACAAGGAATTGTGCCATGTACATTGCATATACATATTATTTTATTTAATTTACCTAACAGCCAAAAAACACATACTATTATCCCCATTTAACAGATAAGGAGTTTATCTGTTAATAAATTTAGAGATGTAAAAGATTGCCTGAGATCAAACAGCTAGGAAATGACCAAGTCAGAATTTGTTAGCCTCCAGAGCCTAGGCCCTTAACCCCGTTATTATTCCCCAAGAAGGGAAAAACCTTGGGGTTAATTTTATTCTAGGGCCTTGGAGAAGAGGGAAGGGAAGGGGGGTTTTCCGTGGCTGGACCAGTTTCATTGTCAAGCCAGCCTGGTGCTCCTTGTTGTAAAGACAAGCCCACGGATGTTTAAACATTTCCAACACTGGGGAATGACAGCTCTCACCCTTGGTACAAAACGTCCTCTCAAGCACTTAGGCTGAACCTTCAGGAAGAAGAGGAAAAAACCCTATTTTCTTGGTTGCCTTTTTCAAAAGAACACGATGAAATAGAATATAGTACAGGAAACAGCTAGTGGCTACTGTTCGCCTTTTTGGTCTGGCGAAATGAAAATTTCACTTCTCTGAAGACGCTGTGTTCTGGGAGCAGTAACATCTCATTTCCTGCTCAGCATCTGGAGATAATGACCAAGGGCTGGGACAGACAGCGTGAGCCTGGGGGAGGGGAGCCTGGGGGAGGGGAGGGGGCGTCTCAACTGCTCAGCTTTGGGGGCTGTTTTCTTAGAGGCTCTGACGGAACTTACATAGGTGCCAAAGACCTCAAATCCTGCATTATTTTTATGAAAGTAAAAGAGCGTTAGTGTCTGCAGAAATCTGAAACTTCCTTATACAATAAAAATCCCAAACCATATTTTCTGAAAACATACATACTCTTATACTTTGAGGGTTATACAATAAATTGGGACTCTTTGGGACAGAGCTGAACCGAAGCAGGTATTGTGGAATAATACAGTGAGCAGGCAAGGAACACTAAGAAAGTCAGAGGCTTCTTTTGATTGACGTATACACACTACTGTATATGAAATAGATAACTAATAGGAACCTACCGTACAGCACAGGAAACTCTGCTCAGTACTCTGTAACGGCCTATATGGGAAAAGAATCTAAAAAAAAGAGTGGATATATGTATACGTATAACTGATCCGCTTTGTTGTATACCTGAAACTAACACAACATTGTAAATCAACTACACTCCAATAAAAATTTTTTTAAAAAGTCCTTAAGCTTAAGACAGATGGCAACAACCTCATTTCCTATTTCCGGGGAGCCCATACGTCCCCTACAACAGTTTGTTGCTCTAGGGCACCCCCATCGGTTTCTCAGGTCAGGGACAGAAAGCCGAGAGGATGTGAGAGTCAGCCTGTGGGGCTTCGCTGTCCTTGCCTCTCTTCAGTGTGGTTGCCAAGTTGCTGATGTATTACTAGGTGGTGGAGGCCCATGATTCCTTTTGCAAATACTGCATCTGTTCCTTATTACCTGTTTTTGACACTTTTAGGACCTAAAATCAACTCTTCCAAGGTCTCAGTTTCTCCCTCTACCTGTCTTGGATCATAGAGGGCAGTGGTAATGATCTTTACTAAATTACTATTATTTACCCCACAAATGACTCATAGATCTCTAATCCTCCATTCAGTTATTTGTTCATTTGTTCACCCATTTATAAACATCTTTTCATTTGAATCCATCACAAAAACATCTTTTGTTTGAACAGAACCCAACAGAAGGCAGGGCACGGCTGGCACAGGCAGTGCAGCAGGAGGGCCGAGGAGGCTGGGGGAGAGATGCAGCATCCTGAAGGGGGTCAGCGATTTCTGGTGGGCTAGGTTGGCCCCCTCTGAATCCTTAACAGCCCCCAGCAAAGCCTGGCTCCTGTACGTGCTTAATACATGCCTGTTGATTACTATCCTTCAGTGGCTTCCTTTGGTCACACATGTAGGTGCCTAGCATATCCTGGTCTGGGGCATCTTGTCCTGGGGGCATGAGTGTGTATGGGAGAAGATACTTGCAGACACTAATTATGAACCTGGTCCTCTGTGCCCAGAGCCAAAGACAACCCCCAAGGGAAACTATACCCCTGCAGTTCCCTAGCAACTTGCCGAAAGTTCCAGACCCGGAGTCTCAGAGAAAGGAACCTCCTGACCTGCCAGGATCTACCCAGGGCCCAGAAGAGACTAAGCATCTTTCCCGTTTTCCCTGCGTCCTTTCACCTCCAGCCACAGATACAGCCAGAGTAGCGGCTGCAATAGTGCTTTTTCCTCCCGCCACTGCCCCGCAGCTGGGCCTGTCCCTCGGAAAGAAAGGGACCGGCTCTTTCCACCTCTAGCAGGCTGGCCGTGGCAGGCCTCGGGTGACAACTCCACAGTGGGAAGGGCCTGGCCCTTCCTGCGGCAGGCTGGCACAGTTGCCTAGCGCACATCTTTTTTTCTAAGTCTCTGATCTTGGGGTCTTTGAAGCTGTCCCTAACCAGGCTGGTAGGGGCTGCAGCCCTCACAGGGGAGGGGAGGCCGTCTTGCCACGAGAAGTTGCTCACAGCTCTTTCTTCTCCCTCCCGAGAGGAAGGGAAGAGGGGAAATCCATTCTCTGATCATCAGTAGCAGCTGAAAAAGCAAACCCATGAGGTGCCACCCAACTTCATTTACTGTTTTTTCCCCTCAATAAGCCCCCTAAACTCACCCAGAGGCCCGTGGCCCTGGGAAAAATGCCAGGTCCCTGCTGCTGCCCATTTCCTTCCCAAGGTTATCATTAATGGAAAAATCTGCCCCCGTACCTCCATCCCCCATCACAGCAGAGAAGACTTAGCCCCAGAGCCCCATCCCCACAGCACATGGGGGCTCTCGCTTCCCAGCCATGGGCCCTGTGACATCACACTGACGTGGAGACGCGTGTCCGCCTCCCACAGATTCGATCGTCATCGCCTTCTGGGTGAGCCTGGCAGCTTTCGTGGTCTTCCTGTTCCTGCTGCTGCTGTCCATGTCCTGGCCAGCCTCCCCGCAGACGAGGAAAGTAAGGACAGGCGGAGGTATGTGGTAAGTGGCCACGTGAGGGGCTAAATAGGGGGTACCCGTATGTCCCAGGTGGAATATTATTTGGCCATAAAAAGGAATAAAGCCCTGATTTCATGCCGCAACGTGGATGACCCCTGGAAACACTGTGCTACGTGAAAGAGGTAAGGCACCAAAGACCACACGCGGTGTGATTCCCTGGATGTGAAATGTCTAGAAGAGGCAAAGCCACAGACAGGAAGCAGATTAGCGGTTGCCCAGGGCTGGGAGAAGGCAGAGTAAGTGGGGCTGACTGCTAAGGGGCACAGGGTTTCTTTGGGGCACGAGGTAACTATTCCAACATAGATTGGGGTGATGGTCGCACAACTCAGGGAACGTACTAAAGACCATTGAATTATAAACTTTAAACGGGTGAACTTTGCGGTGTGTAGACCATAACTCAGTTAAGCTATTGCAGACCATGAAGCGGAAGTTAAATTGGAGGTACAATCCATGCATTCCAAGTAGTAACTAGAGCCGAGCTCGTTGTATGTTAATTCTCCTGTGCTACGCAATTGGCCTCCTGCATCCAACTTTCCCTTCCAGCTGAATCCGCCCAACACAGCCACCGCTGTCCTAAGGACAATGCTTACAAGGGGCCCTATACCACCTCTCTCCCTGCCATAGCTCATGGGACCAGGGGTGGGCAACCAACCCGGAGAGGGCTGGTCCAGGGCTGGCCACTGCACCTAGAAACATATGGCCTGGCAGGGGAGCTGGGGCCACGAGGCACTGAGGGGGCCAGAGGAAGATGGTGGCTGGGTACCATTATGGACCAAGAACTCCTGGGATGTGGGAACCGTGGGTCAGCACAGGCAGCTGGGAGCAGGGAGAGGTGGGCAGAGCTGTTCTGAGAGGAGGGGAAGAGGAGCCTTCAAGTCCCTGAAAGAACCAGAGGGCAGCCCCCCTGCCTGAGGGGGTCCCCCTGCCAGTTCCCCGAAGGCCTGTGGATCTGCGGATTCACAGACCTGCCTGGAGGGGCCTCTGTCTCTCCTACCCCCTCGTCCACCCGCCCTGTCCATAGTGTCTCATGCACCGGGTCTACACACACCAGGTCATTCTGGTTCCCTTGGTCACATGTGGGAGGCGGGGACCAGCTTTCGAGCAATGAAGAAATCCATTCTTTCAGTTTTCAGAACTCACGTTGACGCTAAGCAGATTTTTACCCCCAAGAGATCCCCGAGGAACAAACTACTGAAATGGACTTTCTTTTCTACTCCCCTGCGGTGGAGACTTGGAGCAAGCCCTGTGCTAGGGACAGTTTGTGAGGATACTCAGCTACCTCCCGGCGGAAGGTTCCCCAGCCTGGTGGGCACACAGGGGTTTTGCGCATCTTCTGGGCTACAGTTTTACCACAGGGCAAAATAATGACGCTCTTTGTCCTGACTGGCCGCATGGCTTACTACAGAAAATGCTCTCCAGGAACTTTGTGACAAGGAATGCTCAGGGCGGCCAAATAGATCCTTAGTTAGACTTAGGAAAGAGAATGCTGAGCTGCTTCCCAAAGAGTCGTTCTTTCCATGATGGAAAAAAAAAAAAAAAAAAAAGATTGTGCTAGCATCATCTGAGTCATCTGGAAGGAGGGCTTAGCTCCCTCGCGCTCCCTTCCTGGCCTTCTTCATTCACGTTCCAATTATAACCACATTTGAACTAGTTCTCTAGCTTAGACAGCTATCGGTACATGGCCTCATCTCATCCTGATACCCACAAGGCAGTTATCATCCCACTTCACTGATGAAACTAAAGGCAGGCGGGATGTGTCCTGTGCCCCCAGCACCTCGAGTGCAGGAGGGTCCATCCAGGGAGGATGGATTTCTGGCTCAGATACAAGTTGGCATGAGGTACGGACACGACATGAGCTACACTCAAACATGTGGATGGACGGAAGGTCAACCTCCCCCCCTCCCATCCCCCCACCCCTGCCTCCACCAGCTGTGAATCTGTGACATGAGGTCAGAGGGAAAGCCCCAAGGTCAGGGTCACCATCGAGCACTTCCTCTTCTCTTCCATTTCTCCACTGTGGTAGCCTTGGTGAGCCAGGCTGAGCCTGCCCCCCAGCCCTGGGCCTGCTTCCCTGGCAGAGGGGCTCTCGCCCTGTGACTCTCCTCTGCAGGCTTTGGCCAGGCAGGAGGGTGCAGCAGGGAGTCCCCTCCCCAACCCGGGGAAGGACAGTTCTCTGGGCAGCTTGGACGCTTCCTTCCCTCTGCTCTGTCCGCAGGAACAATGCCCAGCACCACCCAACGTGCCCCTGGAGTCTCGGCCTCAACCTCCCCTTCTGTGTCTGGAAGCAACCCCAGCACCACGGGGCCCCCCAGGGGACCCCGCTGCCTCTACCGAGCTCGGTCGAGGAACCAGGTGGCAGAGCGTCGGGCCCCGTCCAGCAGCTGCAGCAGGAGAGTCCCTCCACCTCGGCCCCCTTCCACCCCCCAGAGCCATCCTGCTCTCTGGGAACTGGCCCTCGATGGGGACCCGCACGGTACCAGCCGACGTCAGGAACTTAAAGCCCAGTGAGCCTCCCCTGCAGACAGAACCTCTCGACAGTAGAACCAACAACCCAAACCAGGGCCATTGCTGAGTGAGCCGGGGAACTCAAACCAACCTGGACACACACGTGCCCTCTGAAAGCCTGGTTACAGGTAGCACGATGTGCAACTAGGTCAGGAATGACTGTACAAGGGGGCGCATGTGTGCATTTACCCAAGGCTGGCAACAGCCCATCTGGCTGAGGGAGGAGGCCCCAAATAGTGCTCATTTCCTTTAGTGCACTTAACCTGCCTACTTACTGCTCAAGCTGCTTTAGGAAGGATAGAAAAGTAAAATATGTATGAATTAAGATTAAAAAATATTCACTGATCTCTACTATGTCACTTCATAGTTTCCGCTATTACTTCTGCAATGTTTTTTTTATCAACTCTGAGTTCGCTTGGCTGATCTGCACCTTCTTTAGGACGCCCAGGGGGTGCCTGCCAGGTCCCCCTCCATCCCCCACTGACACCCACTGTCACTAAGATGGGGCAGTGTGTGCCCAGCCAGACTCGCTGACTGTGGTCAGGGGACCTGAGCCACACCTCTGACCTCCCCAAGGCCTTTCACAGACAGAGCCCAGGGAGGCGTCTCCCCGGACAGGGCAGTCGGGTGCAGCAGGCAAGGCTTAAGCCCAAGTGGCAGGAGGATCCCGTGCTGTGTGATTTCGTGTGACGTCTGATCTGAGACCCCCGATGGACCTAGTTCTCTAGTGCCTGACAGCCTGCCCCTGGCAGGGTGCCAGCACCATACCACAAAGCCCATAAACCTCACCCCCCCTCCATCCCAGGTGACTGAAAAATAATCCTGTAAGGTGAGGGCCAGGCCTGGCCTCCCCAGCCCGGGGGACAGTGGGTTAGAAGGGAAGATGGGGGAAGGGAGACTGATGGGCTCCAGAGATGCAGAAAGAGGGCAGAAAGGACCACATGGGCTTTCCAACTTGAATCTAAACGTAGGATTCTGGCTTCACGACATTCTAAGAATATTGTTGTGGGTGTTTTGCAGGCGAGGGAATAGGGGAGGTAAATGCTCCTTGTCTTCTAGACGATGAGCCCCACTTGCGGGAAGGGGACAAATGCACAGAAGCGTTACTCTTGACTTGGTAAAAATCTTAAGTCATTAAAAAAACCAGAAAAGGGCTTCCCTGGTGGCGCAGTGGTTGACAGTCTGCCTGCCGATGCAGGGGACACGGGTTCGTGCCCCGGTCCAGGAGGATCCCACATGCTGCGGAGCGGCTGGGCCCGTGAGCCATGGCCGCTGAGCCTGCGCGTCCGGAGCCCGTGCTCTGCAACGGGAAAGGCCACAGCAGTGAGAGGCCCGCGTACCGCAAAAAGAAACAAACAAACCTGAAAAGAGTCTAAACAACACTGGAAGGAGACAAAAGTGTAAATGTTTAAGCTGAAACCAAGCCATTGCCAGTGCAATGGGCAAATAAACAGCCACCTCCCAGGTGGCAGACAGGGAATGCGTGTGCTGACATGGCACGAGGGCCCAGCAGACCCCTGGGCACCTACCTGGGTGTGCAGGAGGGTACATGCAGAGCTTTAAATGATCAGGACCAAATTTTATCTGGGAAACCCATGAAACTTCATATTCAACGTTCGTCAGCTACAATATCAATTAATGTAGAAATCTTAAAAGTCAAATCCTGACCTCTGAAATGCAGGTCTCTGTAGAATAAAAAGAGCCTGTGATTAAATCAATTAAACAAAACACAAAAACCTAACAAAAATAGACATTTATTAACAAGTTATAAAATTCTAAATCCCCCTTTGAAGCAGAATTTTTAAAAATATAGGCTGTCTTTCCAAAGCAGAAGTCAAAACAATCTCACGCTTTAAGGATTTAGGGCGACGCCCTTCTTATTTACTAAAATAACACAGCACTGGCAGGGCTTATTTATTCAAGAAGTTCCACAGAGCTTTGTTTTAAAGCCTTAAGGCAAACTTTACATGTCTCTCTTCTTGCTCTTCTGCCTGACATATCTCTGGACACTTCGGCTTTAAAGTCCATGAATCCCTTAAGCACTCAGAAGCGCCACCTCGATTTGTGGTATTTCTTTGAGGAACAATGAGCCCCTAAGAGGAAGGGTCTTCGCTGACTGGGGCTCACGGCCCGAAGGTCCCCAAGCCCACTGTAACCCTGACCGCTTCGCACACGTGGTCCCTTGAGCTTATTATTTATCAGTCAGTTAAATGAAGCCAACTTTTCCTGTCAGGACACCTGGTCAACATTCAGAGCTTGTCATCTCGCAGGCCTTCCATGGAAACCCTTGATTCAACCTGACTCCTAGAGCCTGGAGCCGGAAGCGCCAGCCGCACGGGGTTAAGTGTCGGGGATCGCGGCCGCGATGTCCTTGCAGAGCCTGACAACGGCCTCCTCGTCACCACCTTCCACGTCCTCCGAGGCGTCGAGGACCATCCGGACGTGGGTCAAGAGGGTGTCTGGCCGCTGGGCCCCCAGCCAGATGTCCTTAATGTACAGAGACACCAGGAATGCAGCAGTGGCTGAGGAAAGGGACAAGGCCATTAGAACGCAATCCGGTCAGTCAGAAAACAAGTCACCCGCCCACATGCACAGGGGCCCGGGGCTGTGCGAAGCCCCAGACGGCAGTGAGCACGCACTGCCATAAATTAATTCCACCTCTGCTTGACTATAAGTCAACCTTTCTTGTTCATTTTAAAATTATCTTTTCATGCGATGAATGAATGTGTGTGAAATGTAAAAAAAAGTTACTACAAGTCAAGTCTCTTCCTTGGTGCTGACCACCCAGGCCAAGAACCACAACCGAAGTTGGGGAGGAGCGGCCCGGAGTCACTTCCCATCATCCCCTCAGTGGCACAGGTGAGAAGGTTTACAGGCCCAGATTCAATTCCCCGACTGCGGCCACAGGAGAGGGCAGGGCACCCCGGCTACCAGGTGAGCTCACCTGCTGTGCTGTGGGCCCGGCCCCTTCCCTGCTCCCCCTCGTGTCCCTCATCCCCCAGTGAAGGGTCCACCCTCCCGGATGGAGGAGCCACCTGCACATGGTCACAGCCTCCCTCCTGTCCTCCTACAGCCTTTGCTGTTCCCTCGTCTGTGCAGTCACACCTTTATTAAGAACCTGCTAAGCGCCAAGCACATAAATTGTGTGACTTGTGTGTTTGTGTGCGCACGTGTGTGCTCTTGTGCACATGTGTGCTCGAGTGTACACACACACACACACACACACACACACCTGGCCATGACATGAAACGTAACTCTTCACGTGGGTAATAACGATAGAAACTTAGGGAAGCCGCTGCTCTGCAGTAGAGCGTCCCGGTGGGACACAAGGTTGTGACGTGAGCATCTTTCTCCACTGTAAGCAAAACCATCACTAAAGGTTTCTTTCACCTGAAGGCAAAGGCAGAGATTTCCTCTCCCCCTACACTCAGGGCCCCGTGGCCCTCTCCGCGATCCTCAGAACTGTGGAGAGGGGCCCCCAAAGGCTTACGACAGGCTCTAAGGAACAGGAGATGCTCCCCACCACAGGCCCACTCCCGCGTTTCTTCAGCCTCCGACCTGAGCACCAGGCTTACCTCGCGTGGCTGCATCCTCCGCGTTCAGAGAAGAGAGGTGGACGGCCTCGAGTATCTGCCGGTAGGGACTCCCGGCGGGGCCGCGGGCCGCCCCCAGCTGCAGCATGACGGCGTTGAAGAGGCTGGCCGCGCTCTGCTCGGGCCCCGCCAGCCCCTCGGCGCCGCAGAACCTGCTGTACAGCCTGAACATGCCGCTCGCCACGGCGCTGTCCTGAAGGAGGTCGGCCACTACCGCTGGCCGCGGCAAGATGCAGCTCCTGAGCCAGCCCAGGAGGCCCGCCATCTCCACCCGGCCGAGCGGGCTCATGGCCGCGGAGCGCAGCACCCAGCCGGCCACCAGGACGGTGACAGCGCCCACGGGGCCCAGGCCTTCGCTCTCAGGTTCGGGGTCAGGAAACGCGGGCCCCCAGTGGGTCAGGATGGACCTCAGGAGGCCCCTGCACGCCTCCAAGGTGGACGCCGGCAGCTCGGGGTCCACCGCCTCCTCGGCCTCCCCAGGCCTCCGCTTCCGGCCCCGGAGGCCTTTGGCTCGGGCTGGCCCAACTGGCTTGTTCTTATCCTTGAGCATTTCTGTCTCACACACACACACACGCACACACACAACACACACACACATACGCGCACGCACACACACACACACACAGGAAAGAGAAAAGGCGGTGAGACTGGTGTTCCGCCCACCACCTAACACACACACAGATGCAGATGGTGGGGCGGCCCACGGGCTGTGCCCTCCCGGGACGCGTCCCCACACTTGGAGCACAGCGAGTGCTCAGTGCTTCCCTGTGACCCGTGCTGAGCGCTGGTTAGCGGCAGAGCTGGGACTCAAAGCCGGCCCCCCGCTCCCTCTCGGGCTATGAAGATGGACAGGCCCTGTCTCTAAGCTGCAGACATGCCGCTCAGGGACGGTAAGACTCCGGCTGCTCCGCGGGGCAGCGAGCACAGCTTGGGGAGCGGGTCCGACACTCACTCAGCAGCTCCCTGACTTGGCATCTCTCCGCGGCTGCTCTCAGGTCCTCCTGGAGCCTGACGTCTCTCTCGACGAGGCTCCACTGGTGCAGGAGGACGAGGGCATCCCTGGTGGACAGCACAGTCTCGTTCACGGTGAAGCGGTTCATGTCCCTGAAGGCCTGCAGCACGGTGGCCCGGTACCTCAGCACAGAGTCGAGTGCCCCGAAGAAGCTGGTGAGCTGGGTGGAGGCCAAGGCGGGCCTGCGGGAGCCAACGCCACGGACTGAGCCAGGGCCACCTCCTTGTCTGGCAGCCCAGGACCTCGTCCTGCAGCTCAGCACACCGTCCACTCACAGCCCGGGCGACCCTTCACAACAGACAAGAGCGTGGAGCCCAGCGCACAGCGCAGGAAACAGGGAGCCCCTCCAGGGGAGGCAGAATTGGGGCCCGGAGTCTGAGCTCCACCCTGGAGGCACAGAAAGCGCTCTGGAAACCGGGAGAGCTGGGCAGAGCCTGCGGTGAGGGTGCCCACTGCCACGCTAAACAGCTCCAGGACCGCCAGTTCCTCTCCGACTCAGGAACTCTCAGCCTCGAGGGAAAAGGCTCGGCAAAGCCCGGGGACGGCACCACCCACGGCCAAACCTGACGGTGGGCACTGTGGGGACGCACATCCCTCCGAGTTCTAAGGAATTTAAAATTCAAAACCATCTGCCTTCCACAATTTTAACATTTACAATCAGTATTCTGAATAACAATCGGTTCTCAGAGACCAACGTGTCTTGGGACAACCCCAAAATAAGAAACGGGCGCTCTGGTATGAATCCAACAATTGAATTCCAAACAACAGAAAACCAAATGCCCGGTTCTTTATCAAGAAAGTTTCATTCTGAGATGACAATCCATTGGCTATCGATCCTCTGGTTTCAATCAGCATACCCCTGTTCCCAAATCAGAAATCTGAGGGCACACAGTGTATTTTCTCTAACACAGTAGAATCTGAGAAGAACTGAGCTCTCCTGAGGAAACCAAGAGTGTAATTCCAAGGGGAAAATACTGAAATTTTCAAGGAATTCATGGATAAGGGAGCCCATAGGCTAATGAAAGCGGAGGCGAGTTTGGGAACAGCTTAACTTTCCTAGGCTTAGATCATGGAAAATATGTTCTTTCTATAAAGCATTTTGAGTGCTTGGATCCAAAAGTCCACTAGATGGTTTGCTGCTAAAAATGATCTGGAATGACAGGCTTTAGGTTTTTCAAGTGTGCTAAGTTCTCAGGGCCTTGAAAGGAACCTCCTGAAGTTGACGTGGAAAGAAGAGCAGCTGAAGTAGGTTTCCTGACGTCACCGAAGGGATGGCAGCCCCCGCCCAGAGCCTACCTGTGGAGCCGTGACCTCCAAGGGGTCATGGCCAGTGGGGAGGGGCTTACCTCAGGTGCTTCGTGAGCACAAGGAGAACGTAGAGGAACTCGTCGACCAAGTGCAGGGCGAGCAGCTTCGGGGGCTCCTGGGACCCAGGCTTGCAAGGAGGCTGCTCCCCTGCCTCCACGCCTCTGTCCCCCAGGGTGGTCACCCACAGCGTGTGCAGCAGGGAGATGAGGTTGGAGAGCAGCTGAGTCTCCAGGAACCTGAAATCAAATGTGGGAAAGTCCACTGTCTGTCACATCCTCTCCTCCCAGTGACATCTCCTGGAGGGAGTGGGCGGCAACCATGGAAGAGACTGCGACGGTGGTGACCATCCCAAGTGGCAGACTCCTCCCCTCTCCCCCAACCATCTATCCTCGCACCTCCCGCTGCAGCCCCCAAAGAGGGGGACACAGCATCTAAGTGAACACAGGATGTCTGCTACAGAAATGAAGCTCCACCCCAGGGCGAGGCCCCAACCCTCCTTTCTAGACAGCCAACCACCTCAGTCCCAACTAAGGGACATTCTGGAGCCGCTGCGGCACCTTAAGAAGAGCCTTCCCGCCCACGAGAACAACTCAACCCTAAAGCATGAAGGTAACAGCCAGGAACAGATAATCAGCCAGTGCTGCCTTTAGATATAAGACATTACTTTCTTTCAGAGAAAAATCTTTTAATTCTTTTTAAAAAATGCACAAAAGGAAAAAAAAATGCATGAAAGAGCCTGGATATCCCCAGGCTTATCATCATAGGTAGCTGTTTGAAAGAAAGATCCCTGCCACCAAGAGCTGTCTGCTGAGACAAGGTCTTCATCTTTTCACACAGCCTCAAACTTAGGAGAGTGTTAGGAATCAAAACAGATCACACTATGGACTGAACCGTGTCCCCCGCCCCATTCAGATGCTGAAGCCCTAACCCCAATGGGACTATATTTGGAGGTGGGGCCTTTGGGAAGCCATTAGGTTTAGAAGTCATGAGGATGGAGCCCCCATGATGGGATTAATTAACCAGAGCTCTCTCATTCTCTCTCCCTGGTCATGTGAGGACATAGTCGGCAGTGTGTTTGCCAGGAAACGAGCTCCCACCAAACCCAACCATGCTGGCCCCCTGATCTCAGACTTCCAGCCTCCAGAAGGCGAGAAAATGAAACTGTGTCGTTTGAGCCACCCGGTGACAGCAGCCCCAGTAACAAGACAAACACCCACTCCAGCCCTCGACGCTGCTCCGGCACCGGCTCTTCGCCGAGCACCTTGACCCTGGGCGGGAGTGGAGTGCGAGCCCACATCACCGCATGAGCGTTTCTGAAACAGGAGCTCCCTGTTTCTGCCTCAGGAAGGGCAGAGACCTTGAAACCTCAGATGGGGGGCCCCACTCCAGGGGAGGAGCCTGGACCTGGCACAAGAGACAGAAAGGTGTTGTAGAGGATGCTGTTTCGGGAACACAGATTCTCCGGGACACTTCCAGCGGACACGAGAGATGGCAGGAGGTGCCACGGTCTCCGTGTCACCTCCTTCTGCTTGACGCACAGCACACACACTCTCTCGCTCTCACACACACACAGAGACACAGACACACACACAGACACAGTCACACACACACACAGACACACATACACAGATACACAGACACAGACACAGACACACACGGTGCTTACTTGCTCTCCAGGATGTGGAGGATCCACGTTAAGAGGCTGTAATCCCGCAGGATCTCATAGGCAGATTTGGCATCCCGGGCAGCATTCTGCAGAATTTCCAAAACCCAATTCTGCAAACCCAGAACAGAAAGTTACTCTTCAGTGGGAAAACCTGACTTACTTGATCCAGGGAACACTTTAAAAAATCGAATGCTATGTTCCAGTTACAGGCGGGGGCTGCGCGTGCCATCTGCTAAGTCCGCAAAGGTGGTGGCCGTGTGAGACCACCCTTCCCCACAGTGACAGCCAGAGCACACAGACGGCCACAGCGAGCTCGGGCCCGGGGACGCCCACCCGCTAATCCACCACAAGCAGAGACACAGCACGGAAGCCACACGGCCCACATCTGGGGCAGCCTGAGTGGGGAGAAGGGCGGACCCATTTCTAGCCCAGCCATGAACTGCGGGCGGCTCATTCATTGCCTTGATTTTACCACCTGGAGGGGACAGAAAGATGGGACTCCTGCTGGAACTGTTAACTGGGTGCTTTAGAGTTCTCACATGCTGTAAAAAATAGAAATCTACCGTACTCGAATTCCGTTTATTCAAACTCACTCCTATTTACCCACATTTTACATGATACCACAAGCAGAAGCTGACCGGGCTAGAAATTAATCAAAATACTGATGAATTCTCCCAGTTACATCTCGTGCGACATGAGCTCTGGCTCCAGGGGCAGAGCTAATGGGCAGACTCCCTCGTCAGCTGTGAGGCAGGCAGGTTCGACTCCCGACTCATTTTCCCAGCCGAGTTTTGATAACCTGCAGCTTCTGTGCATCGTGAGACATCCTGGTGGCTCGGGCGTGTCTCCAAGCACCTCAGTCATTTATGGGGTGACGAGTTTCTAGAGCTTTCAGCCGTTCCAGAGCCACCTGGGTACTCATTACCTCCCTCCCTCTCCACAGGCCCTGCCCCCAGGCCAGGGCACCGGAAGCTAATGTAGAATCGGGAGGCCAGGCTGGGTGGGACTCCACGGGGACTTGGCTGGCAGATGGAACCCCGTGCAAGGGCCCAGGCCTCAGCCCCCCAGGAGCGCTGGCCGCCTACCTGGGCCACGTCGTCGCAGAGCGGGCTGCTGAAGAAGGACAGGATGACGTGGAGGACGCCCCGCCTGGCGCAGAGCTCGTAGCAGTACTTGTCCCGCATCCCCTGGCGCAGAAGCCCAAACATCCACTCCCGCTCCGTCTTCTGCTGTAACCCAAGCAACCAAGAAACTATCGTTAAATAAGTGAAGGCCTTTTCCCCTGAAAACTCTTCAAACGCCAGTACTTTCAACTGGGGGCAAAGGCTGCAGCACAGCCGCCCCCGCCCTCCGTTTCTGGGTATGTTATTAAGAACCCTCCATCTCCTCTCTGCTTCCATTTCTCCAGGTCAGGAATGAGGGACCGGGTCAAGTTTACACAGTAGACTGTGCTTACTCAGAGGGGTGTTCTGTAAAAGCACACTAGTATTCAAGCCAGGGCTTCACCAAGAAAACAGAGCGAGGAGGCCACGACTCGAGGCCTCTGGAGTAGTCTGCGAGGTCTGAGAAGCCACCCAAGAATCAAGGTGTGGAATGGGAAGCGTTTCCACACATAGGCCCACCTGGCCCCGAGCTCCACCCCAGCCTGTGCTCTGTAGCTGACAGTCTCCTCGGGGAAACGTCAGCGCAGTGGCTGAGCATCCCATTTAGGAGTCTTTCCAGGACCCCGAGACCTCAGAGCATTACCTCGAAGTCCGAGCTGTAGAAGAACTGGTAGAAGCCTGGAACTTTGTTCATGTTCAGGTACTCATGGGACAGCAGGAACTTGTTGACCTTCAAATACATGTGCTCCTCTGTGAACACAAGCAGACAGTCACTCACCATAGTGCCAACAGGACACCCCGTGGCCGGCTGGAGTAGGGGAGCAGGGCCCTGGGGGGCGGTCAGACATAAATCCCTGCCCCCTCGGGGCTTTCCAATCCTTATCCAGGTTATTAGTTCTCAAGAATTAAAACGCAGTTAAGACACCTTAGCTCTACACAGCACACGGGCTTCTCTTGTGGCCCAGGAACCACGTGAGGATGTCCAGTCCTTCGGAGACGTCACCTCTCCCCAGGCATGAGCCCACTGCCTAAACTCTAATCAGCTGGTGGGGAGAGTGGGGCCTGGCCACACCTCAGACAGCACAGGGCTAACACCCAGCCCACCGGCCTCCCACTGAGGAAGCTGCCACAGCAAAGGGGGCTCACACGCGCCCTGGGTCACTTGGCCCTTGAATGCAGCGGGGCCGACACCTCCTCCCCCGGTCCCAACCCTGGACCACTGATGCTGCCCTGTGCTCCAACACCGACAGCAGGTCTGATGTGGGACAGCTTGCCTGGGGGGCACAGGCTGGATGGGAGGCCAAGACCATCCACCGTGACCTCTGCTGGGGTATTTTCACAGAAGAGTTTGTTCCTTTGGAGTCTAAATGGCTAATTACCTTCTTTCCTCCCGTAATTTCTAAGGTAAAGAAAAAAACATGTAATAAAAATGATACGGGGAAACTTCCCTGGTGGCACAGTGGTTAAGAATCCGCCTGCCAACACAGGGGACACAGGCTCAAGCCCTGGTCCGGGAAGATCCCACATGCCGCAGAGCAACTAAGCCCGTGCGCCACAACTACTGAGCCTGCGCTCTGGAGCCCGTGAGCCACAACTACTGAAGCCCGAGTGCCTAGAGCCCGTGCTCTGAAACAGGAGAAGCCACCGCAATGAGAAGCCCACGCACCGCAACGAAGAGCAGCCCCCGCTCGCCACAACTAGAGAAAGCCCGTGCGCAGCAACAAAGACCCAACGCAGCCAAAAATAAAGATACGGAGGACATGAAAATCAAATCTGAATTCTAACAGCAACTTGACTACAGGTTGATTGTGGGGCCTTGAACAAGCTATTTAACCTTGGGGGCCCCAGCTGGGAGGCTATCTCCTCATCTAAAAACAACCATGCTACCTCCAAAGAACCCTGTGGTCCCTAACGTTATCAACATTCTACGACTTTTCACTAATTACCAAAAAAAAAAAAAGGTCCTATGATAGACTGACTTGTGCTCACACTGCCTCGGCGCTGCCCTGCTGTGAGGAACAAAGTGGAGTGTTTCGTGTTCCATGCCCTGGGTGACACCTGCACGGGACCCACAGGCCGCTTGTCCTCTAGCTGGTGAGCTACACTGACGCTGACCCCCGAGCTCAGAGCGGCAGCTGCCACCACGGACGGGCCTCCGTGTCAGGTCCCTCTAAGCGCTCGCGTATGGATCCGTGACGCCCCCGAGCAGCCCCTTTGGTGGGAGCTGTGATTTGCTTTACCACAGCTTTATACCCCTACAGGCAAACAGGAACACGTAATCTCCCCCATCACACACACTCTTCTGTGCTGTGCACGTGTGACCCTGATCCGTCTCCCTCACACGTGTGGTGGACTGGTTACGCCTGCGGGATGAACGCCTCCAAGTGGCCTTGCTCAGCCTCAAACTTTCCACCTCACCCCAACCTGATCCTGTCAGTGGTACCTGGTTTCAAAATTTGCAAGGCTGCTTTGGCGATGAAGAGAGTCAAGGTGAAGGTGAGTCTCATGTTCTTAGTTCGGATCCCGTTCCGGACTACGTCCAACAGGTACAGTACCTTCAAACCAGGAAAAAGGGGCGGAAAAAAAAGAGAATTTGCAGAACGTCTGTGATCAGCCTTATCTTGTACAGCCTAAACCACGGCTTTGCAGAGTGGCCTGCTCCTCGCACCCCAGGGACCACCCAAGGTGACGCCTGTCCCCACCACCTCAGGGCGCAGCTTCTGAGGCTCTGTGTGTCCTGGGTGACAGCTGCCATCACCCCTGAGTTCAACAGAAATTAGAACTGCTCTGCCCACCACAACACAAGAAGACCACTTGTAAGGGGAGACCTGTCTCCATCTCCCGGGGCTGAGGACCCGAGACAGCCTCAGGCATCACCCGTCCTCCCCCAGCAGGGGACAGACTTTGTCCTGTATCAGTCTCCAGGCAACACCTCTGATCTCCTTAGGAAATCCTTCCACCAGGCCGGGCGGAGAGCCATCCCCGCAGCCCCGCTCACCTGGGGCTGCTCCCGGAAGCGTGCCCCCTCCAGCTGTGAGTAGTAGGCTGCCAGCACGGAGTAGGCCGCAGCTCGCATCAGGGGGTCGTAGCTGCTGAGGGCTGTGACAGTTAGGCCCAGAGCATTTGAATCCACAAATTTCCGACAATCCACCACAAATTCTGAGGGAAATAAAATACAGCATTAACTACACACACACACACACACACACACACACGCTATGATTCCGTGACGCTCGTGCAACACAGAGAATTCCATTTGCTCTCGCGTCTTACCACCATCAGCTACGTGTGCACGCTAGGTACAAGAAATGCAAGTCTTCCTCCTGCACTCCTTAACTTCTGCTGAAGCCGGGTAAAAGACTCTCTCCCCTTCCGTGGCAATAACCACATGCCTTCAGTTTCTAAGATGCTTGTAAATCCCAAGAATCCCAGGAATCTTTCCTTACTTCTCACAGATACCCAGTGAACCAGAGATCAGAGGTGACATTCGGACCCACCACTGAGATCCCAGCATGCGGAGGCCTGGGGGACACAACCGGAGGGTCAGCAGAGAAAGCCGGCTCTCGGGTCTACCGTGTTCAGCCCTCGGCCTCTGAGTTCCCACCTACAAACACGGCCAAGGAAAATACGTAAGGCGGCGATGCTGGGAGATACAGCCAAGGTGAACTGGTCTGAGCTGGACTATCGATTTTACGAAGGATTAACTTATATCCACTCTGCAACCCTAGTTCTTTCTTCAAACATGTGACAGAAATCTCACAGAAGAGCGGCTCACCAAGCCTGAACAAAAGCTACAGCCCAGAGCTGGCTGGCTGATATTCTCTCATCACCTGTGAGGCCCTGAAAAACTCACGTTACTCCAGGAGAGGATGTGATGGGAGAGAAGGTCGGATACATGAGGGGACCCACTTGATCACACCTGCAATTCAGGACACTTCAAATCCTCTTTAACAAAAACCCAGGCCTTTTTACAATATAAACATTGTCAAGAAAAACCTCAGAACAGGGATAGGTCACCTGGGGAGGGTGAGATGAATTGGGAGATTAGGTTTGACATAAGTACACTGTAAATCAACTATACTTCAATAAAACAAACAAAAGACCAAACAAACAAAAAAGAAAAATGCACTAGATGGGCTGATCAGATTAGACATCGAAGAAAAAAAGAACAGTGAACCTGAAGACAGCAACAGAATCTAACCAAACTGAAACACAGAGAGAAAGAAGAATTTTAAAAGCATGAGCATCACTGAGCTGTGGGGCAATTTCAAGCAGGCTAATGCATGTATAACTGGAGTCCCTAAAAATGAAGAAATAATGGCCAAAACTTTTCCAAATTTGACAAAACCACAGACCTACAGGCCCAAGAAGCTCAATGAACACCCCAAACACAGAAAACATAAAGAAAACTACACCCAGCCTTATCATAATCGAATTGCTTGAAACTGGTGATTAAAAAAATCTTAAAAGTGGTCACAAAACATAGAGCGGAACAAAGATAAGAACACTGTTTCTTGTTAGAAACAATGCAATCCAGAATCAAGGTGACAACATCTTTAAAGTACAATGAGAAAAAAACCTGTCAACCGAGAATTTCCTACCCCATGAAAATCTTTCAAAAGTTAAGACTAAAAGCTGAAAGAATTGATCACCAACAGCCTTGAACTATAAGAATTCTTAAAAGTATTTTGATGAGAAGGAAAATGATAGAAGATGGAAATCTGAATCTACACAAAGGAATGAAGAGAACAAGGGATGATAACTACGGGGTAAACAAAATATTTAAATCCCTTGAAAAGGTAAATGACAGTCTGAAGCAAAAACAACCACGTATTGTAGGCTTTTTAACATTTATCAACAGATGGAAAATGTATGATAATTATAGCGCAAAGCCAGGAGGGGAGAGATATATATTATTGTAAGGTGCTTCTACTATCCATGAAGTGGTATAATCTCACTTGAAAGTAAACCACAATAAATTGAAGATGTATACCATAAACCCTAAAGCAACCAACATGCACACAAAAACACACATACACACGTACATATGCTGACAAGCACACACACAAATTATAGCTAAAAGCCAAAAAAGAAGATAAAGTGGAATCAGATTGATAATCACATTAAATGTAAATGGTGTATACATTCCAATTAAAAGGCAGAGACGGTCAGACTGGATATAAAAACAAAACCCAAGTATACGCTGTCTACAAGAAACCACTTTTAACCTCAAGATGCAGATTTTAAGTAAAAGGATAGAGTGGTGATTATTTTGAAATGTAGAGAAATAGGTAATCACTATGTTACGCACCAGGAACTAACAGTGCTGTAGGTCAACTATACTTGAAAACAACAAACAAACCAACCCACAGGAAAAGAGATCAGATTTGTGGTCACCAGAGGCAGGAGGTAGGAGGAGGGAAAATGGATGAAGGCAGTCAAAAGGCACAAACTTCCAGTTATAAGATAAATAAGTACGAGGGATGCAATGTACAACATGGTAAATATAATTAACACTGCCGTATGTTATATATGAAAGTTGTTAAGAGAGGAAATGCTGAGTTCTCATCACAAGGAAAAAAATTTTTTATATTTCTTTAATTTTATATGTATATGAGATGACGGATGTTCACTAAACTTACTGTCGTAATCGCTGCATGATGTATGTTAAGTAAAGTCACTATGTTGTACATCTTAAACTTATACAGTGCTGTATGCCAATTATATCTCAATAAAACTGGAAGGAAAGAAAAAGTAAAAGGATGGAAAAAGAATAATTAGAAGACTCTTGGGCTCTAACAGCTTATGGACTAAATTTTCTCATTTCTAACAAGTGACTACTTTTGATGGGGGGGGAAAAATGCCAAATGCTTTACAAAGCATCAAACTGAGGGATAAAATTATATTGTTTTGGAAAAGATGAGATATGTTTAAGATACCTCCATACCTACATAACAAACAGACATAAGTGGAATAAATCTGGAAAAGAGAACACTCTAAACATTTAATATTACACTTACCAAAAATAGCTAGTACTCAGCAGGGATATTTTTAGTAATCACTGACACTCTCTAAGACAAAAGGATTTTCCACGTGTCCATGAGGAAAAGTCAACTTCATGTTCTGTGGTCATCTCTGTTATTCTCCGGAAGTCTTGGCTTTGTAACATGTATGGAAAAGAGCTTCCCTTGAGTGTTGAAAACATAATAGGCTATCAAAAAGCTGTTATAAATACCATTCTCTTTGTTTTAAGAACTTCATAAATAGAGATTCGGCCTTGTGATAGCAGATTTTCAAACCAAAATGGCTTAACCAGGACAATTATCAAGGATTAAAAGAAAAAGCACCCCACGTTTTATGGGCTTTGGTGGCAGTGCAGCTGTGCTGTCGGAGCATAAAGAGCTGTTCATCACGCCTCCTCCCACACCATCTCCTAGAGGCGGCCTGGCCAGGAAGGCTCGTCACAGGGAGCGGTCCATGGAGCCTGTGTCCAGTAGTCTGGTGAGAACCGCACGTGGGCCTCCCTGTTCTGTGAATTAGGAGCCAAAGAGTTCAGCCCGGTTCTCTTGAGGACAAGAATTTGCTGTGGAAAAAGCATTTGTCACTGCCATTGCTAACAGCCTTGGCTGGCCCTGCTTTTCAGCCAAGGACTCAAAGAAAAGAAGCAGTAAGGTTAAGAAAACAGGTTCCATTTTCAGCAAAGGCAGTGAGACGAGTTTCTCTGAAGGCTGGCCACCACGCATACAAACTAATCAGATTTGTGGTCACCAGAGGCAGGAGGTAGGAGGAGGTGACCCAGTTTAGGACTGTAGAATGTTTAGCAACACTTGGACCCAGGTGCCACTGCAGGAAGTAAAAACATGCTGTGGAGAACTTGTGCTACACACAGCATGGATGAATCTCACAAATATAATGTAGATAAATGAAGCTCATACAAAAGAATAGAAAGTGTTTAATGCCATTTACATAAAGTTCAAATACAGGACACTGGTCCCTACTGGGGAGGAAGGGGCCCTGGCCAGGAAGGGGCCCGAGGAGGAGCTGCCGATTATGTTCTGTTCCTATCTGGCCAGTGGTTTCACCAAAACTTGAGCCGCACATATATGATTTGCACTGGTGTCTATATATCACACTTCAATAAAAGTTTACTTAAAACATTGTTCATGTTTAGTTATCCACCAGGGCAACAGTAAATGGAATAGTAACTTTTTAAAAAATAGTAAAATGAAAAACAGATTCACTGACAATTCAACCATAGTAAACCTTTGGCCATTATACTGTTCACAGATTTCTGTTCTGTTCAACTTATCATTTTACTGCTAGGAATTTTCCTCTCCTGTTGAACTGGTATTACTTCCTTTTATCAGATGATGAAATTTGTTTAAAAATATTATGCTTCCATTTTTTTGTTGTTCTGGATTATAAGTAGCCCAGAGCAAAATTTAATGAACCTAGTTTTTCTTGGTTTGCTTATTTGTGTTGCATAACTATTTCCCTATCCACTTATATGCTTTTTAAAATTTTCTACGTCAACATGAATGATTTTGGTATAAGCAGTATTTTAAGCTACTGCAAGTCCTTTCTGGGTAGACATGCTCTGCAAATTTTTCTACCTATATTATACCAATAAAATGTAAAAGCGGCTGTATTTGGAGATTTCCCTAACTTGAAAGAGCATTTACTAGTTACCTCTCTTCACAAAAGGCCTTCCAGATCCTGTCCTTCCCCCTTACCCCCACTATCCAAGATTCTGGGAAAAACACAGTCCTGATTTTTACTATTTCTCTACTGTTTTCCAAGCCTTTGCCTTCTGTCTCCTAAAAGCTCTCCTGAAAGAGCAACAGACTAAATGATTTGTTATAATTCACTCAAGTTGCATCATATTTTTAGACTGTGGAAAATCTGTTTTCATGTTTGATGAGAAACAGACTTAGCCAGCACTGCCAAGACCTGGGGGGAATCAAAGAGCGTAGTAGATGTGCCTTACTTGGCTGCTGCTAATAGCCACCAGGGCAGTTAAGATATCTGCTGGCCATCATCACCATCTGACATGTGCATGCAATGAAATGCCCCTGCTCTCTTGCAAAGAAACTCTAGCTCAGCCACAGAACCCAGTGTTCATGGAGAGGCTAGTCTCTGAGAACACAGCCCTCTCATCTTTCTGTTAGGAACTAAGGGCAGTGGTAGAGGATCAGCAAATCCATAAGGAAGAGCATTTGAGTATAAAAAGACCATCAAGTTTAAAAGGGGAGAAAACAGGGCAATCAGTGAGGCATGGTTTCCTGGTGCACCTAATCTACACGGCCATTACAACCAGGAGGGAGAAGTGAGGGAGCCCCTCAGGCTTCACGCTGGCTGGTCCCCACTGGGCATTGGAGGGACCCTAATACAGAGGAAGGACGAGGCTCCCGCTTGGTGCCAGTGGAGGCCACGTGAGGAGCAGTAATGGCCACTCCTGCCCTCCCAGCCAGGAAGTGTCAGTGCAGGGGCGCCGGGACTCCCCAGCCTGGCAGTAACCAGGAGGAAGGGCGAGGAGGACAGATGGAGGACCGACAAGTGGGGACGGGATCGGAACACCCACAGGCGAAAAAATGAAGCTGGACCTAAACTTCACACCTTATACAAAAATTAACTCAAAATAGGCTACAGACTTAAATGTAAAACCTACAACTATAAAACTTTCAGAAATAAACATGGGAGAAATTCTTTAGGATGGAGCGATGGGCAAAGAGTTCTTAAGACTTGACACCAAAGCATGACCCATAAAAGGAAGAACTGATAAACTGGACTTCATCAAAATTGAAAACTGCTGCTCTTTGAAAAACTCTGTTAAGAAGGTGAAAAGATAAGCTACACAGTGGGAGAAAATATTTGCAAATCACATATCAAACAAAGGACTAATAGGTACAATATATAAATAACCCTCAAAGCTCAACAGTAAAAACAAACAAACAAACAAACAAAACCCATTAGAATAAAAGGGCAAAAGACATGAACTGATGCTTTACCAAAGAGGATTACAGATGGTACATAAGCCACAAGATGTTCATCATCATTAGCCATTAAGAAAACGCAAATTCAGGGCTTCCCTGGTGGCGCAGTGGTTGAGAGTCCGCCTGCCGGTGCGGGGGACACGGGTTCGTGCCCCGGTCCGGGAAGATCCCGCATGCCGCGAAGCGGCTGGGCCCGTGAGCCATGGCCGCTGAGCCTGTGCGTCCGGAGCCTGTGCTCCGCAACGGGAGAGGCCACAGCAGTGAGAGGCCCGCGTACCACAAAAAAAATACACACCAATCACCGACAAAATGCCCCAAACCAACAGACCTGACCAGCCTGGGAATCAGACGCTGGCCTTTACCAGCGTGTACTGATACACGTTTCTGTTCTTTCTATCTCTCCGAAGCATTCACCCACAAAGATTCCCACCCTCAGGGTAGTAGACACAAAATACAATTTCAAAAATATACTTAAACCAAGAAAAAGCCAACCTTAGCAGGCTCTCACTCATTGTCAAAGACAAAGTCTCTCATTTCTGCTGGTATGTGACCACTATTCAGTGAAAATTCAGAAAATGCTCTTGTCATTAAAATTAGGAAAACATCAAAGACAAAGGGACACTCCCAGATTTTAAAATTATAATTAAAAAAAAATCACTGTGTATTCAAAACATTAACTGTTACTTTGCTGAAAATCACTGGAATGGAAAGGTGAGAAGGCAGCTGCAGATCCTTCAAGAATTATTTTCAAGATTAAGGTCCTAATTTGGTAATTACGGTAATAATCATGCCCCCTCAACCCACCCGGAAGGCTGCAATTACCTGGCCTGGTCAATTCACTGAAGAGATGAAGGAGGAAACAGGGGTCATAAAGGTCACTGAGATCCATCGTGCCCCTGTCTTTAAATATCGGTTCCTGTGTGTCCTGAAATAGCCCGAGACAAACAGAAACGTGTGGTTCAACTGCGTAAGCGTAACACCATGTGAATGTTTACCCACTATTACCTAGAGTTCAAATTATTATGAATATCCAAGCCCATTAAAAAACGGTTCTATTAAAAAACAACAACAACAGTGCTTGTACATGAAATTATACCTTTGATATTTGCTTTTGTGGAAAGAAGTTGTAAGAGAAACAAGTATGGTCAGTGCTGATAAGTTTTGAAGCTGGGTGGTGGGTATATGGGTCCTGTCTCTGTACCTTTGCATATGGTTGGAATTTTACTTATAAAAAGTTAACAAATCACAAGAAAAGCAGTGCTTGTATTTTACAGCAGCTAAAACCTGACAGCTCCCCCCTGGGCCCCCTGCACCTCGGGGGGCAGCAGTCTCCGGTTCTGGGGGAAGTGGAGGACAGTCTTCATCATGCGGTCTGGATCCAGCAGGCGGAGGATGTCCCCGACGCTCGGCTGCTGCCACAGTGACTTGCCCAGGCTCTGGCACGTCTTCTGATGCTCCACGGCCGCTGGGCCCCAGGCTAGCAGCCTAGAGCCGGATGGGAGAGCAGACTGGTCACAGGGCCCCATCGGGAACAGGGGTGACAATGGTGATGATGGCACTGCAGGTAGCTTTGTCGAGCAGCTAGCACGCCAGGCACTGAGTACATGTCCTGTGTTGTATCATTTAATCCCCATCATAACTTAGGGGGAAGGTGGGAGTGACGGAGAGGTTGACAATGATGAGGGTGGTGTGACAGTGTCGGGGATGATGGAGGCCAACACTTACAGAGAGTTTATGATGTGCCAGGCACTATTGTAAACCTTTCAGGTGTATTCATTTCACTTAATCTGCACGGCTATCCCGTAAGGTACGTACTAGTGTCATCCTTATTTTGCAAATGCGGGAAGAGAGACACAGAGAGGATCTGGAACGCTGCTCAGCTGGTCCCCTGCCCAGCTGGTAAGTGGCAGAACAGGAATTCAAATTTGGGGAGTCTGGCTCCAGAGTGTGTGCTGGGCACAGCGGCAGAACCCTGGCAGCTCAATGATGCCCTACTGATACAAACCTTTCCTCGTTGCCACGGGGCCGTGAGCAGACCAGGTCCAGTGCACAGCCTTGGCGCCGTCCCCAGCTCTACCTTTCGCACCACCAGTCCCCATGGCAGCCGCCCACAGAGGTCACCTTGCCTTCCTCCTGGAAAGCGACTGAACCCGTCCGCGCCCAGGGCACCCTTGTGTGACTTCCATTAACCGGAGAGGGGGTTCTGAGGCTGCGGGGGTTGGGTAGGACGGCTCGCTCTTCACTGTGAGGGAGACTGCTTCTGTTTTCTCTCCTCTCCCTCGTGTACACAGGGGCTGTTTATTCCAGAAAGAATACAACTGACACAGCACCACCTCCAAGGCAGTAAGTGGGTGAGGCCACGAGGGGAAGGGAGAGACAATGTTTATTCATGACCTGGACTCTTTTAAGAGGCAGAAAATGGTTCTCTTTACTGTTTTTTTTTTGGGGGGGGCGGGGGGCTTCTAGGCTAATACATCTTTAATCTTTAAAAAAAAAAAAAGAATTCTACAAGGGAAATATATTTTTCCCTTCCCTGCAGAGTTCTCCTGAACTATTTTTCTTGGCCCAGTAAGCTTACTTCCTGTCTCAGCACACAAAGCTCTTCTTATGTACTGGGTAGATGCTGGGGTGCTGGTCCCAAATTAAGGAGAAAAGAAACTAGGGCAGCAAAGAGAATCTCAGATGCTGTCTATGAATAGCTTAACCCCGGCCCTTGCAGAGCTCAGGCAGGGCCCAAAGGGAGAGGCATCAGCCCAGCCCCTCAGGGCCCAAAGCCATGCTGGCCAAGGAGCAAGCGGCCCCTGGGAACCCAGGAGAGACAGACCGACACAGAGACAGACAGACAGGAAAGAGACAAATCCAGGGACAGACACCGCGCGCGCGTGCACACACACGCACGCACGCACAGACAAGGAAGAGGGCGGAATTAACATCCAGCCAGCGCTCCTCAGTCTTTTCCCAGATCCCCACCTAAGTCACTCCCACCTAAAGGAAGGCACCAAGAGAAAGGTTTTCAGAAGAATCAACTAAATGACCCCCAGGTCAGAAGTGAGTCCGAGGGCAGGTCTGTGACAGACACACACTGTCAACCAGTGAGGTGGCCCAGCCCAGACAGGCCTGGCCATCGGGGACCATCCTCACAGTGAGAGGTCAGAGCAGCCCACGCTGGCAATGGTGTGTGAGCCGAGGGGTCCACCCAGCCCCCCTTTTCCCTGGGGGAGCTCACTGGGTGGGGCCTTCAAGACCTGCCGTTCTCACCTCCAGGCCCAGCGCTCACCTGAAGTTGACCAGGCTATGGTTGTTCTGTTCGTAGGCCCGCAGGAGAAGTAAGATCTTCTGGTCTAAAGTCAGTTGAGGGTCAGTTTAGAAAGCTTCCTGGTGACCCCCGAGACCTCATATGCTCTGATCACACCGCCCGGTCCCCGCACCCTCACCCAGGACGCTGAGAGAGGCTCCGTAGGCCCCGAGGAGCACCGCGAAGTGGCTGCTCTCGCAGACAGAGGGGCACAACCTCACTGCCACCGACATTAGGTCCACCAGCGCTTCTGGAAGAAAAGAACACTGACATGCCCGGCAATACAGGGGGATGGGCACATGCAGAGTAAAAGTGGAGAAGGAAGCACTGCAGCAAACACAAATGCTTGAGATATCCTTCTCTAGACAACACTGGTCTGAGGACTGTACCTGGTCCCTTCCCTGCTTTTTCCTTTTTTAAAATAAACACAACTTTGACGAGGCTGCCATCAGCCTCTCCAAGCCCCCTCCCAAACTTTAAGGCAACAAAGATTTTTAAACCTAAGCATTTCTCTCCATGATTATGTTACCAAAATCTCTAATATTTCTACTCCTGCCTGAAAGCGGGGAGGCTTTCTACTTTTTCTACTGCCTGTACCAGGAACTTGGGTAAGGGTTCTCTCCAGTTTAGCAGTTTATTACAGACCAGCTCTGCAGTGATTCCTAACAGTTTGGGGATGCCAATTTTGTCTCTAAACACGGTATGGCTTCGGGAGGGCAGGACCCCTCAGACCTCTGCCATCTCCCACAGTCTTCGCCATGCTAACGTAAATGCTCACCGAACCGACTAGGGAAGAAGCCTGGGCCGTACGAGTCCCTAGCAGGGACCCACCAACAGGGACCTTCGAACCCTTCGCCCTTGATAAAAGTTTCAATCACCCCATTAAGACATTTAACGCAACTAAACAATTTCTCCCAGGTGAGAAACCCCCCCTCCTAACTCCCCCTAACTCCCAGGTTTTAACGCTCGCCCACGATACAGCAGAAAACCTTAAATCTGGCTTCTGCAGGCCAGAATAGGCTCTGAAGAGAGGTCTGTGTTTGCTGTGTGACCCCAAGTCAGAGGAAACATTTCTTGAGCTTGGATTTGACAGACATGAAATATTCGGATACCGTTTGGGTAATGCTTCCTTAGCTCTGAGAACACATGAAATCCAGGAATAAGCTCCGTGTCTGAAGTGGGAGGTGGGGTAAAGAATCACCTCTGATGGGACTGCCTGGGGTTTCCTCCTCTCCAGCCGTCAGCAAAGTGGGCAGGAACAGGGAGTGCTGGGTGAGCATCACGTGGACCACCGAGAGCTGAGTGAGCCGCGAGCGTGCGGCGCTTTCCGGAAGATACAGGAGCTGGACGGCAGCACGAAGGGCCTTTAAAAATGCATGGTCCTGATACCGAAATCTGGGAGGCAAGAATCAAAGGGAAAACTAGCTTCATAAACAATAGAAAACCTTTTTTCTCGACATTTTATCAAGGAAAACTTCCAACATGCCACACAGGTGAGAATCCTAGAGCTCACAGTCGCACACCCATCACCCAAACTACCCATGCTGCTGCAGCACACCTGCAGCATCACATACCTAGTCGCCTAGCCATCACAGGGAGCACTTCTGACCTGGCCTACCTGCCAGGTCAGCTTCCCTCCTTCCTTCCTTTCAGCTACTCAAAACGCCCCTCTAACACCCCAGAAGCCTTCTCATCTTAAATCCCTTTAGAACCCACTAAAGAAATGAAAGCATCATGCTCCGGAGAAAAAAGTTTTTAGTCATATGTGAATATTGTTAAGAATCACTTAGCACACAGGGAACATTCTAGAAACGCAAATTAACCAAAGACTCAAAGAATGTCGTCATGTCACGAAGGTGACCCTCGGCTGCCATTTCCCTCTGGCTCACCTTCACTTATTTCTCTCTCTTGGGTGTTTTTCTCTGTTTCAAACTGATGAATAATCAGGGCGATGAAAATTACAGGTGCAATGAAATACCGTTCCATGACTACCTGACTGCCGAAAAGAAAGAGTCTGACCACATCAACTGCTGGTGAGGAAGCGAGGACACAACGAACTTCCACACCATGTTACGTCAGCTTGGAGAACAAATCCAAAAATCTAGTAAAACTGGAGTTGTGCCCACATTAAGAGCCAGCAAGTGACCCCTCCCCCAGAAAATCTGGCACCTGGGCACAAAGAGACATGCAATGTTCACTGCAGGGTTGGGAGGGAGGAAGGAAGGAAAGAAGGGAGGTCCTGTCCACCAGTAGGACACTGGCTACATGAACTGGGGATCTCCATGTATCAAGATGGGTAACTCAAAAACTTCTGAGTGCAAAAGAGGGACAATAAAGTGATACATCTGTATACAGTGTCAAACTCAATAAACACTGTGGTTTATTGTTTAGAGACACACTGACATGCAACCAAAGTGTTAAACGCACAGGGCCATGACAAAACTCAACCTCAGAAGAGTGACACTTTGGGGCAAGGGAAGGAAAGGACGCAATTAGGGCAAATAGAGAAAACTGTCAGCATTTATTAAATCTGGGTGCTCCTGTATTGTTCTCTGCACATTTCTGGCTTTTAAAAAATATTTCAGTAAAAAAAATTTATTTATTATTATTATTTTTGGCCGTGCTGCGTGGCTTGTGGGATCTTAGTTCCCTGACCAGGGATCAAACCCGGGTCCTTGGCAGTGGGAGCGCAGAGTCCTAACCACTGGACCACCAGGGAATTCCCAAAAAATATTTCATTTTTTAAAGGCTGCTTCTCTCATCGCTGTTAGAAGTACACACATGTCAACGGGCAAATCATTTTCCCTCCCCAACACTGCTGTCTCGTCTCGTCTGCCCAAAATGGGAGCAGCAACTGCTCCTCCACGTTCTTTACGCTAATAACAAGCTACACCACTGGCCCCGCACCAGCAAAGACACTCACCGCCTTACTGAACAGCACCAAGAAAATAAATTCAACTTACTTGAGTCCAGTCTTCACAAATTTCTGCCAATCACCAGGATCAACTTCATTAAGTGAATTCTAGGAATAAAGAAAGCAAGAAATATATATGGAATATCCGAATTAATTTAAAATAGAGGACACAGAATTTAAATTACAGCCCTACAGTAAATATGGAATATAGTTATCCAAGCAATTCGCAAAAGCTTGTAGTTGCTTCTTACTTTGATTTTTTTTAATTGTTTTGTTATTTCCACTAGTAGCTCTGTCTTAGCATACCTATGATCACCAAATGACCAAAAGAAAATTCCCAAGTAGTTGTGTAACTTTCCCCTTTGTCCACCATTCTGAAGAGCACTGACTGATCTGCAACACACAGAGGTGCAGCCACATGTGACTGTTTAAACACACGAGAGAACATCTACCCAGGGCAAGACCACTGCGCCCTAACAGGGCCAATGTAGGTCCACAGTCCCTGACGTGGAGAAAAATCTCCAAACGTGGTGCATTATGTTACATCGGAAGAGTGGCTGCTCTGGGGGGAAGGGGACCAACTGGGAGAAAGCACAAGAGAGCTTTCTGGAATGATGAAAATCTTGGATAGCAGTGTGGGCACAGGGGTACGTGTATCTGTCAGCACTAAACTACACACTTAAGACCTCATATTCCACGAGATGAAAACCACACCTCAATTACAAGGAAAGGGCTGATGGAGATGCTGACGGTGAGGAAGCTGTGCATGTGTGGGAGAAGGGGGCATGTGGAAACTCTGAGTTTCCGCCCAACTTTGCTGTGAACCTAAAACTGCTCTAAAAAGTTAAGTCTGTTAAAAAGGGGTGGGGGAAGCAAGAGCAAGAGAGAGAGAGAAAGAAAACAGCCAAGTGGGGTAAGGAGGGAGGCCTGTCCCAAGAACACAAATCCCTAGAAGAGCAGAGCCCAGCACTCCCGGCTCCATAGCTCGACTCCCTTACATCCCAGGAATGCTTCTCCTCCTCTTTCCTAGCTCTACTGGGTCAGGTTCCTACATGCCTTAAGTTCACAATCCTGTAACACAACACATTAAGTTCTTCAGGAAGCTAATGATCTCTGTGCAAAAATGTAACATTAAAAACAAAAGAAAATAAAGGCCCCAAAACAGCTAAATATTTCCAAATTTTATGAAAGCTCTAAACTCACAGAGCCAGGAAGCTCGTTGAACCCAAAGCACAGAAAACCTGAAGAAACGACGCTCAGGCATATCGCAATCATGTTGTTTAAGCAATGTAAAGAAAAAAATCCTCAAAGCAGCTGGAGAAAAAAGGCATCATGTAAAGAGAAATACAGATAACAATGAGAGATTTCTTATCAGAACCAATGCACACCAGAAGACAGTAAAGCAACATCTTTGAAATGCCTGAAAAAAATTAAAACTGTTAGCCTGGAATTTTGTACCCAGTGAAACTCTTCCTAACTCAACCTGAGGCCAGTATTACCTGATCCTAAAGCCAGACAAGGACACTGCAAGAAAATACAATTATAAGCTAATACCCCTCATGCACACAGATACAAAATTTCTTGGTAAAATGTCAGCAAATCAAATCCAACACTATATAAAAATGAGAACATATCATGACCAAGTAGGTTTATTCTAGGAATGCAAGGCTGGTTTAACGTTCAAAAATCAGTTAATATAATTCACCCCATTAACAGTCAAAACAAAAAACAATACCATATAACCATCTCAGGAGATGCAACCAAAAAGCATTCTGACAAATTCCTGCAACCATTCCTGATAAAAGATGGCTCATTATTTCAAAGTTTGCCCTCCACCTGCCCGTCGCCTCCTAGACATGGCTCCTCTCATCCCCCACCAGGTCGAATTCACACCACCTGGCTTGAATGTATCTGCAAACCTGGGTTTGTCTATCTCACTCTTTCCCTTAAAAATTTAACCAGGGGCTCTAATAAGAGACACCTACCAACAGTTCGTTTAATCTTAGCAGCATCTGCTTCTCTCGATCCTGGGTACCATCATCTCGCTGGCCGCCGCTAAAGGATGCGATCAGCCACTGTACACAGGCCTCCAGCAGAGTCTTTTTCCAAGCACGCAGCTCTTCTGCCGACCCTTCCAGGACAGCCAAGACAGAGTCAGCCACGACCCAACTGCAGCAGAAGACAAAACCCAGAGTTACAGGCATGGCCCAAATCCCTCTAGCTTTAAGTATATATAATCCAACATCACAATGGGCCATATGAGGCAGATGCCCTGAGCCCTGGTCCCTACACTAACTACCCAAGCACAGAGATCACAGGCTTCCCCTGCCCCTTACGCAAACTTCAAAGACGTACCAGAACTTTTACGACTAGGGGAAACACTATTAGCACACCAGGAAAAGGATATATTGTCCAGACTTTGTCTAAATCAGGCCATCTCAGCCTCAGCACTACTGGCATTGTGGGCCAGAGAATCCTCTCTTTGGGGGGAGGGGAGGGGGCCTGTCCTATGCATTACAGCATATTTAGCAGCACCCTTGGCCTCCACCCTCTAGCAGCCAGAAGCAACAAGCCCCCCATACCCCTATCGTGACAGTAAAAGGTGTCAGGCATTGCCAAATGTTCCCTGGAGCGGGCAAAATCACCCCTGGTTGATAGCCACGGCTCTAAGGGAATCAGAACCGCCCACTTATGGAGATGAACTTGCTCCAGCCAGGATGAAGTAGAGTTCTCGGAGGAACTGCGTTCTCCCCAACTGCACAACAGCAATGCAGCGATTTCCACTGCTTTATAACCACTACAGCGAAAAGGGAAGCCGAGACAGGGAGAGCCATTAAACAATCTGAGCCTTCACACCTCTTGTGACTGCCTGGAGTCTGAAGCAAGCGGGGCAATCGGTCCATGAGGACACGGAGGTCCTTGGCTCTTGCAAATGGGACCAGCTGGGCCAGGATCTCCTGATGCAGCCCAGACTCTAGGGGCCCGTCAGCACTGAGAAGCCTGGTCTGCAGCGGCCTCCACAGGGCCTTCCTCAGGACAGGCATGACAGCAGAGGGTACTGGGGCAGAGACAAGCAGGGGAGAGAGGTGAGCACCGTGGAGCACGACAACCGGCTCACAAGGGCTGGTGGCTCTGTTTCAGGAAACCTGTGACCTGGGTGATGTCACACTGGTAGCACGAGACTGACCACGGCAGGAGCTGTGACGCCACGGAAATCGGCAAATGCTACAAATCAGTCTCCCCCAAGAGCCAGTGGCTAAAACATTTACCAGCACGCCACCGGTCACCTCTCATCACTCAACCCTAACAGTCCCGCAGGCCCTGGGCATAGCCCCGGCTCGAGGGTCATGACGAGACGGTGAGCACCCAGGTCCTGAACTCACTTGGGAACGAGAAGAGCGTTGAGAACCACTGGCCGGAAGACGCCCTCCTGCAGGGGCGCTCTTATTTTTTAAAAACATCTGTTATTGATGATATGAAGCTATGCAGCACAGAGGCAAAGCAGTGAGTGAAAAATCATTCGTACACACGATAAAAATGAATTAAATTGAATTGGAGGTGATCAGGAAGTGCCTTGGACCTGAAACCCAATGGGTGGAGAGAGAAGAGAGCGCAGGGCCCAGCCGAGTGCCTCGGCTCAGCACGGACTCACCAACGCTCCCAACGGTGGGGAGAGGGGGACGGGGCAAAGGACCATCACCCACGCCACTCTCTCAACCTAATAAGACCCAGCCGGGGCCGCTCCTTCCTTGGCCCCCAATGGCCATAGCTACCGCCCACCACTGGCCCCAGCTTCCCGTGGGTAACTCGGGGTCGATGGGAGCTCCATCCTCAGACCTGGGTCAGACATCTGAGGAGAAACAGAACTAAACGATACCTCCAGAATGTGAAGTCCCAGGGCTTAAGGGTGGACACACAGTTCTCAGCCCTCCTGGCTGCCCAAACCCACCCTTCCTGTACCTGCTGCGGGGCGCGTGAAGTGTTCCCGGGTCCTGCACTGGAGGTACATGCGGATGACAGGGAGGAAGTCGTCCAGGGCCTCCTGCAGGCAGAGCCCCAGGCTGGCCCGCCTGCACCACCGCTCAAAGCGCAGCAGGTGGGGACAGCTGTGCTGCAGGAGCAAGGCCGCGGTGCCCAGGGCCACCGGCGTCCGCCGGGCCAGGCAGTAGTCGAGCAGAGTGACCCCGACTGCGGGGGCCAGAGCCGGCTCTCTCTGCAGAGCCTGGAGGAGCACGGCGTCCAGCTCGTCCACGGCCAGCGCGGGCAGCAAAGCCCCCAGGCCTCTCACGTACTCAGAGGCCTGGAGGAGCTCACCGCTCTGCAGCTGCTCCTGGGGGCGGCTGGTCAGCAGCTGGACCAGGGTCTCCCCGAGAGTGTTCAGGTGTCTCTCCTTCTGGCGGGACTTAGTGGGTCGTTGGGCCACCAGGTGGGCCTCGGGCAGGCTCAGCAGGGCCAGGGTGACCTCCCGGAGCTGGGTGCCCTCCATGTACGGGTGCAGCCCCTGCAGGGCTTCAAGCTGAGGAAGGGTCTTCGGCATCGGCGTGGCTGCGCGGGCCCTCTGGTTCCGCAGCTCTTTCAGGACGCTCTGGGTGATGGCCTCTGAGTACCTGGCCAGGAGCCCCAGCTGACCAAGGCTCTGGAGGACGGGGGCACTCGCCACCAGCAGCGGAAGGACCCCCGCGCTGAGGTGGGCCGCCAGGAGCTTCGCGAGGACGGGACTGAGGGTGTGCGGGGGGAGCGCCTGCTGCTCCAGGGCCAGGTACCAGCCCTCCAGCGTGGGATGCTTGAGGATGGCCACGAGCACCTCCTCCAGCGTCTGAAACACAGTGACAGGGCACAGACCTCACCCACGGCCCTGCCAGCGGCTGCCACTGAGGAGGACGGAGAGCAGAAAGCAGCTTTGCTAAGCCACTCCACCCTCAAGCCCAAGTCCCAGGGCCCCTCTCAGGGGTGCCCGCAGCACCCCAACCCAAGCCCAAAGCTCTTACCCCATCATAACACACCTCCTCCCCTGTACAACGACGGGGCCTGGACTGTGACTCGGTCAGTGACCCCCAGACCAGCAGGAAGCGGATGAATGCAGCCTGAATGAATTTACCGTGCAGTAAAACTGCTCTCCACAGTCACTCAGGCAGGGCCGGGCCACGGAGAAATGCCAAGATGGGATGACGATCAATTGTCTCCTGGTTTCTCCCTAGCAGCCCTGCCCTCCTAAATAAATCTGGTTGAGGGACGTGGGTACCACCCGACCACCAGGGCAGGGCTACCCTGGCTTCGGAGAGGCTCTGTGGCTGGGGAAGATGGGTAGGGGTTAAACGATCCAGAACTGAAGGTGAAACTGCGTCCACTTCCAGAAGGAGGCTGGGCCTCGAGTGACCCGCTGAGGAACTAGCTCTGACCCCAAGACTAGTGTAAACCACTGAGCCGAGGGCAGCTGAGTGCACTTTGCTGGATTAGATGATGCCTTGACGCAGCCTCGCTGAACACGATTCCTAGTCAATGAAGTCACCCAGTCCCCGGGGACAGAAATAAATTTTTTTCCTTATTTACTCTTCAGGAAGGAAAGAGGAGCCTACCACACTTTCCAACTGAGCTTTCCCAAACAGAAAGAAAAACAGAAAAGCACACATCAGGAGTGCTTTGCCCAACGACTGGCTAACAGGTGGTCTTGCACCAACAAATGCCGCCCCAAGAAAGCCCGCTTGGAGATCAAAGGAAGGGAGCCATGCGTTCGACTGTGAACTGAGGAACACGCCTGCACCCAAACCCAGTACAACAGGTCAAATGGCAAATGGTGAGAAAGATTCGTCCTGGCCCCAGTTCAAAAGCTGACTCACGAGACTGCCAGCAGGAGAGGAAGGCTCACTCTTCCCCAGGCAGTGTGGTCGCTGTGTGTGTTCACGAGGAAGGGCCCCACCCACTGCCCAGCCTTCGCTCAACACAGGTTGCAACCCTTTAAGAGGAAAATACGCAGTCCGAGTTCTCAGGACGCTCACGGCACAGTGGGAGGGAAAGTGCTCGCAGCAGGGCAAGTGTGAGCAGAGAAGTGACTGGAAAGATGAACGCCCCAAGTAAACCGTGCTTCTCTCGGGGTGGGCGGGGGATGGTGCTTAGGGCCTCCTTTGGAGTTCTCTGCATCTCCCTACTTCCCTGCAATGAACACGTACTTGCTTTTAACCAGAATGGAGGGAAAGCCAGTGGCTGTGACCTCACAGGAAAAGGCGAACCAGAAGGAGACCCAGGGAGGGAGGGCGGCGGTACCTTGTCATCGGCCAACTCCAGCGAGGCCATGGACTCCACGTCCAAAAAGAGGTCAGACTCAGCCTGGGCGGCCTGGCGCTTCTGCTGGTTCTGGGCGTCCAGCTGCTGACAGTGGATGACCAGGCACCTGAGGAGGTCCAGGAGGAACTGCAGCAGGGGAGGCCCCGTCCTCCTGCCCAGCTGTGAGGACCAGACACACACGACCCTCAGGCCCAGGAAGGGCTGACAGTCACCAGAACACTGACTGCCGCCTCCCCCCAGGGCCAGAGGGGGAGAGTTGCCAGAAACAAGAATCAAGGAGGGAAGCAGGCTTAAATGGAAACTCGCGGTAAACTGCGAACAACCTCAAAGTCATTTCTTTTTCTTTTTTTCTTATAAAAGTTTCTAAAATTTATTTATTTATTTTTGGCTGCGTTCGGCCTTCATTGCTGCGCATGGGCTTTCTCTAGTTGCGGCGAGCGAGGGCTACTCTTTGTTGCAGTGCGCGGGCTTCTCATTGCACTGGCTTCTCTTGTTGCGGAGCACGGGCTCTAGGCGCATGGGCTCAGTAGTTGTGGCACATGGGTTCAGTAGGTGTGGCACGTGGGCTCAGTAGTTGTGGCTCGCAGGCTCTAGAGCGCAGGCTCAGTAGTTGTGGCGCACGGGCTTAGTTGCTCTGCGGCACGTGGGATCTTCCCGGACCAGGGCTCAAACCCGTGTCCCCTGCACTGGCAGGTGGATTCTTAACCACTGCGCCACCAGGGAAGCCCTCAAAGTCACTTCTTAACAAGACATGTCCTCCTAAATCTTGACGAAGCACACAGATTTATTTTGACCAAGATAAGGGGGAAAAGCCCACCTCAGAACCTAAACTAAGGGACTTCCCTGGTGGTCCAGTGGCTAAGACTCTGCACTCCCAATGCAGGGGTGCCGGGTACAATCCCTGGTCAGGGAACTAGATCCCACATGCCGCACCTAAGAGTTCATCTCCCGCAAGTAAAAAAGATCCCGCATGCGGCAACTAAGACCCGAAGCAGCCAAATAAATAAATATTAAAACAACAACAGCAACAAACCTAAACTAAAAATCTGTAAACCACCTCAGGGACAGAAGGCCCAACAATGAGCCGCTGAATTAAAACTTATAAAGGCAGAGGGGACGCCTGGTCGTGCCGCGGACCCGCTCAGCTGTGGGAAGGGCCCCGCCCGGCCTCAGCTGCCCCAGCGACCACGTTCAGCTGCGCGTGGCTCCCAGTCTGAGATCTGTGCCTCTGCTCCAGGGAGAGGGCACAGCACCCGGAGCCGAGGCTCCCAAACCGCGGCCCGCTCGGGGCCCTGCACACTGGCCCCTGCCCTCCCCGTGTGCGGACAAGCGGGGCGACAGTGGGGCCCCAGGCCTCCATCCACACCGTCACTCAGTGTGGACCCGACCGGCAGAAGGCCACACTCTGCAGGTGGCGAAGCCAGGGAGCGGGGGCAGCGCTGACCTGGCCGAAGTTCTCCACGGTGCTCTTGATGTACAGCAGCAGGTGTCTGGCGGAGCGCAGGGCCTGGTGCGTCGGGAGGTGCAGGAGGGCAGCCCGCAGCCGCCCCTGGACCCCCTCGTCCAGGAGCGGGAATACGCCCGGGCCCTGGCCCTGACCTTGGCCCTGGCCCGTGTAGGCCATCTGCAGCAGGGCACTGAAAGAGGAGGCTGGGGGGTCCGGCGGAGCAGGGCTGCCCAACGTCTGCAGTGCCTGGGAGATAGCAGGGGAGGAAAGAGAAAAGACAGATCAGCACCAGGGGCAAAGGGCACAGGGTGCTAAAACAGGGACAGGGCGACACGCACACAGAGGGACGTTTCACAAAAATCACCTACTGATACTAAATCTATGTGACCCTGTGGCATTTTATTCAAGTAAAGTCCCAACACGCTCAGTTACACGTATTTTCCTAGCGTGTGTCCACGTGAGGGCACTGAGCCGGGGAGGTATTTACACGCTCTGGAGAACAGGAGTCACGTGGCACAGAGACAGGATTTTACTCACAGGAGTCACTGTGATTAATCCCTGGAAACTGGGAAATGCCACCCTGGGAAGGAGCCGGCTGGGTGAGCTGCATGCCTTTCAAAGGCCTCCCCCGGGAGGACGGGAGGATGAGAGGACATGGCCGGACGGAAGATACGTTCCTGAAGTCATTCCGTCTCCAAGTGGGTCATTTTTTCTAACTTAGTTCCCAAACTGCCTTCTTTATTCACCCCACATGGCTTTTCTTGTTATAACTCCAAACACTGTTTCCTAAGGCCAGTACAACTAGGCCGCATGGTGCCCTGAAACTCAGTGGGGCTCGACCCTGGACCAGCAACAGCATGATCCGGGAACTTGTTAGAACTGCAAATTCCCGGGCCCGCCCCAGACCTGCTGAATCACACGCCCAGCGACCACGTCTGAATGAGCGTCTGGGGGATCCTGACGCGCCCTCATGGGTGAGAACCGCCGAGTGCCTGACTCCACGGAGTGGACGCCTACACTTGGAGCACCGTGCAGCACAGCACGGACTGCTAACACCCGCGGAAGCTGCTGTGTGGCTCTGACCACCTCCTGACCACGGCCTGTCAGGTGGGGAAGGCGGCGATAGCTGTGATGGGCCTGGGCTCTGGAGCCCAGAGGCCTGCCTGGATCCTGAGTCTACCACTGCCTGGGGGCGGAACTGCTCTGAACCTCAGTTTCCCCATGTGTACAAGGAGGATAGTTAAGTCCAGACCCCTCTCTGAGTTGTGAGGATTAAATGGCGTAAAATACGTGTGATGCACTTAGGGATGAGGCCCTAACAAACCGTGAACATGCAATCAACACAGGCTCCTGCTACCAAGTTCATAAGAGGAAGAGGTCCTCCTTAGCTGCCTGCTTTTTCAAGCGCAGCCACAACTGAGCGAACACACAAAAGCACACAACACAAAGTGAATTTCTGGCTCCACCCAGCAATCCTAAGCACGCTGCATCAGAGCCAGACCTGCGGCATCCCTTTTAAGAATGCAGTCCCCACCAGGAGAAAACCATTTCTTTCTTTCTTTTTTCACTTTCCCGTCTAGCAGAGCATAGCCTGCTAGCGGCCTTCAGGTCTAACCGCTGAGCATGCCAAGTCTAGGGGCCGCTGAGGTGTGCAGACGGGGGCCGTGAGGCGAGTGCGCACAGGAGATCCCGCCCCCAACCCCAGCCTCAAAGCCCAAACGTGCAGCCAGCAGCGAATTCAGTTCTGCTGCATCGCGGAGCCCCTCGGGGTCTCGTCACATTAGCTGAGCGGCAGAGATAACACGTGCCTTCCTCTCCTACTCTGGGGAAACGAGAAGGTGAAGAGCGTTCACCCTGTTAAGCTGTGAAAGCTACACAGCTGGGGTACAGCCCGCTGCGGCCCACAGGGAGGAACCTCCGGGGGTTTCTAGGTTTACGCAGGAGTGGTGGCTGGCGCAGCTCACCAAGGCCTCTCGGGCTGGCTCCGGGATCCAGAGGCTGTAGTATCTGTTGAACCTGGACAGCTGACGGCAGCAAGGTGGGAGCGGAGGCTCCAACTTGTCATAAGACTGAAGCAGAAGACACAGAGCCAGCGGGTCTCTCTGGGTGTGGAGGAGGTCCGTCAACACCCCTGTCAGATACGCCACGATGCTTTCTCCTACAAAGGAGGGAGACACAGCAGGGAGAGGCTTGCTGGGACCGCCCTTCTGTGACCTATCAATAACACCAACTCCCACCCATATTCAAGACCCAGAAAGAGTCGTAACCATTCTGCAAGCGATCACACAACCACGCTGGAAGGCAGATGCTACCACTGCAGACCATGCCAGACTTTTATTAAACATACAGCACACAGTCAGACTTCGGGTGCTGAGGCCCAGAAGTGGAGACCCAGGCACTGAAGAGGTGAGGCCAGGGCCACCCGGGACAGGGACTTGCTTGGTGCAAACCAATCCATTTCCACTTCCTTGGCACACAAGCCTCCCTTGCAGTTAGGCTGGGACCACACGACTCGCTTAGCCACTTCCAGGCCTGGCCAGAACACCTCTGCTTGACTGTCCACTCTCTCTTCCTCTTCCACAGTGACCTTGGAAGCCACATGTTGAGATGGCACAGCTACAGGATGGGAGCAGCCAGGATCCCTGAGCTACCTCCTGGACAACAGCCACCCAGGAGAGCACCTGACCTGTCCTGGACCATGACACGGTCGGGAGAGACCTTTGTTCCTTAAACCACTGACGCGTTGTGGCGCATGTGTTACTGCAGCAAAGCCTGAGCAATCCTGACTAATTATACCACTGTGATCTGTGAGTGCTTTCTTGGGTCTATGTTGCCTGGATACCCAGTAAGGGTGAAGGACTTGTACCTCAGCATCAAGATATCAAGAATAAATACTGAAGAGAAAATACCGGTGTTACAGCAGGTGTCTGTGCAGCCATGCAAACACATTATTTCAGACTCATCCGTCAAACGACCCATTTCCCAACAGCCTAGCCAGCCTCTAGATTCCTACCCCTGTACACTTAGTTCTACCAGCTGTGCAGCTATCACTTTGGTGGGTCTGAACCCCTGCTGCCTTGGGTTTTCAGCAATTATTTCCAAAGCCCTCGGAATCCCACCTCCTACCCCACAGAGGCCCAGCTGGCCTGATGCAGCCACAACATTCTCACTGCACACAGGTACCTGCTTCACTTTCTGTTCCAAGGAGCAACTTATTCCTGGCTTCCAGGGCAGCGGGGACCACAGCACTGAACGGGAACGTGAGCACGATCATGTCTTCATTCAGTAAGAATCCAACCTCCTCATCCAAGCCTTCGCTGCCCTCCACCAGGACATCCACCATGTCGAGAACATCTGAGGCAGAAAGATGGGAATCAGGGCCAGGCAAGAGGTGGCAAAGGAGTCTACTGCAAGAATCCCACAGGTAGGGCAAGCGAGAGAACGTTTGCAAAAAGAGGAAAAAATAAAAGCTAAACTTCTCTTGCGGGAAAATGCTTAGTGTAATGTTTGATTCTAAACAAATAAGGGCATTATCTATAAAATCTTAAGACCTCTGCCAGACAAAATGCAGGACTATCCAGCTCAGGTAGTAACAGGTTGAAGTTTCCTCGCTTGACACTGAGAAGCCCAGAAACTTTAACCTGGATAGTCATGGAAATAAGCCAAAATCTGAGAAGCCACAGAGCATAAGGGTTGACGCACAGACTAGGGCCAGAGTGTCTGAAGTCAAATCCTGACTTTGCTACATCCTCGCTGTGTGAGGCTGAGCAGATTGCTTAACCTCTCTGTGCCTCAGCTGCCTTGTCAATACATAAAATGAGGATAACCCACCCCCCCAACTTGGGGTTGTTTATGAGGTTACATGAGTTAGGATTTATTAAGAGCTTAGAGCATCACCTGGCACAAAGTAAACACTGCACAAATAAAAACAACGCAGCAAATAAGCCCTGCACCTACTTCCTGTTACATAAACAAATAAGGGGATTTCCAATTCCAGAGGTGGCTGATCTCTGATGCAAAGAAATGGGATGTCTGCCCTCTGCACAAGGCTTCAGTGCAATTCTGCTTTGTCTCTAATACACCACCGTGGCTGGCTCTTCAGAAGCCCAAGGAGCGCAGGGAGCAGCACCCACCGTCAATGTGGGAGATGGGAATGCTGGCATCATCGGTGTCCTGCCGCGTCACGGAGGCCTGCAGGGCGCTGGCTTCCTGGACAAAGTCAGACGCTTTGTCCGTGTATGAATAGGGATTCGCCACCAATGTCAGGAGAACCTGAGCATTAAAGAGTCAAGTGGGAAATATTTAGATGGTCACACGTGAAATGAAAAATGCCCCCAAATGTCGCAAGTAAAATAAAGGGAAGAGCAAAAATCTTAACAGGCCTTCAAAGAACAATAGTTCTTCTGCAAAGTTTTTTTAAAAAAACTTTTTGTTGTAGATTTTTTAAAAATATCTCCTTTTCACGTCAGACTATTGCTTTTAATACCGCTCTTAGCGTACCACTAATCCCTCCTACAAAACCAAACGCCCAAAAGGAAGTTAACAGCACACAGTGATATAGTCCCATTTTACAGATTCTAAAACTAAATCGTTCTGACATCTCAGCAAGAGTTAGGAAGTGAGTCAGGAGGAGAGGCCTCTGGGCTCTGGCACATCAGAAATGCCTTAATCATACTGAGGATCACTTAGTACGCCATCCTGAGCGTGCTTTCTTTACATGGGAAATACGTGCTCACGCGTTCCAAAAACTGAATCACGGCCTCCTTGTTCTCCTGCTCGGTGTCATCCAGGTGTTCCAGCCACAGCTCCAGCTCCTGCCAGGTGTGCTCAAACACCCCTGTGTCCCGCAGGATCTGAAAAATCAGGGAAGAACCCGCTTTCCGTGCGTCCTCTGAGACCCACGGAGCACAGAGGGGGTAAAAGTTCCATCCAGTTTTATCCTAAAAGCTACGCTTCAGAACAACCCCCACTGTTGAGGGAAACGAGGAAAAGAGGTCGCTCTGGGCTCGATCAAGGAGAACACAGCCCCTCGTCTCACTGCTGCTTATTCCTCTCCTTCAACTCCTAAATAATAAAAAGGGAAAATATCCCACTGCTACTTGAAAGTCTGCTTTTCAACTTGGGACTTGACTCCTCCCAGCCACTCAACCCTCAGCCTGCATGAAATTCTCCAAGACAGTGACCCAGTCAGGCCGAATCATCTCAATGTGGCTTCTCAAGACCCAGGCCTGGGCCAGAAGCACCACCTTACTTCTGTTCTAAGGGAGCAGAACTTGTTACGAGGCAGGACTTGGTTAAATGACATCCCCAAATGGCCCGACGACAGAACTCGGGGTCTCAGCAGCCCCTCGGCACGAGCCCTGCACAGAGTGCTCCGAGGGAGAGCCTGACGTGCCATTCCACCCACATGCAGGGAGTGATCATGAAATCACACCTGCACAACCTTGCAGAGGTCACGACCTAGACTTTCGCGTCCTCCAAGCAGCTCAGGCGAGGTTGAAGGGTGGCAAGACTACTGGCACTTCAAAAGTAAAATCTCTGTACCCTAAATACAATGAATGTGATTTTTCTAGCAACCCGCCCGGCCCCGGCCCTGACCAGGATGTCTGCTGCCCAGTGGAACCAAGGAACTAGATTTCCTAGCGCTGCAGCAAGACCTGACGTAGCCCTGGAAAATGAGTTCAAGTGTAAGGAAGAAGAGACGCCAACAAACTCCTCATTCTCTTCCACTGACTCTGGCGACACCTGTGCTGTGGGTGACGGCTGCGGTCAATCGCCAGGGCCCTGGAGGAGGCTGAGTCTGGAGCTGAGGGAAGAGGCATCGCCTATTAAATTGTTCCCCAGAGGGCCGAAACCTAATGTTTGCTGAGTCTAGAATGTGCCAGGCATGGCCTACTATTTGATCACACGTAACCTCCCTTGCAATCCTACGGTTTTGTTATTCCCGTTCACCACGAAAAAACTAAGTTCAGAGAGGTTAAGCAATTTGTCCAGTGCCACCCAGGAACGGCAGAACCAGGACTCAAATCTTGGAACAGGACTTCAAAGTGCCCGCTTTTCCCATTTCACCAGGTTGCCTCTTGGGAACACAGCCAGGTTAAGACAGAATACATTAAAACTGCCGTAAAGCCTTCTGTTTTTAAATTGTCACAGTCTTAATACAGCCTTAATTCCACAACTGTTGACTAAGCATCTACTATACGCAAGATTGTACAAAACGCTTCTAGAACTAGGAGCTGGTAGAAAGGCTCACCTTCACGATCAGAAGTTTGGTTGATGACTTGAGATGCGAATGGCTACTGGTCACAAACATCTTCATCAGTAAGTAAAACACGGATCGCTTTCCTCCAATAATTTCTGCATCTGGGCCTTCCTGGAGTTTGAACAATAGAATATTATAAATGTAACAAAGGCCACTGCTTGCTGAGCGAACAGGTACTGCATGCCCAGTGTTTTCCCCGGCCTCTCATCTCATCTCATTTTAACCACCACTCGGCAAGCCTGCCGGGATGCTATACACGAGGAACCTCAGGAGTTAGGAGCTCCTCCCACATCCCCGAAAGCAGCTGTAGTTAACAACAGTCACAGCAGGAAGCACGGGGGCCCTTCAGGTGCTTCACATACACTGACTCACTTTGTCCTCCCAACAAGCCTGCGGTGGGGACAACCGTCCCCCCCATTTCACATGTGCAGACACTGAGGCACAAGGAGGTAATGGCCGTTTAATGACCGAGGTGGAACTCAAGCCCAGGAGCCCTGGCGCAGACACAGCACTGGCTGGCGGCGGGTGGCTGGCGGGAAAACACACCACCCAGGGCTGCCTGACTCCGTCCAACGCCACGCTTGCTGCATTTCAGCAAGATGCCGGCGCGGATATAATCGGTTCCTTACACGTAAGCAAGCCTCTTAACAAAGGCTTCTGGGCTTTGAACACATGGAGCTCCAGATTCCCAGCCCAGACTCCGATGCATCTGTGTCTCCCTGGAGCGTCCCCGCAGCCCCGATCTGAGCACATGAGGGCTACTGTTCCCAAAGCCCAGCAGACCCATCTTATGAGCAAAAAATGAAGCATGGGATATAAACTAATATGTTAATACCAGTTCTTTCAAGGTAAGAGGCCTCTGTTCCCTTTCCAACTAAATCGTCAAGACCCCAGTGGCCCAGTTCAGCTGGGGTAAAAAACTAAACACCCCAGACTCATCCGTCATCTCACTGGGGTCCTGGCAGCGACCTCACGGGGGTTGTGAAGTTGAGAGCAGGGTCTGGGCAACGCTGCCTGGGTCCAATCCTGGATCCCCTACTTACGGCCGGGGCCCCACGGAAGTCTCCTAACACTCTGTGCTCCAGCTGTCTCGTCTGTAAGTGGTGATAAGCGAGACGATACATAGCACACTCGTGCCGAGCCTGGCATTCGGTAAGCTCTCAGTGAGAACCATCCTCAACTATGAGGCAGGTGGACCTCGGAGAGAGGACTTCGGGGAACACAGAGATCCCAGTGCCACGGTGTTCTTCCACCCTTCTGGAAGTATCACCTCTGAAAGTGCCAGGGTACGTTTCCGCACTACTGGCTCCATACAAGAACTCAAAGAAGACGTTAAGTCATTAAAACAAGTCATCTGAGCTACTCAGAAACACACTCAGACAAGGCTTAATTTGGCCTGGTCATTTTCCCTCTTTGGATAGAAGTGACATGGCGTCCTGTGTTTAAATACAGAGGTAAATATCTGTTACATCTTGAGTTCCCTTTACGATTCAACATTATGTTCTCCAGAAATCCTAGAAGACGTTATCAAAGACACAGAAAACAACGCCAGCAATCTTTACTGATTTTTCCACCAGCCTCAACTCTCTCGTGGCTTGGTGTCTATTCCCATCTCTGTCTTAAGTCCTTCCAGGATGAGGACAAAGGAGAAGGAAATGTATTTTGTTTATTTCCAAAAGGGTTTTTAAAGGACAAGAAGAATGTAAAAGAGTCAAGAGAAAAAAAGTAAAAAAAAAAAAACTCCCAACACCCAGCAATAATATATTTTCAGTAAGGATAGCTAAGCACCTTACTTTGCAAAGCAAAGAGATTCCTGGTTCACAAATCAGGACCTGGCCTCCGCTCTAGAGGCTTCTCTCTAAAAGGAGAACCGTCAACGTCTTACTTCGCAACCAGCAGTCAGGGTTCTGATGCAGCTAGAAATTCCCAGGCCAGAAAGCCAACAAGCCTGCAGGTGAGCTAACAACAAAGGCAGGGTCACGGCCTCCTACCTGGGCCTTTAACCACAGAAACTTGCTGGCGGGCAGTGCCAGGGCCACCTTGAGAACAAGGTGCTGCAGGGTGACAGGCACCTCCTCACGCAGGCCCTCCTCTGAGATGACGCCTGTGGGTGGGAAAGAGGAAGACAGACGAGACGTCCGGGGGTGGGGGGCGGGCGCGGGGGCCCAGCTACTGCCGCCCTGGCCACGAGGACGGGACAGGGAACTTTCCAGAGAACTAGGCAGAAGACGTGGGGGTTCCGCCCATCCTTGTCCTGCGGTCACCCTCACACAGGCTGTGCCCACTCTCCTGCCCACACACCTCACTGACACATCTTCCCCGTCCCAAGGTCTATCCAAATCCTTCACCGAAGAGTGGGGGTGCTGCATGCCCTTCCCTGCACTCGGCCCACATTGACCTCTTCCTACATCTCAAAGCCCCCAGTGCACACTGCCCTCCAGGTACAGTCTCTCGTGAGTGTGACCCCTGGTGCGGGGCACAGGCCTTGCTCCCTGGACGGCAAGCATCTTGTGCACAGCCTACGGCCGCCTGGGTCTCAGACAGGGTCCTCAGCCTCTGGCCTGATTTCTGGGTTAATCCTTTGCTCAGGAAGGACGTGGTACCAAATGTTAAATGGCCACTTTATAGTAAATCTCATATTCTCACAGCAAGAGAACTTTTTGCCTTTAAACCATCAAAAAGTTAACTACAGCTTTTTGAATAGGATTATTTCAGTAGCTTATATAAATTCCAAGAATGCTATTTCCGCAAGTCTTCCTCCGTAGGCCCAAATACGAAGTCAGTTTTATTAGACAAACTTTTCCATCAAGGAAACATGGCCAGACAAGCATAATGTTACTTTTACAAGATGCAGTTTGAACTTCACTGGGTAAAATACGAGTAGCCATGTGAGAAGTGCCTGTGAATGAACGGGACCTCCTTCTAAGGGGCTCTCATTTCTGCACCCCTCTTCCTTTGCAAAGAGCCTTTAGAATTAACATCACATAATCTCATCTGTCTATCACCCACGGCAGGCAGCTCAGCCTGGCTGGCTTCTCCCTTCTCTCTTGAGGCTGCCAAGTGTTCATCTGGGATCTCCTTAAGGAAGACCAGCTATTTAAAACACATTGGTCCAGATGAAAACAGCCAGGCTGGTGGATCACACACGCCGGCCACAATGCCCAGCAGCCTTCCCGGTCCTCGGCGCCGGAGCCTCTGCTCCAGGTTATCCACACTTCCTTCCTTCACCCCCACTGGCAGGACCAGCGGAGGGGCGCCCACCGTCCCTCGAGACGCACCTTTCAGGAGCTTGCTGAAGTCAAAGTTGTACTGCATGACCACGTGTGGGACCACCTTCTGGTAGAGGCAGATGACCTGGAGCAGGGCGGCTTTCAGAAGAATGGTTTCTGCATCATCTGAACCAGAATTAAACAGCTTGAATCAGGAAACACGCTTGTTCTCTGTCCTCAATCAGTGAGCGATCGAACCACCCGTGACCCATCACGGTCAACTGTATGTGGAACACTGAGGCTGCAGACAGATGCCCATGGAGCGAGATTTAAGGAGTCAACGTGGTAAAAGTCAAAGCTGTTCAAACAGGCTGGGTCTAAATCCCGATTTCACAGCTGTGAACTCGGACAGGGTAAAGCTACTCTGTCTCTCTGTGCTTCAGCGTCCTCGTCTGAAAAATGGGGACACGCAGCAGTGCCTACCCCTACAGGGCCGCGCAAGGATGAAACAGGACAGAGATATAAGACGTAAAGCCCACCGCTTCACCAATGACAAGGTCTGAGTCAACACATCTTGTTTCCAGGGGGACCATGTAGCCCACCGCTATCCGCAGAACAAAAGAGAGGCCTCCTCCCTCACGGAAAGGCCAGAGCACATCGCACTCATCATACAAGTTTTTAGAGAGACGCAGTGCTTGCATAAATCTTGGGCACATTTCTAACAGATGTTAAAACTCAATGTACAAAAACAAAACACAAAAAACTCAATGTACAATGCCATGCTCATTCTTCTCCCTAAGCAAAGAAGGACACAGGATTCATTCAGAGCCAGAGAGGCCTTCACAAGTCCCTCTAGATCAGCCCCTCTGGACAGGAGGCTCCCAGGCTGCCTGTGTCAGTGGTATCTGCAAACAGAAGAGGCCCCTCACCGCTCTGGGGAGCCACGCAGGTAGCAGGGGTCTTGTTGCCCCTTTTCTTTGCTTTCTCGTCATCCTGTTCTGTCTCCTGCTTCCTAAGTGACTGCCAGACCCACACGATGGCATTCAGATCTGGTAAAATCTAAAAGGGAAAACAAAGAAACAAAACATCAGTCACCTTTAAAAGGAAGAGAAACAAATGAACTGAACCAACTAACAAGGAGAAGCAAAGAACAGAGGAGAGGGGCCAGCATGTACAAGTGTGTGTGTGTGACCGAAAGAGGTCCCAGCCTCTGGGAGGTCTGGTTTGGGGTATAATTCCCAGAACTGAACACTGTAAGAATTTGGTGAAAACACAGCACCAATCATTAAAACAAACCCCTGAAGACTTGTTCACCGGAGCCAGAACCTGGGAACCAAGAAACTCATCCTTACGTCCGGCTGGGGGTACCCAGCCCAGCAAGCCCTTGGCTCTTCCGGGCAGCTACCCAGTCTGCGGACGCATGGCCTCCCTGCTCACCAGACCGAGCCCCAGGGAGGAAGGAGCAGGCCACCCATCACTGCAGCCCCAGTCCTTATGAGACCTTTGTCCCAGGAGCGCCCCAACCCCTTCCCTTCACTTCGCACCCGCCCTCTGGGCCCCCAAGCTCGCCTCTTCCCTCTGGTGTGCTCGCCTGTGACCCCTGTAAGCAAAGCCCAAGCCTGGCTCCCGGGCCTACCTTGCTCAGGGCTTCTCTGAAGAGCCGCACAAAGTCCTCCATCATCGCGGCCGTGTACACGCCTGACTCCTGCCAGGCCCCTTTATTCAGGCAGTAGTCAATGGTCTTTAAGGCTCTCTCCAAAATGACGGAAATAAGGGACAAAGCTGTGTGTTTCACTGATTTGCTGTCCAGCTGGGAAGAAAAAGAGGTAAATCCACAAGTGTCTTCGGGCCGCACTGGTGGACACGGAGCGCCCAGGCCCTGGCCCTCCCCAGGAGCCCGCCGGACCTCTGCGCTGTGCAGAGGTGGCCTGGGGACCCTGCCCGCTTCACCTCCTGCAGATGTGACCTCAGCAGGTGCCGGGAGCACAGTTACTAAAGGTGGCGTCCGATGGTTATTCTTAACTGCTGTTCCACAGTCTGTTTTTGGTAAAGTCTTCCCCGACCACCACTCGGCTCCACAGATTACCTGCCTCGACAACAGCCGAGATCCCACCGGGACCTGACCGGCCTCTCCACTTATCGTCAGGTGGAGAGGTGATGGGCAAGGGCACCAGGCACCCAAGTCCGGCCATCCACCTCTAGGCGCACGGCCTCCACCCCAGGCCTCCCACATGCAGACTCTCTACCTGGATTCAGACAGCCAGCAGGGCCTTCAAAATCCTCACTCACTGAGGAGGTTCAAGAACCTGTGCTGTCACCACAAGGGGGAAGGCTAGGCCCCGGTCGGTGGCAGTATGTCCCCTGGGCACTTGGGAGACACGTTCGATCTCAGGCCCAGCCCAGCCCAATGCCATCAGCCGCGGGTGACTCCCAAGTACAGAGAAGTCCAGGGAGCACAAGCTGGAATGCTGCAGCTTTACAGTCAGGTAGAAACAAGAAGGTTTTCTGACGGGCCTTCAGTGTAATAACACCCCAGGCCCCCAGCACTCCAGCTGGCTGGCGTCTCATTTTACATGGACGTTGTACGCTAAAGCAGCACTATGTTAAATGTCTTAAACCAATAACCACACCCACCCCATCATCACTTCAAAAGCAGGACCCAAACGAGTGTTACACCCACCAGCTTGGAGCGCAAAGCTCAGTCAACAGCCTGAGACCCTGTCTCCAAACACGTTCTTGTTTCCTGTTTCTAAAACAAACTCACTCTTTTCTTTCTGATCTAAAATATACGCCATTAAACTTCTGCAGATAACACCGTAAAGAATACAAGAAAAACGTCATTAAAAAACCCCACGCACTCCCAAGTCCACCCCCCAGACACACCTGTCTCTGGTGTCACTTGTACGAACACACTGTCACAGCTCAGACAGCGCCAGTGACGAGAAGGCGAAGCTGTGGCTTCCCCTCCGCTGGCCCTGGGCCTGCACAGGACGGCAGCCTCGGCAGGAGAGGAGGCCATGTGCTCTCCCCGCCCCATGGCCACCCCGTCCGGCGGATGCAACACCCCCTAGGGGCACAACCCCTCTCTCCTGAAACAGCGTGACAGGCAGCGAGACAGCCTTTTATATCCCAGACTGGGGTATGTACCGGGGTCAGCTCAAGGGGGAGTGTAAATGCAGCCGGCCAGATTGAAACTATCTTCTCCCCATGAAGACACCTTCCTTTCAATTCTACTTTGCAAGTCCCTGGAATAAGGAATCTTATGTCTCTCACAAAACAGACGGGCAAGCTAGCTGGGTCCTCACCTTGATTCTATGATTTGGCAACCACAGCAAAAGGCCTTCCTGGCTGTTCCCACCCAGGCCTCTTCCTCTTTACTCCAGCTCCTCCCCACGGCCCCCTGGCCACTCTCAGCACAATCCCTGGATGGGTATCAAGAAATGCTCAATCCCACCGCACAGTCCAACGAGTCTTCGCCAATTTACGGTAACTGCCCCATCACCACCGGAGCCAACCCACCACGGCAGACCCTGGTCCTGCTGTGTTCAGGTAACAACCCAGCCTGCCTGAAGGATGGGGACTCCACCCACACCGAGGAAAGCCCAGGCCCTGCACTCCTCTGAACACCTGGTCTCCCCCAGGCGGGTCTCGAGGCAACCTGGGTTTAGGAGGGGCTGGCTGGCCTAGGACCTGTGTATGCCAACAATTCACGGCTGTTCACCTAAGGCCATGATTTATGGTGAAAAATGCAAGGGTCCCTCACAGTGTGGTTTCTGATGGGACTTGGGAACCTTTATAATAAATAATGACATGGACTTGAAGTATCAATTTTTTTCCTTGAACATGTCCTCCCCAAACTCCTGCAACAGCTGGTCCTCAAAGTAAATGTTCCCCAGAAAACTTAACACTATTCATTTAACCCACAAAAGCAAGGATTTGCTGGGCAAGTTTCAGTCCTGCCCTAACCAGAGCTCCTAAATTGTGAGGCTTTAACACATGACATTAGGCTGTAGCTGAGCACACGTCCCCTCCCCCCCTTGGGAAGGCCCAGAGCCATGGAGGGGTCCTGCCGTCCCGGCTCTGTGCTGGAGCAGGGCAGGCATGTGCCTCGGGCCCCAGGGCACCGTCCACGGGCGAGTGGACACATGGAAAGCCTCAGAGGCTCTGACAAAACACGAACCAGTACATGCAGGCCGGTATTCTCAGCACAGTCCCCAGCACGGCCGGTGGGGCAAGCGGGAGAGAGTCTGGAGGCAGGGTCCCCACTCACGTTCAGTGCTTGGGTGAACATGATCTTATTGCACACCAGGGGCACGGTGGTCACCATCACCATGGCCAGGAGCCGGGGAAGCGGGATGAACTCTCTGGTCTGAAACGCCCGGGAGATGTCTGGCTGGGCGGCGTAGATCTGGGGAAGGGAGAACAGAGAATGAGCTGGTGGCAGAGGTTAGCTTTCAAGCCTGAGTCTGTCTAATTGTAGGCACCCAACAGTAAAGCCGCTGCAGTGAAACAACTACAGTAATAAAGGTCCAAGGCTCGCCACGAGGAACAAGGTCTGGAATATAAACCCCAAAATCCACTTGTTAGAGACAAGTCGGGTCATGAGACTGTTACTGGGGACAGCGACCTTCAAAGGAGAGCCTGGTCTGTGGTCTGGGGAGCCTCTTAAAACCTCTGATGGCAAACAAGTCACTGCTAGAACTCACAACCGGATTATCTACTCACCAGTTACTGCACTTGGCAGGCACCTAACAAAGTATGTCATCTTTTCAACACTTCATGACAACACTTCGGGGTAGGGATGTTTTATATCAAGATAAAACATGTTTACAGATGACAAAAATGGACCTCGATGAGTCTAAGTAATTTCTCTAGGGCCATGAGGCTAGAAGACAGAGAAGCAAGGACTCTCATCCTGCCCTGTGACGGCCATGCACCTGCCCCTGCCCCTCCGGCGAGCAGCGGCAGAGCAGCTCCCGACAGGGGTGGTGGCCACAGGGATACCGTCACCAAAGTGGGGGGCAGAGTGCCTCGTTCTTGTCCCAAATACACACTGGGAGGGAATTCCCTGGTGGTCCAATGGTTAGGACTCAGCGCTTTCACTGCCAAGGGTGCAGGTTCGATCCCTGGTAGGGAACTAAGATCCCGCAAGCCACATGGTGTGGCCATAAAAAGAAAAAAGCGAACACCCAAATACATGCTGGGACCACCGCACACACAGGCATTCAAGGAAAATGAGGGAATATGTGAATAAAAGTTTGTTTTACAGGTAACCCCATGCCCAGGTCAAAGCACAAGAAAATAATCCCAGGTGTGTCACCATTAGGCAGTCCATAAATCAGAGAGAGAGAGAGAGAGAGACATAGAGAGACAGAGAGAGAGACAGAGACAGAGAGAGAGAGAGAGAGAGACAGAGAGAGGTGAAGTGAGCCGGGCAGTACTGCCTAAGAATCTGTAGCAGGCACTTCCTTTGGTAGATGAGGGGAGGTTGACACCCATGATCAGATGGAAATTAATTCATATCCACTTGAACAGACCACCAATTCACAGCTTATTTCAAGTCGTTCTAAGTACTTGAAATGGCAATCTTTAAAAACTATTGTACAGTTCAGACATTTCACTAATTCCAGCCCAACTGTGCCGAAACTCATCAAGATCTCACTCTGAGCAAAATCTGGTTGAAGAAGATGAAACTGGCTCAACCGATTCAAAAGCGTAAAACTCAAAACTCAGCTCAGTGAAAAGTCAAATGTCCTTAGAGGATAAAGACACCAAATTAGCACCATCTAAAATACGCCCCGAAGAACGGCTGAAAGAAGTTCCTCACGCTGCAGAGCTTATCAGAACGCCACTCACCCCTCACCGCTACCAACTCCTCACAGCCACCCGCCCATGACCCCATCTAGCAGACTTCGAAATGCCCATGGCCTTCACCTTGTTTAGCAGTTTGATGTTACTGGACCAAGTGGACTGCACCCTTGGGAGAAAGGAAAACGTCACTTCCTTGAAGTACTTGTTCAGTAAGTCCGGGCACACTTTCAGGATGTTCACCACAAGCTCAGCGACCAGCTCATCGTCCGCTGCAGTTTTCAAACCCAGCAGGAAGTGCAGGAGAGTCAGGTTTCCTCCTCTGCCAGGGAGAGAGAGAAGAGAGAGGGGGGAGCAGGGAGTCTTCACAAAGCACTGAGAGCTCAGGATGACAGGGGCAGCTCCGCTCAGTAAACACGGCTGTGACACAGTGATGGGCAAATTTCATTTCTGGTGAATTTCCCTCCCAGCAGAAAGTGAGATGTTTTCATGGTCTGTAGGGCTCCCACTCTCCACCAGAGGGCCTGAACTTCACCCCTCTACTTCTGAGTGGCTGAAAAAGTCTCTACCTTGTTCTGTTCCCCACCTCTCCTTCCCTCCCTTGAGTTCCAGCTGACTTTTAAAGAAGAGGAAATTTTAAAATTTTCTTTTGTGATTTTACTGACCACTTCCCTCCAACCACACACAAAAAAGCACATGTGTAAAGATGTATGTGTGCGTTAAGTATAAAAATACAGAGAACGCATTTTTCTTTTAAAAGGATTACGGTTGGGCTTCCCTGGTGGCGCAGTGGTTGAGAGTCCGCCTGCCGATGCAGGGGACATGGGTTCGTGCCCCGGTCCGGGAGGATCCCACATGCCGCGGAGCAGCTGGGCCCGTGAACCATGGCCGCTGAGGCTGCGTGTCCAGAGCCTGTGCTCCGCAACGGGAGAGGCCACAACAGTGAGAGGCCCGCATACCACACACACACACACACAAAAAGGATTACGGTTCTTTCCCCATGAAGTGCTCACAAATTGCCACAGTCCACAGTGCCACAAAATTATTTCTAAAACTCAACCACATGGCACAGAGTCCTTCTACGGGTTTCTGCTTCCTCTGTTTCTAGCTCATTTCAAACTCCTACGCTTTCACTTCACAGCCGAAAGAAGCTAATATAGGGGGGATAATCTACTGTATGATAAGAGTCAAAACTTGTCCCAAAGTGGGCAGTTTTCAAAAATATAAGAAGATGATAAAAACAGGAAAACCTAGACATTAAAACTTCGAGAAAGGGAGCACCTGGCCTAGGATCTACATGGCCAAGTAAGTTTTACCTCCAGATACCTTTTAAGAAAAGATGCCTTTTCATATCTGCTTGTCCCTGGGAAGTCATAATATCCAGAAAAAAAATCAAAATTTGCCTCATTGGCGTGTCATGTTGATGGCTTCTGGGATCACCACTGTTTTACAGCCCCTTATAAAGTGACCAAAACTAAGATGCAATATGACACTTTACAGACAATAAAAATTTTTCAAAAATTGAATTAGAGGGCTTCCCTGGTGGCGCAGTGGTTGAGAGTCCACCTGCCGATGCAGGGGACATGGGTTTGTGCCCCAGTCCGGGAGGATCCCACATGCTGCGGAGCTGCTGGGCCCGTGAGCCATGGCCGCTGGGCCTGCGCGTCCGGAGCCTGTGCTCCGCAACGGGAGAGGCCACAACAGTGAGAGGCCTGCACACCGCAAAAAAAAAAAATTGAATTTAGAGTATAATTTTGATCAGAAAGCTATCCTTTAAAAAGCTTACAATTCTTAATAGGAAAATATCATGAGCAAAACATAGTTTGTGCTTTCAAATGCATGGAATGTTAAATTTGCAAAGAGTGGGACTTCCCTGGGGGTCCAGTGGTAAAGAATCCACCTTACAGTGCAGTGGACATGGGTTCGATCCCTGGTCAGGGAACTTAGATCCCACACGCCACGGGGCAACTAAGCCCATGTGCCACAACTACTGAGCTCGCATGCCTCAACTAGAGAGCTCACGTGCCGCAAACTACAGAGCCCACGTGCCCTGGAGCCTGTGCCACAACTAGAGAAGAGAAAACCCAGACGCCGCAACTAGAGAAAAGCCCGCGTGCCGCAATGAAAGATCCTGCATGCCGCAACTAAGACCTGATGCAGCCAAAAATAAATTAAAAAAAAAAAAGGTTTACCTAGAAACTTAAAAAAATTTGCAGAGAGTGCCAAAAATACTAGACACACACACAATTTTAATGAACGATGTAATAAAATGAATAGCATTTAATTCAGCGTTTGCAACACGTGCCAGACACTGCTCGAGGCAGTTAGTTACCACAGACTGCCTCTCTCTGAGGTGGGCACTAATTGTATTTCCTTTTTACAGATGAGGCAACATTGGCAGAGAGGAGTAGTAACCCGCTGAGGTCTCGGAGGCACTCCAGAAACTGTTCTCTGAACCTCCACAGTAAGGCTCAGCAAGCTCTGGCCCACCACCTGCCTTTGTCAATAAAGCTTTACTGGAACACAGTTACACCCATTTGTTTATTTATAGCATGGCTGCTTGGGTACCACAATGGCACGGCTGAGTGGCCACACTAGGGGCTGTATGGCACACTAACCCTAAAATACTTACTATCTGGACCTTTAGAGAAAAAGTTTGCCAACCCTTGCCTACACTGTAATGCCTCACTTTCAATGCCTACTATGTGCCAGGCAGGCACATAGGGATTCAAAACAGACTAGTCTCTGTTCTCACCAATTCTTGCCTATTGGGTAATAAACAAGCAAATAAGTCAATATGCAAGATGGTGATAAGTCACCATCAGAAGCAAGGGCCAGGCGAAAGGACAGTGACAGTGGAAGGACTATCTCAGAAGAGGGCTGCCAGGGAAGGCCTCTCTGACGTGGCGACATCTGCACAGAGACCTGCAGGAAACGAGGGAGCTTTACGACCACTGGGAAAGGAGGCATTTCAATTTTCTCAAAGCTTTCCATTAACACCCCACAAACAAAGCTCCCTTCCTCTCTCCTAAGCACAAACATTTGTCTTTTGCCCATGGCTGAAAAAATTTTACATAAACCATAGCTTATTTAAACACACCCACAACCACTAGTTGATTCAATATGCTCATTAAATGATCATCTATTTTATCGGTCTCCTTAATAAGGAAAAAGAGCGTTTTTAGCATGGTGTTATATTACATTAAGACTCAAAAAGTCTGCTCTTACATTTCAGCAAGAAATCAAGCTTACTCTCACTGATGAGAGAAAAGCTACAACATCACCAAAACAAAATTAAAAGAAAAAGGAATGACATGGCAAGTTAACTCATAATAATCACAGAATCAAAACAAGTTCAAAGCCACAAGCAGGGAAAAAAATTCCCACCAAATTAATCCCATTATGAGGGATCAGTCATTTTCTGACTGGTTGAAACCGAATCAAACCATCTCTATCCTTATAATAAAATGTCAAGGGGGTAAAACTAAGGGTCATTCATAATGACCAGAAAATATGTCCAATGTTTTTAATTGTCACATGGGAAAAAAGCAGGTTAATGAACAATATATCTAACAGTAGGCCGTTCTGGTTTAAATATGAATAACGTGGATATGTATTATAGGTCTATGACTCTAAAGAGAAAGTCCAAAAGAACATAACCGAAATCATTAGCTGTGGACTTTGTTTCCTGACTGATGAAATGTTATCATAATGGTGAAACATGAAATAAAACGTAAAACCAAAACTGTGAAATCCCAACTCGTCAGCAGCTGAGCCCGAGGAGACAAGGGCTGTGTAGCTGTCATGAGTGTGGGCTGGGAACCAGGTCTCCTAGGTTCCAGTCTGAGCTCTGCCACTTTCAGGGTGAGCGACCTGCCCTCTGTGGGCCCACTTTCCTCATCTGTAAAACCGGGGTAGCAATGGTGCCCACCTAGGACTGCAGTGAGGCATGAGAGGGCACCCCATCTCTGGGGAGGAGGGTGTAACAGAATTATGCTCAGATCCAGCTGACACGTAGTTGCCGAGTGAACACACACAGCACCTTCCTGGGTGAGACACCTCACACTCTGTGTCTGAGTCAACCGCTACCCTGAGACTCTGCCCAGAGGGCACACAACGAACAGGAGCCCTCTGGGCCCTATTCGGAGTTCATCCCTAAAATGAGTCAGATAATGCCTAAAATGCTAGTTCTAACCCACTACAGTTCCGTTATTTAACAGATTTCCACTGTAAGTCACGTACGTGATGACCTCTGAGAACTCACCCTCAGGATTCACACGGGCATTACACTTTACCTGCCGAAGGTACCAAGAGACGCGTCATAAAAATTAATCCCATGCTTGAGCGAACAGCAGAGATCCATCAGGAAGTTATGAACAAGCTCCCTCACCATGGTTTTCCCTGCGTCTTCAGCAGAAGTCTACGAGGGTTTCAAAGAAATTCGGTGAAAATCCCAAGTTCATGAGCCTTACGAACAACTACAGGCTAAAAACTGGACAATATCACATGCTTAATGGCAACTGAGCAAACACTTTAAGGTGAACACCTGGTGTAATTCAAAGACAAAAACCCCACAAAAAAACAGAAACACCAATCAAAATTTAAAAATACTCTTATATGTGGAATCTAAACAAAATAAATAAAACAATAACAGTTTTTTTAAAAAGCTCACAGATACAGAGAGCAGATTACTGGCTGCCAGAAGTGGGGGTCAAGGGGGTGAGAAAAACGGGTCAACTGCGGTTTTCTGTTTGTTTGTTTTTGACTTTAAATAAATTGAATTTAAAATGTTCTTTTTAAAGTTGAACAAACAGGGAGTTGCTGGAACAACAAGAAACTACAGATAACTTGAGATTTTATGTCATTTGTTACTGTTTCCAAGCACTTCACAATAATTCTTACAGCAGCCCCGTGAGTCTGGCAGGGCAAACATGATGACACCCATCTCACGAATGAGCAAACTGTGGATGAGACAGCTGAAGTCATCACTGAGTTAGGAAGTACACAGCACATCAGTATTAGGATCCCCAGCACTAAAGATTCTCTGTTTACAGCATATGCTTTAAATAGAACATTTTTTCTAAGCTTTTTCTTGCTTCTGCATTGTGATACTGCGACAGAAGAAATAAATATTTGGTCATCGTCTCCAGTTCCTGGCACAGAGCTCCTAAATCCCTCAGAATCTCCTAGGTGATAGGGGCATCTTTCATTCTAATGAGGCAACTCTTAATGGGCCCCAGGAGAGCTTCAGGATGGGGTCTGGATGCCAGAGTGTAACCCGTAATGAGAGCATCACTTAATTCCCTGATTCTGAATGTCCTCACCTATAAAATAGAACCATTAAAAAAAAAAAAAAACTCGGGACTTCCCTGGCGCTCCAGTGGTTAGGACTCCGCGCTTTCACTGCCTTGGGCCCGGCTTCCGTCCCGGGTCGGGGAACTAAGATCCCACAAGCCACGTGGCATGGCCAAAAAAAACAAAAAAAAAACTCTTAAGAGGGGCAAGTTTAAACCTGTATTTTTAAACAAGCTTATGAATGACTTAATTTCTCTTGCTCTTTTGAATAAAATTCCACATTTGGGAGTGTTTTTATTAAGCCCCTGAGGCTTCCTGGTTATAGAACGTACAAAACGTGTCCAAAACAAGAGGACATAGGCAAGTCGTGGAGATAAAAGGAAGCAAAACAGTGGGCTCTTGAGAGGTAAAGTATCATAGAGTTAACAGGAAGCCTGAGCCTTCATGACTCTGGCCAAGTCCATGTTCAGAAACACCCTGAGGAAACTCAAAATGAGGAGAACTAAAAAGTTCACTGGCTTTGGGTCCATGTGAGAGCAACTGTTCTAATTTAGCACTTGTTACAAAGTCAACTCCACATGTCAGTAGGTGAGGAAATTGAGGCTCCCTAGGTACTTAGGATCCTGAAGTAGAAGCAACAGGCCTTGAAACTCCAACTGCTGGAAAAGTGTGAAAAGAATGGATGGGAGAGGAGAGGTAAGTGAGGCGGGAGAGGTAGCAGGGATCAACTCTGTACGTCTACCGTGCAAGCTGTAGGGAAAATTCAGATGCCACACAGCTAAAGGGAATGATGGTTTTCACATTTAAAAAAAAAAGTTTAATATCATGATACCTCAGAGATTAGAAAAAAATCTTATTGTAAAAAAAAAATTTTTTTTTAAATCATATTGCATCTGAGTTGGGAATTAACATAACCACAAGCCAAAAGAAACATCAAATGGGGGGACTTTCTTGAAGGCAGGCGTATGTGTAGATTCTTCAGTCTCCTGGCTCTGGGTATCACACACTAACAGTAAGGCCAAGCGAGAGCCAAAAACGACTGTACCTCAACATTCTCCAGGCTCACGTCGACAATCCCCTTCCAGCTGTACAGAGACGCTATGTGGTTCAGTACTTGCCCGGTAAAGAAACGCACTTTCTGGGTTTTTGTGATATTTTTATTGTGAACTACCTAAAAACAAAAAAACAAATGAATTTCAAGGAAGTTGATTTTTAAAATCGTGTTTATTGGATTTCGCCATTATAAAAATAATGTAGGCCTGTGGCAAAATATTTAGCCAGAAAAAGAAAAAACATAAAGAGAAAATTTCACCAGTATTGCCACCACCCTAGGATACTCACAGCCCACATTTGGGTACATTTCCTTTCCGCCTCCCTGTCCCCATCAACCACACAAAACATACGTGCGTATGTATCAGGTTCTTGTTGGGGTGGGGTTTTTTTGGCTTCTTTGAGAATATACTTAATTATAGTTTTGTGCCTGCTTCTACTTAATGCAGCATGAGCTGTCTCCACATCATTAAAAATTCCTTTAGAACATCACTTTGGGGGGCTGAACATCATTCTATCCTATGAGCGACTATAACTTATTTAACCATTTCCCAGATGTGTATAATTAGGTTGCTTCCAAACTCTGGCTATGATTAGCAGCATCCTGGTACAAAGCCTGCCCTGCATCCCTGACTCTGGACTTGGAATTGCGGCATCAGTTCTCAGCTCCACACAAACCCACCCCCCCAGCTCATATCTCTGAGGGTTTATGTATTTCAAATACGTTCCCCGGGTGATTCTGTGGCAATCCCATCCCTCACTCCAGGTGTACAAACATGTTTAAAACCTCTGACACATACTGCTAGACCTGCTGTCTTCCAGAGGGGTTGCAACACTTCCTCCAGGAAAGTACCTGACTCAAAGTGTCTTTGCTGGCACTGAATATCATTGTTTTGAAAAGTCAATGCCAATTTGGTAGGTGAAAAGACCTGTACCTCATTACTTGCACTGCTTTGAATCAGAGCTTCTCAACCTCAGCACTACTGACATTTTGGGCCAAATAACTGTTGTGAGGGGCTGTCTTGCGCACTGTAGGATGTTGAGCAGTATCCCTGGTCTCTACTCACCAGATGTCAGCTGCATTTCTCCAGTTATGGCAACCAAAAATTGCCAAATGGCCCGTGGAGGGCAGAACTGCGCGCGGCTGAGAAGCACTAAATACTATGCTGATTACCATTTTTACGTGGGCTGCCAGTTCACGGCCTTTTGACAACTATTTATGTTGGGAGGATCATTGAGTTTTTCTAACTGATCATTTAAGGGGCTTCTGTATCAAAGACAGTTATCCCTTCAGCAAGTTTTAAAATTTCTGTAAGATGCATGTAAAAGGCAGAACATGCAAGATGACATAAAATAACATTTTGCCAGGTGAGTAAATGAAGAAGAGTTATATTTACAGCTCAGTTACCCCAGTGGCTTCCTGTGAAATAGCGGGGAGCAGGGAGCAGCTCTTCTCCTGTTGTGATGAAACAGCAGCCTCGCCTGAACTGAAGTGGTGGCTTCAGTGCCTGTACCCTTCAGGACTGGCTCATCACCACCAAGTTTCTGCTTAAGAAATGGTTTCCCATTCAACCTATACAACAACCCATATAACCTACGATGTTATAGCTCTAAAGTCCTGCAAAACACTGGAGCAAACAAATGATAGGAACACTGATCACCAAAAACGTACCTTCGTTTTCAGTGTGGATAACAAAATATTGATGGTAGAGATCCTATCTTCCTTCATGCCTGAGCTAAAGATGCAAGGAATAAATTCTGAAAGTAAAAGTTTCAAAGCATTAGACTCAAAAATACTTTGAATGAGAACCGATGAGAGAACATTACTTCTTAAAAATGTTTGTTTGCTGTACCATTCTTAAAATGGTACAGCAAACAATGCCATTTACTTGCCTTTTTTTTGTTTTTTAAGTTTTGTCTTTTTTAATTATACAAATTCACAGTAGGAAAAACTATTTTTGTGACATAGGAAATAAATATCTGAAGGCAAAACAATGACTGAACCATTAAAGTTCAATAGTTCCTTTAGTTCTGTTTTACTTTCCTTTTCTCATTAACTTCGGTAAAGTTAATTTAATACTGACGGTTTGAAAGAGAACGTATGTGTGGTACGATTACAGTTTTCCAAAGTTTCTCTCTTCGCTTACACTTGCTCAGAGATGTATTTAAAGTGACGGTCGTCACTTTATTGATTGGTGGTAGAACTTGCTTTCTCTTCATACTTTTGGGATCACCAAGGACTCAGCCTCCACAGCTTGAAGCTGTATCATTACTAACATACTGGTGAAAAGCAGCAAAGCAATTACAATTTCTCTTCCTCCATACATGCTTAATGGGCACACATAATTTCTGCAAAAGCAAATTCATTATTCTTAAAAAAAAAATCAGAGAATACCAGACAGAAATTTAAGATCAACCATAACTCCACTACCCAAAAGTTAACACTGTTGATGTCTGGGTTACCAGTTAACTGTTAACCTTCTGACATATCCATATTCTGTTAAATTTAACTTTTAGTAAAACGGGATCACACTTTACCAGTTTTATAACTGAGTTTACACCCAATCCTATATCCTTAAAAAATCTGACATCTATATATATATTTCTACATCATTGTTAATAGCTGCACTCCTCCTTGTGACCAGTCCTCAATTTGCTCAATCCCTTGCTGGTGGGTAGTTAGGAGGAGTCCAATTTTCAGCTAATAAGAAAAACTGTCCCCTAACAAAACCTCTGCTCACATCCTTAATTATTTCCTTAGTATAAATGACTAGATGCGGAGTGGCTGGACCAGCCCAACTGCCCTGCAGAAACTTTAACAGAAGTGCATCCCTGCCCCTTTAGCAGCATGGATGGATAACCCCAAATCAGTGTCCTTTATTTAATAAATGGCCAGACGCCGAGAAGACCCTGAAGGATTCTGAAGAAACGCCCAGCCCTGGTTGCAGAGGGCATCCCACACGGGCCCGGCAACGAGCAGGACGTGTCCCCTGCACCACGCAAAGGAAGCATCACCTCCAAGGGGCCGCTACCCAGACCAGGGTGACGACACACCGGGAGCAGTACCCGCACCTGCTCGTAAATGGTCCCTGCAGCTCGTTCCGGAGGGGGCTCTGGGCTCCCTCGCTGGGGGAGGTGGGGGAAAGGCTGGCGGCCCCACGCTGTCCCTCCCCTGACAAGTGCCTGGGTCCCAGCCGGGACACCAGCTCCTCATCCCAGACAGGGCTCGATCCCGGGGGATCTTGCTGGACAACTGCCCTCTCCGCACTGCCATTCACAGTCTTGATAAAACACAAGTAGCCCTAATAGATTAAACTACGCCAAGCCTCGCTCTAGAGACACTGGCATCAGAAGGTGGTACTGTTGGAATTCTCTGGAGCTCTACTACTAATATTCTGGTGACACTAGGCATTTTTTTACAACACAATTACTAAGAAAAGCAGGGTAGCCACGGCTATGAATCCATGTACTTTCTGGAACCATAAAGACTCCTCTGTCTGCATGAGTCTCTGAAGTGTGCACTTCTCCTTTGTTAGGCCCGCTCAGCAGCCAGCTAGCGAAACAGGGATATCTCTGTCCGCACTGACCAGCGGTATCAAAACCGCACTGACCGAAGTCTTGCGCCACACACACCCTTTACCCTAGTGTACACGGCAGCTGCAAAGCCTGCAGACTTTTATTAACCTGCAAAATGCTCTGTGGTAGGTTTTTCAAAACAATCGCAAGCAGGCTGTGCCCCGAGACAAAGAGACACACCTACCTTTCAACTCCAGCACTTGTGCGATTGTGCTATCATCGCCTGCGATCAAGAAGGAAAGAGCGAACTGAATGTAGGCCAGCCGGACGTCATGCACTCCCTGGGGGCAAAGGAGACCCGCATGTCACGTGCATATCCACACACACACACACACACACCCCAGGGAAGTAGGGACACGCAGCAGGCACGCCCCGCCTGTCCCAGTATCACAGAGGCCTCCCGGGCTTGTGCCATTAGCGGGTCTAAGTCTAAAACCACTGGTCATCTCTTTATGTAAACAAAGGGTTTTTTTTCTTTGCTCTTTCCCCTCAATTTTCTACTGTATTTCTCCTTCTCTTTCAAACTCTCTCTAAATACAAAAGTACAGGTCTCCCCTTCCCCGACTGTAACATATACACATTTTTAGTTCATGGATCACTTCGGTATAGAGCAGAAGACTCTCAGCCTGTCTGGATATGACCTACTCTTGTGTAATGAAACAATACATCTATGCTTTTGAAAATCCAGAGATAATGGAAAGGCTAGTGCTGATTCTGATGAGACATCAATGAGGTGACGTCTGGCTTTTATATTATAAACTTACATCAGACACCGAAGTACAGATGCTGTCTCATTACAAACCCACCATGGCCTTCCCAGGACTGCAATCTGCACTGTCCCGCAGGCATCAGCCACTACCCAGGAGAGCATCCTCAGTGAGGGCCCAAAGGCCATGACCAACAGACAACACCTCAGGGGAAACCACTAGGGCCACCTGATCAGTTTTCCCTCCCAGTAACTTTAAGACAAACCTGTGCCTCACATTCCTTTTTTACATCCAAAGAACCCACAGCATATGATCATGCAGGTCTCGTCAGCTGGACCAGAACTAGCACATATGCTCAGATCCTCCACTGCTTACACCGAAAACTTTTCCCTATTTCAGTTATTCCAAAGGTACTTTAATTTGATGACAAGAAGTAAGTGAACATCACGGAGAATCACTGTCCTGAATGCCTGAAAAAATTAAGGAGTCTCCGCCTTCCAAGAGTCCCATTCCACTTAGTAGTGGCAGCAGAGGTGGGGGCAGTAGTGATGATGGTGCTGATGGTGGTGATGGTGGTGACGGTGGTGATGGTGGTGATGATGATGGTATCAATAATGTTCACTGAGCACTTACTATGTGCCAGACACTATGTCAGACGCTACACATCTGTTATCTCATTTACTCCTTATAACGATCTGAGGTACAGATGCCCACAATACCCATTTTACAGATGGGAAAACTGAGGTTTTAAAAACTTCATTTAAGGTTACATAACTACTAAGTGAGTAAGTACTGGAACTGGAATGATACGAAATACCTGTACAAACACACTGCTTCATGCCCAACTTCACATCTGCCTACAGAGAAGTTCCTTCTTCTCGGGGCTCCCATGGCATTTTTGTTCCACTTTTTCTCAAGTTGCAAGGACTGTAGTTGGCACCATTTAGGCCTCTATGTATTTAATTAATTCTGTCTTGTTTTATTGGATATGTTTCTTCTGGAGAAAAGAACGAGCACACGACCCCCTGTCTGTAACATCTGGGTGGAGGCCTTGCTCGTTCCTCGTACTGATGGAGTTTATCTCCATCCACGCCACAGAACACACGTCAGCAAGACCTTACAAGATCAATGCTGCTTTATTCCAAATACACTAAGAGCCCCAAGCTACCCTCTTGCCCTGGGGACCAACCTGTGGGCCTCTTCACAATATGGAGTTTGGGTACAATGACGGCTGAAGTCTTGAAAGTGAGCTGCACTCCTCAGGCTGTCAGCAACGCTCCAGTGCTTCATTCACCAACTCGATGTTAATAAAACACCAACTACACTCAAGACGCCACAACTCAGGCTGAGAGGATGCAAAGGTGACTCAGATACTGCCCCTGTCCTCAGGAAGCGTAAAGTAACAACTGCTCCCAAGCCATCCAGACGTCTCACCGTTCAAACAAACGTGTCACCTAATTCAAGCACAGTTAACTTGTTATCCTGGTCTATGTACACCTTACATTTCAAAAGAATTCTGGCAAAATGCTAAAACTTGCCTTATAAAATTAAATTAGGTTTTATCCTTTCCCAGAGAGTAGGAAAGGTTCCACAAGTTTTAGGGTTTTTTTCCTCCACTGAAGTATTGGGAGTCAGGGCCCTGGAATGTTGGCCCCAACCTGTCCTTGCAGGTCTTTCTATCCTGCACAAACACAGCGGAGTTGGACCAGATCCTCTCAGGGGTGCCTCCAGCAATGGATTCTGAACTGAAACAGAGGTTAGTTCTCACCTGCTGGCATCCATCTTGTATATCCCAGAGAACCCCAAATTTCAGATTCCTGACATTGTGGAGAACAAAACCCCCGAGACATAGCCCCTGCCCCTCAGCAGCCACCACCAGGCCTCTCCACCTGACCACAGCCCCTCACTGCCCCGGAGCCTCCACCTTCCACCTCCAGCAAACTCCATCAAAGGCAAGAAGGCCACACGCCTACTCTTCATTCCTACCCTGTGAATTCACAGGGTTATTATCCCAGGAAGGAAACATCCTGAACTCTATGGCTTGTTCTGCAAAACACTGTCTAAAATAGACCAAAACATATTTGGTAAAACTGTTCTTGGCACAGGACTTTTAACAATGCTTTCTTTGGACGAAAAAATATTCCTAATCCTCTTTCTTCATGAAGCTTTAATAAGTCCCTCCGAAATGTTAAAAACACTCAAAAAAATTTATCTCCCAGCTTCTTCAATAACTAAATGGCATTAATAAAAAAAAAAAAAAAAAAGGTGGGGAAGAGGCAGAAAACTCAAAGAAATGAAGAGATTTAAGAAAGATATCAACCAACACAATGTGCAACTCTTGTTTGGACCCTGATTTGAACCACGAAGTGTAAAGACGTTTCTGAGATAGTCGGGGAAAAGCTGAGGCCACCCTGGGCATTAGATGATGTTGAGAAATTATTAATGGTGTTAGATACAATGATGGCACCATGGTTTTGTTGTCTAAAATGTTCTTTCTGTTAGAGATACACACTGAAATATTGACGGTGAAATATATGTGGGATGTACTGTAACAGACTGCCCCAAAACAACCCAAAAGATGGGCGGGGTGACAGGGTCTGAAGCTGGATGACAGGTACGTGGGAATTCATTGTGTCCCGTTCTCTATTTTTGAATGTCCCTGATATTTCTCATACTAGAAAAATTTTTTAATGTCTAGAAACCATTTCCTACAATATACAGAGTATCTAAGATACTTGATATAAATGATTAAAGGAAGTAAAAACACTTTCATTTCAACAACAACTCCCGTTTTACAGATCAAGAGAGATGTAAAATAACTTGCGAGGCCCTGAGATGAAGCAGCACATGTGCCGTCCTGCAGCTGGATCCAGGCCGGGAAGACCAGCTCGGGTTCTCCCACACTGTGTCCTGGCGACTGGCCTGTCCACTGACATGTACTTTACTTAGATGGCTGGGCTGGCTGAGGTCAAGACACGGGGTGGGAAAGGGAAGGGATTCTGACAGGTAATTACTGCCAGGCTGATTGCCAGGGAAGATCAAAGGGCCATGATATCTGCCCTAGCGTGCAAACAGCACACACATTCCTTTTATTAGATACGCACTTAGACGCCAGGAGCCATCACTCATTAAATGGAACTTTTGACACATTAATCGTAGTATCCATGAAACCTGGAATTTTTTCCTCAGAGAAAACCTTATTCATAACCGAGGAAAACCCTCAGCACTGTTGTTACCATGATTAACCTGCAGTCTACTACCTGGCAACGCAGAAACTCTTAACCCCCGGGAAGCGCTGGAGAACAAGGTGGCGCCTGGCTGCAGGTCACTTATTCTAACGTGGCTCCTCCACCTGGGCAGACAGGGGTGGGCCTCTGTGGCCTGGTCCTGGTGCTCAGGAAAGGGGCGTGCAGCACGGAGCCCGGGTGGCTGTGGCACTGCCACCGGGGCACCAGCAGGGAGAGTGGACGCACAAACGGAAGAGGCACTTCGGCAGCCTACAGCTGGCACACGTCGGGAGGATGCCCTCGCACCAGCCTACGAGTCCTGAAACTCGTACTTTTTCCTCAAGAACCCTTCCAAACCCAAGTGAAACTTCTGGAGCCACCAGGAAACTTTTTTTTTTAACAGCTCTCCTGAAAACCAAGCATTCTCTTTGGCACAAGTCAGCCCCTACTCATTATAAGACTTATAATTGGGAGACGCAAGAAACATAGTAAAAAGCCATAAACGTCGTCTTTGATGAGGTCACTGCCTTGGCCTCCCAAGGCTTTTCTACAAAGTGGATGGAACCCGCATGGGAGGACCAGGCCACCACCAGGGCCTCACCACGAGGCACATGGAGACCGTTTCCACGGCTCTGTGAAGACGCTCACAAGCTACATCACCCTCACAGGCCAGGAAGGCACTGTGATGCTGAGCCCCCAGAGAAGCTGGTGTCGGACGTCCCTGTCACTCGGGCTCTGCAGGCGACCGGACCCTCACCGCCAGCCAGGAGGGAGGCCTCCCGCCCCATCTACGCGAGGACCAAGGCCAGAGAGAGGAGGACACGTGAAACACTTTGGCCCCCTCAAAGGGAAAGGACGCTCGGCACTCCTCACCTTTGAATCCCTCTTGGTCACCAGCGTGTACAAGGTCTTTTTATTCAAATCGAAATGGCTGCAGACGTCCCTGGCAGCCTCTGGACCCTGGGTCACCATGGCGGCCATCAGGTTCAGGCAGGCTCGAGCCATCCTGTTCGGAGACAAGAAGGAAAGCAGGAGTGTCAGGACAGCAGAAACACAAAGCCAGCCCCCGAGAAGCAGCTGCACACTTGGCTGTGTGGTCTGCTACCCCCAAACCAGAAAACGGAAGGAAGGAGACGTGCAGACACGCTCTTTCTTTAAAAAAAACCCTCAGGAAATCTTCAAAGAAAGCTAAAAATCTGAGTTTGAGTAGGATCTAAGAACACAAAAGGCAAGGTCAGAAGAAGATGGCCGCGTCTGTGTCCAGTCAATGGTCATGTATCTGGACCCACATCACCCCTGCCTTTGCAGGGCACGGCGAACACTTCCGCACAGTGGGCATCCCCAAATGCGAGCTCCTGGCTGCCTTCCCATCCTGCAGTTACCCAAAATTCACGGTTACTGAGCACCTACTACATACTAGGCACCGTTTAGGTGCTGGGAGGATGGCATCTTACAGGACGGTCAAGGCCTCCACCTGCAGGTACTCAGAATTCTAGGGGAGGGAGACAGCGAGTCAAGACGTCGATACGGATATTATGGCACACGTATAGCTGTGGATGCGGCGGCCAGAGAGGGCCTCCCTGAGATGACACCTCTGCAAAGCCCTGAAGGCGGAGAGGGAGGGTGCCCGTGAGGACCTCGGGGAAGAGCTGTCGGGACAAAAGAACAGGCAGCTTGAAGGAGGTCTGAAGTGTTCCCAAGACAGCAGGGAGAGCAGCAGGGCAGGAGGAGAGGGCCCGGTCAGAGGAGGAGGGGCAGAGCCACAGTCTTGATGGCCTCGGAAGCTGCTCCGCTCTGTTTGTGAGTGGAGGAAAGGTCAAGGGCACTTGTGGGGCGCGGAAGGCAGACCAAGCCCAAGGCTAGTCCTGCCACGGAAAGGCGGGCAACTTACCTGTAACCCGAAGCATACAGGGACTCACAGATGAGCTTCATGTGGTTATTCATTAGCTTTTTCACGATGTTGGTTCCCACCACATGAAAATGGGAAAGGTCACTGGCTGTCCGCAATAATATGGCCTCGAAAACTTGAAATATTAAAAGCATCTGCAAAGACAGAACTGAAATGCTTACGAACCATCTCCTCTCTTTTCCTCTTCTACATATGTTTTCCTCTAGTCTTAGCCACAGCCACCTGCAGGTTTAAAACCTTCAACTTGCAGGATGACGCCTACCCAGATCCCAAGCCAAACACAGGGATCTGCCAGGCCCCAGGCTCTGGAATCAGTCTTGTTCCAATAGTCTAGCTAAATAGAGATAAGCTTGCTTACTATTAAACCAAATGAAATTAAAAGAGAAACTTCTGCCACTGATTCAGCCTCACTGCTTTGGGGATATTCAGGTCTACAGCCTTACAGCAATAATCCTGAGATTTCAACAGGTTCATAAATATCCCAAGTTTTGAACCTCTTTGGAACCAGACAACAACAGCTCAATATATGTCTGTACCTGTGACACACAGTCTTTACCTATTTCCCTTTTGTTAAAGCAAACCATGGTGAGACTAAGTGGATTTAGATTAAGAATCTGTGATCTTTCCTTCTGGTATTATTCACCAATAACAAGTTACTATTTTCCACTAAAATGCTTTCAAAGGTTATAATGCAAAAATGAATGTATCCCTACAGCACAGGCACAGAGCATCATTTTCTGTAGGAAGCTGGTAATGTCCTGGAAATTTATATCACATTTCTCTTCATCAAGCTTACAACAACAGTAGCATTAACTTTTTCTTCTCTCCATCAGGCCAGGTCAGAAATAGCATACTTCACTTTCAGGGTGCTTCTCCCCACTCAGGAGCTGGAAAATCTCTGCACATTCAACAGAAATCTTTATGTACCCCTCCACGACATCATACACATCTTCTCGTGGCAGCTTCTTGGCCGCAGAAACAAAGGCTTCCAAGGCTGAAATGAGAGTTAGGATCAAATGTGAACGAGGACAGTCTAGAAACAATCTCAGCCGCTACTGCAACAGGGGGAGATTTCAGCAGGAACATCCAGGTGACTGCAAGTGCCACTTACTGAGATGGAGAACAGAGGAGCAGGGAGGAGACGGGGAGATCAAGAGTTAGGACACGGTCTTTCCTCCATCACCACTAAGTCATAGGCAACATCTTTCAAGGGCACTGGTTTAGAGCAGAACGCTTCCTGATGCAGGTATCCTCCCCGATGTTGATACTCATCTACTCCTGAGCACCCTCTGGGCCTTTATCAATCTAACCCTGCTCTCCCCTCCTACCCACCCCTCCCCCACCACCATGAAGGGACTATATAATGGATAGAGAAAATGTGGGATATCTATACCTATATACAGAAATATATACAATGGAATATTATGCAGCCTTTAAAAAAGAAGGAAACTCTGCCTTTTGAGACAACATGTATGGACCTTGAGGGCATTAAGTGAAATAAGTCAGACAGGGAAAGACGAACACTGTATGTTCTCACTTACATGTGGAATCTAAAAAAGCCAAACTCATAGAAATAGAGAGTAGAATGGAGGTTGCCAGGGACTGGGGGATGGGTAAAATGAGGAGATGTTGGTCAAAGGGTATAAACTTATAGCTATAAGACGCATAAGTTCCAACGAATCTAATGTACAGCATTGTGACTATAGTTAACAACACTGTATCATATACTTCAAAGTTATTAAGAGAGTAGATCTTAAATGCTATCACCACAAAAAAAGTGGTAATTATATGAGGGGATGGAAGTGTTGACTAACCTTATTTGGGTAATGATTTCACGCTATACATGTGTATCAACTCACCACATTGTACACCTGAAACTTACATATGCTATATGTTAATAATAGCTTAATAAAGCTGGAAAAAACAAAACAAAACAGAAAGAAAACCTTCCCTAACACCTGGATGAAAACAAAACCCTCTAACATTGATCAAATCCACTTCTCTGATGGTCCAGTGAGGTGATCCTACCACAGAAAGTTACGAGAACATATCAAAAGGGAGGGAGAATCCGAGACCAGATTCAAACACAAATCCAACAGAGCCTCACACAAGGGATTCATGCTTTCACCCACTGCCTTCAGCCCTGCCACACCTCCCAACTCCTTCATCTGCACCCAGCACCTGTCAACCCTGGTTTCCTTCTGAAACCAGTTCAAATGCAGTGCCCAAAAGTACAGAGCTCTGGGCAAAACCACGAACGTGTCTAAGGTTACAATCCTTCAAATAATTAAACATGCTCTTTCTTCCACCAGAAAGTCTCCTATCCCTGTCCTTTAGAGGACTTGTGCTGGAACAGTCTGTACATGATTTTACGGATTGACATCTGCCTTTCCACTTGATCGTTCATAAGCTTCACGGTGGCAGGGCCCACGTGATTCTTACTCACCATTTTATCTCTACCCTAGCAAATAACAATCCCTTGTAAATAATGAACAAATGAATGTATGAAATGTATAATTCTGCGCTACAGCAGGTATCATCTTCCTAGGACTGGCTAGCAGTTGCAGGTATCAAACGTTTAAAAACAAAATCTGTGGGGCTTCCGTGGTGGCGCAGTGGTTGAAGAGTCCACCTGCCGATGCAGGGGACACAGGTTCGTGCCCCAGTCCGGGAAGATCCCACATGCCGCGGAGCAGCTGGGCCCGTGAGCCATGGCCGCTGAGCCTGTGCGTCCAGAGCCTGTGCTCCGCAATGGGAGAGGCCACAACAGCGAGAGGCCCGTGTACCGCAAAAAAAAAAATCTGTGGACGACAAACTGGAAACTGAGGGTATTCTGGCCATTAACTTAATAATTTTTCAGTTGAGAGAAACACTGTCACTGTTTCATTTTGACACAGTGCCAGTGTTCCACATACTAGCATATTCAATTGTGTTTTGTCCTTGTAAATTAAATACTTTCTAATGGATTACAAGGAGTTGTGATGGGTGGTCACACTTTTCAAAAAATGAAATTATAGAGTCTGCTTTATATCAGTCACTAGTCTAATCCGGGTCAACTGACAAGTCCTGTGGTGGCTTCATGTGATAGCTTATTACCTGTTATCGGGTCAGTATGAGCGTTGGAGAATCAGGGCTACGGAAAACAGAGCTGACAGCCACGGTAGTAGCAAGCCTGCTCACTGAACAGCCCCGAGGTGACTCACCGGCAGGACTCCACAAATAATCCGCTGTGTGAATGAGCAGTACAGTTATTCACTTTCCTAGCAGTGGCAGTAAAGAATTTTAGAGCTTGCTGAGGGATGCTGTCCAGGAAAGGGAAGCATACAGTCGCAGGGAACTGTCACAATCAAGCAAGTCGGGGCCCTGGACTCGAAAACACCCGGGTCTCGGTTTCCCGACTGCAAATCGGGAGACTGGTCTCTGCAGAAAGGAGCGGCTGTGTCTGCACACGGAGGCCCCACCCAGACCGAAGCCGGGAGGCAGCCTCGCACGCTCGCACTCTCTTCCCCGAGCCCCACACTCACCCGGCGCAGCGCCCTGCGGGTCCCTCAGCTGAGCCTTGAAGCGCACGCCCGTGAGCTCTTCGGTGCGGGCCCGCTTGGCTGCGCCCGCTTGGGGAGCCGCGCCGTCCTGGCCGCCCGGGGCCTTCCTCTTGGGGCCCCCCATGGCCGAGAAGGCGGGGGCGCACCGGGATCCACACACCCGGGGCCCTGACAACAGGACACACGCGGACAACCAACGCGTGTCTCTGGCCAACACGTGGGCTGAAAGGGGCGGGGCTGGCGGAAGAGGCAGGACCTCCGGAGGGAGGTCGGCGGAAGGGGCGGGACCTCTGAGAAGGGCGGTCCGACGGGAAGCAGGTTGTGAAGGTGCGGGAACCCGGCGTCCTGGGTTCCCCCTCGGTGCTAATGGTCCAGCTAGCTTGCTGGCGGCCCGGGGCAAGCCGACACCCCCGCTCGGCCGCGGCGGGTAGAGGCCCATCGGCGGCCTTCTCGAGCGTTCTTGGAAGGAAGAACCCCCAGGTCCTTCACTCCCGGAGGGCCCGAGCCCAGACGCGTGGTAGCAGCACAGTCAGATCAGTTCTTGACCTGAGGGCGCTCTGAAGCCTCTTGAACTTGATTGACATGCAGCGGGATTCGATGCTTTGCCTATTCGAGGCCCTGCGGGTTGGCCGGGAGGGTGGATACCCCTGGCTAAATGCCAGGCGGGCTTCTGCGGGGAGGTCCTTGGTCAGACACCCGGTCCGAAGTCGTGTGGATTCCCCTAACCCTGGCCCCTAGCGTATCTCACATCTCGGACCAAGACCAGCTTGTTTGGTGGGATGTCGCCCCAGACTGACCTCCACTTCCCCCAAACTAATGGGAGGACGGGCACCCTTCCGGCCGTGCAGGGTGGGAGGAAAGGATCAAATGAAGTAACGTCTGTGAAAACCCTTCGTGGACAGCACGGCGGCCTCGACATCTAAGCCACCATCATTAAAATGGAGACAGCAAAGCCAGCTGTCCTGAGCGGAGAAAATGATGCAATGCATGAAAAACTGCTCTGATGGGAAAAAAAGTACTGTGTGTTTTTGTAAGATGTTATTAATTGGCTTGAGAGTCACATTAAATGTTCTGAAATAAAATGGAGGCATAAATAAATAAGTAAAAACAGGCTGGTGCATTTTTTAATACAACTTCATCAATACTTGGTTATGTGTTCAAATAAATCATGATCCATTAGATGAGTAATTTGGTGATTGCAGGAATTGGCTGTCAGCTTGTCCTTTAGTTTCAGGAAGTACCCTCCTGTGTTCTGTAAGCAGATCTGTAGTGAGCATGTGAGAACGTGGTTTTTTTGTGGCCTGTTGGAGTTTCAGTCTCTTATAGAAAACGTCCATGGGGTTGACCCTGAGTCCCTCACCTGACAAGACTGTTGTGCTTGTGGAAATGTCTACCTTGTAGGCAGGTCAGAAGGAGTGGCCTGGAAAGATCTGAGCTCTTGCAGCGGTGCTAAAAGAAAGGGATAGGCCCAAAATTCAGGCTGTAAAGGGCAATACTCTTGTTAGCAAAGACAGACTTAATTCTAATTGTCCACATGGGTTCTCTTCTGTGGTTAATTGCCAACCACCAAGTTTGTTTTCAACCAGGGTGGACCTGACCAAAGAGACAGCAGGGAGAGGTAGGAAACACTCAAAAACTATTCAGTTTCTGCCTGTGTGGCCTTGGGCAAACAAAGAGAGAGTGGGAGAACTTGGCAGTACTACCCAGATGATAAGTAGTGGACCACTCACCCCGTGTGTCCTAACCCCAATTTAAAAACCAAGAAACAGGGGCCTTCCCCGGTGGCAAAGTGGTTAAGAATCTGCCTGCCAATGCAGGGGACACGGGTTTGAGCCCGGGAAGATCCCACGTGGCGTGGAGCAACTAAGCCTGTGCACCACAACTACTGAACCCGTGCGCCTAGAGCCCGTGCTCCACAAGAGAAGCCACCACAATGAGAAGCCTGTGCACTACAATGAAGAGTGGCTCCCGCTTGCCGCAACTAGAGAAAGCCCACGTGCAGCAATGAAGACCCAACGCAGTCAAAAAAAAAATAAGTGTCTATATAAATGAATATAGAGACCTGGGTCTTGAGCTTGGTTATCCGAAAAGGCAAGTTGACTAAGTATGCTGTCAAAAAGCCTCAGGATGCAGGTTTTCAAATCTACAAGCTTATGAACTGGTCCTTGGACTGTGGTGAATTAACCAAGGGAAGAGTCCAGCCTCTAATAGACAACCAGTTCATCTCCACTGGCCATATTTCTCATTCACATCTGTTAAGTGAGTGTGTTTATTTATTCCCATTTCAATCTTACAAGGTTAAGTTCAAATTCTGGAAATGGATAAAAGGAGAGAAGCTCAATCAAAGACTGTACCAAGTTCATATTAAAGCATGTTTATCACGGACTCTCAGGATGTGAGAATGATATATTGCTGTACACAAGCTGAGAGTTTACCCTGCATTATTTCATCTGGTTAAACGCTTGTTAATGCAATCACATTATAGAGAGGAGAGGTATGGAATTCCTTTCTCTATTCTGATACAAGTTTTAGTCTAGTGACGAATGTTTTAATATGACACTTACCTGCGATCAAAACTGTTCCATTATCTGCTTGTTTAGCAGTGGGAAGAATGAAGCATTCTTTCAAAAACAGTCACTATGAACTCCAGTGAAAGATAGTGTCCATAGGCTAGAAGAGATAACTAAACCTACAGCAATATTTGCTATGTGCATTGCATTATACAACCAGCCATAATAGATTCCAAAAAGTATTACATGGTAGACTTACCCTCAAGAGATTTACAGTATCACTGGGATGATAAGTATCATTGTGATAACCTGATAAGTTCAATCACAGTAAAGAATTTAACCAAGAACCCAAGATGATATGAGATGCTACAAGGCCATGTAATAATTATCAAATGAATTATTTGAGCAATAGATACATCACATTAGTATGATCCAGGCTAGGCTGTTGTGAGTTTCTTACCGAAATGATAGTAAAGCAGAGAAGAGAATGGAAGCATCGTATTTGTCTTTTTTTTCTCCTCTGAGACAAAGTTGAAGAAAAGCAGAAAATGTTCCCCTCTTGTCCAATATGGAACTAGCCAAAGTGTGAGGCCAGTCGATAAAAATCATGACATAGATGATGCTTGTCTTCTTAAATTTCCCCAAGTCCACTCTCTGCTCACCTCCCCACACATGCACACACAGCACCTTCTTGCTGCCCCCATCTTCCCAAAGCCCCAGTTGTTGCAGCTTTCCCAGAACTTATATCCCAGGACAATGCTTCCTCCAGAATTATTCATTTTTCTTCCTCCCTCCCTATGCTAAGTCCCCCTTCTTCCCCACACTTTCTCCTTAACCTGTTTCCTTATGAAAGCTGTTTTTAGCTAGCTATCAGAAGATAGAGAAATTTGGTGAATTTACCATAAGGTGTTGGAGAATAATATCAACTTGCAGCCAACCCATGAATATTTTTACACTTTAAAAGAGGGCATTTGGAGATCACAACTTCCCCAGTGAATTTCTAGTAGTTGCATTTTAGTCACTGTGACATTGAATGGGGGCTGGAGCTGGGGTACGAACAGGCAGGTCATGAGCCAGGAGGCAAAGAGCTTCTGAACATTCTGCGTGAATCTGCCTGTGAATTCCAGCCATTATCCCATATCTTATAGTTGGGGGGGTATGCCCCCGTGTTTAAAAATATACTTTCAAATCCATTCAGGAAGTATGCACTCATCCTACTAGGACAATTCCCATAAGAGTCATAGCCACAATAAATACGTACTGTGTTGATGACCAGGGTTTCAGATCAGACTGCTCAAAAATACTAGGTTATTGAGTTGATGGCCCTAATCTTTGAACAGTGAAATGTAGCAAAATCCATACCCAATTAAGAGATTAAAATATCAACGATAAATTTCAAAGCTATTGTGAAAACTGGTCTAACATCTTAGTCATTGGACAGAAATATGAGAAAATATAGAAAATTTAAATAACAGTGTATTCAAACTAATACCTGGTATGAGAACTTTATACACACAAACAGAATACATGTTCTTCTTAAATAACAGGGAACAGTCATAAAAATTGACTACCTCCTAGGCCACAAAGGAGGCCCTAATAAATTTCAAAAAAAAAAAATCAACATCATGCAGACCATGTTCTCTGACCATCAGGCAATAAAATTTGACTTGATAATAAGAGGATAGGTTTTTAAAAATCACATAAGGGGCTTCCCTGGTGGCGCAGTGGTTAAGAATCCACCTGCCAATGCGGGGGACACAGTTTCAAGCCCTGGTCTGGGAAGATCCCACATGCTGCAGAGCAACTAAGCCCGTGCACCACAACTACTGAGCCTGCACTCTAGAGCCCACGAGCCACAACTACTGAACCCACGTGCCACAACTACTGAAGCCCTTGCACCTAGAGCCTGTGCTCCACATCAAGAGAAGCCACCGCAATGAGACGCTCGCGCACCGCAACGAAGAGTAACCCCCAGGCTCGCCACAACTAGAGAAAGCCCGTGTGCAGCAGTGAAGACCCAACACAGCCAAAAAAAAAAAAAAAATCATGTAATTTAAAAAAAAAAAAATCCCATAAGCCTAGGAGAGGGAAAACAAAAACAAAAACAAAACTTCTAAGTAATCCTTGGGAAGCATTAGGGAAATTATGAAAGACTTGGAATGCAATAAAACGAACACTTTACATTGCTTAGTCTGTGGGACACAGGTCTTAGAGGAAAATTTATAGCTTTAAGTACATTTATCAGAAAGCAAGAAAGGTTGAAAACAAATGAACTGATAATACATATTCAAATCAAGAAATTGGAAAAGGTACGATAGAATCAACCCAAAGAAGTAAGAAGAAAAAAGTAGCAAAGATAAGGAGAGAAACCAGTTATAAAGAAATTGAGAAAAACAATAAAGAATATTCACAAACCAAAAGCTGATTGTTTTTGTTTTTTAGATTAAGTAAACAAACCTGTGGCAAGATAAATGAGGAAGGAAAAAGAAAAACTGCAGAACAAGACGACACAGGAGTAAAGGGGGAAAACAGTACACAAACATAGGTTTTTAATAGTAAATATTTAAATGTATTTAGAAACAACTATTCACAAAAACTTTCAAAACTCAAAGAAGTTAACAAATCACCCTTCTGGAAAAGGATAAGAATCCCAAAACTGACACAAAAAAACACTAGAAAATTTGGATAGACCAATAATTGTTAAATAAAATGATATGATAACCAAACCTTTCCCAAGGTACAGGTGATTTTCAGACCAGTTCTTGCAATCTTTTAAGAAACAGATAATCCCTACCTTATTCAGTTTGCTTCATAAAACAAAAAAGAAGGAAAGATTCCCAACATCTTTTATGAGGCTAATATAACCTTAAATAGAAAACTAACCATAGATAATACAAAGTAAGAAAATGATGGGCTTATTTCACTTATGGGCATAGATGTGTGTAAAGAAAATATTAACTAACCTAATCCAACACTGCACTTAAAAAAAAAAGACACAAAATACAAGGATGGTTTGATGTCATGTCTATGTAATGCACCACATTAATGGATTAAAGGAGAAAAATAAATTATCTCAATAGATGGAAAAATGCATTTGAAAAAATACCTAGTCATGATTTTTAAAATTCATATGAAACTAGGAATAGAAGGAACTTCTTTAACTTAATAAAGATTCTATGTACCTAAAACCTACAGTCACCATTTTACATAATGGAAAGATTTTCGATGCATTTGAATTATGACTGGGAACAATAGGAAAGACACAGATGAATTCATACTATGCTGCTCTCTATTACTAGAGGTCCTGGTTAACGAAATAAGGTAAGACAAAGAAACAAGATATGGAAGAATTAGAACAGGCAAAACTGTCATCTACTTAAAATTCAACAGAAATACAAACTAAATAAAAGTTTAGCCAGGTTGTCAGATATAGGATCAAGTTACCAAAATTGGTATCATTACCTCTACACTAGCAATAACTAATTTAAAAATGAAGGAGAAACATGACAAACACTACCTTAACCAAGGCTAACATCACCAGTGGTAAGTGCTGTTGCTATCAGGTACCCTTGACATGATGTGATGAGAAGGGCATTTCACGTCTATGGCATCCTTCCCCAAACCCATAACCCCAGCCCAATCATGTGAAAGACATCAGACAAATCTAAATTGAGGGAGTCTAAAAAATACATCACCTGTACCCTTTAAAACTGTCAAGATCATGAAAAACAAGGAAAAACTGGAAAACTGTCAAAGATCAGATGAGACTGGGGAGACATGACAACTAAATGCAGTGTGATGCCCTAGACTCTATCCTGCGACAGGGGAAGGACACTAGGGGAAAACTTGGTAAAATACGAATAAAGTTAGGAGTTTAGTTAACAGCAATGTACCAAAGTTGGTTTCTTAGTTTTAACAAAAGTACCAAATAAGCATGAAAAATATGGATATTAGGTGAAACTGGATGAGGGTGTATGGAATTCCTCTTTTCAACTTTTCTGCAAATCTAGCATTATTCCAAAATTAAAACTTTATTCAAAAGAAAACAAAGACCTTTGCATATACAGGAGCTTGATATATGATAAAGGTAGCACTACGTTTTTCACAACGGGTTTTCCACCAGAACACAGCTGTCGTGAAACCCACGGCTGAATCTAAGCCAAAATGGGAAAGGAAAAGAGTCATATCAACATTGTAATCACTGGACACTTAGATTCAAGCAAGTCTACCATTAATGACCATCTGATCTACAAATATGGTGGGACTGACCAAAAAAACATCGAAAAATTTGAGAAGGAGGCTGTTGAGATGGGACGGGGCTCATTCAAGGATGCCTGGGTCTTGGACAAAGTGAAAGATGAACGTAAGTGTGGCATCACCATTGATATGTTGTATCACCATCAATATCTCCCTGTGGAAATTCAAGACCACCAAGTATTATGTGACCATCATTGATGCCAGAGGACACAGAGACTTTATCAAAAACATGATCACAGGCACCTCTCAGCCAGACTGTGCTGTCTTTTTTTTTTTTTTTTTTTTTCTGGTATGCAGGCCTCTCACTGCTGTGGCCTCTCCCGCTGCGGAGCACAGGCTCCGGACGCGCAGGCTCAGCGGCCATGGCTTATGGGCCCAGCCACTCTGCGGTATGTGGGATCTTCCGGGACCGGGGCATGAACCCACGTCCCCTGCATCGGCAGGCGGACTCTCAACCACTGCGCCACCAGGGAAGCCCTGTGCTGTCTTGAATGTTGCCGGTGGTGTTGGTGAATTTGCAGCAAGTGTTCCAAGAACAAGCAGACCCATGAGTGTGCCCTTCTGGCTTACACACTGGGTGTGAAGCAATTAATTGTTGGTGTTAACAAAAGGGATTCCTACAACAGGAAAGAGATACAAGGAAATCATTCAGGAAGTCAGGACCTACATTAAGAAAATTGGCTATAACACTGACAGTAGCATTTTTGCCATTTCTGGTTGGAATGGTGACAACATGCTGGAGCCATGGAAAGTCGTCCATAAAGAAGACAATGCCCGGCACTTCCCTGGTGGTGCAGTGGTTGAGAGTCCGCCTGCCGATGCAGGGGACACGGGTTTGTGCCCCGGTCCGGGAAGATCCCACATGCCGCGGAGCGGCTGGGCCCGTGAGCCATGGCCGTGGAGCCTGCGCGTCCGGAGCCTGTGCTCCGCAACGGGAGAGGCCACAACAGTGAGAGGCCCGCGTACCACACACACACACACACACACACACACACACACACACAAAAGAAGGCAATGCCAGTGGAACCACACCGCCTGAAGCTCTGGATTGCATTCTGCCACCAACTCATCCAACTGACAAACTCATTTGTCTACCCCTCCAGAACATCTACAAAATTGACGGAATTGATACTGTCCCCGTGGAGCCGGGTGTTCTCAAACCCAGCACGGTGGTCACCTTGGCTCCAGTCAACGTTATAATTGAAGCCAAGTCTGATGAAATGCACCATGAAGCTCTGAGTGAAGCTCTTCTGGGGAATTATGTGGGCTTCAACATCGAAAAGGTGTCTGTCAAAGATACTCACCATGGCAATGTGGATGGTGTCAGCAAAAATGACCCCCCAATGGAAGCAGCTGACTTCTGGACTGTCCTAAACTATCCAGGCCAAAGCAGTGCTGGCTATGCACCTGTGTGGGACTGTCACCCAGCTCACATTGCTTGCAAATTTGCTGAGCTGAAGGAGGTTGATTGCCGTTCTGAGAAGAAGCCAGAAGATGGCCCCAGATTCTTGAAATCTTGTGAGGCTGCCATGGTTGATACGGTTCCTGTAAGCGCATGTGTGTTGAGAGCTTCTCTGATCCCCCTTTGGGTCGTTTACTGTTCGTGACATGAGACACACAGTTGCTATGGATGTCATCAAAACAGTGACCAAGAAGGCTGCTGGAGCTAGCAAGGTCACCAAGTCTGCCCAGAAAGCTCAGAAGGCTAAATTAATATGATCCCCAATACCTGCCACCCCCATCTTAACCGGTGGTAAGAGAATGATCTCAGCCCTGTTTGTCTCAATTGGCCACTTAAACTGGTTACTAATATCAGTGTATCATAAAAACCTTCAGAAGGAAAGAGAATGAATGGCACGTGCGCATGTGTGTGTGTGTGTGTGTGTCAGTTTTAAGTTATTAGTTTTTAAAATCAGTACTTTTTAATGGAAACAACTTGACCAAAAATCTGGCACAGAATTTTGAGACCCCTTAAAACAAAGTTTAATGAGAAAAAAGAAAAAAAAAAAAACACCAAAAACTATGGCACAAAAGATCAATGGGAAAGAGATGGTGTGGTACATTGCAAAGCTCATCCACAAATCTCTCCCAGCCTGGAGTGCAAGCCTCTTGGCAGTGAGACTTTGCAGTTCCTTCCTCCGGAGAGGGAGGTGTTTCTTCACCCATCCAGGAACAGTTTGGAGTTAGAGGTTTCAGCAGCCAAGTACCACTGCCACCGTAGAGTATTCCTGGCTTTGCTAGTTTAAGTTATGACAGTTCTGTGCATTTTCATTATTTCCTTTACTATCTTTAGTCTTTATTCTTCAGTTTACTTTTTTTGGTGTTTGTTAACATTTTCACTACATCAACACTGCAATTTTACTTTGCTGCTGTTGAAGTAATCCTGGACCACTAATTCCAAATGTAATTAATATAATTTGAAAATATTTCAAAGAGGTTTTGTGTGGGGCGAATCACCCCTGAAAGTGCAGAATGGTAGGCAGGTCAACTTGAGCGTTCTGGAGATGAGTAAAGCCTTGGGGTGGGGGGATGGTGACTGGTGTACACAGGGACCAGCGGACAGCCCTGAGTGAGCGAGGGTGGCAACCCATGGGGGAAGAGCATTCCAAGTAGGAGCTACAGCAAATGCAAAGGCACTGAGGGGACTTCCCTGGTGGTCCAGTGGTTAAGAATACCCCTTCCAATGCAGAGGAAGGGTTCGATCCCTGGTTGTGTAACTAAGATCCCAAAGATCCCATGTGCCACAGGGCGACTAAGCCCGAGCCGCAACTACTGAGCCCACGCTCTCTGGAGCCTGTGCACCACAACTAGAGAGATGCCCATGTGCTGCAACGAAAAGATCCGCATGCCACAACGCATGACCCAACGCAACCAAATAAATAAATATATATATATATTTTTTTTTGAATGCAAAGGCACTGAGGTAGCAAGGTAATCAGAGAGTTCAGGAAACAGCAAAAGGGCCATTGTGTCTGCAAGGGAGGGAGGGCCAGAGTGGTAAAAATGAGGTCAGTTGGAGAGTCAGCCAGACACAGTTTATGCAGTTCTTGTTGACAAAGTAAGGTCTTCATAATATTTGGATTCTCTAGATTTGCAGTTCCCAAACTGGGCACCAAACTGCCCAGAGTACCGCAAGAAACTCACACATTGGAAGGTTTTTATAAGTTGAGGGAAATACAGCAATTCCTGACATCTGTTGCAAACCATGAACTCAAGGTAGTTCATAACTTCAACATTAGATTGTGCTACTTTTCTTTTTTTTTTCTGCCTCTGCAGTCACATTGTTTTCTCTTTTTAAATTTTTATTTATTTATTTACTTATTTTTGGCTGTGTTGGGTCTTCGATGCTGCATGCGGGCTTTCTCTCGTTGCAGCGAGCGGGGGCTACTCTTTGCTGCAGTGCACGGGCTTCTCATTGCGGTGGCTTCTCTTGTTGTGGAGCACGGTCTCTAGGTGCAAGGGCTTCAGTAGTTGTGGCACGCAGACTCAGTATTTGTGGCTCGCAGGCTCTACAGCGCAGCCTCAGTAGTTGTGGCACACGGGCTTAGCTGCTCCGTGGCATGTGGGATCTTCCCGGACCAGGGATCAGACCCATGTCCCCCTGCATTGGCAGGCGGATTCTTAACCACTGTGCCACTGGGAAGTCCCTGTCTACTTTTTTTTCTTCTTCTCTTCTTCTTCTTTTTTTTTGTGTGCTATTTTTCTATCAAAGATGTCAGAGCTTCACAAAGCTGGGATTTCAGTGGTTACTGTAATAAAAAGCAAGTACCAAGCAAAATCTACATGAAACAGAAAATAAGGGTGGCAGTGTCCAATCTGATTTCAAGGTTGGAGAGATAGCAATGTGCCTAATGGGTGTGCATACCCCTTTAGTAAATAACTGCGGTTATTTAAGAATAAAATAAAAAATATTTTTTCTTTTACATAATATACATTTTCCCCAAATAGCTACTTAATTAATTGTTAGAACATAAATACTTGCTAAGTTGTTTGGATCTAGCTATTTAATAAATTTTTAACAGTTCAATAATTTTTTTTGGCCTAGGGGCCCTGCAAAAAATCACTGGGACAATAAGGGCACCATGAACTGAGAAACTCTGGGAACCTCTGCTCTATACCCTTAAATGGAATTCAGTTTCATTGGTTCTGAATTCCTGTTAATGGACATTAATTTGTTTTTTTTTTTTTTTGGTTTTTGGTCTTTGTTTTTTTTGGTAGCTTTAAGCTTCCCCTTGGGAATGATCATTTAAATTAAAAAAAAATTTTTTTTGGTAGCTTTAAGCTACCCCTTGGGAATGATCATTTAAATTAAAATTTTCTTTTCTTTGTTTACCCAGGTTTCTAGCTGTATCATTCACAATAGCCAAGACGTGGACGCAACCCAAGTGTCCATCCAAGGATAAATGGATAAACAAAATGTGGTGTATACATGCAATGCAATATTATCTAGCCTTAAACAGGAAGGAGATTCTGTGACATGCTACAACATGGATGAAACTTGGAGACATCGGGCTCCGTGAAAGAAGCCAGACACAAAAGGACAAATGCTGTATGATTACACTTAGGTGAGGGACCTAGAGTAGTTAGATTCATAGAGACAGAAGGTAGAATGTTGGTTACCAGGGTCTAGAGAAAGAGGAGGATGGAGAGTTCTTGTTTCATGGGAACAGAGTTGCAGTTTTTGAAGATGAAGAATGTTCTGGAGATGGACGGAAGTAATGATTGTACAACGATGTGAATGTACTGAATACCATTAAACTGTACACTTAAAATGGTAAATATTAGGTTATGTGTGTTTCACCACAATAAAAAAAAATGATTTATGAAATTCATGGACCGCAGTTATTATTCCTAAGGCAAATTAAGATTCTCACCTACAGAGGGCGCCCTTGTCAGTTCCTAGTACCTTTCCTTGGTGGGTTGCAGAAACTGTACTGTCTGAAGCTGCAGGTTTCTCCTCTCCCAGCACCTGTGCAGCAGTCCTCTCCCTTCCAGCCTCTCCCTCACCCTTCTGAGGCTTTTGCTAAAGGATTTTTACTGCTGTTGACCAAAGGGAAACAGACTTGGCTTATCCATGACCACCCTTCTCTTTTCTTCCTTCTCGGAGAGACACAGTTACAAGAGGCGCCAATATGGTCTATATATTCACCACTTAAAAATGGTGAAGATGCACCAGTCAGAATGGCCATCATCAAAAAGTCTACAAACAATAAATGCTGGAGAGGGTGTGGAGAAAAGGGAACCCTCTTGCACCGTTGGTGGGAATGTAAATTGATACAGCCACTATGGAGGACAGTATGGAGGTTTCTTAAAAAACGAAAAATAGAAGTACCATACGACCCAGCAATCCCACTACTGGGCATATACCCTGAGAAAACCATAATTCAAAAAGAGTCATGTACCACAATGTTCATTGCAGCTCTATTTACAATAGCCAGGACATGGAAGCAACCTAAGTGTCCATCGACAGATGAATGGATAAAGAAGATGTGGCACATATATACAATGGAATATTACTCAGCCATAACAGGGAACGAAACTGAGTTATCTGTAGTGAGGTGGATGGACCTAGAGTCTGTCATACAGAGTGAAGTAAGTCATAAAGAGAAAAATACCGTATGCTAACACATATATATGGAATCTAAAAAAAAATGGTCACGAAGAACCTAGGGGCAAGACGGGAATAAAGACACAGACCTACTAGAGAATGGACTTGAGGATACGGGGAGGGGGAAGGGTAAGCTGGGACGAAGTGAGAAAGTGGCATGGACATATATACACTACCAAATGTAAAATAGATAGCTAGTGGGAAGCAGCTGCATAGCACAGGGAGATCAGCTCCGTGCTTTGTGACCACCTGGAGGGATGGGATAGGGAGGGTGGGAGGGAGGGAGACGCAAGAGGGAAGAGATATGGGGATATATGTATACATACGGCTGATTCACTTTGTTATACAGCAGAAACTAACACACCATTGTAAAGCAATTATACTCCAATAAAGATGTTTAAAAAAAATGGTGAAGATGCTACATTGTATGCTATGTATATTTTACCACAGTAAAAACTAATTTTAAAAGAAAAGAAAGGTTATATAGTGTCAGGCCTTTGAGGATTGGAAGAACTGATGTCAGATTCAACCAGTATTTTGTAGGGAAACGAGATCCCAAGAGCTCAGATATGTCACAGAGGGCTAGGAGACAGGGATGCTTCCGGGCAGAGGAAGAGCGTGGAGGCTGACAGAGTGGGCCAGAGGTGGGGAGAAAAGGGGGCATTCAGAAACCAGAGTCAGGGAGAATTCACAGAAAGAAAAAAAATTCTGGTGAAAAAGCCCAGCCCGGTTTCCTGACAGGGGACCAGTGCCACTGTCGTCCAGAGGAACAAGTCGGAAACTATTACATTTCCATCATTACCTAACAAGGCAAAGGGCATTTGATCACAGAGACATCCCCTAGGGGTTTGAATGGAAAGCAAACACTGTCTTATGCTCAAGCAATAATAATACGCTAAGGCCATGAGATGGTTATGTTTATTACCGTGTATGGGGCTTCTGCTCTGACTTGCCTCTCATCTAGGTCCGCTCGAAACTGTACCACCATCCACAACTCAAGTACCAACAGTGGCAGAGCTGGGATCCAAACCCTTGAGCTCTGACCATGGAGGCCATACAATTACCCACTGCCACATGCTGTGTTATCTGGCAGGGCAAGCTTGGTAGTTCAGAGCTAGATGTGTTTCTCCCAAACCAACTATGGAACATCCTTCCATCAGCACACTTTCCCTTCTGATGGCACAGAACGAGGTAGGAATAGTAGGGAGTTGTGATCTCTGGAGAAAACTTCCCTGCTCTCAGGTGCGGTCCAGGCAGGCTGGATTCCCCGCAGCATTTGCTGTGTCACTGGCAGCAGGAAGCAGCCTCAGGGCTTCTGTGGGAAGAGCGCTTTCCAGCCTCAGAGGGGAAAATGGTGTCTGCTCCTTCCAGGATGGAGACATGCTCTCCTCCAGAAACTGAGTTTACCACCTTGAATACTTGGGAATGTTTACGCTGAAAACTCCCAAGAATCAGAATTCAATCATTCACAATGCTTCAGGAATCCCCCCCAAGTTTGCTCATGCTACATTCTTCTTCTATAAAGAGAAAAATATGAACAACATAAAAATAAACTGAGAGCAAAAAAGAAATGAAAATGTGTATTTAAGAAAACATTAAGGAATGTCTTGGAACCAGTATCGATCTAGCCCAATTTCCTGAAATCCTACATCTAATTTAAATAGGCTGTGGGCTTTTAGAGCCAAAATGGACTTTTTGAGTCCACGATTTTCATTTTGCAGACGAAAGTCAGGGAGGTCCAATGCCTCCGTCAGTGGCTGTCTGTCAGGGGCAGAGTACAGGCTATTGCACTTGAAGCCTTTGACCTTGGACGGACACCAGTTTTGAGCCCACATTCTTAAAGGTTTCCTTCCATAGGCTTTTGGGCCAAACATTCCCCCCACAGCCTCTCAAGTGCATCCCCAGCTTTCACAAACTTCAGCAAGCAGCCCTTTGCTATCGATGTGGCTCTTTGGTGCCAGCTCTATGAACAAACCACCGTTTGTTGCTTTTTAAAAATAAGCCTTTTTAGCTCTGGACAACATTCGGCCTCAGTATCCTGAGCTGAAAGGTTGGTTTCTTTGCAGCTGACAAATGATGGCTTATGTCTTCTCAGAACGGCTGCAGCCCATCTTTGTTGAAAGCCCCAAAGCCTTACTTTGATAGCCCAGTGAGAGCACAGGTTCAGGCTGGAGTTTAAGTGCCCAGCACACAAACATCCTCCAAATCAGGTTTGGCTATGTGGGGAGGGAAGTAGCCAGGATCTCAAGGAAGGAGGAAAATAGAGATGTAACTTAGAGCTGGAAAGAAGGCACAGAGTTGCTTCAAAAGGAAGGGAAAAAAAGGCAGGAATCAAGGTGTGTAATTTACAGTATCCTGTAAGGATGCCTCTTACACACAGAATGAACGCTCCAGGTACAGAGGCACTTCTCAAACTCACATGCGAGAAGGGGCAAGATAGCCAATGGTGCCATCACATAGAAAGGAACGCTTTTAGTTAACTCCATGTTGACATTCATCCCCTAATTTCTGTACCTTTGCAGTTTAAGAGGACTTCAAATTCTGCCACAGATGATCTGTGAGGGTCGTGACGTCGGTTTCCATGTCTAAGACAGGAGATGCTGGTAGTGCCTGGGCCAGCTTCATGGGTATGTGGCCTGTGTAGTAACTCAGGACCCTGTGCTCAGAGCCCACGCTGGGTTTAATGCCCTGCTATCACTATCTTGAAATTTGGGATAATTTTTCTACAAGGAGCTATGCGTTTTCATTTTGCACTGGGCCAGTGAATTCTGGAGCTGGTTCTGGTTAGTACCCCATTGTTTAGGTATTTGATTGTATAATATTTTCAGAGAGGGAAATGGGGGCGGGGAGTAACTGGCTTCCACTTTGTTGGGGGCACACAAAGTATGAGGACCAGAGAGGAAAATAAACGGAATTCTTTAATTTTCTTGCAAGATTCCAAAATTCTTAAAGATATCAGGTTAGGAGTAAGACGATTTAACAGGGCGCAGCTGAGGGGCACAGCAGAGGGCAGGGAGGGACTTGTCCTCCAGCCTCGTCACTCACATCCCACAAGCACCCAGGCACACTGCGCTCTCCATCCTTCCCAAACACCTTTCCAATCTGGCCACTCCTCCCTTCTCTCTGGACCTGCAAAGCGCCAGCCCAATGCTCAGTCACAGCCTCCAGGCTCCCCTCCCCTCCAGACCATCTCCCTGGACCCACTTTGCAGTCTTTGATCTTTTTAAAAAAATGGCTTTATAAACAACAAGGTTCTATTGTATAGCACAGGGAACTATATTCAAGAGCCTGTAATAGGGCTTCCCTGGTGGCGCAGTGGTTGAGAGTCCGCCTGCCGATGCAGGGGACGCGGGTTCGTGCCCCGGTTTGGGAAGATCCCACATGCCGCGGAGCAGCTAGGCCCGTGAGCCATGGCCACTGAGCCTGCACGTCCAGAGCCTGTGCTCTGCAACGGGAGAGGCCACAACAGTGAGAGGCCTGCATACCACAAAAAAGAACCTGTAATAAACCATAATGGAAAAGTATATGAAAAAGAAAAGAATTTTTTAAAAGAATATATATAGTATATATACATATAACTGAGTCACTTTGTTGTACAGCAGTAATTAACACAACATTGTAAATCAACTATACTTCAATAAAAAATTTAAACGAAAAAACAGTTTTATGGGGGAATTCCCTGGTGGTCCAGGGGTTAAGATTCTGCGCTTCCGCTGCAGGGGGCACGGGTTCGATCCTTGGTTAAGGAGCTAAGATCCCGCATGCTGCTCTGTGAAGCCAAAGAAACAAACAAAACCACCCCAGCTTTACAGAGATATAATCCACACACCACACAACTCACCCATTTACGGTTCAGTGGGCTTTGGCCTATTACATTATTAATTTTTTTTGAAGTTGTGGTAACTACATGACATAAAAATTGCCATTTTAAGTGTACAATCAAGTGGCCCTAATTACATCCACAGTGTTATACAGCCATCACCACCATCTATTTCTCAACTCTTGGAAACCTCTAATCTATTTTCTGTTTCTACAAATTTGTGTATTCTAGATATTTCATGTAAGTGGAACTATGCAATATTTATCATTTTCTTATTTCACCTAGCATAATGTTTTTAAGGTGCATCCATGCTGTAGCATGTATCAGAAGTTCATTCCTTTCTATGACTGGATAATAGTCCACGTTTTGTTTATCCGTTCATCCATCGATGGACCCTTGGGTTGCTTCCACCTTTTGGCTATTATGAATAATGCTGCTATGAACATGAGTGTACAAATATCTCTTGGAGTCCCTGCTTCCAACTCTTAGGAGTATAATCCCTGGACCCACTGTTGACCCCTCCAGTCCAGTTGCATTCAGAAGCCAGAGTCATCTTTTACCAACACACACCTGATTGCATCACTCATCTGCTTACAACCCTTTGCTGGCTTAAGACGGAAGGGCTCACAAGGGCTTAGGATAAAGATGGAAGTGTTCTGGGGCTTCCCTGGCGTTCCAGTGGGTAGGACTCCTCGCTTTCACTGCCAAGGGCCCGGGTTCAATCCCTGGTTGGGGAACTAAAATCCTACAAGCTGTGCAGTGTGGCCAAAAAAAAAAGATGGAAGCGTTCACCAAGGTCTCCGGGTCCCTGAGCTCTGGCAGCTGACCTCTCCACGTCACCCTGCCCTGCCCTTTTCTCTCTGCTCCATGTCCTGCATGCATTTCTGGAGCCATGCTTCTTTGGGATTTCACATATGCTGATCCCTTTTCCTAAGATGTTCATCCTCCCCAAATATTGATACCTAACTTTTGCTTGGCCAACTCTTCCCGTCTTTCTCACCCATCTTGTCTTAAAAAGGTCCCTAACACCTCCTTCCCTTCCTCCTTCCCTCCCTGGGTCTCGTTCCCATGGCTCCTTGGCATTACCTGTTCGATGTCTGTCTTCCTCACTGTACCAATGACTAATACTAACTGAGTACTTACTCGTTCCAGGCCTTGTCCTACCCATGTCACCTGTTTCAACTCATTCAATTCTCACAATAAGCCTGATGCCTTTACAGGTAAGGAGATCTGGGGATGCCGTCACACCTAGTAGCAGTGTCCACACTGGCAACTGGAAACGAGCGCACCCCTACGGGACAGTGGTGGCAGCTACCAGCCCTGAGGGAGCATGGTTCCCTTCCTGTGTTAGGAGTGTCCCCAGCTCCTAGCAGACGATCCGGTATACGTAGGTACCTAATTCATATCTAAAGTAGATGGATGAATGGAATGGAAAGAACATCAGGGAACCGAGTTTTAAGCAAACGTCTCTTACTGAATGGCTGCTAAGTGCTGGGCATCCTTACCCACCCTCCCTGCCTCAGTTTCCCCAGCCTAGAAGTGCACAAGAATACTTAGGTCCAAGGGTTATTGAGAAGGTTTAATATTTTAATGTAAATTTTAAAAATCATTGTGCCTGGTAGACTGAGTCCCACTAACAAATATTGATGTTTGCATTTGCCCCTCTCACCCCTAGCCCAAGACAGGGAGGTAATGGCCGGAATCCGAGTTCTCCTGGCCCTGCCCCTGCCGCTGCCCCTGCCGGAGCACGGTGTGAGACGCAGTGACATCCAGCTCGCCGGGATCCTTGTAGCCCACCTCTAAGAGGTTCCCCCAGGTAGGCCAGCGAGTCTCGGTTTTCTCTGTCCAGGCCTCCCCGCCGCACTCTGCGGCGTGCGCGGTGCAGTTCAGAGCCGGCCAGCGCAGGGCGCCCGGGCCCGCCCTTGGGCCTCATGATCTACATTTCCGCGTCAGTCCCGCCGCGAACTTGGCATGCCCTCCCGCGGTGTTCGGGAACACTTTGTGCCGAGAGCCCGCCCGCCCTGCCCTCCTCCTTCCCGCCGGCGCCGCCTGGCCCTGACGCCCAGCGCAGTCCGCGGGGTTTGGGTTCCTGGACCCCAGGTACCCCACCCGGCGCGCGGCCACGGAGCCCCCAAGTATTTGTCCTCGGTTCCCCCGAGCCCGAGCCGTGCAGCCCGGTCCTCGCGCACGGGCTGGGCGTCCAAACGTAGGTTGCACCGCGCGTAATCGAGAGGTTCAGAAAGATGCTGTGGCCCATTTTAAAACAAAGCCCATTTATTGCGTTCGGCGGCTGTTTGTGCCGGTCCAGTGTCAGATCCTCTGAGCGCGGCGGACAACCAGGACCCAAAGGAAACGTAGTCGCAGCGAAAAGAAACCGGCTCTGGAGCCATCTGATCCGTTTTCAGCACAATGCACATCTCTCCCCCCCCCCACTCCCCCCAGCCCCGCGATGGTTCCCCTCCTGGCTGCGTAAGCTTTGGCGTCGGGCAATGCTCCGGGTCTCGGTCTTCTCTTCAGTGAAATGGGGAAAACTGTGCGAGCTTGGTGATTCTGCACGTGGAGCGCGCTGGGTCGCAGAGACGTCAGTGTTGCGGTCCCACACCTCCAGTATCCCACCTTCCCGCGGCCCCCACCCCGGGGCTCCCGGGCTCCAAGCGCGGCCCTGGCTCCTAAGTGCGTCACGGGTACCGGCCGCACTCCACAGGCGGCCAGGGCGAGGCTGGCACGGGGCCAGCGCGGGCCAGGCCAGGGGCGCTGAGCCGTCTCCGGGGCGGGGACCCGGGCGTGGAAGGCGCTAAAGTTGCGCGGCCCTCGGCGCGCTGTTGGGGGCGCCCTCCGCGGCGGGCAGCGCGCCAGGGACCGGCCTCCGCAGCTCTGGGCGCGAGAGGCTACACTTTCCCTTCGCCCCCCGCCCTCGTTTCCTCCCGCGCGGCCGCAGCGGAGATTTCCTCTCGGGGAAACCACGCGGACTCTTCCCGGGGCTCCTCGCCCCGCCCCAGTTCTCCGCCCCCTCCTCTTTGCTGGGGAGCCGGTGCTAGCCCGCGGCGGGGAGGAAGCTCTGGCAGCCTGGGCCAGGAGGTGGCAGGGGGCCGCGGAGCCGCTGGCTACCAACTCACCCTGCCATGTGACGCCGCCCTCCGCCCAGCGACCCCCCGCGCGCCCCGGGCCCGCGCCCGCGCTCTGTGGCGCCGCGCACCATGCTCCTGCCGGGACACGCGCGCCCACCGCCAGCGCCCCAGCCAGCACAGCATCCCGGCCTCCGCAGGCAGGCAGAGCCTCCCGGGCAGCTCCTGCGACTCTTCTACTGCACCGTCCTGGTTTGCTCCAAAGAGATCGCAGCGCTCACGGACTTCTCCGGTAAGAAGCGACCTCCCTCGCTGTGCGCCCCCGGCGCCGCGGGGCGCCCAGGTGAGCCCTCGGTTGGGGGCAGGCGCCCGAGGGGGCAAGGCCGGGTTGGTTTAAAGTTGGAGCGCGCTCAGAGCCAGTTTTCTTGCCTGATAATAGGAGCCCTTAGCATATTAAGTAGCTGCGCATGTGGGATGGTGGCAGGGGAGCCCCCCCCCCCCGAGAAGGAAGGGTGGGTAGGGTATTTGGAGTTTTTCCCTCAATGAGTTGACCTCCTCGTCAATTTCCCAGGGTCAGGGACCCGACTCCGATGGATGCGGGTCGGCTTAAAATACCTTAAACTGAGTCCTGTGCCGCGCTCAGCGCTGTTGGAACACGTGTTGTGGCCCACGCTGCACTTGGTTTGCTCTCTGCATAGGCCGGGTGTGCCCCAGCCAGCCTCTCAGGTGCCCACGTAAGGAATCCAGCCCAGAGGACACTTGACCTGAAGTCTGCGCCGACAGGCACGAGGGAAGCCCAAGGGGATGGGAGGTCTGGTGGAGATGCAGTAAGAAGATGAGTAGAAGCTTACAGAACAGAGAGGAGACTGAGGGGTAGGACTTGACCGCCAAAAGGCACCAGCGTCCCCCACCTCCATCCCCCATTGCGCGTCCCCTATCGCCTTAACAAAAAAAAAACGACTTCCCCCTCCCAGTAAAGGATGAGGGTTTTCTTTGGGGGGATTGCGACCAAGGCTTCCGCAGCTGATCTCAGATAGTTCTGGCGCTGTAGGTGTGGCGCAGCAAGGTGAGAGAAGTTTCTGGGTTGACGAGGGCTATAGGAGCCGCATTCTTACGTTACGGCCGCGCTTGCTTAGAGTAACAACGTCCTTGCAATTGTATCGGACCTGGGTCTCCGTCTGGCGAGGTTGGAGGCCTTTCACCCTTTCCTCGCCCCTGCCCTGCCCAGGAAGCAGCTCTGAATCCTACTCTTCCCCTTCTCCAGCATCTTCTGCCAAGTCCAAGCTTCCCGCATCCCTGCCTGAGGGTCTTTTGCGGTATAATCATGGCAAACAGGAGTCGTTCCTCAGCCCTATTTGTGCAGTAGACTAGTACATGGCAGGGGACACTGGCAAATCAGAAGCTGAGTTGGGTTTCTAGTTTACTTACAGAGAATGTCATTGTTAGCTGAGAGCCCTGGGTCAGAGTTTCTTTGCTTTGAATATTTAATATCAAGGCAGTGTTTCCACCTAGCAAAGGAAGCCAAGATATGTCTATTTGGCAAGGAAACTGTGGTCCTTAAAATCCAGCACCACAGGATCAGAGCGCTATGGTAAATGTGCTGGGAAACTGCTGAATATCAAGTGCTATTGACTTTTTTTTTTTGGTAATAGAACTTTCTTGGCTGCTAGAAAAGTTCTCTCTTTGCTGGTTTAAGCTATGGAAAGCAGTTCTGAATTCAGCCACCATCAAGCTCTGAATATTGTTAAGGAAAGAACTGAAAGCCAACAAGTCCTTCTTTTGTGACATCATCGTAACTGAACAAATATTGCTTTAGGTAAATTGCGGTGTAACCATTAGATTGTTTTCATAGGTTAAAGACACTTAGAGTTTGTTTCTTTAGTGGAGCAGTTGCAATCCTTGAAGCAGTCTATAGGTTACCACCCAGGTTTGGAATTGTCTGTACGGAGCAACTGTTCCAGAGGGTGAACTTGAGCTCTCAAACAGGGATGCTCTGCCCTGGGAAATGGATGCTTTCATACATGTTTTTCTAAGTGACTAAACAATAAAAGGAATTTTCTCCTGCTTTGGATGGGAACCTAAATTCCAGGGTGTAAAACTCCCTGAGCCAGTGTTGGGTCGGCGGTGATATTTCCAGGTGCACCCACAAGGAGTTCCCATGTTTCCTCTGGGCAGCCTTGCTCTTCAGTGATGTGAAGACCAGGGAGAAAGTGCCCAGGAGCCTTTTGGGAAGAAGAAAAGAAAAATAAGCTTCTCTGAAACCACAGACACACTCAGGTTTAGATCTAAATTCTATCTTGTGTGGCGTCGGGGAAATATTAGAAAAGGCTCAGGGAGAAAGATGAAGTCTTCAAAGTTGATTCATTTGATTTGAAACTTGATGAACCTTTAGGGACCCCCTAACCATGTGACATACGGCATCGAGGAAAACTCCTAAGCTCCAAAGATGACAGTCTGAGGGTTCAGTTGAATGTCTTCATTGAAGCAGTGCCTCCTGATCACGTGACTCCAACACACACCTCCGCCCCTGCCACCCCCCACTGTGGCCTCAAAGCCTGATGCCTGCTTTCCTGGGGACAGGAGGTCCTATTCCTGCACTTGGAGGGGTGTGTAGAAACCAGTGCCTGCAAAAAGACAGTGGACCGTCCCTGTCGGAGCCGGACAGCAATAGCTGAGGGCTGGAGAGCACCATTTGACAATGTAGTTACTTGCTTGTTTTTCTAAACAAGGGAACATCAAAAAGCCAGACAGAGGGAGGGTGGAGGGAACTTGGGACCCCCTTCAACCTTTGTGAAGAAGGGGATGGAAGAAGGATGGTGAATCCAGGTGAAAGAAAGTGCCAAAATGAGAGGGGTCCCAGCTATGGTTTGTACAGTACAGGGCCTCCAGGGAGATGAACGGTGCAGAGTTTTGGAAAGTTACTTAAGCCTTTCTCTTCTTTGCAGCTCTTCCTTGAGCTTTTTACCGAGGCCGTCAGCTGCTGTAGTTTTCCTGGGTCATTGATTTTTTTGGCCCCAGGGATTCCAGCATCGGATCTCACTCTTAATAAGCCAGAGGCTGCATCAGGGCCTGCTTCTCCCCCTCCATGCTCGTGACTTGTGCTAATCACCTCCAAGCCTGCTAGGAAACAGGCTCCCTAAACACCCCCTTCCCTCTCCTCCCTGAAGATGTTGAGATGCTGCCAGTGGCCACTGAAAGGCTATCATCACGGCATTAAAAACACATCCCAGGAAGGCAAGAACAGTTCATGCAAAATCACTGCCTCTGATCCTTAAGCCCGAACTCAAATGTGCTTGGCTTTCATCCATTTTCCTCTGGGATGGTCTTCTGTTCTTTTGACTGCATTCCCAAATTGAGGATTTAGCCTGAGAGGTCCAAACTGATCACTGATTTTTTTTTTTTAATAGAAATGTCATGTCAGCGTCATCTTTGTTCAAAGAACAAGGCAGGATGAGGGCAGAGGGGAGGGAGGGTGCCATTTTGGTTCCAGCCATAAAACGCTAAGGACCCTCTACATTTGGTCCTGCTTTAAAGCGGGATGTTTCAGTGCATCCCTGAACTTAGTTTGCCGTGTCCCTCAGGCCTTGTTCATGTTTTTGGTGGTTTTACTCTTTGCCGAGAGCAGGCACCGTCTTCTCCATCTGCTTTTCCCTTTCTCCCTCTTCTGTTCTGTTTTGTGTTTTTTTCTTTTTTTTCTTTCTTTTCTTTCTTCTCAAAGAAGTTCAAAGTGATGGATGGGCTGATGGGCAGAGGGGGAAGGAAAGGATAGAAAATTCATCAAGTTCCCACTTGGATTCCTAGAAAACTCTTGACTTTTGACAAAGTCATCATGACCATATGTTTACACGTTTGGTTTTACCCTAGGGCACGTAGTGGTAAATGTGGAAAGCAGAAAGGAAAGGAGGTGAGAAACAAGGGGAGCGGAGCAGCTTTTAAGGCCTTCCTTGTACCCAAATGTCCTCAGACCTTAAAGAAAGGGCACTGCACGAGAGAAGTGGGTCTCTGGGCTGACGTCCTACCTCCCGCCCCCGGGAATCAGTAGCCCAAGCAAACAAGATGTGGGGCTTGTTATCAGATCATTTGCAGTCCAGCAAATAAGCCCCATCCTAGCTCCTATTTCATTGGTCAGGAATTTCAGAATGTAGAAAAATGGTCATTCAGTTGATCTTGGGGGCTCGGGGGTGGGAACTTGGTCGTGATGGAGTTGTCCATTTAGCAGAGGTTGAACCTTCCTGTTCTGTTCAGAGAGGCAGTGGATCTCAACCCCGGCTGCACACTAGAACTGCTTGAGTCTAAACAACTGTACGGATGCTCTAGCAGCAACTCAAGGCATCTGATTTAATTGATCTGGGAGATCCAGGCATTGGTCTCTTTTTCAAAGCCCCCAGGCAATTCTAGTGCACAGCCAGAGTTGAGAACCATTGCTCTGGTGTCAGAGGGCAGGGCTGCCTCCTGTCTTTGTGTCAGTTCATCCAGGGGGACACGGGCATGACGGGGTCTCCCTTCACCCACCCCCCACACCCCAGGGCTCACCACCAGGGAGACCAGGATGTATTTTCCCAGCTCTCAGTTTGCCACTGCATTCCAGCACACACGTATGCACACACTTATACATACATGCACGTGTGCCTATGTGCACACGCACAGCTCTTCTTTTTAGTATGCCTTGGTCACAGCATCCTTTAATTCAGGATTGTCTTCATTTTCAAAACTTTTATGGAGCGAAAAGCCAGCTCGTAATGAAAGAAAAAACAAAGCAAATGTCTGCAGGAGTTGTCCAGCTGTCACAGAAGAAGAGGGATGAAGAGTAAGTGTCTCAAAGGGCTCGTCTGTTTCCATGGAAAGTAACAACGTTTGAAAAGTGTTCTCCCAGCTCTTTCTGTAGCCGAGAAGAGGAGTCTGGGTAAGGGAGTGGTCCTGTTATTAATGGCTTTGGTCTCCCAGGCGCTTTATTGGAAAGGGCAGCCTAGTAGCCATTTCAAAGAAGGAACAGAAAGGAAGGGAGTAAAGATTAATTGAGCCCAGGGTTATCTGATTTCATCCTCATAGCAGCACTGTGAGGTAAGTAGTAGTCTCACTTTACCCAGCCTCAGAGAGGTTAAGTGACTTGCCCAAGACCTCCCAGCTAGGAAGCAGAGCAGAGGCAGACCCTAGCTCCAGCCCAGGAGTAGGGCCAGGCTGGGGGGCTTGGCCCGTGTGGGTGCTGAGTGGGGGACAAAGCCAGAGAAAAAGTGCCACAATTTGCTTAACCTTTCTGTATAGTCCTTGGATTGACCGTGGTGGTTTCAGTTGCCCTCTGAGTAGACTGGCCTCTTCCCGTTCCTTCCTTCCACATCTTCTCATCACAATTCATCCATAGTAGGTACAGGCACAAGGCGATTAGTGGATACAGGGGAATAATGTTAGAACTCCTGTTCTTTTCTATTTGTTTCTTTTCTATCTGTAAAAAAGAAGTTACGTTTTGCTTGTAATTAACATAAAGTTGAGGGAGTTCCCTGGCTGTCCAGTGGTTAGGACTTGGTGCTTTCACTGCCGTGACCCATGTTCAATCCCTGGTCAGGGAACTAAGATCCCATAAGCCATGCCATGTGGCCAAAAACAAAAACTAAAAACAAAAACAAAAAAACCCCATACAAGTCGACAGTAGAACGGTACATAATCTCTTTTTTTAAAATTTTATTTTATTGAAGTATAGCTGATTTATAACACAACTTCTAAATGTAATATAGGGGAGAAATGTTCTCAAAATATTTTTACTGATGGGGTTCATGATCTAAAAAATTTGGAGACCACTGGCCTTCTCAGCCATCCTGTCAGCACCTTTAAAATTCTTGAAAAGGCGCCACTTTGGAAATAGCATACACTGAAAGAACACCTGCTCCCATGTGACCCAGCCCTACCCCTGCCATGCTCACTACCCCAGTTAACAACTGCTAGTAAAATTTAGAGGCAGGATGTGAATCCCGTAACTGTCTTGTTTCAAAAATCCATACTCTTGTCATTCAAGCTAAGTAATGGACGTGGAAGCTAGGGACGAGGCATTCTGAACTTTTATGATACTTGGCCACTATTTTATTTTATTTTTATTTATTTTTAAAATTTATTTATTTATTTATGGCTGTGTTGGGTCTTCATTGCTGTGCACGAGCTTTCTTTAGTTGCTACTCTTCGTTGCAGTGCGCGGGCTTCTCATTGTCGTGGCTTCTCTTCTTGCGGAGCACGGGCTCTAGGCACGCAGGCTTCAGTAGCTGTGGCACTTGGGCTCAGTAGTTGTGGCTTGCGGGTTCGAGAGCTCAGGCTCAGTATTTGTGGTGCACAGGCTTAGTTGCTCCACAGCATGTGAGATCTTCCCAGGCCAGGGCTCGAACCCATGTCCCTTGCATTGGCAGGTGGATTCTTAACCACTGTGCCACCAGGGAAGCCCTCAGCCACTATTTTAATGAGGCTGATGTGTTTGTATCTTTCTGGAAGGAAATAGCTTCCCTGAATAACATCAGTCCTAGAGTCACCTAGATTTTAACGATAGAAGGAGACTCTCAGGTGGGAGGGTGGCCGACCAAGTGATTCTAACCTGTTTTCTCTGAGCTCCTCTCTTTCCCTGTGGGGTCTCTAATTCTGCTACCCCTTAGCTGGCCCCTATGTGTGCACCATCTCAGCTTAAACGCTGACCCATCGTAAGGGGTATATTCTTTACTTGGTTCCCTTAGCACAAGTAAGAGAAGTTAGTTAAAAATACTATAGCGTATCAAGAACATAGAGCTTTAAGCACTTCATGTTTATTAACTCATTTAATCCTCACAATGCTACGAAGGGAATACTGCTATGATAAGTTGAAGAAATAGCATCAAGAGGGGCTAAGTAGCTTTTGGGGATTTGAATGCAGGCAGCTTCTCTAATGCTAAAACAAATAAATTACAAGTTGTTTAAAACAGTGCCACTTCTGTAATGTTTATCTCTTAATATACCAGATCCAAAGCTTTCCCAGGACTTACAGGTATTGTCCGTTCCATGTCGTGTCTAGAGGTAGCACCGTCCAGCCCCAACTAACTGATTACAGGATAGGATCTATAATTCATTTCTGGAAATATGGTGGCACTGGTGTTCTGGAATTGTTTCCCCAACAAAACACTTAGGGCTGGTGAATAAAACATAACAAACATCCTTTAAATGCATGAGTGAGTGACTAAATGCAAGGAGTAGCCAGGGAACAAAAATGAAGAGGGATCAGAGAACTGAAGAAGTTTGCTGGCACCAACCCTATGGCTACACTGGGGCCTTTGATGAGCTTTACAACCAGGATTTAATAGGTACATGAGGGCAAGAGACAAGGCATTAGACCAATGTCAAGTGAGAAATTGGAATAAAGATCTCCTTATAAGGCCAGGACATGGAAGGGCTAAACACTCATAAAAAGATGCATGAAAAACAAATCAGCCTTCTTGCAAAGAAAGATGACAAGGAAACATCTCAGCTTAGGTTCAGGATTGGAGGAAAACATAATCTCTGTTGAGACTATGTAACCACAGGTCTGCCTTTTCAAGAGTCTGGGTTTTGAATTCACATTGCCTTTACCAGGAAACCCAAGCTGAGAAACTAAAAAAGTTGTCCCAGGTTAGTAGTGCCCCAGGGTGCCTGGGAAAAACACACAAATACTCCCTGCATAGAAACATCAACACAGGCCCCACAGATTCTGATAGATAAAATTCTGCTGATCATGAACACAGTATCCAGAATTACACTGTATGAATGATAATCAGCAAAAACAACAGAGTTTTTAATAAATAAAGTAGGGAATATAAAACATAAAATAATAAAAGAGAATCTAAAACATGAAGAAAGAATGAAAGGCTATCAGGAAAGATCAGGCATATTTTTTTAAGAAATCAAATGTATGTACTCACATGAAAAATATATTCATTGATGTTCAAAGCTTGATGGGTAAGTTAGATGCAGCTGAAGAGAGAAATAGTGAACTGGAAAATAAAGCTGGGAAAATTATCCAGAATGCCGCAAAAGAGATAAAGACACGGAAAAAAGTTTATAAGACATGGAAAATGGAATGAAGGTTCAACATACAGCTGATCAGTATTCCAGAAAGGGAGAATAGGGAAAATGAGGGAGAGGCAGCACTCAAAGTGATAATACCTTAGAGTCAATTTTCAAGAGTTGATGAATGATTCAGATTCAAGCATCTCAAGCAAGATAAATAAAAATAAATGTATGCTTATCATATTAAAACTACAAAATGCTAAAACAAAGTGACAGTTTTAAAACGATCATAGAGAAAAAAATTTTCATCTATAAAGGCTTTCCCATAACAGTGAGAGCCAGAAGCCAGTCAAATATTTTCCAGGTTCTGGGGGAAAAAAAAACTGTCAGTGCAGAGCTGTATACCCAGCTAAACTATCTTCAAGAGTGAGTGTGAAATAAGGGCACGTTTACCACTAATAAATCCTTACTGAAAGAACTACTAAAGAATATACTTCCTGAAGAAGGACACTGAGTCTAGAAGGAAGGCTTGAGATATAATGAAAAGAAATGATGAGCAAAGAAATGGTATAACTTCTAATGCACTTTACCTATATTTTTTGCTGTCTGCCTGCTTAGAGAGTGTCATTTCCTTGCCTTGATAGAGATGTTCTCTAAGATATCTTGTCTTTTTGGCAGCTAAAATCAAGAGATAGCTTTTTGACCCAGTTGAACTCTTCCACTGACTTATGACTTTCATCCTGAGGGTACCCAGTACTCCTTACCAGGTGGGCATCAGTTCCCTTGTGAGTACACAGTGGAAGGTCTGTATGAAAGAACAAGAAATGTTCTCAGGTCTTTCAGGTATCAGATGCTGTGCTACGTATCATATAGGCCTACTCTAAAGAGTCAGTTCTGTCCTGAGAAAGCTTCTTTCTCAGTGGTTTCATAGTCACACAGATAACAAGCAGTTTGAGGGATGAAGAATAGATTTGGCAGGTCACATTCTCAAAATGGTATCCAAAGCACAGAGCTTGGAATTGAGGGTTTAGTAGTGTATCCATAGACCTACCAGATGACACTGCCCATGTATAGGTTTTACATTTTCACACCTGCACTTCAGGACACCTGTATCACTTGCTCACTCAGGCTCCTGGAGATGAATTTCTCCTGCATTAACAAGTTAAGGAATGAAGTGATGCTTGGGGTTAGTTTCGACCTGAGAGTCAAGTTTTCTATACACAGAGAAGCAGGCAACATTAAAATTCAAAACTCAGGCCACTGACTCTGAAATGTATGTTTGCAAACTGTCTGATTTCATGTCTGCCTCAGATGTCCCATGAATACAAATCACCTCATTTGGGGTTGGAGGAGCAGGGAGGAAGAAACCTAAGAATGATCTCCAAAACAAATCTTTAATTCGGATGAAGATAATAGAATGTAATCCCATTTCAAGTCTGTCAGCATTCCTTTGATGATTACAAATGAGTCCCTTTTCCCCTGCAATGTGGGGGAATAATCTGGATAAAATAACCCTTTTTGTCTGTGAGGGCCTGAGCGATGCATACTCATGACAGCTTTCAGAGTAGTGTTTCAGAGCCTGAGAAGGGCGCTCTGCTACCAAGTCCTTCCCTTTCTACTCTTGACTTAGAAGATTTTTCCCTCTTTTCATGTTTGGCGGCTTCCGAAGGTCTCAGGCTTAGCACTCATAAATCAATCATAGTACTGTACTCTGGAACGAGAGAGACCTGGGTCACGGAGCCCTTTCTCTTCTCTGTTTGTTCAGCGGGAGACAGGTGGAGATGAGAACGCACGATCTTATCTAGAAGGCCAATTTGTACAGCTTTTGAGGGATACACTTCAAGGAGTGCGTGCAATTATAGTCTCCTTTCTATTAAAAAAATGTACACTGACTCACGTTCAGGCTCACACACCTCTTTTCTGTCCATTTGATGGTGAAATTAAGGGACAGTCGTTTTTAAACACCTTCTTCTATTTTGTGAGGCCTAAACACACCTTCCAAAGCTAACAATGCCAAATGCTTTGTGGACAAGTCAGACCGGATATAAAGACTCAGGTGCCATCTGCAGCCCCAGCATGAAAAGGGGCCTCAAGGCCCCGGTGCTGCAGGACCTGCTGTGTGGAGTCTGTCCTTCAGGCTGTGGAGAATTCTGCAGAACAGAGCCTGTGGTCTTCTCTGTTTTGCCTCTTTAAACCTCAGTTTAAGTGTGAAGGTCCCTTTCTTCTGATTTCCTTTTTTTTTTTTTTTTTTTTTAAGCAAAGGGCTCCAAGACTTTTGTCCCCAGGATTATGTGTAAATAGTGTTATGGATCCCTAAAACCATAAACCAGTGCTTTGAGGAAAAAGGTCTCCTCTTGGCTCAGACTTCTGCGTTTCTTTCTGGCTCTTCAAGGCAGGTTATTTGGGTTGTCAGTCTTCACCAAAAATGCCATGTGGTCCCTTATAGTAGATGGCTGTCTTCACTCAAGGAAAATTTAGCTTGTCCTAATGTTTAATCTAAACCAGTGATTCTCAATGCTTAGTGAAATAAGACAGAGAAAGACAAATGCTGTATGATATTTACTTATACATGGAATCTAAAAAATAATACAAACGAACGTATATACAGAACAGAAACAGACTCACAGACTTAGAAAACAAACTAATGGTTACCAAAGAGTAGAGGGAAACGGGGGAGGGATAAGTTAGGGGCATGGGATTCATAGATGCAAACTACTATACATAAAATAGATAAGCAACAGTTACTGTACAGCACTGGGAATTATACCCATTATCTTGTAATGAGTTGTAACGGATTCTAGTCGGCAAAAATACTGAAGCACCGTGTGCTGCACACCTGAAGCTAACACAATACCGTACATCAGCTATATCTCAGTAAAAACAGAAAGAAAGAAGCCAGTGATTCTCAACCCAGGGAGACTTTGTCCCCCCAGGAATATTTGGCAATGTCTGGAGGCAGTTTGATTCTTCACAACTAGGGGTGCTATTGGCATCTAGTGAGTAGAAGCCAGGGATGCTGCGAAACATCCTACAAGGCACAGGACAGCCACTACAGCAGGGAATGATCAGGTCCTCAGTCCTCACGCTGAGGTTGAGGAATGCTGGGCCAGACAAGACAACACGCCATGGCTTTATGTTCTACAAGTGTGGAAGCTCAAAAAAGTGGGAACGTTTTTTAAAAACCAAGGTTGAGTCTGGAAAACCTAGAGGTGGCTCCACGATGCTCTTTTCAAGGCCAGCTTGCCTTCTGCAGCCACCCAAAAGGGTTCAGTTCCTCAAAGCCAAGGACGTGGCAATCCAGGCACTGCTCTCATCCAGATTTTTCTTCAGGCTCCCCTCAGCCCCAGCTTCCTCTCTGGAACTTGCCTATGTCTTTGGCCCTTTTGTCCTCCTCATTTCAAGCTCAAATACTAGCCATCGTTAATGTCAATCTAAGATAGCCCTCTGGACGCAGAGGTGTTTAGACTTGAAGTCGCTTGCTCGCTCGCAGTGCGAGGATGTGTTTGCAACACCCCTCAATTATTTCACAACTTCACTGAAACAGTCCTAGGCGCGGGGCAGGATGGGGGGGCAATTTGATTTGAATTTTTAAAAGGAAGAGAGCAAGTCTTGAAAACCATGCTCAGATCTGCTTTTCCCTGGCTCTTCTCACTGCCTCCCCCTACTTTCCTCCTCCTCTGTTCCTGCTTCCCTTCTTCCTGCACCCTGTCTAACCGCCCCCCACCGTTGCATCCACAGACTGACAGCACATATACCCGCTGACATTTCTGTGCAACGTTGTGTCCCCATCTGTGCCGCCTGTTATATACTCTGTAAAGAGACCTGTTCAGAGATGGTTCTAAGAGTGTTAATTGCATGGATGAATCATCTATTACTATTTCAGTGCAACCGTGCCCACCCCTCTGTGCTGAATGTTATCACCTTATCAGGCCACATTTGAAGCTTCTGTGGCCATGGGACCGGGCATCATTGTAGGGCCCACACTGAGTAGAAGGAGAATCAAACAGATTCCTCTGAAATGATAGCTACAACCCCTGCCCAGAGGCCACCAGACCGGCGGACAGCCAACCACTGTCAGAGCTTGCCTTTCTCTGTCACCCTTCTTTCAAACAGGTTGCAACACTAATTAAAATATTTCTTTCTTTCTGCCAAACATAGAGAAAATATAGTATTGTTTCCAAAAGAGCAGGCAGGGGCACCAGCAGGAATGGGTGTGCAATATTTGTAAAGTTTCGTGACTCAGTAACTCTGAATCTCCAAGCATTTTAAGAGCTTTGTCCAAAAAAAGGTCTATTGTGTGGCTCTTGGCACTGAAGAAAATAGCAGGCCTGTCAGAACTCTGTTTCAGATTTAATTTTAAAGTGGGTGATGTAAGAATGCCGTCCAGTGGGAGGGCTTTGCTGCTGCTTCTCATTTCCGCCCATTCTGGTGTGACAGAACTTGAGTGTTCAGAATCCATTTATATTAAGAAATTGAAGCATCTTCCCTTGACACCATGTTAATAAAAAGGTACCACATTCCTAAGCAAAGTACAGTATGTCTTTAAAATGAATATGACTTCCTGCAATAAAAGTAAAAACATATTTGACCGTATATGTATATTTGATTATTTGACTGTCTCTCTGTGTGTGTATATATATTTATGCACATATACAGAGCATCTTCTTGCCAGATCTTCTCTTTTTCTCAATACACTTTTTAAAAATGATAACTTTTTTCTTTTTAAATTGAAGTATAGTTGATTTACACTGTTTCAGGTGTACAGCAAAATGATTCAGTTACGTATATATATGTATATATGTGTGTGTATATATATATATTCTTTCTCAGATTCCTTTCCATTATAGGTTATTACAAGATATTGAATATAGTTCCCTGTGCTATATAGTAGGTCCTTGTTGTTTATCTATTTTATATATAGTAGTGTGTGTGTATCTGTTCATCCCAAATTCCCAATTTATCCCTCCCCTTCCCTTTCCCCTTTGGTAACCATAAGTTTGTTTTCTGTGTCTGTGAGTCTCTGTTTTAACAATACACTTTTGAAAATGTAGGCCTAGACACATTATTGATTTTCCCAAATGCTCCAAGCATTTGTTATTTACTTCCGGATACAGATGTTATAAAAATAAGCAGAAAAAAACATTTTATGAAGATGCTCTTTCCTAGTTGTTTTCTTCCCAGGATATTAAACAGTGAACAGTGATTTTTTTCATCATATAGACATGTTAATATAGAGTACACATTTATCCTCTATGTCTCTGTGTTAATAAAGATTATATACTGTGTTTTTAAACAAAGAACCAAGGGATTCTATTCAACCATTGGATTCAGCTGAACCAGGTTGTAAGCTTCTAGGCTGGGAAAATTTCTCACAGTGTTACCAAGCATCAGTCCATGTTATGGGAGTGACTTTCCCTGCTTCCAACGCCACTGGTCCTCAGCAAAACAGGCTCTATTTCCTTCTTCCTGGTTTCTAGAAAACTCCCTTAAAGACCTGGACAGTCACTGAATTTAAGGTGGTTTCTTTTTTTTTTTTTATAATGGGAAATTTAACGTGTAGACCCCATACACAACATGGATCGCCCCAGGCTGGGTCCAAAATAAAATCAGACCATGTCCTGGGAAACTGAACACAGATAAACCCACCATGACTCTCCACAGCCCCAGGTTGTTACTGTGAGAAAGGTCTGGCCAAAGGGAATGTCTTAGTTATTTGCTCCTGTGTGTGTAGCTAAACGCGTGTGTGCGTGTGCACGCACACACACACACACACAAGTGAGGGGCCTTTCATCCTCAGAATGCAGTCAGACAGTGACATGTGAACCAAACTCAAACTACAGTCTTCCATGGAACCTTCTGGAACCTTCTGAAATGTGACTTGCTACTGCCTCAGGGTCTTTCATGAGAGTCTGCACCATTCATCTTCATTACCCACTTATGTATTCTCTTTCTTTGGCAAGGTAAATTATTAGGTGGAGTATACGCAGTCTGATATACTGAGGGTCTTACGTTAAGAATGTCAAATGTTTGTGATTCAGTCTCACAGATTGGGTTAAAATTGCAGGGCTAAGTACTAGTTTTAAATTACATCATCAACATCATTATTATTCCAGCAAGCTGTGAGGTATGGACTTTACCTGACCATATCTGCACTTCCGCTGGCTTTGGGGAAGAGTGAATTTGCTGGAATCACCGAAGCCTGAGAACCAGGGGAAAGGGTTAAGCATTTCTCACTGCAGGGCCTCCGGGGCCCAGGGCTGATGCCATTGCATACTAAATCCTTCCTTGATTGGATTTTAATACAATTATCACCAAGGAATTAAGTCACGAAAGGATAATATGCAGACTTCAGAAACAGAGCTGTCCAATAGAAATATGACGTAATCCATGTAGGTAATATTAAATATCCCAGTAGCCACATTAGAAAAAGTTAAAGAGGTGAAATGAATTTCCATAGGAAATTTTATTTAACCCAATGTACCCAAAGTATCATTTCCACCCTAATAAGTATTTTTAAAATTATTAATGAGATAGTTTATGTTCTTTTTTGCTTATGAAGACTTGGAAATGCTGTATGTATTTTACACTTACAGCACATCTCAATTCAGACTGGCTGCATCTCAAGTCCCCCGTAGCCACGTGTGGCCCGGGGCCGCCGTACTGAGCGGCGCAATGGTAGAAGGTTGAGCAGGGCACGAAAGCCTATAGATGTCTAGAGCTGGGCAGAGTTGAGGTAGGGGGTCAGCGCGGAGCCTCAGGCCTCAGCTCTTGGTGAGGGCATCTTCTTCTCTCAGAGCCCCCGTCAGGCTGCCTCGTGAAGGGGCCAGTGCCAGCTGCCCCAGTTCCTCCCTGGGAGCTTGGCCTCCCCAGCTTGCCTCCTTGCCACGTGGAGGAGGATTGGTGTCCTCATGCTTCCTCCAAGCCCTTTCCCGAGAACCCTCCTAGATTTCTGTCCTTGGACAGGGAGAGGGCTGCCGGGAGTCACCAAACTCTAACAGAACCTTCCAGCAATACCAGAAATTGATCAGCCCTACTCGCCTTAATCCCTTTCTGCCACGTGGACATCACAAGGATTTCAGGCTGTCGTCCTGTGCAAACCCACCACGGGGCATCGGGGCTCAGGGGTGCAAGAGTTTTTGAACTTTGCATCCTCCTACTGGAAAGCTTATTTCCCCCAGAGGCTGCTCTTGGTTAACCTTAGCCCACAGCGGAGAGAACACAGGCTGGGTACCAGTAAGGGATCTGCCAGGATGTCTCCCAGCTTATTAGAGGCAGGACCAAGATTGGACTCAGGACTCTGCTCCTGTTCGGAGTCACTGTGCTGCCTGCAGGATCAGCTCTCAGAAGGAACAGATGAGGGCTTCCCTGGTGGCGCAGTGGTTAAGGGTCCGCCTGCCGATGCAGGGGACACGGGTTTGTGCCCCGGTCCGGGAAGATCCCACATGCCACGGAGCGGCTGGGCCCGTGAGCCATGGCCACTGAGCCTGCGCATCCGGAGCCTGTGCTCCGCAACGGGAGAGGCCACAGCAGTGAGAGGCCCACGTACTGCAAAAAAAAAAAAAAAAAAGGAGCAGATGTGAGGGGTTCAGAAAGACCCCAATCCAGAACTCTCCCCTTTCCTGATAATACCACGGGCTGACCTGGCTGTTTATTATTCCTCTGGGCTCACGCTAGAATCACTTTGGGGGTGCGTTCAAATATACTGATGTCTGGAGCTCCTCCCCAGGCTAACTGAATTGGAATCTCTGGGCTGGGGCCTGGACATTGATATTTTTAAATCTCCCGAGGTGGTTCTGACATTCAGTCAAGGTTGGCATTTGCTGGAAAGCATTGCACGCTTTTAAATCTGTCCGTATATTTATTCAATATTAAATATTTATTATTATTTTTCCAGACACAGAAAATTTGTAATACTAGTCCAAAGGCTTCCTTTATACTCTTCACCCAGATTCCTTAAACGTTTCCATTTTATCACATTCGCCTTATTCCTTTTTTTTTTTTTTTTTTTGCGCTACGCGGGCCTCTCACTGCTGTGGCCTCTCCCGTTGCGGAGCACAGGCTCCGGATGCACAGGCTCAGCGGCCATGGTTCACGGGCCCAGCCGCTCCGCGGCGTGTGAGATCTTCCCGGACCGGGGCACGAACCCGTGTCCCCTGCATCGGCAGGCAGACTCTCAACCACTGTGCCACCAGGGAAGCCTCGCCTTATTCTTTTCTAAGTTGCAGGTAAGACGTCCTTTACTCCCAAGTACTCCCATGTGTTCCTTAAGAACAAGGAAGGACAGTCTCTTACATAACCAAGAACAATGATCAAAATCAGGAAATGAACCTGCCACAATACTGTTTTCTAATCTACAGACCTCATTCAGATTTCACCAGTTGTCCCAATAATGTGCTTTAGAGCGAAAGAAAACCTCAGCTCATGCAGTATTTTCAGTTGTCATGTCTCTTTAGTCTCCTTGCAAACTAGAATGGCTCCCAGTCTGTATCTTTCACGACGGTGACATTTTTGAAGATTATGAGGTGGTCATTTTATAGCCTGTCCCTTAGTTTGCATTTGTCTGATGTTTTATTCTTATGCATTTGGGCAGGACGTTACAGCAATGAAGCTGTGTTCTTTTCTGTGCATTGCATGGGGAGGAATGGGATGTCGGTCACCCCGTTACTCTGAAGTGACTTTGATGTTTGGTGAAGGTGTCTTTTGGATGACAGATGCCATCATCAGCCATCCTCACACAAATTGAGTCACTGTAGGTAGCAATCTATGTAGCAAAGCTGTTAGGGTCTTGAACTCAGGAGAAGCAAGTCTTAAAGCAGAAGAGGGGAAAGAATAAAAAGGTTCTGGAACCTGGAGCTTTGGCAAAGGGAACTGGTCCAGGAAAGGCACTGCCAATGTTGCTCCTGGCGTTGGGATGAAGTGACAGGACAGCATTTGTCCTGGAAGGGGCTTCGGATTAGGGAGAGGGGCAAGAAGAGAGACTGCTTACGTGTGGCTTTGGTGAGGACTGAAATGTTCCTTTTTAATCCTCCATCTAAATCAGAGCAACTCAGTCTTTCTAAGCTTTGGTGCACCTCGCAGCTCCATCTGTCTTTTCCTTTGGGATCGATAGCTTCCAGTTTAGCCCCAGATATAATTCCTGTTAAGATCATGACCAGCTTGACACTTCCGGTAACTCAACCTGTTTATTATCTGTTGCATATCTTCAGATCAGATGTGGTTTTTACCACTTCAAAGAGCGCTAGAACTTCAACTGATGGAATGCATCCGTTTTGCTTCTGGCTCAGAAGACTTTCTTATTCCACAGACGAAGCCTATTACTTGTTTTAATAAATTATCAAAGCTTGGTTTGCCTTGTGTGTGCCTGTAGGGGACAGTGTATTGACTGAGGTGGAGTAGGAGATGGTGTTTATTTCTGTCCATCTGGTATACCAGGCCTCCCGAGGGCCCCTGAGTAGCAAGCAGTTTCCCTCCTGCACTGCTGTCGGTATTTCTGCTCATGGCTGTCTTTGGCTCATTATAAGAACGTGTCATTCCCTCTTCTTTGTTCCTTCTCCTTACTTCATGTATTTACCTTCACCTGGGCCGTTGGAGAAACATCGCATTGTCATGGAGATAGTGGCCACAACAAATTTAAGTTCCCCAAACTCACGCTGTCCCTCGGTCACTTCCTCATACCGCGGAGCCAAACAACAACTAATGGAGATAATAATGATAAAGATGAATGTTTATGCACAGCTGACTCTGGATGTCCCCCCCCACACAAAAGATATTGGAGCCTTAACCTGTGACGTTATTTGGAGATAGAGTCTATATAGAAGTAATCAAGTTAAGATGAGTTCATTACAGTGGCCCCTAATCCAATATGACTGCTGTCCTTCAAAAAAGGGGAAATTTGGACACAGAGAGACCCACAGGGAGAAGGCCATGTGAAGAGTAAAGTTATGCTGCCACAAGTCAAGGAACTGCCGTAGCGAGGGGAGAGGCCTGGAACACAGCCTTCCCCAGACCCTTCGGAGGGAGCGTGGCCCTGTCGACACCTTGATTTTGGATCTCCGGCCTCCAGAACTGTGAGGCAATACATTTCTGTTCTTCTAAGGCACCGAATTTGTGGTACCTTGTTACAGAAGCCACAGGAAATTAATACAGCAGAGTTCTGAGCACCGTGCATATAATAACTCAGTTAATCTTGACAACGGTCCCCTGAGATAAGAGTTATTATCGTTACCTTCAGTTTATAGATGCCTGTCTGAGGCTCAGAGAGGTGGGGCAGTTTGCTCAAGGTCCCTTGAGCTGATAAAACCCCGCTTTACTCAACCCTGTAATATCCACCTCTGGCCGTCATCTTACGTCTCACCTCTCCTTCACAGCCGCCCTGTGCCTCTTCCTCCCTCCCGTCCTCCTTCCCTCTCCGTCTCCTCTAAGGGGCCTTCTCTGTTGTTCTACCTCTTGAAGGTCTGCATTCCCCGGCGTCCCTGCCCTCGGCTCTTCCCACACTAGCCGTTCCCTCAAGTTTCACTTGTGTGCCGATCACTTCCTGGTTTCCCTCCTCCCAGGTCCCTCTCTGGAGCTTCTGACTCCGGACCCTCCGCTGGGATGCCCCACGGGCGCTCAGAACAGAGTCACAAACCCTGCTTTTGATGCTAGATTTCCCAAGAGGACAGCATCACCGGTTCAAAACCTGGGGGGCATCCCTAAGTCTCCCTTGTCCCTGTGCCCCTCATCCCCATCCCCCATTCCCACCGATCCTAGGGCTAAATCGCTGTCATTTCAGTCTGGACCCAGCTGCATAATCAGGACCCAAATGCCAAATGAAAATAGGGACCCCCTTGTTCAAAAATCAGGGGGAAAGAGCTGTTTAAGGCACTAAAATACGAAGTTTTCTTGTCACGCTGGTTTTTATTTGCTCTTCGGTATTCTAAGAGAAAAAAAATGGACACTTTAAATTATTAGCATGGATTTTATTGATCATCTTCGTATTAGGCTGTGCTAGTTTTAAATACAAATACAAGAGCGTTGAGCGGGTACGTGGAATTACAGAAGTGATACATTCTTATTTTGTGCATATACTGCCCGTTCTGCTGCTGCTCTCTACCTTGTCTCTTACTGAGGTGTAAGGAATGATGGAAAGGAAAAGAAGCCGTGGGTTCTTCTGTCTTTCCCTTTCCTTCTGTGTCATCATGTTCAACATAAGTATCTGGCTAATGTAAACACAAGTAAAAAAAGATAACGGTGGGTTTCTTGGTTGTCCTTATTTCTTACAATGCCCTTGCCATCCTTCCTCATTCAAAGCAGATTCCTCTTCTAACAGAGACTGTGGCCTCTCAGTGCTGTCAGCATCTCTGCTTACCCAGTTGGAGATGTAACACGCTTTCCTGATGCTCACTTTGAGTTTTGCTGGTCAGATCGCACTTCTGCCGGAATTCGATGCTCGGGGCATGTCAAACAGTTCATGGCAACGTGGTAGGAAACAACAGTGGAAACCTAGGTTATGGGGGTCTCCTCTGCTCGAGCACATGCCCCGTTGGCCTATGGGGCTTCGTTTACAAAACACAAGTTCAAAGATGAAATTATTGAAGAGTTTCAAGGTGGTCACAGCAGAGCATTAAACCAAGAGCTGGGCTCTTCTGAGCGTGGGGCTGGCTCTGTGCACCAGCGCGGGGCGTAGACCCACGAGGTCGACTCTTGATCTCCAGCCCTCCCTCCCCGTCCCTCTGCCCCTGTCTTAGCTCAAGCCTTCATCCTTGCCCCCCAGAGGAGTGCAGCCACCCTAATTTCTTCATAGGTCTCTGCAGTCCATCTAACACAGGCCACTGGATTCAGGATTTCTCGGAATTGCCAATCTGACCAGCATCACTTGCCTGCCTTCGAGCCTGCAGTGGCTCCCATCTGACTTCAGGTTAAATGCAAACTCCGTAGGAAGACCTCGCTAACTTCGTCAGCCTTCCCTCCTGACTTCATACCCGGTGCACTGGCCACGCCGAACGTCTAGCTAGCTCCCTTTGAGCCTTTGCACATCTGCCCCTGCTGCCTGAGGCTCATTTTCACCTGGTTACCTCCTGCTCTTTCTTCAGGCATCACCTCCCACCTGGAAGCGCTCCTCGCCGCCTCCTCGGGTGGGTCAGATGTCTCTTGTTATTGCACCCTGCCCACCAGACACCCATTGTGCTCCTCTACCACAGCATTTAAAATCACTCAGCACAATACAATGACAAGGTGTGGAGAGAGAAGTGGTGAGCAGTTCCTCCTTTATTCGGCATCCTGGACTCAGGCAGGGGTAATGAGGGGCCCCTGAACCTGGAGTAGAGACCCAGGCCCAGAGTCGGAGCAGGGGCTCACCCTGGCCCCCATCACCAGTGGGGCGTGAGATCTTTTGTGCCGCCGAAAGTGGAATACTTCCCTGACATCCCAGCGGGCTGTCGTGGGTATCATCGTGAGCTAGGAGATGACAAGGCTTTTGTTAAAGGTTGAACATTTTATAAAAAGGAAGAATGAATACTTATATATATTTTTTGAAGCAAAGACCGAGTTCTGCCACATGGAGACTTGTTCTGAAGGCAGTCCCAGTTCTGCATGTTTGAATTACCTACAAAGGCTAGCGCTTTTGTGGCTGTGTAAATCCCACTCTATCCTTAATATAGAAATACACTGGGCTCTCATTATTCGAGGTGGTATGTTCTGTAGAGTCCTGCTGTATAGCACTGAATTAGCAAATATTGAGACATTGTTCCTATGAGAATGCACAGCCTAATTTTATACATGTTTCTGCTTAATGACACCTTATTTTATAAAAATTTTTATTGGAGTATAGTCGACTTACAATGTTGCATTAGTTTCAGGTGTACAGCAAAGTGAATCAGTTATACATATACATATATCCACTCTTTTTAGCTTCTTTTCCCATGTAGGCCATTACAGAGTATTGAGAAGAGTTCCCTGTGCTATACAGTAGGTCCTTATTAGTTATCTATTTTATATATATATTAGTGTGTATATGTCGATCCCAATCTCCCGATTTATCCCTCCCCTCCCTTACCCCGTGGTAACCATAAGTTTGTTTTCTACATCTGTGGCTCTGTTTTGTAGATAAGTTCATTTGTACCCTTTTTTTAGATTCCACATATAAGCGATACCATATGATATTTGTCTTTCTCTGACTTCATTCTGTATGACAATTTCTAGGTCCATCCATGTTACTGCAGATGGCATTATTTTGTTCTTTTTCATGGCTGAGTAATATTCCATTGAATGCACGTACCACATCTTCTTTATCCATTCCTCTATTGATGGGCATTCAGGTTGCTTCCATGAAAGACACCTTATTTAATAATACCCATTGTTGATTCATTAATGTTGAACTCACGGCCAACAGCACTGTGATTCGTGCCTGGACACAGCCCCTCTAACACGTGTATTTTCTCCGTAAGGCCCATCCCAGCTTCTTGCGCTTGAGAACGTGAGACAGTGGTGCACCACCGTGCTTGGGGCTGTTCGACACAGCAGAATCACCAGCACGAAGCACAAAAATGTGACAAACCTGGCACTAGGTAGACTATGAAAAGGACCCACGTTTATCGTATGAGAGCTGAAACCGGAAGGCAGAGCGTCACCTGGTTCCACTACGGCTGGGACCACGCACACTGGCTGACTCAAATTTTCCCAAGAATGGCTAGGAAAGCCCTGGGAGGATTGATTTTGGGGGTCTCAAATAAATATTAGTAGGCGAGTTTGCAAGAAACATTGCGAATTATCATGAGGGTCAGCTGTATATACCAATGAACCAGGGTTGGATTTTCCTCTACTTAGCCATCCAGAAGATGGCCAGAAGCCAGTCGGTAGAATAAGACTCCAGCACGGTGGTGAATAAAGTAGACATAACGGGATGTAATCGCTCAACTGTCACCCAAACAGTTGTGTATAAAAGAAGGCAACAGACCCAGAATAGCAAGTGTAAGCTGAGGGCCGTCAGAAGTAACAGGTGTCAGCCGGGGAAGGATACAGAAAAGTAAATAAAGAGCTCATAGGAGAATGAAGAAAGCGTGGGTCCCTGGGGCCACTGAGTGAAGCTGAGTTCACTGGAGAAGGTTTACACCAGGGGCCAGCATGCCAGGGACTCAATTAAGGATGAATATAATGATTAAGGCCAGGCCGGCCTGATTACCGTGCGGGCGCCCGTATTTCTTTACATTTGCCAGCCTCCCCTGTTTCTGCAAAATACAAAAGAAGAAATGCTGCTACTTCCCCTAATTCTAAGGTGAAACCAAAGAAGGGGGCAGCGAAATGACCTGCCCAAAATCCTGTTAAACCCAGGAGGAGGCTGTAACAGATACAGTAGGTCACCTGGCCTGTTCAGCACAGCCTCTTGGATACGAAGTTTACACCTGTCGCAAGTTTTAGAAACTTCCCTGCTCTGGTTTTGTTTAACTGCCTAGGGAACAAAGCGTGTTTAGTCAGAAGTACAGCAAATCTGTCCTGCCCCTAAATCCAATCATTTTAACCTTCCAGATAGCTTTCTGAGGTTTACAGCGCTGCTCACCAGTCACCATCTTCGAGGAAAAAGTTTCAGTATTACGAGTAGTGAAATCACTATATAATTTTCCAGTTAACTGAATAAAGCTCAGAATGCACGCCCTGAAGTCTTTCTACCTTGAGCGCATCAAGCCACCTTGATCATCGTACACATCCTGAGCGTGGGCTGTCGGGGAAATTAACAGCCTGGAGTTGAAAGGCTGTTTCAGGGGCTCCTTGGAGAGGCAGCACCTCTCTGCCCCCGCATCCATGTGTTGGGCCCTCTGGTTGGTCGGCTTCCCTGAGTGTTTCTGAGAGCCTTTTGTTGTACGTGGGGATAGAGCCACTAATTTGGCCAATTCCAAGGCAGGAAAGATCAAGTGTAGATTTCACATCTGAGTTTTAAGTGCGGATTAAAAGTTGCATTAAGTTATCAAATGCACCTCCATCCTGCCTTAATCGCCACGTGGCTCTGTAGTTTGGGGGTGACTCTGCATCCCAAAGAAAAGAAGAAGTATTCCGTGTAAAGGCTTCGGGCAAATGGGGATTGATCCAGTTACTTTTAAACAGCTCTAATCCAGATGGTGTTGGCTGAATAACTTTCTAGGGTGGGTACCTGATTACCGAATAAGGTGTTCATTCTTATAGGATGTGAAATCTTTGGTTGAAAAGGCACAAAGGAGCTCCTACCAGACTGTTCAAACATAAAATGGTGAGTGTAATCACACAGTTGTAATTCCAGTCCAACACAGCTCATTTAGAATAATTTGTGATCAATTGATTCCTATCTTTCTCTCTCTCTTTCTCTCTGTATATGTTTATATACATATGCTCATATATATAACGTATGTATGTACATATATATACATTATATTATTGTGTTGTAAATGGTGGAGAAAGTCCTCCTCTTGGGCTCTTTAAGGATCACACCAACACAGCATGTTGGAAATTACACTCAGAGAGGCATGTGAAATTAAAGGATTGATTATACTCACAGGTCCTATAGGAGGAAGGCGTGGCACACCACGCAGGGTGCCATATGGGACAAGCACCCAGGGAGCAGCTCAGCCAAGCAGGTAGGGAGCCGAGAAAGAGAGAGGACCCATGGGCAAGTACCTTTACTGGGGGTCAGGGTGGAGTACGTAGCAGAAGTCATGAGTGGTTTTATTGGTGTGTTTGAATGTCACTGGGTCATAGTCAGAGGAGCACGTGGCAGGGACCAGCCTTATCACACCAGTGCAACTGATTGCCTGGGTGGGATGCTCACAGCCTGTTTGTGGGGATGTTGAGGCATTAGGAATATAGGTTTAAAAAACTGACAGTACCGGGGGGCTTCCCTGGTGGCGCAGTGGTTAGGAATCTGCCTGCCAATGTAGGGGACATGGGTTCAAGCCCTGGTCCGGGAAGAACCCACGTGCCACGGAGCAACTAAGCTGGTGTGCCACAACTACTGAGCCTGAGCTCTAGAGCCTGCAAGCCGCAACTACTGAGCCCGTGCGCCACAGATACTGAAGCCCTCACACCTAGAGCCCGTGCTCCGCAACAAGAGAAGCCACTGCAATGAGAAGCCCACGCACCACAACGAAGAGTAGCCCCCGCTTGCTGCAACTAGAGAAATCCCACACACAGCAATGAAGACCCAACGCAGCCAAAAATAAAAAATAAACACATAACTTTATAAAAAGAAAAAATTGACAGTACAATTCCCTAGCAAGATCTATAAGTACTGGGTGACGTTGGTGCCATGAGGGTTAATCAGAATCTACTACTCACCCATTCACTTCTGGTCTTCCCTTTCTCTGCCAGTCTTACTCATTTAAAAACTATTCATTGCCTTCCTACTATATGTCAGACTCTTTCTAGGTTCTGGGGATAGAGCAATAAATAAAACAACATCCCTGCTTATATTCAGAAGAGGAGAAACTGACAGTATCTCAGTGTAGTGAAATACAGCAGAATCAGGGGTAGTGGGGCAGGAAGTGCATGTTTTTCAGAGCAGCTAGGGAAAGCCTGTCTGATAAGGTTACATTTGAACAAAGGTCAGGATGAAGGGAGGGAGGGAGAAAGTACACACTCGAAGGAAGAAGCTTTCTGGTGAACAGAACAGCCAAAGCAAAGGTCCTGAGGTGGGAGTATGTGTGTGTGTGTTTTTTTTAATGAATTAATTAATTTGTTTTTGGCTGCATTGGGTCTTCATCATTGGGTCTTCGTTGCTGTGCTCGGGCTTTCTCTAGTTGCACGAAGTGGGGGCTACTCTTCGTTGCGGTGCACAGGCTTCTCATTGCGGTGGCTTCTCTTGTTGTGGAGCACGGGCTCTAGGCGCGCGGGCTTCAGTAGTTGTGGCACGCAGGCTCAGTAGTTGTGGCTCGCGGGCTCTAGAGCTCAGGTGCAGTAGTTGTGGCACAGGGGCTTAGTTGCTCCGCGGCATGTGGGATCTTCCCAGACCAGGGCTCGAACCTGTGTCCCCTGCATTGGCAGGCGGATTCTTAACCACTGCGCCACCAGGGCAGTCCCTGTGTGGCATTTTTGAGAAACAAGATCACTATGGCTGGAGCTGAAGAGGAGAGTTATAAGGATGAGGTCAGGTAGGTAGTGGAAGGGGGCTTGATCTCATAAAGACTTCAGATTTTTTTGTTTGAATGAGTCGAAAGCCAAATAATGGATTGACACGTGTAAACAAATGCTTAGACAGGCACAAGGATCTGATCCGTACGTATAAATACACACCTGGTCATCCACACAGAAAAATCCGCTTAATATATATGAATATATAGGGGAAAGTATGGGGTTTGGTGAATCAGAGGGTCAGTGTGCAGAAAGGGAGAAGAAGGAGATATTGGGAGAAAAACTAACAAGATAAGAGATCATTGACTAAGTGATTGTCAGGAACCAGAGTTAAATACAAGAATTCAAAGCCCGGGGGAAGTGGAAAAATGGGACCTGGGTGCCATGTGGCACTCAAGAAAGATGAAAAAATGTTCATTCTTTAGGCAGAAAAGTCACAGAGAAGAACCGGGCAGCTGTCACTTTTCTTGTCAAATGTTAGCAGCCAACTTCCAGGGTTATTTTTTCCATTATTGTTGATCAGAAATTTGAAAGTATTTTAATCACATACACTTTGGGGTTCCTTTAAATGCTCTTGAAACAATGGCAGGCATGGAAAATTTTGCAGGTTTTGTGCCTTTAGCAATAGTATTTTTATTTGGCTTTAAGAAAATCAAGCAGCTTTATTGTCAAAGAGCATAGCTTGAGTTTGTTGAGAAAAAGGGGTCAGAAACTGGATTTTTGGAATTTGTAGGTTCAAAAGTAACTCATCAGAAGCCAGCAGACTTTTCCAAATTTGCACTCAGCTGGTTCTTTTTGGGGAGTGTTGTGCTCATTTCTGTAAAAAATGCTTCCATGGCACCCTCAAACCTGGGGACAAATGATCAATGGTATAATCCCCATCGTGAATATGAGCCTGTCCTTGGGGCATTTTTATAGACTGTAAAAGCAAATATCATCTACTGTTTTACCAGATGTCTTAATCCTGAATCCAAACCGAGGCTGAGCTAGGAAGCAGTGGATTTGGGGCTGCTTGTCCTTGCTTGTTTGGGGGCTCCCTTTTCCATAGAGCTTGGACTCCCAATCTCTTTTCCTCTTAGCACACTCATGCAGTCCTTAAGGAAGGAAACTGACATGCCGAGCCACTGAGTAAGCTGCTCTACTTACGCTATCTTACGGCCTGCACAACAGCTCTGTAAAGTAGGTATGTCTTCGATATTACAGATGAGACAACTGAGATCTAAAGGGGTTATATTTAACGTGCCTGAAAAGCATCTGATCTGAGGGGTTTCAAAGCCTGAATTCCCTGCATCATAACCTGTGGCCCCCACATCTGTGCGTTGGCACTTTTTATCCTGGGCCAGCACCTTCTGGGGCACCACACCAGTCTGCCCACAGCCCCAAACCCTTCCCACACTCATCAGGACATGGAAACTTGCCTACCTGTGAGCATTCCATAAAAGCCCACTTAGTCTATGCTTTCCTGTTTTGCTGGTGCAGCTTTTTAAAGTTTTAAAAAGTCAGTGGCATTGTGAAGAGTGGTGACAAGTAGGCTAAGTCATGAGACCTCTAATTCTTTTTATCTCCTTAGTAATTCAATGGCAGCAAGGTGTCAGCTCAAAGAAAGGATTATCCCAATGAGGATTGAAGGTCATGTGAAATGGTGTCAACACCACCATCATAAATCAGTGAGATGTGTTTGGTGAAAGTTTTTGGTACTCCTCGAAGACCTACCAGCTTCCTACTTAACACAAGTACCCGTTGACAGAATGCTGGAGTATTAGTCAGGGTAGGCTATCTGCTGAAACCAACAACTCCCAAATCTTGCTGGGATAACGAGGCTGTGCTCCATGAGGTCACTCAGGGACCCAGGTTCCTTCTGTCTTGTGCCTCCCCTATCTTCTGGGTGCTCAGAACCTGTCCTTGTCCCTTCTCTCTTCCACATGTGACAGCAGATGGGGAGACAGAGGGAGTAGAGAGTCACACTGGGTCTCAAGGGCCAGACCTGCAGGAGGCAAGCATCACTTCTGCCCTTTTTCTATTGGCCAGAACTTTCCACTGGTCCACTATATTGTCAGGAGGCCTGGAAAAACTGCTCCTCCATGGACTGAGGGAGAAATGTATTGTCTCTGCCCCATCTAGACTCTCACTTTACCTCTGTCCTCGGCTGGTTTGTTTTGGGACCAGGATCTGAATTGCATCATTTAAGAGCAGCACAGCTACCTTGGTCATCTCTGTCATTGTGATTCCCCCCCGCCACCCCGCAAACATCTAAGAAACAGTCCGATGGCTCTAGTTCTGCTCTTAATTAACCTCCAGAGTCAACGTTTTCATGCCAAACCTGGGACTAGAGAAGAGACTTAAAGTCTAATAGACTTTTTGATCTTAATGCTCTTGGGTGTGTGGTTCCCAGTCTGGAGCCCTTTATCCATTGTAGGGCCTTTCCTGCATCCTTAGACTCACTGACTCATTGCTCTAAAGCCGCGTGGGCTGCCCCTCCTCGAGCTTTAGCCAGTTTTCCAAACACACTCACAAACACAAAAGAAAAAATACCCTTTTCTGGAAGAGAACTTCAGACATGTAGAAACACCTTTGAGTATTTGTGAATAAAAGGGTGTGGTCTCTTATCTAAAGCATTAACCGACTGGAGGGAGCTGCTTTCTTTTAAGAAAATGGGGGTGTGGGGTAGCAAGAACAGTACAATTGAATTCCATTCTCTTCCCAGAAGAAAGGTTGTGAAATTGGCCCCAGGTGATAGGGGCCTTGAGCACACGGATGTGGGACCGGGGACTGAGGTACTTACATCCTGCACTCGGGGTGACTCTGGGGACTGAGGTACTTACATCCTGCACTCGGGGTGACTCCGGGGACTGAGGTACTTACATCCTGCACTCGGCTTGACTCTGGGGACTGAGGTACTTACATCCTGCACTCGGGGTGACTCCCGCAACCTCAGGCCTTGGGAAACTTGGACTTTTGTGGATGGCTTCTGGCTTCAGAAAACAAAGAGGAAGAATTTGCAGCCCGTTTGGCATCTTCTAAATATTAGTAGTTTTTAAACCTTATTGATTAATATTAGTAGTTTTTAAACCTTATTGATTTAAAAACTGGAGCGAGAGAGAGAGAGAGAGAGAGAAGGAAAGAGAGAAGGGAAGGGAGGAAAGAAGGAAGGAAGGGAAGGAAGGAGAGGGAAGGGGGGAGAAAGGAAGGGAGAAAAATTTTCTTTTCCCTCCAAGCTCAGCAGTGACATTTCTGGACCGTGACGGCAGCTACTGGGCTGTGTGCTTGTCTCTGAGTTGACCGTCTCTGAGTTGACCGTCTAACCATTGATGCTCAGAGCAGAGAGGGGCGACTGGGGGTGTTATTTACATTGCATCAATGAGTAAGTTCATGTCCTTCAAGATTTACCATATAGTAGCAATACCTTAGTGTTGTGCAATGGTTTATGACTGATAGAAGATGCTCTGCCCATTAACGTCATTTGATCCTCACAGTAAAACATGAGGACATCAGTTCTGAGAGGTGATGGTCACAGTCACACACTTTAATCCCAGGTTGAACCCTGGTCTCAGGGCTTTTAATCTTCTGCTCCCCCCACTTCTTCCCTGTCCGTCCGCCTGTTTCAGGATGAGGATTCCTCAGCAGTATGGGATTCTGAAATGCCTTCTGAAATCACCCAAGTTACACGCAGCTCTTAGCACTGACCGTGTTTTACAGACTCAGGGAACGTTCCCTTCAGAATGATGTGCTTAACAGTAACCCTCAGATACTTCATGCAAAAAAAAAACAACCGGGGGGTCTGGTCAAATATGTGCGAGAGATTCTACCTCCTATGTCCCTCCTCACGCCCCAGTGCACAGTGGCTTCTCTGTGGCTCTGTGGAGTCCTGCAGGGCAATCACTGTTTGCCTTGGTTGAACCCATACATTCCAGGCTTATTTCGGATAGACTCTTCTTTTTCCCTGCACAATACCTGTTCCTCCCATAAAACTCTTTACCTCCTCCCCATTCTTGAATGGGGATTCAAGAATCCCTATTCTTTGAAAATCAGCCATTTCCATTCTGGTTCTTCAGTGGTCCCTGGATTATTTGTGTATAAATGGGTTTTCCTTGTAAATGCGATGGGGGTTATTATCCCAAGGATATCTTTCTGAAGACAGAGAAGAGCTTCTGCCCCTCTTAGGGGTTCATTTCCCATGAACTTTTCACCTACCTTTAGAAACAGGGAAACATAAAAGCCTTTATCTAAATTACTCTAAGGGCTTCCCTGGTGGCGCAGTGGTTGAGAGTCCGCCTGCCGATGCAGGGGACGCGGGTTCGTGCCCCGGTCCGGGAAGATCCCACGTGCTGCAGAGTGGCTGGGCCTGTGAGCCATGGCTGCTGAGCCTGCGCGTCCGGAGCCTGTGCTCCGCAACGGGAGAGGCCACAACAGTGAGAGGCCCGCGTAAAGCTAAATAAATAAACAAATAAATATATAACTCTAAGATTTGCCCAACCCAAGCCTCTCAGGATGTGCCTTTGAGGAAGGTTTGAGCCGCAGCGGTGGCTGCAGGAGTTTCTGCTGATACACAGCGGAGGGTTCACCAGGGAAGAGAGTATCCTGGAGTTAAACAGAAGCTCTTCCAAGGCCTCTGTGCTGTGTGCAGCTGAAGAAGCATCTACACCCTCCCACTCCTCCTCTCCCCCAGTTTAAACAAGGATCAATGGAGCATTTACAGGCTATACCAGATTCTGAGGAGTGATTTCTTTTTCTTTTTTTTTTCTTTTTTTTGCGGTACGCGGGCCTCTCAGTGTTGTGGCCTCTCCCGTTGCGGGGCACAGGCTCCGGACGTGCAGGCTCAGTGGCCATGGCTTACAGGCCCAGCCGCTCCGCGGCATGTGGGATCTTCCCGGACCGGGGCACGAACCCACGTTCCCTGCATTGGCAGGTGGACTCTCAACCACTGCGCCACCAGGGAAGCCCCTGAGGAGTGATTTCTTAACAGAGTGTGTACTTCTGCCTTCTTTCAGGGTAGTAAGTATTTGCCCCCAAATGTACAGCTGGACTGTGAAAGTGCTGGCAGAGAATATTAACACATAAAGCATTTTTGACTGACGGGGCATTTGATCCAGAGAGAACTGTGAACAAAAAGCTACATCTTTAAAAATGATCCCGTTTGAAAGTTGGTGAGGGCATAAATGACATAAAATTGGCCGTATGTTGATTAAAAAAAAAACAAAAAGATCCCATTTGAACCAGCCAAGAAACCAAGGTGTGGGGAAGCTAAGTGCTGCGGTCTGAATGTATCTGTGCAACTAAATTTATGTATTGAAATCCTAACTCCCAAAGGGAAGAGGTAGGGCCTTTGGCAGGTGCTGACGTCATGAGGCTTGAGCCGTCATGAATGGGATTCACTAATCCCATTAATCTCTTACAAAAGAGACCCGACGGAGTTCCCCTGCCCCTTCCACCATATGAGGACACAGTGAGCAGAGGCCAGCTATGAAGCAGGAAGATGGCTCTCAGCAGAACCTGACCATGCTGGTGCCTTGATCTTGGACTTCCAGCCCCCAGAACTCTGAGAAACGAATTTCCATTGTTTATAAGCCACCCGTCTGTGGTGTTCTGTTAGAGCAGCCTGAATGGACTGAGACACTAAGTAACGTGTTGACTCTACACAACACATTGGAAAGAGTGCACGTGTTCGTTGGGGAAGCCGGGTAGCACGCTGGAAGGGGCTCTGGACTGGGAACGGGTCATCTGTCATCTGCCCTTTGTTCAAGGTCAACCTTGGCGGAAGGCTCTTGCTGCACCCCAGTTCCTTCCTTCATCTTGGGAGATGCCTGATCCAGAGGGCATCTTCCCAGCTCCTGGCATCCTCGTTTCCAAGAACCTTCTCCTCTGCTGACCTCTTGCACACTTCCGTGGCCACTTCATCACCGGCAACTGCTCTGTCTTGAAATCTGTTCAAACAAATTTTGGGCACGAGTTCCTCCCTCCCCAGCTTGCTGGTGTGCTTGCCTCCACTCTGACCTTGCTGGATCTCAGCAGGACCTCTCTGTTCCCTTGGGCCTCTCCCGTGATCATCTCCTTCCCTGTATTTAGCTTGGAGCCCACAGTCCATCATTTCAAGCTCTCTCTTGCTAGCATCCGCTTTCAAATGTTTTGAACCTTAATCTACAGTAAGGAATATAATTTACATACGACCTCTGACTCATATGTACATATATTTGTACACATACATACAAACCTGCATAGACCTCTCCCAACTTTAAAACAATCATAATTATTTAAAAATCTCTCCCTGGACATCAGTTCTTATGACTGTAGCCTTATGTCTCTCCTTATCTTCACCAAGTTGTAAGGGTCATCTGTATAAACTCTTAGTTTCCTATGGCTGCTTTTACAAATGATTACCCAGCACAGGCTTATTCTCTTACAGTTCTGGAGGTCAGAAGTCTAAAATCAAGGTGTTGGCAGGCCTGCATTCCTTCTGGAGGCTTCAGGGCACAATCTGTTTCCTTGTCTTTTCTAGTTTCTAGAAACCGCCTACATTTTTTGGCTCATGGCTGCCCCATTCCAACCTCTGGTTCTGTTGCCACACCTCCTTCTTCTGACTTTGACCTTCTTGCCTCCCTCATTTAAGGACCCTTGGAATGACACTGGTCCCTCCCAGATCAGCCAGGATCATCTTGCCACCTCAAGATCTTTAACTTAATTATAATTGCAAAGTCCCTTTTATAATGTAAAGCAACATATTTATAGGTTCTGGGGACTGGTCCCTGTGGACATTTGGGGGGGTGGGCATTATTCCGTCTACCAGGTGAACCATCTTAGATTTCCTTAACTTCCACTCCCTTTCAGCCTTTTCTAAACAGGCTTCTGTTCCCCACTCACCATCCCAAATGCCTCTCCAAATGGTCCTTGATGCCCTCCATGTTGCTGAAAGCAGTGGGCAGTTCTAACTGTCCTTCTTTGGACCTCTTAGCAGCTTCTGACATAGTCGGCCAATCAGAATGGGGCATGGAAAGCACCTATGGGGGCCATAAGGTGGGCGGGCCAATGGCTTGTCCTCATGAGGGTTTCCTGCTGTCACTGTGGAGGAGGATCTAGTGCGGATGGGATGGGGTCAGCTGCAGAAAACGGGGTTCCATGGCTCTCCATGCCCTATACATCAGCCACAGGCTCCACAGTATCTAGACTTTCTTTATTAGTGTAGAGTATTGGTCACGAAACTGCAGGTAAAGGTTTTTTAAACAAACGTTTATCTACCAACAAAAAAGTACACAGATCCTAAGTGCGTAGCTCGGTGAACTTTCACAGAGTAAAGCATGTATCCCCCCTTCAGGTCAAGAAACAAAACTTTGCCAGCACACACGCGCTCCCTGTCACGTCCCCTCCCTGTCACCTAACCCCTCTCTTCCCAAAGGTCGCGCTCTCCTGGGGAGGCATGGGTGGTTTTTAAATTTTTGCCCTTTTATATAGACTTTCTTTCTGAGAAGTTTTAGGTTCACAGCAAAATTGAGCAGAAAGTTCAGAGACGTCCCGTATATCCCTTTCCCCCCCGACCCCGCACACACAGCCTTCCCCACTGTCAGCATCCCACACCAGCAGTGCATCTGTTACAATCAGTGAACCTACTTTGACACCTGTTATCACCCAGAGTCCATAGTTTACGCTAGGGTTCACTCTTGATGTTATACATTCTTTGGGTTTTGACAAACGTATAATGATATGTATCCCCCAGTATAGTATCAGACAGAATGGTTTCATTGCCCTAAAATTCCCCTGTGCTTCACCTATTCATCCCTCTCTCCCCCCACACCTCTGGCAACCACTGATGTTTTCACTGTCTCCACAGTTGCGCCTTTTCCTGAACACCATATATTTGGAATCACACAGTGTGGAGCCTTTTCAAATTGGCTTGTTTCACTTAGTCATATGCGTTTGTTTCCTCTGTGTCTTTTGTGGCTTCATAGCTCATTTCATTTAGTGCTCAATAATATTCCATTGTTGGACCTAGGCGTAGGTTTTCGAAGAAGGAATTGGACCGCGTCTAGAGCAAGCTTTACTGCTGAAGTATCTTCCTTGAACTTGTATTAGTGTTAGGACTGACGTACCGGGAAGGAGGCTCCCCTCCCCCCTCAAAGTGCAGAAGGGCCTAAAAGACCTGGAGTTAGTCAATTCTACGCATTGAGCTTCTGCCTCTAGAATATCACTCAGAATGTGAATACGGTATGCAGGGGGGCTCGGGCCCCTGTGCTGCATCGTGCTGTGTTTTGAGGTAAATGGTCCCACGGAGATCAAGTTTGTTTACTGGGCACAGAGTACGTGACACATAGGGTGAAGAAAGGTGATGGCCCGAACACAGCAGAAGTTTCTTTCTCACTCATATGACAGTCTGTGGAGCAGGCAGCAATTCCCTCCGTGAATCCAGGACCCAGGCCCCTTCCGTCTTGTGGCTCCACCTGCCCCAGGGCCTTATCATCACCTTCATTTAGCCAGAGTAACACATGGCCTTTTGCACAAACCATAAACATGAAGCTGAAGCCATGCTCCCAGAATTAATTTAACATTTCAGTCAGCCGATCATCTCCATGAGTGCTGCGTGATGGACAAGAAAGTTTTAATGACGAAGCTAAAGCGTGGGGGTACCCGTCTGGGAAGCCTCAGGGTGGGTGCTGGCCTGGGGGCAGCCTAAGGGCCACCGTGAGTTCCCTGGTGTGGCTCAGCTCAGCTCATAATGCTGAGATCCCACAAATGATCTTGTACAAATCAAATCATGGCTTAATCAGGGCTCACCTGTGTATCCTACAGGATGACACTGACCTGGGGCCCTAGGACCACCAAGGGGCCTCTTCCTGGCCCCTCTTGGTGCCCTGAGGGGTTTGAGTGACCTTATGAGTGACAGCATTTCGCCAAGCAGGACCTTGACTCACATGCCTGCTGCCTGATGGCAGTTTTGCTGCTCAAGCTAGACTTTGCTTCTCTAAGCAAAGTTAAATCAGGGTAGCTGATGTCTTGGCCTTTCTTATGATGATTGTCATGGGCGGGAAGGAAAAAAAAGGAGTCACAGTGAAAGACCTACGGTCTGGATGCAGTGTGCTGTCAAGGGCGCCCGGTCTCCATCTTCAGGTGGGCAGGTGTGGATTGGCTGGTGTGCCCACCGTACGGCAGAGCATCTCAGTCCCTTTTCTGTGACTGTCAGGGAAGCCCAGGGAGCTGGACTGGGTGCCTTTTGCAGAGCATTACGGCCCAGAGAGGATTTTGAAAGCCAAGCAGGATTAGCTGGAACACGGCCTGGCCGTGTGGGAACTGGGGAGCTCTAAGGCTGCCTTCCTACACTCTCCCTCTTCCCCCTCAGAGGCCGAAGGCTGCCAGACCGTCTCCCACACACCTCACCAGAAAGTCCCTGGCTTCCCTCCCAGCCGCCTTGCGACTGACCTCGTGAGGTGTGAGAAGGAGGAAAGGAATCTATGTTTCAGATGAACCTTCCCTCCTCCTTCCTGAGAAAACATCCAGGCCGCCAGCGCTCCTCCGAGCCCAAGGCCCAGCTCAGCTCAGCCAGCCAGCTGGAGACGCAGGGGTCGGGAGCCTGTATGAGTTTGCCGGGGCTGCTGTAACAAATGACCACTAACTTGAGTGACTGAAAACAACAGAAATACATTCTCTCAGAGTTCCAGAGGCCCGAAGTCTGAGATCAAGGTGTCCGGAGGGCCGTGCTGTCTCTGAAGTTTCTAAGGAAGAGTCTTTCCTCGCCTCTTCCAGCTCCTGGTGGCTCCCAGCAATCCTTGGTGTTCTTGGCTTGTAGAAACATGGCTGTCTGCCTCTGTGTCTCTTCTCTTCTCATCAGGACACGGGTCATACAGGATTAAGGGCCTTTCTTACTCCAGTCTGACCTCATCTTAACTAATTATGTCTGCAACGACCCTATGTCCAAATAAGGTCACATTCTGAGGTTCCGGGTGAACATGAATTTGGGGGGATGGGACACTATTCAACCCATAACAGAGCCCCACCATCCTCCCCTTCCCTTCCCTTCAGAGAAGGCCCTTATCCCATGCAGGGGGCCTGCCTTGCTTTCTTCTCCAGGACTGAGGCAGGCCCAGGAGTGGTTTCCTAAAATAAAACGGCATCCCCTCGCCCCAGGAAGGCCTGGCCCAGCTAGTGGGAGATCAGAGAACCCGAGTCTCCCCCAGGACAGGCATCTACATGCCCAAGAGACACCTACTCGCATTTTTTTCCTGCTTTATAGAGATGCTTCGGGACTTCATGGCTCCTGACCCGTCCTTTAGTGCTTCCTGGAGGGAAGGAGCCCTTGGAGGCTTGCAATGTGCCATTCCAGACCAAGGTTTCAGGCCCAGATGGAAAAACGAGCATCCGCTCCCTCCGCCCCAGCTCCGGGCCTGTCTGGTGTCCTGTCCAGGCAGCAGCTGAGGAGGCCCCGCCCACACCTTCCTCACTGACCAGCTCCTCCCTCCGGGGAGCCGAGGTCCTCCTGCCCCAGAATCCATGAAGGAGTGGTGAACTCCTGGGCCTCTTGTAACCCGGCTGCATATTTTCTAGGCTACCTAACCAAACTCCTGCAAAACCACACCGCCTATGCCTGTGATGGGGACCATCTGGATCTGCACTGCCCTCGGCATTCGACGATAAGTGTCCAGTCGGCATTTTATGGGCAAGATTACCAAACATGTAGCGCGCAGCAACCTGCCTCTCGGAGAGAAGACAGCTTAACCTGTGTGGCGCCCACCACACTGCAGGTATTGCCTTTCCTAGATGGTTTAAGATGACAAAATGGGTTTCTCTCTCTCTCCCTCTCTGTCTCTCTCTCTGTGTATATACTTGTGATTCTATAGTGTACTCAAAGCAAACCCGCTCCATGAAAATCTCAATGTAGACAAATCACGGATTTTGCAGGCGAGCTAGTCTTTGCTTCTCAAAAGGATTCTTTACCAAACGAGTCTAAATAGAATTCCTGCTTCTTGCAGAGCTCCCTTAATACACTTGCAGAATGAAGTTATTCACAGGCACACGCCTCCCTGCAATAAAGTATCATCATGTTGGGCTTTAACCTCCAGGCCTACGTTGCCTATCAGTACCCCGGGAGAGAGGAAAGGCTGTGCATTCTTTAGTGGAAACCACAAGGCAGACATCAGAAGTCATGATCAAATTCTTAGAGAATGCACTCAAGGAAGGGGAATATCACTAATTATCTTTTTTTTTTTTTTTTTTATGGTTTGCTTCTCTAGTTGTAGATAATCATGTTATTCTTGTTTGGAGCTATTTTGGGCAGTCTCTACTGGTCCGTCCTTGATAGTACCAGGAATTAGGGGTGGGGGGTGGCTGACTCATTCTTTTTTCAGTAGGCATTGGGGAAATATGTGGTCTACGGGGAGGTCAAAACTAATATAACAATGATGATTTTAGACTATTCTGGCTTTCAATTATCCAGACAACCTCTATTCTGCTCTCCCAGGCCCCTCCACGTTTATAACTAGTTAGCTAAGATTATGGAGTCACTTGGCCTTGGATTTTTTTAATGCCTCCAAAGTTCCCTATGAATCCATTGGAGTCATGGTGGTTAGAGCAGATAGGTGGCAAATTAGATGTCAGCTTGATTTTGTCAGTTGTGGGAAATGTGGGTGGTGGTAAATTTCCTCGGCGGACTGAGGAGAAATGGAATTAGCTCTGATGCTGTGCAGCTCTCCCTAAGGCCGGAAGAGGAGAAGCAAACATAAAATGATCATGTAAGGATTTTTCTATTTTGTCTACTGTGTATTACTTCCAAGCTAAGCATTGTAGTACTGGGTGGTCATGTGATTGGTAAAGACACCAACTGAGGAGCCAGAAGAATGTGTTTGAATGAATCCCCTGGTTTCCACACCCTGAGGAGAGACAACGTGTGTCTTCTGGAGACAAGCAATTACTTTACTTGTGTGCCCCACCCTACCCCCAATCCTTCCCTGTACCTTGAGAATGTTCCCTTTCCTCCCCCCAACACTCTTGCCCACCTATCCCGGGTACCCAGGCTTTCTGCTGCCCTCCTAGGGGCATAAAAAGAACGTGGCCAGTGCCACCAGGGCGGCAGTGCCTGCTTTGTGAACGTATGAACTCCTGGCATCCTGCGGTTCCAAAACATGGGCACCTTGCCCTCCAACACGGACGCCTGCCCCTGCCGGGCATCCCCGAGGGAAGAGGATGTTGCCATAACTGGGCAGACAAGTCAGAATTTGTGAACACAATTCTGATGCTGTGCAGAGGGTTTGTTTGCCAGAAACATCCCCGCGCGCTAGGAGATCCTTTACTTTGTCTTTTAACCTGTGTTTGGGAGCTGAGGCAAGGTGCTTCCTCAGGGGGCAGTTGCTTAACGTAGGAGAGAACAGGTTGATGTCCACACAGGAGCACCTCACCTGATCTAGCCCACGACTGAATGGCTATAGGAAGTCCCCTCTCTGCAACTTCCAGCTGTAATACAGTTTGGAAAGAGCTCTGCCCTTGGGTCCCATTCCATGGCTGTAACACGAAGAGCCATCCAAGGGCTGAGTTATTTCACGATACCCCTCGGCCGTGGAATATGCACCATGATCTGGGGGTCCTTGGGGTTTCCCTGGGCATTTTTCCTGATTTTACGCACATCCACGGGGCCCCTGAGGTGACGGGGGATACCTGGTAGGGCCAGCATCCTTCACGGAGATATTCCATGAGCCACTATGAGAACATGGCGACTCAGACAGGCCCGTGAATCAGCACTAAATTCAGTCCAATAGTAATAAGTAGATTCTTGGGGACATTTTTACTGTACTTGGTGTGGATGACCTCTGTGTTTGTCGTCGGCAGGGCCTGATCCGTTTGGGAGCTGGAAGGGCAGCAGCGTGACGCTGGCCCATCTGCGACCCAGTACTGGGCGTTCCCCAAGCTTCCGCAGAGCAGACTCACTCACAAAGGTGTGATCTGCTTGGAAAAGGTCGGGAAAGATTTGAAGGAAAGCTTTTTTTAAAATTTATTTTTATAAAGGAAAAATTTTAAGCCAAATGCTCAACAGAAAGCCTGCATATTCCACCCAGAAAATTGCTCCACCAGGAAAAGTGGGTCCCACGTCCTTGAGGTTAGCTAAGGTGGGAATCAGCTTTTTTTTTTTTTTTTAACATCTTTATTGGAGTATAATTGCTTTACAATGGTGTGTTAGTTTCCACTTTATAACAAAGTGAATCAGTTATACATATGTTCCCATATCTCTTCCCTCTTGCGTCTCCCTCCCTCCCCGCCTCCCTATCCCATCCCTCTAGGTGGTCACAAAGCACCGAGCTGATCTCCCTGTGGTATGCAGCTGCTTCCCACTAGCTATCTATTTTACGTTTGGTAGTGTATATATGTCCATGCCACTCTCTCACTTTGTCACAGCTTACCCTTCCCCCTCCCCATATCCTCAAGTCCATTCTCTAGTAGGTCTGTGTCTTTATTCCTGTCTTACCCCTAGGTTCTTCATGACCTTTTTTTTTTTTTCTTAGATTCCATATATATGTGTTAGCATATGGTATTTGTTTTTCTCTTTCTGACTTACTTCACTCTGTATGACAGACTCTAGGAGAAATCAGGCTCCCTGACTTCAGACTATACTACAAAGCTACAGTAATCAAGACAGTATGGTACTGGCACAAAAACAGAAATATAGATCAATGGAACAGGATAGAAAGCCCAGAGATAAATCCACGCACATATGGTCACCTTATCTTTGATAAAGGAGGCAAGAATATACAGTGGAGAAAAGACAGCCTCTTCAACAAGTGGTGCTGGGAAAACTGGACAGGTACATGTAAAAATATGAGATTAGAACACTCCCTAACACCATACACAAAAATAAGCTCAAAATGGATTAAAGACCTAAATGTAAGGCCAGAAACTATCAAACTCTTAGAGGAAAACATAGGCAGAACACTCTATGACATAAATCACAGCAAGATCCCTTTTGACCCACCTCCTAGGGAATCAGCTTTTTAATTTTCATTAGTTGGCCTGTGTTTGGGTTGGGGTCTCCAAGGCGTCCCCCAGATGCTGAGCTCCCCTGCGGCCAGCATCAGGTGTTTCTAAGGATGAAGAGCTGTGACTACGGTTCCCGCCCCCCATAGCCCTCTGTCAGCTTTAAAACCAGGGATCCCTCCCAGAAGGGGGCCTCCGAGTCCCCTCCAGTCCACACTCCACAGTACCCTGATTTTGCTCCCGTCCCTGGGAGCCTCCGTGATGCAGCACTCTTGCCAAAACTGTCAGCAGTGGTGCCAGGTGAGCCAAATAGGAGCTGGTTTTCTGAGGGAGGCCTGGCACTCTTGGAGCAGGTTTCGTTTTGGGGGAGACGTGGGGAGACAGGCAGCCGACCTGGTCAGCCGCGTGCGGGTGCTTCCATCTTAGACACAGCTGGTGCCAGCGAGAAGGTTTTAAAACGGGAGCCCCAGGCCAGGCAGGCAGGTGCCCTTCCTCCTGAGAGCCCAGAGCAGCCCAGGTGTAGAGTCTCGCAGACACTGTGTGTGGTTCTCAAGCCTATCCCTTTTCTACCCCCTCATTTTAGAAGGTGCTGGACGAATGCCAGAACCAGCGGACCTGCCACCTCCTGGTCAATAGCCGTGTTTTTGGACCTGACCTTTGTCCAGGAAGCAGTAAATACCTCCTGGTCTCCTTTAAATGCCAACCTAGTAAGTAACTTGCGAGGGGCACAGCATGCACAGGGGGTGGGTTCCCTGACGACAATGCTCCTCCAGCTGACGTTCGTCCAGCTTCGAAACTCTTGTTCATAGGAACGTCGGGGCCCCATCCCACCTGCTTTTTTAGTTTGTGTGTATTTGTGTGCGTGTTGTGTGCGCACGCGCACCGATCTGTGTGAATTCTTGCAAATCCCTGAATTTTAAAAAATCCTTCCTAATATGTAAAACTTGGTTGTCCTGATGCTAAAGATGCCAGGTGACAAGAGACTGCAATAGCTTTTCCCCAACGTGAGGAGCTGGTTCTCCTTTGCAGAGGAAGGCTTGTTATGAGGCTCCCCCTCCCCCGGCTGCAGGGCAACTTATTCTTCTGAGGGGGCTGGTGGCACAGCTGCCACCTGAGACCCGGATTCCAGATCTTTACAGACTGGCTTCTTCCCACTTTCACCTTCAGCGGGGGCTCCTGAAGCAGCATGTTTCCTAAGGAGAAAGAAAGAGGAAGAGGACTTGGCAGGAGCAAGCTCTTCTATTCTGATTCTTGCACTTCTCTCCACTGACTTCCGCCATTTCTAACGCACACCAGTTTTGTGGTTAACCCATTGCAGGCTAAAAATAATTGCTGTTCCATGAGGAGGTCACACCTCCAGGCGTGGAGGGTCTGCCTGAGAGAAGCCATAGGTAATTACGGGTTCCTGGTAATACTTGGAAAACTTGTTGAAAGACAGCAGTGTTCTAGCAACAACATTTAGCCAAACATCAGGGATAATAATTTGTAAAATTCTGTACCGCCACAGCAGTGCAACCGTTCTCATTGTTTTGCATCTTGTTCTGTGTTGGTTTCTGCCTCTGGAGCCCAGCATCTCCCAAGACACTGGTGGCCTGGGTTCCTGTGGCGGGTGAGGCATCAGCCATACGCATGGAACGGTCTCAGGCACACGTCTTCAGACAAAGCCCTGGATGCTTTGGCAAATATCCAGGCTTCTGTCTCAAATCCTTTCCTTGCTGGGACCCAGATACCTTAGAACAGCCCTATGGCTCAGCGCCCCTACTCTGCATCCAAACATACACTCAAACTCACTCATACTCACACGTGCACCCACGTACACACTATCACACACTCACAATGCACACGCTATCACACACGATGCACACACCTGGACTCTCACACGTATACACTATCACACCCATACACACTATTATACGCATATGCACTGTCACACATGTAGTCATACCACATACACACACTCACAAGTACACACAATCACAAGCTCTCACAAGCAGGCCCAAAGTTTGCAGAACAGCCGAAACTCCCCTGCTCCCCACCCAGGGGTTCTCAGCAACTCCTGCCCTACCTCGCAGACTCAGGAAAATCACTTCTAGATGCCCATGTTTTTAGTAGCATCCTCCCTCTGCTGAATCTCAAAAAATGACCACACCCCCTAGGGCTTCCCTGGTGGCGCAGTGGTTGAGAGTCCGCCTGCCAATGCAGGGGACACGGGTTCGTGCCCCGGTCCGGGAAGGTCCCACATGCCGCGGAGCGGCTGGGCCCTTGAGCCATGGCTGCTGGGCCTGCGCATCCGCAACGGGAGAGGCCACAGCAGTGAGAGGCCCGCGTACCGCAAAAACAAACAAACAAACCAACAAAAAATGACCACGCCCTGGCCATGGTTTTGGCCACGCCCTTGGCCTCACCCTTGACTGTCTTAGCTTTCCCTTCTTTTTCTCTTCTGCCCATTTATTGTGATATTCTCTCACATTTTCTATATGTTGGAAATAGTTCATAATAAAAAGTTGGACAGGACCAGCCTTTAGAAGAAGTGAAAAGACCCTTATGAAATTGGCAGGACCCTGGATAAGCCAGTGCTGGGCCACAGTCTTGTTTCTACAGTGGGCAGTTAGGTCTGTTTGCTAATTTCATTTCCTCAAACACTTATTAAGCACCTGCTGTGCACAGGTGTGGGCCACGTTTTGGTTATGAAGAGAACTCACATCTCACAGAGGATTCCTGGATGGTGGTTCTGTCTTGGGTGATTTCCAATGTCCCTTCATAAAGCGAGCATTTATTGAGATCTTCACATAGCCAGTTGCTTCTCATTCTTTAGATTCTAGGCCAAAGACCTCCTTTCTCCAGAAGGACCTTCTCTGTCCAAAAAAATATCTAAAGAAGATCCCTGCACCCTTGGTACTGTGCAAGAAGCTCACAGGAGGAGTTGACCTCGGCAGGAACTCAGGGAAGGCTTTCCCGGCAGACGGTGACAACCTTCTGGGGTAGAGTCAGGGCACAGAAAGCTGACTCCTTACAGAGGCCTGTGGCAGGGGTGGCACAGGGTGGTGCGGGGGCCGGAAGGAGCAAAAGGAGCCCTAGGCAGAGAGCTGGAGCATGATCCAGGGCCCTGATGGCCAGGGAAGTGGGTGGAGTCTTCCTGTAGGGCAGCATTGAAGCAGGGAGGCTACTCGGCTGGGGTGGTAGAGGCCCCTCTGGCTGCCCTGTGTGTAACAGATTTGAGGGGCAGAGCCCTTGCATCTTAGTCTGTTTGAATTGCTACAACAAAATGCCATAATTTAAGTGGCTTATAATCAGCAGAAATTCATTTCTGTCAATTCTGGAGTGCTGGGAAGGCCAGGATCAAGGTGCAGATTTGGTACCTGCTGAGGGCCTGCTTCCTCATAGGCGGCTGTCCTTTTTGCTCTAACCACACGGCGGAGGGGCGAGGAATCTCACTGGGGTCTCGTGTACCAGAGCACGGATCCCATTCATGGGGGCTGCGTACTCATGACCTCATCACCTCCCAAAAGCCCCACCTCCTGATACCATCACATGGGCATCAGGATTTCAGCATATGAATTGTACGAGGACACAAACATTCAGACCAGAGCCCCTGGGCTTCGCTGGTGGTGCAGTGGTTAAGAATCCGCCTGCCAATACAGGGGACATGGGTTCGAGCCCTGGTCCGGGAAGATTCCACATGCTGTGGAGCAACTAAGCCCATGCGCCACAACTACTGAGCCTGCGCTCTAGAGCCCGTGAGCCACAACTACTGAGCCCACGTGCCACAACTACTGAGCCCACGTGCCACAACTACTGAGCCCGCGAGCCACAACTACTGTGCCCGTGAACCTAGAACCCACCGCAATGAGAAGTCCGCGCACCACAACAAAGAGTAGCCCCCACTCACCACGACTAGAGAAAGCCTGCGCACAGCAACGAAGACCCAATGCAGCCAAAAATAAATGAATAAAAGAAACCAGAGCCCCTCGTGTGACCTGGACTTTGGTGGCCTAAAGCACTGCCGTTTAGGTGGCAGCACCTATTGCTGCTATGAAGTAGGGGTGGAAGTGAGGTCCCCGCACCCTCCTGTCTCTTTTTCTGCAACCCTGTCACCTCCTGAGGCTCTTCTCCATGGCCCCAGTTCCAGCCCCTGCATAACACTCTAATGGTCCAAAGGCCCCACGGCTGCACCCAGGTACGCGTGGAGCCAGCCGTTACCGTGAGAGCCAGTTATTCCCATCTCTTCCCAGCCGTGCCTGTGTGCAGTGAAACCTGCCCTGATGGAAGTTCTTACACCAGGGAGATTGGCTAAGGCTACAAATCAGGGCTTACTTGTATGTTTGTTTTTTTGGAGAGTATTTTACCAACAATCCTCACTAGAATCTTCTTTTCCCCGATCGCGCGCCGTGCTTCACTTCCTCCCTAAATGTCATCCCTTCAGAGAATTCTGGTTTCAGTGAGTCTTTGAATTTAGGGTTCATGTTCCTGTCTGCCGTGGAGCTGCTGTGTGACCTTGGGCAGTGGAGGGAAACTTTCTGAGGCTCCATAACTCAATTATAAAATGAAGGTAAAGCGCCCTCTACCTAGGGCTGTTGTACAGACTAAAATTACAGTGCTGTACGTAAAATGCTTAGCACGGCACCTGGCATGGACTTGAGCTCAGCGACTGGTAGCTATTATTCCAAGAGGCAGATCAAAGTAGTTCTTGCTAAAGATGTGAATGACTGAAAGGCAGTGATATACCAATGGCTGGGGGTGCAGGGGGGTGCGGTCTGCCCTGAGTGCAGGCAATAGCAGGGTGCACTGTCTGCTGAGAATTTAAAAAGACAATAGAAGAGACCAAGTACCTGTCTGCATGTTAACATTGCCATGCCCTGGCAGTCATAAATAATGTCAATAATAACATGTTCCCGTCATGGCAGATCACTCCACATGCCCATCTTTGAAAGGCCACTGCTGACATGCAGATGTGCCTATGCATTGTTTTTTGTTTGTTCGTTTGTTTTTATAAATTTATTTATTTTTGGCTGCTTTGGGTCTTCGTTGCTGTGCACGCGGGCTTTCTCTAGTTGCGGCGAGCGGGGGCTACTCTTTGTTGCGGTGCGCGGACTTCTCACTGCGGTGGCTTCTCTTGTTGCGGAGCATGGGCTCTAGAGCACAGGCTCAGTAGTTGCGGCACAGGGGCTTAATTGTACCGCGGCATGTGGGATCTTCCCAGATCAGGGCTCGAACCTGTGTCCCCTGTGTTGGCAGGGGGATTCTTAACCATATGCATTGTTAAAGAGGAATGCATCGCACACAAAGACCTCTAATTAGGCGAGAGAATTTGTTGCTGTTGTCCTTTAAGCAGAGTCGTGGTTCTACCTCTACCCAGACTCCTGGGTCAACCATCCGAACCCACAGAGATGTTGGCAACCCGTTTCTGGAAGGCTGCCCACACTCTAACCCAGCTCTAACACAAATTCTAGTTCTCTAAGAAAAGCAGCAATTATGTTAATGGTCCCATTGTTTTTAGAACCCAGAAATGTCACTCTTAGGTGATAGTGAATTAGTACGCTCCCAAGGAACCAAAGGACTCAACATCATACAGCGCTAACCTCCAAGCACATAACGTGACACTCCCAGGCCCCTCCATTCCAGGAGATGATTTGCCCATATTCTGGGGACAGAAATCACTGGAGGCCTTACATGGGAGTGTCATGTTACTCTGGGTGAGTTTGGCTGGTACCGAGGCTGGAACCTTTCATGAACGTGTCTTAATAAATCAGAGAGTTGGGGGCTACTAAATGCGTTTCATGACATGCCTTAAAAAAGCTCATCTAATTTTTTAAAACTTCTGATAAAAAAAGAAAGAAACCATTCCTGTTGAAAAGTTTCCGGGTTACGGAGATAAGGCTTGCTTTCTGTCCTGTTTTCTCCCTCCTCCTTCTTGGCAAGCTCTGCCAATGGAAGGCAGTTCACCAAAAATTCTTAGCATTTTTGGTATTCTCCTAGTTGGAAGGGTACTTGAGCTCTTTTGGTGTGTCTACTAGGCCCTCTGTTCTGCATCAAAGGCTGTTGCTCACGCTGGACCTTTGAAGTCAGGCAATATTTCGGAGTTGGTGGGATTTAGTGTTTACTCATCAAAAGCACTGAAAAACTCATACCAGTGCGGATATGACTCACCGAAATCAAGCCCTCCAATGTCAAGGTCAGACACAGTGTTCTTTTTATTTAGAAAAAGGAAACAAAACTTTTCTTGGCTCTAAGTTTAAACTGTTATATTAAGATTCCAGTGAGTGGGTAAAGGGCCTCCTAGACATTTGCTTAGTCATCACCTGACTTTTCCCTCCTCTGATGGGTCCTCAACTCTGTTCACATACTAAAAAGGACGATGATTCTGTGAGCATCTGTAACCTGGTTTCTGCTCTGCACCTTTCATTCATGAATCTTCCCATCATCATGTTTTAAAGAACCATTGCCCAAGCTTTCCAGCGCCAGAGCTGATGGTAATCTTGAGATCCTAAAATGTTTCCTTCAAGCAGTTCAAAACTTTGGCCTCACTGCTACGTCTCTGTTTTCAGGAGAGAGGCATGGGAATTTACAAGTTACCGAAAGGTGGCATTTCTATTAGGAAATTATTTTCTGTCATGTTTTAAGTTTGGGACTTAAGCATCAGTGATTCCAGGATGTGAAGGTCCCACCAGCCACCGTTGCGCCGTTGTTTACTGCTCATGCCTTCTTCTGCAGGGAATTTCAGATTGGTTTGATCACAACCCCGAGTGAGAAAAACATTTTACGTTTTGGCCCTACATAACGCACACTCAACTGAAAAAATCTTTTATAAACTACTGTTTATCCTTACTTTGCGTGATGCACTTTGATGTTTTCTGAGCTATTCTTTATTTTTTTTTAATTTCTAATCACAACTCAGCAAATTAATTTTATGACCTATTAATGGGCCTCAAATGACAATTGGAAAACTTTGGCTTCAGGGGATCAGGCTATACCTCCCATCCAGGAACGAAAAGTGGAACAAAAACATGAATGGGAGAGAGAAGTGAAAGACAGGTTGACTGTGAGGGTGATGGAGGGTGTGGGCTAGTTTTCCTTCCTCCTTCTTCCCATCCTAGGCAGCCCGTGACACCCTGAGCAGCTCCTGGAATTTAGCTCTCGTTTGCTGTTGACACCAATGCTTGTCTGGCTGAAAGATGTGCCTCAAAGTAGAAAAAACTAGGACTGGGGTGATAGATTGGGGCTAGCATTTTTTCATGATTTTTCTTATACAAACGTTTGGGTGAGGGAGGGAGAGAACCCCACATGCAAAGAAATAACCATGGTCCCCTTTATGTTTTGCTTTGCTTTTATCTTGCAAGGTGTAAAATAAGTGGGAGGCTAGGAAAAGACATTTATAACATGAAAGAGACAAAAGTTCAAAAGTTAGCATCCAGCATCTATGAATCACTCCTACAAGTGATTTCTAAAGATCTGAAACACAACATGCAAAGGATGTAAAGAGGGGGCTCACGGAAGGGCTGTTTTGAGTAGTAAATTCACTGATACATTTAAAGATCCTAGAACAAGGCCTAAGTTCAGAGAAGGTGCAAACATCAGCTATTGTTATTTTTAAAATACCTTTGTTGAGGTGTAATTTACATAGCAAAACATTCACCCATTTTAACTGTACAATTAAATGATTTTTAGTAGATGTACTGAGTGTACAGCCTCAACCGTCCAGCAGTAGAACATTTCCATCATCTGAGGATGTTTCCTTGTGTCCATTTGCCATTGTCACTTCGTGTCCCCAGCTCTCAGCCTCAGGAGACCGCTAATCTTCATTCTGTATCTAGAGGTTTGCCTTTGCTGGATAGCTCACAGAAATAGAATCACACGTTAGGTAGTCTGCTGTGTCTGCAGTGTCAACTATTATTACTTTAAAAAATCAAATCATTATTAAAACATTTCAGTCAATTGAATGGTTTTGGGGGAACACTCTTTTAAAAAAAAAACCAATGAACTGTATTTTCTCCAGGGCGCATTTATAATGTCAACTCTATATGATGTTGCAAAGGGAAGTTTCACTGTGGTACACGGAATAAACAAATAAACTTTTCCTAAATTCTTTGGGAACAGACTATAAGCTGGAATTGTCCTCTCCTAGGACCCACGCCAGCCCAAGGGCCTGTTGTTCCTGGATCACCAGACTTGGGGCCAACTTTTCACACCTCTTCAAAGAGGGATTCTTTTTTTTTTTTTAATATTCTTTTTCACGTTCTTTTGCATTCTGGTTTATTACATGATATTGAATATAGTTCCCTGTGCTCTACAGTAGGACCTTGTTGTTTCAAAGAGCGATCCTTCACAGACACTGTGCCTTGCTTTTTTTCCTTTGCTAGACAAGGACATAATTTACTTTCCTATCATTTCTCTTTCTCTTTGTAAATACACAAATGGAATACTAGAATGTTATGAAGTTGGGTGGTGCGGTTTAGCTGGACTCTCTCCTTAACTTAATCTTCCATCAGGTAATTCCTGGTCTTTACCTGTGTGAGTCCCAGTATGGCATTTGAGAAGAGGCTCCCTTCGATTAAGGAATGTGGGACCTCAAGTGGGGAGAGAGAGAAACTCCCTTTATGGCCTGGCCCAGGACCTGGCCCAGGGAACCCTGCTGTCTTCACCCTGGCATCTCTCCTCCTCCGTTTGGTCCTTAGTGTAATTCCTGGGTCTTTGCACTTGTTGACCCTCTTCCCGCAGAGGATTTTGCAGGGTCAGGGAGCCCATGGCAGGCAGGACCATCCCGACTCTCCCCTTCCTGGGGTGCAGCCCCGCGAGGAATGGGACCTGGCCAGGACGCGGGCAGTGCTTACTGATTCCTTCTGAGGAAGCTGATGGTGCCACCGATTTTTGTTTCTGCTTCAGATGAATTAAAAAACAAAACTGTGTGTGAAGACCACGAGCTGAAACTGCACTGCCACGAATCCAAGTTTCTCAACATCTACTCAGCGACCTATGGCAGGAAGACCCAGGAGAGGGACGTCTGCTCCTCGGAAGCCACGTGGCTCCCCCCCTTTGGTATGTGTCTTTATGTGGCTGTTCTCAGGGTGCTGTTGGAGGAGATTAGGGCTCCGGTCCCTAAGGAAGGAAGCCACGCGCTGGCTGGTACCTGGACTAGAGGGAAAGTCAAGGGCAGGGGGAAACCACCCCCCAGGGTCCTGTCTCCCTCTGCCCCACATTCTGGAATCCGTCTGTTGTTCAGTTAGTCTACACCGAGTATTTACTGAGCACCTGCTGTATGCAGGGCCTGTTCTAGGCATGGGGGAGTCATCAGTGACCAGCACAGAGTCTCCCTGGAGCTGACCTTCCAGCAGTGGATGAGGAGGCAATGAGAAAGCAGATAATAAATGAGCTAATGGGTCGCGCTTCCGGTGCACATAAGCATTAAAGGGAAAAGCACATGAGGGAGGGAGGGAGGGAGGGAAGGCCGGAGAGCACGTGGAGGATGCTGCAGGGAGGTGCAGTGCTGTGGACTGATGGGTGTGCTGAGCAGAGACTCCGAGGGGCAGAGCCTGCAGGTCCTGGGGACGGCGTCCAGGCGGGGAGAAGAGCCCATGCTAAGGCCCTGAGGCTATGTTCAGGGTGGAGAAGAGCTCAGCGAGTCATTCTTAGAAGTCCGCAGTTTGGAGCTAAGAGATGGCCTGACACGCCTGAGAGCTCCACCCTTCAAAGTCACCCTCTATTATTATTAGGGTTCTCCAGAGAAACGGAACCAATAGGAGATAGATGGATAGATAGATAGATAGATGCTAGGTAGATTGATAGATAATAGATAGATAGATAGATGATAGATAGATAGATAGACTGATTTTAAAGAACTGGCTCACACATTTGTGGAGGTTGGCAAGTTTGAAACCTGCAGGGCAGGCTGGCAGTCTGAAAACTCAGGTAAGAGTTGATGTTCAGTCTTGAGTTTGAATTCCGCAGGACCGCAGGCTGGAAACCCTGGCAGAAGTTCTATGTTGCGGCCTGGAGAAGAACTCCCTTTTCAGATGACCCCAGTCTTTGCTCTTAAGGCCTTCCGTGGATTGGTTGAGGTCCACCCACGTTATGGAGGGTGATCTGCACTTACTCAAAGTCTGCTGATTTACTGTTAGTCATATCTTTTTTTTTAAATTGAAGTATAGTTGATTTACAATGTTTCAGGTGTACAGCAAAGTGATTCAGTTATACATGTATGTATGTGTGTGTGTGTGTGTGTGTGTATTCTTTTTCAAATTCTTTTCCATTATAGGTTATTACAAGATATTGAATAGTTCCCTGTGCTATACAGTAGGTCTTTGATGTTTGTCTATTTTATATATAGTAGTGTGTATCTGTTAATCGCAAGCTCCTAATTTATCCTTCCCCCCCTTTCCCCTTTAGTAACCATAAGTTTATTTTCTATGTCTAACGTTAGTCATAACTTAAAAATACCTTCCCAATAACATCTAGACTGGTGTCTGACCAAACCACTGGGCACTGTAGCCTAGGCAAAATGACACATGAAATTAACCATCACACGCCCCAATCTGTGGTGGTGAAACGGCCTCAGCTCCACCCGCCGTGTTACCAGAGAGAACAGACCAGTTGTGAAACGGCCCAAGAAGTTGCACTTTATTCATCAAACCTGAAATGAGCTCTTTAATGTGTTAAATTGCTGCAATCGATTCCTGGATCACATGTGAAATTAAACATTAATTTAAAAAAGAAGTTTATACATAACTAATATCTTGGATCTGAAAAAAAAAAAAAAAAAAAGAAGGAGAAGAATGTAAAGTGACCTAGCTACACAGGCACACTCTCAGGCAAGGCTGGAGAGAGAACCAAAAAGCAATTCACAAGGAACACATGTCACACGTGTCTCCGAGGCCCCTCGCCCAGCGTTCAGGGAAGGAAGGCCCTTGCGTCGGGAAGGTAGAAGGTCGTCTGAAGGACAGCCGAGGCAGACAGCAGAAGCAGGCCGAAGTGGGCATCCGGCCGCTCTTAATTAGCTCCCGTCTTAACAGGCTTGCCTGCCACGTGGGCAGAGAGACCCTTGTGAGGGTGGCTCCTGCTGTCTGTCCATAGTGCCCGGTGCTCCAGCAAGTGACTTGTGAGCTTGGAAACTCCATTCTCCCTCCCATATAACATCTCCCCGTGTTCACAATGTCTCCACCCCTCCTCTCCCTTGTTCCTGCTGCTGCGTTAGGTCAAAGGACCATTGCCTGGTCATCGCAGGAGTCCCCCTGTCCCTAGGCGTGGCCTTCTCCCCTGGGTGGCCAGAGGTACCTTCTAAAAGGCAAATCTGATCACTGCCCTCCTGAGCATCCTGCAGGGGCTCCCTGTATCATCTGGTTTGCTTAGCTGGACAAGGCACCCTTGGTGATCTGATCTCTTTCGACAGAAAGCAACTCCACTTCTTAATATCAGTGTGGGACATCCCATTTCTCAGGCTCACTGAGTCTAGCTTAGCCATGTGTGTTTTGGGAGACAGCAATAAGTAACATCTATCTTAGGAGTTCTTTTGAGCAGAAGTTGGTCAGCCAGGTAGGTAGATCTGTGTGCAGGCTGAATGACTGACGTTCCGTACGTCACTGCCTTAGGTTCCTGGGAGGTTGGATGGGAGTTGGGTTTACAGGGAAAAGTCATCAGCCAAAGAAAACGTTAGCAGACCCCGTGGTTAAAAGACAGGTTTCCATAGAGAGTTCAGGGAATCCTCAGGTCAGCTGTGAATAAGCCTTGTTGACTCAGGAAAGGTCTGTGAATGGGAGACTGTGCCCCTTGCTTGGCTGTTCAGTTATTAAATCCTGAGCCCTGGCCAAGTCACATGGCAAAAACAGCCTGCCAGGGCTTCCCTGGTGGCGCAGTGGTTGAGAGTCCGCCTGCCGATGCAGGGGATGCGGGTTCGTGCCCCGGTCCGGGAAGATCCCACATGCCGCGGAGCGGCTGGGCCCATGAGCCATGGCCGCTGAGCCTGCGCGTCCGGAGCCTGTGCTCTGCGACGGGAGAGGCCACAACAGTGAGAGGCCCGCGTACCGCAAAAAAATAAATAGATAAACAGCCTGCCCATCCCTCTGCCCCTTCCCACCCTCCCCTCACAGTTGCATGCTTCTGCCCATGGCCCCTTGAGTGCCCGTGAGGCTGAGGGTCAAGCTCTTCACTGCATTCATGAACCACCACCCAAATGCCAGAGATCCTCTGGCCCTAGGCTCTGCAGTGCGAAAGGGTCCAAGGGAAAGTGAAAGGGTCCTTGCGGGTCCCCCTTCAGCTCACTGTCTCGGGTCCCCCTTCATCTCACCATCTCGTGTGCCCTTCACCTCACCGTCTCGGGTCCCCGTTCATCTTGTCCCACAGCCTTACGTGGAGGCCTCTGGTTTCACCTTTCGGGTTAGCACTTAAGGGCAGAAGCGTGCATGTGTGCAGAAACATGAACCCCTGTCTGCCTGTGCTGATGGAGTTTCTTGATCTAACTGAATGCTAAGAAATACTCCACTCCTTGGCCCAGGTAAACTGTACGTAGGGTTTTAAACTGAATTTGGCGTGTTCGCCCCACAAAAATCATCAGTTTTCCCTCTGATATAAACACACTTTAATATCACCCACTTTAAAAAGCACCCTCTTTTGACCCCCTGTCTCCCATCCACTGCATCTGCAAGTCCTGTGGGCTCTCCCCGTACCCAGTATCCAGACTGTTTGCTCCCAGCCCACTCAGGGCTTCTCTCACCTGGACCATCTGGGCTGCCTCTTGACTGGTCTCCGGCCTCGCTTCTTGATTCCATACCCTCCCTTAGCCCCTTCTTCACTTAGCAGTCAGAGGGATTCTATTTAAATCAAATCAGATCACATCCCCCCACCCCACTTAAAGCCCTTCACTCTGTCTACTGTAGAATAAACCCAGTATCCCAGCTGTGGTGCGCGTCTCTCTCTCCTTCCTTCACTACCTCTGGAGCACTCCACACTCCTTCATACCCCAGGGCCTTTGCACAAGCTCTTCCTTTGGCCTGGAATCTTACGCCACATCTTTGCATGGCCAGCTCCGTCTCGTCATTCGGGAATCAACCCAGACGTCATTTCAGAGAGGTTTTCCGAGGCAGTCTGCCAGCACGGCACCTTGTCCCTGCCATCCCACTCGAGCTGTCCCCATTTGATTGTCTTCATAACATGGAAATAGTCACTTATGTGCATATGGTCTCTCTCACCTGGAGAAGGCCAGCACTGCAGAGGATATGTCTCTTTTTTCCTGTGGAATTCCCAGCAAGCAGAGCATAGCCTGGCACAGAGCAGGTGCCCGTGTGAATCTCGAGCCCTGTGAATGAATCAGAGCCCCCCTTCCTAAGTGAGGCACCCACACTGGCCTCTGGCGGGCGGATGGTTGCCGGCCTGGAATGTGGGCCTGGTGTTGTCACAGCTTCCAACCTCTCATGAGATGCTGGGAATCTGAATTTTTTTTTTAATGTGAAATTTTCCAACTTTTAAAACACCGTGCGAGCCAAACAAAACATGCCTACGGGCCACATCTGGTCCATGGGCCACCGGTGTGTGATCTCTGCTCTCAGTTCTAAGTTATTACTGCAGCTGGGCCTCAGCACTTTGAAGAAGGAGAAAGGGCTGTTTATTTTTAACCCCGGAACCTGGTATGAACTTGGGAGGATGGTTGCCTAAAGGCCAAGTGGTCAGGTCTCACCTTGGGCCTCTGAAAGGGGATGTGTGTGCTTTTACTCTTGCATATAAGCTAAAGTCTGGTGCAGCCCCACAAGCTCAGGGTCTGGGTACCCAGGGCAGCCCCGCATACTCGGTCAGAAAGCAGGGCGGAGCGGGGCTTTAGCACTCAGATACCCAGCGAGAGCATTTCCACTTCTTTCTAAAAGATAATTGTTCATTGTATTGAACAGAAATAAGAAGAAGATTCAGCCACAGATTTTTCCCATCAAATGAAAAGATTTTTCTTTTCAGGATCTCTTCCAAGTCCTGGTGTATGATGAGCAGGGAACAACTTTTACATAATGGCAATTCTGAAGTAGATACATTTGAATTCTGCTTTGAAATTTAACTTTATATCACGGGTGGTTTTCCACGTGACCAGCGAATTCCTGACAAAGTCAATCACTCTCTTGTTAAAGGGATACAGTATATACGTTACTTACCCATTCCCTGGTGGCTGTTTCATTGCTTTTTTTTTTAAATTAATTAATTTATTTTTTGGCTGCATTGGGTCTTCGTTGCTACGTGAGGGCTTTCTCTAGTTGTGGAGAACAGGGGCTACTCTTCACTGGGGTGTGAGGGCTTCTCATTGCGGTGGCTTCTCTTGTTGCGGAGCACGGGCTCTAGAGTGCCGGCTCAGTAGTTGTGGCGCTCGGGCTTAGTTGCTCCGCGGCATGTGGGATCTTCCCTGACCAGGGCTCGAACCTGGGTCCCCTGCATTGGCAGGCGGACTCTTAACCACTGCACCACCAGGGAAGTCCCTATTTCATTGTTTCTGATTTTTAAATATCATAAACAATGTGTAAGGAACCTGTGCTTGTAGCTTTTTCTTTCCTCTGGTTTATTTCCTTGGGATAAATTCCCAGAAATTTTATTCCAGAGGAGGGCATGGGCATGTTTACAGCTCTTCCCATGTACCACCAGAGGTCTTTCCAAAACCTTTCGTACCAGTTTATGTGCATAAACAGTGACGTAGAACTGTGGGTTTCCTTGCCATTTGGGCAGCATTCTGTATGATTTTTCTTCATGTTTCCAAGTTAATAGGTATAAAGTGGCCTTTCTGTATATTTTTTATTTGCTTTTCTTTGTTTATGAATGACCTTGAACCTTTCCCCTTGTGTTTGTGGTTATTGTATTTGTGCTTTGCACACACTGTGTCTCTAGCCTTTGTCCTTTTGTGGTTGTTGTTGAGATCTTTATTTTTTCCATTAATTTTTATGAGCTCAAGACAGAGTAAATATATGAACCCTTTATACATTTTTTTCTGCTGGAAGTTTCCCATGCCACGGTATATTTTTTTCTGAACTAGTAGTCCGGGTTTGCTATATAGGGCTGGTTGCATCTGTGTACTTCATACGTAGGATAAGTTCAAAGGGAATGGGTTGAGTGGTGGTGGAGAGGGGGACGCCCCTGGTGGGAGTCGGGCAGGTACATGTGGTCCCCAAATCATGGTGTGACGCTATCATGTTCCCACAAGCATCCTCAGGGCTGCCCAAGGCCTGGCTGTCAGTACCTCCCATAGTGGGACCCAGGCTTCTACTGGACATTCCCAAGGATATGAGGGTACTCATGCTGTCCTCGGCAAGGCCTCCGGGTCTGGGCTGGGAGGAGGGCGGACAGAGTCTCCATGTTCTATGGGTGATACTCTAAGCTGGTCCCATCTGGAAAGTATCAGAGCAGGCGCAGCCATGGTGAGGCACTGGTCACACACCACACCCTGGCCTTGAACAGGACTTCCCAGTCTTCCCACGTTATCACACACAGAAAATTATATTTGCATGGCACAGAGGGGTAAAGGGAGGCACTGCCCATTCCCAAAATCAAGAGTCCAAGGGAAGCCTGGAGGCCTGAGGAGATACATTCAGTGTACCTGTGTGCATTCACTGGTTTTGTTTTTTTTATAATTTATTTATTTTTGGCTGCGTTGGGTCTTCGTTGCTGCATGCAGGCTTTCTCTAGTTGCGGCCAGTGGGGGGCTACTCTTCGTTGCAGTGCACATGCTTCTTATTGCGGTGGCTTCTCTTGTTGTGGAGCACGGGCTCTAGGTGCACAGGCTTCAGTAGTTGTGGCACGTGGGCTCAGTAGTTGTGGCTCGCGGGCTCTAGAGCACAGGCTCAGTAGTTGTGGCGCACGGGCTTAGTTGCTCCGTGGCATGTGCGATCGTCCTGGACCAGGGCTCGAACCCGTGTCCCCTGCATTGGCAGGTGGATTCTTATCCACTGCGCCACCAGGGAAGTCCCTGCATTCACTGTTGAAGTTGGGAAGCTCTGCCTTGAAGATGCACTTGGCTCAGGGCACAAAGGTTACTGATGCTGGGCTTCTCTTCAAGGCCCTTGGACTTTAACCATCTCCTCAAGGTCCTCCCAACTATGCCCACTGCCCAGTCTCAAAGCTACTTCTGTAGTTTTAGGATTTTCTTTCCCCAGCAATGTGTGTTTGTTTTCTTTTTTTTTTTTTTAATTGAAGTGTAGTTGATTTACGGTGTTGTGCCAGTCTCTGCCTTACAGCAAAGTGACTCAGTTACACACATGTAGACACTCTTTTTTATATTCTTTTTTTCTTTTTTTGCGGTATGCGGGCCTCTCACTGTTGTGGCCTCTCCCGTTGCGGAGCACAGGCTCCGGACGCGCAGGCTCAGCGGCCATGGCTCACGGGCCCAGTCGCTCCGCGGCATGTGGGACTTCCCGGACCAGGGCACGAACCTGTGTCCCCTGCATCGGCAGGCGGACTCTCAACCACTGCGCCACCAGGGAAGCCCCTCTTTTTTATATTTTTTTCATTATAGTTTATCACAGAATATACTTTTGTGTGCTATACGGTAGGACCTTGTTGTTTACCCATTCTAAATGTAATAGTTTGCATGTACTGTATTTGTTTTCTGTTGCAGAGTAATGAAATATTCCCAAATTTAATGGCTTAAAACAAAAATGAACACTTATTACGACACAGTTTCTGTGGGGCAGGGATTCTGGGGTACCCTAGTTGGGAAGTTCTTGCTTAGGGCCTCATGGTGTATCATGGTTGCAGCCGGCATGTCGGCTTGGGCTGCAGTCATCTGAGGGCTGGACTTCAAAGGTGACTCACTCATATGGCGGGAAAGTTGGTGCAGGTTGTTGGTGGGAGACCTTGGTTCTCCCCACATAGGTCTCGAGTGTCCTTGAGACATGACAGCTGGCTTTTCCCAAAGCCCAAGATGCAGAAGAGCACACACCGTCACCTCCACCCAACTCTATGGGTCTCACAGATCAGCTGATTCTTTGAGGGAGGAGGCTACACAAGGGTATGAATTCCAGAAGGTTGAGACCATTGGGGGCCATCTTGAAGGCTGCTACGGGCTGAACTGTGTCCTCGTAAAATTCCCGTGTTGACATCCTAACCTCCAGTACCTCAGAATTGTGACTGTTTGGGAAGATGGGGCCTTTAAAGAGGTGACTAAGTTAAACCGAGGTCATATGGGAGGGCCTTAATCCAACGTGACTGCTTGTAAGAAGGGGAGATCAGGACACGGACACACACAGAGGGAAGACCATGTGAGGACGCAGGGAGAGGTCAGCCATTTGCAAGCTAAGGAGAGAAACCTCAGAAGGAGCCCACCCTCCTGACACCTTGGCCTTCCGGCCTCCAGAACCAAGAGGAGACAAAATTCTGTTGTTTAAGCCACCCAGTTTGTGGTACTCATTACCACAGCCCTATAAACTACTACAAAGGCTGACTGACCATCACAGCTGTCAAAAAGTGACATTTTACCGTCACACAGGTTCAAACACAGATAGATCTGGTGTCTCTTCTTGAGGGTGGTGACCCAAAAGACATTTCTGAAAGATCTTAAAGCAAGTCACACCCCTCAGAGCTTATGGCTCCTCTTGGGACTTCCCTGGAGGCCCAGTGGTTAAGACTCCCCGTGCTTCCAGTGAAGGGGGCGTGGGCTCAGCCCCTGGTTGGAGAACCAAGATCCCACATGCCGCGCGGCATGGCCAAAAAATTTGGAAAAAAAAAAAACCCAAAAACTTACAGCTCCTCTAGTGGAAGAGAAACTGAAAGAAAGGTATGGAAGTGATTGATCCGCGTTGGTTTCAGAGAAACACCAGTGAAGCAGCGTCCTAACACAGAAAGGACTGAACCTTCCCACAGACCCGGGCATGAACTTAGGAAAGCGGGCCTCCAGAAAGTTCCCTTGGCTGGGCCTCCACTATGGGACGTCATTTCCTGCTGCAGCTACATTTTCTGGGTGGGCTCCAGGGATTCTGTTTCCTTAAGAAGTGAATGAAAAAAATGACACAATGGACGTCAAAGGCTGGGCTAAGGCCACCCCAAGGCCAAGTGTGGGCAGGCCTTTTCAGCCAAAGATCAAGGTGCCAGGGATTCCCACTGCCAAGAAAGTCTCTTAAGAGCAACCAGCCTAATTATCTGAATAAACACAGGTTGTAAAGAGCGATTAACTTCAGTCTCTGTTAAACAGTAGCCTCCCCCCCCCCAAAAAAAAAGTTGAATATCTTGTTATCACATGTATTGGGGTGGAGGGTAGTTTGCCAGGCAGAGAGGAGCAAACAGAATCAGCCTGGGAGGGAAATAACCACTTTAAAAAAAGAATCCTGCCAATGGTTCAGAGCTCAGCATCAACAAGGAAATGGTCAGACCTGAAGTGGACCTGAATTACCTTGGGCCTCTTCCTAAAAACACACTGTGGCTTCTTTCCTTCTCACCAAGATAAATTCTTTCACTCCCAGGGTAGCTATGAGTGCAGAAGCCTGCCTCTGTAAATCACGCTGGTCGCAAGACCTCCTGGGTTCAAGAGGATTGTAGTCTTATAAATGGGAGTCTCTTCCCCCCGCCCTTCCTCTGTTAGCCTTAAAGAATATGGTCAGGCACATGTCCTAAGAAAATATAAAGTTTCCAGGGCTCTAATACAATTCTGGCAAGAGCATGAATTGGTACAACTCTTCTGGATAATGGGTTGGCGGTGTGTGTCAAAAACTTTAACATTTTGAATGCCCTCTGACAAAGCAATCTACTTCCAAGAATTAGAAACTATCATGCCTGTGTGCAAATATTTACCTCTAAGGATGTTTCACATAGAATTCTTTATAGCATTAAACAATGGAACTCATCAGAATGTCTACCAATAGAGCTGATACATCCATAAAGTGAGAATCTCTACAGCTCTTTAAAATGATGCTTATGTTAAAATTTTCACAAATATATTAATAAATGAGAAAAAATAGCATACAGAGTAATATATACATGATCCCATTGAGGGGGAAGGACATTTAAGCATAGAAAAGTGACTACAAGGATGTTCTTTAAAGGTTAACCTTTTTTTTCTTATTAGTGGGATTTACTGGGGATTTTTATTTTCCTGGTTTAGGCATATTTGTGATTTTCAAGTTTTCAACTACAAACATGTTTTTATTTTGAAACAGAACAAAATAATAGCTTACAGACAAAAACAATAATAGTTATTATAGGACTTCTAAGAATAACTTCATAATTCATACGGTTACTTCTTCCCAATGTCGGTGGCTTATACAGAAATCATACAGTGCATTCTCAGATCTCTTGAGATTTAAGGTTTCTTTTTTTCAACTGATAAATGTGCTCAGAGAAGAACCCCAAATAATAATGAGGCTCCTAAAGACAGCAAAAATATTCACAGTCAACCCTGTGCATCCACAAAGCAATGAAAAATAATAATAAAAATAAACCGCAAGGGACTGGGGAGAGATAAATTAAGAGTTTGGGATTAACAGATACACACTACTATATATAAAGTAAGGAAACAACAAGGACCTGCTGTACAGCACAGGGAATTATACTCAATATCTTGTATTATAGTAACCGATAATGGAAAACAATCTGAAAAAGAATATTTATGTATATATGCATAACTGAATCACTTTGCTGTACACTTAAAACTAACACAGCATTGTAAATTAATCATACTTCAATAAAAAACTTTTTAAATAAACTGGAAGAAAATGCAAAGGATACATCTTTACTCCTAGGTAAACTTTTCATGGCTTCTGGGGCAAACTGGGTTATACAAAAGAATAGTTTATCATTACATTTGCAGAAAAATTTACATTTCTGAAAATAATCGCCCCAGAGACCCTCGTATTCAAAAGCTGTTGTCTATCCAGACATGAATTTTATTTTTCTTTTTAAGAAAGTTCATTTTGTACGCTTTCATTTCAAAGCAATGTAAACTCAGAAACTTGGAAAGTATCTTAAAATCGATAGGGGAAAAAAAAAAAAACTTTCCCATCAGCCAGAAATATCCCCTGTTACCATCTTGGTGATTCTCCTTACAGTGTTTTTAAATTTTTGCTTATTTGCAGGTTAAACTTTAGTATTTAGGTCTGATTGCGCCATATGCTTGTTTTCACTTTCTGGACTCTTAACCATAGGAGGTATTCCATTCGACCTTAGAGATAGCTGGTGAGAACAGCTCACGTTTACGTGGGCTTTGACTTCCGCGGTTGCTTCATACAGACCTCACATAGAGGCAGTGAAAAAGATGTTCCTCGTGCTACGCAGGAGGGACACAGAGTCTCAGTGAGTTGAGCAGATACCAGGTGCTGGGCAAACAGCAGAGGAACTCCCATGCCCTCCAGGAGCTCTCATCCAATGAGAGATCCAGGCACCAAAGCAGCTAACCTAACGCAACACAACGGACCGTAAGCAGCACGACTGCCCACCGCAGACCCCAGCTCCGTGCAGCAGCCCTCTCCATGGGGCATCCCCCTTTGTGCTCTGGAAGCCATTGCCCTTGCCCCTTAGGCTTGGGGTGGTAGCATCTCACTGCTGTTCCTTGCCCCGGGGTCCTGCACCATCCTTCGAGGTGTTCACATCCCATCCACACCTTTGTAAAGTCTCTTTATCAAGCTTGCTTTACGTTGTGCGATTTGAGCGCTGGGTGGCCTGCCGGAACCCTGATGATACCCACTGCTCACGTTACTATTCTTTACTCTTCACAAAGACGTCCTTGATGCTCAGGCACTTAAAACATTTCATTCCGTCTTCATTGGCTGCTTGACTTGCTCTGTTTACTTTTCTTTCATTCATAAGAACGCACCAAATTAGGTCCAGCAAGATGCCTCCTTTAGACTGGAGTATTCAGAAGCAGTCAGAAAAAAGATGGATCTATTCCAAGCCAGAGCGAGTTGCAGAGAACTGACCCAGCGACCAACAGGAGGCTGACAGCTTCCTGAAGCCCCTCCAGGCAGCTCTTCTCAGCACAGATTTGAACTCACGGATCACACCCCGCCCCTCCCCCCACACACATAGCAAACACATCCTAAAGCCAGATATATGGGATGTTTGCATTCCCTGGTGTCCATGCCAGTCCACTAATTCATTCATTAAATATATCATTGTTGGGTGCCTGCTGTGAGCCCAACACTCCAGGGATCAGGCATCATGGAATTGGACTTAGCAAAATAAATCAGAACCTTCATGAATATATTCAGATCAAGTGCTTTTGTAATAATGTTCCTCACCATTTGTTGAGCTATACATATTACATACATTTAGATATATCACAAAAATATATACATATATATTCACACATACACACATACGTATATACATATATGTTTATAGGGTCCATATATTTTTATATGTGTGAATATATAATATACACATATTACATAAATATATAATCTATATATTTTATATATGTGTGTGTGCATATATGTGTGTGCGTGTGTATTTATTTAATTTAATTGTCCTTTCCTCAAGATCATTGTCTTTCCAGCTTTGTGGTGTTTACCACAGATCCTTCCTTTCTTTTTTTTTCTTCCTTTTTTTTGGCTTAGCCAAACCGTGCTGCTTATGGGACCCTAGTTCCCCAATCAGGGATTGAACCCACGCCCTCAACAGTGAAAGTGCAGAGTCCTAACCACTGGACCTCCAGGGAATTTCCAAACAGATCCTTCCTTTCAACTGGACTCTTTCACGGATCTCTAGTTAACATAAGAGATGGAGTTGGAGGGCTTCCCTGGTGGCGCAGTGGTTGAGAGTCCGCCTGCCGATGCAGGGGACACGGGTTCGTGCCCCGGTCCGGGAGGATCCCACGTGCCGCGGAGCGGCTGGGCCCGTGAGCCATGGCCGCTGAGCCTGCGCGTCCGGAGCCTGTGCTCCGCAACGGGAGAGGCCACAACAGTGAGAGAACCGCGTACCGGAAAAAAAAAAAAAAAATTTCCTGCAAAAGTGACAGGGTTGAAGCTGAAGCTGCAGCGGGGAACTGAGGAGGGATGATTCTAGGACCGAGCATCAGACCTCGGAGGAGGGAGCCGGGGCTTCTGGCCGGGCTGCCTAGAGGATGTCGCAGCGTGACTGAGAGCAGCATGTGGGGGAAGAGCGAGCTCAGGCTGCTTCGCTTGGGCGTTGGTGGGGGAGGGGAACATGATGAATGTTGAGTGAGGAGTGAGAGGTTCCTGAGGGAACAGTGAAGGCGATCCATTATGGGAGCTGGAAGCGGTCGGGTCCTCAGTTTTCCGATGGTCCAGGTGGACGTGGGCCCAGATGGCGTGTGCAGGTGCAAGAAGAGAGCCCAGGCTGAGGAAGGACCTCCTGTGGGGCGAGCAGGCCTGCAGGGGGCTCTGGGATGGAGCAGTCAGACAGATGGGGGAGAAGGGCACCAGGCAGCCAAGGTCAGGGAGGAACCCTCCAGCAAGAGTGTTCAGGCACCCAGAATTCCGGAGATGGGCGAGGATTAGGGCCAGCCACATCTCTCTGCTAGGACAGTAGTAGGTCCCTGTGATCTGAGGGAAGGGACCCTTGTCCCTGGTGTGTGGAGGGCAGAGACACATTGAGGAATGGCTGGGACGTGGGTGGAGGGGGACACAGCGGAGGTGGCCGGCATGGAGGACCTTTGCAGAATCCTGACTGTGAAGGAAGGCGATAAGGCTGGAGACAGGTTCCGGGATTGGACTGCAGGGGTTTTGTTTTTACAGGGTAGAGGAGTTTGTCGTCTGTAAGACATGAACAGACAGCACAAGAAAAGTCCTGTGAGGGGACTTCCCTGGCTCTCCAGTGGTTAGGACTCCACGCTTTCACTGCCACGGCCCGGGTTCAGTCCCTGGTCGGGGAACTAAGATCCCGCAGGCTACGTGGTGTAGCCAAGAAAAGAAAAGTCCTGTGACTGGGGGCCCCTGTGCTCTCCCTGAGACCAGCTTCATAGCATCAGCCCTCGGGCTCTGCGGGCATGCACATCCCACGGGCATCTCAGGATCTGAAAACTTTCCTGAATGGTCCTTCCCCTTTGAAAGGCTGAATAGTTTTTTATTTTGTTTTATTTTAATGAATTTACCTTCTCGTCCTCCAAACTGCCTACTGCTACTGATCTCCCCTGTCCACGGCAATGGCACCGCCATCCCCTCTGTCCCCAGGCTGAAGGTCTGACTCATCCTCAGTGGGGCCCTCACCCCGCCCCGCATTGGAGACCTGAAGAGTGGAGCTCAGAGGTTAAAAGGTTAAACCTGCAGACTTGGGGGCCTTTCCCCGGTGTTCACGTCCAGACCCTGCTGCCCTCATTCTTTAGCTGTATGAGGTTCCGTAACCTGTCACACATCTGTGTCCCCATTCACAAAATTGATATTTTATATATATATATACACCCACCCACACACTCTCTCTCTGTCTCTCTCTCTCTCTATAAACATATATGTAATATAAACAACCTATTAGATATTAGCTGACCTATTACAGATTGTAAATCTCTAAAATATAAGATATTATAATAAACAACCTATCTTATGGAGTTGTTGAAACATTGTATCAGTTCACATACAAGTGCTGAGAGCAGAGCCTGGCAGAATGTTAGCTGTTATAGTGAGCTGAACTTTGCACGGTGTCTAGAATTCTCTTCTTCTCCATTCCTTCTCTTCAAGCTCTTAACTTCTCCCAACGTGTATTATTAAAATTGCTTCCAAACTAGTCTCCCTGCCTTTGGTTCCTTTTCTCTCCCAGGGCATCCCATACACTGTCCCCAAAGGAAGTAGCATCAAGGCATTTTTTAGGCTCCCTGTTGCTTGCAGAATAAAGTTCAAAATCTTTAGCTCAGCGTTCAGAGGTAGCTTGGTGCTCCATTTTGCTTTTCCGGCTCATCTACTGCATCCTCCTTGCCGATGCCCGCTATTCCAGCTCACGCTGAGCCCCTAGAATCCCACGAAGTGCTTCTGGCCCACTTGCCTTGGTGTTTCTTGCCTTCCTCTGTCCAATTCATGCTGCCTCTGCCATGACCAAGCCCCTCTGCTCCATAAAGCCTGTCTTGACCACTCCGGTCCCCAGCAACCTGTCCTGCCTCCAGCCCCATCACCTCTTGTCTGAACCAATCACTGCTGACATTCACTCCATGTTTCACGTTATTAGCCGTCAGGTTAATGTGGGTTTTGTCTCTCCAGCCCCATCCGACATCCTGCGAATGCAAGGCAGGCTTCTTCTGACTTGTTTTTCAGACGGTACCTAGCCCAGTGCCTTGTCCTCCATACGTGTTCAATGAATATTTACTAATTGTGATGGCATCGTGCCAGGGTGCTGAAAACCATGTCCTTATGTTTATTCATCCATCTATCCTTTTGTTCATTCATTCATTCGTTATTATTGGATTTCCACAGTGGACCAGGCTGTGGGAATTAGATAAGGAACACAATAGAAATAGTCCCCGTCCTCATGGAGCTTATGCTCACACAGGGAGAAGGATTCTCAAAATTAACCAATAACTAAAATATTTCAGAGAGATAACGCTCATAAAAGAAATACGAATCTTTATTCAGTGTTCTGCGTGTGTTTTGCCTCTTCTGTATGTGAGGCCCGTTACCTGACTGGGGAGACAGGGGCAGTGCCCAGTGCAAGATGCAAATACAGGGCCCCTTGTTCAAAAATACATAAGGATTTCCGACCAGTGACAGCAGAGCGTTAGAGAAGTCTGATTAAAGTAAGCCCTTCCAGGCCTGCCTGTGTAGTATTGACACTTAGCCCATGCGGGGTGCTTTGATGAGACAGAAAATAATCAGAGAAACAATCTCCGTGAGATGTGAGATCCAGCTCAGTATCCTTATTTACAGAAAATAACAGAAGTTACATGGTGGCCATACATGGAATCCAGCTAACATGAAGTTCTTGATGTTTTTTGCCTCTCAGATTGCTTGTCTTACTCGGCTTTGCAAGTATTATCCAGGAGGTGTTATGGGAAGCAGAGATGCAAAATCCTTGTCAACAATCACCATTTCGGAAGCCCCTGTCTTCCAGGAGTGAAGAAATACCTCACCGTCACCTACGCGTGTGGTAAGAACCCACCCTCCACAAGCTGCTTGGAGACCCTGCCTCTTGGGGAGGTGGTGAGCATGTGAACAGAAGGAGTTTTCCAGCAACAAACCATTGCTTTCACTCTACCCTGAAACTGTGCTGTCATCCCAGATATCGGCGAGCCTTTTCTCCTATCCCTTAGCCTTGTTTATGACATTCGCCTCAGATAAGCGATCGAATTGTCTCTGGCCCACATTTGTTTTAAAAGTGCTTTTAGCAATCAGATTGGCAGCAAGCGGGGTGGGCAGGAAAAGAACAAGCAAATGGGATAAAATGGATGTCACTGAGAAGAATGATTTTAAGCTGGGTTCTTAGGAGGCTCTGAAATTTATGGGTACGTCACACAAGTTCACTCAGTATTGCTGGACTCCTAGTTAATCTTCCATCCCAGCCTTTAGGCTGTAAAATGACTAATTCTCTGTGCTGCCGACAGCCGTTTTATCGACGTACCCCCGGGGTTAAACCAACAGATCAAGTGCTTACCCCACAGCCATTAAATATGTTACATGACAGCATCACTTTGTTTTCCTAGTGTCTTCAAATAATAAAATGAAATCGCTCATTCATTCGATTCTAATTTTATAAAGCTGCCTTTAAAAATCAGGTGTTAATTACCCTCAGAGGGTGCCGTGGATTTCTGGTTTGTAATCCTGACATGTGAACTGGTTTTTAGAGGTGTTTTTTGTTTTTGTTTTGAAATAAGTATAGAAGCAAAGGGAAAGCAAAGAACGTCATAACTGAAGAACCCAATATTTTTGCTCATGGAAACCCCTTTCCCCCTGCCAGATACCCCTAGCCTTTCTTTCTTTCTTTTTTTTTTTTTTTTGGTAACAGCTTTATTGAGCTATAAATCACAAACTATACAGTTCACCCATTAATCATACAAATCAGTGATCTTAGTAGAGTCACAGAATTGTACGACTCCCACCATAATTCATTTAAGAACATTCTCATCACTCCCCCAAAGAAACCCTGGACCCTTCAGCCGTCACTTCCCGACCCACCCCTCACCCTCCAGTCCCACCCTAAGCAACCACCGCTCTCTGTCTTTACTGATTTGCCTCTTCTGGACATTTCATATAAATGGAATCGGACAATACGTGGTTCTTTGTGACTGATTTCTTCACCTAGTATATGTTTTCAAGGTTCATCTCTTTGGAGTACGTGTCAGTACTTCATTCCTTTTTATGGCCCAATAATATTTCGTTACATCCCCAGCCTTTTCTGTCCCGAGCTCAAACCGTCGTCCTCTGCAATATCAAAGCTGTAGAAGTCACAGCGCAGCGACTACAGGATTGCATTCCCAAAGTAACAGCGCCCACACTCACATTCCAGGAAGCACGGTTTTATTTGCTCTCCAGTCTATATTCTGGCTCCCACGTAAAGCAGCTCTGGGTAGCATGGAGCCCATTCTGGCTGAGTTTCCCCAAGATACCAGACAGATCACTCTGAAGTTCTAGTAACTCCAGGCCTCTCCAGCTGAGCGTTGAGGGAAGGGCAGGACATTAACCTGCAAATAAGGTGGATTTCCTGGTGCGCCTTCACAGGCGAGGCCAGAGCAGTTCCCAGGCTGAGGCTGCTCTTCGCGAAGAGAAGGTGGACTTTCAGAGCCTAGGGGTCACGTGTTCCAGTCCAAGCTTCCTCTCCCTCATTCACTCGTTCAGCACGCTGTGGGCGTGTTGTAGTTAAAAAAGAAAAGAAGACGTTGTCCGTGTCCTCATGGAATTATCAGCTGGGGGAGAGAGATGGGCATTAAACAAACAACCAGAGAAATGTGTCGTTACCCACTGTGATAAATGATGCTTCTGAAAAGGACAGGATGCCATGTGGAAGGATAACAGTGGAGGGGCCCTTTTAGCTGGTGGGAGGTGGGGGAACGGAGAAGTTTTCCAAAGAGAACTTTCCTCTGGGGCGAATTTGCCCCTGTCCTCTGAGGGGTGGGCGGGTGTGAGCTGGCAGGTGCTGAGTGGGGGAGACGAGGGCAGCGGGTGAGGTGGAAGGTGGATGAGGTGGCACGGGAGGGGCCAGGACCAGATCCCACAGGGTCCTGGGAGGAGGTGCCACTGGAGAGTTTTAAGTAAGGGAGTCACTTGGTGATGATTAGACCCTTAGAGGACCACTCCGGCTATAGGGTGGAGGGGGCTAGAGCGGGATGGAAACAGAGATCAGTCAGACAGCAGCAGGCAATGACTCGGACCTGAATGGCGCTAGAGGACATGGTCAAAACTGCGTGGATTTGAGGGGTTTGGGAAAGTAGGAAGACATTCGAGATGCTGGAGAGACCTGGCCTATTTGGGCAAGATTGGGGTCCAGAGAAGGTGACAAGGGCGGGAAAGATTTGTCCCTTGTCCCAACGGGGTGGGGCAGAGGCTCTGGGAATGGATGGAGGGAGGGCTTGGGGTTCCAACCGCATGGCCCCTGTCTTCCCAACCTTCTCAAGATAAGTGCGGGCTGAGGTGGTCCGCTGTGAGGACTTGCTGGAGGAGAGGGGGTTTGAGGAGATGGGAGAAGGTCTGAAGTAAGGGCCGTGGGGACAGGCTGACTTCAGAAAGGGCGGTGGTGACGGTGCTGCGTGTGTTGAGAGCCCAGGGGGTTAGCGGTCAGCGTTCTGGGGGACCCTGGTCTGCCCGGTGGTGGGTCCCTCCCTCAGGGCCAGCTGCTTGAGGGCCGGCACGGAGCAGAGGGCTGCTCCAGCCTCACTGGGCAACGGGGAAGGGTCTGGACGAGGTCGAAGGATGGCAGAGGGAGGCATCCAAGTGAGTCCGCTTGAGGGTGGGAAGCCGAGGTCAGAGAGGGGGCTTTGCATCTTGGTTTCGGACGTGGGGCCATGGACAGTGGCCCCCTGTCATCGGCGTGGTTCCCCAGGAGTTATCCCAAAGAGAGGTGGTGACCCTCAGCCTGAGGTCACTTAATGTTCCCAGTGCAGCCCCGACTGTCCAAGCAGACACCTTCTAAGGCAACTTCTAACCACCTTCTGAGTGGTTGATGTTTTTTTTTTCTTTTTTAAGTGGTTGACATTTTAAAATTATTTCTGCCCCCGACTGATGGCCCTTCACTGTGAAACCTGAATCATTAAAACATAATTTGCAATGTCTGCATATTTTGTAGATTACCAAATGGGCATGAAAGGTTTTACATTTTAAAAACATGAGTTCTACTGATGTGGGAGTTGATACAAAAACAGAGGATGTCGGGAATTAATTTCTAAGAGAATCTGTCTTACTTGGGACTCTCTGGATATGAATGAAGAAACCAAGTTGAGCTGGTTTAAGCCGAAAGGGGGTTGAGGTTGGGGAGGTACCCTGAGGCTAGAAGGCTGTCTCCAGAAACCAGGGCCGGAAAGCAAGGCCTCAGGGTGGGCCGCAGCTGGAGACTTCATGGCGATGGCAGCCGTCCCTCACCTCTCTCCCTCTCCCTCTCTCTCTCTCTCCCTCCCTCTCTCCCTCTCTCTCTCTGTCTCTCTCTCTCTCTCTGTCTCTCTCTCTCTCCTCCCTCCCTCTCTCTCTGTCTCTCTCTCCCTCCCTCTCTCTCTGTCTCTCTGTCTCTATCTCTGTCTCTCTCTCTCTCCCTCTCTCCCTCTCTCTCGCTGTCTCTCTCTCTCTGTCTGTCTGTCTCTCTCCTCCCTCCCTCTCTCTCTGTCTCTCTCTCTGTCTCTCTCTCTCTCCCCCTCCCTCTCTCTGTCTCTCTCTCTCTCTCTCTCTGTCTCTGTCTCTGTCTCGGTCTCTCTCTCTCTCCCCGCCCCACCTCTGCAGACAGCCCTCTGACCCTGGGCTGGATGCCATACAGCTATCCCCACAGCCCGAGTGATTCTTCTGTTAGATTTTTATGTTCGAACAACATGAAGACTGGTAATCTGGCAACTTAATTCCAAATTTCTAACAGAGAGCTATTTAATTGTCTGGGCTGGGGTCCAGTAGCCCCCTCCTTTGATCTGCCTTGGCCAGAGACCATGTGATGTGATTATAAACATGGCTGCTAGAGAGGGGCCCAGCCAACCCCCTACTCAAATCAAGATGCTCTTACCTAAGAGGCTCATGGAAGATCCACCCCAATAGACATCTGTTCCACTACCTGGCTTCTGACCGCAGTGTCCAACCGGGCTTTGCTGTTCTGCCCAGCAATCTTGCTGCGCCCACCCAGGAAATACCCCGCCCCTTGGGTTGGGGAGAGGTTGCCTCAGTGCTGTGAGCAATGTGGTCCCTGCCCTCTTGAGCTATAGGATGGAATGTGGTGATTCCAGGCCCTGGTGACTTGGGGGACCAGGAGGGCTTCCCAGGGGAGTGGCGTCTGAGGCAAGTGAGACCAGGCGTGTAAGGAGTCAGCAAGGTGACGGGCAGGCAAAGCCTGGGAAGTGAGCACAGGAGCAGGACGGAGGGACCTTGGGGGATGGGTGACTAAGGATTGGCTTGTACCTAAGGGCAGCAGGGAGTCCTTGGAGGGTGTTCTCTGGGGACATAAGTAATTTGCATTTTGATAGGGACACTCCTCCCTATTTTACAGCTTCCTTTAATCCTGTCTTCCCCTCCCTCATTGCTCGTAGGCTGCCTGGAGAATTTCAGCGTCTTGGTGTACCCTCGGGGGAATGATTCAGGCTGTGGGCCTTTTGCCTTTTGAACTGTAGGCAGTGCATCTGGTTGATGTCAAACCCCTCGGAGAGCAGAGCAATCGGTCTTTGATTGGGCTGGGAGATGCATCGCTGGAGCTCCCTTCTTTAATGCATGGCTAGACGAGGTCCTCGCTCTCAATTTTTATCCATGTTTTATTATTAGCCACATCTCTTGGACAGGATAGGTTTCAGACTTGCCTCCTATTAGGAGGAGGCAGACCTGGAGAACGGCCTGCTCTCCCCTCACCCCGACGGGGACGGCTTCTCCCTGGGTCCACAGCCACTGGTCCTTGAGGGTCACCAAGACAGAGGCACAGCCAGCATCCCCGCCCTGACAGCCAGCATCCCCGCCCTGACAGTTCCTGAGAGGGACAGGAAACACATGGACCTCAGCCGGGGGCCTGCAGCTCCTCCCAGGAGATGGGTGCCAGGATTTGGGGGCAGGAGGGATGGTGGTACTGTAACCGAAAGTGGGGTCCAGCTGCTTGCTGCTTAAAAGCCAATAAAGAGGCCAGGTTGGTGGAAAGGGAAGTGTGCTTTCTTTTGGATGCCGGCAACCTACGCGGGGTGGGAGGGAGGGGATGCCTGTCCAAAGGCCGACTCCCCCCACTGACATCCAGTGGGCAAGAGCTTTTATAGGCTGCGGGAGGGGCTACGTGCAGAAACAGCACAGTCAGCTCTGACAGTCATCTTGAAATTGGTCATCGGTGGTCTGACCAGCGTCATCTTGATTGTTTTAGGTACAGTTAATCTTCAGTTCCAGGGTCGGTTTGTTCCCATTTCCTTGAGGCCAGTTCTTGGAATTGTGACACCTTACGTCATGGCTACAGTCTGGTCAACACGTAGTTAACTTCTCCCGCCTGGGGGGGGGGGGTTTCAGTATCTATAAGACAGCTCACAGGATATAGCTCAGAATATCATCTATAGCCCTTGAGAAGGGTCCTTGACTATGCTTAATGACTAAACTATTATTATTTGGTCTCCTTTGACTGTTTTCCTTTCTTTCTGCATTTTCTCACTTCTCTGATTAAACTTATGCTTTGGCTGAAGTTTTTCCACAGGCAAAAGGCAGGCAGAGGACATAGGGGAGAAAGACCGTAAGGTCCTGCTCTGTTTCAGTACCAGGGTTGTGTGTAAAAGGAATGGATGCCAGGATCTGGGGACAAGAGGGGTGGTGGTACCAGAATTTGGGGTACCCCCTTCTGTAGGTGCTAGGATTGGGGACAGGAGGAATAGAAGATTCCAGAAGTGGGGACAGGAGGAATAGGTGCTGCAGGTTTGGGACAGGCGGGATGGGGGGAATGACAGGATTCAGAGGTGCTCATGCAATCTGGGTACATATTGAGAGTGTAAGCAGAGATCTTTTTTGTCTCTGATGTGAAAAATTATGTGGGGCTCTAATTTCAACCTGTGGAGGCTTCTTTCTTAAAGTCTACCCGGATCCAGGCTTGACACAGATTTACTCAGGAAAAAAAAAAAAACAGGAAGGGAGCCTGCCTAAATTTAGCGAACCACTGGAGCCCATTAGAATCATCATCTCTGGTTTCACCTAAGAGGCTTGAGGGGGACTATCTGAGTGGGAATTGCTTTGCCATCTTTATAATCCTTTCAAACAACCCAGTATCCAGTTCCCAAAGGCTGAACGTCCCAGCGCCACAGAAAAGAGCAAGGGCCTATGTGAGTGAGACCAGGAGGTGAAGCTTCGCCCTTTGCTAGGTGAATGGCTCATCTCTGAGCCTCAGTTTTCCCATCTGCGGGAATGGGAATGACCCGCATCTTCATGGGGTCACTAAGAGGACTGCACAAGAGGCACTATTTAAACGCTGAGCACAGGGTTCAGCTCGTGGTGGGAGCTCCATGCAAAGGGGTTTGCTGGCACTTTCACAAATGGACCTCAAGTGGAGAGGGACGGGTTTAGGGGTGGTAGTAAATGACACGCAGTCCCTGTCCTCATTCAGAATCAGTTTGAAACAGGAGATGCGAGAATCTGACAGGTGTGTTGACACCTGTTGTTACCTTAAGGATCCTAAAAGATTCTCCCAGTACGAGAGCCATTTTCACACAGTAAATCAGCAAGTTCCCTGACGTGAGCCTACGGCATACACAGGCGATTTAATGTTTTATTCTGCAAAGCTCATTCCTCTCCAAGCAATTCCTCCTCGCGCTGGAAAGCCTCTGGCATTTGTAGGGAGCCCAGCCCTCCTGCGGCTGTATCTCGACTACAAGCCAAGAGGCAGACGTGGGGAAGAAACACCACTCCTGCAGAGAGGACTTAACTCCTGCCGAGGAATCAGGGCGCAGAAGTGATGGAGAGGTTGTTCATCAGAAAGCATCTGGGGCAGCCCAGCCCAGCTGTCTGGGGCACCGCCGGTGTGCCAGGATCAGCAGCGTGCCTGCCCCTTGGTCGGCCAAGGAGCGTTCCCGGGGGGAGGGGTGGACAGCTTACACCGCCTCTGTCCCCATCACTGTGCCGCCCAGGAAAGTGACCCTTCCTGCTGACGGTCACAGAGGCGCCAGGGCCTCCTGCACGTGGAAAATTGACAATTTAGGAACGTCCTCTGGTTGTTGATCCTGGGACATCCCCAAAAGACTTTTGTTAAGCACTTTGAGAAAGGAAATGAGGTTTTCTTGTTGCTGAAGATGGCTTACCAGCTCTTTTCCAAAAAATCAGTGCAGTTGAACTTGCCCGGTTTGTATTGGCTTCACTTCTATTTCCTGTTGCCACTTCTCCCAGATACCAGCTGAGCCGAAGAACAAACAAAAATAATTTTCTGCAGCGAAAACATTTGGTTTCCTCTCCCTCCTCCCAGCTGGCTGCAGTGCACTGGCTCTTCAGAATTCTTGCTTTGCCCCCCTGCTCAGCTCCTGCTACCGTCTTGTCCGCTTTGCCTGGGGGGTCTTGAGATCTGGATGGTTTATTCTTAAGGTCAGTTTGGAAGAATCTTTAACCATCTTCCAAGGGAGTCTATTTCACGGCCCTCTCTCTTCATCCTTCTGTCATCCTTTCTTATAATACTGAGAGCTGCATTCTAGCACAGAGACTTCGAATTCTTTCAGGGTTATTAAGGAAGGAGTGAATTAAAGAGAGTGAACAAAAAGTGGAATCGCAGCTGGGAGAGGTCGGTGATGAGTTTTGAGTTGGTCCCATTCATTTTGTTTCACTGTGTCTCAGGGAAGTTGATGTTCAGAGTGAACAGTGTTATTGAGGTGTGATTTACGTACCTTAAAATTCATCCGTTGTAAGTAAAAATGATCCAGTGATTTCTGGTAGATTTACAGAGCTGTGCAGCCTTCACCACACTCCGATTTTAAAATATTTCCAAGATCCCCAGAGTTCTCTCACGCCCATTTGCGGTCAGTCCCCATCCCCACCCCTGTCCTCGGCAACCACAAATTTACTTTCTGTCTCTATAAAGTTACCTTTTTCTGGAGATTTCATATGAATGGAATCATACCATATGTGGTCCTCTGTGTCTGGCTTCTTTCACTGAGCATAATGTTTTTGAAGTTCATCCGTGTTGTAGCAAGTGTCAGTGCAGTCGGTCCTCTGTATCTGTGGGTTGCACATCTGTGGAGTCAACCAACCACAGGCTGAAAACATTCGGAAAAAAAATTCCAGAATGTTGTAAAAAGCACAACTTGAATTTCCTGCACTCTGACAACTATTTACATAGCATTTACACTGTATTTACAACTATTTACATAACATTTACAGGATATTAGGCATTGTAAGGAATCTAGAGATGATTTAAAGTACACGGGAGGATGTGCATAGGTTACGTGCAAATCATATGCTATGTATATTAGGGACTTCAGTGTCTCTGGATTTTGGTATCCAAGGTGGGTCCTGGAACCAATCCCCCAAGGATACCAAAAAATGATTATACTTCATTCCTTGTTATTGCTAAATATCATTGAATTGGATAGATATGCCACATCTTGTTTATTTGTTCTCTATGTTGTTTTTTTTTAAATACTGCAAGATAGACCTAAAGTTTAACCTTTCTGGGACATTTGATGATCACATGGGTACCGTTGGTGTATGTATGTGAGTGTATTGGACAAGCAGAGTGATTTATGTACTGATTTGAAAATTGATCTCTTTTTGTCTTATCTACATTGCATTTTAAAGTTGTATTATGGGTACAAAGTATTTAAAATATTTCTTTTTGGTTTTTAGTTCCCAAGAATATACTCACAGCGATCGATCCATCCGTTGCTAATCTAAAACCTTCTGTGAAACAGAAAGACGGTGACTATGGTAAGGTTTATGGCTTACTAGCAGCATTTCTCTTTAAGTAAAGGTGAACAGCCCCATGTGACCGCAAGTGGGTGCACACTGGTTAGGATGGAAGGTGTGTGAGCTCCCAGCTCTGAGAATGGCAGTGCTGTGGCAGATGGTTGCAAATGGTGGCCAACATTTTGTGTTTTAAATTATAAGTAGGATAAATCCCCCTTCCATTCCCTCGCTTATTTCCTAAAAGAAAAATCACCTTGAAAAAAGATCTGCTCAGAAATAAACCTGGGGTTCCTGGATTATCCGATGAGCTTGTTGGAAAGAGGATCACATAGGGCAGCGGTCCCCAACCTTTTTTTGGCAGCTGGGAACAATTTCGTGGAAGACAATTTTTCCACAGACCGGGGCTTGTGGGGTGGGGGGGATGGTTTCGGGATGGTTCAAGCGCATTGCATTTATTGTGCACTTTATTTCTATTATTATTACATTGTAATATATAATACAATAAGTATACAACTCACCATAATGCTGACAGGAGGCGGAGCTCAGGCGGTAATGCAAACGATGGGGAGCCGCTGTAAATACAGATGAAGCTTCACTTGCTCACCTCTACTCATCACCTGCTGTGCGGTCCAGTTCCTAACAGGACACAGACTGATACCAGTCTGTGGCCCGGGGATGGGGACCTCTGCCATAGGGAACCTGGGTGGGCCACACCCAGGCTGGACCTGTGTGCCTCCATCCACATGTGCCCTTCTTCCTGAGGTTTTCACCGGACTTTTGTAAATAAGGGGATGAACGTTTTGGTCTTCTTATCAAATCTAGAATGGAGTTCAGACCCTTGGGGCTCTTGATGAAATTACAGAGCGCCCCCCCAAGACAATCTATGTAAGATATTGCACTTTGCAGGTTGAGAATTGGTCTTGTGTTACTTTGATTACATTTATGAAATTTTTCCCCCTAAGAATAAAACTAAAGTGTGCTTGTTATGGAGCACACAGGAAAGCACCAAGAAATAGAACTCACCCTTAGTCTCAAAGCTTAGAGATAACTATTGTTAGTATCCTATGTTCTTCTAGTTCCAGCCCTCCAGCTCTCCACCAGGCTCTGCTTCTCCCAGCCTCTCCCAGCCCCTCTGCTCTTTCTAAGAGGGCTCCCACCCAGATCCCATGAATATCCTGGTCCCCCTGGAGTGGAGGCCTGAGAGCCGTGTCTGACATTCCCAGGGGTCCCCAGGGCCCTTAGGCTACCCCATCAGGGGCTCCCTAAGCTCCATCACAGCAACTTAACCAGGCATCCAAAGCCAGATCCGCCCTGTATTTTGCTTCATTTCCAAAAAAGTAGCCCAACACAACCTCCCTCCATAATTCCAGGCCTTCTTATCTGTGGTGAACAGAGCAGACAGCAGCTCTGTGGCTGAGTGGGACATTATTAAATCTCCCAGAGGCATGATGAATGCCATTGCCTTAAAATGGGAAAATAAATGTGTTCCCTTCTGCAGTAGAGTAGATGAGTGAAGTTGGAACTAACACATTTTAGAATTTCTGAATCCCTTTTATCACTTAATATTTTCAGAAACTGCTTACTAAATGCTCTTCCTGGCTTAGTCTTCCCTAATTTTGTCAAAGGCCCACTTATTGGATCTCTATGACTTTTTATTTATTATGGCAGTCCTGGATTAGGAAAAAACGCATGCGGTGAACAGTTGTGATTAATCGGTCTTGCATTTTTTACGAAACAGGTATAAACTTTGACCCAAGGAAACCAAGAGTTCTGAGGAAAGATGGAGCTATTGTCAGCCACTCCCTGGCAGCATTTGCTTACCTGCGAGGTAGGTCAGTGAATTAATAACGGATTTACTGAATTCTTACTCACAAATGCTCTGTTTAATTACAACACTTGGTTGGCTAAAGAAAAAGGACTTTTAAGTTTGACACTTAAAGTGACAACTGCAATCTTCTACAATCCAGAAACACAGAGGCCTGAATTTAGGTATGCTTGCCACTGGCAACCAACAAGAGAACCACACAGGGAAGTAGCAAAGGCTAAAGTCGCACTATGTAGCAGTTGGGCTCCATGGAAATTTTCCACTTTGCAAAGTAGGAAGCTGAGGAATGCACTTTCCAGCTCTAAAATTCGGGAAGGGCATAGGATTATTGAATTCCACCCTTGGCTGGAAGAAAATTGGGCTGAAAGATGACTTAGTGAACAAAACAGGTCATGCTCTGTGAAAGGAGAGCCCCTTTCTGAGTCACCAGCGTTACTTCTCACGGTTCCAAGGTTTCCCTTGATAATCTTCCCCTTAAGGATCAGTCAGACTCAGCCCTCCTTAATTAGCAGAGCCCAGATTGCTCATGGTGCATGCTACCTTTCCTCACCAGCCTCACTGCTCACCTCTGGAGAGACCGTATTTTGGAATGTCAACTCTGCAAGTTTCAACAATGCCTGCCTGACTCTGTTCAGAGAGCCAGAACCTCAGAAGACTTTTGTAAAATACATGGTAATACAATGCATTACGGCATTACTTACTCAAGGCCTGCCAGAGCTGGGGCTGTTTGGAGTAAGCCTCCCTCAGAAGAAAATAAAGGCTTAAGGAAACATCTCAACACAGGAGATAGAACAGTCTTGGGACCTCCTTACCAATGTCCTCCCTGTGTGGTAGTTGTGTGGTTGTTGAGAACCTTCTCTTTTCTAACCACCCTTCCCTTTCTGTTTCTTGCTGTTCCGGACAATTGTCATAGTTAAGAGATATAAGGATTTTGATTGTTGAAAATATCACATATTTTCAAAGTCCCCAGAGAGCCCCTTGGAGGAAAGACATCATGAAAATCCTTCACTCAGAGGAACAACTAGGAGGCTGCTTATGTGATGCGGCCATTCTGGACCCTATCAGTTCCTCTCAACAACTGTCCTGGTCAGCTCAGGCAACCATAACAAGATACCATGGGCCTGGTGGTTTAAACAACAGAACTGTATTTTCCTCCAGGCTGGAAGGCCATGATCAAGGAGCTGGCAGGCTTGGTTTCTGGTGAGGGCTCTCTTCACAGCTTGTAAACAACTGCCTTCCCCCTATGTCTTCACACAGCAGGGAGGGAAAGAGAGAGAGAGAGAGCTCTAGGTGTCTCTCTCTTTTTTTTTTAAATTGAATTATAGTTGATTTACAATGTTGTGTTAATTTCTGCTGTACAGCAAAGTGATTTAGTTCTACATATATATACATACTTTTTCATATTATTTTCCACTATGGTTTATCACAGGCTACTGAATATAGTTCCCTGTGCTATACAGTAGGACCTTGTTGTTTATCCATTCTATATATAATAGTTTGCATCTGCTAATCCCAAACTCCCAGTCCATCCCTTCCCCACCCTCCCTCACCCTTGGCAACTACAAGTCTGTTCTCTATGCCTATGAGTCTGTTGCTGTTTCATAGATATGTTCATTTATGTCATATTTTAGGTCCCCCTTGGTGTCTCTCCTTATAAGGACACTAATCCTGTTGGATCACGGCCCCACCCGTATGACCCCATTGAACTGTAATTACCTCCTTATAGGTTCTATCTCCAAATATAATCACATTCATTCAACATATGAATCTGGGGGGGACACAATAAAGTCCATAGTAGTGACCTTGAGAGAGGGACTCTTATCCCCTATTCTGCACACAGGGAAGCTGAGGCTCAGAGGAGTTGAGCCAGGTGCCTGAGGACACCAAGTGGCTGGCGACAGGGCAGGATTCAGACTCAGCAGATATAAAACCTGCCCTCCAGCTTCTCCAAGAGAGATGTGTGCCTTTCAGAATTTTGAAGGATGGAAACCTCATGACCTCGAGTGATCTAACTTAGACTGCCTCCATCCCTGTCTAACCTTTTACACACTCATCGCTCCCAGAAGTCGTTGGAGAGATTTATTTGTTAAACACCCATCTCTCCACTAGACATTAACTATTTCAAGTACAGATGTTTGTCACCTTAGTCATTGTCATATCCTACTGCCTGGGACAGAGCTGGCACAGAGTAGATGCACACGAAGTAGTTAGTAAGTGACCATGTGAAGAGTCCTCCTTTGGCGTCATGAGCTGTCCTGCACCTAATCATCACCCTGTATTTGCTGTTTGTAGGTATTAAATTTTTAAGGAATGTAAGGACTTGGTGGGTTGTTATTTGGTTTTATAGAGGGATGTTTAGGCACGTTGAACTCAGCAAGCTGCAACCAAGCCGAAATTTCATGACAAAGAGAAAGAGGCTCTGAATGTGTGGTGTCAGGTGTTAGTGAAATGAAGTTGCTATAGAAGTTCATTTGTCAAATCACAGAGGCTCACAAAGTCTTAGGGAAACAGGGACATCTGCACTTGCTGGTGAATTTCCTGGGCATGTCACCCTCTGGGTGGTCACTCTAAAGGTCCCCAGCCCACCTCGTCCTCCTCACGAGGCAGGCCAGCACACTGCAGCGAAGGGCAGGACGTCAGGCTGAGCTGTTTCAACACGAGCGTCACACAATGAGAGCGTCACCCTCGTCGTCGTTAGAAAGCAGCGCCCCAGCCAACTCTCAGTAGCATCCTTACCCGTGTTGCAGGGATATGATCTGAAGGCTGGACTGGGGTCCCTGGGCACCCACCAAAGGGAGGAGACCCTCCTACAGGAGGGACCCCAACAGGAGCCACCAAGAGTGAGCTGGGAAGATTCTGGCAAAATCAGCTAAATCAGTAGATTGAGCAAATCCAGAAGGACGTTTCCCCAGGTCAGGCTGTAGGTAGCTTTGCTGCATTAGCGCAGCCAAGTTCACATGAAGGACCAGCAGACTAGAACCCAGAATCAAGGGGCCTGTCCTGGGATGTTGAGACACAGAGGCTGGTGGAACGGACACAAGGATATCCAAGGGTCCCTGATGAATGATTTTGCTTTGGGCCATTTAAATGATCTGTGAGACATTTTCTTAGGAGTGTTAGAATTTACCCTCCTCTCAGTAATATAGACCTACTCCTTGAATTCATTCTAGAATATTGATCATGGGTCTGAAGAAACTCATAGAGAAGTTTTGATATTAGGGAAATGGAAAGAGGTGCGTGTGTGTGTGTGTGTGTGTGTGTGTGTGTGTGTGTTGGAGGCTTGCAGAAGGCAGTTAGCTGGCTCAGCCATTGTACCTCTGCAGGTTGTTCTGAAGGAGACTTATTTAGACAGCCTGGCTCAGAACTTGATGTCCTCCATTCCACCTAGTGAATGTTTTATTGTGTGCCCTCGTGGCCCAATATTTCAGCCCCGGCCTTGGGCTTGGGCCTGTGTGTGTCTTCGGCCTCTGGAAGCACTCACTGTGTACTTGCGGGGTGCATGGGGTAACTGGGGCCATGGGTGAGAAAGCAGTGCTTCTCCTGAGTTGGGAGGGCGTCATTGTTTCATATGAAAGGAACTCCAGGCTATCAGGCAAACCCCCATTGAAATAGAAGTATCATAACACATTCCAGAGTTGAAGTTACACGATCCCCTGTCAGGGAGGAAGATGGGAAATCAGCGCCGCCTTGTCACATAGGTGTGGATTCTGAAGTGTTCCCACGGCCTCTAATCTTTGGTTCCATGACAGAAAGTTATTATCACATCCCTAAGTGCTGTCAGACCAGGCCCAATACTCTTTGTGCTTTCACCCGACGGTAGCAGGGCCCCAAGGGGTGGAACCCTCGCCCCAGCCTCTCGGTGTCTTATTTGGACACAAATAAGTTTGAGCTGGAGCTTGTGTTGGCTACAGACCAGGGATCTAAGGGTCAAGGGGCCTTAAAGGCCACGGGCCACCATGGTGAGATTCCCGAGGGCTTGCTACCGCTGATGAAATTAAAGCCATTCGCTTGAGCCTGTGATGAACTAAGGCTAAAATGAGAATAAGACCAACAATAGCACAGTGTGAAGATTCTGTCTGACAAGGAGACTAATGCCTTTATTTTAACAGAACGCATTCAGTATAATAGGAAAAGGGTTCACAAAAGCCTAAAGTGGTCCAATTGATTTTAGAAAACAGACGGTATCCCCTTAGTTTAAAGCCTGGGGCTTTGGAGAGAACCCTGGCCCCGAGCTTGGGGTCCCAGCCAAAGCAGTGGCTATGGACAAATTAAATGGCTGTGACAGGAAGAGTTGAGCCAGTTCACCACCAGGGCTCCATCTAACTAAGAGCTGGTGATTCTATGACTCCAGACTAGTTGGTTCAGGTGACTAGGAAGCCTTATTTCCAGCGGGCTTTCCAAGAGTTGCCATATTCTCCATCTTTGATTATTGGATATTAGCAGACTTGGTGTAAACATGGCCTGAAGAGTGATCACTTGGCAGGAGGTACACCTGAGCCAAGAGGCACCTAGGGTCTGATGAGTGAGAAGCGCTCCTGGCAATAGAACCCACACCCTCCCTCTCCGGGGGCAGAGGGAGAGAGGAAGAAAGGCAACTAACGTTATGGAGCCGCCAACCCACAGGGCACCAAGCCTAGTGCCGTAGACCCACGAAATACAAGTCAAGCCATAGTGAGATGCAATTTTATACTCCTATGATTGGAAAAATGTTAGAAGCCCGTCCATACTCAGTGCTGGAGAAGTTGAGGATTTGCAGGATTCCTCATGCATTGCAGCCACTTTGCAAACCACGTTGGCAGTATTTCCCCAATTCACATGCCTTACAGCTCATCCAATTGCCCTCAGTAGCCGAGACAGACACTTGCAGGTATTCACCAGGGACATGTACAGGAATGGTCACAGCTACAAGGCCCACATACAGAAACCTGGCAGCCCCCCAGGTGCCCATCAGCAGGAGAGCAAGTGAATAAACCACAGTGTAGTCAAGATAGCGGAATAACATGCAGCGATATACTGTTCAGTTAAAAACCAACACCAAACCCCCAACGCTGCAACGTTACACCTTTTTCATGAAGTTTTTAGGAATACACAGAGGTGCCATAAGCTATGTAAAAAGGCATGAGCGTGGAATGCAGGTGGTAGTTACCTTGATGGGAGGAGGCGAACCCACAGGTTAGACATGGTTATTGTCAAGGCTCTAACTCCCACGTGGGGGACTTATTCACAGCACGGGTGCTGATTACAGAATTTTAAGTAATTAATTAATTAAACATAAAGGAAGGCCGCGTATTGACAGATAAAGAGAATGTGTCATATCCTGAGGATTATGGTGAGTTTAATTCTGTCCACCTGGAGTCTTTAAAAAGAAGTAGAGGGGCTTCCCTGGTGGCGCAGTGATTGAGAGTCCGCCTGCCGATGCAGGGGACACGGGTTCGTGCCCCGGTCCGGGAAGACCCCACGTGCCGCGGAGCGGCTGGGCCCGTGAGCCATGGCCGCTGAGCCTGCGCGTCCGGAGCCTGTGCTCCGCAACGGGAGAGGCCACAACAGTGAGAGGCCCGCGTACTGCAAAAAAAAATAAAATAAAATAAAATAAAAAGAAGTAGAGATGGGAAAGGAGTGGGGGACAGTAACTAGCCCACAGTTACCCACCTGTCTGGGGCAGAGCCAGACCTTAAATCCTCCTTGATCCTGGCCTGAGTACCTGATTCACCCATGAGACCACCACTGGGAATGATGGTCTCGTGGGCGAGGAGAGAAGGGGGCTGTGGGTGATCATGGTCTTCCCAGAAGCTTGACCAGCATGGGATCTTTCTGCCTGGAGCTGGCCCTGTCCTGAACCAGGATGGCTGGAAAAGGTTACAGGTGGATGGGACTCCCTTCACCCATCGGCAGCGCTCCTTCCAGGCACCGCAGGAGGTGATGGCTACAGGCGTGGCTGTCAGCGGGCTCAAGGCTTACGCTTTCCCAGGAAGAGGAGATGAATTGTGGCTGCACAGAAAGCCCGTATCCGACTCCATGAGGACAGGAAGGACTGGAGAGGACAGTGGCCAGGAGGCTTGGGAAGGGGGGGCCGGAGACAGCGGGGAGAGGAAAGGAGGATTCAAAGGAAAGGGAGGTGAGAGTGAGGCTGGGGGTGATGAGTCCTCACCGAAGAGGCCTTGGTGAGCAGGGGGAGGAGAAACGATTTGCCCCATCAGATCAGGGCCTCGGGTCTTAGCATCATTTTGTGGTTTACGGTTTAATGATTGTGTCCCAAATGCCAGTCTTCCAATCCCTGTTCTACCACCACTCCCAGAAATGAACACGGCACAAAGGATGTGTGTCTCTATCTGACCAAATCTTCAAAATACCTTGACCCTTAGGAAAAATATATTGTTATTAATAGTACTACAGACACAGCTCACTGCCCCTCCCCTGGCCAAAAGCAGTTTTGCATTCAGACTTCTGTGTCTTAGAGAGAGTGATGAGATGGTGCTCGTAGGGGCGACGGCAACAAAGGACATTTGAGTCCAGTGAATTGAGCTGCGAGTGAAGGAAGCCGAATAGGGAAGTTGCATGTTTCAAGGAGATGACGTGTCCCGCTTAGATCTCTCCTGTCAGATCACAGCGGCTAGATCCCTTGACTGTACATGAAACTTAACAACTGTCAAGCCCTGAACCTCCATTCTGCACCTCTGGGGAGGGACCGAGGCAGTGAAGACAACAGTCATCATTATATTCGAGTCTAGTGAACGAGGAGGCCACGTGCCTGGCGGAGGCTGGTTCCATCGAGACGTAGGAGCAAACGGCCAGTGCACATCTCACAAGCTGCTTGCAGCTCAGGAGCTGGGTTCCTGTCCTGGCTCCAGCTAAAGAGGCCAGCTGAGCTCAGACAGTGGCTCCCCTACACCTCAGCTTGAGCCTCTGTATCAGTGATCCACAGAGTACGGCCCACGGGCTGATTTTGTAAATAAAGTTTTATTAGAACACAGCCACACCTGTAGCATCTCTCGTGTTACAACAGCGCAGTTGAGTAGTTGCAACACCGACTGTCGGGCCCGCAAAGCCTTAAAATAGGCACTGTGTGACCTTTTGACAGAAGGGTCAGAAAAATCTGTCAACTCCTGACCTATATTAGGAAGTTAGCTGGGTCATTACTTCCCCAAATGGGAGTGCTAACACCTCAGGGGGTACACAGCTGAAAAGTAATAGTCCTTTCCACGCAGGGTTAATGTAAGGATTAAACATATGTAAAGATTTAGACCAGGGTACATAGTACAAATTAGCATTCTCTCTATTTCTATTGTACAGTTATTTGGAGGTTGAACTTTTACTACCAGAACTTTTATTTATATTTATTTTTTAATCTAAAATTAAGCTTTGTAACATTTACTATATTAGTACCTACATTCATATATATACTTCATATGTAAATTAATTGTTCAAAATTTACTACCATTAATAATAGCTAACAGTTTATTGAACATTTGTTATGTGTCATTGAGTGTTCTGAGAGCTTCACAGGAATTAACTCTGACAGAAAGAGGCTTCTGGCTCCATTTTACAGGTGAAGGAACTGAGGAACAGAGAGGTGATGTAATTCGCCGAAAGTCACACTAGGGAATGACAGATCTGCATTTGAACTCAGGAGGGCCCAGCTTCTCAGGTCCTTTGCTATGTGTCCTCTCATAAACATACATATGTTGACTATATATGCTCCAAACCTTTTTTTTCTTTTTAATTAGTGGGGGTATAGGATCAGTTAGGTGTGGACGGTCTCAGAGATGCTGTCCAGGACTGCATGTATCTGCTTCTGTGGGACTTCGGCCTGGTGAAGACTGACAGCTCCCCCGCGTCCTGACGTGTTCTCTTTCCCTTACAGCCCACCCTGAAAGAGCTGCCCTGCTGTTCGTGTCCAGTGTTTGCATCGGTCTTGCACTCACGCTGTGTGCCTTGGTCATCAGAGTGTCCTGCACCAAGGACCTCCGGGAGCTGCAGCTGGCGAGGGAGCACCTGGTGCCAGGAAGCGACAAAGCCGAGGAGGACAGCCAGGATGAGGAGGGGGAGGAGGACTCCTCCGACTCCGATTTTCCAGGGGAACTGTCGGGGTTTCGTAGGACTACATATCCTGTCTACAGTTCCATAGAGGCTGCAGAGCTGGCAGAAAGGATTGAGCGCAGGGAGCAAATCATCCAGGAAATATGGATGAACAGTGGTTTGGACACTTCACTCCCAAGAAACATGAGCCAGTTCTACTGAAAACCAGATGCATCTTGATATGATCACACTTTCTGAAGAGGGAAGGGTTGAGAATGCCCCTCCAGTTCTGTTTCACTTGTACCTTCTATGAAGGAGAACTTGTCACGTCATCCAGTACTGAGGAAGCCAGAAAGCTGTTAAAGGGACATTTCAAACTGTTTACAGCACATTTCAAAATAAATATGGAGGGAAGAAGTCTTGGTTTTCTGTATTTATTTAAATTCATGTCTATATGCTAACAGAACTAGAGTTCACATTTATTGAGCACTTATAATGCCAGGCACTGTTCTAGCTGCTTTTCATGTATTAAGTCATTTAATGCTCACGACAACTTCGGGAGATGGTGCTGTCATTATCGTTTTACAGATGGGTAAACAGAAGATCCCTATCTATCCATAAAAGAATTATACTAATATTCACAATGGCAAGCGTGAGTTCAGTCACTCCACGTTCATTGGTGGTAGACTTTAATCACTAACATAATTTGTTTAGAGAAGGGATTGGCAAAGTTTGTTTTCTTTTTAAGGGAAAGATAATAAATATTTTAGGCATCGTAGGTCAGATAGGTCTGCCACAACTACTCACCTCTGACCCTGGAGCTCAAAAGCAGCCACAGCTAATAGGTAATGAATGAACACGGCTCTGTTTCAATAAAACTTTATTTGTGGGAACTGCAATCTGAAATTAACTTTCATATGTCACATATTTCTCTTTTTTAAATCAATTATTTTAAAATGTAAAAGCCATTCTTAGCTCATGGGCTGTCCAGTAGCCTACAGGCAGTAGACTAGATTTGGCCTGCGTCTTGCTTTTGTAAATAAAGTATGGTTTATAATGCCTAAAACATTTACCCTTGCAGGAAAAGCTTGCTGACCCCCGACTTAGATTAAAACTACAGAATTTCTAGTGGTAAAAAACAGTCGACCAGATTCCCCAGCAGCCTGTGGGCAAGGATCAAGTAGAGCTACCTTTCAAATTATTGCAAAAAAAAAAGGTCCTACCATATTAGGGGGAGGGGCAGGTGAAGAAGTAAAAGAAAAAGGAGTTAAGGAAACAGATTCCTGGTGGGAGAACTGGTGATGGTTTCTTTTAGAAGGCCCCCCCTGGTGGACAGGAGGCTTATAGCTGTGGAGTAGAATAAGAAAAGAATTTTTTTCTCTTTCTTGTCCTAGGGGGCTTAGAGCATTAAAATGATGGTGTTGACTATGAATGAGGTCTCCCTGCCTTATCTTACTTCATCATCACATCAGCCCTGCAAGCAGGCATATGTAGATGAGGGAGCTGAAGGCTGACAGTACTGGGGCCAAGTCACACGGTACAAAGTGCTGGAGCTGGCTCAGCTGTAAGGTGATCAGGAAATACTAGCTGTTCCCTCAGGAACCCCAGTAACGACAGGTAGGACAGGAGGCATTTCTCTTTCAGCCTCCAGATCCTGAGGGCGAAGGGCCCATCTGAGGAATCCAGAGGAGGGGGTGGTGTGGAGGGAGGGGCCTGTCTCTCATCAACTAGCCCAGCTGCCTGGAGGGCAGAGGGGCTGCAGTTTTGTTTTCTTTTTTAAAATTCAGTTTGTCTTAGTTCATTCATTCTGCTGTAACAAAAACACCATAGACTGAGTGGCTTATAAAACCACAGAAATTTATTTCTCACGGTTTTGGAGGCTGGAAGTCCAAGATCAAGGGGCCAGGGTCTGGTGAGAGCCTGGCTTCCTGGCTCGTAGCTGGGGGTCTCACTGGGTGCCCACGTGGCAGAAAGGCCGGGAGCTCTCTGGGCTCTTCTTTATAAGGGCACTAATCCTATCCAGGGAGGCTCTGCCCTCATGACCTGATCACCTCCCAAAGGCCCCACCTCCAAATACAATGGGCGTTAGGATTTACTCTGAGTTTGGGGGGAACACAAACATTTGGTCTACGCCAGACATGAAATTCACATGAAGTAAGATTAACCATTTTAAAGCACACAATTCAGTGGCTTTTAGTACATTCACAGTGTCATGGGACCACCACTTCTGTCTAGTTCCAAAACATTTTCAACATCAGAAAATAAAACCCCCTACCCATTAAGCAGTCACTCCCCATTCCCCCTTCCCTCCAGCCCCTGGCAACTACCTCTCTACTTTCTGTCTCTATGCATTCACTTATTCTGGAGGGTTCATATAAAGGGAATCACACATATAAATGTAATCTTTTGTCACTGGCTTCTTTCATGTAGCATAATGTCCTCAAGGTCATCCATGTTGTGGCATGAATCAGTACTTTCTTCCTTTTTATGGCTGAATGATATTCCACTATATGTATAGGGCACATTGAGTTCATTAATTCATCCATTGCTAGACATCTGGGTTGCCTCCACTTTAGGCTACTGTGAATAGTGCTTTTGTAAACATTCATGTGTGGTTTCTTTTTTATCCTTTGGCCACACTGCACAGCATGTGGGATCTTAGTTCCCTGACCAGGGATCGAACCTGTGCCCCCTGCATTGGCAGCACAGAGTCTTAACCACTGGACCTCCAGGGCAGTCCCTCGTGTGGTATTTTAACAGCAGTGAAACCACATAAAACGGCAACCGCAGATAAAGTTGATGAGATATCTCACGGATTCCATTCAACAGAGGGAAGGGGGAGTGAAGGTGAGTCAGAGTGAAACCCCCTTTCTCACCCCCGCTTCTGCCAATTTCAGAGTGTGCTTCCCTTAAACTTACCTGCGAAGGTGGGAGAGTAGAGACTGGTCCAGAGAGGTGCCATACGGACAGGCTGGGGTCGTGTGGGCAGAGCTGAAATGCCTCAGCACCTCCAGGAACCCGAGTCCTCCATCTATAATGTAGGGAATTGGGAGAAGTTGACAGGGCGAAGATGACTCGCCTTCAATCTGTCATTAGAGATAAATCTGTTCTAGGTCATAGCAGAGAATGAACATATGGCTCCATTGTCTAACTTCTTCATGAGGATTTTGTTCTAATCAAAGAGAATCCTTGTCCTTTTATTTCCTGAGCTCAGCAAGAAGCACTTTGAAACTGTCTCGGGTCCCAGAACAGCCTCCGCCATGGTCTCTAGTTCTAATTCCCAAGCAGCATCTTCTCTGGCTCCGTGAACATAACCACTGTCCTTCCGATGACCTTGTGCAGCTGAAGAGAGAACACGCACCAGCTGAAGGTTTTCACTTTTCCAGTTGGAGGAAGAGCTGTGCCCACACTGACCTCAGTCTCAAAGCTCTTGTTGAATGCCGCGATGGGTCTTCCCTTATCTGCGTCTCCCCCCAACACCCACCCACGTGCACACTCCTCCCAGGACCCCCGAGGAGGCAGCTGGAAGACAGGCCGGCCAAAGCGAGGGGCAGTCTTTGGCCTGATCAAAAGCAACGAGTTGTTTATTTGCATTTTCTGAGCCCAAGAGAAGAATGTCACGTTCTTCTCATGGAAGGAGCCTGAGAGGTCCTGCTGAGAATGTGTTTGGACGGGCACCACGCCCAGGAGGAAAAGGACAAAACCAGATTTGGATGAAGGATTTCTGATGGAGCATGGTGGCTGGTGGGAGCTCCCAGGTGGAATTCCACCCGGGGAGTGTGAGGCACACATGGGCTGCTGCTTCTAAGCTTTGTGTTGCTCTGGGCCACAGACACCCCACTGTTTCCAAGCTGTGGGGTTCCGGAAGTCCTGTGCCAAGAGGCCAGCTCTCGGTGGGAGGTTTGCACGTGTCACTACCTCAGTTACTTGCTGCAAATGCTGACTTTCAAAATGCAAGCCACCTGCTGCAAAATTCAGCCCTCTGGATTCACGGAGCTTGTTAGCAGGGCCGCTCCCGCTCTGTTGATGCTGGGGCATTTGCTGCCGCTTCACGAAAAAGCAGCGCTTACCCAGGGACCAAGCAGTTCCTGGGAGGCCCTGTGAGCAGTCCCACTGCCGACCCCGCAGATGGGCAGTGCGCGGTGCTGTGCCCGCCCAGATCCCTGTACCAAGCCTGCTGCCTGCCCCAGCTGCTGCGAGGGTGACTTAACGGCCCACAGCTGCCCTCTTTTGCAGAGAATTGCCCCCTCACCATTTTTGTCTTAGTCTGCGTGGGCTGCTATAACAAAACTACCACAGACAGAGTAGCTTATAAACAACAGAATTTTTTTTCTCAGTTATGGAAATAGACGTCCAAGCTCAGGGTGCCAGCATGGTGGGGTGAGGGCCCTCTTCTGGGTTGCGGACTTCTCGCTGTGTCCTCACGTGATGGAAGGCGCGTGGGGAGCTCTCTTGTCTCATTCATGAGGTTTTTGATCTGAAAACCTCCCGAAGGCCTCACTTCCTAATACCATCACCTTTGGCAGTTAGGGTGTGAGCATATGAGTTCGGAGGGACACAAACATTCAGACCATAGCACTTTTCTTACAAGTATTTCCCCTGAGAGCACTGTTTCAATAAACCACTCATTCAAGAATCTTGGAAACTGACCCGAGACATCCAGTGTGAGGGGCCTGGGGGTACCTATTGGTCCCTGTCGGCCCACACTGCTGGCACAATGCCACCTGCAGCCTCTGGGGGAGCCAGAGTGGAAGGAACATGGGGGAGCCTCCCCACTAGCAAGTGATGTCAGGGAAGAGTCAGCCGTTGGTTCATACATCTGGCATCTGGTGAGTCTCAGAAAAGTGATGCCCACAAGGGCCCCCTTTCAATCTGTCCCTGTCCTTCTCCATGGGCGGCGACCCCCTATTCCGGCTCCAGGTTACCTGGGGAACCAAGGCCTGATGCTGCGTCCTCCCTGGCAGAGGCGGGGGGGGAGCTGCATGAGCCTTCTCATCCACTTTCCCCAGGGCTGATCCACTCTCGGCAGCCCATATTGTCTAGTGGGGGCCTCCTGGAAAGCACCACTGCCCTGAAGCTTTCACCCCACTCCCTGCCCCACCCAGACCCTGGAACACCGATGTCAACCAGACTGGACATGCCTCTGCACCAGCCCCGGCCTCAGGGTCCCCCTCCTGCTGTGCTGCCCTCTTGTTTCCCAGCTTCTGTCTGACTTGGTCTTAGCTTGGTCTCAGGAAGATCTATCTGTGCTTCAGTTTCCTCATCTGTAAAATGGGCACAATAATAGTAACTCCTCCCTAGTGGTGTGGAGAGTGACCGTGCTTCACACCTAATAAGAACCACCGTAAATGAAAGCTTTTACCTTCGATTATTTCTTCCTCCTGAGGGTCAGCATCCAGCAGGGCCAAAACTTCACCAGTTTTACCACATTCAGGGCATCAGCCAGAGCTCTAGGGCAAAGTAAGAGCAAGCTGCTGAGGGGGAGAACAAGGCAGCCCTCCAGCCCCACCACAGAGGGGAGTTTGGAGGAGGAATGACTGTCTGCAGAGCTCCAAGGAAAGTGTCAAGGCCTGACCTTCCTGGGAGTCTTCAGCCAAGTCCATTGTGAAGTTTCCCACACTTGGACTTGAAAGGCCAGGCCCAGTATTGGCAGGATAGTTGTAAACCCGGAACTATGGTCACTGGGTTTTCAGAAGCCCATTGTAAGCCTGACCACCAATGCAGAGTTGGCCAAACTCCATCCCATGACTGGACGGTAGCCTCAGAGATTAAATCCTAAATAAATACTCCAACTAAATGCCCTGTCAATTGGAAGCCACACTGACCTATAGCTGGAAGTAAGGCAAGAAAGAAGCGCGATAGCATCAACCAGATAAGGGAGAATTCAGGAAGCCAGCTAATAATTATCCAAGGCCATCACATCCTTTGTAGGAATTTCAAATCAACAGGCACCTCCCCGTGGGGGCAGTGCTGGGCTCCCTGGAGAATGAATGAGACGGTACTAATCACGATGCTGATCATCTGGTACGGAGCCAGCAGCCACGTGTGCTTAGCTAATCTTAAACTGAAATCAGTTAATAACATTTATTTATTTATTTATTTTTAAGTTTTAAAATTTTGGCTGCGTTGGGTCTTCGTTGCTGCGTGCAGGCTTTCTCTAGCTGCGGCGAGCAGGGGCTGTTCTTCGTTGCGGTGCGCGGGCTTCTCATTGTCGTGGCTTCTCTTGTTGCGGAGCACGGGCTCTAGGCGTGCGGGCTTCAGTAGTTGTGGCTCGTGAGCTCAGCAGCTGTGGCTCGCGGGCTCTAGAGCGCAGGCTCAGTAGTTGTGGCGCACGGCCTTAGTTGCTCCACGGCACGTGGGATCTTCCCGGACCAGGGCTCGAACCCGTGTCCCCTGCATTGGCAGGCGGATTCTTAACCACTGCGCCACCGGGGAAGTCCAGTTAATAAAATGTAAAAGTCAGCTCTTCACTCCCGCTAGTCACTCAGTGGCCACGTGACCAGTGGCTCCCGTCTTGGATGGCGCAGAGAGCTCTTAGGCGATGCTGAGCTGGCGTATTAAGCCAGACTCGGAGACACAAGCCCAACTCAACTCACTGCAATGCAATGGAGCGGGTATTTCCAGCCGAGGGTGTAATGAGATCAAAATCCCAGGCACAGAAACCTGGGATAAAGGACCTCCTACTCCCACCCTGGCTCACCTTCCTGGGGATGCCCTCACACGTCCCTAGTCTCCAAGCCCTCAGGGCTCGGTCCTGCGGGGACACCTTGGTGCAGCCCAGCCTTCGTGGGCACCAACCCCTGCAGAGCCGCGCCCGCAGCCGTCGTGTCCACCTTTGCTGCCCCAGCTGCACACAGCTCATGGCGCCCTTTTGCTCTGGCCACCTGTCCTGCCACAGCTGCTGCCACCAGCCCTCCTCTGGGCACCGCTGCTGCTATCAATTCATCTTTTATTATTGCCTCCTGAGAAGAGCGCGCCTTCCGAGAAGAGCCAGCACCCCTTCCTCCTGGCCCAGCAGGCTAGCGGCACCCCCAGGAAGGGTCCAGAGAAACCTCAGGCCAAGCCCTCTTCACACCAAGGCCCTGTCTCCCCATTTCCCAGGCAACAGCGGCTGGTCCACCAGGCCCACACCTCCTACCCTCCTCTTCCTCGTAACCTTCAGGATCTTCCATCTTTTTGCTGAACCTGTGAGTGGAGTCGGCAGAGGCCCTTTTCTTTATCCTTTGGAGGTTTTAGCTTCACAAGACAGAGTATAAGAATGACATTAGCCCAATTCCCTGGCGGTCCAGTTCACTGCTGAGGCCTGGGTTCAATCCCTGGTGGGGGAACTCAGATCCTGCGAGCCTCGGGGCGGGACCAGAAAGAAAAAAGAAAAAAAGAATGACATTAGATGGTCAAACCAAATGGCCATGGGAGCCCAGAGAGAACGATTCTACCTAATGGGCTGGAGATGTTTAATGGAGACGGTGCTCAACGGGGTCCTCAGGAATGAGCAGAATTTTTTTTTTTTTTGCGGTATGCGGGCCTCTCACTGTTGTGGCCTCTCCCGTTGCGGAGCACAGGCTCCGGGCGCGCAGGCCCAGCGGCCATGGCTCACGGGCCCAGCCGCCCCGCAGCACGTGGGATCTTCCCGGACTGGGGCGCGAACCCGTGTCCCCTGCATTGGCAGGCGGACTCTCAACCACTGCGCCACCAGGGAAGCCCATGAGCAGAATTTTAAAAGGTGAAGGTGGGGAAACCTGAGGGGGAGAGGGGAGCCGCAGCAGTGGGCCAGGAGGTGGGAACAGGAAGGGGATGTTTGGGAATGGGGAGCTGCCAGGGTGAGGGGCGCCATGGGAAATCAGGCTGACGGCGTAGAGAACACCACGAGCTGGGTCTGGACTCCAGGCTGCAGGACTGGCTGTAGGGGCATCACCCACGTTGGGCAGGATCCCTCCATCTCCAAGAAGCAAAAGCCAGTGTTCAGAGCACGTAAGGGACTTGCCTATTCAGCGCACCCACAGCCAGTAACGGGGCTGGGCCTGGCCTCAAACCTGGGCCTCGAACTCTTGGAATAGTAATGGCTCCTGATTTTAAGGTTGCTGATGACTATCCAGCTAGTCTTACTATCTTATAAGTTACCAAATTACAGCTTAATTTTCTGTTGGAGAAATTAAACAACGTTCTTAGAAAGCTATTCCAGGGACTGGCTCGCAAGGGTGCTTGAAAATGCAGTGGGGACTTCCCTGGCGGTCCAGGGACTTCCTTGGTGGTCCAGGGACTTCCTTGGTCCAGCGGTTGAGACTTCGCCTCCCAGTGCAGGGTGTGTGGGTTTGATCCCTGGTGGAGGAGCTGGGATCCCACATGCCTCGCAGCCAAGAAGCCAAGACATAGACGGAGGCAATATTGTAGCAGATTCATTGAAGACTTTGAGAATGGTTCACATCAAAAAAACTCTTAAAAAAAAAAAAGACGCAATGAACTTCTCCAATGATACAAATATATGTCCAGGACCTGACAGATGATCTGTAGAAGAGCCATTCTTTGAAATGTTCCCAATCTTTGCTTGAAGATTGCTCACGGCCCAACTGCACTTCTTTCAGATGGGTCCGACAGAAAATCCAATTGGGGATTTATCTTGAGATGAAAATGCAGCCTTCCTGCTTGTAAGCAAACTGCCCACGATATCATGAGCTCAGACTGCAGGACTCGGTAGAACAAAGACAGGAAGGCTGGTCACTTCCGATCGGGGCTGCATATTAATTCCCCGTACTTTGTTGCAACTCATGACTCCATGGATGGAGTTCTTTCAAGAAAAGAAAAATAGACCTTGTCGTTTCCTATTGTTTCAAAGACAAAATCCAGCCTGGGAAAGATTACGGCAAGAGGAAGGGGACTCGTGTTCAGATGACCAAACAGCAATCTGACCTGGAAAATGCTTGATTAGTTTCCGAGGAAGGGAGGGAGTAGCAATTAGAGGGATGTGTAGAATCATGATATTACCTCCCTCACGGAGAAAAAGCAAAATATTCCCAACCCACTAACCATGAACAAGTAAGAGAATGTGTTAGGAATCTACGAAACCCAGTGAGTTGCCTCCCAGCTCTGAGCTCCCCGAACTTCCTTCCTTAGAACTTGACCTCTGATTGTAAAGCCTCTGGACCCTGGGAGAGCAAAGCCATGTGCTGTCAGCAGAGGGGGACTCACAGGAGCTATAGCCAGGCTCGCCTCCTCCAAGGTTTCTGTTAAATCAGACTTGTCTACATCACTCAGCTCAGGCACGTGGAAAACTTCTTTTCTTATGGAAGATGTCTTGGGAGGAATTCCAACTGTTCGGAAAAAATTAGAATAAAGACGGGTTGTACTGTGTTTTTAAATGAGGTAGATCTGTACATACAGACATGAATAATTCTTGAAGTCTTATTCAATGAAAAGGGCAAATTGGAAAATAATGCATAGATTATGATATTGTGATGTAAAAGAAAGACTCCCACATAAAACTATATTTTTCTGTGTATGCATAGAAATCTATAGGTCTGCCTCTCACATCTGCAGTTCGGAGAGAAGGAACGGGTGTTACATACCAAACAGCCAAGCGTTAAAATGTTATAGACATCAGGCCAAAAATATAAAGTTATATAAAAAATGTTCTCTTGCCTTCCTTGACACATATACCTGTATAACGACCTTGAAGCCCCGGTTCAAACTTAGAACTCGCAGGCTTTTCAGGGTTTGATGTGGCAACACGGCTGCATGGGGAGGAAGGGGCTGGTCTCAGACTGGCCCCTGACCCACCCTTCGCATCCCACCTCCCTTCTGTCCCTCCCTGGGAGGGGCCTCACATACTTAAGTGTGGATGACACGGCTCCTGTGTCCATTCCCTGTTCCACCCATGCCCCCAACAGCCTTAAGTATGTGATCTCCTGCTGGGGGTCCAGCCCTATAGGATGTCAGGATGGCTGACAAGGCACTGGGGTGAAGGACAGGGTGGAGAAGGCTGGAAGAGAGTGGAGAGCAGGTGGGTCAGGGTGAAGGGAAGGGATTCTGTACAAGGGCAAACAAAAAGCCCAAATATGGGGGGTACCTGGGCTGCAAGAGATAAGCAGGTAGGTGACAGGGCTCAGGAAGCCCAGGCAGAGGCCAGGCTGGGCCTCTCAGCCGCCTGCCCATCGGAAACCCCAGGGAGGGAATTCCCTGGCAGTCCAGTGGTTAGGACTCTACGCTTTCACTGCCCGGGCTTGATGCCTGGTCGGGGAACTAACATCCCACAAGCCGTACAGCACGGCCAAAAAAAAAAAAAAAGAACGAAACCCAGGGGAGTTTGTGATAAGAATGCAGATTCCCAGGCCCTGCCCCCTGAGACTCAGTGGCTCTTGGGAGGGGATTTGGAATCTACCCTCTTAGACAACGTGAAGAGCCCTGGGCGGGGGCTGCAGATGGCCTGGGCTGAGGACAAGGTCCTTGAGGACCTCAAGAGGTCCTTGACCTGGGAAAGGCAGGGGGCAGGAAGCCAAGCAGGTGAAGACAGCTCAACTTCACGCCTCCAGAAACCCCAGACCCTCCTGTACGCCTGTCTAAAAGCTCCCACTGACCCAGTGGGTATCCTTGGGTGTCTGCCTACAGGGCTGGTGAGAAGCTCAGGTGAGTGGGGTTTTACAAGCACTTCTCATACCTGTAGTAATTTCAGCTAGGGTGACCCACCATCCTGGTTTGCTGGGGACCAAGGGGTCTTCTGCAATGCGGGAGTCTCAGTGCTAAAACCGGGGTCGTCATCCTGGGCAGTCGTGATGGGTGGACACACACGGGTGGTCACCCTAATTCTCACCTTCCTTCTGACCAGGCAGTGCAAGGATAGAAATCTCACATTGCAACGAACAGCCACTGGGTTCTAAATCTCATTTTCCTTAAATCCATGTCCCAAAGAAATATTATAGCATTTGCTCTTTTTCGTTTTATAAGACATGTTGAAAAACTGCCATTCATTTCTAAATCCCTCTTTTCAGTCACTTTTAATATTCTTTTTAAAAGAAAGAAAGAGAGAAGGCCCTTGGTACTGAAACTTCACATACTTGGACTAGACCCAAAGGTGAATATTTATTTCAGCAAAATTTATTCAGGGTCTTGAAAGTCAAGTGTGTGAATATAAAATGCACCTTTTCAGTCTAAAATAATGCCCTTTTCTGCGCTTGGATGCCTGAATCATGAAATGTCAGGTTGACATATTCGGCGATCCCAGGAATGTGACCCTAGAAAACAAGAAAGGAGAATGTGGTGCTTCTAAAGTCGTGGGGTCCTTGGGGCCTGCGAGGCTGCCCAGGCTGGTTGGCGGACTTGGGTTCTGGGAGGGTCCGGTCCAGCGGCCTTGCCTGGAGCTGCTCCCATCTTACCGCCTCGTGACCCTTCCTGCTCACGGGGTCTGTTTAAACTCCATTTGTTTCAGCTTCAGCCCCTCACCCCGATTCCAGCGTGAAAGTGTATCTGGGTCTCACACAAGGTGCCCTCGTGTGGGCGGGGCCAGAAGGATCCCTCAGCACCTTCAAATTCCAGCCCCATCAACCCAGGGACAGAGCACCGCATCCCCCCCCACCCCCCGCCCCGCTCACAAAGGCTCCCCGGCCCCAGAGCTGCAGAAACCAGGCTTTCACCCTCTCAGATCTTCATTTGCTCAGTTGTTCTTTCCATCAGAATCATTAGCTGTTTGAAGGGCAAAGAGAACACGGTGTGCGTGCATGGGTGCCTCTGTATGCGCATGTGTACACGTGCATGTATGCCTGTGGGTGTGTGCAGGCATGTGTGTCTTATCTCCCTCTGCCCTTAAAAGCACGTTGCCAAGTGGCCAGGGCATGAGGCATCGTTTCCACTCTGCAGGTCTGCACATGTAAGTTTGAATAGCAGCCGGCTGGCGTAGAGGTCAGTAGGGTGGGTGCTGGTTTCTGCTGACCTGGGATCAAACCCCGCCTCTGCCACTCGGTAACTGCGTGAACTTGGGTGGCTGGCTTGGCTCCTCTGTGCCTCTGCTTCCTCCTCTGGAAAATAGAGATTACGGTAGTACAACCACAGACTGCTGTGGCAGGAAGTAAATGAGGTTGGGAGCGCCAAGTGCTTGCACAGGGCCCAGATGTCAGAGTGCCCGGGGAACGGTAGCCGGGAGCCCCTGTTACCTGAGGATTCTCCGGGTGTTCCCACCCTCACAGGCAGCCCTCCGACCCCACTGCTTGTTGAAAAGCCTGGCTTTGGTCAAGGAAGTGGGAAGTTTACTCACACAGAATTCCTAGGAAGTTTGTCTTTAATGAAAAGAGAGAAGATAAAGGATGGAAGGAGCCTTGTCCATGCACACCTGGCCAGGCCCTGGGCTCAGGGGCCCTCTTGGCCACCTGGGCTGTTTCCCTGGAGAAGGCCCGGCTCATGTCACCTCATGCCCCAAGAATGATTCCCTTTTGGTCAGCGCTGGAGCTCACCCACCATCCCCAAGACCACAGCCCATCACCCTGCCCTGCCCAGCCCTCCAGAGCCCTTCAGGGAGATCACAGGATGGAAAGTCGTTGTTAAATCCTGTGTTCTAAGGCTCATCTAGGAAAACAGTGGAAGTAACGCATCAGTGGGTAGAGAACATCCACTAGAATGTGCCCGGCAGTGCCATTCCTACACATAAAGACGTAAACACTGACGTAGCAGTGTTATTCACAAAAGCCAAAAGGGGGAAGCAGCCCAAGTGTCCACTGATAGATGATAAGCAAAATGTGGCCTATCCACACAGTGGAATATTATTCAGTCTTAAAAAGGAAGGACGTTCTGACACAGGCTACAATGTGTGAACCTTGAGGACATTTTGCTAAGTGACGCAAGGCAGACACAAAAGGACCAATACTGTGTAATTTCACTTATAGGAGTAGTCGAATCCATGGAGACAAAGTAGAATGGTGGTTGCCAGGGGCTGGGGGTGGGAGGAACGGGGGAGTTGTTATTTAACGGGTATAGAGTTTCGGTTTTGCAAGATGAAAGGCACTCTGGAGATGGGTTTCGTAACAATCTGAATGTACTTAACACCGCTGAACTGTGCCCTTGGAAACGTTTAAGATGGTAAGTTTTGTGTTTTGTGTATCTTATCACAAGTCAAAAAGTACACGTAAACATTGATATTCATACTTAAAAATGAAAAGCTAACATTATGAAACAAAATACTTGTGTGACTCTGCCAGTGATTGGTTCAGGTCTCCTCAGCCACGCTCAGCCCGCGTTTCACAGCCGGAGTACATCCTTCTAGAATGAAGGCTGCAGCTCTTTCTACCCTGTGGTGAAGCCATGGTGGGAAAACCCCATATTCGAGACCACCATGAGAAACAGACAAATGAAAGGAGTTGCAGGGTGCTGGTTGTGCAGGGATACAGGGGAGTGTGGCGGGCCAAGCGGGATAGGTAGGAAATTGGAGTCTAAAGGGGCCCAGACAATCTCACCAGACATTCCAGCAACCACGCTTCTCTGTATTTACTCAAAGGAGTTGAAAACTTATCTCCACACACAAACCCACACACGAATGTTTAGAGCAGCTTTATTCATAATCATCAAACCTTGGAAGCAACCAAGAAGTCTTTCAGTAGGTGAATGGATAAACTGTGGTCCGTCCAGACAACGGGATATTATCCAGGGCTAAAATAAAATGAGCTTTCAAGCCATGAAAAGATATGAAGGAAACTTAAATGTATATTACAAAGTGAGAGAAGCCAATCTCAAAAGGCTGCCTACGCTATGATTCCAACCATATGACACTCTAGAAAAGGCAAGACTACAGAGACAGTGAAAGCATCAGTGGTGGCCAGGGTTAGGGGAGAGGGAGGGATGAACAGATGGAACTCAAAGGATTTTTAGGGCTGTGAAAATACTCTGTATGATACTATAATGTAGCTACATGTCATACATTTGCCCAGACCCATAGAATGTACAACACAAAGAGTGGACCTTAATGTAAACTATGGACTTTGGGTAATAATAACGTGTCAATGTAGGCTCATCGATTGTGACAAATGTATGCCTCTGGTCTGGGGTCTCAATAATGGGAAAGGCTGTGCTTGTGTGGTGGCAGGTAGTTATGGGGCCTCTCTGTACTTTCCATTCAGTTTTGTTGTGAACCTAACACAGTTCGAAAAAATAAAATCTATTTAAAAGAAAAAAACATATGGGTAAATAAAGGCTAACTACTTTTTTAAAAAAGGACCCAGACAAGTTCCTTGAGAAATTAGAAAATGTCCCAGTTTATTAAATTCCATTCATTTCTTCATTCAATAATTGTTTTTTTTTTTTAATTTGCCATCTCTTCTTTGGTGAGGTGTCTGTTCAGATTTCTTGCCTATTTTTAGTTGGCAAAATAAACTTATTTTCTTACTGTTGAGTTTTAAGAGCTCTTTATATATTTCGGATGTTAGACCTTGATCAGATAAGGACTTTTAAAAAATATGAGGGCTTACTCTGTGCTGAGCACTGTTCTAGGGAGTGAACAAAACAGAAAACACCCCACCCGCATGGATCTTACGTTCTAAGTAACCCACAGTAGGCCATCTTGTGATAAATGCTATGGGGACAAATAAAACAGAGTAAGGTGGAGGAAGAGACCTTGGCATGCTATTTTATAAGAATGGTCAGGGAAGGTCTCACTAATAAGGTAGCATGTGAGCACAGAAGGAAGTGAAGGAACAAGCCACAAAGCAGAGGGAAGAGGGCTCCCAGAAGAGGCAGAGTGAGTGCAAAGGCCCCGAGGAAGAGAGCATGCTCAGCCTGTTTGGAGGAGAGCAGGAGGTCAGGGTGGTGGAGTCGGGTTGGGGGAGGGCAGGGGCTGGTCATTTAGGGCCATGTAGACCTCTGAGAAGGACTTTGGCTTTGGGTTGTGGATCCATTTCCTGCAGCTGCTGTAACAAATACCACAAACTAGGTGGCTTAAAATAACAGAAATTAGTCTCTGACAGTTCTGAACCCTAGAAGCCAGAAATCCAGGGGTCGCGAGGGCTGTGTTCTCTGAAGGCTCTAGGGGAGGATCCTCCCCGGCTTCCTCCAGCCTCTGGTGGCTCCATGTGGTCTTGGCTTGTGGCTGCATCACTCCAGTCTCTGTCTCCCTCTTCACATGCCCTTCCCTTCTCTCCATATCTCCTTCTCTGTGTGTCTCTAAAAGAACACGTCATTGGATTTAGGGCCCTCCTGGATAACCCAGGATGATCTTGTCTCAAGGTCCATAATTTAGATTATATCTGCAAAGGCTCTATTTCCAACAGCATGGAGGTCAACGGCGGTGTGACAAGAGCCACTTCCGTGATGCTGTGTGGACTAGAGGCCACCTGGAGTAGGTTCAGGAGAAAATGCGAGGGAACAGCAGGTGTGCACAATGATTTTAAGGTGCTTCTCTATAAAGGAAAGCAGAGAAGGGAGACAACAGCTAGAGAAGGATGAGAGGTCAAGAGAGGATTTTTTAATATGCTGTTTAAATTTTTTATTCATTTAATTTATTACATAAATGCAGTCACATTTATATATAATTTCGGTAAGCCACTTTGTGGCAACAATACATTACAACTATCTTCCCATGTTATTTACTGTACTTCTACAACTGACTTTTAAATTTTTTTCTTTATTTTTTATTGTGGTAAAATATACATAACATAAAATTTTCCATTTTAACCACTTTCAAGTGTACAGTTCAGGAGTATAAAGTATATTTCGGGGCAATCATCACCACCATCCACCACCAGAACTCTTTTCATCTCACAAAACCGAAACTCGGTATCCATTAAAGACTAACGCTGCCTTCCACCCCCCGCCACAGCCCCCTGGCAACCACCACTCTGCTTTCTGCCTCTGACTTTGACTACTCTGGGAAACTCATATAAGTGGAATTATGCAGTATTTGTCCTTTTGGGCCTGAGTCATGTCTCTTGGCAGAATGTCCTCAAGTTTCATCCATGCTGTAGCCTGTGTCAGAGTTTGCTTCCTTTTTAAGTCTGAATAATATTCCATCGTATGGATAGACCACATTTTGTTCATCCATTCATTCCTTGATGGACACTTGGGTTGCTTCTGCCTTTTGGCTATAGTGAATGATGATGCTACAAGCATGGTGTACTACAACTGGCTCTCGTGTTTATTTGGATAGGTGACTTCAAAAGGTACAAAAGAGCATATAGGGGCTTCCCTGGTGGCGCAGTGGTTGAGAGTCCGCCTGCCGATGCAGGGGACATGGGTTCGTGCCCCGGTCCAGGAAGATCCCACATGCTGCGGAGCGGCTGGGCCCGTGAGCCATGGCCGCTGAGCCTGCACGTCCGGAGCCTGTGCTCCGCAACGGGAGAGGCCACAACAGTGAGATCCCCGCATACCGCAAATAAAGAAAAGAAAAAAAAAAAGAGCATATAGTGAAAGCGTGACTCCTTCCATCCCATCCCCCTCCTCTCTACAGTTTTAACCACAAGTGGTCACAGTTACCAGTTTCTTGTGATTTTTCCACAAAGAGTCTATGAGTATATGAGCATTTATGTATTTATTTTTCTTTTTAAACAAATGGTTGAGTGCATACACATAGTTTTGTATCTTGATTATTCTATCCCCAGTCAGTACACATATCGTGTCCTTGTTCCTCATGGTGGTTGTAGGTGTTCCACTATGTGGATGTACAATAATTTATCCATCCATTCGTTTTTGATGAACATTCAAGATGCCTCCAATCTTTTGCTATTACAGTGCTGTTAGGTGTAGTAGACTGAATGGTGGCCACCCAAACATATCAAGCCCTGATTCCTGGAACCTGGGAGTGTGGGAAAATTTTGCAGATGTGATTAAAGGTGTGATTAAGACTCAAGATGAAGAGATGATCCTAGATTACATCTATCTCCCACTTTCTGAAAGTTCGTTTTAGGCCACTTCGCTTTTACTAAAGACCTACGTTAGTACCTGTTTTTGCTAACCTAAAGAATTTCGAAGAGGATTTTCATTTATATGAAAAAAAGGCAAAAATTGAATAATAGCATTCAGCATTTGTTTTGCAGCGAGCTTTTCTAGAGGTGGTCATCCTCAGCAGCTAGCGTGGTACCACCAAGCTCCTTCCCTAGAAACTCCACTCAGCATCTCAGCATCAAGCCGCAGAGCTTTCAACTGTCTGAGCATCCGTGCTCAACTTACTTTGTGCATTCATTAACAAGATGTGTCCTAAGGTAATTGTTTCTTTACTTTATGCCAGTTCGGCTTGCGGAAGATTTCATAGCAATGCTCTACTGTTGGATAGTGGGGGGAAACCTGTATGTGAGTGAAATCATATGTGTCCTTAGAGAGGCAGAGGGAGATTTGGTACAGACAGAAGAGAAGGCACACACAGAAAGAAGGTGATGTGAAGACAGAAGAAGAAACTGGGAGGCTGGCAGACATGAGAAGCCGGAAGAGGCAAGGAAGGACTTGTCTTCAGAGTGCGGACCAGCTGACACCTTGATTTTGGCTCAGTGACACCAATTTTGGACTTTATCTCCTAAATGTGAGATAATAAATTTCTGTTGTTTAAGCCACCAAGTTTGTGGTAATTTATAGCAGCCACAAGAAACAAACACAATAAATATATCCTCAAAATGTAAATCTACACACATTTGTGACTGTATCTGTAGGAAAAATTGCTAGAAGTGGAATTATGAGGTTAAAGGATAAGTGTACTTTAAAATTTGATAGATATTTACCAAAATGCCCTTCATCAGGGTGGTCCTAATTTCAGCTCCTGCCAACTATAAACAAGAATGCCTATCCCCCACTTGGGGCGACTTCCCATCCCCCACCTGGTCTCACGCATGCACATTTCACCGACAGGTGAAGTCTGTAAATCTAGCTCTGGCTGTTGGAATGTGAACAGAAGTGATGTGTGCATCCAAGGGAAGTGAGAAGAGGGTGTGCATTCTCCACTTTCTCTTTTCCTCTCCACCAGCTGGAAGCCAATTTCAAGGCCCTGGGAAATGGTAGAGCCCACATGGTGGAAGGAATCCATCAATAAGTCACTGAACCGCCAAGCGGAAAAACACGTCCACCAACTAGAAACATCCACACGGGACTGTTACAGAAGCAAGAAATACATTTCTATTGTATTAAGCCTCTGAAATGTTGGCTTTTGTCACATTACCCTAACTAATACGCCATGATACTATTTTTAAAATGAAAACACCAGATCCCCTTTTCTGAGGACTCACTTGGGAAGTGTTAGCCACATATGTCAAGGTTAAGAATGACATTAGCTGCTGGGACTTCCCTGATGGCATAGTAGTTAAGAATCATCCTGCCAATGCAGGGGACATGGATTCGATCCCTGGTCCAGGAAGATGCCACATGCGGCGGAGCAACTAAGCCCGTGCGCCACAACTGCTGAGCCTACACTCTGGAGCCCGTGAGCCACAACTACTGAGCCCGCATGCCACACTACTGAAGACTGTGCACCACAACAAGAGAAGCCACCGCAATGAGAAGCCCGCACACCCCAACGAAGAGTTGCCCCCGCTCGCCTCAACTAGAGAAAGCCCGCGCGCAGCAACAAAGACCCAGCACAGCCATAAATAAATAAATAAATAAATAAATAAATAAATAAATAAATAAATGACATTAGCTGCTCTTTATTCTTTATCATGATAAGGAAGTATCCTCCATTTCATGGATTACCAATTGCCTTCCAACTCGGGGGATGCGGTTTCAATCCCTGGTCAGGGAACTAAGATCCCACATGCGGCAGGGCAACTAAGCCCACACGCCACAACTAGAGAGAAGCCCACGCGCCATGACAAGAGATCCTGCATGCGCAACTAAGACCCAACACAGCCAAGTAAATAAATATTAAAAAAAAAAAAAGTAAACAGAAAATGCAAATTAAAACATTTCGGTAGATGAAAATTCTTCCCCTGAAACCAACTACAAAGCACAAGACTCATTTGGACAAATAACAGAAAGAAAACCTAGAATCAGACAGTCAAAAAATAAAAACAGAAATGGAAGGAAAAATTAAAAAAAAAAATTTTTTTTTTCAATTAAGGAAGCAAAAAAGAGAAGAGACGCTTCTGACACCAAATTCATTGTGCGGACAGAGAGGATTTGTTTTAAGATGGGGACCATTACGCAATTATAGATTAACGGGATGGATGATGCTGTAGGGAGTATGGCGGTGTGGAGCAGAGAGGGGGTCGGCCAGAGCTGTGTCCCGGGCGGGGAACAAGGCCCTGGCCTTGGCGGGAGCCCGGACAGTTTGCCCCCTGAAATGGGGGCAGATGCCAGGTGGGGGCGAAGCGGTGGCAGGAGCATGCGGACCGTCTCTCTGGTAGGGGCTTCTGTTTTCTCTGTGAATTAGGAGGCAAGAGAGGATGGGAGGAGCGCAGAGGTGTGGCGAGAGAGGAGACGTGACGTGGGTGCCTAAGGGGAGAAGCTAAGGACCGGGGGTGCCCTCCCTATGGCCATGACTGTGCTGTTCTCTCCATCATGCTGTGCTGGAATGTTGTTTTTAACAACGTTTGGGGTTTTGCCAAACGAAGTTCCCAAGGGAGAGGGCCGAGTGTGGGAGCTGACTGGGTCTGCTGTGGTGGTTTAAAGGCGCCCTGAGGTCTGTGAGGGGGGGGGGTTCAGATGCAGGGGTGGTGAAGGGGCAGCAAACAGAGCTGTACAAAGACCCCGAGGGCTTGAAGAAGTGTCAGAGGCAGGGTTTTGAGGGAGGAGAGAGGATTATGATCTAGAACAGCCAGGAGGACATCGACCCACACCCACCTGGGAATCACCCACCTGGGAATCGGGGGATCGGGGAGAAACCAGTCCCCACTTCACAGGCTGCACAGAGAGCGGGCCTCAGGGGAGAGTCAGGCTTTCGATGCGACAGAGTGAAGGAGACGCTGGAGGGGAGGTTGAGCATATGAGGGATTTTTGTGGATGTACCACAGGCTCTCCCGAGCCAAATGGTAGGGGTCTGGATGAGAGACCCAGGAGTCTTGGGCCTCTTGGGACCATCAAAAATGGGAATAAAGGGCATGATGGGACCAGCCAGAATGGTCCCCAAGCAGATCACAGGGGCCTGGGACCCTCTACATTCTAGTGAATTCCTCATTCAACAACTTGCTATTAAAATTTGACCTGTGGCAGGCACCGTGAGAGAACCCCAGCTGGACCCAAACCTGACAGACGTCTTTCCTGGGGAGGCTGTGTCTGAAGATGGAGGCCAGGATATGCTGGGCCCGTCACCTCCCTCGATCCAGGAGAACTCAATTATCACTTGGTTCTGGAGGGTTTGACTGTCCTCAAATCACATCTCCTGAAACTGTGAACAGTAACTGAAATTTTTGGAACTCTTTCTCTGTGCCACGTTAAGTGTTTTTACAGAGAGTATTTCATTTAGTCTTCATAACAGCCCTATGAAGTTAGGTGTATTATCGTTCCCATTTTACAGATGAGGACACTGAGGCAGACAAAGGTAAGGTAACCTGTTTGGATTCCAGAGCCAGCAAGAGGTGGTGTCAGGATTTGAACATGAGCCTGTGATCTTCACCCAAGATCCTCTGCCTGCTACCAGCACAAGCAAGCACCAAAAAAGCCTAAACTGACACGAGGGGCGATGCTCAATTGCCCCAACTCTGGAGATGAAAAGATTTTTCTTTCGATTCAGAAAGAATCCTCCCCCATAGTCACCCACTCAGTGATCGGCTCTCATTGTTTCTACCTCTCTCAGTTAAGTGGCCAAATGGTGCTTGCAATGGTGACTTACCAATTCAAAACTACCAGCAGAAAATGCTCAGTAGAGGAAAAAGAGAAGTTGCCAGATTAGATGTTGATTCAGGAGCGATGAGCGATTCCCACGTTTGTCTATCTGACAGTCGAGGGCTGAAGCATCTTGCTCGGGTCTTCTTTTGGGTGTGGAACTTGGGAAGACTCTTTGAAGTGTTCCTCTGTTTTCCTCTGGCAGGCAAGTGCCCTTCAGTCTTTCAACACTCCAGCACGAAGCATTGGCTCAGTGCATCTCGATTTTCCACAGCCCGAGGCAACTTTATCAATTCTGTCTCTGGTTTCTCTTGTTTACATTGTCAAGCATTGCAGGAATGGGGCCACCGTGAGGTAAGAGGAAGATGGAGATGGGTTGTGTAGCTATACCAATTAGATTGGGTTCATCTGCAAGTAACCTAATAATGAAAACAGTGACTTAACCTGTAGAGAAGAACACACATAGGCCTTCCTGAGTGGTACGGTGGCCCATGGTGTTACAGACCCAGGCTTCTTCTACATCGTTGCTCTGCCACACGTGGCTTTCTTTTCCAAGGTCATCTCATAGTCCAATATGATTGCTGGAGCTCCAGCCATTACCACTGCATTCCAGGTGATAGAAAAGAGAAGAAGAGGAAGAAATCACTTTTAAGGACGTGTTCCACTATTGCCTCCACCCCTTCACTTTAATTTCTCTCTCCAAAGTTTTCTTCTATGGCTACCTCTAGATGTGAAGAATATTGGGGGATGTAGTGTTTTAGTTGGCAGCATTGTGTCCAGCTTTTTTTTTTTTTTAAGTGCTCTTTTGCTAAGAGAAAAGGAAAGAATTGCAACTGGGAGGCAAATGGCTGGCTTTGTTATAGTTACTCTGCTGTATTATGAGGAAGAAGATCAAGGTCATGGGTTCAGGAAGAACTAGGAGACATATATGTGTCTGGTGCTGGGATCTGTGGACAAGCTATGCTGGGTAAGCATATGCAAGCAAAGTGCCCAGAGGTGGTGGGTCTAAGGGTGATTTCTGCCTCCCCCAGAGCAGCCTGAAGGAGGGAGGCACAGGGAGGTGCTATTTAAATGGTAAAAAGAAGATGTTAAATTTGTCTCCTGGCCAATTCAACAGGGGTCCACTCTAGTTCATTGTGCCAGGGATGAGGGCCCAGCACTATGGGATCCCTGTCTGTCTCTCTTTATTCTGACACCCAGCTAATCACTGCAGGATCCTTGACAATGTCACAGAAAGTCAAGTTCAGGACTCGGTCCATCTCTCATGAGTTCAGACCCGTTATTACAAGTGTCCATGCATAGCCCAGCTTCCCCAGGCTCAGTAAGCCACCCATGTAGGAGGAGTCTCAGCTGGGTCAGGTTCAGGGCCCCCACTGGCCCAGATGTTGCCTCTGTGACAATTAAAAAAATAAGAAAAATGTACTCTCTCTGGGGAGATGCAGCTCCATGCTCCATCTCAGCACCCACACAGCCAGGACCGTTTGTGCTGTGTACAACCTGAACAGCTGTGAACGGCAGCCCTGATAAAGAGGATATAAACTAGGGGCTGGCATCACATTTCCTGGTCACCCAAACAACCATTACTGATTATTTCCCAAGTGTGAGGAGTACCTTGTACTCCTGCCCCATTGATGTGGGCCCTCCCTCCATCCTGCCAAGCTGGAGAGGATAGAGCAAAGCAGTGAAGAACATAGGTTCAGATTTAGATAAACCTGGGGTCAAATCCTGGCTACGCACTTATGAGTTGGGCTTCAGGGAGAGATAACCTACGTGGTTTAGTTAGAATCAGGCTCAGCTTTGAGAAGCAGAAAAACCCAAGAGAGTAATGGCTTAAAAAAATACCAGTATCTTTTCTCCCCGTACTCAAGACGGCAGGTACATCCAGCTCCAAGATGTGCCTCCCTTCTCAAGGTCAGGTTATGGTCCATGGTGTTGGAGTTCCAGGGACAAATAACCTGCACATTCCAGCTCGCTGGAAAGAGAGGGGTGGGCAGGTGAGAAGGTACACGTCTTAGAAGTCACACACACAGTTTCTGCTTGTAACCCAGAAATCACAAGGTTATGCTTCAGTGGGAAGCTGGGAAATGTAGATTTCATTCGGGAGGGTCCTGCTACCAGCTGAATATTGGGGTTTCAACTATTAAAGAAGTAGAGGAGATAGTGGGGGACCCCTACAGCCTCTGCTGTGGTGCGTGAAGCACTTAGCGCAGAATCTCGAACGTTCTTTGGACAGATCTCCATCTCATACCCAATAATCAGAATAGCGGGGATTTCTTGAGCTCTATCGCGGAAGAGTGAGGCTGGCACGACCAGGGCGTCTGCTCTTGTCTCGTCTCATTATACATGAAGGGAGGCTTCATGGAGGAGGGGGCCCTTGATCAGGTCCCTGAAGTACAGGTAGAAGTTGCTCAGGTAGAAGTGTGTCGGGAAGAGGGTCTTCTGGGGGAGAGGGGGCAACAGGAGTTGAGGGGCGGACGCCAGAAATGCGAGCCTCTTAGGGGAATCTGTTAGGTCAGGATCCCTAGAAGCAGAACCTGAGATGGGGATTCATGTTCAAGAGATTCATTAAGGGAGGGCTGTCCGAGGGGAAGGGGGAAGAGGGATGGAGCAGAGGAAGAGAGCCCAGCAGGGGTGTGGGTGCAGCCTGCCCCACTGGAGCCCTGGAGTGAAGCGCGTGCACAGGAGTGGTCCACAGTCGGGCGTGGCCTGGGGAACTTGGAGGGGAGAGAGGCCAACGTCCCCATCGAGGTGGCTCCTGGCAGGCAGAGAGCAGTTCCCCAGGGAATGGGGTGGTGGTGGGAACTCAGCAGCCAATCTCACAGCGGTGGGGGGATGGGCACATCAGCCCAGTTCAGCAAACGGTGGGGGAGGGAGGTGCGCTCAGCGGTGGCCATCACAGGGAAGGATGGGCAGTTCCATTCAGCTGGAATATGGGGACCCAGAGGGAGTGACGGTGATCCCTATGTCACCGGGGTGGGGAAACACGAACGGCCAGCTGGGCCCGGATCACGACGCCGGCCAGTCGCGGGATGGGTTTGAAGCACCCACAGTGACCCATCCTAGCGGCTTTTCCTGCTTGAATGAGGAGTTTGAACTGAACTGTGAACTCAAAGGGGAGCCTTAGAGGGGTGGCTCTAACGAGTGAGGGGCTTGTGGTGGGATTCAGACAAAATCAGAGCAGAGAGAAATTAGAGGCAGTGGTCCAGTTCAGAGACCATAAAACACCATATGCCCCCAGTCACCTTCTTGATCACCCCAAACCAAATCATATTTAGTATAGTTTCCAGTGATTGATGTGCTTTAATTCTTTTTTTCTTTTGCGGTACGCGGGCCTCTCACTGCTGTGGCCTCTCCCGTTGCAGAGCACAGGCTCCGGACGCGCAGGCTCAGCGGCCATGGCTCACGGGCCCAGCCGCTCCGCGGCACGTGGGATCCTCACGGACCGGGGCACGAACCCGCGTCCCCTGCATCGGCAGGAGGACTCTCAACCACTGCGCCACCAGGGGAGCCCTATTTTAATTCTCTAAACATTGGTATTTTAATGACTGTAGGTCTATAGTGAGGATAATATTTGATTAAAAAGAGTATCCTGAGACTTCTGTTTCTGGCCAAAATGGAGAACAGAGGCTAGATTTACCCTCCCACCTGCAACAATCAAAAACTTTAAAAAGTATGTGAAACAACGTCTTCAAGACATTGGACATGAGGCAAGGAGGGGCAGTGCTGGCCCCACTCACTGCCTCGGGGGCAGCATAGGCAGGGGCAGCCCCGGGGGCACGGGGGTGGGCAGTGGCTGACCTGAGTTGGAGACATGGAGCTGAGCATCCAGGGACACCAAGGTGGCCAGAGTCCCCGGGACAGACTATCGGGAATGAGAGGGGTGCACAGGGAGAGAGAACCCAGGGGTGAGCAGGGGCCCCTCGAGAAGGCGGCTGAGAGCTCATCACATGTGCTTGGGAGGGAACCACTCGAGGCTGGGGTAGGGGGGGTGGGTAAAACAGGCAAGGACCAGCAGAAGCTGCATCCCGAGCTCTCCAAGGAGTAGAGGTGCCTGTTCCACCAGCGAGACTGGAAAACCTCGCAATTCTCGGGACAGCCGGCCAGGCACTCAGAGAGTCTCGCTTCAGAGGTGACTTTCAGAGATTCTGCCCCACGTGTCGTGGCTGCTCCGGTTATCCCCGCGGGCCTGCTTTATGATGACCTCCCCACACCCAGCCGAGCTCCTTCACTCTGGGGAGCACTTTGTTCCCCGAAGCCGAGGACCTGGGGCCGCTGAGAACCAGCCCGTTCCCTCTGACTCCACTTGGCCACCACACGCTCCTGTTGGGAGTCTGCTTGGTCTCCAGCTATTGAAACTCCTTCTCACGATGGCAAAATCTTGAGCTCATATGTAACTGGGCTGTGTCTGTATCCAAGGAAGTGCTATATTTCCCACAGCTTTCTATAAACTTCCTTTTACTGAAACAGCCAGACGCATCTGGGTTCACGGGCTGTGAACCTTTCTTTGAGATTCTAAACTTAGCAGCCTTTTTTCCCCCCTCTGTTCCCCAAATATGGGTTCGGATAGAGCGTACACTCTGGGAATCCAAAGGTCCAGTCGCTGCACCCCACAGCCTCGTGGCCAGGGTGGGGTGCATGGGGACTGGGCAGTGGGGCAGGGGTCAGATAGCGATGTGGGGAAGAACTGCCAAGAAGGGCCACGCCCGGAGGCAGGGGCCAGCGTCCGTGTGCTTCCTGTGCATCCTGTATGGACAGGAGAAGTGGCGCCTTCAGGGCTGGGCAGAGGCAGGTAGTCCACCTGCCCACCAGGATCTCAGCCACGCCCCCAGGCGTGAGCAGCTCTCTAAACTGCCTGTACTTGCCTATATTTTTGTGTTATCCTCTTACTGCTAAAACATCGGTTTTATTATTATTTGGGGGTAGTGAAGGCAGCAGATCAGGAGACAACTGCTGCTGAAAAGACAGCTTGTTACTCACAGTTCCTAAGAGGAGGGGGCACACCGCCCCATGCAGGGCCACACGGGGAAGCACAAGGGTCGGTCAGGAGATGGAGGGAGTGCAGGGGAAATGTGAACAGAGCCTTTACTGTGGTTTAACTGGAAGGAATGGGCTAGGCAGGGTAAGCAGGCTTGAGACTGGCTAGTTTGAATAATTCCAGCAAGCTCTGGAGGGTAGGACTGTCTGATACCTAGCCCTGGGTGATTAGGGCAGGGAGATAAGTGGCCTTGAGTGTGAGAGTCCTGTGAGAGCTCAATAAAGGAGGTCACTGGGGTGGGCCCTGGACTGGTTGGTTTGCATACAAAAGGTGTGCTCCCAGGTGAGCTGTTTGCTGTCTCTAGGAATCAGCTAAGGCTGGGAGGGGCAGTCCCTCCAGGGCCAGCAAAGGCTCAAAGTCAAAGCATCAGAAACACATGGAGATGCCAGATCTCACTTTTGACCAGGACAGGTTTGGATCAAGTAGTTGGACCTTGAGATGCTCAGCCAGTTGGCTGCCCAGGCTTGTCATTTTCCTTTCATTAGTCTTGCAGTAATGCAATCCTACATTTTACACATTTGACGTTCTTGGACCTCACATGTTGAATTCATGGCTAAGTTTTATATCATCTCCACTATTCATTTGTCTTGCTTCAAACAAATTATCTCAATTAATCCTTCAACAACCCTGAGGTTAGGTACGGCAGATATGAGTAGTTAACTATCTAATATTCACTTTCCCTTTCTTCCTTACTAGCAGAACTCCAATTTTTTTCAAGGTAGTAATGCCCCTGGCTAAAATACTGACCACTTCATACTCCTTAATAGCTAACATTGATGAAACAACCAGTTCTAGCCAATGTGATACAAAGGAAAGAGGTCCTAGGAACCTTTTCAGGAGGGAGCAGACACAAGTGGCATCCACATTGCAGCTTCTTGCCTTTTGCCCCTCCCCTGTCCTCCTGCCTAATATAAAAGCTGGGTGCTAGAGGCATGAGAGTCAACTTCCAAGCATGAAGAAGAAAGCTTCAAGCCATGGATAATGGAGCAGGAAGCCAGAAGGAGCCTGGGTCTTCAGCTGCCCCAACCCTGAATTGTCTGCCTCTGGATTGGTTGGTTTGTACACAAGAGGTGTGCTCCCAGGTGAGTTGTTTGCTGTCTCTAGGAATCAGCTAACCCTGGGAGGGGCAGTCCCTCCAGGGCCAGAAAAGGCCCAAAGTCAAAGCATCAGAAACACATGGAGATGCCAGATCTCAATTTTGACCAGGACAGATTTGGATCAAGTAGTTGGATCCTGAGAAAAATGTAACCTCTATTTGGCTAAGTTACTGTGATTGTGTCACTGGTACACGCAGCCAACTTTAGTCCTAATGGATGAAATAGGCAATGGTATTATTCCCTTTTATAGAGGAGGAGACTGAAGCCTATAATGTTAATAAAATTATCCAAAGCCTGGTGGCTCTTAAATGACAGAGCCTCTATGGACTGAACTGTGTCCTCCAAAAACTCATATGGTGAAGCCCTAACCCTCAGCATCTTAGAATATGACTGCATTTGGAGACAAGGTTAAATGAGGTCATTGTTGTGTGCCAGTCTCAGCCTGCTAATAACCAGTGTTGTGGCTGGACAAGCCCTTGTGGTTATTATGATTTCAAGACACAATCGTAATCACTTTTTTTTTCCTCCAAACATATTTTCTTTATTTCCTCCAGAGAACAGGCTTCAGTCCTCCGGTCCTTGTAAACATTTAACACAATCGGTGTGAGATCAAACTGCAATAACCATCAGGAAACTGAAAAAAATACGTATTACTTACAGGACCTGGAAATTACACGGCACACCTGGGGTCACACCGCGAGATTGTGGGTAGAGAGCGCGTGAGCACAGGCCCGGGGTTCTCCTTTTATAGGGGTGAGGGTGGGGGCCTAGGGTTTCATGGGCTCACTACTGCCGAGTTCAAAACATAAGAGCAGGAATTTAAAGGGAGGGAAAAGAAAAAACAAGGGGCCCAAAGTCGGCAGTTATTGAAGTCAATCAAGATCTCTAAAACAAAAACAAAAACATAAAAAAGACCTCTAAAACAAAGGAGGCTTAGTGGGGGAAGGTGGCCTCGCTCTTTACCTGGTCCTGTGGCTGGCAATGTGTTTATTCAATCAAAGCTTAAATCTGGCACTTGCATTACAAAAAAGAGAAAACCTAGTTTTCAGGGCTTACACCACAGTCATAAGGGTGAGGCCCTAATCCAATAAGACTCGCGTCCTTATAGGAAGAGGAAGAGACATGAGGGATGTGCACACACAGCGGAAGGACCATGAGGACACAGAGAGAAGGTGGCCGTGTGCAGGCCAAGCACAGAGGCCTCGGAAGACACCAGACCTGCCAGCTTGATATTGGCCTGTGGGTCTTTGTTTCCTCCTCAACTGCTTGCACATCTGCGGTCAACCCTGCTTCCTTGTCTGACCTGAGCTCCTCCACCTCACCCTCCATACTCAGCCTCCCCAGGGAGAGGGGGGTCCAGAGCACCCCCTTGGAACCTCATCCTTGTCATGTTTTGGAAGAATGTCTAAGAGCATGATGAAGTGTGGCAGGATGCAAATCACCTGTACAGTGTGGTTTGTGGTTTACAGCCAGAGTCAACTGGGAGTTGAATTTTGTCAAATGCCTTGTAGGCATCTATGGACATGATCATGTGATTTTCGTCCTCGCTCCGTTAACATGATAGATTTCCTAATATTAAACCATCCTTGCAATTCTGGAATAAATCCCACTGGGTTGTGAAATATCATATTTAATGCATTTTTGGATTCAATTTCCTTATATTTTTATTTTAAAATTTTGCCTTGGGACTTCCCGGGTGGGCCAGTGGTTAAGAATCCGCTTGCAATGCAGGGGACGCCGGTTCAACCCCTGGTTGGGGAACTAAGACCCCACATGCCGTGGGGCAACTAAGCCCACGTGCCGCAACTACTGAGCCCGTGAGCCACAACTACAGAGCCCATGCAGGAAGCTCTGGGGGAAGGGTGCCTCGTTCCCCTTTTGGAAGATACATTCCTGGGTTGAGGGTAGGGTGGGTGTCTACACACCTCTGCTCCACATACGCAGCAGGAAGCTTCCCAGAGACATTTCTCTTCTATTTGAAAATGTTCTACAAATATTTGGTAAATTTTCTATTTGGTAGCATTTCTACAGCCCTTTGGAGAAACACAGGCCTGGAGGAGGCCTCCAAGAACAAAAAGAACCTGTGTGCCCCATTTCAAGATGTGCTGGGTGGAACAGATCCATTGTAAATGTTTGTCCCTAAAATGTTTTCATTAAAAAAATGTAGATGATCTATTACATATGGTGCGCTCTGTGTGATGACAGAACTTCCCGTGCTCTGCTGAAGACCCCTCTCCGAAAGTGAAAGTCCGATCCTGTCATTGCTTCCCCGGTCACAAAAGCTGTAAGGCTGACTTTCACGGAGGACTTTCCCCAGGCCGAAAATTGGGTGGTGACAAAGGCACACGCAGTAGCTTGTAAACCGAGCACTCCGTTACATGCTGAGCGCTATCCCCAAACTGCTTCCTGTACCAGGGAAGTCCACATCCAGCCACAGTGTGTGGGAGCAGTAGCATCTTCCAGGCAAGACCAGACAGCCTGGGGGAGGGTGGTGACTGTGGACCCTTATCACTGACCCCGAGGCACAGACTTGCAAAGAATTAACATCCCCCCTACCCCACCTTGCCCGACTCTGGCCCCATCGCCCCTTTCGATAATCAATGAGCAAAAAAAGGCAAAGCAGCTCTTGAATTAAGACGGGAGTGCTGTCTGTTCACTCCACATCTGCTTCACCTTCTTTAGAAAGGTCGGGGGAAGTGTCAGAATACTTGCTTTTGCGGGGAAAGAGTCAAAATATAGTAAAACAGTGTCTCTGCCGCCAAGAGCTCTCAGTCCGTTCAGGGGACAGACGTGCAAATAAAGACTGAGTTACAAGCCGCTCAGAGGGATAGATTCTAACCATGGTAGTCTGAAGCATTATAGGAAACGTACTGCTTTGAGAAAAAGAAAAATGCCCAATTCCTCGGTCTTAATTGTTTCAACAAGCATGGGATGTCCACACCGAAATTCTCTCTCTCTCTCTCTCTTTCCCTTCCTTTCTCTGTTTTTAACAAATTGCTATTTTAGGCCAGGTAATGTTTCCTTTTCCTCCATCTCAGCTCAGGGTGAATTTTCTAATACAGACAGCTTCAGTTGAACTTTATTAGATTAAATTATATTTGCTAACAATTTGTGACATTTATTTTCTAGACATGTGCACCAATTTTTGACTTCCTTTAGCATAAAGCTAATAAGATCCTATATTCAATAACTTAAATCAGATTTACCTTCCAGGGAAAAATCAACAGCTGTGCCACTGGAAAACTCTCTCCTCAGTTCAATGCTAAGTTACCTCTAGAAACGCCAGGCGTTTTCAGACCTGGAAATAGTTGCAAGAAAAGGTGGACACCTGTTCACGTGAGCTCTCAGTTTGGGGGTTCTGATTTGCATATTAATGCCCTTAGTAGTTTTACCTCCATCTCTTTTATTTTACAATAAGTGATTTAGTTACAACACAGGATTCTGATAGCAGGAGCCACTCCCCACCTCCTCAAGGCTTGTGGGGTCCTAGTTCCCCGACCAGGGGAGTCCTAACCACTGGACCACCAGGGAATTCCCAGTAGGAGCTTTGAGTGCATCTTGTATTTTGCTGACTTACCACTGAAACATACAGTTGCTCTGAGCCTATGGGACCTGGTCCAGCACAATGCAAATAGAGACGCGAAATGAGAAATGAGAACGGAAGGATAATGCTGCTATCATGCCTGCCTACTTTGTCTGGGGGTGGGGCTGGGGGAGGCGAGGGTAAGCAAGCAGGGAGGAGGGGACAGAGGAGGCCCGTGGGCATTTATTGCGCTGTAGTCACCTACTCGTAGGCAGGGTTTGTCTTCTTTCAAAACGATGCGACAGGGACTTCCCTGGCGGCGCGGTGGAGAAGACTCCATGCTCCCAATTCAGGAGGCCCAGGCTCGATCCCCTGTCGGGGAACTAGATCCCACCTGCATGCCGCAACTAAGAGTTCACATGCCACAACTGAAGAGCCTGAGTGCCGCAACTAAGGAGCTGGTGAGCCGCAACTAAGGAGCCCACCTGCTGCAACCAAGACCCGGCGCAACCAAATAAGTAAATAAATATTAAACAACAACAACAAAATGATGTGACAGGTGAAGGGGCAGAATGAAGGCACAGGTACCATCCTCACCTTCATTAGCCCTGTGCTGAGGCCACCTGGGCACCTGCAGTACGACGGCCTCTCTCAACGAGCCAAGGAAAAGCAACAGAACGCGTTGGGTACCTTGGGTGGATGTACCAAGCGCACTGGGGTGGGGTCAGGGGAACGGCAGGGACACAGCTGTGGTGATGGGGCTGCTGAGCAGGGCTGCCACCCAACACAGACGGTTGTAGGATCAGGGATTTAGGTGACAAAACTGCAAACGGAGTTGCTGGCACTTCCCATTCTGCATTTCATGACGATGCTGGAATCCAGTCCCATGGCTGGAACAGCAAGACGGCTGTGGCTGTTGTTTTCTTGGTCTGAATGCAGCGAGTTCAATCTATTCACAGTAATGATAGCCTGGGACTTGGCCTGTGGGAATCTGCTCATCCACTAACCTCTGAATCCATGCTAGTGTGGCCCAGAATCCTACGGCAAAGTGTCCTACGACCCGCGTGTGCTGGGCCTGAGAGCAGGTTGGGGTCCCTTCTCCAGCAGGGACACAACCCCAGACTCTTTTTATCGCTCTGGGCAGTGGTTTCAGAGTCAAGCCAAGTGTCTATTTGCTTAAAGCATCTCATGGGTGGGCTCACATATCTCTTTTCCCCCTTTTCAGTGGTCGGTGAAACAACGCAGTCTTAGGACCCGTAGTCCCAGCACTATCGGCCTCAGAGTAAGTTAAAATAACCAAAGGCCGCCACTTGGCCGCTCTGGAGAGAGCGCTCCTGCTTGGGGCCCTTCACAGGGGCGTGTTCCGTGGACGTTCCCTCCCCGATGTTCCCTAGCACGTGGTTTAGCATCTACACTAGGTATACATGGAAACTTACCGTATAGTTCGTGGCAGATTCTGGGGCAAGCAGGTGGGCTTTTAGATGCTTCACCTTGGGCAAAAGAACCTTTCTGGGCTTTGGCTTCCTTATTGGTGCAATGACAACGCTAGTTTCTTCCTAATTTGGCTGTCGAGAGGTTGTAAATGAGAAAACACACGTAAATCACTTAGCACGTTGGTAGCTGGGAAACAGCTCCGTACTCTGACATCCAGTATCGAACTTTTCTTGGGAACCAATGACATCTCTCCTGGGGCCAGTGGACTTGGAGGAACAGAGTGACGACCCCTGGGATCTTGGGACGAAGGGTGGGCGATGGAGGCAGTTTCCTGAGGCTTCATGGAGAACGGCTCAAGGCCACCATGCCTCAGCTCGTGGCGGCTGACCTCAAGCCTGACGGCACAGCCTTCGCAGAGCCGTTGCCAAGGAACAAAGTAATCCTGTGGCAGAAACACTGCGTGGGGTTTCGGTTTGCCGGTGGAAAGGGTTTTGGGTGGTGACAAGTTTTATTACAGGCATTCCTGGTCTCCCTGAAACAACCGTGTGAGAAGACAAGTTATGTAGGACAAAACCGCAGACCCAGCCGGGCAACAGACAACATGCACTGTGTTTCCTTTACATTGATCCACAGATGTATGGGATTAAAAAACAACAGTCCCACCAAAAAGCCCAAGCCTGCATACTTAAGCTGATCCATAGCCTGCCATTTGGCAAGATGACTTTTGCTGGTAAGTTGATTTCTTGGGAAGTCCTGGGAGTGGCCCTTGGCTCTAGCCTCACTAGCCAGGTGACCATGGATGAGCGAGGCCACCCATCTGAGGTCACCACCACCTTCCTCAGGGAGTGGATGCGAAGTGAATCAACCCACATTAGCACAGAGTCGCCCAGGGACTGCCTGCCCCCCTTCCTTACAGACAGACGGCCGTGAAGGGGCAGCTCCCGTACTGCCCTTCTAAGGAGCCGCTATGTCAGAACGGACAGAGCTCAGGGGTTATGACGAGGAGAGGACTGTGCGTTTTACGTGAGTATTCAATAAAGGGCTGTAGTGTGATGTTAGTAATGCAGTGATTTCTGCACTCAAGCGCCAGTGGCCCTTTGGTTAACAATTTCCGGTGATTATGTGAAGCAACAGAGTAACCGTCATGGCCACAGAAAGCACTGAAATCCCATTGAGTCAAGAATTCCTAGTGATATGGAAATAGTGATTCTTAAGAAGATCTACTGTGATCATGTGGCTTAACGTTTTCTGCAAGTCAAGTATGGCTGTCATGCATGCACGTAAACTATGCACTGACAAGAGCGGGTGCTCCTCAAATAAAATCACAGGATCTTATTGCAAACTTTATATCATCCAAGGACAGAAGCTTTCCACAGAGACGTTTACAATTATAATGAAAAAAAATAAAATTACAATGAAAGTTACACCTGAAACTAATATAATATTATGTCAACTCTACTTTGCTAAAAATAAAATACTAATGAAAGTCAAAAAGCACACAGATGCAAACCTGATTTTACAAAATTTGACAATCAAAAGAGTAAGGTACAATCAAGACGTATAGTCGGTTACAAGCCACTTTAGAACAATGCTGTTTTGAGGACAGCAGAAATGTTCGTCAGTGCAGGGGCCCTAAGTAACCTGGAGACTGTGGGGAGATGAGGACAGGCTGCAGAGGGCTCTGGGAGGAGAACCTGTGTAGGGTGCTCTCCAGGGGCACTAGCCTGCCAGGAGCCAAGGCCTCCCCTCGAGGTGAGGGCACTCTGAGTGGGTCTCGCCGATGTGTGAAGGGCTGGGGGAGACATGGACGGTCCTCACCCTCCACAACGGAATCAGGTCTGGGAACCCAGGGTCCCGGCCCCGGCCCCGCTCCCAGCTCCATCCCTGTGGCTGTGCGTGTACGGGGGCGCTCCAGCACCGTGGCGGGCGAGGAGCACTGGGCACAGGGAGACCAGGGCAGGGAGCGTCCTTGTCACTTCACTCTTCCTCAGAGTGAGCATGATGCGTTTCCTCCAACTAGGGGAAGAGTCTTCTACAGTGTAGCTGGACAAGACGTCTAGGCCACTTCTGGCTGCACAATCTAAGAGATGTACTCGAGCTGCTCAGACGTCAGCATTTGCAGAGATGATAAGTTGGAGAATTTAAAATCAAAGATGTCCTAGAAAACCAGTCAGGATGACAGGTGAGCCAACGTGGTTGTCACCGAGCCAACAGCGTTTGCATCTGTCAGCCTCGGTACCGACCTCAGCACGACAAGAGCTGCAGGCTCTTGTGAGCCCACGGGGAGAACCATCGGTTACCAGGATCTGCATTTGTTTTCAGGAAAAGCCCAGAAACTACATAAGAATTTGTCCAGTTTCAAGGTTAGTCTAGTTTGGCCACCCAACTTCCATCACAGGTACAGGCTTTACACCTGGAAGACAAGACCAGCCAGGTCTCAACCAGGGGGTGAACTTCACCTTTGAAGCTGGGAGACACGAGGCTACAGTTAGACCCCCTGCCAGTCTCTGAAACAAGATTGAGAATTGGGCCTCTGACAGTTCCACAGGGAGGGCCCAGGAAGAATGCGGGTAAGGAAGTGACGGGCGGCCTCTAGTGGCCACTGACAGCCAAGTTTCACAGCAGATCCCTGGGAAAAAAGGTACTTTCAACCTCCTGCAATACAGCAGCTGTTATGAGAATATAAAATAAAGCAATCAGGAAGCAAAATATATTTGTAACTATATCTTCAGTAGTTTGCCAAAGAAAAACCTCAGATTAGTAGATAGTCGTCCTGAAATAAAAATAGTTTAGGCGGATTCTTTTGAGGATGTGTTTATTAAGTTCTAAAACCTTGAATAACTTTTATTTTAAAAATTCAAACTGAAAAAACTAGGAAAACCAGAAATTTCAACAACTTTCAAAGAGAGCTATGGGTGTCCTTTTTAGTTATTATTATTATTTTGCCAAAAGAAAGGTGAGCTAATATTTTAGAAAGCTTCATCAACTGGTGAACTTCATCTTGGTCTCCACTTTATGTCTTTTACTCCATGAAAATGTCTTTTCAAAGCAGTGTTATCTGCCCACGGAGAATTTAAACAGGAATCGTCGTCATTTTCTTCCAGTTTCTGGACACAAACGTATTTTGCTCAGGAAGGCATTTCAGGAAAGTGTTCTGCAGAACCCACGACCAACCTCCTTGCTCCCCACGTCCCCAGAAGCAGGACACCTCCAGAGCCTAAGGCAGGCGGACACCGGGCAGGGCCCCCGCAGCCCTGGCGAGGCTGAAGCTCAGGAGGTGCCCTCACCACATCCTGCAGAGCCCCCCGAGCTACCCCCGTGCCCAGAGTAAGGCCTGGGGGTGAGGGGGTGAACGCCCCAGGCGCCAGCTAGCTGAGAATCCATCAGTCACACGGTACCTTGAGCTCCTCTTGTCTTCTGTGATAGAAGAGCATCAGCTGTTTCTGCTCCTCACTGCTTATGATGGGTTCTCGCGCTGGAGCTCCTTGCCCCCTCTGAAAAGGCGGGGGGACAGCAAATTGCGGACTGAGGCGTTCTTATAAGGCCGACCCAGGAAGTTACAGCTCACGCCTTACAACTGCCTTTGCCGACTGCTAAAGATAAACAGGTCATGCATCTCTGATCATCCACAGCGAATCACGAGGGGAGTCTCGCTCTGGCCCTGGGCCCTCACGGTGGAGGCTGGGTGGTGCTGTGTTGGTCACAGCCATTCCCAAGTCAGCCACTGCAGGTCCAGTGAGGGAGGGGTAGAGATAATCGTGGGGGGACCCTGTTGCCCCCAAACTATAGAGAGATGATTTAGGAGAGAGCACGTAACAAAGCAGCCTGCAGGTATACGGCTCCACACGAAGTCCTTACAGGTCTCCAGCTCTCCACCTCTTTCACAGACTGTCAGCACTTAGGAAAACTTGAGATCAGTGCTCTGGGCTGTATTTTTCAATTCAAGAAACATTTTTAGTGACTTGTAAGCCCCATTTTTAAAGCTGAAATGAATGCAGCATACTCTCCTTTCCCCCCAATTAAAACAAACTCCAGATACCGTCCATCGATCCATATTTCCTTCATGTTTTTGTTGCTCCATAAAGAGGACAGTTTGACTTTAAGCCTGCACCGGCAGGATTAAAGTGTCTGCACAAGAGTTTAAATCTTTCAGATTTAATGTAAAGTTTTATCAGTTTGCAAGTAAGCGAAAAAGAGTGACACGTTAAAGTACTTACCCGCTGAATCTTGACGATAATTTTGGTTTTTTCATTCTTCCCCACGTAGTCCGAAAGCTTCTTTGTTCGTCTTAGCTCCTTTGCTGCCCACCACAATTGTGCCTCTGATTCTGTGATGACGCTGAGTGCTGCCTGGGTTCACAGCAAGAACCAGCTTTAAGGTGGTCAGGACACGGCCAAGGGTGTGGCCCGGCCCTGTGGGCAGGGAGCCTGGCCAATGCCCCTCCCAGCATCGGAAGTGGGACAGGCTTCCAGCACCCTGCCCTCCCCTGCCGTCCCCCACGGGCAGCACTAATGCCCCCTACTCAAAGCCCTCACTCATTTCAGCACCTTCCCTGTTAGTTTTAACTCATGCCCTGACTCAGGTCACTTCTGGAAGGTGGCGGGTATCCTATCTCATTTGCACCCTCATCCATGATATAAGGTCTGTCTTAGATGGATTTTTAGGTTACTGCCAGGGAAGAATACGGGGATCCTGCTGGGTGTTTAAATACAAAAGCCTCTGACTTACGATGGTTCGATTTATGACTTTTTGACTATATGATGGTGTGAAAGTGATACGCATTCAGTAGAAACCATGCTTTAAATTTTGAATTTTGATTTCTTCTCGGCCTAGTGATGTAGAGTATGAGACTTTCTCGTGATGCTGGGCAACGGCAGTAACTTGTGATCGCCAGAGTAATCAACCGATACAACTGTCCGTACCAGACAACAGTTCTGTTTTTCGCTTTTAGTACAGTATTCAATAAATCACACTATTATAAAATAGGCTTTGTGTGAGATGATTTTGCCCAACTGTTGGCTGATGTAAGTGTTCTGAGCACGTTTCAGGTGGGCTAGGCTAAGCTATGATATTTGGTAGGTTAAATGTATTAAATGCATTTTCAACTTATAATATTTTCAACTTATGCTGGGTTTGTTGGGGCATAATCCCATCATAAATTGAGGAAGAGCTGTATAGGTATAATGGGGCCGTTCGTTTGCTTCTGCATATCCTGCCTATTTAAGATGGTTCAGAGAAAAAGATACTGTCCCACAGGATAAGGAATGAAAAAATGAGAAAAACAAAGGAAAGTGGAACATAAAGCTAAGAAAATAATAAGGAGCAAGAGGTAAGGCTAGGGGCTTCCCTGGTGGCGCAGTGGTTAAGAATCCGCCTGCCAATGCGGGGGACACGGGTTCGAGCCCTGGTCCGGGAAGCTCCCACGTGCCGTGGAGCAACTAAGCCTGTGTGCCAGAACTACTGAGCCTGCGCTCTACAGCCCGCGAGCCACAACTACTGAAGCCCGCGTGCCTAGAGCCCATGCTCCGCAGCAAGAGAAGCCACCGCAATGAGAAGCCCGTGCACCGCGACAAAGAGTAGCCCCTGCTCACCACAACTAGAGAAAGCCGATGCGCAGCAACAAAGACCCAACGCAGCCAAGAATGAATGAATGAATGAATGAATAAATAAATAAATAAATGTATTGGGGACAAAAAAAGAGATAAGGCTAGAACACAAAATTCCATGCAAAGGGACCGATACGTTTGGGTAGAAATAGGCACAAATTAGGGTTTTGGCTTCCCAGTGGTCAAAGAAAATGGGACTGTTTTCAGTTACTCCCTTGTCTCTTGCCACCCCTGTGTGTGGGGGCCAAGCCCTCAGCCAGGAGCACGTCCTCGGGGTCCTCCCTTGAATTCACAGCTCTGCTCTGAAGCCTAGTCTAGCAAAATGGAAAGCTGTGTATGAAGCAACAAACTACATCAGCAGAGAAAGGTCAAATCGGAGGGGCTGCTGCTCTTTGGGGGCTGGGGGAGGGAAGGAACTCACCTGGAAGAAACCCGAAGAGCCACATACCTGACTCCCCGACAGATCTTCTTTATTTTCAAATTCCATCCGGATAGGATCGTATGGCGGCAACCCCATGGGATAAACAATCATCACTGCACCTCGAAGCTGGTCCAAGGCGTCTTTCACCATCTCCAGGGTAACGCAGACATTGGCTTCCACGTGTTTCTGAAAATGATTACAGGCATTGTTATCTGTGATGCGGCTGATCAATTCAACAAATCTCAATCAAGTTCTTGTACAAGACCCGGGCCAGACACTGCCAGAGCGACAGAAAGAATCAGACGGCGCTCGCTACCAAAGTGACTACCGTCTATTTCTGGGGCTGAGCCACGGCCACCTCGACCTAGGTTATAAGGCAGGATACGAGCGGCACCAAGAGGGATGAAGTGCAGAGGACACTCTGAGGGGAGGAACCTCAGTCCAGCGGTACAGATGCGAGAGGGCATCAGGAAACAGGGCAGAGGGGACGGCATCTCAGGGAACAGAGTGCTTCAGGACAAGCAACGGCAAAGAAAAGGAGGTAACAGCTAGCAGCCCACACAGCTCGGGGAAGGGAAGGCACTGCTGGCCGGCCAGGCTGGAGCCTGTTTTGGGATGGCCGTGAACGCCAGGCTGAGGAGTTAGCATTGACAGTGAGGCGATGGGCAGCGAGTGGCTCATCTGGGAAGAAGTGGTGACGCTGTGAGACTCATCTTGCAGTGGTTGTAGAATGGACCCGGGCGGGGGCAGACCACGTAGCAGGCTCTGAAGAGTGCAGAGAAAGGTATGACGTAATCGAGAGTGTATCTGGTCTTTGCCCCCTGTTCCTGGCGCAGAGCTTCAAAAACCCTTGGCATTTCCTGAGTGATAGGGTTGTCATTATTCCTAACCAGCCCCCTCTGACCAGACCTGGGTTCATGCTGACGAGGTGATCCATGTGAACCCCTGGATAGTTTGGGGAGGGGTGGCCTCCCCAGGAAGCCCAAGCTGGGACTAGCAGGTTGGAGCTTTCAGACACCCTCCCCGCATCCCCACCTCTGGAGAAGGGGATTGGAGAGGAGCTCAGTCACGTGGCCACTGATTTAACCAATCAGGTTCACACAATGAAACCCTGATAAAAATTCTGGACACTGAAGCTCGATGGAGAGCACACTGAAGGTGTGCACCCGGGGTCCACGGAGGAGGAGAGGCTGCGGAGGTTCTGCACCCCCTGCCCCTGGCTCTAACTTTGCTCTATGGGTCTCTCCCATCCGGCGGTTTCTGAGTTGTATGCTTTATAACAAAACTTTATAACAAAATAGGAAATACAGCACTTGCAGCGTGTTCGGTGCGTCATTCAAGCAAATTACTGAACCTGAAGTGGGGTGATGGGAACCTCCAAATCTGCAGCCAAACCAGACAGAGTGCAGGTCACCTGGTGCCTGAAGTCGGGCAAGTCTGGCTGAGGATCTCACCCTTTAGCTTGTGGGGTCCGTGCCAGCTCTGGGTAGTTAGTGTCAGAGCTGAGTTGCAGGCCCCCCAGCTGGTGTCTGAACACAAAGGCTATCAGGGGAGCTTCCCTGGTGGCGCAGTGGTTGAGAGTCCGCCTGCCGATGCAGGGGACGCGGGCTCGTGCCCCGGTCCGGGAAGATCCCACATGCCGCGGAGCGGCTGGGCCCGTGAGCCATGGCCGCTGAGCCTGCACGTCTGGAGCCTGTGCTCTGCAACGGGAGAGGCCACAACAGTGAGAGGCCCACGTACCGGAAAAAAAAAAAAAAAAGGCTATCAGGGGAGCCTTAAATAAAGTGATGACCGTGGATATGAAACGAGGGGTTGGATTTAAGATGCATCTTAAATTCATGGGAGTGGACGGTACAGGACCAGACTTAAGGCATACAGGTGACAGAGGAAGTGACGAAGGTGACACTGAGCCTGGATAACCGAGACAACAGTGGCTCTTAGTAGAAATGGAAAGTCTGCAGGAAGTGCTTCCTCTTGGGTAAAGAACACAGGGCAGAGGAATCAATGAGCTCAGGTCTAGAAAACTTGAGTTTGAAGTGCTGGTTGGACTTTCAGGTAGAACCTTCTAGAAACCAGCTGGAAACTCAGGTTGCAAGTAAAGGAAGATGCTGGGGTAGAGGACAGAGATTTGAGAGTTATTGTGGAGAGTGGAATCTGTATTTGGCAGAGAAGATAAAATGCCGAGGAAGAAAGAGCAGAAAGAAAAGAGAAGAGATTCAGGATAAAGTACTTTGAGAAACACCAAATTTAAGAGGCAAGAGCCAGAGAAAACAGCAACCAGGAAGCCGGGAGGGAACCAGGATAGAGGAGGCTCATGTACGTGGTCGAAAGGCAGAGAGGGCTCCAGGGGTCAGATGGGAAAAGCCCCTGAATTTGCAGGAGGGGGGTCACTGTTGGCCCTGAGGCGGCCATTTCTGTGGTGGAAGAAAACAGAGGCCAGGTTCTGAGAAACCCGGGAGCATCTGGCCCGAGGATCTGGGGGCCTCTCCTTCGGGAAAGCTGCTGGGGGTGGGAAGATGGGGGAGGCGAGTGTTGGGGGGGCAGGTGGAAAGTTAAGCTGCAGAGGACTGATTTCAGGCTAAGGAAAGAGGCCCGAGTGTGCTTACAGAGTAGATGCTGCCATAGGACAGGAGAGACTAAAGGCATTATTCCTCCTGGGTTTCTAGAAGGGGGGATGCAGACCAGCTGGAGTGGGGGATGCAGCAGAAGTGGGAGAGCCCAGGGGCAGGAGACACTGGTCGGAGTTTCGAGGGAAGAACGAGAGAGATGCAGGAAGAGACAGTTTGCAGGGGGGACAGAAAACCGAGGGCTTATGCCAGACGGCCTCGACCTCACTGCCAAAGCAGGAGGCAGATCTGCCACGGAGAAGGTGAGAGGGCAGGGGCCCAAGGAGAGGAAGGGTCTGAGACAGGCTGGGGGGAGGGCCAACGGGCCCGCAGTCCCCATGAGGTCAGAGCTTGCTCAGCAAAGGAGGTCAGGACAGGAGCACGGGCCACGCAGAGACCTGGAGCCAGGAAGAGGCCATCTCGGGCCCCGCTGGGCTGGGAGGCAAGGTAGGGGAGAGGGGTTATCGGGAACCCTCGGCACGCTGACAAGGGGCTGGGGGGCAAGGGCGGGGGCAGGGAAGGATGGAGGATCCTGCACTACGAGGGCGACATCAGGGCCCACATCTGAGACGGAACCGCTCTGAGTAACTGTGAGTTATAACCTGACTGAGCTGTAGGCAAGTGACACAGAAGGGAGATGAAAATCCTCGCTTCCGAGGAAATGCAGGAGTCCCGTGACCTGGTACAACACGGATCATCAGCGTGGATGCCCAAGTCCCGGGGGGACAGGGGGCCAGGCAGCACCCGTGGCCTGAAGCTGATGCACCCCAGGGAAGGCAGAATGCCCTGGAGGCCCAGATTTAAACTCTCTAAACCTACGTTCTCATCTGTAAGACGGAGGTAATATTCCTGCCTTACCTACTCCCAGTGCGGCTTATGAAATTGTTTCCAAGTCATAAATCCTCATAAAATAAATCAGGCCTTCCCATGAGGGGCACATGCCGTAGAGACGGTGTGAAGATCTCCCGGATCCGGGGTCACCGGAGGGAAGCTGTCCCACTCAGAGGGCTCCACCCCCCACTACCAATATATGCAGAAAGGGGGAGCCACGGGGTCATTTTCTACAAAAACTCCACCATTGTCAAGGGCGGTGATTCCCCACCAGATGCCATGGTTGGGTGACAGAGAAACTCACGGTGCGGCCTCAGGACGACAGAGATTCCCCGCTGTCCTGGTCTCCCACTCACAGCAGAGGGTGGGTCCCAGGAAGAGAGGCGGCATGGACACCATCGTCCCACCCCAAGGAGCCCCAGTTTCGATATTCCACTGTCTTCCACTCTCCCCCTGAGGAACCTGAGCAATGGAGGTAGAGTCCCAGGGCCAAGGGACTGGTCACAGTGGGGCTGCTGGGACCTGAACTCTTCCTTCCCTGCTCACCCAGTGGGTTCTGACCCACAGGGCTAAGTGCCCCACGCAGGGCAGGGTCTAGGGAGGTGAGAGCGACGCCGGCTGCATTTGGGAAGCAGCGTGGAAGCCCCGGGTGAGAAGTGAGGCCTGGCAACCCAGGAGCTCTGCAACTTTGGGAAAATCGCTGCAGCAAAGCGACTGGAGCCCCTGGGAAACCTCTCTCTCTCAACTATGACATGACTATGTAAAAAGACACACAGGCAAAGGGAAGAAGTGATACAAATGAATAGGAAGGATACCCACAGAAGCAAGAGTGGGGAGTGAAGGGGGCGGAGCAGGGTCCAGGCCACTGTTCTCCTAACGTGCTCTGAGATGTGCCCATTTGACTAGATGTTACTAGCTATTATCCTTTTAAAAAAAGGTTCTGCAGTCAAATGCATTTTGCAAACACTGGATCAAACCGAAGCCTTCCTTGTCGGCTTTCCCAGTCTTTCCTATATTAACAGGCAGAAGGGCAGCCTTTCCTGAAGCACTTAAAGGATTAGTTAAGAGCTTGAAGAACTTGGGAAATGTTGGTTTAGAAATGACAGTTATGCCCAGTACATTGAGAGGAACAGAAGAAAAAGCAGTTATCAAGTGAGAAGGCCTGCAGTGGCGGGTGGGAGCAACTAGTACCAGCAACACATAAACAAAAGTGACTGATAAAAACATTCAATTCTTGAAAAATCCTTAAATTATTCTCCTCCAGACTCACAGTATATGCATGTCAATGGTATGTTTCTCCTTCAATGAAACACTTTTTGTGTAAATACTTAAGACAATTACAAAAAGCTAATTCGTAATAAACACATGCTGTGCCAGTCAGGTATCTGTAGATCCAGCGTGTGGTTACAACGTTCGCATCTCCCCATTCCACTTTCATTAGTTCTTAAGGGTTACAAACTACAACACATAAAACGGACAAGCAATAAGGGTTTACTGTATAGCACAGGAACTTATATTTAATATCTTGTAATAACCTAAAATAGAATATAATCAGGAAAAACCACAACTGAATCACTATGCGGTGCACCTGACACCAACACAATATTGTAAATCAACTATACTTCAACTGAAAAAAAAAAAAGTTAAGGAAACAAAATCATATATGCATGAATTCATATGTGAACCACATTTACACAAGCCGATAACCATTTCTGTCAGACCTGAAAGAACTGGGAGGATTGAGGACAATTATGAAAAGGAAAAGCTAGGGCCCACCCCGAACATGCTTGTTTCCCTTGCCTCTGGAAGGAGGAAGGAGGGAAGGAGGGAGGGGGAGAGAAAGAGAGAGAGAGAAAGAAAGAGAGAAAAAGGAAGAAAAGAAAGAAAGAAAGAAAAAGAAAGAAAGAAGGAAAGAAGGAAATAGAAAAGGAGAGAGAGAGGGAGAGGGAGGGAAGGAGGGAGGGAGAAAAGGAAAGGAAAGAAAGGCTTCATTTAAAAAGCTAACCTTCGATATTATTGCTTTGGCTTCTTCTATAGTCTTCTTTAAAACTTGCTTCATCTTTTCATTTGGAGCTATGAAAATAAAAAAGGGAAGGGGGAGAGAGACAGCCATCTTTAAAACTCTTCTTAAACATCTTAATCCCTTCTGTCTGCGTCAGGGAGGAAGTGAGATGAGAGAAAGTACAAGAATGGAATTCAGATGAGGGATACAGGAAAGCTGGCTGTAAGAAATTAGGTAAAAATCTTTCAAACTTCATATGCTGAATAAATAACATAGCCATTGAAAATACTAGAAATACAAAACTGTATTAAAATAAAAGTGATTAAGACAATCTTGGTTAAAGATGAATAATGAACTGGTAAAAATAAACTGTCAACTCTTCTTACGAGTACCATTAGTTTTTTCATTGATGCAATTCCTCCTAAAAAGCAAAAGATCTCTCCAAATTGAGAATGGGTTTAGGTATGAAAAGATGTGGAAGACAACCAACTATTTTCTAGGTTAAAGTTCAAAAGAAATAATACTAGAAATTCCTATTATCTTCAATACTAAAAAAAAAATTTCTGAGCATGCAAAGGCCTTATACGGACACTTTATTTCTTTCGCTCCTAATAGTGTTTTAAGGGCATAGTAGATACTTAGGTGTTTGTTAACTGATCAATTATAGTCTTTTATTATTTTTTTTTTTAAAGAATCCATGATAAACATTCTTCATTTATTTATTTGGCTGCATTGGGTCTTCGTTGCTGCGCGCGGGCTTTCTCTATTTGCAGCGAGTTCGGCCAACTCTTCATTGTGGTGCGCGGGCTTCTCATTGCGGTGGCTTCTCTTGTTGCAGAGCACGGGCTCTAGGCACACGGGCTTCAGTAGTTGTGGCACATTGGCTCAGTAGTTGTGGCTCGCGGGCTGTAGAGCACAGGCTCAGTAGTTGTGGTGCACGGGCTTAGTTGCTCCGCGGCATGTGGGATCTTCCCGGACCGGGGCACGAACCCGTGTCCCCTGCATTGGCAGGCGGACTCTCAACCACTGCGCCACCAGGGAAGCCCCTATAGTTTTTTAAATGGAGTTTTTTATGCAGGTTAAAAGGGATAAGAAGCTATCAAAATGGGTTATCATCCCTTTTTCCTTCCAATTCCACACAAACAACCATATACTAAAACAAGAGGAATTTCTTCAGTGTTCTGGTGTGTCCTAAGCTGCTTTGTACAAAAGAGAGACATGTCCTCAATTCGAGTGGAGACTGCTGGGCTGACATTTATTTCCTCCTTCCACACAGAATCTCTAAATAAACCCTGATCTGCAAACTGTAACAAAACACACCCTTCAATACATTATCAATGATTATCCCCTCAAACGACTAGGTCGAACCACATGAAAATGGCAATTTTCAATCACTTGTTGCCTACAAAAATGGTAATTTCTTTTTTTTTTTACATCTTTATTGTAGTATAATTGCTTTACAATGGTGTGTTAGTTTCTGCTTTATAACAAAGTGAATCAGTTATACATATACATATGTTCCCATATCTCTTCCCTCTTGCATCTCCCTCCCTCCCACCCATCCCATCCCACCCCTCCAGGCGGTCACCAAGCACTGAGCTGATCTCCCTGTGCTATGCGGCTGCTTCCCACTAGCTATCTACCTTACGTTTGGTAGTGTATATATGTCCATGCCTCTCTGTCGCTTTGTCACAGCTTACTCTTCCCCCTCCCCATATCCTCAAGTCCATTCTCTAGTAGGTCTGTGTCTTTATTCCTGTCTTACCCCTAGGTTCTTCATGACATTTTTTTTTCTTAAATTCCATATATATGTGTTAGCATACGGTATTTGTCTTTCTCTTTCTGACTTACTTCACTCTGTATGACAGACTCTGGGTCCATCCACCTTATTGCAAATAGCTCAATTTCGTTTCTTTTTATGGCTGAGCAATATTCCATTGTATATATGTGCCACATCTTCTTTATCCATTCATCCGATGAGGACACTTAGGTTGTTTCCATCTCTGGGCTATTGTAAATAGAGCTGCAATGAACATTTTGGTACATGACTCTTTTTGAATTATGGTTTTCTCAGGGTATATGCCCAGTAGTGGGATTGCTGGGTCATATGGTAGTTCTATTTGTAGTTTTTTAAGGAACCTCCATACTGTTCTCCATAGTGGCTGTACCAATTCACATTCCCACCAGCAGTGCAAGAGGGTTCCCTTTTCTCCACATCCTCTCCAGCATTTATTGTTTCTAGATTTTTTGATGATGGCCATTCTGACTAGTGTGAGATGATATCTCATTGTAGTTTTGATTTGCATTTCTCTAATGATTAGTGATGTTGAGCATTCTTTCATGTGTTTGTTGGCAGTCTGTATATCTTCTTTGGAGAAATGTCTATTTAGGTCTTCTGCCCATTTTTGGACTGGGTTGTTTGTTTTTTTGTTATTGAGCTGCATGAGCTGCTTGTAGATTTTGGAGATTAATCCTTTGTCAGTTGCTTCATTTGCAAATATTTTCTCCCATTCTGAGGGTTGTCTTTTGGTCTTGTTTATGGTTTCCTTTGCTGTGCAAAAGCTTTTAAGTTTCATTAGGTCCCACTTGTTTATTTTTGTTTTTATTTCCATTTCTCTAGGAGGTGGGTCAGAAAGGATCTTGCTGTGATTTATGTCATAGAGTGTTCTGCCTATGTTTTCCTCTAAGAGTTTGATAGTTTCTGGCCTTACATTTAAGTCTTTAATCTATTTTGGGCTTATTTTTGTGTATGGTGTTAGGGAGTGATCTAATCTCATACTTTTACATGTACCTGTCCAGTTTTCCCAGCACCACTTATTGAAGAGGCTGACCTTTCTCCACTGTACATTCCTGCCTCCTTTATCAAAGATAAGGTGACCATATGTGCGTGGGTTTATCTCTGGGCTTTCTATCCTGTTCCATTGATCTAACTTTCTACTCTACCCAGCAAGGATCTCATTATTTGATGGAGAAATTAAAACCTTTACAGACAAGCAAAAGCTGAGAGAGTTCAGTACCACCAAACCAGCTTTACAACAAATGCTAAAGGAACTTCTCTAGGCAAGGAACGCAACGGAAGGAAAAGACCTACAATAACGAACCCAAACCAATTAAGAAAATGGGAATAGGAACATACATATCAATAATTACCTTAAATGTAAATGGACTAAATGCTCCCACCAAAAGACACAGATTGGCTGAATGGATACAAAAACAAGACCCTTATATATGCTGTCTACAAGAGACCCACTTCAGACCTAGAGACACATACAGACTGAAAGTAAGGGGAAGGAAAAAGATATTCCATGCAAATGGAAACCAAAAGAAAGCTGGAGTAGCAATTCTCATATCAGACAAAATAGACTTTAAAGTGAAGACTATTAGAAGAGACAAAGAAGGACACTACGTAATGATCAAGGGATAGATCCAAGAAGAAGTTATAACAATTGTAAATATTTATGCACCCAACATAGGAGCACCTCAATACATAAGGCAAATACTAACAGCCATAAAAGGGGAAATCAACAGTAACACATTCATAGTAGGGGACTTTAACACCCCACTTTCACCAATGGACAGATCATCCAAAATGAAAATAAATAAGGGAACACAAGCTTTAAATGATACATTAAACAAGATGGACTTAATTGATATTTATAGGACATTCCATCCAAAAACAATAGAATACACTTTCTTCTCAAGTGCTCATGGAACATTCTCCAGGATAGATCATATCTTGGGCCACAAATCAAGCCTTGGTAAATTTAAGAAAACTGAAATTGTATCAAGTATCTTTTCCGACCACAACGCTATGAGACTAGGTATCAATTACAGGAAAAGATCTGTAAAAAATACAAACACATGGAGGCTAAACAATACACTACTTAATAACTTAATAACCAAGTGATCACTGAAGAAATCAAAGAGGAAATAAAAAAATACCTAGAAACAAATGACAATGGAGACACAATGACCCAAAATCTATGGGATGCAGCAAAAGCAGTTCTAAGAGGGAAGTTTATAGCACTACAATCCCACCTTAAGAAACAGGAAACATCTCGAATAAACACCCTAACCGTGCACCTAAAGCAATTAGAGAAAGAAGAACAAAAAATGGTAATTTCTTATGGTTCATCTATCACATTTAAAAGCTAGCTGCAACTTAGAGCAAGAAGACAGATGCCTTCTTTTCCGCCTAATTCATTCTGGATTAGTGTTTTACAAGTAGTTATATGGTGCAGTATTTTATAAGTTTGTATATAAATACTGAGGTCAATTTTTTAACTTAAAGAACTGCTTTCGTACTTATCGCTATACTCAGGCATGCAGAGAGAAGAAAAATGCTGAATTACCTTGTCCATTCCTTCGTCCAATATCATCCTTTTTAAATACTGAACCCGCACTGGGGACACACTTTTCACCCCATTCATCCTTTAATTTCAAATCTTCAATCTGGTCATCAGTCAGTCCTTGCATATTGGGAGGGAGAAATACGCCATGCTCTGCTAATTCTTCCATTTCTTAAAAAGAGAAAGTTAGACAATATGTATGGTAGTCATCATCATAACACCTTACACCTCATTGGAATGTAAGCTCCCTAGTGGTCGGGGGTCTTGCCCATTGGCTATTTTATTTAACAAACACTCTGATGCCACTTGCTATGTGCCAGACCTGTCCTTGACCTCTGACAAATGCTCACCAATTTGTCCTAGGTCAACCGATGCAGAGAGTCTGGGTGTTTACCCACCGTTCACAGGCTACAGGTTCTGTGCTCTAACCCACTGTGCTATGTTATACTTCCCGGCACTCAGGGAGCACAAATTCAAATTCATTGACAGTCTGAATACACATCCACATAGGGAGTTATGGATTTCCAAGCGCGTTCACATAGCTTATCTCATTTAATTTAACCTTGAGAGGTAGGCCAGACCGTTATCAACATCCTCATATTCCCTAATCTGCAGCTGTATCACCTGAGGCTTGCTCTGGTCACACTTCAACTACTGTATATAAAACTTTATATAAATACTTTATAAAGGATTTATGTACATCTGATCATTGGGGAGGATGTAAGGCAGCTCACGCCCTTCCACAGTGGCAGAGACAAGATCTTGATTTTCTAGTATCATGTTCACTATTCAGATGCATGCTTTATATTTTTCCTGTTCCATATATATTCACCCCAAAACGAATCCACATTTCAACCTTGCAAAACTGTCTTTCTTTCTTTCTTCTCTTTCCTTCTCTCTCTCTCTCCCTTCTTTCTTTCACATGAAAGAGGTAGGTGGAGCTAAGTCTTCCCATAGCACTGTGTGAAGACACTAGATGGCCTATAATAATACGATACTATGGAACAAATGGTGGAACTTAATGGGCTATTTATGGGATACATATTGTCTCTCTCCCCACCAGACTGTAAGTATCTGGGGGTCAAGGAGCTGGTCTCATTCATCCCAGTCTTCAGTGGGCATAGCACTGGGGCCTGCCTGAATCACGGCTGATAACAAGGACTGTAGACTAAATGAATGGGTTGGGTTTTTTTTTTTTTTGGTCACGTTGCATGGCATGTAGGATCTTAGTTCCCCCACCAGGTATCGAACCCGTGCCCCTTGCAGTGGAAGCGCAGAGGCTTAACCACTGGACCACCATGGAAGTCCCAAATGAATGGGTTTTAAGTTCACTAACATGCCTGAACAATCAGCACATTTCAATGGATAATTTCATAGAAGAAGAAGTTGAGGCCCTTTTCTCCCCAAATGCTTTCATTTTAAAATAACACTTAATCGAGCTTGTTTTGGAGTCAGTAAATTTTACTAAGAAACTATACGTATGACCCATAAAGGTAGAAACCACGACGCTTAAGGAGTTCTCCATGGTACAAAAATCACGTGGTATAATCATAGACACAATCACACCCTAGACCACACCTGGAGTAGCATCCTGTCAAGTACTGCGCTGCCTAATGTGGCAGTTACTAGCTGCACGTGGCTACTTGGATTTAAGTTGAAATGCAATGAAATAAAAAACGCAGTTTCTTGGTGGTGCTCAACGGCCCCCTGTGCTTAGTGGATACCTTACTGGACAGCACAACCTGGGAACATTTTCCATCGCGGGGGAAAGCTCCCTTGGACGGCACTGCTCCAGAGTGTCGAGAGGACAGCGACCAAAACACTGTAACAGGAGAATCAGGCTTTGCTTCCTGGAGAAGGGAACACCAAGGGAGGCAAGAACACCGAGGCTCTCTCACTGTTTCTCACCTCTGAAGGCCATCCCAAAGGTGGGGGGCTCACCACCGGAAACTGCTCTACCTCCAAAGTCTCAAAATAGGAAATTCACTTGTAAAAAACGGCCCAGTGGTCGTGCCACCTCTCACACTTGTTGAAATCCACTACACCGGCTCTTGGGCCCAAGCCTCCGGCTCCCTCCTGTGCCTCTTGCCTCCTCTGTACAGGGTCTATTTCGGTTTGCTCACAGCGCCCCAATCCCGGCTCCCAGAACCTGGGGTGCGCCCTCCCCGCCGGCTCCGGGAGCCTCTCCTCGCGGTCCACCAGCTCTTGAAGCATCTCTGGCGAACCCCGCTGTCCCATTTCAAGCCCGGCTGCCGCATATCTTTGCAAATCTTCACAAACTTGACCCTCGGCCCCAACCTGCCCAAGAAAGCCTCGTGGGTCCCGCCCAACTTCGTCCCAGATGGCCCAGTTTCTTCTTCCCTTCTGGGGCCCTCGCGGTCCGGGCCCCCACCCCAACCCAGCCGGCAAACTTGCCGCGCCGCCGGGCCGCACCTGAGCAGACGCGCTGCACCTTGAGCCGCGCGTTGTAGACCCGGGCCACCTGCACCGTGAGCTCCTCCAGCTCCGTGCTCCCCGGCGCCTGCAGCAGGAACTGGCTCTCGTCGCCCCGCTTCACGTGCAGCAGAACCATGGCGGCTGTGGAGGCCCCGCCGAGGAGGCGAGAAGGCCCGGAATGACCGGCGAACAGCGACGACCGACCGACTACCTGCCGCTGGGAGGCGGGAACCCGGGGCTCCGGGGCTCGCGTTGCTGGGGGAACTGCACTCGCTCCCGGAAGTGGCTGTTGCCAGGAGCAACAAAGAAAGTCTGAGGGCCGCCGCTCAAGGTCAGACCCCGAGGCTGGGGCGGAGACCCCGCCCTCCACTCCCGGGAGCAGGTGCTGGCGAGCAACGATCCACACAGTCTGGGAAGGCCTCCGGGGCCCGCCCGCACCCGGCGAGCCGGATTCGCCGAGCCCTGCTCCCGGAAGTGGGTGTAGTCGGGGCAACCCTCAAACAGACCAGCCGGCTGAGTGGAGTGCTGGCCGCCCAGTCGGCTCGCCTGGGGCCCAAGATTCCACCCAGGGAGGTGGGTGGGTGGGAAAGAGGCTGCTAGGTCGGGAATGGGTGGGGTGGTGGGAACCCACAGGTGCCCAGCCCCGCAGCAGTCTCCCCACCGCAGCTCCGAGCCTCGGTAGCATTTCCGCCGCCCCCAGTCTCCACTTCCGGAAACTCCTCCCGCTGCTTCGGGTCTGGAGCGCTCGGAAGAGGCTGTCTCGGATCGCTGGTACCCGGTGTCTGCTGCCTCTGCACCGGTTTTCAGCACTGAAGGGTCAGGGAGTGTCCGTACTCCTTCGTGGAGGCTGATTCGAATTCACATCTCTAGAGTGGCTCGAGCGGCTGCTGCCGTAGCGACCCTCCCCAAACTATCCAGCAACTCACTGCCCAACAAATTCTTATTAAAGGCAATCGGGTTCGGTGCTTTCTTCCTTCCAGGCGCCGGTGACAGGGAGGCAGATTCAGGGTCACTGCTCTCATGGAGCTTATATTCAGTGTAAGTGACAAAGAGAAAACAAAAATAAACGGATAAGGCAAATTCAAATAGATATAAAAACAGAACAGGGTGACTGCCTTTTTAGATTGGATGGTCAGGGAATGCCTTAAGCCTTCAGGCATTCCTTGGGTGACATTTGTACTGAGGCCTTGATAACGAGGCGCTAGCAAAGCTAAATTAGTGCAAGGCCCCGATCCCTGGTTATCTCCTTGGAAGGGCCATTGCCAAATGCAAATTGAATATTACAAGCACCTGCCACTTTGTGTACCTGAAACTTTGCCTCCCTCCATTGAAACCCTTAAGTTCCGGGGCAGAGTGGAGAAAGTGTGTGACTGTAGGCCTTGGAAATGCCCAAAGCCAATCCAGAGCCTCATGTGAAGACCGTTAGACTGACGCTGGATAGAAGCGGGATGGCGCCCAGGGAGAGATGTGTTTTCATCTCTAGTACTGTTGCAGCAGGGTTCACCCAAGCCCTGGAACATGCAGTACTGGTCAGATTGGCAAATGTCTCTCTTCCCCAGAGGAAGAAAGTGGCCTACTGTGGTCACTTAGCTCCTGACTGCTGGCTGTAAGATCATCCCCCTATTTCTCCTGAATCCAACTGCGTATCCATCAAGCCAACTCCTGCTTAAAAACTTGGTTTATAGTATAGCCTTCTAGGTAGAGAGAACCATTTATCCACACACTCATGTACTACAGGGTCTCTGGGTATAATTTTTAATAATATAAAATGAATGAAAAGTATAGAAAACCCATGTTTGTACTGGCCACTCAGTTTTGTTTAAATACGTAGTTATCAACTACATATCTGGTGGAAAATCTGCCAGACTGTCACAGGTCGAGCCCTTGCACCATCTTTAACCTTTGTCAGCACTGATATTTGCCTTTGTAGTCCTCTTAACTTTACTCTTTCGTTGCAGTCCTTTCAGTGTTCTCTTTAGGTCTTTTTCTTCTCATACAGGCCATGTCTTACAAATTCTGTGCGTAGCTTTTTCTCAGTGTGGTTATTTTTTTTAAATAAATTTATTTACTTATTTTTGGCTGCGTTGGGTCTTCGTTGCTGCGCGCGGGCTTTTCTCTAGTTGCGGTGAGCGGGGGCTACTCTTCATTGCGGGGCACGGGCTTCTCATTGCAGTGGCTTCTCTTGCTGTGGAGCACGGGCTCTAGGTGCGCGGGCTTTGGTAGGTGTGGCACACGGGCTCAGTAGTTGTGGCTTGCGGGCTACAGAGCGCAGGCTCAGTAGTTGTGGTGCACGGGCTTTGTTGTTCTGTGGCATGTGGGATCTTCCGGGGTCAGGGCTTGAACCCGTGTCCCCTGCATTGGCAGGCGGATTCTTAACCACCGTGCCACCAGGGAAACTCTCTCAGTGTGGTTTAAGTGATCATAAATCATGCCAAAGCCTGTTGTCTTGTCACCACCCAAGTGGGTTCTGAATCTGAAGACAAAGATGACATCTGGGTGGTCTTGTGTACTTTAGCTTATTGTCTCAATATTTTAGGTACTGTTGCCTTTCTAGGGTAAAGGGCATCTTATGACCATTTGTATCTGCTGAAGCACTGCATTAGTGATGAACACTCTGGTACAAATAACTAATGGGCCATTCATGATGGCTGCTAGATATCAGGCAGCCAGGGAGGAAAAGAGCACATTTTTACTGTATTTAAAAAAAAAATTTTTTTTTAAATACCACTGGGCTTCCCTGGTGGCACAGTGGTTGAGAGTCTGCCTGCCGATGCAGGGGACACGGGTTCGTGCCCCGGTCCGGGAAGATCCCATGTGCCGCGGAGCGGCTGGGCCCGTGAGCCATGGCCGCTGAGCCTGCGCGTCCGGAGCCTGTGCTCCGCAACGGGAGAGGCCACAACAGTGAGAGGCCCGTGTACCGCAAAACAAACAAACAAACAAAAAAAACCATTAACACACATATGTATCCCTAAAGAATAGAGAATATTGTTTTGCATGTTTTAAATTTTATGTAACTAATGTCATACTGTATTATTTTGTACCTTGCTTTATGGCTCCATAATGAGATTTACTAATATTTCATTCACTTCACCGCTGTATAGTATTCCACTATGAATATGTCGCTCTACTCCCCTCTTGATGGTTAGTTTCTTTCTAGTTTTCACCATTACAAACAATGCACATCCCACTCCACAAGTCCTAGAGTTTCTCTCCAAGTCTAATTGGTTGTGATAGAATACAGGAACTTTACTGGATGTTGCTAAATTGCTCTCCAGAACTGATGTGCCAGTATGCCCTCTCGCCAACAGTGTATGAGTTCCCATATTTCCACATGTTCGTGAAATCTTGATGTGGTCAGACTTACTTTTCTAACATTAATAAATTGGCATTTTGATTTATACATGAGTTTGTGAGTTTGGTTTTCCTGTGTCAGTCACTCATGCTGTAAATGTGGACCTGCGGGGCTCAGGATCTTGGCTATGGATCATGTGGAGAGGCTGAAAAGATAAGCTACAGACAGAGAGATATATGTGCAAACCACATATCCAACAGAGGTAGAGTATCTAGCATACAAAAAGGACCCTCAAAACACGATAGTGAAAAAGCAATTTAGAAAATGCACAAAAGACACAAATAGATATTTCACTAAAGAAGATGTTAGATAGCAAATATCACATGAAAATATGTTCACTACCATTAGCTATTAGGGAAACACAAAGCCACAATGAAACATTTACTACCAAAATGGCTAAAGTAAAAAACAGTAACAGCAGCAAATGCAGGCAAGGATGAGGAGAAACTGGATCACTCGTAAATTGCCGATGGGAATGTTAAATGGTACAGTCATTCTGGAAGACAATCTGGCAGTTCTAAAAAATCCAAGCATGCAACTACCCTACGACCCAGCAATTGCACTCCTGGGCATTTATCCCAGAGAAAACTTATGTGCACATAAAAACCTGAGATGAATGTTCATAGCAGCTTCATTTATAATAGCCCCAAACTGGAACAACCCAGATGTCCTTCAATGGGTGGGCAAATGGTTAACCCAATTGTGGTACATCCATACCACGGAATACTATTGATACACAGCAATAAAAAGGAACAAACTATTGATACATGCAATCCAGATGACTCTCCAGGGAATTATGCTGAGTAAAAAAGGTCAATCCCAAACGGTTACACATGATTCCATTTACGGAACACTCTTGAAGTGGCAAAATTGTAGAAATGGAGACTAGGTTAGTGGTTGCCAGAAGTTAAGGACACAGGAGAGGGGCATGGGATGGGAGGGAAGCAGGAAAGGGGCAACATGAAGGATCTTTGTGGTGATGGGAAGGTCTTGTGTCAATGTGAATGTCCTGGTTGTAGTATTGTACTATAGTTCTGCAAAATGTTGCCACTGAGGGAAACTGGGTAAAAGGTAGTTTCCCAGTTTTGGGAAACTGGGATCTCTCTGTATTATTTCTTATAACTGCATACAAATTTACCTTAAAATAAAAAGGTTTTACAAAGCCTATTATTCTGTATCTGTAACTTCTTAATCAGAGGTTAATGAACACAACTGAACTATTTAAGAATCAAGGTTATTGTTTTAAATGGCAATCTGAAAAAAGGCAATACTCACAGGAACTACTGGCCTCGGTCTCTTACTTTGGGTCTTTTTTTTTTTTTTTTTTTGCGGTACGCGGGCCTCTCACTGTTGTAGCCTCTCCGGTTGCGGAGCACAGGCTCCGGACGCGCAGGCTCAGCGGCCATGGCTCACGGGCCCAGCCGCTCCGCGGCATGTGGGATCTTCCCGGACCGGGGCACGAACCCGTGTTCCCTGCATCGGCAGGCAGACTCTCAACCACTGCGCCACCAGGGAAGCCCCCAACTTTGGGTCTTTTAAGGCAGTCTCTTCTTTCATCTGGCTCCTCGTGCACCTGTTTCCCTTCTGCGCCTCCCCTTGACCCCCCAGGCTGTTTCTCTTGCTCTGGGTTAGAAAACCATCATTCATGCTTCACGTGTTATTTTCGAGCCAACAAGATTTTGCATCAGGGCCTCTCTTGCAGAATAAGTGCATGGCTTCTTAACGGTGATTAGTAATCTCAGAATAGCTTTCTTCTTACTTTTAGCCGAAATATTACATAGAGAAGTGAAATGGATGAAAATAAGATCTTGAATCAAAATACCCAATTATGCAACAAGAATTAATCCCCAAATGTCACCAAACCCGTATATATAAACTTCAAGGAAAGCGGCTGAGAATAATTCCTCCCTTTTGAGCAAAGCAGTCAGTATGGTAAAGACAGGTATATTTATTTCATATGAGAGCGCATTTCACAGGATATGTACAGAGTGTTTCATACCACTGACTTTAATACTGTACTTCTATAAAGTATATAGTTATACTGTATGCCACATAAGCGATAAAATTCTTACATATAAACAGCAATCTACTATAGAGAATGAAGAATTCACAAAGAGATCCTGTGTCTAGCTTCTGCTCTGCTTTTAACAGAACTGGTAAATATTTTAATAATACACAGAATAGTGGCTAGTTATTTGCAGCAGACCTTTAACTTTCATAACTTTGTGCACTTTTTCAGCAACTTGCCAAGTAGAATTTGCTGATAAAGGCCGAGCTGCTACGTGATATGTATATTTTAGACAGTAGTTTATATTCAATAGGAAACATTGCTCACAGAACTGCAATCTGCACTAGTGAAGTTTATAATGAATTATTTTGCTAATGGAGAGCAAATATTGAATACCATATATACTATTCACATAGATTTGTTAAAGCCACAGTTTCAACAAGTTAATTCACATTTTGAAGCACACTGCCTATAGTAATACTGCTGTTTAAAATATACTACTGCTGAAATGATTAGAACCCCCCCAAAAAGCACAATATAAAACTCACGAGTTATTTCTAACAGCAAATCCTGGCTGTTAATAGAGAGAGGGTTACTTTTATAAACATAGTATCCTGATAACATTTGAGTATTTAGAAAAGTGCTTTTTTCCTAACAGATTTGCTTTATGCGGTTAAGTGCGATGCAGTTTGCTGTGCTTTTACATTTTACGTATTCTTAGCCAGGAACTCTTTTTTCTGATATTCCGCTAATGCACATCTTTAAAGGTTAAATGCAGACAACGGAATTTATTTAGGTCGACATATACAACTCTTCGTATGAAAGGAACGTTAATGTAATGGGTAAAGGTGATCTTAAACTGACAACAAAACAGCTCTCGCTCAAGGAGTTTTCTGATTAGGATTACTCAATGGTATCAAAATACTACATTCTGTGTACGTTCTGTGTACGTCTTCATAAAATTAAAGCAGGATCAGCTGCATATTGGCAGTGCAGGAGACAAAATCCACAGCTAATTTGAGGTGTAGCCTCTACAAACGTAAAGCAGCATCACAGATGTGTCGTGTAGTTCGTGAGAGGGAGAGAACACACGAGGAGTAGATCCCAGTTCCGCCCCGGGCGGCGCCTGTGGCCCGCTCACCACTTCCAGAGCGGAGGCGGCAAGAGAAGCGCGCGAGGGCCGTGGGCAGCGGACGCCTTCGCGTACGTTGAGCTCTAACGCTTTTCACTGAGCTTGGTGGCACGTGCTTTCCCGACTTTCTGGGCCGGCGTGCTTTTTTGAAAGGGCCGGGGTGTCGGTCCATGTGACCGACTGTAACCACACACTACGCTGCTTCCGGCTGCAAGAAGCTCCTCCCCCGGAAAAGCCGGCGCACGTGCTACAGTGGCAGGTAACAAGGGTGTGCGTGGTGTGCGTGTCAGACGGGGGTGGGTGTGGAACGGTGGTCGATTCTGGTTCCCTAGTGAGATCATTCTAGTTTTAGAAAGAAAAGGAATGAAATATCCAAATTTCATTTTCAGCCATCCTTTAGATAATGAAATATTGAAAGAAGAACTATGTTCGAATTTTTAGGTAAAAATTTGGTCTGATTTAGAGTTTAAATTATGTGTTTTACAAATATGTAAGTGTGTATATATATATATATATACATATTACTGTATATATATACACATACAATTACTGTATATAGTGTATATATATATATATATCCTTCTAAATTCTGTTTCAGTATAAGTTTGACAGCTCTTTGGTAAATACTTATAAATACCAATTTTTAACAAGTAAGAAAGGGGCTGGCAGTAATGTCAGCTAGAAGTTGTTTGGGCTTTTTGAGATTCTGTAAAGGAGACTGACAAAGAATTTCTGAATAAGGACTGTTTTCTAAAGTAGTTTCGAGCACTTTTTATGGCTTCTACTCTCTCGTATTTATCCAAACAGAAACACACCAAAATTCCAGTTAATAATGAGAAAGATTTTTCCTTATTTCCAATATACACATATTCCAACTCTGTACACATTAAATAGTGGTATTTCATGACAACATCAGTGCACTTAACGATTACTTATTGCACATAACGAATAACGAATGCCCAATTCTTTTGGCTCTACCCTGCCAAAACTATAAAAACAACTGCTTTCTACTGTATAACATTATCTTTCTGTAAAGTCTAGCGTGGGTGATGCCTTAGAGGCCAAGGCTGTGAAAGGGTCTGCTGGAGGGGTGGTGCCAGGTGGGAGCAGAGGGACAGGAGGCGGAGGTGGTCTTCTTGCTGGCAACACACAGAAAGAGACACTGGTTCCTTTGTTCCAGTCATCACTAAAGGTCACCTTGGAGCCAGAAGACGAACTCGGCGGATCACCCAGTAGGTCTGGACAAGTGGGCCTTGACTTTCCTGTCACACCAAAGTCCTCTTCTTCCTCGAAGGTCACCCATCCTTTTGGGTTGCTGCTTTTTAGTGTAGGTGGGCCCTGCGGACCAAAACTGTCCTCAAAGCCATCCAGTGAAGAGGAAGGCTTGCTACTGTTCTGTCTGAGAGGCTGCAGAGAAGGGAAAGGACTCTGAGCAACGGGCTCTTCTTTGGAGAACCACGAAGTGGCCTCTGATTCTTGAGATTCAGCTCTAAAGGGGTTTCTGGGAGCGGCAGTCCTGTCGGTGAAAGGATTTGTGCTGCTTGAGCTCTCAGTGAATGGGTTTGGAGAACATCGCGTGTTTTCCTGGGATTTGCTCCGGGCTGGAATTGGAGGTATTGTCGGCATGCAGCTTACAGAACTCAAAGTATTCATGTTACTTGGGGTTGCAGAAGGCAATGGAATCAACCCCTTTGGGTGTGGGGTTTGAACAGATGGCTGAGCCTTTGATACAGCAAGCAGGTTCAATGACAGGTCTTCAAATGGGTCTGTCTTCAATGGCGAGTCCAGTCTGATGGCGGAGACCCCGTTTGTTTTTACCTGGAGAAGAGAGCGAGCACTGAATAATCAACCAAAAAGCAATATACTTACTTTGAATACCCCCTATTCTTCCTGTCTCAGTTATTCTTCATTTTCGGGGGGGGTGGGGAAGTATACGAATTTAGAAACTAAAAAGCTGCTTTGCGTGGCTTGTTGCTCTGGTGGTTTAAGTAAGATAGCACAGCTGAAGTATTATTTTTTAAAAACTCCCCACTAAATAAATAAGTCCTTTTCTTAAACAGAGCTTACTTTATCCATGCAAGTATTGAGATGGTAAAATGGAGAACTGTACAGAATTAGCAGATGAGTTTTGCTCATGCCCAGTACTATCAGATGTTCACACAAACTGAAGAAATCCATCTTTAGAACTTATGCGAAATCTCTATCAATAAACTTCCAGCACCCATCTATGATGATGATGTGGTTTCACTGTTCTTTTAAATATATTTTCATTGAGATTTAAATATGGAAATTCAACTTTATGGATGAAAATTAATTTTATTAGTATATTTGTATTCACCAGCTGAAAACAACACATCTTTTCCTTTTCTCCTTGGATAAATAAATTTCCAAAGCATTCTTTGCTTTTTAATGTAAGTTCTCCTTTGCAGGATAAACGCTGTGAGTAACGTGACAGTATTCCTTAATTGACCTTCCTTCATCTTGTAAAAATGTTCCAAAACGGATACGTTTGTTAACAATCAAATGCAATGATTGTTTAAAACGGGGTGGTGGGGGAAGTCCCATTTTCTATTTGGTATATTAATTCTTAAACCAAAATGAAGCTGTGCCCAGAGGGTGCACAGTCCTCTCTACGTGACAGAGTTGGCTGTGAACTGTTACTGGCAGGAGGAGGGGTCGGAATTACTTCACGGTCATGAAAAATCTGCCCTGTGTGCCTACTTCACAAAGAAGCCGGCTGGAGTGGAGCATGGCTGTGGGACTGAGCACAGCCAACTTTCCCTACGGGTAACAGAACTGGGGGCCTGGCCTTATGAGAAAACTGGCTCATCAGGAACTTCATTTTAATAATTTTCAAAACCCTACATAATTATTAAAACTAGGTAGATGACTTGGATATTTATGCCAAATTAAAGGTAAGAAAACAAACCTTTGGGTTGAAAAGGACAGGGGAGGGAGAATTTTAGCTCAAGACTTGCAATGTAACAAAACAGAGCATGACCCAAAATGAATTTAGATCGTTGTTATTAGATCGTTGTTAAAGCAAATAACTAAACATTCATGAAATATGTTGAAACAAAGAGCAGCAGTCCCAATAAAATGTAACTGCATCTTATGAAACAGTAACTTGGTGCTTAAGAATAGGGAAGGCTGTTCATTTGCAAAAGGAAACATTGTGGATAACTTCATAAGTGAATCACTCTCTGTATCTGTTTTATTCAACTGATCTAGAACATACTTTATAATTGAATAAACAAATATGTTTTTCTTTAAACTTAATGTGGCAATAAATTTGTACAAAATTGAAGAGTAAACATGTCACAGATTCTAAACTGTATTCTAAGTGTATTAAAGTACTCGAGAGACAAATTTATTGCAGACGTCATAAAATTACAATTAGCTCTACATTACCAATAATGTCTGGATTATTTATGGTTCGTATAACAAAACAGAAGTACTTGATTGGGCCTGGGCCCCAATTCTCCCATGGTAGATACAAGAGTCCACGACATAGACATTACAGGTAAGACGTTTATGCTTGCACAGCTTAGAATAGTAGGCCCTTGCCAAATAAATGCTATACATTTGAATATTTTCATATATTAAATTTTTTTCTTCCAAAATAAGTTAAAGGGTAATTTGATAGGAACAGGATCATTTTGCCCAATCAGACTTGAAATTATAATGAGAGCCACACCATCATTCATTACATTAGAATTAATTTATATATATCTAAGCAGGATTTGTGATGACTTGACATTAATGACGATGGTATTTTTACAGAGAAGGGTGTTGGAAAGGCCCTTAAACAATCCTGCTACGTTAACTTTCATCTTTGTAAATCATCAATTCTTCCTTACGAAAAAGAATTGTGCTACTAAAATTATTTTTTTTTATTTCCCAAAAGAAATCTAAGAAAAAAAATTGAATTTTGTATTTATGTAATTATGCCATTGTTAAAACCAAGAACCTTTTTGGTTTTGCCAAATACACTTCTATATACCTAAAGCTTACCTTCTTGAAGTTAAACTTCTTAGTCTTGTTAATTTTTGTAAAAAACAAAGCAAAAAAAACGGGAAAGCATTAGCAAGAACTAAAATGGTTCCTAAAAATTCAAAATACTAAGAAAAAAAGCAGATTTTATGGTATGATAATAGAATTTATTAATGTGGACAGGTGGTTTTTAAAATGAGTGAAAATTTAGATGTATGAAGCAAAAGACTCATACATCTAATGTGCTAAGACAGATGAAAAGCACATATAAGATTGAGAAATAATCCAATACCTGTTACCCTGATGGTTGCTCCTGCTTTGAGAAAGGGAACACAGACATCAAAGGAAAGAGTTAGGAGGACAATTGGAGACCAACCAACAACCCTAACAATTCAGCCTTCAAAATACTTTTATTTCTATATTATATACAAAATCCAAGAGCAGTGATATTTGCAGGTCATAGCATAAGACCAAGAGACAATTCCAATTTCTTCTGTCATTTTGAATGAAAAATGTATTGTTGAATTAGTGTTCAAACTTTAATTTTGTCTGAGGTTGATTACTAACTAGTTCAAAGTGATTATTCCAAAAATAATATTCCGAATAGGGTTTGGAAGCTCTAAAATATTTGAAGCAGCCTGTTATGGATGAAATGTTTGTGTCTCCCCCCCACCCCAAATTCATATGTTGAAAGCCCTAACCCGCAAAGTGATGGTCTTTGGAGATGGGGCCTTTGGGAGGTAACTGGGGTTAGATGAGGTCATGGGAGTGGGGCTCTCACGATGGAATTAGCACCCTTAGACGGAGACACACCAGAGGGCTTGCTCTTTTTCTCCTCGTGCAAGCACCGAGGAAAGGCCATGTGAGCACACAGCAAGAAGGCAGCTGTCTGCAAGCCAGGAAAACAGCCCAGAACCCAACCACGGTGGCATCTTGATCTCAGACTTCCAGCCTCCAGAACTGTGAGAAAACAAATTTCTACCGTTTGAGCCGCCCAGTTTACGGTATTTTGTTATGGCAGCCCAAGAAGAGTAGGACACAGCCTTAAGGTAGTCTGTGGGTTTATCATCATTAGAGAAAATGTACCAAATGGCATCACTTTGCAAAAAAGTGAAAAATGGTATTTAACAAATGGTCAGGATCCAGGCTTGTTCTATATTACTCAGGTTTTCTGAAGGGTGATACTATCATTAATTCACTTCATAATTTATGAGCTGGAAGGTACAACAAGGTAAGAAACTGGATCCTCTTTTTGTTGTTTAAAAATGAAATCATAATCTTTTCATAATATAGCAGTACTTTTAAAACTTACAGTATTCTCAAGGAACCGTTTGAGCAAATCTTCCCCAATATTTAAAGCTCACCTTATTTTAAAATACCAAAACTCACTTTGACAATTTAGAGAGACACCACTCTAAAATATATTAAGTATTACTAGAGTTTCCTGCCTACGAAACATGAGACTCCTGAATTTAACGCTTTCCTGATGGTCCTGATGTATCTGCTTTGGCACAGGACAGGAAACAGGAATGGGTCTATACTAAGATACACAGGGATGGAATTCAGTTGATCCGGAATGCTGAGGTGTTCTACTTGCCCCCTTCCCTCACTGGCAGCAATCACGCCGACAGTATAGCCACGATGCTAGTATTTTACTTCTCATTGGATTCCTGACTTCTGGTTTTTAGCTGATAATCAGATGACTAAGATGTTGGAAGTCAGATAGGTGAGGCATTTTCACATTTTGTAAAGGATATAAACATGTTGTATAATCACATGAATTAGAAGAATCTTTTCTATATAGAATTATCGAATCAAAGGACACTTAAATAGTTATAAAAAGTAAAGCTGGGTCATGTGTGTTTTTATGTTTTAAATACCTTGTAGATTTTTGGCAGAATTGATAAAGACTTGTAAAAATTACTAAGTGTTCAATTCTAAGACTATTTCATATTATTACCAAAATAACAAATGTCATATTTTACTATCCCATCCTTTTCAACTTATAGCCACTACAGAAGATTTTTAAAATTTTAAATGTCTACTATTTTTTGAATAGGTATTATTCTTATGGTTCAAAGTTCAAAAGGCACAAAAGGTAAAATACTTCCCTTTCCTTCCAGCCCCTCAGCGTTGTAAGCTCCAAGGAGGAAACTAACCACTTTGTGATCCTTCACAAAGACAGTCACAAAGACATGAACAAGACCCCACTCCCCCAAAAGAAAAGTGTGTCTGTGTATATAATGTGCAGAGGAATTTGGTATCGGTGATTGAGGCAAAAAGAAGGTTTAAAACAAACATCTTTCACAGTTTTGATGAACAGAATACAAGAGTCAAGAACACAATCTACTGAGCCACACACAAAGCATGGGCTTGCTGTCTGTCACCAAATTACCGCACCCATTCCAATGAAAATCAGAAAGCAAAACAAGCTGAAAAATGACCTAAGAAAATGACACATGGCAGTCATTGGAATACTCATCCTGTAGTACTTCTGTGTCATAGATGACTTTCTACTGAGAATTGCAACCTTACTTGAAGTGTGTCCTTTCTGAAGTTGTTCAGAGTACCATACCTACTTTCAATACTGAAAACATTTATAGAGTTTTAGGAATCAGGGTTCACTTTTACTAAGAAACTCATGATCACTTTCTGTCCTAAAACAGCAATACAAAGCTCTAAGATACGGCTACTTTGAAAGTTTCTTGCCCTCCAATTACATTAAAAAAAAAATACAATAGTACACCTCACAAGAAAATGAGAAGAAAAATTCATGATGCACTAAAAGCCGATTGGCAGAGAGAAAATAATAGCTATTTATTGTTGGAAGGATTCCTACAATGATTATACATCTTCAGCATCCTCAAGAGTGCAATGGCGCTGTTTTCTGTGTCACACTCATGAGATAACATTATTTTGATGGTTTTCACTTTGGTGAATAAGCCTGCTGCTGCACGCCCAAAACTCCTAAACTGATCCGACAGTGTCTGAAACTGCTAGAGATCCCTGAGGAAGCCCAGTGCCGGCTCCACCACGGAAAAGAGCTAGCTGTGTGGCATCAGGAGGAATAAGAGCGTTACTGGAAATTAACTCGACTGCCAGCGGTCAGGAGTGATCTGACTGCCTCTCTCTCCACGATGTAAAAGCCAAAACTTACTAACTGTGAGCAATAAGAAAATAAATTATTATTGTCCATCCTAATGCATTAACTATTCAAAGTAAATTATGCATAAAAAAACCAGAAAGTCACCAACACTTTTAACATTAACAAGATAAAACAGCCTGGGAGCTGCTTGGAATTCCTTAAAGATCCCTAACCTAGGGTCACTCTCTGAGAACCCTTGATCCAGGCCACAGGTTAGACAAACAGACACAAACCCCAAACCTCAAACAGCCAAACCACGCATCTGTTGTGTGACTGGTTTGAGATGTCCAATGACATTCGCCCGTTGAAGTCATATCTGAACATGCGATTAAATGTTTGTCTACCAAAAGACAAACATTTGTTAAAAGTGAATCTCATATTTATTTCTTAAGCTAATAATTAAAATAAGTATGTTCAAAGACTATACCAAAGGCATCAAATATACCTCAGTAAAAGAAGAAAAACAGAAAAACAAAACAAAACAAAAAATAAGCCAAAACCCTCACAGAAGCATCCAGATGATCTTCTGCCGGCTGGCAGGACTTACCTGCGGCTGCACTGAAGGCTCAGAAGGCAAGCTGTGGGACGACCTGCTCCGAGGGGGCGGCTGCGGGGCAGACTGAGGCATAGGTGTGGCCACTGGGACAAGAGGCTCCCGCATCTGCTGAACCGGCGGGGCCAGAGAAGGCTGCACAGGAGGGGCGGCCTGAGGCTTCAGTGGTTCAGGAAGAAGAGCCGGCCCTAAAAAAAGTCATTTCCAGATGTTAGGTGTTTTCTAGAAAACCACTTTTTATCCTTCCTTTAGTGAAATGTAAGGGATTCTAGTCCCTGTCCCGCCCACCCCTGGCCCCAAGCAGCCTCATTTCTTGTGGCATAAAGAAAGACACAAGGCTATCCCAATTCGAGTAAGTTGTAAAAAGCGAGAGACCGCAGAAAGGAAAAGAAAAAGAAAAAGAAAAAGAAAAAGAAAAAGAAAAAGGGAAAGAATACAGAACGGCACTGCTGTTTCTAATACAGGGCCTACCTTTCAGTACTTCTGATGGTTTGCTTTGGCTTTCAGGAGTCAGTCTTCCAGCAGACACCCGAGCATGGCTCTGGGGGGCGCTGATCACCCCAGCACGGGGTGGAATAATCTAAAAATGGAAAACGTAACCGTTGAGATATTTACTTATTTTCAACAGATAAGATTTGGTGAAAATATTTGCTTTTGCATCTCATCTCATTTCCTCAGCCTCTTGTCATTTTAATGGCTCTCTATTTATAGCCACATCGTCTTAAGTTTTAAAAATCGTCCTTTTTATTTTCCACTGTTTACTATGTGCCAGGTGCTGTGTTAATTAAGCACTGTGTAGGCATTTCCATTTCACTGTCCAAATGGCCCTCAGAGGTAGGTATTCTTTTATCATCTCTATTATAAATGAAGATGAAGAAATGTATACAACTTTCCCAAAGCCACAGAGCTAGAAAGTAGAGCCAGGAGCCAGAGTGAGGTCTGACCCGCTGCAGGGCCGTGCTCTTCATCCTGTGCGATGCTGCCTTACTGGGCGACAGGGATGGTATTACAGGTCACGAGGACGTGGAGAGGGACATGCACTGTGTAACTAAGTGGCTTACGGAAAACCATGCCGAGGTCTTTTTTTTTAAACACAGATGTAAAACCTCTTGAATGGCTTACTCGATATGCTAAAATAAATACACTGGAAGACACACTGGTGAAAAGTGTCTTTTCTATTTTCACACGTTTGCTGAAGACTTTAAGCTCCCAATACTCCTTATTTTAAGCAAAAGTTATGAATGTTATCTCACAAAATTCTGACTTTCCTTCCCTATTCTTACAGTATTAAATAAAGAAAGTACTTTGTGGGAAGTGGTAGAATCAATGGATAGCAATTTCCCCTTCTTTGGAAAAAAGGAAAGTGGGTAATGGCTATCTTTAGGTATACTCCACAGACATTTTACTTTGGAGTGTGATGTTATATATAGAAAAAGGCCTTTAGGTTGGATGTTAAATAGAAAGCTACAAGAGAAAGAACGAAGTATTTCTATCTTATAAATCTTATGAGGATTCCTTAGAAATTAGAAGTAGTTTCATTAGCAGAAGTTTCTTAATTTCCAGTTACAGTCACAGTTCCCACTTCTTACTCTTCAGCTGGCCCCCCTAGACTGATCCTGGTTTCTGTTTTCTTTCTTTCTTTTTTTTCCCTTTAAGTTACTTGTTCTATCCCAGAGAAAATTTTCACTTCGGTGAATAAGAGGATAATTCTGTGTATAAGAGAACACTGATAGACATGCAGAAAACCACAGATTCACAACACAGGGAAAGGCACTGCAATGCCACCTGCTCTCCTGCTTTTAATACCTTTGGAACCAGTTTTAGTTGACTATCATAAATGGGTTTTCTGAAATCTAATTTTAAAATCCTTCTGATTGAAGAATTACTCAGATAATATAAAAAGTTGCCCCAAAACATCACTTCCACATATAGAGATTCTAAGATATTTATGTAGCGACTGTAACTACTTAATTGTATCACTTTTATTCAAATAAGGAGGTATGTTTAGTTACTTTTGAAGAGGATGTTAAAATACTCTTAGTGTTGAAAGGTACCTTGGAGAGTGCCAAGTGCAATTCCCCATTTTAGAGTTGAGGAAACTGGGGCCTTAATGGGCCCCATGATTTCTTCAAGATAACACATTTCATTAGCAGCAAATTGGGACCTAGAACCTAGGCCTCCTGGCTCCCAAGCGAGGTGCTGCCTACCGGCCTGGCTGTACTGTATCCAGCAGGTCCTGGGCCTGTGAGTCCTGCTTGAGGTGAAGGCTGATTGCGTCCTGGAACAAAGACATCGCACCATGTATTTCAGTTTTTTTAAAAAAGAAAGAAACAAGAAACCATTACTTATATCCCAAGTGTCTATTCACGGTCCAGTTTTAAGGTTAAGCTGAATTCAAGTGTTTTTACCTATATTATCTTTCCGTGTCGTTCCAGGGCTTTTGGGTGCTTTGAAGCAGGAAGGAAAAAAAAATTAGTCGTAAGTAAACAATCAAGCCATATTGCATAACATTGGCTGGCTGTTCTGTTTCATTACCAGCAGAAATGGGGGCATGAGATGGAAACAAAAGTACTTTGCTTTAGATAATGATGAAGGAAGCATATTATCAGCTCTGAAGGAAATATCCCCAAAAAGAGAAAAATTAGGATACTGAGAGTGACATTCATGGGAGCCAGCTTAGCACTTGGTCTGATACCTCATTCAGAAGGTCACTTTTAAGGTGACTTTCCCAACAGAGCTCTCTCCTGTGAACCTTGAAAACACATGGTCAGCTTAGGGGGATGGTCACAAGATGCAGCCCCGCTGTTTCCCAGAGCTTGGTGGACAAACAGCTCCGGAGCAAACAGACAGCACTACATCTTCCGAGTCACACAAGAGGCACCTAATGGCACTGTTTCAGGGCTTCACGCTGTAGATGTCATTATGGATAAAGGAATCTCACGATGAGATCTTTGGGATTTCTATAGCAAAATCCTATGATGAAGGTAGAAGACAGGCACATCTAATTACCAAATATCTGCCTTATGCAAGACAATGTTAAACTACGGTTCAAACTCATTAGAAATGTAGTAAAAGGATGAAATGAAATAAACTACTTTTGGGGCCAAAAGGAGCTAGGGGACACTCTGGAGGCCTGCATCTCATATTTATTCTTTTTGAAAGGAAATTCAAGTGTGATTGTTCTATGAAATCCATCAGCTTTTTAAGAACTATGATCTTAATGAATGGCTTCTAGTTTTTATAGCCTTTTAAGCAAATTTAGTTCAGCGTCATTATACATTAAAACATTTCTGTTATCTGAAATCATCCGAAAAACACTATATTCTTGGACCTGAATTAATAAGGTTTAATTACAATTAAATTAATAAGGTTTAATTACAATTATTAATTTTTAAAACTCCAGAGTTAGTATAGTACATTTCTAAACATTTGACTTATTCTGAAAAGAATTTTGAAGGCATTCTTCTTAAAATAACATCGTACAATAATTTCACATCCAAAGGATATATGAAATATATACAACACAGAGTGCAAAACAACATGAGAACTGTGCGGAAATTAAATGGACATCCATTAGAAACTATACACAACACAGAATGGAAAGAGGAAAAAAAATACCAAGTTACAAGGTATACATAAGGATGGGAGGGGGAGTTTACAGTTGGACCAAGAAAAGATTTGGTATGCCTTTAAACACTGGAGGGGCTGACATTTAGAAATAAAACGAGAGATCCATTTCTATGATGCAAAAGTCTTGTTACCTTCCATCTCTCGCCTAGCTACCCCAGGACTGGGAGGGGTTCCAATACCTTTTTAGAGAAAGAACAGAAGCTGTATATTGTTCAGGGCCCGTAGCACACAGAATGAAAGGCAGGCACACAAAACAATTTCTGAGTTAAGCTTACTTTTGCAAAAAATTCTTTCACTGGTTTAAATTTCTTCAAAGATATCAATACAAACCAAAGTGACTTTAGGTGCCTGGCCCAAACCTGAGTCTGGCCCTTTCCACAGTTAGAATGAAAGAGAAGGACAGTTTGCTTTTTATATCTGACATTACTCGCAGTAAGGAATTGAAAAATATGTGTAATGAAAGCCTTTGCTTTATGATCATCTCATTCTTTATATTCGGAGTTAAATCACTCATAAAAGCTCCAATATTTACCAGTCAAAAAGGAACAAAAATCTTAAAGTTCCAATTTCATATGAAATCTCTGAGACTATATTAGTCTCTTAGAAGTTAGTTTTTGATACATTATTTAAAAAAAAAAACCTAAAAGTACTGTAATTACTTTCTCTCAGCTTATTGCCTTCAAGCAGTTATTGGTTTATAGGGTTAAAAAAATACACTGCAAACATTGCCTACAAAAGAATTGTGAAGAGAAGCGATTTTTAAAAATTAAATCAGATTTCTAAGTAAGCCACTGAGTTGCTAACATGTATAACTTTTCACAAATTTATTTAGCAACTTATTTTCTACAGATTGTTTTCCTAATTAAAGGAGAAAATAAATAAAAGTCTATTATAACTATAAATAAAAGCACAAGTTTGAAACGGGAAAAATTAATGTTTTCTGTAAGTCAATGGAAAAGTTATACTCCAGCAGTATCTTGCAGAGGCCACAGTGCTGAAATAACTTTGCTACCCTTATTATACAAAGTCATTAAAATCTACACACAGCAAAGTCAATCCGTAACAACACACGAGCCAGTCCGCAATGTCCTTAGGCAGCTAGAGTAGAAAGACCAACTGCATGTGTATAGTGAGCCTTAATGATATTAAAACTGGATTTGTAAAAGCTCTTCTGTGGGACTGAGATATATCGCCTCAGCCTTTCCTGAGAATTAGATTAAATAAGCTTGTCAAATGTATACCTCCAACTACGCTCTGTGAAAGTTTTCATGTAAACCAAGTAAACTACACTTTTAACAAAAAGTGACCCATGTGTTAGTAAGAATTTCCTTATTGAAATATATAAAAGAAAATTGTTCTTACATTTTAAAAATGAGGCATGAATGTTATGACAAGTTATGATAAAGCCATGCAAAATGAAAGCTGTATTTCAGATAATTATTTTAAATTGCATTTCTAGGACACTTTGCTAATCCACAGGCTACTGGCAAGGGAATGTACTAGAGCTCAAATACAATCTAATATAATCAAATACTTGGGAAACATTCTGTACTCATTGTGCCTGAATCATTTTTGAAAGTAGTATGATTTGGGGGAATTAAATCTTTGTAACCAAATTGACTGTATTTGTTAAGAAAAAGTATATCAGGCCTTGATGAGTAATTCACCTCTATCTGGGAAATGGAAGCTCTTGTTAATTTTATTCACTAATAAAAGCAAGCTCTAATCTTTTACTTAACAGGAATATAATGGAAGTTTGGAGCTATTTTTAACTTGGCATATAAATGTCATTCATTTTGACTTTTATCAAACAAACCTAAAATGTCTTTCAGTTATAGGAACCAAACTCCAAAAAAATTAATGAACCAAGATCCATACATTACAACAAATATAAATGGTTACCTCCAAATTCTTTTCTAGCAGGTGCAGGACTCCTAGCCCCTTATGGTTCATAAGAGAATGTGCAGCAGAAAGGAAACGACATTAAATAAAGAACTGAAATGTCAAAGATTTACTATAGTATTCATGATGTCAAATATCATGTAGAAACCACATATTCATGTCTTGGTGCTATAAAAAAGCTATTATGTAATGCAAATGCTTCTAAACAGAAACAACATTATACTTATTTTAAAAGAACATTTAAACAAATATATAAACTTTATAGTAAATAAGTATATGTATGTTCTTCAGTTCTAATCATGCATTTTATAGAAATCAGTACAACCCCATTAGCAAAAACAAAACAAACCCTTCTTTCACACTTGTAAAAGGTCAGCTCTGAAAACATGTTACAGGAATCTAGTTGAGAAACAATATTTTTCCCTGTTCTGTCACACCCACCACGTTTTTTAGAGAAAAACTGAGGAAGTAGCACCAGTGATAGAAAAATAGTAAAATCTAGAAGCTAGAAGTTCGAAACATGCACAACATTTTTAAACAGAGTGGAGGGAGATTTTAAATCGAGCAAAAATGGAAATAAAATGGTTTGTTACCTGCAGGCGGAGGCGGTCTTTGTGGGGGGGCTGGACGCGCAGGAGGAGCAGCTGGGCGGGGAGGGGGGGGCCGCTTGGGCTCCAGGGGCTGAGTGTCAACAGGAGAACCTACCGAAAAAGTACCTGAGGTAAGAGGATCACGTTCCAAGTGGATGTGAGCACAAAGGTACTTTCTATACGCGTATGATAAACTATTTTGCTAATTTTCTAAATTTGTACTACAGTGTAATGTCACACATTTCTGATATCAATAACATAAGCAGTTCTGCTACTACATTACCCTTTGGTACCATGAGAGCAATCAGGCTAGCTCTCTGTGGACTTCTTACCCAGGCCCCAGGTGCTGAAGGGGATTTATCGAGCGGCCCTATTAAGACAGCACAAAGGGGGCTTCCCTGGTGGTGCAGTGGTTAAGAATCTGCATGCCAATGCAGGGGACACGGGCTCGAGCCCTGGTCCAGGAAGATCCCACGTGCCGTGGAGCAACTAAGCCCGTGCACCACAACTACTGAGCCTGCGCTCCAGAGCCCACGAGCCGCAACTACCGAGCCTGCATGCCACAACTACTGAAGCCCGCGTGTCTAGAGCTTGTGCTCCACAACAAAAGAAGCCACCGCAATGAGAAGCCCGCGCACCGCAAAGAAGAATAGCCCCTGCTTGCTGCAACTAGAGAAAGCCCGTGCACAACAACGAAGATCCAACGCACCCGAAAAAAAAAAAAAAAAGAGACAGTGGTTATATTATTTAAAAAAAAAAAAGATGGCATGAAGTACTGTGTGAGTTAAGTCATTTGCAGTGTACTGGCCAATAGAGAGAAGAAAAAGAAAAGGGTGTCTCTTCTCTCTATACCCTGGCTTATCTTGAATTTATTGAATGAAGCCAGTCCTCTAAGAGTAGCATGGGCGAGCTAGAGAAGTTTATGAAATGGAAGGTATTTTCTGAAGACATTGGTTAGCATGGAACAGTGACTAAACCATGTAACGTAACAACCTCCAGAGACAAATCTTCCAACTTTGGAGAAGTCATGACTATCAAGTTGAATTCAAAAAATATATCTTGTCTCTTTCTGCTTCATATTATAATTTAGGTGATGTACAGATAGACAGTTAAGCCCGAATAGTTATGGGTCCTGACTATAACGATAGAAAATCATCAATGATAAGACATGGACAAGCCTGGCCACACAGAAAAAGAACTAAGAAAAATTCTCGTCTAGTGGCAGTGATGAGTATCCTTTCCATTTAGGGCTTACCATCTGCGAAGCTTCCTCTTTTGTATACACAGAAAACATGCTACACTTCAGCCTATGGATATGAAAGTTAAAACAAAAATGGGTCTCCAAAGGAGAGGCAAAGGCATCAGAGGTTTAACCGTCTAAAATCAAATGCATTAGCCAGGGGAAGTCACACAAAACTTTAAGTAAAATACACACTTTGTGAAGCTGGGTGCCCGGGTGTTCTTGATGGAGCTCGACTTGGTCTCACGGGAAGGGAAGGCACAGGCCCCTCTGATATGGTAGGTGACTGGCAGGGACTGGTCCGGGGTGAAGAACTTGGGGAAGTGCCAAGGCCAGAACTGGAAGATGGCTGGAGATGCTGAGGAAGGATTTCCTCTACCTCAGCACTGTAGTCATCAACATCACCTGAGAAAGTGCAAGGTCAGCCAAGGTCAGCCAAGTTACCACCATGTTAACTTTCTCGGAGATTTTTTTCACCAATCTAGGCTTTAAGGGGTTATATACATAAAATAAACACGTTTAACATTATGACACTGCAAACATATATAGGTTAAGCATGTGGGCATATATAAAAATTTTATACATATAAAAGTAGAATTAGTGCAAACGCTCTGACAGGAAATGTAACTGAGGATAGTCTTCTGTTTCAGAGCAACAGGAGGCCGTGGTGACTAACAGCTGGAGCTGGGTTGGCTCCAGAGCTTTCAATATTCCACTGAGCAGCTGTCTCAGTGCTGGCTGACTTGGAAGCTTAATGCTCTCCCTCCAAACCTTCCTTCTCGCCAGTGGAACTGCCCGCTCCCCAGTGCCCTCAACTCAGGTCCTGCCCTCGCAGTAGACAGGCTCTCACGCCGTCACACACCTTCCCCAGAAGTCTCCTCGCTACTCTGTCCCCTGGACTCCCCCAACCTGACATATACACAACAGGGGGGAGTTGGTTCTCCCGAGGTCTCCTCACCTCCTCTTTCCATAGGGTTGGAAAGTGGGGTCAGGGTGCCCCTTGCAACCCAATTCCAATTGCAGAACTCAATCTTCCAAGCCTGAACAAAAAGGCCTATTTCCTTGAGGCTGTGCCATCACGAATTTATGTAGCACCCTCAACCCCCGCTTGCTGCCATAATCTCCAACCTCCATCCTTCTGGTCTCTTGAACCCATTCATTGAGGACTAAGGAGAGAGCAAGCTGGTAAGTTGGGTCCTGCCATCTTTCTGGGCGACATTGAAGTCCATGTGGTCAGCCCATCAACAACCTGATGTCTTTTCCCTGCTGACGCTCTCCTCCACTCCTGACACATATGCCCCTTGGAACTGCAGTGCCTCTGAAACAGTGAACTCAGAACACTGCCCTCTGACCACCACTTCCCAGACTTCCACTCTCGCCCTCAGTTACTCTTTCCTCTTTTGACTTCACCAGGATCCAGGCCTTTGATTTTGCGCCTCTGCATCTGTCTTCACGTCCTCTGGTTCCTCACCTCGGCCGTTCCCCTCCTGCACTATTCTTCCATCGCGCCTGCATCAACTCCACTGTCTAACCTCTCCATAACTGCGCACCTGGGCTGCTGGGTGCTGCGGCCAGAGACAACCACGTGGCCCCGATGACTGAAGCCATGTTAACTTTGTGGTTTTCAGCCTCATCTGGGCTCCCAGGGCTGCCTGGTAATTCCACAATTTCCTGGCTGGCTCTCCCTCTGACCCCTTCTCAGGAGCTTTATCTTGAACCTTCTCAATTCTCCTGAAACCATGAGTTGCCCCACTCCTTAAACTTCACAGAGAAAAGGGAAGTCTTAAGGTGGGACCCACTCTCTTCAACAACCCGGCCCCCAACTGGAGCCTAACCACGTGGTTGGCACTCAGGTATTTGTGGATGGAAACAGTGGGGTTCTGCCCACCCCCGTTTTCCCAGGGACCGTGTTCTGCCACTCATTCTGCCCTGCCCCTCCCCAATGGCGTCAGCCCTTTCCATCAGCACTAAGCGTTCTCAAGCGTCCCCATTTCAAAATAACACTCCCTGGAGCAGCTGCCTTCCTCTCCCTTTCCCCCGCCTTAGCCAAACTTCTGTAAAGAGTTGCCTACAGACACTCTCTGCACGTCTTCGCCTTGCATCCACACCCCGATTTACCACCATCTGCCTTCTTCACTCCACTGAAATCACTCTCCTGAATGTCACCAACAGCTTCCTCCCTGGGACTAAACCCAAAGGGCAGGCTGCGGTGCTCACTTCTCCTTCTTGCCACAGACCACTCTCCCTTGTTATCTTTTCTTTCCTTGATTTTTAAGCTGCTATATTCTCCTGGCTCTTTGACATTTCTGGTTCTTTCTTCTCATTTTCCTTTTATGGGCAGCCTTCTTCTGCCTGTCCTTGAAGTCTGCATTTCTGTTTGATCCCAGGACCAGTCCTCTCCCATCTCTATCTCATCCTCCTGGCCAAGCTAATAAAAACGCATGGCCTTAAACTGTCATCAGAGCTGCCTGGTGGGCCCAGAGCTCTCTGCTGAGTGCCAGGCCCACACACCACAGCCTACATCTGGGCCTGATGGACCCTATAGACACCTCAGACTCAACATATTCAAAACCAAATCCACCTCCCATCCACACCCACTCCTCCTGCACAAGCATACTTGCATCGTCTACTTAGATCCTTTTTGTCCCCTGAGGTCTCTGCACATTCCTTCTTCCTGGTTCACACCTTTCTATCCTCTTTAATCTAATTCTCACTCAGTCTTCAGACTCTCAATTTCAGTTTCTCTGGTAGAACTCTCCCGACTTCCCAACTCTAGGTCAGGCAGCTGCCCCATGAACTACTGCCGCATCGTTCACCAGTGCATCGATGTCACGTGATTACAAGTGCCTGCTTACTTGTTTGCAACACCAACTGAGCTGTGAGCTTGGGGAGAGCAAGGAAGACATCTGTTGAATTTACAGCACCTAGCATGGACCTGGCACATGAAAGGTACTACATAAACGTGTGGACCAAGTAAACAAATGAACAGTGACATGTGAAAGTGAGATGATCTTCTGAGGTGTTCAACTCTTAAATGCATTATCTAGACATACAGGGTATCACAATACGATGCACTGTCATTTTATGAACTAAGGTATGCATCTTAATGGAAAATATGCTCAAATAATATAGCACATATATAGCATTAAAAAGCAAATGCATTTCTTAATCACATTTAAGGAAATTACTATATCGAGATCATCTGTCCCGAACTCCAAACTTGAAATGATTACATTTATATGGCTGGGTTCAGTTTCAAATGCATGTGTTCCTAGCCACTTTGAGAATCTTTTAAAATTACTTTGAAATATATCCTCTTTTGAACAGACTTGTGGTTGCCAAGGGGGAGGGGGGTGGGGGAGGGATGGATTGGGAATTTGGGACTAGCGGATGCAAACTATTATATGTAGAATGGATAAACAACAAGGTCCTACTGTAAAGCACAGGGAACTATATCCAATATCGTGATAAACCATAATGGAAAAGAATATGAAAAAGAATGTATGTACGTATATATGTGTGTGTGTGTGTGTATAACTGAATCACTGCTGTACAGCAGAAATTAATACAACACTGTAAAGTCAACTATACTTCAATAAATTTTTTAAAAAAGAAAGCAATATATCTTCTTTCGTAGTAATTATTCTTTTGTAGTAATTATTTTGAACCCATTTCGGCACATTGAGCTTCTACTTTTCTACCTTAACTACAATTAGGGGGACAAAACCACACACCAAAAATACCACTTTGTGCTCTTACGACACAAGGACATAAACTAACATTTGGAAAGGTCTTGACCTTTGCATGGCAGAATGGCAAATACATTTAAATCTGGGTACAAGCAAAAGACACAATACGGTGCAAAACAAGATCTCGTTAATATTGCTCTCAGTGTTACAAGAAGGAAGAGAAGGATAAACTTGGAGACTGAGACGTTACTGATGGGAAGGAAACATCTTGAAGGACAGCAGTAAATGTGTTCAACAAGCAGACCTTCCATATCGAAGTCGGCCGCAACCTCCGCGTCTTCACCCAGCAGGGTGGAGCTTGTTGAGGACGGCAAGGGGACGCTGATTTTCTCTAAACTCATTTCTTCTTCCAAAGTTTTGATCCAGTCTGGGCTCTTTAAAGTAATAGTTATAGTCCGACCCAATAACTAGTTGAGTAAAAGAGATATAAAATAAAAATTCATTGCATGAAAATTCACTATCTTGGAATACAGTGCCTGCCTCAGTCATACTACGACAACAGTATAGGCTTCATTCAGCTAGACTCAATTCAACATAACCATTTCACATATACTGTATTTTTAACTAATTTTTTGTTTTGTTTTGGTTTTGGGGTTTTTTTTTTTTTTTTTTGGCCGCTCCACGTGGCTGGCAGAATCTTAGTTCCCCGACCAGGGATGGAACCCGGACCCCCCCTGCAGTGGAAGCGCATAGTCCTAACCTGGGAATTCCCTTAACTAGTTTCAAATGTCCCCAATCCTCCCTTTAAAAGCCTGTGTTGCTAAATCTCAGGTCTTCTTTCTTAGGATGCACACAGATTTAAGTTTCCTTTGCTGCAGTAAGTATCTTTCCCTGGCCAGATATAAATTCACTGACAACTCTACTACATAATTTTATACTTCCTATGATTTTGATTCACAGATTAAATAATTGTTCCTACATGAGACAACTAAAGAAAGGACAGTAGAAAATCCTTAAAATAATTTCCCTGTTCATTTGGGCCTTCCTAACTTGGTGTCATGGTCTTGAAAGGTGCTATACTGTCAAAGTAGTTTCAGCATTTCAAACGTCAGAAGAATATTGAGAGAATTTAATACCATTTTAAATCTTCAACAAAAGTTAATCATTCTGAAAACAGAAAGACTGGTATCTGTGAAACTGGCACCCTGCCTTTCCTATAAATGTGAGAAGCTTTTAGACAAAAGTATAATCTAAAACAACCAACATATTATAATCAAGTTACAGTGTCCTGTGGATGTATTAAAAAAAATACTTTCCTTACGTGCTATTGACATTAGAATTCTTTGAAGGCATAGGCTGGAGAGGTTGAAAGCTGCTGGCCTGAACAGCACAGCCGTGTTTAGTAGGAATTTAGTGTCCATCCTGAGCTTTGAAGTCAGAGTCCTAAGAACTAATAATTCTTTACTCACTTATTAGACCAAATCAATTAAATTTCAGAACTTGGCAACAGGCTTCATATGCCATTTGTTACTTTTTAAAGTCAACAGCATTCTTTATATATTCACCAAAGAATACTAACAAGTATTCTTAAGCCTCAGTCACTACAATGGCCATTTAAGAGGCACTTCATCAAGAATATCCACTTGGCAGAGATCAGAGCCAAATGAAAAGAAAGAAATTTAGACAACAGAAAAGAAAATGCTCAAGAAGGTCATCCTTCAGGTTTGTCCTGCTTACGCTATATACTTTTTCCAGGTTCTCCCCTGGATCGGAGGTGTTCCTATTGATCTTGCGTCTAGAAGATTTCGGGCTGAAACAGTGGTACTAACAAAGATAGACCAGAGGTTTGGAAATGTCTAACTTTCAAAAGGATAAATCAAACATTATTATGCACTTTCCCAAAACATTATTTTTTCAGAATTTTGAAAATCTTTTAAGGGAGCTAAGGGTGGGTCCTTTCTAAGAGCATAACATACATGACTAGACTTGAGGGTGAGGAACAGAGCTGAAAAGAAGGGAGGAAAAAACCAAACAAGGAAAATTATCAGGGGAAAGGCAAAAGAAATATTCAGAAAGGGAATAAGAGCTGACAAAGAATGCCAAACTGAGAGCCGCTCTTAAATATTTACAGCACCACGGGAGAAGGAAGGGCTTTTTAAGATATCAAAGGTAGAACTAAGTTTAAAGATCAGTAATTTCCATATGGTGAAGACACAACAAAGTCATAAGGCAAACTGGGAAGAATATCTGCAGAGTATTATGAAAAGGGATTAACATCAAGGGAGCTTCAAAAGACGAATAATACCCCAGGGGAAAAATGAGCTAAGGTCACAAACAGCTCGTCAGAGAAGTACAAAATGACCAATGAATTAAAAGAGCTAGCAATCAAAATCTTAACACAGAAGTGACATACTACTTCTAGTTTTTCAGACAGTCAAAGTTAAAAAACATCCAATACTGATTAGAATGTTGGATGTTAGGTAATCCGAGGCATAATACAACTAGATACATTCCTTCTGAAGAGCAGTTAGCCAACAAGTATCAACATTTAATATGTTAATATGTTTGTCGTAGCAAATTTACATTTAAGAATTTATCCTAAGGAATAATAGTTAAGCATGCAAAGTTAGAGCGTACACAGGGGTTCCCTGGAATGCTGGTTTTAGTAATTAAAAGTTGGAAACAGCCTCTTGCCTTCCAAGATGGCCCCCACTCTGTCTATGGAGTGTGTATCTCCCTGAATAAACCTTCTTTCACTTTACTATGTCTTGCTCTTGAATTCTTGCCTGCACAAAGCCAAGAAGCCACACTTGGCGGCCATCCCAGGGACTCAGACATGACTTGGGATGTGACCATCCTCTCGCACCCCACTCTCTTTCCTGCAACATCTTTTCCGGCACCCAATGCAGGGCCTCAAAGGCCATAATCTCGATCCGCCTGTTGGGCTATGGCTCCCCTCTGAAGGGTGGCTGGGCCTTATCCTGAGCCATGGAGATTCGAGTAGCCCGTTAAGTGGCAGCTGACGTCGCCTGCAGGGTCTGGCAGAGAGCAGTTCTCTGGCCGTGAAGAAGCGCACTGAAGCCAAGGCTTTTCCCCCTCAGTCTTTCTCATTCTCCTATTGCTCTATCTCTTTGGACTTGAAAAGATCCACCCAGACGACCACCAAACATCCAAATTAAGACTGCGCGGCAAGTAATTGACAACTTGGTTGGGTCTAAAGAACTCCTGCCAGGGGGCTTATCTGGTGGCGCAGTGGTTGAGAATCTGCCTGCCAATGCAGGGGACATGGGTTCGAGCCCTGGTCTGGGAGGATCCCACATGCCACGGAGCAACTAGGCCCGTGAGCCACAACTACTGAGCCTGCGCGTCTGGAGCCTGTGCTCCGCAACAGGAGAGGCCGCGATAGTGAGAGGGCCGTGCACCGCGATGAAGAGTGGCCCCCGCTTGCCGCAACTAGAGAAAGCCCTCGCAGAGAAACAAAGACCCAGCACAGCCAAAAATTAAAAAATAAAATAAATTAAAAAAAAAAAGTTGGAAACAACCTAGATGTCTACTAATAGGAGTTTGGTTAAATACATTTATATATTTATCCACATAATAAAATTCATTTTTAAATTCATTTTTAATTAAAACGCAGTCATTAAAAATGACATATTTGTTCATACAGAAAGATGTCCATGATATGTATATCTCATTTTTGTTAATATATATGAACATGTATATGTAATCCCATTTGTTTTAATATATATATATGCCTATGTGAAGGTTAAGAAAAATTATTTTATAATGGTAGGACCAGAAGTGGTCTTTATTATTTCTTCATACTTTTCTGTGTTTCTCAATTTACTTTCGCATGAGCGTATTACTAATGCATTTGGGAAAAACAAGCAAAACCCTACAAAATCTATTTCAAAAGCAATATACACATGGAAATCTTTTTCTCCAAGGAAGTGGAAGTTATGTAACAGAAGAGGAAGCTCAGGTAAATCTTTACCGAGTTGCCTGCTGTTGGAGAAATTAGGCCTGGATTTTAGTCCATCCTATCTAGTGACCATATACTTAGATATATAGGATTTGTCTAAACGCATTCAGAAAAAACTAATAGACATAGCACTTTACAGGGGTAAAACTATTCCAGGACATTGATGTAAGTTTCCCACAATCAATGACATTTCAAATCGTAGGTTAGGAATATCTGCACTAATTACAAATTTCTAAAATGCCTCAATGGGATGGATTTGTTATCTACGGGAATTATTTTACCTACGCTTGAAAAAGGGACCTGGGTACCACAATCCAAGCCAATAAAACAAGTTCCTTGGAATAATGAGCACATTCCTCCTTTGTTTTCTTGTAAGTGAAGCATTTTCTTCCATTTGCTAGAAATCTTCTCTACTATATAGGTGAGCCAGAATATCTATTCCAATTAAACATTTTAAAGTTTTATATAAGAAAATATAATAAAATAAAATTTGGTAGTAAACATGTTTTCTTCTTAGTCTATATCAATGATGAACATCTCTAGGGTGGGACCAAAATAATCCTAAATTAGTCTGAAATCTAGTCTAAATAATAAATATTAAAGCACAACACTAGGTCTTTTATCCTCCTGAACTGGAAATACATTTAGATAATTTGCTGCATGTCTCTAAAAATACAATCTTCAGACACTTAATTACAGAATGGTTTAGACTCAACAAATGCTACCTTACCTCTTTACCATTCAGGCTCAGAACACTCAAGGCAGAGCTTCCCTCCAAAAATGTAACCCACATTTTATCTTCTACAAATCTTTAAGGAAGGGAAAAACAAACAATAAAAAACCCATAATTAATACCTAAGGTATAACTAGCCCAATGACTAGTCCAATGATTATCGATTAACAAGGGCTTATAGAGGCCAGAAAGTAAGAGCGAGAGCAACAGGGCCAGCGGTGACCTGGAGAGGGCACTCTTTCCCTAAAAGCATTCAAATTCAAATTTCTTTCAAATACTTTGTTAATAAAACAGCCTGCCAGAAGAAATGGACCGGTGGACCTCCAATTGTGATCCCTGCTAATCCAATCCTTCATTTCATGGACAAGGAGAAAAAGGGCCAGAGGTGAAGTGGCTTGTTCAAAGTGACCCTACGAGAATAAAATACAGGGCTAGGACCCAATTCTCCTGACCCTGTAGTCCAGTATTATGTATTTTCACTGTCTCAGTGACTTTCCTGAAGCAAATTTCCTTTGACCAAGAAAGAAGACAGGGAGTTGTCACAAAAAAAAAAAAAAAAAAAAAAAAAATTGATATCAGTCAATCAATCAATCAGACTGGCCGCAAGGAGCCTTAGTTATGGTCTTTGTTTTTATTCAATGACAGGCATTTAAATGACTTCAAAGGCCTGTGCTATCATTCTAAGTTTATAAATAAGAAATAAGAAACCCCCGAAAGGAAAAATAAAAAGGACACTGGAACAAGCTCTGAAGGAGATGGTCACTGATACATAATAATGTTATCATGAAAAAAGAAAACAAATTACAACATTATCAGTCTTATTTACAGAAACAATTTTACCAGTTGAACTACTCCCAACTGTATAAATCAAGTTCAGAAATCCTTGCAGATTTTTCAGATAAGAGACAGTAAAACATGTACATGCGTACATACCCCCCCACACACAAAACATAGGTAAGAGACTCAATTTCTTTGGCATAAAGTTACTAAATTGCAGGATGCTGCCATTTGAAAGACACAGGGACATCATTCCTACCTAAAGACTATGAAGGGGATCTTTTTCAAATCGTTGGCAATGGACCAGATCCATCCTCCAAAGGTTATAGTCACTATCAAAAGGCTGCATTTACGCTGCACCAGTCTCCCCCACGCCAAACCCTATTTGTTCTCTGATACTGGTACCAAAGCGTTTGTGGCCATGTGGCAGGGCTAATTTCTTGGTCCTATTCTTACGTGGCAATGTGCCCCCTATACATTTTGAACTTTAACAAGAGATTCTGGTTCTGATATCCATGGATTTATGTAGGACCTTTTAGAAGCTGTATTTTCTTCCTTTTTTTCACTCACGAGGATAAAAGCTTCTAGACTTTTCCCCCAATTAATATAAGTATCTAAATTTGCCCCATCTACATTTCCAGGGGATCTCTTACTTACATATAAAGACTTCACTCATTCCCTAATGGTTGCCTTATTCCAGAGCAAAAAGTGATGATCAGTTTAGCCTACCAGTGACAGTAGTCCTGTCCTTGTTTACTTTCATTGTCTGCTTTTTCTATTCTAACTTGGTTGTCTAAGGTGTAACAACCAGAATATTCCAGGTGAGGAGGCACAGCATATAATATTAGGATAATGCCTTATTTTGTTACTAATTCTTTTTCCAATGATAACAAGCATTTTGGGGAAAGTTTTCAGCTCCAATTTAACACCAACTTCTTTAGAGACCAGAATAAAGGCAGGCAGGTCCTTTTCCTGCATCAGTCTTTCATCCCTTATGCACACTCTGGGTTCTCTCTGGCCCAGTGCAATATTTTAACTTGCTCAAAAGGGCATTTATCTGCTACTGTGCTGCCCACTCACACAGTCCATGTGATGCTCCCGGTGGTTTGGCATTTCTGTACTTGGCAAAGCTTACTGTCATCTGGAGATTTCACCATGTACTTGCTAGAGTCTTAAGATCTCTAGACATTTTTTGTTTCATTTTAAACCTTTGGGGTAGATCTTTGTCAAATGATTTCAGGTTAAGTCTAAATACAATTTCCTCTCTATTTTCCCATTTACTCTCAGAAAGGAGAGTAAGGTTTCCCAGGCATGCTTCTCACTCCAGAAGAAACTATCCCATCTTCATTCTGTGGAGTATTCTGTGTAGCGTCTAGGAAAGCCATTACACACATGCTGATATTCCCTAGATTCCAAACAGGAATTGGGTCTTCCATTTGTCCTCTGCTCTGCCACAGCACCTAATATAGAGATTTGCCCATTAACTAGCTATAAAACATCCCTAAATAAACAGAGGAACAGCACAGAAAGGAATTGGATAGTACCTCTTCCCTATGGAATTCAATACATGTTATTCAGTCTCTCAAGATTGCTGGGCATTTGGAATAGGCCGTTTTTTTAAACCACACAAGAGGCATCTGGTTCTGCAAAAGGCAGATGGTTAAGTCAGTGATGGAAACCAAGACGGGAAAGAATGACTCCTGACTATTCACCTGGCAGGGCTGCTCCTCCATCAGATGGAAATTAAACGACTTAAAATTACAGAAAACATCAAATTTCTTAAACTGAGGGCAGAAAAGTCACTCCGCTTTACTCCTGTCACTCCTTAAAAAAATGAAATAGCAATCACATGTTCATTCTTCTGTAGGGCTTACATGTTACAGCGTATAGGAATCTTGAGAGAACACATCTAAATGTGCACCTATTCTTATCATCAATTGTTCATATGAAGTTTTACTACTCAACTTTAAACTTTCTAAGTAGCAAGTCCAGTTTCAAAACCTATGAGCTCTTTGAATAATATTTCTATAGTATGATTCGCCTTCAGTTCGGAAACACAAATACTCATATGCTATTCAAATACTAAATAAAGTGATTTCTAACACAGAAAGTATCATTTACAAACCATGAGCTGCTTTTGGACAATAAATATGTTACTTACCTTATCAGTGTAACTTCACCAAAATTTGTAAACTGTTGCAGAAGTTCATCAATCAAAGCATCATCGAAAAAATTCTTTTCTGGTAGAGAACTTTTGATTGAGACCAACACCGTACCATCTGGCGGACCCTGAACTGCAATTACTTCTTTATAAATGTTTTGCCTCTCTTCAGCTTCCACTTCAAATATATCGATGTCAATCAGGGCAACGACAGGCCTTAGGCATAAAGGAAGGAAGATGTGTTAGGAACATTTAAGGAAGGACGTATTTCAAATAAATTTCAAGCACAATTAGGAATACAGAGACTGTTTAAACCTATGGTCAGAAGTCTTCAGCTCGGCCCTTCCGTAGTGCAGCAAAGTGCCAGGAGTCCACGTGTAGAGGATTTTGCTTCCATCTTGAAAACTAGCATTTAGGAGATCTAAATCTTCAGCTGCAGTCAGAATAAAACAAAACATAGGAGAAGCCACCTGAGCCTGACCAATCATGTGGAGCTCGTTCATTTCACTGGCTTCAGTTGTCTGAGGCTGGGAAGCCAGACACACTTGCTAACAGGCAAGAAGTCTAGACACCGTTAAGTTAAAAAGGTTTCTTGGTGAAAAAGGTTTCATGTTATGCTTTACTTAGTTAAAATTAAGATAAGCCTTTACTCGGAGGCTACTTAAAGGCCTGTGACCAGAGAGTGTTTCAAAAATAACTGAACAGACAGGTAGCAGTTCAAAGTATCTGCCAGCCACTTGAGTTACTCAAATTAGAAATCTTAATTAGCATTCAGTTGACAGTTCCGTAAAAATGTTTCCCTGCTTCTCTTTGTATGACACTACATCACTGAAAGAAAACAAATTGAAAAATTAAAGTATTACAAGCAGGTCTGAGAATTTTTTTTTAAGTTTTATATTTAAATTGAATTTATTTTATTCTAGATAACCTGTGTTGAAAAAAAAAAGTAGTCCTCCTCGCCTTATTTGATATTTGTATCATTCCCTTCTTCCTTGTAAAATTTGCACTAGTTCACTTAAATGAAGAAGTCCATTTCCCAACTTTCCCAACCTGATCTATCAAAAGGCCATTTCCTTCTTCTCCAGAGGACACGGTCTGTCCATGCAGGGGTGCGGCACTTTTCACTGGTGTCGTAGTCATCAGAAAACAAATCATATTTATATGTTGGAGCAAAGGTTACTTTTCCTTCTAAAAATCCTCTAAAAATCTAAAATAAACATACATAAAGTAAGTTATTCGAAAAGGCAAAAACGTTCTGTTTTCATTCAGGCAGCCATGCATTAAATGTCTATTATGCACTGGAGACTCATGAAATTTATGTGCCTCTGATGAACACTTCTAACTGAATGGAACAGAGCTTAAGAAAAAATAACCCAAGACGTGGGCTTTATCATGCCACTTGTCTGACATTTGATTAAGCAAAGTACAAAATCGTGAACAATGGAATTCCACCAGACTTTTGAGCTACATGACACATTTAAAACTGTATGGGATTTTGGAAATCAAATAGTTTGATGTCTTATTCTCAAATGAGGAATTGGGGCCTGAGAAGGTTACATGGTATCCATCAGAATTTATTGGGGCCTGAGAAGGTTACATGGTATCCATCAGAATTTATTGGGGCCTGAGAAGGTTACATGGTATCCATCAGAATTTATTGGGGCCTGAGAAGGTTACATGGTATCCATCAGAATTTAAGTCTGATGACCAGAAAGATACCATATCAAGTGGCTTCAATCACCTCTTCTTAAAAAACTTTTTTTTTAAATAAATTCTTCCAACTTTTGTGGTCACAAGTTTTTAGAACTAAGTCTCAAAAAGGCAGATGATATGAGAAACAACAACATCAAAATAAAGCAAATTACCATAGGATCTTAAAGCCAAAAAGCTCTAGCCCTGACAAGTAAGATTCTAAATTCGCTATTACTGAAAGAAAAAATGTATATTCTTCTACTTGAAAGTGAATCTTATGGAGACACAATATATTTTTCCTCCTGGAAATTATTATGAGTTTTCCTTTCCTTTTCTTTTTTTAAAAGAGAAGGCAGGGCTTCCCTGGTGGCGCAGTGGTTGAGAGTCTGCCTGCCGATGCAGGGGACACGGGTTTGTGCCCCGGTCCGGGAAGATCCCACATGCCGCGGAGCGGCTGGGCCCGTGAGCCATGGCCACTGAGCCTGCGCGCCCGGAGCCTGTGCTCCGCAACGGGAGAGGCCACAACAGTGAGAGGCCCGCGTACCGCCAAAAAAAAAAAAAAAGAGAAGGCAATTTTCTACCTGTTAAACTACAGATATATATCTACTAAGTATAAAGAGACTCCAAGAGGTTAAAAAAAAAAAAAAAAAGCAACACTTTAAGAAAAGTATGTTTTCATAATCAAAGGTCCCCTTCTCCCCAATGCAAGTATCTTAAGTATGTATCTACCTGTCCAGCATTTTTCTGGTTGATAAGCTGATCTCCTGCTATAAGAGAATCCCAATTTTGCTGTCTTATGAGCTCTTTCACTTCTTCATTAGGAAGATCGATTCGGTAGTTGAAATCACCACACCAAAATACGTAGTCATGGGAGAACAGCATCCTCCCCTGGAAGCAAAGAGAGAATTTTAAACAATTAAAAAAATGTTTTACAACTTCTTCTTTGCCTCACCCCTGCCATGCCCGATTTATTTAACCCCACAGTAATTACACATGAAGTACCTAATATTTAGGTGAACAATGCTGACATTTCTAGGAACTACCTTAAATTTTCAAAAACTGATATAGAATTTGGGGTAAATTGAAACACATTTCAAAGCTTCCTCTTCAAAAACAAGCCACAAGAGTTTACCATTGGAAAACTCAACTTCCGCGCTATTTCCACAAAATCTTCATTTCGTTCTTTGACCTGCGATTGTCCTGCAGCAAAGTGGCTGCAGACGAAGCAGAGGCTTGTGGTGTGGAACAGCATTCGTATTGCGACTGCTCCCTTATTTCCAGTTGCGCCTCCCATTCCAGTCTTCACAGTATCAACTGCAACATCCCTTTAAAAGGAAGAATTCTAAATCAAAGGTCAGAAATTCCAATAGTTCCGTGTGCATAAGAAAATAGGAATGTCTGTTACATAATTATAACATTACACATTGTGGGGCACTTTGAGGGCAAGCCTGTGAAAGAGTACAGTGAAACTATTAGTGATTCTTTACTCAAGAACACATTTAAATCGAGTTATCATATGATCCAGGGATCCCACTCCTGGGCATACGTTGGGAGAAAACTATAATTCTAAAAGACACATGCACCCCAATGTTCACTGCAGCACTATTTACAATAGCCAAGATATGGAAGCAACCTAAATGTCCATCCACAGATGAATGGATAAAGAAGATGTGGTACAGGGACTTCCCTGGTGGCGCAGTGGTTAAGAATCCGCCTGCCAAAGCAGGGGACACGGGTTCAAGACCTGGTCTGGGAAGATCCCACATGCCGCACAGCAACTAAGCCTGTACACCAAACTACTGAGCCCGCGTGCCACAACTACTGAGGCCCACGCGCCTAGAGCCTGTGCTCTGCAACAAGAGAAGCCACCACAATGAGAAGCCCACGCACCGCAAAAAAGACCCAACGCAGCCATAAATAAATAAATAAATAATTTTTAAATAAATAAATTTAAATCTTCAGAAAAGTTTAAAAAAAAGAGTAAGTACTACTTTATAAACAAAAAAAGAAAAGAAAAGAAGATGTGATATATATATACAATGGAATACTACTCAGCCACAAAAAAGAATGAAATAATGCCATTTGTGCCAACATGAATAGACCTAGAGATTGTCATACTAAGTGAAAGAAGTCAGAGAAAGACAAATACCATATCGCTTATAAGCAAATGAACTTATTTACAAAACAGAAGTAGACCCACAGACACAGAACACAAATTTATGGTTACCAAAGGAGAAGGGGGCTGGTGGGAGGGATAAATTAAGAGTCTGGGATTAACATATACACACTACTATATATAAAATAGATAACTAATAAGGGCCTAGTGTATGGCACAGGGAACTCTACTCAATACTCTGTAATGGTCTATGTAAGAAAAGAAGCTAAAAAAGAGTGGATATATGTATATGTATAACTGATGCACTTTTCTGTACACCTGAAACTAACACAACATTGCAAATTATACCCCAATAAAAATTTTTTTAAATAATAAAATAAAATAAAACATAACCAACAAGGACCTACTGTATAGCACAGGAAGCTATACTCAATATTTTGTAACAACCTATTAGGGAAAAGAATCTGTAAAAGAATAGATATACATACAAATGTATAACTGAATCACTTCGCTGTATACCTGAAACTAACACAACATTGTAAGTCAACTATATTTCAATTAAAACAAAAAGCTCATTTAAAAACAAGAACCACGAACAAGTGTTTCTCTGAAGCCACAAACATGACAGGCCTTTTTATTATCTGATGTTAGGAAGCAGCCTTAGGAGAGCGATCTGTTTACTGACCTGATGAACGGAGCATGTTGTGGTCTGATAAAAACAAACAGACAGACGCCCACCAACTGCTCGGAGGCTAGCAGCACATACTTGTTGTCTCTGGAAATGGTCTTCTGAAGTTCCACAGCCCAGAGCTTCTGATTTGTTGTGCTAACAGAAAATATTAAAAAGGGAACCTTCAAAAAGATGGTGACAGTAATATAGCCTGTTTTATAAGACAGTTGTCAATTATACCTTTATATGCCCACATTTAATAAAATTGCTGACGTCACGAAATCCACACCAACAGTGAAGTCTTTACGCGGGCTGGGCTTTTTTGTTTGTTTCCTTTAAAAAGGAAAACCCAAAATTTAGCCAAAAGAACACCCACACTTCAAAGTCTATCCTATTACCCCCTTACAAAGAAAATATGAGCTTACTGATTAAATGAGTGCTCACCATGTGAGTAATCTCAAGCTTGTATACTTTGTTTTTTCTTTAGTATTCATTGGGATAACAGAGAAGAACATGCTTCCAGATACATTCCCCTGCCTTTTCTTATTTTTATGGGTTATAGTATCTTAAAAAAAACTTATAATGGAAAAATTTAAACATCCACAAAAAAGAGATACTCATAAAATAAACCACCGTATACCCATTATCCAGCTTCAACGTTTATCAACATTTTGCCAATCATTCTTCTTCCATACCCCCTCCCCTTTTTTTAAACCTGAAATATTTTAACCCAAATCTGAGACATAGGCCATTTCACCCAGAAACACGTTGGTATGCACCTGTAAATGCAACAGGACATTTTCATTTTTGCGTAGTCACAATGCCATTGTCATACTCAAATATTAATAATTCTTTAGTATCATCTAATACTCAGTTCATATTTAAATTTCCCTGATTATCTAAAAAAAACTCTTCTTATAGTTGGTTTCTTTAAAACAGGGTCCAAATAAGGTCCACACATTGCATTTGCTTGTCTCTTAATCTCTCTTAATCTTTAGCAGTCTCTCAGCTCCCCCAACCCTCTTTTTAACGCTATTTATTTTTTAAGAAGCTGGGCTATTTGTCTGTAAAATGTTTAACAGTCTGGGTTTGTCTGATGTGTCTTCATGGTACCTTGTCCCTCTGTCAGGTTTGTTTTAAACTGGTTACTCTAGAAGCTTGATTAAGAAACATTCAATTTTATCGATTTGTTTTGGCAAAAATAACCTCACAGGTGGTATAGTCACCCTTGCATCATAGCAGGAACTAATCTCTGTGATATTACACCCGATAGGCTGTTAGGACCGTGACAATTGACTCGTTGTAATAAAAAGTTCCTCCACTGATCCTTCTTCTAAGGTTTTAACATCGACTGATGATCATTGCCTAGATCCATTATTTCATTAGGGGTTACAACATGTTGACTTCATAATTTCAGCATTCCATGGGCATTTGTAACAAGTTGGAATTCTTCTATAAACAACTTCTCTCTTATCAACTACTCAGTTATTCTGAAACACAGTTCGTATCAAGAAGGTAGCAAAAATGCTTGAGTCTTTCTCTTTATACATTTTCAGAGTATTAAGTTTGTGCCCAAGAACCTCCAATGGCGAGCAAAAACAATCTTCTCGTAGTTCCAGGTCATACAAACGATAAACGGTAAGCCAGAATACGACCTCACATCCACCCATCTAATCTAGCTAACACTATGCCACACTGCCTCCAAAATACAAATTCAGAGCACGGATTCCCTACCAACCCCACCACCAAGACTTGGATTCTGAAAACAGAACGACAGCGTTCATCCCTTTCTTCAGCTCTCTCAATGAACCCTGATCACTCCATTGCAAACCACACACACCTCCCCACCTCCGCATGCCCAATGCCCTGACCTCTATCTATCTACTTTCGGTTGCACCTACCGTCTTCTAACATGCTATATAACTTACTTATTCGAGTTGTTTATTGTCTGTCTCCTCCACTAGAAAAGAAGGTGCACACAGGTAGGGATATTTGTCTGTTTTATTCATTGATGTATCTTCAGCACTTAGGGTAGGTGCTCTGTAGATGTTGGTTAAATATATGAATGAATAATCACCATTTTCATTAAAGAATAATTTGATTAATCTCTACTTAGACCAACAACTGAACAATGTGTTTGGTACTGGGAGCCCTCAGAATATGTTCTAAGACCTGAATCTGTATTTTCAGGAAAGAGTCAAACAGCAAAATGAATGAAGTCGGAATTCTTTTCTACTTCCCTGTATAAATTGTTATTCACTTTAGCTAAGAAGAAAGTTGTCATTTTCAAGACTGATGACTATAATAACATACTATTTCAGCCCATAATTTTATTCTGAAAATCTTTTTTAAAAAGTCACAAAAGAGGACTTCCCTGGTGGCACAGTGGTTAAGAATCCGCCTGCCAATGCAGGGGACACGGGTTCGAGCCCTGGTCCGGGAAGATCCCACATGCCGTGGAGCAACTAAGCCCGTGCACCACAACTACTGAGCCTGCGCTCTAGAGCCCGCGAGCCACAATTACTGAAGCCTGCACGCCTAGAGCCCGTGCTCCGCAACGAGAAGCCACCGCAATGAGAAGCCCGTGCACCGCAATGAAGAGTAGACCCCGCTCGCCGCAACTAGAGAAAAGCCTGCGCTCAGCAACAAAGACCCAACTCAGCCAAAAATAAAATAAATAAATAAAATTAAAAAAAGAAAAAGATTCTTCAAAAAAAAAAGTCACAAAAGATGGGCAACTACTCAACTTTTAAAGCAAGCATCATTTCTTAAAATAAAACACTTAAGCTTTCAATTTCACTAAAATAATCTGTATTTGTAATAACACTTCAGAACATCAGTTCTCTGCTGTGGTCGGGGAACATCCCTGAGGATCCCTAAAACCCATGAGGTCAAAACTGTCTCCCTAATATCGCTAAGAGATTGCCTTTTTCACTGTATTGACATTTGCATGATGGTGCAAAAACAATAAGTGCCGATGCCTTAGCAGGAATCCAGGCACCAAACCGTACTAGTATTCCTTATCATCTTTACCCCCATGCGCTCACAGTTTAAAAAAATGCCATTTCACCTAAGAAAATCCTGATGAAGCAGTAAACATTATTAACTCTGTCAAAGCTCAGTCCTTGAGTCCCATCTTTATAGTATTCTGTGTGATGAATGGACAATACACATCAAGCACTTCTGCTGCATACTGAATGCATACACCATGGCTGTTTCAGAGAAAAGCACCTGATACTTTGAGTTCAGAGCTGAAATGCCCCTTTTGTCATAGACTGTAAGAAAGAACGAGTGACAGACTATGGTTATTCAGATTTAGACTATTTGGCAAACAGTTTTTCAGCCAAGTCTGTGTTTTCAAGGGAAAAAAAAATAGCATCTATTTCCAAAGATAAAATTTATGTTTTCAAACAAAAATGAGAATCTTGATAAACCTGTATCTGCTCCTCTGATCTTGACAGCTTCCACACACTTGACGAATTTGCTGGTGAGATGAGTGATGAAATTAACCAATATAATGTTTAATATTGTACAATGAAACGTGTCAAAATTTGGAAGATCTACATAACTCAATGAACTAATATCTTCCAAATGACCAACACATGATGTTTCAAAATCATGCAAGGGTAAAAGACAGACCAATGTTTTAATATAACTGAGCACAAAAAGGTCATCGCTATGGTTTCAGATTCCACACTGCAACTAACCTTTGGGAAACTATTTGTTAAGTGGTATCAGAGAAGAAATGGTCTGAAAAGGCTATTAAGATATTTCGGTTTCCAGCTACATATTTATGTGATTTTCTTCATATAATTCGACCAAAACAACATATTGCAACAGACTAATGCAGAAGTAGATGTGAGAATACAGCCGTCTTAAGCCAGATTCTAACGACATTTGCAAAACTATCAATCAATGCCATCCTTCTCAGTAAATTTTTGTTTTGGAAAACAGCTGCTTTTCAGGAAGAAAATGTGTTATTTATGTTAACGTGTATGAGTTTATTATCATTGTTATTTTTAAATGAATTAAATGTTTTAAATTTTTCATTTTTAATTTCTAATGTGATACGTATCAAGAGATAAAACTCACATAAATAAAAGTTCTTTAAGATTTTTAATATGTTTAAGAGTTTAGAAAGACCTGAAACCAAAAAGTTTGAGAACTGCTATTTTATAGTTTAAAAAGCATCTTCACATATATTCTCTCAATCTATCCTTGTAACAAGTACTTAGTTATCTGCTCCCCACGCCCGTCAACTAGAAAGTTTCCCTGTGTGTTACCTGGCTGGCTTACCTTGCATTCACAATGTTTCCAGCATTCAACTCTACCATTTCCTCAAAACCAATGGCAAATATATCAGTTGGTTTACTTCTTTTATCTACAATGAAGCATCCAGGAGAGACTTTTAAGAGATGGCCTTAGTTAAATGGCAACCCCCCTACCCCCCAACCCAACTAAGATCAACATCAGATCTCATAAAAGTCCACTTTTGTGTTTCAAGTTTAACCAAATTCAAATTAAAGGCAAAACCCTCTGAGGGGGACAAAATTACTTTCCATTTAGTTTCTATTTAGGTGACCTAAGTTTGCCTATCCAAGACTGTTATTCTTGAAGATCCTTAAGTCCTTTCAGAAATCATTTTGAAAGAATTCTTGCTAAAGTTTGTACCATGGACAGCAGAGAAACAAGCCACTTCTCAAAGGCTAAAGTGACTCAAAATGGAGAGGGAAAGAAATTTTTCAGAAAGGGTACAAATAATAAAGTGGTTGAGTAACAGTCTCAAATTAGAGGAAACAGTTGAGAGGGATTTTTTACACTTAAATTTGAAGATTCCTAAGTGGAAGCAACCTAGGAAAATGAGAAGAGTCAGGGGCTCAGACTAACCCCTCTGTTCTAGCCATTAGCTCTCTCATAGCTGACAAGACCAAAAGAGAACAGAGCTGCTTTAGATAAGCAACCCCAGGGTACTTTGGGTGTCCCAAGCATTCAGAAATGAGGATAAATAGCTAGAGAAAGAACTTATAAATACTATGAACAAATACTGAGAAAAAAAAAATTTATTGACTGCTGTTATGTGCAAGGCTTATACACAAATCTTCTCATTCACTACACAAACACCTTAGGAGACAGATTATATTTGCCTTTTATTTACAGACAGGAAACTGAGGCTTTGGAGAACCTAAGCAACTTGCCCAAGTTCACAAATAAAATGCAGTGGCCCAACTCTGGAACGAAACTGCCTGAGTTCAAACCCTGGCTGTGTCACTACTAGCTGAATGACCTTGGGCAGGTCACTTCTCTTACTGTGTCTCAGTTTCTCATCTGTGAAATTGGAATAATAATAGTGACGGTATATTAGGTCTGTTATAAGGATTAAATGAATAGATGTAAAGTAGTTAGAATTGTAGTATTAGCTGTTATTTTATTATTACTACAACAACAGTTTCAAGTTAGGTTCAGTGTAAATGAAAAGGGGCATTTTAATAAAAGTTTAGGGAAATTCCCAGGGTTTAAGGTGTGACTGATTAAAGACAACTAAAAAAGGAAAATCTGCATCTCACAGTATTTCCTATGTACATCACCTTCATAAATAACACTTGGTAAATGTGTACCATTTGAAAAAGGAATTAAAGTTGACTTAAATGAAGAAGGCCTCAAATCTATGACTCTGGATAAAATCTGAATACAAGCATCCTCGGCTCAGTGTTTGGTTCTGGCTATTAAGAGCTTGGTGGCAGAGTGCCCAAACTGAATGACGAGTCTTTACGAGGATGAGTCAGTGCCGTTTGCTATAAAGGGCCAACAAACGTCAAAACAAGTTTTGTAAAACTGCTCATGATCACCCTATTTCTTATCTTAGCAAATAAAGGACTGTATTTGAAAAATAGAACATATTAAATTTGAAAAATTATCAATCATAAAATAAGCTTGCTTTGTATCAGTCTAAAGAATAAAAACAGAACTAGTTTTTCTTATACGTGTAGTTACCTTAAAGATATCAATTTATGTACGGATCCAATTTCCTGAGAATCAAATAACAAAGAAAAGGATTTTTTATTTTACCATGTTTTCTTATGAAGTAGTAGATAAAGGTCTAGGAATACAAAAGACCTAAGATTTGAACAGATTTACCTATAAGAATGTTGGTCTTCAAATGTATAAATCCCAGTTTCTTTTATAAGGTAATGCATACTGCGAAGTGCCACATTTCTTTTCTAGATTAATAAATCACAGTCAGGGTTAATTAATTAAATCCGTATTATAAAAAGCCAACCTTGAAACTCCTGGATGCCAGCTAACTTGGGTGCATCGAGAAGCCAGTCAGTGAGGGTCTGATTCTTAAAAGCTATGCTGCGAAACTGCTTCCCGCCATTCACATTCCAGGTGCCCACACATACTCGAATTTTCTTGGGCTTTGAATACTTGTAGAAATTCTCACACAGGCTCTTTAGAACTTTAGAAGATGCTAATCGAGAACAAAACACAACAGAATTTTGGCTGCATTTAATCATTTACAAAAACTGATTTTCATGACTGAGAAATGATGGCTGGAAAGTACAATTACCATCATCAGCACAAAGAAGCATCAGATACATGCATAAGCACAAAAAAGACAGCCTTGAACACAGAGCCCAGCACAATGCAATTAACCAACACAACTTTAAAAAAATCATACATTAAGTACAATAGCCCAAGTAAAAAACCTATTACAAAATTAATGCAGCAACAAAAAAACATGCAGAACAAACAGTTCTGTTTCACGGAAATGGTACACTATTTTATGAAATACAAAAGCAGAGACTGCACATTTTTAGGAATATAACAACTGACTTTCATACAGCTTTCATTCGGAGGCTAGTAAAAATATGTTACTTCTCCCCAAACAAAAACATTCAAGAGCCATTACATTTAGGATTCTAGCTACTGACAGGTGGTCTGATGAATAATGGCTCCGTGACAAAAACACAAATTATGGACAATAATGAGAGGGTGGAGATGAAGCCATGACTAAATGCCTCCCAGCTCAGAGGAGACACCAAGTCCTTACAAACGTTCTGCAAGACCCCAAACAACCTGCCCCGCCTTTCTGCCCTCACCTGCCACCCCATCCCTGTTCTCACACTGCTCAGCCACTGGACCCTCACAAGAATGGAAGCTCCATGAGGGCAGAAATGGTCTAATATCCCCAGTGACTAGAAGAGCGCCTGGTACATAGTAAGTGCTCAGTAAGTAATGGTTAAATGAATAAATGTTCAATACATTTTGAATCCTCAATCCTTTCCCCACCTATTTTTTTGACTTCCACCTATCCTCCTTCCCTAAACCATGCTTCATTTAGGTTAAGTCAAATCCTTGGCACTTAAATTAATAGAGCCTTAACAGGACTTCAATCTAAAGACAGAGAATATGCCCTTAACGGGCGGTTAACTGGCAAGAGGAAAGGGAAATCACAACGGTGCTCACCTTTCACCACAGGATCTTATTTTATTACGGTATTAATTATTATTGTTGGATACCAAGGTACATACAGCAAGCAGTCTTGTGAGAGAACGAGTGAAAGAGGCAAATAACTTTTTCGGATTAGAGTGAAAATAGTTTGACCTGTGAATCCCATGAGAGGACTGCTGATTTACATGACAAGCACGTCCCCACTGTTCCCAGGGGCAGACGCGCACATTTCTAGCCCTCTTGCTATTTGATTTGATTACTCATATAGAGGTGTCCAGTGGTAATGAAAGCAGATTATTTGTTCTGGCCTGTTGGTAGGGTTAACTGAAAGCCTGCTGAACCTGGATAAAGAATAATTCTCTATTACTACAGATTAGCACTGGTCTTTCTAATTGAAGTCATTGCCATTGTTACTGCTAGAAAACAGCTTCTACAATCTTTTCTACATCAAAACACAAGCTCCATAATGATTTAACAGCTTAAAATATCCAGCAAGACAAATAATGAATTGTGTGAACAAAAACATGTTGCCATGGTGGGTGAGCTACTAAAGTCTGTTTACAAATGGAATAAAAAGTTTACAAAAAATTCCTAGTTTATTCTTAACTGGTTGGCACCTTAATGTGCAGAAAGACATGAGTCTATGTTCAAACAGATGTCCATCCCTAAATACCATACCATTTCAGAAAATGGACTCCATGACATAACTCAAAAATATATCCAAGGGCTCTCTTCCTCCATCCTTCTCAAAAAAATTGCCAATTGCCAAAAATTTAGTTTCTCAAAACACTCAGAACAATAACTAAGTGAAACAAATCTTAAGGGATACCAAATCTTAAGTGAAAGTCTTTTTCAGCTAAATTTCTGGCAAGAGTTTAGCTTTTGCTCATTTCACCACAGATTCAAGTTTAAAGACAAGATCATAAACCTTGTCCAGAGAATGAAGGCGTGAGATTCCTAAGAACAGGAAAGGCAAGAAAAATAATGACCTTTAGGTCTTACACACTTAACTCTCCTAAGTTTGTTAGCAATCTTAATGCTTTTTAGAAGATTTCAGATCATATTTTAGTACACTAAATGCCTTTTAAAATATTATGTGTGAGAAGCACCATTGAGTAGTCATAAATGTCACAGTACTCGGGCATTAATCCGAAAGACTCACACCTGGGTTTTTTCCAGTAGGCTATAAAGAGTAAGATAAAACACTAATAATGTTTGTTCAATGAAATATGAAAGTAAAATTAAAACTAGATGACCTATATTTAATTGGAATTAAGCACTTGCTACAGGAATACAAAGAGCATTGCATATTTCCTTCTAAATGAAATACTTAGTTTTCTCAAACTCAAAATTTTTTTTCTCAGATTAAAACAAGGTTATCAATTTATCATGTTAGATTCAGAGGGCAAAATAAAGTTTCCATTTATTTGCGGCTTTATTTATATACAACATCAACTTTTTAAAAAAATAGAGAAAAAGTTGCTTTTATTTACAGATTGATTTTCTATACTGTACCTGACTGTAATGTCTGTTCAGAAACTATGGATGCATCAAGAAGAAAACAAAGAATCATTAGTAAAACAGCAAGTTACAGCTGAAGTCTAGAATGTTAAGACAAAACATTCTCAGACGGCCTCATTTTTTTCTTTTGATTTAGTTTGATGAGTTAATTTTTTTCTGATGGCTGTAGGACACCAAAGATAAAAATAAATGATGATGACTGATGCAAACCTTCTGCATCTAAGAAAAATCCTATGGGGACTCAGTGATGTCCAGAGTTTCACAATCAGAAGGTTCTAGGCCTGCTTTCCAGGCTACTCCCGTATGTAAGCCTGTGTGTGTGTGCACGTGCATATACTTGTGAGGGAGAATATGAACCTGAAAACCTAAGAGGCTGGAGGACTTTGAAATACTGAAGTTACTGCCCTTACACCTTGTAGTATTCTTTCTGGGACTCACCAGTTGATAAGTACTATCAGTTCAGTTATAACAAAACATATACATTCCAGCAAAATCACCATGCTAGGCAAAATGGTGCAAATTCCCACAGGCACAGGGCTTATGGCAAAAATGGGGTTCGGGCACAACATTCAAACACTTCGGCAATGACGTGCCAAGAAAGATAGGAACCTAATATAAAAACGGTAGCAGAATTTTACACGTGTTAGATGGTTAAGGAAGGTACGAATACGTCTAAAATATGGCACTTCATTTTGACAAAGACCTAAGGTTTGCTCATAGAAACGGGCAGCAGGAGGCCTGTGCTTGTAAGTAATTGTGAATCCTGGGAGAAGAGGTCTCTGCAATTGGACGGTAAGTTGTAACACCAGTTATGGATGGATCTGGCTCATCATACGTCTGGTGAACGGAGGGAGAGAGATGTCTCAGGTGTACGCACATGTGTATGTGTGTTGTGTATATTTCCACCCAACTCAGTTCTGCTGGGTGCAGCTTTCTGCATTTCCCTAGCATTATTACCAGTGAAATCATGCATAAACTACTGCAGAATTGGCATTATACTCAAAATGTTCCCTGATATAGCATCCCTGTTGGAACAAAATTCCCATTCTCAGAATAAGCATTAGAGCAGAACTGACTGTACTTTTTTTAAGGGTATATTTTTCATATAGTAAAATGTGCAGGAAACCAAAAAAACTGATGATCAAGTCTGGGAATTACTCAGGTCCCTCACTTCTCTTTCCTTCAATGGCTTACTTTCAGTTGTTGCTGATAAATGCCTCCATATCAAAGTAGGCACAGGTGGAAAGAGGTGATAAGATGCAAATCAGTCAGCATCTACTGCTGGAAGCCAGGAAGAAAGCCTGATGTTAAAAGCAGTAGCTAAGATCAGATTCTGGTTTTCAGAGCTTTAGTAGACTTCAGTCCCCAGCCTACTCACAGACCCCTGAGAAGCTGACCGTAATTAACTACCTTCAGCACCATGCAGAATTCTGAAAGAATCCATGATAACATATTTGACTAAGTAATGACCCAAGAGTACATAATTGGATGAAGAACAATTTCTCCTACTTGAACAGGGAAAACTGAAAGGTTTGGTTTGGGGGCGGTAACAGAAGAAATGAAAATGTTCAGAGTGCTACAGTGTTAAAATAGAAAGAAATATGAAATTAAGGAAGTCTATTAAGTTTTACAATGTATATTGAGTTTTCCCACGATACTGCTTAATATACGCTCACTGATATGAGCTCAAATTCTTTTGATTTTAATGAAAGACACAGTGAAAGATAAACAGCCATTCTGAAAGCCATATATTTATGTCAAATATTAAAACTGGGAATGATAGTGTCCAATAATAAGCATTTTAAAATTATTAATATGATTTAATGCTTATTCAAACAATAGCATTTAAAAGGTAGGACCAAGTTATAGAAACTTTTGGGGTGGTGATTAGCAAAATAACCAACAAAGGTATTGTTTTTTTCAATAAAGCAATGTTTTCTACATAATTATTAAATACTCTACTGAAAGTACTAGCTGAATATTTTATGAATTCCTGCCTTATATAAAGTTAGCAATACCTAAACCATTTCCCTCCTCAATCATAATCTATAAAAGAAAACATGCATGGGCCTCGGTTTTAGCTTAATAATTCCACTAATGATATAGATGTTTTAGGAGAGATAAACTTCCTTTGGAGAATGCAATTTTAGAAAATTACATGGACAGAAATTCCTTCCAAAACTATTTTAATCAACTCAATCTAACAAGTATTTACGTAAATAAGTTTACATTTACCTCTTGGATTTTTAGAAGGAATATAAACAATATAAAGTAAAATATAAAGTAAGGACGCATACCACGCAAACTTCCAGTAGTTAAAAGGGCTCGAGCTTTGTCAGCTAAATCACTATTTAAAGTATTTCCCAGTAGCAAAACATCAATGGCCTCTTGCTTGGAGCTGTCAAAGAAGTTATTCTGAATTGTTCTACTAACAGAACGAGCACCATCTTTTAACTTTCCAGCCTGTTGGGGAGAAAAGCATGGACTTTCATTCTAAATTGTTTTTATTCAATAGGTATTCTGAAACTTTAAATAAGTTTTATATGACTTTACTGTAATAAAAAGGACCTAATTATTCTATTTTGAATATCAAACCATCACATTAAAATGCCTCAAGATGTCACTGTTTCTTTTCCTCTTTTGGATAACAGCTCTGCACAGAGACAGAAGAAGCTCAGGGCCACAACTGCATCCACTAATGATATCTAGAGCCTTAGAAGTTTAAAATTGTTTACTATAAAGGAAATAAACTGAAATATACTTATTCAAGACAAGGAAATTACTTCTTACATAGTAACTTTCAGACTTGGGGATGGATGGGATAGGTGGGGAGAAGCAGGGGAGATAAAGGAGGATACACTGCACTTGCATGTTCTCAGGAAAACTTCAAAGTACTCTAATAGTAGAAAAATAAAATTGAAATTGCTCCCAATAACTTACATTAGTTAAAACTAAAATTGAATATGAGAACGAAGGTCTAGTCTGTAACATGTAAACTACAGTTTGTATATTTTAGGTCACTCTGCCTATGTAAATATAAGTAATAAAAATAAATATATGCCAATTCCTACAGTGAGAGAGTCGATTACAACTTCTAATGAACATATATTTTACTCAGGTGTGTTAGCTATCATAAAGATATTTTAATCTTACAGATTTTGATGATTGTTTTAAAAAAACAACAACCAACTCTTGCCTTTTAGAAAAAGAACTTTAGTTTGCAATATGTAATTTTTATTCCTTAAAGAAATAACAGGAATTTGAGGCTTAAAACGTTATTCCCTTCCATAAAACATATGCAAATGACATTATTTGAAAAGAGACTCACCATTCACATTATCAGGCAATTAATCAAAAGGAACCCAGAGAAAGGAAAAGAAAGAGCAGTTCAGATGTTAGATTTTAGTTCAATTCAGACTAGAATATTTAATACATAAAATTTCATATCTATTTTGTTAGAGATAAAAGACCACTGAAAATATATGTAACCTCTGTACATAGAAAGTCAACTGCAGAAACAAAAAGGCAGAACATAAAAGAATATTTTAAGCAATAGTTGTAGAGAATCAGGTTTAAAAGCAAGAATTATGTTCTTTATTCAAAAGGAATACATGAAAGTTTAACAATCTCGGGTTTTCAAAAATAGGGACCATTTAAGGGGGCTTCCCTGGTGGCGCAGTGGTTGAGAGTCCGCCTGCCAATGCAGGGGACACGGGTTCGTGTCCCGGACCGGGGAGATCCCATATGCCATGGAGCGGCTGGGCCCGTGAGCCATGGCCGCTGAGCCTGCGTGTCCAGAGCCTGTGCTCCACAACGGGAGAGGCCACAACAGTGAGAGGCCCGTGTACCGAAAACAAAACAAAACAAAAAAAATAGGGACCATTTAAGATGTAAATATTTGTAAATGTCAATACAAATTATTTCTGTGAGTTGAACAAAAGGAACTTTTGCAGGTAAGGCCAATGCCTCTGAACAGAGGCATGACACTTTATGAGACACAGAAGAGGAGGAAGATTTGGAAATTAAAAGAAGACTTTGTGATGATGAACTTCAGCTGCTATATTGAAGCGGCTAAATAAGAAACTATAAAAGTGGTAAATGTCCCTGTTTCTATTTCTGGGGATAGGGATTTAGAATATTAATAAATTCAGTGGAGGCCAGGAGCCATAAAAGGTCAATATTTAAGTATAGAAAATAATGAAAAATACCTCAAGTATGCACCCAAAGTCCCTCAGTAAGGGCCAAACACTAAAGGAGAAAGTAGTCTGTAGATAAAAGTAATGATGAGGCACAGACTTATAATTATGTCCATATTTCACACTTCCTTTGCACATTTTGATAGCCTCCTTTTCAAGGTAAGAAAAGAAAAAGAATAAAAACCTAAGCCCTGGGCTTCCCTGGTGGTGCAGTGGTTGAGAGTCCGCCTGCCGATGCAGGGGACACGGGTTCGTGCCCTGGTCCGGGAAGATCCCACATGCCGTGGTGTGGCTGGGCCCATGAGCCATGGCCGCTGAGCCTGCGCGTCCGGAGCCTGTGCTCCGCAACGGGAGAGGCCACAACAGTGAGAGGCCCACGTACCGCAAAAAAAAACAAAAACAAAAACAAAAAACAAACTTAAGCCCTAATAGCATTCGGTTCACAGTGGGTGTGGCATAAATTGCCCATTGATTTATTAGTCCATCCAGCATTTATCACACATCTATCCAACAGAATGCACTGTGTCAAGTGCTGGGGAAACAAAGTCAAATAAGACAAGACTCCTTATTGGGAAGACTATGATTTGGGGGGGAGGGGAGGTTTTGTTTTGTTGTTTTACTTTTTTAATTAAAAAAAAAAAATTTTTTTGGCCGTGCCACACAGCAAGCATGTGGAATCTTAGTTCCCCAACCAGGGATCAAACCCATGCCCCCTGCACTGGAAGTGTGGAATCTTAACCACTGGACCACCAGGGAAGTCTCTGATTTTTTTTTTTTTAAAGAAAAACATATTTGGGGGAATTCCCTAGCAGTCCAGTGGTTAGGACTCTGTGCTTCTACTGCAGGGGGCCTGGGTTCGATCCCTAGACCAGGAAACCAAGATCCTGCATGCCGTGCTGTGCGGCCACGTACGTACACACACACACACACACACACACACACACACACAAAACCAAAGGTTTAAAAGAAACATATTTTTAATCAAAATAATATGAAAAGTAAAACAGATATTATGCAGGTGAAAAATCATTTTAAAAAATGTGAGGAACACATATCTAAGCCTAGTGGATTATCACTAACAACTGAATATGTCATATATACATGTCCCTCAAACCTAGGGAAATAACTATTTGTTCAATGATTAGTATCCACTATAGAAGGAAGTGTTAAAGAGGACATAAAAGCATGATAAAGCAGAATTCTAAAACAGATACCTTATAAAAACCAAACTATTAATTTAAAAGAGTCCATTTAAAGCTTTACTAAAGAAGGAAAAAGGATCTTTTATAATGTTACGATAGATCTAGATCTACCTTAGCCTTTCCTTCAAGAGCTCCAGTTCCTGCATAAATCTTACTGATTGAATCACCATTCACAGACCACATTGATCGAAAAACTTCTTGGAAGCGAGTCACCAGCTGAGGCTTTTCAGCTAAGCCGAGAGCTTCCAATTGTTTAGTTAGCATCTAAAATAGCAAAAGAGAAACTTTTATAAGTATATGAATACATTCATTATGATGTGACTTTTTAAGAACTACCAGAATCAAACCAAAAATTTACAGTTACAGGACTTTGTGGGTCTGGATTCTGAAAACACAAGTTTACTATTTCCCACCATGTCAATTTCTAAAGTAAATATCACATCAATGAAACCTACAAGTAACTCAGTATTCCCTTGCAGTAATAAGAACTTCTTTCTGGTTAAATGATATTAAGCTTATCAAAATGGCCCTATGGGGAATTCCCTGGCGGTCCAGTGGTTAGGACTCCCCTCTTTCACTGCCGAGGGCCCAGGTTCAATCCCTGGTTGGGGAACTAAGTTCCCACAAGCCGCGCAGCCAAAAAGAAGGAAAAAAATGTCCCTATAAATCAGACTAGTTTATCTTGTTCACCTAAAAGAACAACACACAACAGCTCACATTGGAGCAGAGAAATATATCAATATTTACCTAGTTTATTTAAATATATGTAGAAATAACTAAGTTTCTTTAATTTCTGGATTTGGTTCTACACATTTGGGTAATTAAGGTCAGGAGATTGTGAGAAAAGTAGAGCTGCTCTTGAATTGTTATCAAAATTTTAAAAGTAAGTCATATCTCTGAATAAAGTCACGACAGCTTCTAATGTATAAAATTCGTATCAGTAAAGCATATAAGGGAGAACTAGGGGGGGACACAGCATGCAAGGAATGCAAGGAATGCAAGGATCTTTGGGCTCCCACAGTTCCTTCATTACAGTAGAAGTGTTGAGAAAAGTTATTGGTCTTTACTATGAATGACTCTTAGCCTTGAAGTCTGGCAAAGGCAAAGCAACGTATAATCCTTATCTAGTCTCTTTCTCTTACTTGGAATCTAGTCGGTGCCTTGCATTTTTACTTAACTCCCTCCCATTTGTGTTTTCTTTTATCTTGTCTATAAGTGGACATTATCCATAATTATAGAGGGATCAAACATTGAAATAATATTAAAAACCCTATACTGGGTTTATCTGATTGCCTAGAGACCTACACCAGGGCTACTCTTTGCTGGCATGGAGCATTAACAAAATCAGCCTCCGGCATCTCCTTTATCATTTATACCTCCTTCTTCAAGGAACTGGGCAAAAGTGGCCTTCACTACAAGTAGTTTGGTTTTGCCTACATTAGCAGTATATTTTGTAACCAGTCAACCAACTGCTATACGAGGGAGTATTCTCACACCTAACAACAGACAGTGGGTAGTCAGCTAAGTCAGGTTCTAACACTTGTTCTACTTTTAATGAAGATGTTCAAGTATTTCACTAAGCTCATTCTCAGAATCTAACTAAATGTTTTTAGCCACTTCAGAACAGAACTCAGAACAAACCGGAGCCGTGCGATAAACTCCATCCCTATGACCAAATTCCTGCTTTTACTTTTCTTATTTCTGTTGTATTTTCTAAGTAAACCTCAAGGACAGATTTCAAAAAAGGCAAAGCAGTAAAATTTACTTAGTTACATGAAAACTACATTTTTGTAGTAGACAATTCTATACATTGTACTTTCATTTCGAGAAAGAAAGACCCTCAGTTGCAGAGTAGCTAATTAACCAATATTCTGGCCAAATTTAAGATCATCTGTTAGAGGAAATAAGAACCTGTTACTTCCTATTCCTGTTTTTCATAGTATTTGAGAACTATGCTAAGTTCCTATGGAACTAAATGAAGGCCCACAATAGCCTTATGAACCTAACTGCTGCATAATAGGCAAGACTTAGAAATCTCAGCATTGCTACACAGTTTGTCAAATAGTTGAGATTATGCCTAAATTAGACTGAATTTGATATATGAATAGTAAAGGAAAAAACTTTTAAACAGAGACTTTGTTACAGAAGTTGGCTCTCATTCACTTTACTTCTAACAATGACATTTTCATCTGATCCTGTTTTTTGTAGCTACTGATTTGAAAATGCCATGTAAATGGCACTGGATCAGACTCTGTCGAAAATATAATCCTATAGGGTTGTACATGTGAAAACAGATCCTCCCCCATTCCAAAAAGACTTTTAAAAGACAACACAGAGAATGAAGGCCAAATATATACATGTTTGTTTTTTTCCTTCACACACACTATACATGTATTTCTTTTCTTTATTCAAAAGACAGGCAGAAAGAGGCAATTACTGGAATAGTATAAATAGCAGGGTTTTTTTTTAAGGGAAAGTTAAGGAACAATAGAGGGAAACAGATGCTATCTAAAGAAAGTATTTAGAACAGATAAAGGAAACATTTAAACAAAAAGGGATGTTGCCCCCTCCCCCAAAGAAAAAGACTAGAAGAATGCCTTTAGCATAACTTCATTTTGTGAAAAGTAATTAATGAGAAACATAAATATTACAAAAGCACTGAAAAAGGCATTTGATACAAGTTGCATAGACATATTTTATTCTTTTTACCTCTAAGCCAAGGAATGCCTGCACACTATTTGTTCTATCAAGACAATCCAAGCAGTTTGTTCGAACTGTACCACTCTGGCATCTGTAACAAATTCAGTGAAATTAAACAGTTTAAAACAAAAATAACAAACCTAAAACAACTGAGAAAAATTAAGCTGATTAAAGTGTAGCATCTACTTTCTCCCCCCCTCAACTTTCTAGTGTAACAGTTCTCAAACACACAAAAAAGGTGAAAGAATTTTACAGTGAACACCCATATACCCACCATCCAGATTCTACAACTGTTAACATTTTGCCATACATTTTTTTTTTAGATTTGCAAGATAGATTTTATTATCTCCATTCAATTTGTTGAAAACGCAAAAGACTTTAGAAAGTCACAAGGAATTACATTGAATTGTTTTCTTGTTACCTGACTTTTGGGAACATAGAGAAAGGGAAAAGTTGAGTACTCTATTCAGATGCCCCTAATTATTTGTAAAATCATTATCTTCAAGAGCTGTAGCATCAGCTTACATTTATTGAGTATTTTAGGCTTTCAAGTCCCTTCATGCACATCATTGAACACCCTCAATAACCTATGAGGGAGAAAATGTCTATTATAGACTGTATCTTCTTCACTAATCCATGAGCTCCTTTAAGGCAGGAAATGCATCTTGTCTTTCTTGGACCTCTCCCTCCTAGCACAGCCTCTAGCTTCTAGCAGGCGTTCATTAACTATTAACGGAATCTGGGTCATTTGTAGCATAAGAAATAGACTCATAATAGCTAAGTGACTTATCCAGGCTCACAAAATCAGAAGGGAAACAAACTAGAATTTGAACTCAAGTCACCTAATTGTGACCTATACTCACTCCCTCCATGGCATTGTTCAGGGGGGATTTGTGACCACATCCTAATTGAAATGTGCCATATATTCTTTATTACATATCTCTCTATTCAACCACATCCACTTATTTTTTTTGTTTCCAAATAAATGATTTATGTAGATTATAATTAAATCATGGGTAATTATTAGTCAAATCCATTTTACCTGCCTTCACTAATCAAGGTCATTTTAAGACTTGCACATCCTCCAAGCAGCAGGCAGGCTAAGCAATAAAATGTTTGTCCAAGTTATTTTCCAGGGACTTGGAGTCAGCTGTGTATAGCTGGAGATGAGCTGGTTAAGACTGGATAGGACCAAGCTGAACTGGTTAACACTGGTTAGGACCACCAACCCTCCAACTGGGCATGTGTGAGTGTTGAGTCAGTGACCTTTTGATGTCAGAGGGCCAAAAACTCCACCCTCAGACCATGCTAAGCACCTCCATTTTTGAATGTGCAGAGGCCTTCATAGAACGATGACGATTACCACTTATTTTTAATTAGGCCAGTAGTTAGGAGCTAAACACACATTCAGATTTATAACCTCATAGTTCTGTATCAGAGCAGACAATAACCAATGTCTTCTTTTTTTTTTTTTTGCATTTAATAATCCTTACTGGGGACTTCCCTGGTGGCACAGTGGCTAAGAATTCACCTGCCAATGCAGGGGACACGGGTTCAAGCCCTGGTCCAGGAGGCTCCCACATGCCACGGAGCAACTAAGCCCGTGCACCACAACTACTGAGCCTGTGCTCTAGAGCCCATGAGCCACAACTACTAAGCCTGCTTGCATAACCACTGAAGCTCGCGTACCTAGAGCCCGTGCTCCACAACAAGAGAAACCACCGCAGTGAGAAGCCCGCGCACCACAACGAACAGTAGGCTCTGCTCACCGCAACTAGAGACAGCCCGCATGTAGCAACGAAGACCCAACACAGCCAAATAATAATAATAATAATAATAATAATAATAATAATAATAATAATAATGATCCTTACTGAAGCCAAGAAATATTATTAATTTTTTTTTTTTTTTTTTTTGCAGTACGTGGGCCTCTCACTGCTGTGGCCTCTCCCGTTGCGGAGCACGCTCCGGAAGCGCAGGCTCAGCGGCCATGGCTCACGGGCCCAGCCGCTCCGCGGCATGTGGGATCCTCCCGGACCGGGGCACGAACCCGTGTCCCCTGCATCGGCAGGCGGACTCCCAACCACTGCGCCACCAGGGAAGCCCCTAAGACATTAATTTTAAGAGAGAAATGTAATAGCCTCAGAGATAGCAGCATGAGATCTGGAGCCAGATAAATCAAGCTCTACCGTTTCCTAGTTATATGACCTGGGGCAGATGACAGCTTTATGCCTCCACTTCCTCAAATGTGAATGGAGATAATAAAAGAACTGATCTCTACAATTGTTATTATACTTGTAAAGACTAAGTGTACTGCTTGACCCATGGTATGTGCCCAGTAATGTAAGCTATTACTAGAAAGAAAGGAAAACAAGCTTAAAATCAAGTATAATAAAGGAAGGTATTTTATTTAATTAAATAAAATTATAGCAAAGTCCCAATTTAAAGAAAAGAGAAACAGAGCAGTCAAACCTTTGAACTTCACTTCCATTGAAATAAAAAAATCCATAATCCAGAAACTTCTGGACTTGAGGTTTAAGAACACTATGTAATTTTTCTGCCTTTCCTCCTTTAACCATTTGATGATAGTCAAAATTCACCATCTGGATGTCAGCTACATGTTCAGAAGCTTTCAAATGACTCTGAAAATGAAAGGTAAATATTCATTTAAATGTTAACTAAATATGATCTTATCAATATACTGTTATAAATGGAACTTTACATTTTAAATGAAAATCTCAGCAGGTCCTTGAAATCTTACTAATCTCACGAAGCTTTCATCGCCACTGGCAGTAAAATGGAAAATTGCTTGCTGATATCTTATGGCATCTTTTTCCTAAAACCTCATATACTATCCCGGAGAGACTAGGTATGGCATGATTAATATCAGGGAACTTAAATAAGATTCCCATCTGGTTTAGAAAATGAAAAATGATTTCCAGCCACCAGCGTTTCATTTTTTACCATAAAAATATAATGACTGTTTATATCTATTACAGAATCTCAAAATAAAATAGCTTATTTTTTAAGACAAAGCCCATCAAAAATTGAAAAATTCATTTTTTTATACCTTCAATATATACAAACGTTTCAAAAGTTTACCATAAAAAGTTTACCACATTCTCTAAAGTATAAGTTGTTTATTAACAATATTAAAACAAAATAGCCAAACAATTAATTTTGGACTTCATTAGCTTAAACTTTAGAAAATGTTTTCTAACCATTTTGTTTAAGTTTATAATCTTATGTAACACTATAATTTATATCAATTCAGGCTCAATAAACATTTATGAAAAATATTTTTCCTTAGAAGTCAGACATTTCTTTAGGTTCTAATTTAATGAAAATTCTCAAATTTTCTCTCATCAGTACAAGAAGTCTTGTGTGTATACAAATGCATTATTCAACATTTCATAGGTTTAAAACAGTGACTATGGTTTCTAGGAAATAGGCAAGACGATGAACAGATGAAGGAGGAAACTGCCTGGTATCTTTTTTTTTTTTTTTTTTTTTTGCGGTACGCAGGCATCTCACTGTTGTGGCCTCTCCCATTGCGGAGCACAGGCTCCGGACGCACAGGCTCAGCGGCCATGGCTCACGGGCACAGCCGCTCCGCGGCATGTGGGATCTTCCCGGACCGGGACACGAACCCGTGTCCCCTGCATCGGCAGGCGGACTCTCAACCACTGCGCCACCAGGGAAGCCCTGCCTGGTATCTTTATGCCAGTGACAGACGAGCATTTTTTAGGGGGAGGGTATCCTCCTGCTTCTCTACAACATAAATAAGCAGATTAGAAAACAGGGTCAATTGCCTTGAAAGCTTTCCATAATCCCAATTTCAGCAAGATTATCCTAAACTGTTACCTAATTGCCCCAAAGAATGAATGGTTCCAACAAGTACCCAATCTTTTTCTAGGAAGTAATTTACTTCCTGGAAGAATCTGATTATTATATTATTTAAAAATACCATTCTAGGTGTCCATGGGCCAGAACAGAAGAAAAAAATGATCACACTTACCTGGAAAGCCTTACTTAGCATATGTTCCCCTTCCTTAGATCCAAGCAAATTTACTATTATTTGTTTACCATATAAATTCTTAAGTGTTCTAAAATGCCTATTAAAGAAAGAAAGGAAATAAACATATGTCAAATGACAAGCCAAAAACCTTTTTCAATAAACAGGAACCCATTATTAAACAGGACCCACGTGGCAGTATATTATTCTTTCTTTTTTTTTGGCTGTGCCTTGTGGCATGTGGGATCTTAGTTCCCCCACCAGGGATCGAATCCAAGCCCCCTGCAGTGGAAGCACGGAGTCTTAACCACTGGACCACCAGGGAAGCCCCTAAACTCATACAGTTGGCAAAACTGGATACAAATCCATTCCACACAGTCTCAAAACTCTGAATTTATAAAAACTCAATGCAATTTCCTCTCTGACTTAAACTCCCACCTATGCTAGAGCTGTTGGAATCATCCAGATCCCTCTCCACCCTGAGGCTGAAGCTAGACAGCCACGGAAAACACGAGCCACCCAGCTTGGTTGGGAAGGCAGCAAGGGCAGAGGGTGTAGGGCTGCACCTCACACATGAGGACATCACACACTCCGTGAGTATTCAGAGAGACCTCCTTAACAGCTCTAGCCTTAAGGAAAAGAGACCCCCAATATAAGCCTTTATTTGCTCCAGCTTCTAACCATTCCAGAAGCTAGAGAGCAATGCTGTCCAAAGGAAATGTAATATGAGCCACAGACAGAATTTAAACTTTTTTAGAAGGCATATTAAAAAAGTAAAAATCAAAGGAGGAAATTAATTTACATATATTTTATTTAACCCAATACAGCTAAAATATCATTTCTACATGTAATTGATATATAAAACAAATATCAATAAAGTATTTTGCATTTTTTTTGCACTAAGTCTCAAATCCAGTATATATTATATACCTACAGCACATCTCAATCTGGACTAGTCAATTTCAAATGCTCAAGAGTTACAGGCGGCTAGTAGCTACCGTACTGGACAGCGCACCGGTGAGAGGTAGTTTTAAGGCCCAGACAACAAGACCCACACACCTAGTGCTACCACCCCTAGAATTCATAACAGTAAGTGTCACTGTCCTCCAGTTAAATTAGGAGTCAAGAAGAAATTTTCCTTAGAGCCAAAAAAGCTGAAATGAATCAGTAAATACAATTAGAACTAGTCTCACTGCTTAGCAATATCAAAACCTACAGCACAATGTAAAAATAATCAGTCTTACCTGTCAAAAGCAGGTGCATTGGCTTCAAACCCCCTTGACATACGAACACGATGAGACCCCACCTAAGATAAGAAAAATATGTTTAACCATACCAAAAGCCAACATGTAGACAAAAGAAATATTGTTTACAGTATGTAACAATGCATTTGCTAAACACCCAGTAGCGAGCTGAGTGATTGCCATTCATGATATTCTTTAAAAAACAAGTTCTAGGAGGTTCTCATCCCTTTTATTTTTTAAAACACAACCTCACAAAAAAAGAACTACAAGTTAGACCATTATGAAACACTTGTAAACTAACAAGGATTTTTATTTATGTAAGATATTTTTAAGAGTGCTTTCACATACATTACCTTGTTTTAAGCTGAAACTACGTGCCCTTTATATGTCAACCGATATTGCCACTTGGGCAATAAAAAACCGAATACAGCCAAGTGAATAAACTTGTCCTCTCAGGGCAACAGCATTCATTTCAAAAAAGATTCGCATGACAATTCAGGCCTCCTGACCAAAATTCCTACTCTTCCGGGCTGCCGACAAGTGCAATGTCTACATATTCTTTTTTTCTCTGTTATGTTGAATACTCTGTTCACTCCTCCCTCACCCAAAGATCCTACAAATTAAAAATATTGTTCCTGGAAAAACAGACTTTCCAAGTCAATCTCTCAGGCACACAACTATAGTTACAGCACATTTTGCAGAATCAGAAAATCTGGGTTAAGAGAATTAAACAAGATGGAAAATAACTAGCGATTGTGTTTTGTTACAGTTTTTCTTTTCTCCTATAGGAAAGCAACAGAGAGATGAGGCAGAATTGAGAAAGGTATAACAGATGCCAAGAAGATATACAGCAGTGAGACCAGATTCTTCCCCTGAATTTCACTTTTAAACATTTCCCTGAGACTTTGGGATCAAAGTTCCCCAGAATTCGTTCTTGCCAATCTGTGAACAAAGTGACTTTAAAGGCAGCGTGGGAGGAGGGCTGCCAGATCAGTCATGCAGTTGGACAAGTAAAACTAGAAAATAAGCACTAATATGCCCATCCAAGTTCAAAACTGAATTAACAGTATTATCATTCACTCAGCAATACCCCTCCTGATCTGATGAGACAACTGAATGACTGTCCCGAGAAATCAGTGGATTCTCTCTTTAGTGCTTTTTATTCTTAGTAAGAAATTGATTAGCCAAATGTTACATCTATATTCCATTTCATTTTCTAGTGCTTAACAGGCTGCATAAAATCTTAAATTTTGAAAGATGTGTGCTCCAGGACTTTAAGCATTTTAGGCGGCAGAAAACCTTCTCTTTGGAGTCCTCTCAGGTAATTGCCTATACTATAAAAGTTCAAGACTTAGCATTTTGTTTATTCATTAACATTTATCTTGCACAGTACTCTCAACTGTTAAGAAGGTGAAAAAAATACAAGTTTTCTCATGTTTTTTAGGTAACGGCTGTGGTGGTTCCCTACTGTCTGCTCCCCAACGCATATACACAGTTAGCTACACATCATAACACAGCAATCTGTTGGTTAGACTAGACTAGGTTTTATTACCCAATGTTAAAAAAAATTCTATAATAAAAAAGTTATGTCAACGGTGATAAAAGTTTTAAGGCTTTAAATAACCATAAATTTACCCCATTAAAAAAAAAAGTTACATCAAAGCTGTGTTTAGAAAACCATTTCACTGGGTGGTGGTGTGCAACATCACCTTCTGACAATAGCACTGCTTCGTGTTCACATACTCCTGAAACTTCAATTCAACCAAAAATTCAATGTGCCACACCACGCCAGGCATAAACCTCATGACGCTTACCATTTTTAAGACTAATATAGGCTATAATATAATGTAATGATATAGTATCAGAGGAATACTACAAATTATAAATGCTAAGTACCTTCAAAAAAAGGAAATCGTAAGTAAAATGAGTGAGTTGCCAGCACTTGAAATATCACTCTTACCTGGGCAGCACCTTATGACAACTCTTATGATGCCTCAAACTAATTGATACTGATGTTTATCTTTTCCATAAAAGGCCTGTCTCCCCAAACAGACTGCAAGCTCTCTCTGAAGCACCACTACAGTCTTTGAACTTCTCATAGGATACAAGACTATATACACCAAATGTGTACAGAATAATACACGTTTAAAAGAACTTAAGGATTTCATGAAGAGATCAGTGTGGAGGAGTGACCGGAATCCATTCCACGAGATCTGAGTCGGCTACTGAAGGACAACAAACCTTCGTTTGGGGAGCAGAGGATTCTTGCTAGAAATAGCCAGGCATGAAGCCAGATGAGTAGAGGAAGCCAGAACACGAAGAAACGGGTGCACAGATCTGATGAGTGAAATAGATCCAAAGTGGTAAGAATGGCCAGAAAGGGAGGAGACCAGTTAGAAAACTGTGAGAATAGAATCTTCCAGGCAAGAAGGAATTATGAAGACCTTAACTGAGATGACAGGAGTGGGGATGAAAAGAAAGAGAAAGTCCCAAGACCTAGGAGAAAGCTGGGGCTAAGCGTCACAGGGCCGCCTTGCTGGCTCAGGACTGGCCACTGGAGCAGGCAGGGCTGGATACGCCGCAAGGGCAGCAGGAAAGGATCCAGTACAGCACAAGTTTTCTAATTTGAGTGGTTAACTTAACCACTCAAAATTAAAATGCAGATTCCTGGCCCCATTCCAAAAGATTCTTTTTTTGAATCTTTTCAAAGAGATTCAAGTTGATTCAAGTTGAATCTTTCAAAAAGATTCAAGTGAAGTTGAGGCCATGAATCTGCATTTTAAAATCACTGCCAAGGATTCCTTTAAAATATTTTAAGAACCTGAGAGGAATTATGTATGGAGGAAAAGAGGTAGAACAAGGGACAACTGCCTGAGGATTCTCTGTCCGTGACTTGTGAAGTGCGACATCTCACTAGGCAACACTAACTTCAAGGATTCCCAATAATAAATTCCAGTCCCGAGAACACACAGGACACCTAACGACCATTTACAGCCACCCTAAGTCAAAAGTCCTTATTTGTCTTCTATGAGAAAATGAACTTGGGGTCTTGATATATTTTTTTTTTAAATCAATATCTATTATTTTCATTCCTCTATTACCTACTCTTTTAGAATGGTGGGGAAATGATAAAAGATACTCATGAAACGAATCCATCCCTGTTCAAAGAAAGGCTGGCTTTAAAAACTACTAAGCTAAATAACTGGGAACTACTGACCCAATCCTCAACCCAACCTGAGACAACAGGCCAGCTCAGTGATGATTTGGCAGAATTGCTGGACTGCCTTGATGTCTCAAATATTACTCTATCAAGAAAGGCACGATTTAAAAATCTGTAGTTTTCAGCCCATAATCAAATGACATTATCCAGCCAGACTACTTGTGTGGACAGGCCACAGAACACAGAAGGAAGTCGGAAGGAAGTCCCACCCAAGGAGGATCCCTCAATGTAACTACTCAGGATCCAACCTTACTGAATAACCAAACACTGTAATTCTGAACTTCTTCATAACACAGAAAGCAGGTAAAACAGAGGGCTTATAAATAGGCTATTACAATCTCTTATACTAGCCTGTCTCTAACGCAAAAGCATTTACCTTGCACCGAAACAGGGTTTTAGAAATTTCTTAAAGCAAATATTCCAAACACCCTCCTCTGGTCACAAAAAGTTAGGAGAAGTGGGGTAGGGTGGGTATTCTTTCCCAAGAGAGACTTGGGGAGCATTGTATCTATTTAAGTTACACCTATATGCCAAAGATAAAACCCACATGAGTTAAACTGGTCTTAACGAGAACTCAGGAATTTTAGCAAAGCAGTACAAGTACTAATCCTTGTTAATTCTTAGCCTGTCTTGAATAAACTGCCTTATTGAAAAGGTTCAAGTGGTCTGCAATTTTCCTCCACAATAACCATCCTAGAATAAGAGAGATCCAACTGTGAACTAAATGGAGGCAAGATTTTTTTTTTCTGTCCGTTTTCTCAATACTGTAGACTGAGGTACAAAATTTACTACACATTATATACCAGAAGCCTAAAATGAATAGAATTTAACACTTTCAGAACTAAACATGTTTGAATAAAAATAAAATGCAAAATCACACTACTATGGGCAATCCAGTATTATGATCTTAGGTGAAAAAAAATCTTACATTTAATCAACAAAGGAAAGTTTAGGAAAAAAAGATCAGAAAGCAAAACAGAGAACATATTCAAGATGACAAGTCACTACAAATTACAAAGTAAAATTTCAGTAGCAGATATATTCTTATTAACAACAATAGCTAACCCTTACCTAGTGCTGACTGTGTGTGCCAGTTACTATTCTAAGCACTTTCCATTTCACCCTCATAAGAACCCTAAGACCTAAGAAGTAGGAACTACTAATATTATTCCCATGTTACAGATAAGAAACCTGAGACACAAAGGGGTTAAATCACTTGTCCAAGATCACAAAACTAGTAGTGGTGAGTAAGGGCTCAAACTGAGAAGTCTGGTTTCAGAAGCTTTAACTACTACATTTTTCTACCTACAGAAACTAAATTGTTATACACTAAGATACTGAGATAGTAAGCACAGAAACACTTTGAAAATCAGTGTCCCATGAAACCATCAAAATTTTAATATTAAATATGGAAGCTGAATTTCTATGGATATTTAAAAGAACATTAAAGGAAAAAATAACTAGAACAATTCCAGGACCTCTGTACTTGGATCCTCATTTATGGATCTAGCTAATATTATTAGACTGAGTAGTAGAACTATCAAATGAACTGATAAACTATCCTGAAACTTTAGAAAATATGGAAAGTTCTCAAGAGAAAAAAAAACCTGAATGTCAAAACGCATACCTGCAACCCTGGTTGCTCCCAGAACAATGGGACAGACCCCCGGATTTGTATGAAGGAAGAAACACAGTCATCTAAGTACACAACCTACAGAGAAAAACAATGGGTAAAATATTTCCACAGACGAAGCTGTTACCTCTACAGCAAAAGACAAGTTTCCTAACTTCTAGTGCACGCCAGTTATATCTCATGACCAATCTCTCATATACAAACGATCCTAACAAAATATCCAATAGGCCACTAAATAAGTTGGATTCTTTTTTCAACTAGTGATAGTTCTTCTATATACATTAACCAAGAAAATAGTGACTATAGAAGCATAAGAATTACAACTTTTAAAAAGGAATTCCTTTTGAATTTCAATATTTTATACATATACCTTCAGAGTTCATTTTTTTCCTTTAGCTTTTTCTATTTTTCAAAAACTAATTTGAAGATCTGAAATGGACCGGGGGCATGGCCTGAATTTACAATTACATAGTTTCATAGTCAAAAATATTATAACTTTTCATTTTAATGGTACTATATACCTAGCTTTAAGAGTTGGGTTTGACTTAATTTCATCAAAACACACTTTTCTTAAGCTGTCTAGCTCTATAATTGAGGATTTTAAATTCAGTACTAAAACGTATGACACTGGCAATGCCATGCTGATTAGCAAAAAGTTTTGTTACTTACTTGAAGAGCCATGGCTAAATAAGTTTGTTTTTGGGAATCCTCTCTTAAGGCTAATAAGTAGCCAAGAACAACCATAAAATGACATTACAGATGTCAAAATGAGTTCTGAATCAATAAAAATCTGTTATCGTATTATTCTCTGTGCCCCTCCCCTAATACATGAATTAAGCAATACAAACATATACCTGTTCTGTTTCTACAAAATTGGCGACGTGACCGTCATCATTTGTTCCCCGGACGTTGAACCTGGTCCCAGCTCGTTCACAGCTTAGCCTGGAAACGAGGCAAGCCTTTGCCTGTTTATGAGCAGCATAAATTGTTCTGACTTCTACTCCCCCACACATGAGGCGTAATAACCAGTCATCGCAATTCACACCATAGTGCTTGAGATGCAAGTGCAAAGACTGATTCCTAACAAAAAAAGAAGTAACTGCATTAGCGTAATGAGCACTGGACGACTCACAGCGTACGTTTCAAAATGTTGCTCCTGGAACATGCACATTAAAAGGCACCAAAAATAAATCAATTCATTTACATTTACTATGGCAGGGATTGGAAGATAGGGCTATAAAATGAGATCCTTGGACATGTGATCTATGGTCCATAGAAAAGAAGCATACATTCTATGTTTTTAGAATCTGGGCCCCATTTCTGTTATGTCTTTATTCATAATGTATTTATCACTTGTTCCAAAAAAGGGTTTCATACACACATCCCCACCCTACTTTAGAAGGCTCTACTTAAGGCTTGACTTTTATAAGGCTCCATTTTAATTAATTTAAGTTTAAACAGCCAGATGGGCTAGTGGCTACCGTATTAATGCATGTCTAGAGTTTTCCACTGCTCCAAATACTTCTACATTCTAGATAACGGATGGGGCCTGGTTGCCAAACTTTTTTGGGGCAAAGAGTTTTGTTCAAACAAACACGCAGAAGCCTGGTGATCAGGAAACATAAAAGCAGAGTTGCTACGGCTAAAGCAGGGCTGAGGGGCTGGGGTCCTGCCACGCCGGCCATCTTCTCATCCTGCTGGCCGCCTCAGGGGCTCTGTCCGAACCTTATTCCTCCAACAGCAAACACGTGAAGCTCCTCACCAACCTACCACCAAAGCAAATATACTGTTGTGAAGAAAAACTTTCTATCTGGTACTTTCAGATAAAAAGGTGCCTTACAAAAGTGAAGTTTCTAGAATACTGGAGCTTGGTTCTCTGAGTTTTAAAACTACCAATCTAAGCGGAAATCTTTCTTAAGTGCTTTGCACCATCTTGTTGTCTTAAGAGGTATAAAAACAATGTCACAGCATTTTCTTGACGCCTTAGGGCCATTAATACCAAGAATACACAGCAACGCCGGCTGCAGCAGTTGTCCCCAACCCCCTCCTGTCAAGCGACAGCTGTAGGAGAGAGAAAACAGACGGTGGCCACGTGCAGTCCTGGAAAACCAGCTGCAACCCCAGCCCTTCTCACCCGCTCAGGAAAGCATACTGGAATGGCGATGAGTAGTAGGATTACTCAGGCGATAACATGAAATCCAATGACATAAGCTTCCACGCTTATTATTATCTACATTGATCTGAGGCAAAGCTCAAACTGTGACCCAGTCTGTCCAGACACCACAGCTGAGGCCCCTGTCCTAGCAGAGGTCCCCCATTTAAATAGGAGCGGGATCCGTACATTTATTCAGGTAGAGTTTCTCCCTCTGCTGTCAGTTTTCATTTTTCTTTGCAGTCAATGCCTTGCTGTTTTGATTGTTTAAATTTACACCTGACTCTCGACTGGCAGCAGCCTCAAATCTCCAATGGAGTAAAGCTGCCTGGGTTTTCGTGATAGGAAGTTGCTACTCTCTGGCTACAAAACTTACTTGGCTGTATCCTGGAAAATACTCCTACTAATAAGCTGCAAGGGTAGCACAATGAGTTCTAAGAGCTTTCGTTTTTCTATACTAAGTGAAGCTCCAGTATCCAATCCTTAGCAAAACTGTAGAAACTGTAAAACGAGCAAAACTCACCTTTGGCACTTCAGCGTCCCCTTCGCTCAGTCTGTCTCCTGCTGGACAAACCCTTCAATCTGTTATCTAAATTTGCCCCAACTCTAGCCATAATTGAATGAAAGGATACATGAATTATTCCCACTGATTAAACTTAGTGATGTTCTGGACTGCTGACCATTTAGCCAATGCATCTGCACCTGCCTGGACTTCTAATTATGGCAGAAAAACTTTTCTCTCTCAATCAAGGAAATTTTGGGTAAGAATGAGCAGGCGGGAAAAAGGTAAGGATAGCTGCCCTAAGTCCAGCTGCAACACCGTTACCTTTTGCAGAATCTTCAATGTCTCTTCCGTCAGAAAAGTGTAGGGCTGACACAAGCAGACAGGACTCCGTCCACTCGTCTGTCCCACTGACCTCCCCACTGCACCCCGTCCCCTGACTACAGTGCTCCAAAGCCCTTTTTCACTCTGCCCTCTCTGCTCCCCCATGCCACTCCTTTGGGCTGAGATACTTCCATGTGAGCTACAAGGTGACCAAGCTATTGCTCTGAAGTTAGCTTCCTGTCCTAAGGTTGTTGACTTTAAGCCCTCTGACACCCAGGGCCTTCTCCAGGACCATAATGGCAGATAGCGAAAGTGGGAGGGAAAGTATACAGGAGGAAACACCTTGAATCTGAACTACTGAGGGAGACCGAGAGCAGAGAGTCCCGGACTTTGGCCTTATAACATAAGTAAACAAATGAAATAAAATTTGTCCGTTGTGTTAAGGAAAAAAGTCAACATCGATGCTGACTGTGGACAAGAGAACAGCTATACTAGAAATCTGGTCTGCTCCAGTAAAGTGATACTAATTACAGTCATGTGGGCCCTGCCCCCATTAGTGCTTACCTACAATACAGCACACTTACGCATAATCGTGAAACATGGCACAGTTACATATTTTATTATGGTAAGTTTTATTAAGTCTTATTTTATTACAGTACTAAACTTTATCCCAGCGTACTACTTCCTCATAGTCGGTTGCTCTTGAATCAAGATCATCTACTTACAACCTTAAAATTAAAAATAATAAGGGAATGTGGGCTTAGAAAGGCAATGCTGCCAGAGACAAGACCTCAAAACTGAGAACAGTGGATGTAACACAATTGTATTACAATTAATTCGTTCCTAATTTTAAAATAAATATTTTAAATATATGTCTGAAATGGAAGGTCAGTCTAGATCAGGGGGAGTAAATGGGTTTCACGTCACATGACAACTTTAAAAAAATGACAGTGGATGCCTGCTATGCTCTGCTGAGGATACTGTAGCAGGAAAGAGCGGTGTGCTCAATGGGCAATGCCCACTGCTGCTATCTCTGGAAATAACTGTTCAACCTTCTAGGTTGCACAGCACGTGATTACAAAGGGAAAAATGTAATATGAACTCACCAGAAAAATCTATTATCGGTTGTATGTTCTTGCATGCTACGATGGGCATTAAGACTCAGATCCAAACTGACTCCAGATGCAGACCATGCGAAATAGAAGTTTCCTGAGTTCAACACTTTTCGCACTTCTGAAACGCGATCCTCATCTGAAGAATCAATTCGTAGTGATATAAATTCAGTGGAAGTAACTCGGAAAACTTCGGATTCTTGAATTTTCCCAACAGACATACATCCAGTGACGAGGACCAGATAATGTAACATAATATCACCTGCAAAAACCAAAGACTTTAATTGGATGAAAAGTCCCAATGTTTCTCAAGCTATTCAAAGTTTCTTCCGCCTTCCTTCTCGTGTCTCCATGTTTGAAAATCTGGCCTTGTGGTTATTTTAAGTTTATCATAGACATGTTTAAGTTCACAACTAGATTTTGGCAAATGTTAGGGGAAAAAATCCTTGTTTAAATACATTCAGTATAATGAAGCATTTAAACATTAACAGAATAATCTCACATTTATGAAACTGTTCCTCTACTTAATTGAAGGGTATGCAAGATTTATCAAATTAAAAAAATATATATGCGTTATCTTCCCTACCTTTCCTTTAAGACTGTTAGAAAGTTCAGACAAGACAATGAATGTGAGAGTTCTGTGTAAATAGTAAGGTTGAAAACATGGCACATAAATGTGAGCTGCTGCTGCTGCTATGTGGACAAAAAGTCCTTGGAAACAATTTATAAAGCAATTTGGCTTATAAAAAACTCAGGGATTTTTTCATCTAGTATTGACAAAAATTCTGTGCAATGGGTATGAAGGTGGAATTCAGCAGTGGTGTACTTTGTTTTTTCTGTTTGTTTGTTTTAATTCATTAATTAATCTTATTTTTGGCTGCGCTGGGTCTTTGTTGCTCCGCACAGGCTTTCTCTAATTGCGGTGAGCGGGGGCTACTCTTCGTTGCGGTGTGCGGGCTTCTCACTGCGGTGGCTTCTCTTGTTGCAGAGCACGGGCTCTAGGCACGCGGGCTTCAGTAGTTGCGGCGTGCAGGCTCCAGAGCGCAGGCTCAGTAGTTGTGGCGCACGGGCTTAGCTGCTCCGCGGCATGGGGGATTGTCCCGGACCAGGGCTCGAACCCGTGTCCCCTGCATTGGCAGGCGGATTCTTAACCACCAGCAGTGGTGTACTTTGAACGTGGGCTTTAACGTAGGCAGAAGCACCCTGCGCCTTGGCTCCTCCACTACTTATTATCCAAACCAACTTCACTGTGTTAACATAACCAACCTGAGATATCCACCCTTAGAAAATAAGATTAAAACAAATCTCACTGGACTGCGAGGATGACCCAAGACAGTATTAGCTAAGCACTAGGCACGGTACTTTACATGTGACAGATTCATAACATATGGCAAATCTCCATTTGATAGACCAGAGCTCCTCAAAGTATGCCCCATGAACCAGTTCACAGGTACCAGTTCATGGTGAGAAAAGGTGCTTCTCCTAGAACAAAAAATGACATCACTAAGTTCACCATTTGGTTTCGCTGACTTCTTTTTTTCTCCATAGTAAGAATTTATCAATGAAGGAAGCCATGTGTTGATCTGCACGATGGTGCTGGCTTCTTTTCTCATCCAGACCAATAACAAAACAGTTTATGGAACGTAACCAGTCCTTGGGCCACACTCCGAGTCACACCATTATAGAATCATAAAGGTTACTTTGCAGCCCATGGTGACACTAGGTAGCGGACACAGGCTCGACTGAGACCTTTTGAATACAAAGCAGATGTCTTTTCCACTATAAACCAGGGAAATCAGTGTGTGGTTCCCACTAAGACATCTTTTCCTAAATGCACTGAAACAAAGAAAAAGGGCAATGCCCTGATTTTCTCTTTTGACAACTGATACCAGTCTCTTAAAGTGTTCAAATAGGACGCTGTCTCTGGAACTTAAAATCACAAGAGCATGAGCATGTAGCATGCCTTTTCGGGCAAGAAGCATTATCTCAAGATTAGCTTAATTAAGGTTTAAAAGCTGTTACCACACTTATAGCTCAGATATAGAGTCTGAAATAGATAGTCTCTCTCAAATCCTTAGAATTACAAAAACAGAAATGAAAAAAATAGACCAATTATATGGACTACTTACCAAGATTTAATCGTAAAACACCTAAAAGTCCATAGGCATCTAGAACTTTGGAGTATGTACTCTTGATTGCTTCTTTTTCTGCTGATGCTATAAAAATAAATAAATAAAAGTTTTAGGGTAAGAAAAAGGACCTGAAACATCAGATTCTATTTAGCTATAAAGCCAGAGTTTCAAGCAAAAATGTCCAAATCTAAACCTGATATTCTTAACATAAATGCAACGCATAAAATATTTTTTCAAACCAGTAAATTAACAGTTTTTCCCAAAGAATTAACAAGTTACTCCAGCCCCATCTATTCCCTAATCCATCCTCTCCTAAAGATCTGAAGTACTACCTTTAACAATATTCATGTTTTGGAGGTTGCTTTTGAATTTTCTTCTCTGTTCCACTGATCTGTTCACCTACTCTAATACCAGGAACACTCTCTGTTATGATATCCCCTATAGGACAACACCCAACTCCTTAACAAAGAGTCTTCCAGAATCTGGCCTCAGCATACCCTTTCTGCTTCATTTTTCATAACTCTCCTCTCCTTCCCACCCCCTGCATCTTAGGCTCCAATCATATTAAACTATCACTATGGCCCAAGCATGGTCTTTTACATTTCTGTACCTTTGCACAGCGATCTGGCTTTCTGCCTGAAAGACTCTATACACAACCTTTGCCTCTTGGCAAAATTCTATTCACCCTATAAAAACACAAGCACAAAATCACTTTCTGGAAACCTTCCTTTACTCCTCCAGGCACAGGTCTTTCACAGAGCTCCCTCTTCACGTTGCCCAAACATTTAAAATATACTCATCGCTTGTCCCTCTCATTAGCCAGCCTGCTCCTTGAAGGCAGGAATTCTGTCCTATTCATCCTTTCATCCCTGACACTCAGAACAGTGCCTGACGCACAGAAGGCTACTAACGTTTAAATAATGAAAGCTAATGGCAGTACTTGACCACAAAGTCTAGCAGGGGGGAAATCGTCAGTCTGGCCTTTGTCTGGATTTATTTCTTCTGCTATGAAGTTAATGTTATCTGCTAATGAATATAACCCACAGATTAATTTCCCTAGGACAGGCTGTTGTGGTTATTCTATTCAGAAAAAAACAAAACAAAACAAACAAAAAAACAAATCCTGAAGCTTTAAAGGAAAATGCCTAGTTCTTAGCAAATACACTTATTAAAAATTGAACACAGAACCAAAGAAACATAAACCACAGCTAGTAACTCAATGGACGAGTACAAATACTACATTCTAAGGTCTACAAATCTGGAAAGGTATGAGCCTCTTTCTCATTCTATCCTTTCCCTTCCAGTTTTCTTCTTTACTGACTTCCCTTATCCACTCCCTACCCACAACCCACCAACTCACCTCTTAGCTGACTGGTTCACTCCTCATTTACCTCTTATCTCTTGCACTTACCCCTTTTCCCTTTCCCCATTCCTCTATGATCTGTACATGAACGATAGTATGTTCTAAATTCTAATAAATTACATTCTGATACAGAATTATAGTACATTTTTAAATTTTATTTATTTATTTATTTATGGCTGCGTTGGGTCTTCATTGCTGCGCGCGGGCTTTTCTCTAGTTGAGGCAAGCGGGGTCTATCTACTCTTTTATTTTTTATTTTTTTTTGGTGCGCGGGCCTCTCACTGCTGTGGCCTCTCCCATTGCAGAGCACAGGCTCCGGACACGCAGGCTCAGCAGCCATGGCTCACGGGCCCAGCCGCTCCGCGGCATGTGGGATCTTCCCGGACCGGGGCACGAACCCGTGTCCCCTGCATTGGCAGGTGGACTCTCAACCACTGCGCCACCAGGGAAGCCCGCGGGGTCTACTCTTCATTGCGGTGCATGGGCTTCTCATTGCGGTGGCTTCTCGTGTTGCGAAGCATGGGCTCTAGGCACACGGGCTTCAGTAGTTGTGGCCTGCAGCCTCAGCAGTTGTGGCTCGCGGGCTCTAGAGTACAGGCTCAGTAGTTGTGGCACACGGGCTTAGCTGCTCTGCGGCATGTGGGATCTTCCCAGACCAGGACTTGAACCCGTGTGTCCTGCATTGGCAGGCAGATTCTTAACCACTGCACCACCAGGGAAGTCCCTCTCTGTCGACCTTTATTGACAACAAAATGGCTATCTTCTCAGTCTACTGCTTTCCTAATATCCCATAGTACTCTGCATTAGAGCTCTTTTCCTTTGTTTTGAAGCTCTTCTCCAGGGTTCTACAGACCAGCTCACTTTCTCCGCCTGCCTCACCTCTTTTCAGACCATCTACTCTTATGCTTCTTCCTAGTTATCCCATTTCTGCCTTCGAATGAGCTGTGCTCTGCTAGCTGGCAGCACAGGCCTTATGAGACTGAAGGACTCAGTCACTCAATTAGCTGATACTGTCACAATTTTCTAGTATGTTCATTATTAGGGGTAGGTCTTTATCTTTATCAAACCACCCAGTATGAAGTTAGGGAGTGAGGAAGATTTCACCAAGCCACTAAAGTTATGGGGATTTGAATTTCATTCTGCATTCCTAGAGTTCCTATTATTATTACTGCACCATATATTTCGAGAACAGTTACTCCTAACATTCAGTGACAAGGAACACAGCTAGAAAACATCACAACATAAATTTTAATATTTTATAAAGTAAAACAGGAACTCCTTCCCCTAAATACTGCCTTGTTAAGAGTACCACATGTACAAAAGCAAACCTTAGAGAGGCTTGCTATCTCTGATGATAGAAGGCATGGCTTCCAGGGCAAATACTATTCCAGAGTTTTACAGGTTACATGTTATATGCATTTCAAATACTATCACTGGTAGAATAATGTAGACATTACTAGATGTATCTACCAGTTTAGCAGTAACCAGTTGGGTTCCAATACCAGCAGCTAGTAAGGGTTAAAAAGAAAATAATTTTTAATATTAAGTCATCACCTTCCCTTAGAAAAGAGAAAGTCATTTTATAACAAATTATCCTGCAACAAAATGTTCTCTCTCTAATAATGCATAATAATTACCTTTTCGTTAACTGTGCTCCAAACATATGAATCTATCATGTCTTTCAGGCCCAAAGAAGACCCATCTATTAGACTGTCACCTGATACAAACATGCAGACAAATGTCATGTTGCCTGGTTATTTGTGCTTTTGTATTATATTCTGAGGCTCAAGAAACAGGACACATTTAAACACACAATTTAAACTAAAGTGCATATTCTTAGATAAAAGTATGCTAAAAGAAAAAAAAAAAGATTCAAAGAATAGATGAGATTTCATCTTCCCTGCCAGGAATTTTTTTGGTTTCCCCTCAAAATATTAAATGAAAAATTTTAATGATTTTTTTAGAGTGACGAATATTATTTTAGCTGAGGTACTTGTATATTGTTTCTGTGATGATCAAGACAGTAGCTAACTAGTTACTGGGCTAGGTATTTTTCATGTGTTATTCAATTTCCACAAGCACCCCATGAGCAGAATTGCGACTACTTCCACTTGACATGAGGAAACAGGCTTAGAGAGATTACTGATTTGCTACTAACCTGTTTAAGCTTAAACAGAGTCAGAGAATGCAGCTTCATGAGGGAAGGGGCTTTGTCTAGCTCACCGTCCTATCCCCGGTGACCTAGCTCAGTGCCTGGCACCCAGGAGGGGTTCGGTAATTTATGTTCAATGAACTGGTGAATGCAATTTCAGAGCCATACGAACGTTTAACTCCAGACACTTCCAATTTCATAAAAGAAAACTGAGTGTTTTCTTCTGAAATATTTTTAACCTAAAGGACTGCAGAGGATTACCTATTTTTCCATTTACGCTTCAAAGGTCTGGGGTGGGTGGAAGGAGGTCCTTTGCAGGCTGTGAGAGTCTAGGTGGAGTAAGAAGGGTGGCCCTGTTCATGGAGTTGAAGCCAGAGGTGGGGAAAGAAAGCATCCACTTGGGGGGAGGAGCAGCCGGGCAGGAGATGCTGAAGTCTGAGTGAGGAGGGTGGTGTCCATCCAGAGACAGTAGGAGTGGCCTGGCACGGGATGAGAAGGCAGGGTGCACTGGAGGGAGCCCCAGGCAGGGTGCTGGAGCCCCACTGGGGTGAAGAAGGCAGCCACGCGGTGGAGGAGGCTGCAGGGGCAACAGGAGAGTGGTTATGCACAGGGGAATGATCAAAGACCTCAGGAGTAGGCTTCTCACTGTCAGAGAAGGGAATTGCAAACATGGAAAGAGAGAAAACTAGAAAGGACACTGCAGTGCTGATCAGAATTGGAGTTACCAGTATGAACTCACGGTTTTCTAGTGAGACAGACTGACAGAGATATAAATGGGTGGGTATAACTATGTATGCATATCATATACACTTATATGTTCTCCTTAGCTCTAGCCATTGACAGGACCACGACCAGCAATACTCCAATAACAAACAGCACACCTAGCACCCAGACCTTGCCTTCTAATACCATTCTCCACTAAAAGGAACTAGGACTCCTCGGAGAAACAGCTAATTCCAGGGGAAGGGCAGGGACAAGATGAGCCTATAACATGTTTCTGCACCAGGAAGTAAGGGAGTGTTCAAAGAATGATGGTGGCATGTTACAAAAATGCGGAAGCTGGCTTAAAGGGGCTTCTTTTACTGGTGAAATCTGGGACAATTTGAGCATCAAAATAAATTATAAGAGTAACAGATTACAACCCACTGAATAAACCCATAAACTGAAAGTTTGAAGAGCAATGGGACCATACATAATCTCAAAGTACCTCACCTCCAAACACTTATTAATTATAAAGGAAAAAAGAGCCAGCCAGAGACACCTGGCAGACACCACCTTAACCCAAGTAATCCAAGTGAACACCAACAGTAATGGGACAAGTCAAGATTGTGTCAACTGACAGGATACAATGAAAAGAACGCAGCAGCACTTCTGTAATATTCCTGCCAAGATAACCTCAATCTGAGCATAAGGAACCATAAGACAAACCCAGAGTGAGGGACATTCTACAAAACAATGAAGATGGCCTTCATCTTCAAAAGTTTTATGGTCATAAACGTCAAAGACTGAGAAACTTTTCCGCATTTAAGGAGACTAAAGAGACATGATAACTAAATAAAATGCACAAAATTCAACTGGATCTTTTTTCTACGAAAGACATTGTTGGGACAATTGATGAACTTAAATGGAGTCTGAGGATTAGACAACAGTAAGGTACCAATGTTAATTTTTTGATGATTATATTGTAGTTATGTAGGTGAATACCGGAAATATGTAATAAAGTATTTGGGGGTGACAGGGTAACTTGTTGGCAACTTAGTAGTCTTAAATAGTTCAGAAAAGTTCTTTTGTACTGAACTTCAACTTTTCCATATATTTGAAATTATTTAAAAATTAAAAAAATTTTTCTTAATGTAGCCAGCAAAAATAACTTTGAAAATACATGTGCATATGCCTAAGTTATGAAGCTTTTTTCTCTAAATGGCATGAAGATAAACTCTTACAATACCATTTTATTCCCTCCCCATATATATTTTTTTAATTGGGGGAAAAAGATTCCCTTCTTTTGTGAAACTCCATGAAATCCAGAGAAATACATGATTAGGAGGGATCCAATTAAATTATTGTCCCATTTCTCTGGTAACTTAATTCTAGAAAATAATTTGAGATTCCTCCACTATAAAAAGATTACTTAAAATAAGAAAGCCATGGGGAAAAAAAAAAAAAAAAAAGAAAGCCATGGGACTTCCCTGGTGGCACAGTGGTTAAGAATCCACCTGCCAATGCAGGGACACAGGTTCGAGTCCCGGTCTGGGATGATCCCACATGCCGTGGAGCAACTAAGCCCGTGCGCCACGACTGAGCCTGCGCTCTAGAGCCCGCGAGCCACAACTACTGAAGCCCACGCGCCTAGAGCCTGTGCTCCACAACAAAGACAAGCCACCACAATGAGAAGCCAAGGCACCGCAATGAAGAGAAGCCCGGCCCCCCCGGCTCACCGCAACTAGAGAAAGCCCGCGTGCAGCAACCAAGACCCAACACAGCCAAAAATAAATAAATTAATTTAAAAAAAGAAAGAAAGCCATAACACTTTAAAATAATGTGTATAACCTTTAGATAAAACACAGCATTTGTAACGACTTTACTCAATCCATCCCCATCTTTCTTCTTCCCTTAATACTCTCCCCTTGCATCCCAGGCCTTAGCCAAAATGAGTAACGTGTTCCCCTCCTACAGGCTCCATGTTCTTTCCCCTCCCTCCCCTCTTTCGCTGTTCACCACGTTCTTCCCACCCCGAATACTTGTTAGCCATCTTTGTGTTTCCAAATATTACCCATCTTTCAATACCTAACAAAAAATGCCGCTTTCTTCCTGAAGTTTCCTCTGATTACTCTGGCTGGAAGGAAATCTCTTTCTTCTCTTTACTTTATGCCACAGACACTTGTCTACTAGTAGCAATAGAAACTAAGTCTTATTTCTTTATATCTCAACATGATGCCCACCTAACACAGTGACTCTAAACACTGCAGCTATTGACTAAGTATTCATCTAATAGACAAAAATAAATTGAGAGATTTTGGCACAAAAGGGAATGTTTCGTAAGTTTTAAAATAATACATAAGGGGAATTCCCTGGCAATCCAGTGGTTAGGACTCTGTGCTTTCACTGCAGGGGGCCTGGGTTCAATCCCTGGTTCAGGAACTAAGATCCCACAAGCCGCGCAGCGCAGCCAAAAATAGTAGTGATAATAATTTTTTTTTTAAATAAAAAAAATTTGGGCTTCCCTGGTGGCGCAGTGGTTGGGAGTCCGCCTGCCGATGCAGGGGATGCGGGTTCGTGTCCCGGTCCGGGAGGATCCCACGTGCTGCGGAGCGGCTGGGCCCGTGAGCCATGGCCGCTGGGCCTGCGCGTCCGGAGCCTGTGCTCCGCAACGGAAGAGGCCACAACAGTGAGAGGCCCGCGTACCGAAAAAAAAAAAAATTTAAAAATTTTAAAAAAAATTTAAAAAAAAAACTGAAAAATAAATAATTAAATAAATAATGCATAAAAAGATAAACATTTTATCTTACCATTGACAGCATTTGAATGCCTTCATTATTGAAGTTTAACAGTGACGTCATGTCTGTCGTGGGGTGTGAAGGTGAGGATGGGAAAATGGGCACTGTTAAATGACTGCTAACCAGGGTGTAAGCTGTGGAGTGTATAAAATGGCAGGGGGTGTGGAGAGCTCAGAGGAAACAACGAGCAGAAATGAAAGTTCAGGAAACGTGGTGATACGGAAGTTCAGGCCACTCACTCTCTTGTTAGTGCTGTCTTTCCAGGTTATCTACTACGCTTTCCATGAGGGCAACAGAGTGCTTTTTGAAAGAGAAGTGGGTTTTTTTTCCTCCTTTTCATGTTGTTATTAAACAAACGAAACGCTAGGAAAAACAAACCTTTCTTTTTACAAGTGACTGATTTCTAACCACAGGTAGGTAGGAATAGCCAAGAAGCCCATTGTTTTAGGAGTCATTCTAAGCTGATCAAGATCTTGTGCAGTTCAGCTGAGGTAAGGAGGGCCACATGTCTTCAGCTCATTTGTTAAGCCCGGAAGGTAAGACAGAGCCTGGCTTCTGAAGTTACTGCTGTGACACCTCAGGCAACAACAGTAACTAACCTCCTCCTTATTTTCCTTATTTTAACTGGAAAAACTTTTCTTCTCATGTCACATTCAACACTATCTTTCATTCGTGCTTTAAATCTTAGTCATCAATCTAGTGCAAATGTGCATTTCCTGAGAACACAGAGCTATCTTAAGCATAAATTTATAATTATAGCTATATTTTTAACATATTCTCACGTCATTAGAACTGATCATCTGAAGGGCCTCTGAATCTACTCCTAGTGAATATATGAATATGAATCAGGTCATAGAAAAGAATTTAAAGCAAAATAAAATATGTGCCATAAACATTTATTCTCAAAAAATATTTATGGATGAAATTAAATGATGTCCAGGGTTTACTTCAAAATAAACAGTGGTGGCGGTGGGGGGGGGGGAAATAGCAGATAAGGGATATAGATAAACACAAGCGTCTGTGATTGGACTTCCTGGTGGTGCAGTGGTTAAGAATCCGCCTGTCAATGCAGGGGACACGGGTTTGAGCCCTGGTCCGGGAAGATCCCACATGCCGAGGAGCAACTAAGCCCGTGTGCCACAACTACTGAGCCTGCGCTCTAGAGCCCGCAAGCCACAACTACTGAGCCCGCACGCCACAACTACTGAAGCCCGCGCACGTAGAGCCCGTGCTCTTCAGCAAGAGAAGCCACCGCAATGAGAAGCCCACGCACCGCAACGAAGGGTAGCCCCTGCTCACTGCAACTAGAGAAAGCCTGCGTGCAGCAACGAAGACCCAACACAGCCATAAATAAATAAATAAATACATAAATATATTTTAAAAAGTGTCTGTGATAATCGCTGAGGTTGGCTGGCAGATACATGGGAATCAACGACACTATTCTCTCTTCTTTGATGTCTGTTTGATACTTCCCCAGATAAAATTTATTCTGACAGCATTCTTTGGTATCCTGGATAAATTCAGAGAGGAGAGAAGACAAGATAACCTGGCCAGTCAGTGGGAGAGGACAGGCTACTGGATTCTAAGTGATCCGAGAGGTATTTTCCTCCAAGTAGGCAAAAGTTCAATGGGCACTAGGACTTTTATAAACTTGAAAGGGAGCAATAAGTTCTACAGCCTTGAGAATGGCCCCATGGCCTGCTCTTCCCAAGTCTATCATATATTCATCAAATAACAGATATATAACAAATTGGGAAAGAAGCAGACTCGGCAATTATAGAATGGAGAGCCCAGGAAGGGTAAATATTGCTAATACTCTGTCACAAATGTTTTCCTTACATTCATCCTAAATAAATTAGCTTTCATATCCTCCTGTCAAACTTGTAGCTGGAAAATCATAAGCTTACCTTTACCTGTCATCACAGAAGTAGTTAAGAAGCCTTTAAAACTACGTAAAGCCACAAGCTAGTGATATCCCACAGCTTAATACAGATAACTTATTCATTATTTTAGCTCTGTGCCTGTTTCAGAGTTTTTTAACTGAACAAATTCATGACTGAAGGCAGCCCTAATCTACGTCTCCTATTTAAACTACAGGAAAGTAATAAAAATAGAAGGTATAGAGATTATCTGTTTATAGACTACAGAAAACACTCAGAGTATAAATATATCAATTGTTCTCTATCAAAATTTAACATACCTATTGTTCTCTATCACATTACTCAACACCTTTTTTTGCTGGACTGGCTTATTTTATAGCACTCTGTCATATGACACAGCTGGCATTACTCAGCATTGCTGGTGTTACACCCGCCCTTCTCAAATGAAAAGTTAAGGCAATTAAGAAACATAAGATCAGGCTACAGAAATTCAGATGAAAACATAATCATATACCTATGTCTTGATTCTCATGAGTTGTGTCTCTAAAATACAGGCTTATTAAACATAGGATAATTGCAACACGATGGTCACATCTGCCTTGCTAACTCTACCATCTGAATGGAAAGAAATAAAATTAACTTATTATCTAAGACATTCAGATAAATAAAAAGTCATTTCTCTAAAAACCTAAATGGTATTTTGAAGATTAAATTTAAATGTAGATTTCTCTAACTTCTGATGAATTAACAATATTTCAAACTAAATAATTACGCTACCCACTGAAGGTCCTGCCATCCAAGGTCAACATTCTGCTGTGGCTCAAACCTTCCAGGTGGGAACAGACTGTCTTTCCTTAGCTGATGATACAGAAGACCAAGCTGAAGAAAGCCAGTAAGAATATGAAAACAGGATTACAAATTAGCACGACCTTCCTAGAAACACAATTTGCCTGTGGTTGCATGCACCGCAGTTTGTGGCCGGCTTATTTGCATGCAGGTACCACTCTGGTGTGGAAGCAGAGAGCCTCTAGTCAGAGGATCCTTGAGATCATGCAGTCCAAGCTACTCATTTTCAGAAGAAAATGACTAGGTGATTCGTCCAAGATCATATAACCAGCTGGTGGTAAAGACTCTTTCCATTTCATCACACATAAAGAGAAAATTATTTTAAAGGAAAAAGGTTTTCTTTGTATTAGTAAATAACTAAAATTCCAGCTGAAAGATACTCAGCTATCCAAATTAGTGTTCTATATAAACTGCACATCCCAATCTTGGCAACATTTCAAAATAAAAATAACCTTTCACTCATTTGTTCAACAAGTATTTACTGAATGCCTACCATACACCAGGATCCTGGCAAAGTTCTAGGAATAAAAAAAAGTCGGTGCCCCAATACCTTCCACTGGGAAGACAGGCATTACATAATCATATACCTGCAAAATTATGAATTATACTAAGTACAGTGATGGAGTTCCCACAGACTGCAACAGGAGGACCGAATCTAAAATTGTTTGTGGGGGACGGTGGTGGTTAGAATAGGCCTGGCTGCCTGCAGAAGTGACCTTTAAGTTGAAACCTGAAGAATAAACAGGAAGTTAGCCAAATTAAGAGTGCAGGTAAAAGTGTTCCAGACAACATCCACATGCCCTACGAGCAGAAATTCCATTCCTAAGAAAATATCCAACAGAAATATGTATGTATGTGCACCAAAAGACATGTAAAAGGATATTCATACTAGTGTCACTTATAATAGGAAAAATTGGAAAGAAAGCAAATGTCAACAGAATAGTGGAATATTCATACAATGGAATACTACAAAGCAATAAAAATGAATAAACTACTGCTATACGCTACAACATGCATGATCTCCCATATTTAACACGGAATGAAAGAAGCTGGGCACAACAGAATACATATTGAATGATTCCATTTATGTTAAGTTGAAAACCAGATAAAACTAATCTATGAGTTAAGAAGTCAGGACAGTGATTATCTTTGCAGATCATGATGGAGATAATTGGAAAGGAACATGAGAGAATCTTCTGGAGAGCCAGCAATAACGTTCTATTCTCGACCTGGTAGTGGTAACATGAATATGTTCACTCTGTAATAAGTCATCAAGTCGAACATTTATCGTTTATATACTTTTCCATGTGTGCAAACAAGTTTATCTTTAAAAATAAAATCCTGAGCAGAAGGAACAGCTTTTGTGAAGACCCTGAGATCAGAAAGAATTTGATACATTCAGAACTAAAAAAAAAAAAGGGCCAATGTGGCTGGAACACAGAAACCAACAGACAGTACAGTGTAAGACTGAAGAGGGAGACGGACTCGATTTTACTGCAGGTCATTTTAAAGAGTTTGGATTTTAAGTTCAGTGACCAACCCCTGAAGGGTATTAAGCAGGGGAATAATAAGATCTAAACTGTGTATTTAAGAACACTGGAGAGTGGGTGGGGGAGTGGAAGCAGGGAGACCATTTAAGGAGGCTATTATAATGGTCCATGAAAGAGACTGCAGTGGCTTGACTGGTGTAGAACCAGCTGAAACGGTGAACTGCGTGGATTCTCAATGAAATTAGGAGGTTGAGCTGACTGTACTTGGTAATGGAATGAATGTGTGAAATGAGAGAGAAGGAGGTGTAGAGGGTGATTCTTAAGTTCTGGTTAAAGCAGCTAGGTGGATGGAGAGCAATCCCTTGAGATAAGGAAGACTGAAGGAGAGCAGATTTGAAGGAATGCAGTGGTCAAGGTGACCATCGACCCAGTACCTGTGCCCACCCTCCCTTACTACATAGCCATGGTACAGGTGGGGTTTTATGGGAACTCAAACAATCACAGAAATTTCTACCTTCTTTTGCCAATCATCTGCCCAACCCAAGTAGCACCTGATATCCCTGCAGCCACGGCAGTTGGTTCAGGAATGGACACAAAACTCAAACAAGGGGGAGGGCATTTTCATTTTGTAGGTTCTAACCCATTTTCTCAGTTTGAAAAAAAATTGGATCTCAACTGTGCCATCCAAAATAAATAATTATTCTACCCAGCTCTGTATCAGTCCCACACAGCTTTGCAACTTCTACAAATCTGATAACGACCTTTCTACCCTATTCTCCAAGAAAATAATCAAATTGTGAAACAAGATAGGCCAAAGTCACATCCCCAACATTGACTAAGACAGACCACTAATGAGCACTAATGTACAACCAGCTAGGAATTTACTTAATAATAAGATTCAGGACTTCCCTGATGGTCCAGTGGTTGAGACTCCGTGCTCCCAATGCAGGGTTCCTGGGTTCAATCCCTGGTCAGGGAACTAGATCCCACATGCATGCCACAACTGAAAGATCCGCATGCCGCAACGAAGAGCCCGTGTGCCGCAACTAAGACCCAGCACAGCCAAATAAATGAATAAAATATATTTTTTTTAATTTAAAAAATAAAATAAATAACAAATAATAAGATTCATCCTGCCTATACTTCGAACATGGTCCACAGGATATTAAAAGGCTGTTTATCTACCTTTCAGTAAGGTATTCAACAGACAACAGCAATCCTACGGTCGACTAGTGAACAAAATGAAACATAACCCATAATAAATATTTATTGCGAAGACCTAGTTTATATAAGCAAGCAAACTTTATAAAGTTATGTAAGAAGACTATAATAAAAGGGAAGAAGAGAGTATTTTAATAACATTCAATACGTTTTAGTTAATAATTTAATAAGAAGTATTTTGTTTTTTATTTTTTCTTTTAACTGACTAAGTTATCTTAAAATCATCCAGGAGTATAAAGAGCGCATAAATTCTTTCAGCCTGAACTGAGGGAGTAATTAAATACGTGTCCAGTTGACCACGAAGAGTTAATGCGTATCTCCAAATGCCAAATGTACTCACAGTAATTTGATTAGTTCATTAGCTATGAAATGCACTCCAATGTGAACGCATTGCTTATATTGTGTAACATTACAGAGGAATAACAATGGCTTTCACTTGCGAAATCTATTTTAGTGGAAAAAGATAAACACAAATTCTTATTAACAACCATTAAAAAACTCAAGCAAATTTAAACTGTCACCAGTAAAAACATGACATGCAAGTTTTAAATATATACCTCCTTTCGGCACTCTGCTTACAAGACTAACCCCAACTGCACTGATCTGTTCCACTCTTTCTACCTCTTTCAAGCTTAAGTTAAAACATAACTAAGTAACAAAATGTCACTGATTCAGACTTTACAACCTCAAAATTTCTGAATGTACTGGCGCTAGATGCAAAGAAAAGCAATACTATTTAAATTGCTACTCATATAACTGGCTCATTTTGTTTAGCTTCTGAACATCTGAAAGTCTTTACATCATCTTTGTTTGTGACTGGGTACAGAATTCTAGGTGGACAGTTTCAGGGCTGTTTTTTGTTTTTTTTTTTCCATTTCAGTAAAGATCTAGCTCTATGTAAAAAAAAATAAAAATAAAAAAAATAAAGATCTAGCTCTTTCTCATCTGGCTTGGACTGTTTCTGAAGAAGTCCATCATGATTTGTTTCTTCCTTCTTCTACATGTGTATCATTTTTTTTTTTTTTCTTTCCTGGGCTGTTTTTAGGATTTTTCTCTGCGTCACCGTTTTAAGCAATTTGATCACATATTTCGGTGTAGTTCTTTCTCTTCATGGTTCTTCTGCTTGGGGTTCATTTAGCTTCTTGGATCCATGGATTTATAGTTTTCATCGATTTTGGAAACTTGTCAGCCATTATTTCTTCAAATATTTTCCTGCTCCACCCCCTTCCTTCTAGGATTCCAACTGCACATATATATGGGGCCACTTGAAGTTGTCCCACTGCCCTCTGATGCTCTGTTTATCTATTTTAGTCTGCTTTCCTGTGCTTCATTTTGGGTTGTTTCTATTATTTTGTCTTCAAATTCACCACTCATTTATCCTGCAGAGTCTAATCTATTAATCCCCATCAGTGTATTTTTTTCATTTCAGACATTGTTTTTTTCAATTCTGGAAGTTTGATTTGGGCCTTTACATTTTTCATGTCTCTCCTTAACATGCTCATTCTTTCCTGTGTTCCTGAGCATATGGACTATATTTATAATAGCTGTTTTAATGTTCTTATTAATTTGAGCATCTGTTTCTACAGATTGACTTTTCTCCTCATTACAGGGTATATCTTCCTGCTTCGTTTCATGCATGGTAATTTTTAATTGAACGCCAGACATTGTGAAATTGACAGGGTTGAATGCTGGATATATGTATATACATTCTGTATTCCTATAAACAGTCTTAATCTTTATTCTGGGATACAGTTGAGTTATTTGGAAATTATCTGGAAACAGTTTGACCCCTTTGGGTCTTGCTTTGAAGCTCTGTCATGCAGGACCAGAGCAGCATGTGGTCTAGAGCTACTTGGCTCCACTACTGAAGTAATATACCCTTCTCTGAGTGTTCAACCCAATCCCCCAAGTATTACCAGTTTTCTCCATTCTGGCTGTTTGGAGCATGAACTATTCCCAGCCCTGAGCTCCAGGAATTTTTCTGCCTGCTCCTCTTTGGTGGTTCTTTCCTGCCTTGATAGCTTCCACTGGCACCAATCAGAACTCAGCTGATGCCTCAAGTGGAATCCGCTACACATCTCAGGAGCTCTGTGCAGTTATACCTTTTCTGGTACTTAGTCCTGAGAATTCTAGATGCTCGCGTTTCGCCGAAGCCCCTACTCTATCTCCTCAACTCAGGGAGACTGTCAGGCTTTGTCTGGGTTGACCCTGCTGCTGCTGTAGCCTGGAAGCTCTCAAGGCAGCGACTGCAAGGCTCCCCTCATTTGTTTCCCTTCTCTTAGGGATCAGTGTCTTGTGCTGTCTATTGTTCAAGAGCTGAAAATTGTTTCACATTTTTTTGTTCGTTTTTTTGTTGTTGTTATTTAAGGTGGGAGGGCAAATACAGATCCTGTTACACCATCATGCTCAGAAGCAAGTATCCTGCTACATTCCTGGCCTAGTTATATTTTAAGGACATTTTAGAACATCTGAGAGACCTGAAATCATATAATAAGAAGTCACATAACAAGGCTTTACTGTTCAGTGAGAGAGAAATTTTTTGCCTTCACTTTTATTTCCTCATAGCACACTTAAGTGGTAAAGAAATGAAGGCACTTAGGAACGACTACTGGCCCTATGTTAGCAGGCTAATCCTGCTGCCCAGGATAGAGAAGTAAGGTTGATTTTTTTTTAAGTGTTGATATTTAAGTTGCTATTTATTTTCTTTTCTATTAAATATGAACATTCCAAAAATTATTTACAAAAAGAAAATGAATTTTTGCAACCCTAACATAAAGTGATATATAACAAGTCTAAATTTCATTTTTCTGCACAGAAAAAGTCAACTATAAAAAAGGCACTTCTGGGCTTCCCTGGTGGCGCAGTGGTTGAGAGTCCGCCTGCCGATGCAGGGGACACGGGTTCGTGCCCCGGTCCGGGAAGATCCCACGTGCCGCGGAGCGGCTGGGCCCGTGAGCCATGGCCGCTGAGCCTGCGCGTCCGGAGCCTGTGCTCCGCAACAGGAGAGGCCACAACAGTGAGAGGCCCACGTACCGCAGGAAAAAAAAAAAAAAAATTCTTAAAAAAAAAAAAGGCACTTCCTTCCTCAACTTGAAATTTTTTCTTAAAAAGGGATAAGATACTGCAACTTATCTAAATGGCAATCGTGCTGACTAGTAGCATTTGGCAATTAAAAAAACAAACAAAAAACTATGCACACTGCTTGTCATCACCACCTACTACACTCATCCAAAATTCTAAAACCTGACATTTAACTTGGCCTGGCAAAGTTAAAACGTAAAGTTTCTAATTACCTAACGCTAAATCAAACCATGTTTCCCTCTTAGATATTAACAGTTTGTAGGTAAAAACACAGCAAGTTTAACACTTCCCTCATTAGAAAATGCTTACCATTTCACTCTAAAGTCTACTGGCATTCTTTTCTTTTTGCTCTTCATTCCTCAACCCCCCCAAATAATAACCACCACCCTAACAAAAGTATAAATAATAATTACAGCGAAAAGGCAAATGGTAAGACTATGTCATTAGACAAGTTATTTAATCTCTCCAAGCCTCAGTTTCCACATCTGCGAAATGTGGATAAAAGTACAACCCACAGAATTAAATGAAATAAAGCATGTCTAATGCCAGTCTAAACTGTATGCTGAGATGGTCTGGGACACTTCAGCAAACTCTCAGGAGAGATGAGGGATATTTTAAATGGAAAGAAACACGGAGATATTCAACACATGCTGGACACTGCCCAAACTATTAGCTTGGGGTAGTTCAGAGTTTTAACATTTGATTGCAGTATGTTCCTTTATGACATCAGACATCATATCTTAGTGAAGCTGGGTTTTCAGTGGTTGCTGCGATTAAAAAAAAACAAGTACTGCTCCAGAATCAACGTGGAACAGGCAATGAGGGTGGTGCTTTTCAATCTGGTGCCAAGGTCTGGAAAGCTGTTCAGTGCTCGACAGGCATTCCCATACCGTAAATAAAGAACTGTGGCTATTTATGAAGGAAATAAATTATTTTCAATTTCTTTGCAATATTTTTTCCAAACAGCTACTAAAGGTTGTTAGGACATAAATATTTATTGTTTGGACCTAACTATTTAATGAACAGAACGGTGGCTTACGGGTGCTGTTAAAAACTTAATAAGACCCCAAGGATGCCATAAAACGAGAAAGCTTATAGGCCCCTCTGGCTTAATGTTGTGACTAGCAGAGTAACTTCCAGTGAATAGCAAGTATGACTCCTTTGCCGTGTACAGTTTCATAGAAAAGGCAAGACACTTCACATTCTGTGACAAAGAGCTCCAGAATTTTATCCCTCTGTTTTACAGCTCAGGTTTCCATGATAAAAGAAAACAAATTAGGTAGACAAAGACACTTAGACGGACAATGTGGGGTAAAACCAGGTCCAGAGTTAAAGCCTGAAGATAATCTTACCACTAGACAGATAAACGCAATTAATCCTTCCTACCGTAGCAGTATGTGACACCCAAAGGAACGAAAGCTCTCATTTTAAGAGTTAGGAATTTACATCAACACCGTACATCGCCGTCTTTTAAACAGGTGATCCATAACTTCACAATATTTAATTTACACACTACTGTAACTCTATGCAACTTCTGAAGACAGGTTAAGGGGCACAAGAAACTGTTTAGAGCAAGTAAGTCATTTGGTCCAATATTATTTTAATGTAATGGTTATTTGCTCCCTCCCTTTTATGTGACGACATACTATGACATACAACACATGCACAATCATTCACTTATGAACAAACGAGTAAGACGCCGCTCAGACTAACATTTGTATACCCAGAGGGTCAACCAACCACACACAACTAGTAAGGCTATGATACAGCTATGCAGCATAAATGGGCAACACTGCGGATCCTAAAAGTGAGCACCATATATACATGTGAATATTAAAAAACCACTGAAAATCAAACACATGTGGGTTAGTTAAAAGGCGCCATTCCAAGGCTATACATAATCACAGGAAAAAGTATTTACATTACTTGGAAAACAGCTGCAACAAAGAGTTTATTGCCAATGCCCTTTATAAACTCCTCTCTTACGTTTAATACAGATGTTACGCTCACTATCTATGTGACCCGCACATCATCCTCCATTTCCGATGTGCTGACCTTCCCTTTACTCCATCTTCTATTTAGGATACAATTATAAAGCGAATTATTTACCTTTACTAAAGCATGAGATGGGTTGCAAAATAATGAGATAGCCTGTGAATTTAAAGCATGTATCTGTCTGACTGGCTACTTGTCCGTCCCTTGTGATGGTCTTTTCATGTGTCTAGCTGTACAAAGTGGAGGAAAACTGAACTCAACACAAAACTGACAGATGTCTTCCTTTATCTCTTAAAAAATTAGTTTCGGGCTTCCCTGGTGGCGCAGTGGTTGAGAATCCACCTGCCAATGCAGGGGACACGGGTTCGAGCCCTGGTCTGGGAAGATCCCACATGCTGCGGAGCAACTAGGCCCGTGAGCCACAACTACTGAGCCTGCGTGTCTGGAGCCTGTGCTCCGCAACAAGAGAGGCCACGATAGTGAGTGGCCCCTGCTTGCCACAACTGGAGAAAGCCCTCGCGCAGAAACGAAGACCCAACGCAGCCAAAAATAAATGAACTTAAAAAAAAAATTAGTTTCCAAGAAGAAGGGTGTAGTGTTACAACTTGCTGACCATCACTCTTGTGCTTATGCTGGTTCAGACGCAGTATACCAGTCACAGAGAGTCCACTTGCTACACTGAGTCACTGCTCCACAGACATCAAATTTTTGGTTCAACTGAACATTTTTCTGGACTAGTAATTTTCAAAAATGAGTAACACTGAAAATGGGCATGTGACTAAAAAACATATTAACTATTATCTAAGAACGTTTCAGAAGGTTTTTTTAATTTTTATTTTGTTATTATTTTTTTTTTCACTTTTGGCCGTGCCTCGAGGCATGTGGGATCTTAGTTCCCCAACCAGGGATCAAACCCGTGCCCCATGCAGTGGAAGTGTGGAGTCTTAACCACTGGACTGCCAGGGAAGTCCAAAGGTTTCTTTAAATAAATAAATGCAATGAAAGAAATCGATAAAATTTTCCATCTCAAGAAAAGTAATTTTAAAACAAACTGTTAACAGTACTTATGGTAGTTATGAAGAACATTCATCACACACATTTTAATTGGCATTTCAGAAAAACCTTAATGATGTGGTTAATAGTTATTTCCAAGAGAATTTTTCAGTAACAAATCCAAACAATGTGTAACGTATGTGTTTCACATCAGCAGTTCGGTCAAACAGCAATTCTTTAAAAGACAGAAAATAAATTTTATTATGAAAAGGTACCACACTTTCAAACACAGAATACTGCACTACAAACACAGAATACTATAATCTACATTAGGTTAGTCTTCCCCCCATGCCATTTATTTAATAATCATTTATTCTGCAATATGAGTAAGACACTGAACTAAGCACTAGGGATACAAAGATTACTGAGACCTGGGCCTTTTCCTCAATGAGTGAAGCATCCAGATGCAGAAACCTGAACACAGTTCCACGTTCTGTGAAAAGCACTAGACTAAAAGTGCTATGGGAACATCAGCACTTGGTTCAGGCTGAGGGTTTCAAGGAAACTCATTACGGACCCCACAGTAGACAGTAACAGCACTGAAATTCTGGAAACATGGTTATTTTGGATAGCGTCTGTGAGCCAAAAAAGTTATGCCATAATCTATCATAGAGAGGCCTATATAAGCCATGCTCAGAAATGGTCATCCCAATCTAATTATATCAGAATCTCTGTGGGGCTGGAGCCCAGGCATCAGTATTTGTAAAAACCTTCCCAGGGAATTATAATGTGCACACAGGGCTGAAAATCACTGATTCATTGATTGATTAAGTCGTAGCATCATGACTGATTTAACATCTTTATCAACATTAAGACAGAATTCTAAGGCTTGATTAATTAGTGGATACTTGGGTCCTAAGAGGACCCATGAGCTGAGTTTATTTTCACTTGCACCCTATTTTTTAATATGTGCTAATAATAGGAAAAATGATATTTCATATTGGTTATCTCATGACACTTCTGGCCTAAGCCAAGAAAATTAAGTGACTGTCAGTCCTTAACGATATGTATTGCCTAAGATGCCTAATTGTTTAAACTTTAAACCCAGGCAACTGAAGCCTGTAGAAGTCACAAACTTTGGGTACGTGAAACTGAGTCCTGCTAGGGTCACTCTCACCATGTACGTTCAAGAAAAACACCTGCATACAAGCATGCAGAGAACAACAAAAGCAGCATATAAAAAGCATTCATCTTGTGATACAGACTAAGTTCCACAAAATGAAGGGAAGGAAGAGACAAGAGTGAGCTGGAGGGGCAGATTCTCATTAAGGAAGAAGACTCAAGCTGGAACTGACAGGCTTCGACTGGAAAGGCAGAAAAAAGCATTCTAGCAGTCTTGGAGGAAGAGGGACAGCACGATGACGGTTGGAAAAAGCACACTACTTTGGGAGAGCACTGAGGAAACACCAGTCTCCCTCAAAGGAGATCAACACTGAACCAACAGGGTGGCACCAAATGATGGCAGGCCTTGATTGACAGGCTGAGGAGTCTGAACTTAATCTTATTGAAAAATAGGGTTACATTTGGGTTTACTATCAAAAATGATTTTAGGAGATTCTTCTGGTAGATTAATATGCAAGATGCATCGAAATTCAAAGGTCTGAGATTGGTGAAGATAAACAGAACACCTCAGTATTTTACAAGCACAGCCCCCTGAATACAACAGGCACTGACAAAATGTGAAGGTTTTAAAAATGAACATTCTACAGCACAAAAAATACACACCTTGGTATCATTCTGACCTGAATGTCAAATTAATTTTACATGTCAAGTAAGTTATAAAAAGGTCTGTTAGCTCTTAAATATTAATGTTTTAAATATGAAAGTTTACAGTAGAAAAGCTACTGACATAGAAAAGCTAATTAGTAGAAAAGCTAATGACATACTCAAGAGATTATATATCCATTTATGCTAGCTTTACGGAGAGAGGCAACATTCACAGCTTTTTTCTCCTGAAAAGAATTACTTACATAGTCTAAATCTAATGAAAATAAAAAGAGTTAATAAATAGTTAAGACAATGTTTTTAAGATTCTTTTCCTTAAAATGAATGTTAATGCCAAAATGGATGGTTTGGGAAGTTGTTTTGTTTTGTTTTGTTTTGTTAAACCATTATTTGGCATAAAAGAGAGGACTGCTGGAGGTTTGGAAGTAGGATTATCCTTAAGCTTCCTGACCTTGGAGTAAAGTATAGCAATAACCCTAATAACTATAGGTAATACAAACTTTGTAGCTGAAAATTTGACTTCCCATTATTACCAGTAATCACAATTAGAGAAACATTTAGAATTTAGACAAATTAGGAAATCACCAAAACACACAAGCAGCTGAAAAGGGTTTCACATGCTAAAACAAACCTTTTTCCCCCACAGATAGTTTTATCTAGATAGAATTCATCAGTATAAGAATAATATTTGTAGTATGAAGAAACATGCTTTGCAAAATTAATATTGTAGCAAGTAATATTTTAGTTGATTTAAGCATAAATAACAATGTATCAGTAAATGAATTAAGTCTGACTGAACATAACCCATATTACTAACACTTGTTTCTTAGAACACATATAGCCTCTTCCTGTTCACTCAAACCATGTTACCACATGTACCAAAAAATACATATTTCTTATACATTGTTCTCTGCTTAAGACTTTTCATTATGTCACTATCCTTTTCCCCAATCAGGATAAAATTTTGCTATTTCAGAGTATTAAGATCAATCAGGTTTAACTGATACTAATATTCTGTACGTTAGTATTCTGTATGCCGAGATTAGGGCCTCCTGCCCTTCGTTACTGAATATGGAGAAAGTTTAACAGTTCAAAATATTTAGGGGCTTACAGTTGTAAGTATGCCTTTCAAATGGTATTTTTAATTTTTAAAAATATGACCAATAACTAAACTGATCCTACATAGCAAAAGCATAATATAGAACAAGTCGTTACCACTAGAGAGCCTCTGACAATACAGTCACATTTGAAATAATCCTAAATTGAGGTTACCAGACGAAATCTTATATTAGCAAGTGTAATGTTCAAATTAATCTTTTTCGTTTTAATTTCATCCATCTGCCCACAAAATAACCCAAGCCTTACTAATCTGCTATTTTTCTTGTGGTGCAGTAGTCCTTTTCTTTAAAATAAACTATCAGAGTAGTTTCTTAAACAATATGAAATCAATCACCTACCTTACATGAAATTCTGAAGGTTGTTTACAATCCTCTTAATGAAAATGTAAGCACCTCACCAAAAAATCCTCCAACAATATTAAATAAATACTCTTATAGTCCATTACTACAACTGACCTATAAGAAATGCTGTTCATTACAGCCAAAATGTCAAGCAAGCCATCTTACAGGTTTATGTGATATGCTATACACTGCAACGATAATTTTTTGGAAAGAAAGATTTACTTTGAGAAGCAGCAGAAGAACCCAAGAAAGCAAAAATCTGTACCAAAACCTGCATCTTCCCCCGCCCCAACAAAAACCTGCAGTGGGGGAAGAAAAGAAAATAAAAGTTTTAAAGAAAATAAGGTCTGGTTAAAAGGAAATAAAAGCATATCAGAGTCTTCCTTAAAAAATGGTTGAAGCTGAATTATTTCAAGCAAAACAGACCCTGATCAGCTGGGCTGTGAGAGATGACTTACAGAGCACAGCTACAGCCCCAGACTCGAACATGAGACATTCTTCCTTATGCCTAGTTTCCACTATGAGGCTGAAAGGTGGAGGATCCAATTTGTGATAGATCCGAAATCCTTTGCTGAACGCCATTCTCCTTTCTTCCGAGGCAGCCCTGTGAAAACCAAGCAAAGCAAAGCAAATGAAGCTAATGTTTCCTTCTGCAGCAAAGGACTGCAAGGCATCCAGAAGTCCCTCCCTGCCAGGTTTTGATGGGGGGTGGGGTGGTAAAAAAAAAGGGGGGGGAGCTTGGGGAGAGAATGGTTGATTCCAAAAGATAAGTCGTCACTTAATTTTACCGAAAAGCAAGAGGAAAAGCTGCCAATTCTCACAGCAAGGCAAGACAGGGTTTTATCACTCCAAGTCCATGAACGGTTTGGTGAAGATGAGTTTCCCCTTTACTTAATGTTTACCAAAAGGAAACATTTTGAGCGTATTTCGCTCGGAGTTGTTTATCAGCTTCCTGCTTCAGAATTTGTCAACTACGTTGAAAGGGAAACGATTCGGAAACTTCAAGCCGATCCTCTGCGGGGCAAGAAGAGGTAGGTGCGAAGGAAGGTTAACAAGGCTGATTCAAAGCGCCTTAGGGGGCGAGAGAAGGGGAAAGGATTATCCGACACAACGGGCTCTCCCGGGGTCGGCGGTGAAGGGCAAGAGCAGCGGTACAGGCTACCGCCGCCTCCAGCCCAGCGCCAGGGCACCGCCGGCTGAGGGGTCCGCAGGCAGCAGCCAGTGGATATGAATGGCCACCCGGGAAGAATCACGAGTCGGGACACGGACCGGACCGAGGCTCCTCGGGGTTTCCCGGCAGTCGACCGCCCGGAGAGCGGCTCCTTCCCAGGGGGACAGAAGTGCGGAGCAGCCCGATCCCTCCATTATACGCCAGAAGAGATGACCAGGCGCCCAAACTGACTCGGTGCCTTTCCCGCGGGCAGGCTGACAGCCGCTGTCACCTCTGCTCCCCGCCCGACGCGGCGCCCCGCACAACCGGTGGTCTCCCAACCACCCCGCCTGCCCTCCAGTACCTGGCTGCCCGCGGTCGCCGCTCACCGCTCCCGCCCAGGCTGCGGAGGTGGAGACTGCTTCAGGAAGCGCCGGCCCGCGCGCCCCGCAGCCGCTGCGTCTGGCCGCTGCCGCTCCCCGCCCCCCCCACCAGCCGGCCGGCTCACCTCTTCCTCCGGCTCCTCCTCCTCCTTCTTCCGCAGCCGCCGCCGCCGCCGCCACAGCCGCCCGAAGCGTCACTTCCGCTCCAGCAGGCCCATCTCTTCCGCATGGCGCAGCGGCCGGGGGCGGAAGGCCCGCCCCTCGCGGGGAAGGGCGGGGCGTCGGGGGGAGGTCCCGCCCCTTCTGGGCTGCCCTGCTGGCCAGGTAACCGTGAGCTGCCCGCCGCCTCCACGCGCAGCGACCTTTTCCTCTTGCGGCGTGTTCCCCAAGCTGCAGCTGCAGGTCCCACCGCTGAGGTTGCTGGGAGAGGGAGGATGCGGCCTCCCCGGGCCCCTCGCGTGGGCTTTTCAGAGCTTACCAACCACGGGGAGGGACTCAGGGGAAAAGCTTTGGGGGCTGGGTATTGATAGGTGCCCAAGAAGGGTATCAGGACCACCCCCTGCCTCCCCCGCCTAACTGGCTGGGGGGAGGCTTCGGGACAGTCAGCACGCTGGGCAACAGGGCAGCGCCTGAAGAGCTGTCCATGGTGTCTCACTGCGAACAGCGCAGAGTTCTTATTCTGAGCGTCTGGGTAGGTAGCAGGAAGAAAAACTAATGGCTGCTTTGGAACAACTCTGTTCGCTGCCTTTTCTTCTGGTGTGCTCTGGAGCCCTCAGGAGCACTATTAAAAAAGAGTGCTCGTAAAATGTATATCTCAGAAATAACTAAACTTCCTTGTCAATTGCATTATTATGAACTTTCATCAAATCTTTAACCGTGGTCATTTTTAAGTCTTTTGTCATTTACAGACAGTTCTGGGTGGACTCTGATGCTTTTGCAAATATGTTCCTATAAAAGGGTTTCATCTTCAAGGAATTCATGGAAAAGACTCTGACAAGTACAGGTTTCTGGTAACTGACTATACTGCTGAACTGAATGGATAAGCATTTTCAGAGCTCTAATGGAAAACTGATGAATTCATAAAAGTTTTAACAAAAGATCAAGATGAAAAAATAATTAATTACATGGGACTGAGTGAACTGATGAGAATGATTATAATTCTCGTGACTTTCTGTTTGAATTAAAAAAAAAAATCCCACAAGGACTCAGAGGCAAAAAATATACAAATCAATTTTCACTGCAAAGTAAAGGAGCTGTTACAGTGGAGGATTCCTGGACTGAATGTCAATATTATGACAGTATGAGTGTGTTTCGTGTTTGGTAATTGCAACATTGTTGCTTTTGTTGTGGTCATCCATTTACAATGCTTGGTGTCAGTTTATTTATCTCTTGTAAAAATAAAATACAGTGTGTGTGTGTGTGTGTGTGTGGAAAAAAAAAAAAAAGAGTGCTCAGCTGTATGTACAGTGGAGTGGAAAGTTCCAAGTCAGGATCTCCAGACTCCAACACGGCTGTACGCAGGCCGAGGCAGCTATGGTCGGCACTGAATGGCGAGTAGCTCCTGCCATCCGTGTTATCTCATAACTAAAGACATCTTATCGTTTCATCCTATCCTCATTTTTCAACAAATCATTTTTCCTGGTTAATATCAGTGTGTCCCACGGACTTCTCATTCCGTTTCCACTTAATAGACCTAAATGTGGGAATGAAGTCAAAACCCGGAGGGTCAAAAGGAATTGAAAACCTGAAGAACTCAGCACCCCGGGAAACTGTTTCCTCTTGCCTTTGCTCTTTCTTTGCTTCTTCCCCTTCTTGCTTTTATTAACAGCAAAAGCAGAATTTAAATCTAGCGTGTTGCACAAGATCATTTCCCCCTCCAGGCCCTGTCATGTGGCTTGATTTAACATTTCTTCATCCATTTTAGAGAAGCTGGACCCACCCTGGTTTCAGGATACTAAAGTAGCTATAGTTCATTAGAAAAGAAACCACTTCCTTTATGGAAGGAGATATGCAGAAACACAGGTTTAGTTCTGAGAACTGGAGGGGATTTCTCTCATTTAATATGTACTATCTCCTTAGAAAAACTGTTTTGCTCTTGGTAGTGGTTACTAACAGCAGCCTCAGAATTAAACTCATTAAGATACTCTACTGGTCCTTGCTTGCTCCCCCCCGCCCCCCGCCAGAAGAACCCACTTCAATTGGAGGTTGCACTGGACAGAGAAAAATGAAATGGGAGTGGGTGAGAATGGATTTTTTCTTATTTGCCTTTTCAGGTATAATACTTGTATAGCCCCGAAGGAATACCAGACAGATATGCACCAGAAAAACACATGTAAGGTTATGGCTCCGGAAGATGTGTTGATGTTATTGAGGATGTTGCTTGGAAGTTGCTTTTTATGACAACTGAGACACAGAAAAGTTAACTTGTTAAAAATTACTCAGTTTGAAGTGAAGTTGGGACCACAAACCAAACTTGCCCACAGCAAAACTTCCAGTGCAACTGTGTCTGCGTGCGGCTGCTCTAGGAACCTCTCCTTTCTCAGAGTGGGAAATATCTGTGCTAGGCCCTTTTAGAAGTAGATGTTCTGCCTACTCCTGGTTTCTTTCGATTTTTGAACTAAGGCAATTTAGGTCAATGTTTCTTGGTTCTTGGTCTGAATTGCTGCTTTTCTTTAAGTTAAATTGGACTCATTAGTAGAGCTGTCAGTAGAAGGCCACAGCTTTACCAAACCCTTTCTTTTTTTTTTTTTTTTTGGTAATGGTTGGATTTTATACAGCAGGTTCTTATTAGTTATCTATTTTATACATATTAGTGTGTATGTATCAATCCTAATCTCCCAATTCATACCACCACCATCACCCACCCCCGCTTTCCCTCCTTGGTGTCCTTACGTTTGTTCTCTACATCTGTGTCTCTGTTTCTGCCTTGCAGACCGGTTCATCTGTACCATTTTTCAAGATTACACATATATGCGTTAATATACGATATTTGTTTTTCTCTTTCTGACTTACTTCTGTATGACAGTCTCTAGGTCCATCCACATTTCTGCAAATGATCCAATTTCATTCCTTTTTATGGCTGAGTAATATTCCATTGTATATATGTACATCTTCTTTATCCATTCATCTGTCGATGGACACTTAGGCTGCTTCCATGACCTGGCTATTGTAAATAGTGCTGCAATGAACATTGCGGTGCATGTGTCTTTTTGAATTATGGTTTTCTCTGGCCAAACCCTTTCAAAATAGATCACTGTAGTCATGAAATAAGCACATGATCAGGGTTTAAAAACATAAGGGCCATTTTATTAGTGACTTTTAAAAACTTTATTTCTTCTTTTTCTTGTCTTTCTTATTTATACTTCTTTATTACAGCACATGAAAATAGCTGGACAAATTGTCACCAAATTTGAAGAGTGTCTTTGGGCTTGGCTGACTTAAAATACAAGTTAGGTGGTATACACAAACTTCTTAGTGAGGTCCTAAGGGCCTACAGAGATGGGCTGACACCATCTTGAACCTTGAAAATGAGCAATGAGGGGCTTCCCTGGTGGCGCAGTGGTTGGGAGTCCGCCTGCCGATGCAGGGGATGCGGGTTCGTGCCCCGGTCCAGGAAGATCCCACGTGCCGCGGAGCAGCTGGGCCCGTGAGCCGTGGCCGCTGGGCCTGCGCGTCCGGAGCCTGTGCTCCGCAATGGGAGAGGCCACAGCAGTGAGAGGCCCGCGTACTGCAAAAAAAAAAAAAAAAAAAAGAGCAATGAGGCCTGTGGTGGGATGAAAAATACCACCTCCAAAAGATATCCACATCCTAATCCCTAGAACATGTGAATATTAATTTACAGGGAAAACAAGTCTGTAGATACGATTGAGTTAAGAATTTTGAAATCATTTTGGATTATCTGGGTAGGCCCTAAATGCAATCACAAATGTACTTATGAGACAGCAGAGGGAGATTACACACACACACACACACACACACACACACACAGAGGCAGTGTGAAGACAGAGGTAGAGACTGCAGCAACGTGGCCACTAGCCAACTGATGTCAGCAGCTACCAAAAGCTGGAAGAGGGCAGGAAGGATTCTTCCCTAGAGCCTTAGAAGGGAGCATAGCGCTGCCAATACCTTCATTTCGAATCTCTGGACTCCAGAACTGTGAGGAATGAATTTCTGCTGTTTTAAACTACCCAGTTTGTGGTAATTTGTTACAGCATCCACAGACAATCAGTAAAACAGCCCAATAGGTGTTTCAGATAACAGCTCCAATAGCTTCGATGAATTGAAGGCAAACATGATTTTTAGGGACTTCCCTGGTGGCCCAGTGGTTAAGACTCTGTGCTTCCACTGCACGGGGCATGGGTTTGATCACTAGTGGGGAAACTGAGAACCCGCATGCCGCAAAAAAACAAAGAAACAAAAACATGATTTTTAAATGTTGGGTTTTGACCAAATTATTTCTCCTACGGACAATTCCCTGTATCAGGTTGAAACATGTATTTGCCGTTTCTTTAGGTCAAAAACACTTATGTCACCGGTAAATGATGGGATTTATTAATTTAGAAATGAATATCCCCATGACAAAAAAATACCATATGTTACAAGGCTATGAATTTTGACAGATTCACCATGTAAATTAGTAATGGGGCCTACTTTTCCTGGATTTCCTTATCAAAAATACTAGAAAGCATTTGGCAAATTTGGGGAATGTTTACAGCCTGATTCAGTTATCTTTAATAGCTTTTTTTCAGGTTACACAGACTAGAGCTAACCTTCATATCAGGATCTGCAGAGACCTATTATACAGGCAGGGATGACTCCTTGTTAAAGAGAAAATGGTGGTCTTGAGAGGCAACACAACAGTAGGTTACAAATAGCGTTAGCTGTTTGCTTTGAATAAGTTCATAGTAAAGGACAAGATTTTAAACTGGAAAAATAGAAATTTTGTCAGTCAAAAATATAGTAAGTTTGAGAGCAGAATCATTGTGAGAATAAAACAAACAAAAACTTCAAAGACTGAAAAATTGCTCACACATACCAGAGTTAAGAAAATTGCAACTGGAGCAAACAAGGAACTTGTATGTGACAAAAATAGTTTTCATTTGGAAAAAGAAACCAAGTCAAGAGAGCTAGGATGGTTTTAGTGACACACAAGGATCCTTGTGGAAATCAAAGGACCAGAGCCATAACAGGGCTTGGCCTTCCTGAGATCAGGGCTGCAGGATGTTCACTCTTCAACATGGCTCTTGGTCCCTAAACAGCAGGCACCTCTGGAATTTCAACATCTAAAGGTACATGTAAAAGGTAAGCTTTCATGGTCAAAGTGCTTTTGTAAAGTAGCTTAAAATGGTTTCTACAGGATTTGTCAAATTTTTATCATTTACCATGTATTTTGAATCATCAAGCATGGGGTATAAGGTACATTTTCCTAAAGATCTTTCTTTTTAAGATTTATTTTATTGAAGTATAGTTTATTTACAATGTTGTGTGAATTTCTGCTGTACAGCAAAGTGATGCAGTTATACACATATATACATTCTTTTTCATATTTTTTCCATTATGGTTTATCACAGGATATTGGGTATAGTTCCCTGTGCTATATAGTAGGACCTTGTTGTTTATCCTTTCTATATAAATAATGGTTTACATCTGCTAAACCCTAACTTCCAATCCACCCCATCCCCCCGAACTTGGCAACTACAAGTCTATGTTCTCCATGTCTGTGAGTCTGTTTCTGTCTCATAGATAAGTTCATTTGTGTTGTATTTTAGACTCCACCTATGTGATATCATATGGTATTTGTCTTTCTCTTTCTGACTTACTTCACTGCTATGAACATTGGGGTGCATGTATCTTTTTCAATTAGAGCTTTGTCCAGATCTATGCCCAGGAGTGGGATTGCTGGATCACATGGCAACTCTATTTTTAGTGTTTTGAGGAACCTCCATACTGTTTTCCATAATGGCTGCACCAACTTACATTCCCACCAACAGTGTAGATGGGTTCCCTTCCCTCTACACTTTCTCCAGCACTTGGTATGTGTCGATTTTTTTTAATGATGGCCATTCTGACCAGTTTAAGGTAGTACCTCATTGTAGTTTTGATTTGCATTTCTCTAATAATTAGCGATGTTAAGCATCTATTCATGTGCCCGTTGGCCATTTGTATGTCTTCTTTGGAGAAATGTCTATTTAGGCCTTCTGCCCATTTTTCAATTGGGTTGTTATTTTTGTTGAGTTGTATGAGCTGTTTATATTTTGGAAATTAAGCCCTTGTCAGTCGCATCATTTGCAAATATTCTCTCCCAGTTCGTAGGTTGTCTTTTCATTTTATGGCTTCCTTTGCTGCACAAAAACTTGTAAGTTTGATTAGGTTTCATTTGTTTATTTTTGCTTTTATTTCTATTGCCTTGGGAGATTAACCTAAGAAAACATTGGTATGATTTATGTCAGAGAATGTTTTGTCTACGCTCTCTTTTAGGAGTCTGATGGTGTCATGTCTTATATCTAGGTCTCATTTTCCTAAAGATCTTTTAAAGTAAGAGCCCGTGAACTGGTGGACCACAATATACATTCTGAGAAACTCTGTGCTAGGCATTCTCATTGTACAGGATGACTCTAACCTCTGAGCCTCTGCTAGAGTTAGCACCGACAGGGCTGGGAGGAAGCCAGTACAAATTATCGGGGCCCGGAGGTCCAGAAGCAGACCATGGGCCAGTCAACACTGCCTATCAATACCAATTCCATATAACAATTTTTAGCCTGTCTGCCTTTGCTGGGAAATCTGTAGTCACTCTCAACAGCTGTGAACCTAACACCCATAGAGAGTTTAATTGCTCTCATTTTCATTTACTTGACACCACAGACCAGAGTGTTCTTTGCCATAATCAGGGAATGGCAACACTCCCTTTACTATGTGGATATTACAATGTTAGAAATTAGAAGAGTTACCGTAACCGTAAAGAACCACTACAATGTAGCAACTGACGTTTTCATATTGTATTTTGCAGCTCTAAAACATTTGACCATTTTTAGGAGGATTTCATGATTTCAAGGGAAATTAGCATTTAAAACAGAATTAGGCATTCGTCCACACTCACTGAACTATACATGTTTACAGAGGGTAAACTTTACAGTTTATAACTCATACCTCAATAAACCTGTCTTTAAAACAATTAGGGAACTCTACATTTTAGTATATTCTCATGAGGAAGGTACTTGCTTGAAGACTTGTGAAATTCTTGGCCAGTTCTGGGTGATGAGGTTATCACTGCAGACAACCATGGTTCAAATCAAATGAAGCCCTCTGGGAGATGATGTGAAACCTAACTGTTTTCCTATGAGATTAGGAAGCCGGTGTGGTAGACGTGAAATCGTGCCTTAGATTTTCTACAACAATCTGGTTGTACAGGCCATGCTCCCCAAGAACTGCTGTCCACCAATTACTGAGCATGGCGGGGTCCAAAGGCAGGCCAGCTCCTGGAGACATGAAGCTCCTCAGAATCGTAACTTTGTATTGAGGGCCCTGTCAGCCTTGCTGGAACTTTCTTCGAACTGCACTGATGTCTGACACCTTCTTTAATTCCTTCCCTGCCTCACGACCTCTCAGCACTAAGGCTCTCCCAGCCTCCTCCCGCCTCCTCTCCTTTGCCCCTCATTGTCATTCCCTGCCCCAAATCTCTTGTATCAATATACCTAACGCCATCTCAGAGACTGCTCCCCAGATGACCTGAACTAACGCACTGGGGGATTTATCGTCCCCCCTCCCTACTTTGGCTGAGGGTTGCTCCCAGGGACATTAGGCAGTGGACACTCCAGCCCGTAGCACAGGCCAAGAGAAAGCCCTCAGGCAGAGCTGCAGGTCTATGCGGGATACCATGGCATCAATAAGGATATGGGTCACCATCCTCACCTGGTAAAACAGCAGTTACAGTTCCTTATGCCTATGGTTTACGTTGTCTCAATAAAATAACTTTCCTTTTCAAAAATCTTCCTCGTCTATTTTGGAAGTATTTTGGAAGACTGCGCCAAAAGAAAAAACTGCAAAGACAAAACCTCAGCTTTATTAAAATGTCACCCTCTGAATTTATCTTTTGACAATTTCCTTCCTAAGAAAGAATGTCCTTTAGCTATTTCAGGAATAAAAAACTTTGGGTTGCGAAACGAAAACCACTTGTTTTATGCACAGTTCTATGCTAAATTCACCTGACATCAAGGTCCTAGTGTGGTGTTCAAACTCATCCCTAAAACAGCCTGATGGATGTCACGTGATGAAAAATCTGAGTTTACTTCAAGAGTCCTTAAATGCAGATATAGGAAAAGTAATCGGTTCAATGCATTTGGAAACACAAATTTAAGGAACAAATGATGTGCATGTCATATATAGATATGCGAGTTTATATGTTCTAGTCCGTTTAAGTTGAGAATAAGTGTTCTATTTTAATTCTATTTAGTAGGCCACTTTCTCCAGAATGAATTCATCCAGAATGAATCTGTAGGGATAAGCAATGATCCTACAATGAAGATAAAATTGACAGAGCAATTAGAGTGCATGACACTGTTCTAAATATCATTTGACTTGACCAAGGGTACACATGCTAATAGTCTCAGTTAGTCATTTGAAATGCTCCAACTAAAATTAGTCGCCAGCCAAATATAACAAAGGTTCTATTTAAAAATTAATTTAATGCTTGGCTAAAGCTTAATTACATATATAATTATCAAACAATAGTCCTTAATTTCCAAAAAGTTCCTCTTTTGAAAATCACAGAATCAGAAAGCATAAACTTTAAAACAAGTTCTCTGAGTATTTACAACATGGTATAAACATTACAGAAGACCACGGATATTAAACTGCTTGGGTAGCTGATCAGCAAGGCGTGTTCTTTATTGCATATCATAACTCACATATGTGAGGTTTAAAATATAATGCTAGATTACTAAAATCCAAATGCATGTATTTTTTTAAGCTGGTCAGGGAGTAAAATCATGAATGAGACAGGAGAGTCAGCCCCAAACCATGCATTAGGTTGTGGATCTATTATTTCCAAAAATGAAACTTCTATGTTCTTTTCAAAAACCTATGTTGCATATATTTATTTAGAGCTCACATTAAACGTACAGTTGACTGTGATGCTAATTCAAGGAAGAAAAGTTCACCATTCACCAATGACTAAGTCCACACTCAACTCTCAATTTTAAGGCAGTACAGCTACGGTGATAGCAACTGCTAACCAAAAGGTGACGAATACTTAGTCACTTGCCAGCCCTTTTGTTGCAACAGTGTAGTAATTTTCCCTAAGACAATTTGCTACTGAATAATTTTCTGCTGTTAAAAGGCTTACTCTGTAGAAAAACACCACAAATTTCCAGTGTGAAAGTAACTCCATGGTGGTATAAATATATATATATATATATATATATGCATAATTATACAATATACACTGCACACATTGTTTACAGAGAACAATTAGCTGAGAGGGTTAATTTAAATGACCATATAAAATACTTCTGTAAACAAAGTATGACAGGCAGTAAGGAAACCATTCACAGACTTCCTAGAAATAATCTGAATTCATTTCATTCTGAAGAAATCGCATTTAAAGACACAGTATTGAATATTAATAATGTTCTTTGTATTAAAACAAGAGTCAATATTTTACAGTTTAAGAAACTTTACATATATACAAAATTTTTACATTGGGAATGGTATTAGAACAAATAGGCTTCTTTTCAGTCTCACAGATCTATTTTCCTTCGATCAAAGACTTAAATTCTTTCACATTGTGGTCACTTGCAACAGACATAGCGTGATCCAGAGCTCGAACACTTGCAAGGAGTTTTACTATCTGTTTTATGTTTTCCCTAAAGGAGAAAAAAGGAAACACGGATCAGCAGGTTACAGCATGTGGAAAAAAAAATTGTCCATATTAAAAAAAAAAACCTGCCCACGTTTAAATACCCAGAAACAGAGGACCCATTTTCAAAACTAAAAACACCCCAAAGTCTCATTCAGATCCATGATTTTCATTAATACCGAGAAAGGAGAGAAAGCACTCTATTGCCTAACTTAACTACTTCAGAGCTCTGCCTTCCATTCCTTCCCAAACCAGAGTCCTAGCTCTCCTAGAGTACACCTGGAACACAAATTATATTCGTGGGTATTCATGACCAATCCATCAAGATCCAGAGTAATTTCCACTCCTCCAAAATTCACTAATAAAGTATAACCTGGCTTTTTTTTTTTTTTTTGCGGTACGCGGGCCTCTCACTGTTGTGGCCTCTCCCACTGCGGAGCACAGGCTCCGGACGCGCAGGCTCAGCGGCCATGGCTCACGGGCCTGGCCGCTCCGTGGTATGTGGGATCCTCCCGGACCGGGGCACGAACCCGTGTTCCCTGCATCGGCAGGCGGACTCTCAACCACTGCGCCACCAGGGAAGCCCAACCTGGCTTCTTTTATCACCCAGCTAGAAGTCATTCTCAGTAATCCTCAAATTTTAGCATACATCAGGATTACCTAGAAGAGTGCTAAAACACAGATCACCAGGCCCCACCTTCAGAATTCTGTTCAGTAGGTCTGGAGCGGGGCCTGAGAATTTGCATTTCTAACAAAGCTCCCAGGAACTACTTTTAACATTTACAATAGTTTGAACCACTTGTGGGAAACAACATACAATGTGACATTATTAGCTGTCTCTTCTCTACAAAATTGTAGTAAGCACCTTTCAGGGAAGGATTATAATTTTTAAGATTTTGTGACTCACACTCATAAAGTGGAACCTGCTTTATTTATGCGCACTGCACACAGCAGGTGCTTAAACAGCTGCTGAAATTCTTTTCCATACAAAAGTAAATAGTGTTTGTTGATATTTACTCCCAAACAAAAACACTGTTACATATATGAATCAAATTTTAAAGTGAAGTGAATAGGATTTATCTCGTAAAAAACAACACATTGAGAAGAAATATTAGTGCCAATAAATAACAACCAACAGCAAAATGACATGTTAAGGATGAAATAAAAATATAAACCAGGGAATTCCCTGGTGGTCCAGAGGTTAGCACTCCAAGCTCTCACTGCCAAGGGCCTGGGTTCGATCACTGGTCGGGGAACTAAACCCCACAAGCCACACAGTGTGGCCACAAAAAAAACCCCCAAAATCACCTGGCAAAGATTTTTTTTAACCACTGAAGTATTTACTATGTACTTTGCCTTTAATTTTATTATAAAAGATAGCAAATTTTCTCTCAAGAAAATAAGGTTCTTTTTCCTGGAAGGGGAACAGGGGAAAAGAAAAAGATTTTGTTAGGGGGTATGACTAATGGTGTGATCAAAATGAAAAGAAAACTCTGACATTAGGAAGAATATATGAATTGAAACTTTAAAAAATAAAATTCGTCTTTGGGAATTCCTTGGTGGTCCAGTGGTTAGGACTCGGCGCTTTCACTGTGGTGGGCCTGGGTTCAATCCCTGGTCTGGGAACTAAGATCCCACAAGCCATGCAGTGTGGCCAAAAAAAAAACCAAAAAAAACCACGAAAATCAAAATAAAAATTCTTCCAAATGGTGGTACTAGTTGTTATTATTACTATTACTTACTTTTTATGCTAGAGATCTACCCCCAAATTCCATGAACACCCAAGACAATGTACTGAAAAAGGGGTAATGGTTTGTTTGTTCATTCCTTCCTTGAAACCTGATAAAAAATATGTATAAGCTGCTCCCCATAAATCATGAGTGATGACTTAGTCTATGATATGGATATAGAAAAACTCAACATAGAGCACAAACATCTCAAAATTGAGATATAACCTTCAATATACTTTGGGTTTCAGTGGCTATCTTTTCTAGGGTTTATATCTGTAAAATGAACCTCCAAAGACCAAGATCCATGACATTCTAAGAGCCTGAGATTTCCCCAATTATTCAAGGGAGGAGACAGAAAAAGCAATGATTCACTTACCAGAAATCTTCCCTTAATATCTTCATAAATAAAATATTGAAAAAAGATTAGGTAAAAGTTGCAAAAATGAAAAAAATAATGTGTATTTTTGGTAGGTTTATCAATACTAAGTCAATGTTTACAATTTAAAGTAAAATATAGGGCTTCCCTGGTGGCACAGTGATTAAGAGTCTGCCTGCCAACGCAGGGGACATGGGTTCAAGCCCTGGTCCGGGAAGATCCCACAGGCCGCAGAGCAATTAAGGCTGTGCGTGCGCCGCCACTACTGAGCCTGCGCTCTAGAGCCTGCGAGCCACAACTACTGAAGCCCATGTGCCTCGAGCCTGTGCTCTGCAACAAGGGAAGCCACCAAAATGAGAAGCCTGCGCACCGCCACGAAGAGTAGCTGCCGCTCTCTGCAACTAGAGAAAGGTTGCGCAACAACAAAGACCCAGAGCAGCCAAAACTAAATAAATTAATTTAAAAAAAAAGAAAGAAAAGAATCAAAATAAAAATTAAAGTAAAATATAACCATGTCTCTACTGAAAACATTTTAATAATACTAAACCTAACAACTAAAGACTCTAGATCACTGTTTCATTCAATAATTACAAATAATTACCTTGCATTTCTTTTTTCCACATCAGAGCACCCGATACTATTTCTGTAAATTGTATCTGCTAAGTGTACAAGGTATCGACAGAAGTTTTCTAACTGAGAAATAGTTCTTTCTCCTTTCAGATTCATGAACCACTGCTTGGGGAAACAACTGATCACCTATGAAGAAGAAAGATGTAAACAGTTAAAACAAAAATAAATTAAAGCATCTAAAAGCTGAGTCTAGATAATGCGTATAACGTATTTAACTAGAAGACTTGCTATTGAGCAACATATAACTAATTACTTAGAAGAGATATTCTTTTAAACCTGATTTTCTACATAAACGACACAAATACACCTAGATATACCCTAATTTTAAACTTCAATATATAGACACTCAAAGCAAAAGATAATTTCTCCAATATTTAAGTAAATTAGGGACATAAAATTGATAACCAATTGCTTCATTTTCCAGTCTTCCAGAAAGCCCTAAATGAACTGAACTGTCCTTTGATCAGCAGCTTTTGATGTAAAAACATGTATAGCATAAGTACCAAACTGCAGCCTCTCCCCATGCCAAACAGTTCAGTAAGTAGGCATCCTTGCTGGCAGTAGGAGCCGTGCTGGCCCAGAGGAGTGAAGAGAGCATCACACCGGAGGGGCAGCCTAGGGCAAGAGCCCAAGCAGGACGTGAACAGGGCATGGTGGCAACCTGGCATGGGGTACCAAAACCCGAGCAAGGGGAGGCTGTTTCCCACCCGGGAGAAAGCAGCCAGTGGGTAGAGACAGCTCCCCACCAAAGAACCCGGGGATGCTTGGAGAAACAACTGGTTCCAGAGCTGGGCCAAGCAGGTACAAGATAAGCCTGGAACGTCGTGTGCCAGAAAGCAAGAAAGTGCTCCCCCCAAATTAGAGGACATGCCACAAGGTCACAGAGGTCAACTTGAAGGGACTCACACTAATGAAGTCTAGGACAATTCCTGACAAAGATGCAAAATCTGAATCTCTTCATGAGAGAATATCAGACAAACCCAAATTGAGGGACATTCTACAAAATAACTGGCTTATCATCTTCAGAAGGTATGAAGGTCAAGGAATCAAGCACTCTTCCAGATTAAAGGAGACTAAAGAGACATGACAATTAAATGCAAAGGATGATCTGGGAATGTCTTTTGCCAGTTCCTTTGGATATTATTGAGATAGCTGATAAAACGTGAAAAGGGGCCTAAGGATTAGGTGACAGTAATATATAAATGTTAATTTCCTGATGTTGATGGTCATATTGTAACCGTGTACAAGAAAATCCATGTGTATAGGAAACAGACACAAAACTATTTGAGGGTGAGGGGGTATCATGTCAGAGAATTACTCTGATGTGGTTAGGTCGAAAAACTGTACTGTACTTGCACATTTTCTTTAATCATATGACTGTTTAAAAAATAGTTTAAAAAATTATCAAAACTGTATAACTCACGTATATGAAGTAAAAAAAAATTAACTAAAATTATTTCTTAAATGAGAGAAGAGACCATTTCTTTAGTAACACTTAAAATAGCATTCATTCAACTGTTAAAAAATTATCCCCCAATTAAAACTTTTATTAATACCTATAAAAATATCGATATAGATAGATGGATAGAAGGACAAATATACACATATATAACAGTACAACTTTTTATGTAAAAAATGCTAAGGGGAGATTGTCAACATTACACCAACTTCGATAATCAAAGGGGTTTTCATGAAATTCTCAAATCTCTTCAAACAAGGAAAACTTAATCCATCTTAACTCGTGTGCTTTAAAAACTACCATATGTGTCATTTAACTCACATTTTGGGCTTTTTTGATGCTGTCATCGCCATATTCTGAATTCTGAAAAGCCATGAGAATGTATCTATTTAATAAACCGTCTATTGATAATTCCTGAAGAGTTTTGTTTGAGAAAATGCCATACCATTGAAGAAAATTCCCTAAGAGCTAGAAAGAAGAAGAAAATTATTTTCCCCCAGTTTTACTGAGATATAATTGACATGTAACATTGTGTAAGTTTAAGGCATACAACAAAATGATTTAAGTATATATTGTGAAATAATCACCATAAGTTAACATCCTTCCCCTCACACAGTTACAAATCTTTTCTCTATTCTCTTAGCAACTTTCAAATATACAATACACTATTGTTAATTACAGTCACCATGTTGTACATTACATCCCCAGAACTTATCTTATCTTACAACTGGAAGTGTGTACCTTTTGATCCCCCTTTATCCAATCTCCCCACAACTCCCCACCTGTGGCAGCCACAAATCTCATTTCTATTACTAAAAGTTTGGTTTTTTGAGAAGGAAAAAAAATTGAGCGGCAATGTAAAGCAATTAGGTACGAAGTAAATTACTTACACAATAAAACACCTTATGAAATACCCTGGACCATGTCTTGCCGAAGCACTAATAAGCAGTTTTGAAGGGTCTGAATATTTCCGATAATGACTGAGGTTAACTAAAGTTTAAATAGCCACATGGAGCTAGTGTTTACTATAGTGGACAATGCAGATACAGAACATTTCCCATCATAACAGAAAGTACTGGTGGGCAAATGATGATTCTTAGGTAAATGTCCTCCCTTGAAAATCATGCCTAAACCAGTCCTGTGACCCTGCAAAAAGATGGAAATTCTTTTTCTGACTACCACATTGCATGTTTACCAGACTTCATGAACCTGGATATTGGAACTACTTAAGCTCAATACATATAAAATGGAAGCCCCCGCCCATTCCACCATAAAATTCTAAGTTCCCAGTATTTCTCATCTTAGGAAATGGCAACACTATCCAACAATTCAATCGAGCCAGAGCCTACATGAGCCTTATCATTCTCGGCCTCGCCCTCAAGCTGTCGAACCCCACCTCTCCCCATTCTGTGCCTCTCTCTCAGTCCTTGCCGCCATGCCCCTGATCGAAGCTACCGTCATCTCTCTGTGGGCCCTGCAGTTATTCAACTGACTACGAGCAACAGCTCTGGTCTAGTTCTCCTCCAGCAGGGCTCGGTGAGAGAACTAAAACCTACAGAAAATGATCTGAGTGACTCCTTACATAATTCTCCCAAGGATGGTACAAGCTAGTACCATTCTAGCTGCATACGCAATGGAGGCCTTAGGGCATCAGGTATTAATTCTTCCACAGAAACCCAGCTGAGAAGAGCTGCTCAAGAGTTTGACTGGCCTGAGTTAGACTCCCATCTCTGCCACTTAACAAAGGGATGAGCCTGGGCAGGTTATTCTGTGCCTCACTGTCCCATCAGCAGAGTCAAGCTCATAGGGCTGCTGTGAGGATTCAATGAGATAATGTGTGCTACAGTGCTTGGCACACAGTAAATATGTAATAAGTACTAATTTCCATTTTCATTATTACTATCCTCACCTACTTCATTTCATTATCCCCACACAGAAGCCAGAATATGTTAAAAAGGGCAATATTTTCATGTCACTTCCCTACAAAAACCCTTCCACAACCCATATAAGAGCAAATGATTCTCAGCAAAGGTACAAAAGTAATTTAATTTTAAAAAGGATAGTCTTTTCAACAAACTGTGCTGGGACAAAGGAACTTCAAGACCTCATGCCCTATATAAAAATTAACTCAAAATGGATCACAGACTTAAATGTAAAACCTAAAACTATGAAATGTCTAGGAAAAAAACTCTGTGGCCTTGTATTAGGCAAAGATTTCTTAGATGCAACACCTAAAGCACAACTCATAACAGGAAAAGATAGTAAGTTGGACTTCATCAAAATGAAGAACTTCTGCACTCTGAAAGACTGTTAAGACACAGACTGGTGGGAAAAACTCTTTACAGATCACATATCTGATAAAGTACTTGTTTCAAGAATACAAAACTCAAAGCTCAATAATAAGAAAACCCAATTTTTAAAAATGGGCAAAAGATTTGAACAGATACTTCATCGAAGAACATATACAAATGGCAAGTAAGCACATGAAAACATGGCTGGGCTTCCCTGGTGGCACAGTGGCTAAGAATCCGCCTGTCAATGTAGGGGACGTGAGTTCAAGCCCTGGTCCGGGAAGATCTCACATGCCGCGGAGCAACTAAGCCCGTGCGCCACAACTACTGAAGCCCGCGTGCCTAGAGCCCATGCTCTGCAACAAGAGAAGCCACTGCAATGAGAAGCCCGCGCACTGCAACGAAGAGTAGCCCCCGCTAGCCACAAGCAGCAACGAAGACCTAACGCAGCCAAAAATAAATAAATAAAATAAATTTATTTATAAAAAAGAGGGAAAAAAAAAGGAAACATGCTCAACATCATCAGTTGTTAGGAAAATGCAAATTAAAACAATAACAAGACACAAATATACACCTAGGAGAATGACTTAAAAAAAATAAAAACCCTGAAGATACCAAGTGTGGTGAGTGGTGAGAAAGAAGAAAAACTAGAACGCTAATATATTGTTGGTTTAGAAAACAGCTTTGCCTAGGTATTCACCCAAGTGATGAAAACTTATATACCCAGAAAAACCTGTGTGCAAACAGGTTTATTCATAATTACTCCAAACTGGAAACAATCCAGTGTCCCTCAATTGGGGAATGGATAAAAAAACAACAACAACAAAAAAACCTGTGGGATATCCACCATACGATGGAATACTACTTGGCAATAAAAAGGAGTGAACACAAGACAACACTGATAAATCACGAATGCATTCTGTTAAGTGAATGAAGCCAGGCTCAAAAGGCTAGTTAGTATGTAATTCTATTCCTAAGACATTCTTATAAAGAAAACTACAGGACAATAAAAAGGGGTGGCCAGGCTGTAGGGGTGGGCTTGACTACAAAGGGGCATGGGGAATTTGGGGGAGATGATGGAAGCATTATACATCTTGATTTAGGGAGTGATTACATGCCTACATGTAAATTAGAGCTCCCATATCATCTGAACTGCTCATCTCTTCCCTAACTCTAGCCATCCTGGCCTTTTCTCAGTTCTAGTATACCCTGCTCTCCCTTACCTCAGGGCCAACTAATAACCTAAATATCACTTCCTCAGGGTGGAAGGGAATCTTCTGTGACTCATCCATCAAGGTATTTGTGACCCTTGTCATATGCTCCCATACAACTTTGAATTTTTTTCAAAACTCATCACACCTGAGATTACTTATTTGCTACTGCCAATTGAGCTTGGTTATAAGCGCCATGAAGGCTCTACTTCTATCTTAATTCAGTGCTATATTTCCGCAACTTAGAAGAGTATCTGGTACTCTCCTTGCTGTGGTTTAGTAAGGCGTTTTGTTGGCTAGTTTGGACCTTACTGGGACTCAGAATACATTTTCACCTCTGCAAACATCAAACCTGAATAAACTTTTGGAATAAAATTAGTTTGTATGAAGTCAAACAAAATCTGAAGTCTTTTAGATAGCCTACAGACACGTACCTTAACTGAAGACCAAAACTGTCGTTGAAAAAACAAGTAAGGCCCAGAATTTTTATTTTCCAAGACACTAAGAAAAAAAGAGAAACACATCATGATCAAAGTTGTGTGTTAAATGCCATCTGATTCCTAGAAGACTTCTGTAAGTAAAAGGGGTGAGCATAAGAAGTTAACTAATATTTCAAATTTTCAAACAACTGTATTCCAGAAGGTAACTTTAAAAGGTAATGGCAATTTACTGTGAGACACTAAGGGTTATGCTGCGTAAGGGAGCAATTTCCCCACTGAGCCACTCTCTTTGGGCTACACGTTTATACTATGTAGGTAAAGCTTGTATTTCAAGCTATGCTTAGTTTTCCGGAGTTTAAGAAGCCTTCTCTGAAAAATAATGGAGAATATTATCATCTTTAATGTTCTTAGGAGTTACTTACTTTTTGGGATACAAGGGCATGAATACATCATCATCTAAAGTTCTCCTCATTCTCAATAGAAGTGCTTTTAGGTACACCTAAAGAGTTAAAAATAGATCATGCATTTTAATAAGGGTTATGATAAAAGTTAAATTTTAGTAAATAAAAATAAGCAATATTCCAAATCATACAGAGTATTCAATTTTGAGTGAACAGCATCTCAAATTTTTTAACTTTCCCCACTGAAGGTTCTAAGGTCTTTAATATTTACTACTTACTCTTCGTTCAGCCCTCATGAATTACCAAGCAATAAAGCCATTTAGAAATCTTCCAACCTCTTAATCTACTATATAGAGATTTAAGACCAGACCTATAATCTGGTTCCTCTCAAAATGAGGTCAGTGAAAATAAAACAATGATAAGGAGTACTTTCTCATATCCAAATAGCTCATAAGAATGTTCAGTGCAGGCAGTGGCAATCTGAAGTTCTGAAACTTTATAAAACAATACCTCGTTATTTTACATGCTATTTAAATGTTTCAGCATTTAAATTATCAATTGTTACCCTTTCCAGTAGTTTTTCTTTTCCCGAAAAAAATACAGGTCTTCAAGGGATGTCTGATTAGTCCGATTGAGAATGGGGGTGGGGTGGTGAGGAGGGTGAAAACAGTACAAACGAGAGGCTATCTATACTAATTACATCATCTTTCCCAATCGATATTTTGAAACTAAAAACTACTGTCTCAAATTTTGTATATTTCAGGCTATAAAGGACAGACGCCTCAAGTGGGAGAATCAGATTTTCTCGCTGGCTCAGAATATAACCACTCATTCTCTCAACTCTTGCTCATTTTCAAAGGGAAAGGAGAAGACAAAACAATAAATTAAAAAAAATTTTAAAAACCTTTCATAGATAATAATTAAATTACCTGTGTATTTTTGTTTTCTGCATTCACTACTGAAGGATACCCATTTATTAATTTTAGAGTAATTCCAACCATTCTTGAAGTCTGTGTTGTAGAAAAGGGGTCCCACATATTTTCAGCTATCACTATTAAGGGGAAAAAAAAGCAGAATGTACTGAGATACAGAAGTAAACTGCTGCTGACTTGAGTCTGATGTCAAGCAGTCCCCAACTCAGAAATGCCAATCATGACTTTTTTCTTCCTCTAGAGTGTAAGCGTCAGTCTTCTTCGTCCTCTTAACCGCGGGAGTGTTGAAGATTAGGCACACGTGGCGAGGGGACAGGTTCCTATGGTTTTCTGCTTCTTGGTGAAAATAAAGATTCGGGAAAGCAGGATTTCTGTATCCTAGGAGATGCTGTGCCAGCATCAAGAATTTCCAACTGAACTTGAGCTTTATTTTTAATATCAATATTTTAAATAGGTCCCTATGTCAACAATTCCTAATTTTTTTGTGAGAAATGGATGAAAGTAATGAAACTGCTCCCCAGAAAAATGCATATCCCCCCTGAAACTACACACTCAGTTTTGCTTCAGGCAGTCCTTAAGAGCCTGAAATTTGCCTGTGGATCAATTACTGCCCCCAATTCCAGGCCCTCCCCAAGGTGGTCTTTAAGTCCCAAGTTAAAAGATAGGTACCCTTTAGCCATCTCTGGGTCTGGTGGTAACTTTATTATTAATACTGTAATTTCTATGAGAAAATATGTTCTGATTAAAAACTCCTAAAAACAGATTTGAAAAACCCAATGTGTTTGAATGTTCAATTCAGTAATCTCTACCTGTTAGTTTAGGGAGAATCACCTTTTCCACAATGGTAGGTAACAGTGCAACATCTACATCATCTTTTTCTTGCTCTCGCTCTTCACAACCGTAAAACAGCAAAGATTCAAACCACAGCATATTCTCAAAGTCACGACATTTTGCCTAGAAAATATTTAAAAGGTTACCCAAACATTTAAAATAGTGGCTATTTCTGCTTCTAGCCATGAAAAGAGTAACAGGAACTGGATTTAGCCTTCAGTCATAAACTAAAAACTGGACAAATATATGAAACATCTATTTTCAGACAATGGACCACAGGCAGTATAGGACTATGACCCCTGAAAGAACGGAATCAATGAGGTGAGCTCCTGGTCAGAAGAGGAGATCAGGGTAGGCAACTGCAAGCAGAGCAGTCCTGCTGAGTTAGGAGACAATCTAAGCTCAGGAAGGCTGGAACGCTAGTAGCTGTGGGGCAGAGGAAGGAGCTACACAGGAGAGCTCCCAGATGCACACAAGTGTCCCCGAGCCTCTGCTGGACACTGAGAAACATATGCACAGGGTGGGGCTCCACAAGGTCTGGCAAAGAGCAATCAGGAGCTGGGAGCTGAATGGTTCCCAGAGCTTAGATGTTTTTCCTCTTGTTTTCAGGGCTTCAACCTCAGTCTTCTTTTCGTTACAGTTCACATATTCAACCCAGCCCATCTCATTCATGCCCACGGCTCCATCCATATGTTGGTAACTTCCAAAACCGTATCATAAGCATGACCACTACATGTAAACAGACAATTTGAGTTTCCTCCCTTATGTAACAGGCAAAGAGGTCCTATTTTGATTCCACCTCTAAAATCTTTCAGTTTATCTCATCCTCCTGATTTCCATCACCACTGACTTAGTTCAGGGTCCCATTTCTCATCTTCCTCATTGAGCTTTCCCATGATGTTCTATTTTTCTGGAATCAAAGAACCAAGTTCTTATTCATTCATGTTCACATCTCAGCGTCACTGCATGTAATTTTAGTTGACTGAGAAAGACACTGTATAAAAATCGAAAAGCAAGAGACAGTTCTCTTGAGAAGGGACAGGACATAAAGGGAAAGATCGTCAGATTATGTCCAGTGGTAATGTGTCAGTTATCGCCCTGTGGGTGACCTACCTCCCCTGAAACACACTTTGCTGAGGCTCACATCTCTAGCTTTGAGATTACAATTGCCCAAGGCATCATGGTAGATTGCTCTTTTTTTTCTTTTAGAAGAAAGTGTTGTTTTTGTTTTTTTAAAATTCATTAATTAAATTTATGGCTGCACTGGGTCTTGCTGTGCGCGGGCTTTCTCTAGTTGCAGCAAGTGCGGGCTACTCTTCATTGTGGTGCACGGGTTTCTCATTGCGGTGGCTTCTCTTGTAGCGAAGCGTGAGCTCTAGGTGCGCGGGCTTCAGTAGTTGTGGCTTGCGGGCTCTAGAGCTCAGGCTCAGCAGCTGTGGCGCATGGGCTTAGTAGCTCCGCGGCATGTGGGATCTTCCCGGACCAGGGCTCGAACCCATGTCCTCCGCATTGGCAGGTGGATTCTTAACCACTGCGCCACCAGGGGAGTCCAGTATATTGCTTTTCAACAGTGATAGAAGCCACTCACCTCAAGAGGAGTCCAAGTGAGAAGCTGCAGCCTTATGAGGGGATTGAACAACTTTGGCAAGCAAAGGCCGATGTAAGCATCCTTGTAGGATGTGTAGTATTTTGAACGCCATGCTTCAAACTGGGATTTAATACAATCGATTGAACAGAAACTTTCAAGGACATCTTCAAATACCTTGCTGGACTCTTTTGAAATGCGATCTAAAAACAACAACAACAAAACCCCACAGAGAATCAAAACTTAGTATGCAGTAGAAAAAACACAGTTCAAATATTTTCAGTGTTTTCTTTGTAGCTTGAGTATCAAAAAGATAGGCTCACTAGCAAAGGAATAATTGTTAACTGCAACTTAAAAGAAAAGCACCAGAGGTAAGTTTAGGTTCCAAACGTCTATCATGCAAACCACAGTGCAGGTAGTCTCCGTTCTGCATAGTTCCAATATGTACTATTATCTGTCACCACAGTCTAAATAACACCTGTCCCCAAAAACTCAGTTCAAATTTCAAGCACCATGGAAGAGTAACTGTGAGTAACTGCAGAAAGTACAAACTCTGTTATCTAGCTCTTCAGCCCACAAATCACCATGTAAATAACCGATGTGTAGTAGCATTATCAGTGACCAATCATATCTCTTCTTTCAAAGTCTGTTGGTGATTGCAATAACTGACATAGACGAGAATCAGCAATGGATGCTAGGATCTTTAAGTAAAAGGTTATTTAATGCTCCATATGACTTGGAACAGCAGACTCTTTATAATGAGGAGACCAAGTCATGACAACCTACTTCTCAAGATCCATCTCAGCACCACTAATAGTGGGCAACCTAACATTTGCCATCCGGTATCATGCTGGTAACAGCATCTTGTGTGAAGTATTCTTGCCAAAAAAGCTTTAACCTGAATCTACTCAAGACTTAACTTCCAGTTTACAAGAAATATAGCGACTGGAAGAACAAGTTAAAACCATGAGGCAACAAATTTAGAATGTAGGACGTTTTACAAGATAAGTGGCCTGGTCTCTTCAGGAAGTTAATGCCTTAAACAAATAAAGAAAGGGGTGTGTGTATGCGTATAAGCTATCATGATATTCACTAATTCTACGTAAAAAGATGTAACAACCAAGTGCGATGCAGGAACCTTGTGTGGATCCAGGTTTAGAAAATACAGAGTAACAGAAACAGTCCCAGGAATTCTGGGCGGGGTGGCGGGGGGGCTGTTACGGAGGAAAACTGAATGCAGACATGATACTAAAACTTCTAGGTAATTTTCGCAGGTGTGACAATAGTGTGGCAGTTAGGTAGAAAAGCATCCTTTTTTTTTAAAGAAGACATTAAAGATGTTAAAGTTTTTAGAGGGAAGTGCCATGATGTCCGTAAGTTAATTTCAAATGTTTCAGCAAAACACACACATATCCAAAGCAAACTTGGCTAAATGATGGTAAGAATTGCTGAGTTTGGGTGACAGGTGTGTATGGGTGATCACTGTGCTATGCTTTCCAATTTTCCGTATGTTTGGAAATGTTCACTGTAAAAAGAGTGGGAGAAAAAAATAAGCTTATCCAACTAAGTTCCAAAGGGCTCGCAGTCAATATAATTCCAAATAATCACAGCCAGTGGTGGGAAATAAAGACTTTTACTTGGGGATCCTTCTGGAGATGTCTTCATGTAACAGAACTAACTATTCCTCTTGATTGAATTATTCGGGGCTCCCAAAATCAGGAATTCCCTTCAGGGCTGAATGCCCTACTGCCAACCTTTACCTTTCTAGACCAGACAGGCTGCATTAGGGCTGCCCCTGGGATCCGAAACATTTTCTTGTCACTTTTAAAATTCTGTGATTCAAAGAGTGATACCATTTATAATGCAAGTACTAGATGAACCCCACAACAAAGTGTTACCACTAATTTTGAGAACTCATCAATAAAAATGGGTGCGAGTTTTAATAATTAAACCAAAGTGCCTAGTTCTAAAGCAGAGGCCACAAAACTTCAAATTATTTCATGGTAGAAACCACAGCCAAGGAGAGAGCACATTGACAATGAAGCTCATTTCCAAATAAATGTCTAACCTTTTTCCAGATTGAAATTTGTAATATCCGTAGATGTTTCTTCGTCATCACTGGACAGGCCTTCAAGGTGATCTGCCATCTTACCGGTTTGCTCTCTGGCTTGTCTACGACGAGTCCTAAATAACAAATATCAAGTTCCCAAACCAGATAAAAGAGACTCCTCCCTTCACAAACAAACCAACAGCAAGCATCTGTAGAATTACCTTCTCGCCTCCCGTTCTGCAATCCGACGTTTTGCGTGCTCTTGATACAGTGCCCGATCTCGTCCAAAGGAATCAAGATTTGGTGCCATCAGAGCTTTATCTGTAAAACAACAATGGTTAACATTAAAAGCCTTCCTTCAACAATCTTGAGGAAAGAGTTTGCACAGAATAAGCCATAATGATAGGCTGCTTTCTAACCTCAACAGCAGGATTCTGCAGTAACCGATAAACTGGATAGTTTTCTAGTTTAGAGCAAATCTCAATATTAATCTGTGTTCCCACGAAAAGGAAGAGAAAAATAAATGGAGAGTTCAACAACACTACACAAATGCAAATGGGCTTAATCCCTGTTCTTATGTCTAAGTAACAGAACTAGTTTATGCTATCATGATGACCAAATAAATTAAAAATCTAAATTACTTGTGTAAAGGGAAAAATAATACATTACTTTTTTAAGGACGAACTTAGGCATCACACGTTGAATGATATGACAGCAGAGACACAAGTAGGAAGGATGAAAAAACAGCTTTGTTGCAGGAGTTTAATCATTTATTCTAGTTCATTCTAATTTTTCTTTGTAGAAATTTATTCTCTATTACTATTTTAAGAACAAGGGCAGAATCAACATATAGACTGAAAACCATATCTGATAGGACCAAGTTGTGCTTTCGCAAACCCTACTTTCAAAGCACAATTCCCTTATTTCTTTTTTCCCCTATTTTCCATCTCTCCTTTTTTAATTTCTAGGGCAATTTTCTAGCTTTAGCTTTCAACCTTCCTATTTAAATTTATATTTCACTTACCACATGTTTAGTTTCTGAGATACAGCTATTCTTCTTAGAACATTCCTTTTCTATAGCATCCTCTACTTGTGCTACGTGTAGGATCCCTTCCAACATCTCCCTGAGGACAGCAATTATGTTTTAAATTTTCTCCCGTCACCTGCATTGCCTTTGTTTCCTCAGTCCCTTTGGTTCTAACTGCTTGTGTTGATCACCATGATCATTAACTACCTCCTACGTAAGAATGAGACTGGAAGTTTCGTGGATGTAGGTGGGAGCTGTCTAACAGAGGCATCTCCATCAGATCCCTGGGTACAAGTCAACTTTCTGTTGGGGCCCCCAGATGTTATAGTGTCTCATGGTCTTTTCTCTGGACCCACTCTCTTTCTCCAGAGAAGAATCTTCGAATCTCTTGCCTAGGGTAGAAGGAAGAGTGGGGCAAACATCTGTCTGTGATGCTTCCTCATGTCTACATTTAAGTTCTACGCTATGGAGATATTCTGTATTACATGGGATAGTAACGAGAAGCACAAAACCCAAAGGGTGGTGGCGGGGGAGGGGGAGATCACGTGCAAAATGAAAGACGTCAATTTAAGGCTTTTCCATAGTTTTTTTCCTGATATCAAAGGTGTGTCACTGATAGCAACAACAGGAAAAATAAAACCAAAAATGAGCTGGTATCCACTTCAGTGTATCCTAACTACCCTAGATCCTACTACTTTTAAAAGTTGACTCTTACTGAATTTTTCATTCATATTCCAAAATAGCTTGGATATTAGGAAGTATGTTCCAGAGTTCAAATTACAAAAAAAGGTCAGTAAACAAAATGCCCCAGCTCTACCTCAACTGGAACTCCACTACACACCATAGATGAATTGGCTAAAGAGTCCCAAACTACAGAAATGATTCCTGCCTCTTTAAGAGCTACCCTTCATTAAAGAAATATTTTAAAGAAAATTCTCTACTATAATAAATACTTAAAATGTTATTATATTTACAGATTTTGTAAAATATATATTGAGGGAGATATAAGAGAGTAGATGACTCAAGAGATAGCCTCCTTCACTTCGGTCAGAATTATATGCAGTAACTGTGATAAGTGTTTACAAATCTAAACAAATGAATTTCTGGCTGTATTTTTGTTTCTTTAAAAAAAGATCAGAAAAAGAATCGATACTTCAGTACCCCATGCAATTTTTCTCAAATGTTTGGCAATTAATGAATACTCCCTCTAGGAAAATACTTTTCACTTTCTCATTACCTTTCACTTCTTTCCAGCTATCAATCTAATTAACATCCATCATTCAACCCTTACTTCAAATTCCATATAAGTAAATACCTCCAAATTATAAAGAACAGATTATAGGCAGGAAAAAGTATCTGATGAAATGCATGGCTCACCCAACCATTTAACTTAAAAGGAAATTACTTCCCGTCATAGGTACAATGATTACCTGTAATTTGCCCCAGAAATCTGGTTCTGTCTGGATCAAAAGTGATTTGGGCGGGATGCATTAGTTATTTAGGTGCCCCAGATGGTACTAATCCAATTTAAACGTGTATGGCAAAAACAGAAGGTCAAAGCCATTCATGGGGCTTACATCTGAGTCTGACTCATCTGACGGCCATGTTACCACCTCTTTACGATGCTCCAAAACCCATCCAGCACACAGAAGAATGCTTTCTCAGGGATTCAATGTCTCTCTAATTTAGAGGACACACTATATGACAAAGCATTGTTTTCAGAAAGAATAACAGGGCCCTCTGCACTTGGAACACCTGGGGTGGTTGTTTAATATGCAGATTACTGGACACCATCCAAGACCTGGCAAGAATCTCTGGGGACAGGACCAAGAAATCCGCATTTTAAATTAATATCATGGGTAATTCTGATGTACATTTCCATTTAAGAACTGCTGACATAGGGACCGAAGAGATGACAAAAGAAGCCATGAGAAATCCAACGTAGGAAAATTCCTATTACAGCACCCAAGAATACAGAGGGCAATGAAAAAGCAGAATTAAAATGTTTAAAACGTCTGGTTAAAGAATTTCAGCTCAACTATTTAATAAGAGGTTTCCAATTAATTTTGGTTTTCCATAACACATATCATAATGAAAGGAATATAAATTAAATCTCCAAATTTTTACACTAAAATTTCAAAAAGTGTAGGCACCAACTGACTTACTAAAAAAAAAACCCCACTATATGAGGCAAACTAGAAAATACAAAAAAATTTTAAATATAAAAAATTTTGCTTTATCTAAGGGGTGAAGCTCAAAACTCCCCTAATCTTGGAGTTGTATCATTTGTTATGTAATAAAGCCCCCTCTCCCATACAGAATTTCCCAGCCCCTAACTCAAAACCTTTGTTGTGATCAACAACAGCGTTTGTATTGGTGTTAAAATGGGGGGAAATCAGTTAGGGCCAAATAGGTACTGGTTTTAAGATAAAATACTGATGATGTCTTTACTATAAGGAATGAAAGAATGCCCAAAGAAGAATAAGATCGATAGAATGTTAGTACATGATTTGAGTTCCTTCGCAAAGCTATATTTTCTTAAACACAATCCAAGCACATGCTAATTTTAGATCTACCTGACACAAGAGCAAGGAAATTTGTTTCTTTAAAAAGAAAAAATGCTCTGAGACGTCTAATTTTCAATTAGGATGCACTAAGTAAACAAGGTTGTTTAATGAATAATAAAAACCTTCAAGATGGACTGACTTGAATGGCTTGAAAACTCCGAAGATTCATCTTTAATATCATCTTGTCGTCTTTGGACAAGGCGGGAAGCTCGCTGTTTGTACAGCTGATGTATTGCTGATTCAAGTTCATTAATCAGTGGCACCTGTAAAAATACAACACACTCCGTAACACCAAACTCCTCAGCTGCTTATATATTTGAGGGTTCCATATTATTTCCGGATTTCTGAAAAAGTACCCTCTGGACAGAATAATCATGAACTCTCAATGAAACACAAATAGTAATTCAGTTTTATGATTTCTGGGAAACACCACTTCTTCTTTTATTCCGTATATGGAGTTATAATGTCCAGTGCCTAGTTATTGGAGCAAAAGTTTGGTTAGGTTAAACACTTTAACATCAGTAAAGAGAGCGAGTAAAGAACTGTCAGAAATTTTAGTGCTTCTTTTAGAATAAAGTACTTGAAAGTCCTTTTTAAAAGTCCATTTTTAACTTTCTAGCAGCATGATCTCCCTTGCCAATTTCTGTGGTTTAAAATAAACCATTATTGCTGTGTAATACCAAAAGATGCAATGGCACCTTTGTGGCTTTATTACACATTTAAAACGTGAACTGCATTCATTTACATTAATATGGTGAATAAAATTTCTAGCTATCACTAACCTGTCTAAAATCAATCTATCTAAAACTCAGAAAGTTCTTCTCTTCCTATCAAATGTTTAAATTTCTCCATATTTGTAAGTAAAATAATAAAATTCTTTGCATAAATTGTCAGTTTACAAAGTCAACACATTTTTCCAGGTTAATAGCCACAGCTAAGCATTCACTGGGTTCATATGGAATACAAAAAGCTTACGGAATGAGACCTAACTTAAAAGGAAAAACCAGAAAACGTTCTCTTTATAAATACCTATGCTATAACCAAATGCTATGAAACCTTCACAAACGCTAACAACCACTACACATACCTGAGGAAACCAGAAATTCTAGTTTCCTGATGGTTAGTGCAAATGAAAAAACACATTAGAGTTTGGGAACACTGGCACCAAGTGTTATAGCAGCGTCCTGAACTGAACAGACTGTAAATGGAAAATAAAAAAAGGCAGGTGGAATACAAAGATGTCTGTAATAAAAGCAATTTTATACACTTGCATGATCCCATTGCAAAAGCAGCCAATGTTCACAGAAAGGTCAAACTGATGGAGTTATTTTATTTTTTAATATGCCACACCATGGGCAACAATGTCCCCAAATCTGCACTGATTATCTTGGTGATATGAGCTGAGCCCACAGACTCTAAAATTAACTAGAATCGATTTCTGAAGCAATTACTGTCATATTATTGTGACTTACACTTACCTACCCCCTCATTTTTTCAAACTGTGCAGGACTAAAGACAAATGTACCTATGCATTCCTTTAGTCCTGGAGATTATTAACACTCCTCTACTATAAGAGCTGCACGCCTGAGGTTGCATCAGACAGAACCTTAATTACTCAATTTATAGTTAAAATTCCGATAACGTGATTTTCCTGTTTAGGTAATTAAAATGCCTTTTAACAAAGCCCAGAGAAAATTCTACTGAGAATAAAAGCCCTAAAACACATTTTCGGCTCTCATTCATGTTTCTTAACAATACTAATTTATCTCAAGAGCGCACCATGACAATTTCTTTGCCCACTCCAAACTGGAAATTGTTATTGACTATCATTATTTCAAGGCCAAATTTAAGACAAAGAACACAGAAGGAAGATGACGGCAGGAAAACAAAACAATGTAAAGTTAAAATAATCTGCAAAATAATTAAAAATCTAAGTTCAAAACCACTTGAACTTTTATAACAAAAGAGAAAAAAACAAAAGAATGTTTCTATTTTGATGGTCTTACCCTGAAACAATATTTTGATAGTATAACTGGAATGAATATTCAAATCTATCCAATTATTCCTCAGTATTTCCAAAATGACAACTTATGACATTATTAACTCAGCAGCACTCAATAAAATCAAATGCATATGAAACTGTCAAAAATGAAATACTCATCTTTAAAAGGGAATTATCTACTTCTCTTTTAATTAAACTGTAGTCACTATATAATAGATACGGTTTAAGATCTGCTCCATTAACATTTATCTAAGTGACTCTGTAAAAACGTATCAGCACAGTCTGAGGGATACTTCCCTAGGAACAGGGTAATCAAGGAGAGATAAAGTACACTACTAAGTGTTTTTAAAAGAGTAAGCAATTGAAAACTATATGAACTAGATATTCTACTAGTCTCTTTAACTCAAGAATGGTACAATCTAGTTGATCATATTACTGTCGATATTTTTTAAGAGTTCAGTTTGCAATTACAAGCGTGTAAGTTTACTCAAGTAAGTTCCAAAGCAAAGACCCAGATACTTCAAGAAAAAGCTCCACGGGGACAAATCTCACTTACAAAGTATGGTTTAAGACAGAGGTCCTTTCTCTAGTCACAAAAGGTTATTAGACCTGCTCCCGGCACCATGTCCCCTGGGCTCATAAGGGCTTTATTAGTAGGAAGGACACAACTGCCAGGTCCGACATTTATGTCCACTTCTCCTCTTGACTCCAGCCCCTCTGCAGTCAAACCTATGTTTCTTTCTCACCCCTGTATTTGTCACCCTAAGCCACAGATCTGCCACAAGGGATATCATAGCTTAGAATGTAGCTGCTTCTCCAGAAATCAGGTGATAAGGACAAGAACATGAATCCTTCAGAGAAGACTTGGTGGATCTGACCAGACTGGCTGGAACCATTAAGATCCATTTGGAAGACTCAGTTTGGCACTGTTCTTTAGCCAGCCTTTGGCCTTAAGGTACTGAAGTAATCAACGGAGATAATAAAAAGTTAAAATACTGTATGCTTACCGATTCTATGCTAATTCATATGGCCAAGAATAACAGAAAATGTGCCTTCTAATCCTGTATCACTTGCAAGTTTATAGAGACAGGATATTCAAAAGCACCACGATTTTACTTTTTTTTTTTAAAGAAAAGGCTGTGAAGTCCACAAATGCCTATAAACCAATGCATCAAACAATAACATTTATCTTAAAGAAAAATCAATTAAAAGGCTGTTTGAGAAGAGGATTCTGCGGGCAGCTAACAAAAAATGCAAACAAATGGTACAGTAGGATGCAAATAATTGTGCCAACTGACTGTCATACTAAAAAAAATGAACTTGGAAGAAATGAGACCTTAACAGAAATTATGGCCAATGAATGGTTTCTGAAATGGATAAAGCACAGGCTTATTTAGATGAAAGCTATTAGCAGCAATGGCAATCAACTTTATCTAGGGTAAAAAAAAGCTAATAAAATATTGCAACTTTAGGCATATTTGGAATTACTTGTAGAAACAGTTTAAAGGCAAGTTTAGATCTGAACCATAAAAAAGAAAATTTCATGAGTCCCTTATATTTTAATAATTCAGGACAGGCCAATAATAATCTACCATTAAATTAAGGCAGGATTTGCCAAAGTCTTATTTAAATATGCTTTGAATTATCTTTTTTTGTTTTCTACAAGGCACTAGATTACCCCAAGATAGAAGGTTGTTAATGAAGTGGAGAAAATGAAGCATGACTTTTCATCACTTCTAAAGTTGAATTCAGTGGATATTTTCTGAGAAATATAGAAATCTAGACCTCCTTAATTTTGCCTTATTCAAAGAGATTAATATTTTTGCATTCTTACCTTTTCACTGAAACACTCAAGCAAGTCTTGGACATACCCTCGCATTTCTTGCAAAAATTTATACCGTTCACCAATACCCCCAGAAGACCCTTCTAATCTTTCAATAGCCCTGGTGGAGTCCACTCGGCTTTGCAGATGTTTCTCATGCTGCTGTCGATTTGTTTTGTGCAGTTCTTTCATGGAGTCCAACCTTAAGAACAGAAAAGGATAAATATAACACATTTACATCTGAAAGTCTATGCTGTCAGGACTCTTGCAATATTTATAATAATGCATTTAGTTCCACTATTAGAATATAAAAATGCTTGGAGTGGATCTTTTCATCTGTACTGCTCTTTTCCTCAAAGAAACAGCAGTTTACAGACTTCATATAAAGTTACTTGGTGGGCTAACCAAAATCTCACTGTTTTGTTTTTCCCCCCATATCTTGACTACACTTTTTCAGAGTCCAAGAGGTGCAAATTCAGAACTGTCTTCAACAAGATCACGGAGTGGTATTTTTAAAAACTTTTCGAGGCTTCCACAGAAGTAATCCAAGGAGGTAGCAGAACAAAGTATGAAGTCATCTTCTGTTTAGCTTTTGAAGACAGGCCAGTGAATCTTCTTTGCCGATATTCTGCATCTGCTACCCCAGACTACATGTTGCCTGAGGGAACGGAAAGCTAGAGGACAGGTCTTTAAGAAGTTGATCTGCCCTACCTGTCTTTAAGCTGTTTCTTTACCAAATCAATAGTAACGGGAGTCATCTCATTACTGGGAGTTTTGAAAGGGACTGTATTATCTGTTTTTTGAGATTTGGCATCGGATGATCCGTAGGCTGTGTAACTATAAGGAATGCCATAGGATGAACCGTAAGGCATTGTCTGGTAAGTGTTCTGGTAGTACATGTTCACTTCAGTGGGCTGACTTGCTTGAACCTAGAAAAGAAATGGGATGTATATTAAAACTAGTAGCTGAAACTATGAAAAGAAAAATCCCATGCCTTTAGTGTTAAACAAACAAACAAAAAAACCCACTAACAATAAAAACTATACCCATTTTCCAAATAGTATGTAACTAAAATAAGTAATTGCAGAGCTCCTCAAAATCAGATAAAAGTAGGGCTGGATTCATTTCTAATCCTATGCGATTGATGGATTCATTTCTAGTAACTTTCGGGAAAACAATAACAAAGAAGTTTAGAGTTAGGGACATTAAATTGTGTCAAAACACTAGCAACAAAAAAAATTTTATGTGGTATTTCCACTGTACTACTTACTTCTATAAAATAAATTGTTACAACTATTGAGGAAGATATTTTTCATCTACAATAAGATTTTTGCATTCCTGAGAAATCCATCTTCTACAAAATAATTTTTAAAGTCAGAAAAAAATGAGCTCTATAGGAAAGAAACACCTTATCTATACAGTGGTTTCCAAACTTTAGGAGCAACAGAATCACCCAGAGGACTTGTTAAACAGATGGCCCGGCCCCACCCCCAGGGCTTCTCATTCACTAGGTCTCACTCGGGAGGGTGAGAATTTGCATTTCTAACAAGCTTCCATATGATGCTGATGCTGCCGGCTGAAGGACCAGTTAGAGAAACAGTTACCTAAGAAACCAGAAATTCTTCCATCCTTTGGATGGTAAAAGGCAAAATATAATATAGCTTCTTCTAACAGCTTACTGGATACATAACTTTATATAATTTTCCTCATTACGTTACTTGAATGAATGACAAAGGATCAATTCCATGTGCAATATGTTTTTACTTTAACAAAATAAGCTAAAATTTTTTTTAATTTCTTTTTTTTAATTTTTGAAGTTTAATTCTTCGGTTCTTACCTGAGGGATATTAATTCCTTTTCTTATCTGCTCCTGTTCCCATCGGCTGAGCTCTTCATCTTGTTCTCCAGTTACTAAAGCATCATCATCACTCCCCTCAATACCTACAGCCATAAGCAGCAAAGTAAATAATTCCAAAAAAACAGCGAGGGAAGAGATGCTACCCTGATATTTCACAAAAATCAAGCAAAACTATTGGCATTAACTCAATCTTACTAAAGTTAAAATGTCTATTATGATCTCTCCCGCATTTGATACTTCTGCTTTTGCTTCTTTTAACACACAGCATACCTTAAGCAAAAGGCAGTATCAATGTAACAATTAAAACCTCAGATAGGTTTCCTAACCTCTGGAAACCTAATGCCTCCTAAGAATGAAGAGCTAATTACATGTATCTATGTATGTTACGTGCTTAGCACAATACTGGTCACACAGTGCTCAACAAACACTAGCTGCCAAAATCATGCTACACTTTTCAAAAAATTCCAATGAGACACTTACACCCAAGCAAGAACAGTTCTCTAACATTAAACATAGTCAAATAAGTACAGGTACTTTTTAGTTGATTGTAGTATCAAATTGTATTTAATAGCAATGAAACAGGCTTACTGTCCCATTAAATCAAGTTACCTATTTCCTCTGCAATCTTCTGTCTTTGTGATTTTTCTTTCACAGAAAAGACTATACGGCGTTTCTCATCATCGTCTTCGTCGTCACTGGCATCATTCTCATCTTCTCTAACAAGGCGGCCTTTACCAGGCTCACTATCGTGAGGAGTGAAATCTCCCAATTCCCGGGCCATCTGACGCTTTTTCCTTGCAGCGTGTATAAAAGCCGCATCTGGAATTTCTCCTGGAAACAAATGGTGAGGATTATAAACTATGCAATATTAGGGAATAAAGTTTCCATTTTCTTGAAAATATGAAAGATAAGTGAATCTCATCAGGACAACCTTGTCACAGTGATGTTCTAATGTTATCTGCTGGTATCCCCGCCCCCCCTTCCCAAACTGCACCTGCAAAACAACTGATTTATTTTTAGTTTAGTGTAAATGAAAGTAAAAGTCGCTAGGGAAACTAAAAAATATGTATAATGGCGATATGTACCGGAAGGGGGGGAAGGGAAAATCCACCAAAGCAGTTTTATTTTAATGGTATATTTTTTCATTTTTAAGAAGTAAACGAAAGCAATAAAATCACATTTATTACTAAACCAGAAAACAAATAAAAACAAAAAAGGTATCTACAATCTTCCACGCTAAAAAACACTATTAGATTTATAGTATGTTTCTCTTGCAAATAGTTTTCAGTTGACCTGTAAGCACACTAAATATATAATTCTGTATCTAATTTTTTCTTCATATTAAAACATAAGCTTTTCCCCATGTTGTTTTGCATAAACATAATTTTTAGTGGTTTACAACATTCACTCAATAAAGCATAATCTACTACATAATCAAATGAATTGACATTTTCACCTACAGTAAAAATTAATGCCTTGCTACTCTTCAAATTGTTATTTAAACAGCTATGTAATATCCCATCATGTAAATGCACCTTAACTTACTAAGCCATTCCTCTCCTGCTAGACGTTTTCTAAATGTTGCTCATTGCAAATAACGTTGCAATAAGAACATTATTTCCTTGGATAAATTTCTCGCTATGGAATTACAGGGTCAAAGACTAAGAACATCTGAAATCTACTGATTCATATTGTCCAACTGCTTCCCATAAAGACTGTACCAATTAGAATGCTACTAGAACTATATACATAACTTTTCACAACTTTACAAACCCAGAGTAAGCATTTTTATTTTTTTTAAATCTATTATTATTTTTTGGCCACCCTGCACAGCCTGTGGGATATTAGTTCCCCGACCAGGGATTGAACCCCGGCCCACAGCAGTGAAAGCGCTAGGGAATTCCCACAGAATAAGTATTTTTAGATTTTATAATGAGTTAAATGGTTACTCTTCATAATTTAAATTTGGCTACTAAGCATTTATCTATTCAAAAGCTGATTAGCCAGTGAATATATCTACAAATTATTTCCATAAAAAAGTTAAAGAAAAAAAAAGTGTGAACATAAAACTAGCAGCAATTGCTTTTGGTAGCAGTTCTTAAAAAAGTTAAGATCTTAATCTGAAATACATAAAAAAAGGACTTTAGTACCATTTACTTGAAGCCCTACATTTGCTTTGATGATAAAACGGCCTGTCTGACAATGAACTTGGAAAGTTGGGAAGTTTCTCGTTTTCTTACTTTCTGTATTTGCAAAATGAAACAACCTGGCTTCAAAGAGGGATGTCATAAGAAACACCACTTTGCTAACTCCTTCCTTAACGACCACCTTTACAGACAGCTCATTCTTGAGGGCTTACTTCAGTTCTAAGGAGAATTTGCAAGTACACACCTGGACGGAGAACATTCAAAGAAGATAAAGCATTTGAAAAGGCTCCGGCAGCCTTTGGCTTTTCTTCCTCCTTCTCGCTTTCCATATCCATTTCATCTTCCCCGTGTTCACTGATGATAACTCCATCTTCTTGACTGGTGTCCTTAACATGACCTGTTTTGTCCAAAGGAGGTTCGCCTACATTTTTGAAAAAAGTAATAAAATATATCTAAAACAAGATCCATAAATTAAGGAGTCACTTCTAATGCAATTATGGGCTCAATTCATTAAAGCCTGAACTATCTTAATTGTTTATAAAAAACTAAAACCACTGATGTGTGAAAATGAATAATCACAATAAACACAATTGGGAGGTAACAACAATACAGGGGACACAGGGATGCATGAGGCCTGCCCAATCGCTACCTTTAATTTTTTTTTTTTTTTTTTTTTGCGGTACGCGGGCCTCTCACTGTTGTGGCCTCTCCCGTTTTGGAGCACAGGCTCCAGACGCGCAGGCTCAGCGGCCGTGGCTCCCAGCCGCTCCGCGGCACGTGGGATCCTCCCGGACCGGGGCACGAACCAGCGTCCCCTGCATCGGCAGGCAGACTCTCAACCACTGCGCCACCAGGGAAGCTCGCTACCTTTAATTTTACCAAAATTTTACTAGTTTATCAAAACTAACTGTTTCTCCCTCTAAACTCTCATAGGTAACTGTTCAAACCTCTTGGAAGCATTATTTCACTTTACATGTCAGTATTTCGTTAAACTCTAAGCCCACTTGAGGCAGCTTTCTATCAAGAACAAAGATTACAGACCAGATAAACCTTTCTGTAATGAACACTTTATGGGGTATCGTTTTAGTTCACAGCCATTTGTCACCCATCATCTGAAGGGTTGAGACCCAAAAGTCACATTTACACTGTGTAAGCCCCTGACCCCATTGCCATGACTGAATGTTTAAGAGTGGATGTGTGACTAAACTTGATTTTTCTGGCAATCTGGAATTGGGACACAGAGACAAGTCAGAGACTAGGTGGCACTAAAAACCATATGCAAACTAGGAAGGGAGTTGTGGAGTAGCCGTACTTGGCCGCGTGGACAGAGGAGAGAGCTCTCTAGTTCTCAGGCCATTCCCGAGGCCAGTTTCAAGACTGTTACAGTGGTTTACTTCACACCAAACGGTTTACTTTACTTATAACTTAATAGTCCTATTACACCCTTCCCAGGCAAAACTCAGAAAATCAGTGTTTTTCACCTTGAAGCACTGAACCTGGCAATGCACACAAGAGGCACCATGAATATAATGGAAGAGTAAAACAACAGTTCATTCTAAATATGAAAGATAAACTTCTGTTGTTTCCCTAGCATGCTCCCCTCCCTCCCCAAAACTGCTTCAAAAGTTCTTAATTCTTCTCAAACCATATTCTACTTCCCTAAAGAAGAGTGCTGGGGATAATGACTCCCCCCGCCCCCCAGCTTTACTGAGAAGATTTAGGTCATTCTGCTTTAAGGCTCTTTAGTTTTTTAAATTTACCATCCTACCTCGTTAGCCACAGACTCCCTCTGAAGTGACTTCTAAGGCTATGAGATTTTAAAACTCAGTTTAATCAGATGTATAAAGATAGATGTAGTCAAGAACTACCCATTTCCTTCTGCTCTCAATCTACACTACATCAATGGCTTTTATAGACAAAACAGAAGTACAAGAAGGTTCACTAGATCAGATACGCCCAGATAAAGATTTCTGCAGGCTTCAAAAGATTCAGTGTTTCAGTAAGTTGATAAGTATTTGCTTGTGATTGAACAAATACAAGTCCAAAACATGGCTGACAGGTGAATTTTTGTTACTTGGTCATATATTATCCTTCCAGACAGCTTTATAAAAAGAGATGCTAACTAACCTTTTCTAGGCTCCTCTTGTGCCTCAATTTCTTTGACTACTACTTTAAGAAACTTGCTGTCACAAATATTCTCTCTAATTTGAATGATTTTTTTTTTAGGTTTGCAGCTGTTTTATTTATAAGTATACATTTAACACAAGGAAATAAACACTGATATATGGAAGTCTAGTTAATAGTAGTGTAACTATGTATCATTTGGATGATTACATGATTTTAAACAACAAACTACACTGAAAAATTAATGCGATAAAATTCTTGGTCATAATATTATTAAGAATATATAAACTGAAATTATGATTGCTCCAAATTTGAAAATGGAAGTGAACTCATTTGGACAGATTCAGAGTTTAACATAATCTGAAAGGAGGTGGGGGTCAGGCTCTCCCTCTCCTCTCTTCCGTCTACAAAGACACACAGGCTTCTCTTTAGCAAAAGAACTTCTACTTGATCCCAATTGTTTCTCTACCGTCCTTTCCTTCTCCCTCTGCCAAACTTCCCAAAGCAGCAGCGCAGACCTGCTACCCACCCCTTCCTCACCAATTTGCATGCCTCAACCCTGGCAAACAGCCTTTGATTTCTCCCATTCCAAGCTCACCAACTAACCCAAAGGCTGCAGCCACAGCTAATTCATACAGTGTCACTGAGCAATTTAGTAAAAGATGTTCCTTCCTCCAAACAGGCACAGAGCTTGGCAAGTAAACTAGCCTCTTTTGCCAGATGCCCGCCTCCGGAAAAAAACACAGCAACCCTGCCAATAGCCCTTCCTCAGCCCTTATTTTTCCTGACCTTTCCGATACTATTTCACACAACTGACAATCATCATCTTGAAACTTTCCTATCTTTTCTCCTTTGGACTTTATGATTCTTTTTATCTCTTCAGTAAACCCTCTTCTCTATGTATATGCTTATTACAGGTAGAAGTCTTTGGTCCTCAGGAATTTTTCCTTTATGCTACTCCCTCATCAACTCCATTTACTCTGGTTTTAATTATCACCTCAATGAGCACCATATCTAAATCTACATCTCCAACTCTTCACTGGCCATTTCCACTCAAATTCAAGTTTAAAGGTAAACTCATTATTTTAGGAATATCACAAAAGTAGACTGATACTACCCTTGTTTTCAAGTTAATGCACCTCTGCCTGTCTAAGGAGGGCTGGGGTAGGAAAAGCCTGGGATTGTGATTTGATGAATGAGAAGAGCTACAGAGCGCCATCACTTCAGGGATGACGATCTATATAACACAGAGGCTCCACCTTTGGGGAGGACATTAATTGAGTTATTGGGTGAGTAGGAAATCTGTTATATGAAAGTAGAGGATAGAAGAGGTCACAGAAGGTGGCTTCAAAAACCTTGTGCTTGCTTCAATTTCTTAACCCAACAGTAAATGGTCCTTTCTCAGCTCTCACTTTTCCTGACCTTCCTTGTTCGATTTCATCGGACACAGTTGGTTCTCAAGAGATCTGGAAAAAATGAAGCAGCTTCCTAGAGTCAAAAATAATCAGTTCCCCTAAAAACCCTCCTCCTCCCACCTGCATTCCCTATTTCTGTATATCATACATAATTATTATCTCAGTCACCTGGCACAAAAGCTCAAATCTGACTATTTCTTTTAAATCCAACAGCTGACTCATACATTAGGTCTACCAATTCTTCCCTTGCAATACTTCTCATATCATCTTTTACTATTTCTTTTCCCACACCCACAGCAAACATTTTAAACTCATCCACAATTTCCCACTGAGTCAGGAAAAGCCTCCGTCTTGCTCAACTGAGACCTTTTTAAACCCACTACTAATGGATTAAAGCTGGCCCTTGCTTTTAAACTGCTTTAGGCCTCCAATCTCTCCCTGTGCCAATCCATGCTGCATGCTAACACCAGGTTAAGATTTCAAAAGGCATTCATCATGTCGGCATCTTGCAGCCCACTGAAACAGCAACCCTAAATCCCTTACTAGATTGTAAACATCCTTCACATTCTGTCAGCAACGTACCTTTCACCCTAAACCTCCGCTTCCTCCACAAATCGTCTACTTTGGCCTGTCAGGCATACTTGCTCTTTTCCAAAACAGCCTAGGTCACATTAATCTTTAATATCCCCATAGCTCCCCTAGCCTTTGGTATTTAAATTATCAAAAAGCCAGCTTCAAATTCCACTTTATCTAGGAAGCATTCCTTCACCCACCTCTAAAAAAAAATGTAGTTAACCTTCACCGGACACTTTGCCAAATACTGGGTCCAGTTATACATTTAAGTGATGCTGTCTCCAAAATAAGATTGCAAATTTGAGATATAAGGACATACTTTTCCACATTAAGCATATAGTGGAGAACTGGGAAATAATAATTCTATCTTTAATTCCATAAAATAAAAATATTTCCCTAAAGCACTTGCAGTCATATTAGCATATTATAATGGAACCACTTTCCTAAGGACAAATGACTGCTTAAAAATTTTAACTTAGATTGTGAGAGAACATGAGAGATGTCTGTACAACGCAGGCAGGGGCCACACACTGAGGAGTCTTCATCTGTGTAGCTGATAAGGTTGCTGAATGGGAGTATTATCAACATTAGACTTAGGGCATTCCTAAAAGTTCTCTAAGAATTAAACCAACTGTGTAAATAACACCAAAGGAATCGAAAGCTTGTCTCTACAAAATACAAGTACGGGAATTTGCACAGCACTCCTTCAAATAGGAATAAACCTGTATCTCAGGTTTAAGTGCGAAACCTCCCTTCTCTGTTCAACAGCAGTTGGAACACTAGTAGGAAAATTGGGAGACAATTTAGTCATTGCAGCAGAAACATTCCTGTGGTTCTGTCTTTTTAAAAAATGCATTTACAATGCAATTGTGTTATAATTAAACAGAAGAACTGTATCATTACTCAGTTTGTACCCCTGACAACGACAAAGTCAACTGAACAAGTTCACTATATATACTGTGTTATAATTAAACAAAAGAACTGTATCGTTACTCAATTTGTACCCTTGACAACGACAAAGTCAACTGAACAAGTTCACTATATATACCAAATCCAACCAAACCCTGTGAGAAACAGTTTCATTTTGTCATTTCAAAAGAATCATATTCGTTTGGTACTTACTGTCAGCTGATGAGTTGATTTCTGTCTTAATCTTCGATTTTTCAAGATCTTCTTTATATTCTTTCTTAAGCAATTTTACTATCTTTTTGCTATAACTTGATTTCTTCACTTTGAAAACTTCTTCACTTTCTTAAAAAAAGAAATTAAACGAAGTCTGTAGTAACCATTTTCAGACAGTGTTTTCCATTCTAACTTTCAAATTCTTCCAAATATATGCTCATACACGCCAAATCATTACATAACTTGAAATTATTTCAAATCTGTAATAGGTTCTCAAAAACTGAGTCAACTTCATAAGTTAATCTGGAATAATGCCAATTTGAGACTTTTTAAAAGGCAAAACGCATGTAACTGCAAAAAATGTTCCTGTGTCCTACTGTCTTCCTTGAATCATCTATTGCAGGAGGAAGAAAAAGTCATTGAAAAAGCACCTGATTATCATATTATTAAGGTATCCGAAACAAAACATCCAAAATCAAAAGGTGCTAGTTTACAGAGCTGTCAAATCCGAGTAACTCTACATTCATCACAAACTGACATACTGTTATTTCAAGACTAAGCTGAGAGCTAATCACGTCTCAAAAATAAGTTTTGATGACGTATCCATCATCCTTGATTTGAAAACTTTAAAAGTCAAACGCAAACACTTTGCCAAGTTGTCCCTGTATCATTAAAAACAAAAATGTGGCTGTACTCCTCTCAAACTTAAGATAAAAAACAACAGGAAAGCCAAAGAGAAACTGCCTATTACTGGAAACAAGAAAGCATCCCGCATCGAGATGCTTCATAACATGGACTTACTTGGGTTATATAAACACACACTCAACAATTCGGGAGGTAAAACGGTTTAAGATTTAAGGCTCATTTACGATCAGAAATCTAAATCCACTGTAGCCTGGCCCCTCACACCAGACTGGATAAACTGCCCTGAAATACCATTACACTCTCTCTCTTCATTGTCCAAATGTCAATGCGAGGAAGGCCGCACATCTGTACCCCTGTTTACTTTTATGGATAAACTGAGGCTCCGCGATCGCAAGGGACTGGCCCCAGGTGGCTCAGAACCAGAGCTTCAACTCCGGGCGTCTGTTCCCAGACCGAGTACTCCTTACACACCCGGCCTTCCCGGTCAAGGATGTCTAACCAGGACGAGAACGGCAAAAGGGGTGGGCACGGTGACCTACAGAGGGCTCAGAGAACGTGCCAAGAGCAGTCTGGGGACCTGACTCGAGTTCTCCCTAAAACACACCCGCCAGTTAAAAGAAGCAGGACAGGGAACACTGAATTTCCACTTGAAAAACTCAGAATGACTGATCTGAGATCCAGGAATAGGAGATGCACGGGAGGACGATGAGAAGGAGGCGGTAGTTAAGAAAAGGCTGGTGGCGGCGCGGGAACACGTCCCCAGCCAGAGCAGAAGGCCGGAGGCGGGGACAGTGTGCAGCGGGTCGGGCGGGAAGAGGCTCCGTTGCCGGGGGCTGAAGCTGGGAGCCCAGGGAATGCGGGGACTCGAGGTGGATGCGCGGGGTAGGGGTGTCGGGATCTGGGAGGTCGAAGCGCGAAGGTTACCTTCGTCCTCATCCTGGAAGCTGAGCAGGCTGGCCCGGGGCACCTCTTTGTTCTCTCGTGGCCTCTTGCGCGGCTTCAGCCCGTTGCCGGGCTCCGCGCCTCCCGGGAAGCAGCCCCCGGCTTCAATCCCGGGGCCCGAGGTCAGCGCGGAAGGCGGAGGCAGCCCCGGGCCCAGCAGCGACTCCCCCCCGGGGGCCCTGTCGCCGCCGCCGGGGCCCGGCTCTTCGCCGGTGCCCGGCGGCGGCAGCAACGGCGGCGGCTCCTGCTCCTCATCGCGTTCTCGCTCCTCCTCCTCCGAGTCATTCCGCTTACGCACGTTCACTCGCCGGGCCTTTCGGAACATTCCCGCGGCCCGCACGTCTGTCTCCCACCGGCACTCACACCGCGGCCCCGGCAGCGCAGAACTCGCGAAGGCGCACGCGCGCTCCCCCCAAGCTTCAGCCGAGTCGCGTCTTCCCTCCAGCGACAGTGCACCCCTGAGCGCGCTTGCGCTCCCGCTCTCAGTACTTGGGGAGAACTCCGCGCCTCTCGCGAGAACATCAGCGTTTTGCACTGTCCTCTGTCGGCGTGGAGGATTATCGGCATGGAACTCTGAGACGTCGGTGCTATCCGACGGGTCACAAAGAGGATCATAGAGATTAGAGGACAGAGTAAACCCTGCTGTCCCTCAGCCCAGGGAGCTGCAGTGCGCCTTCTGCACTTACGTAGTCACGCGAGGAAACGTTCCGCCAAGCGCAGGGAGGGGCAAATAGAGAAGGAGGAGGAGGGGGAGGAAGGGAGGGAGGAGGGGAGGGAGGAGGGGAGGGAGGAGGGGAGGGAGGAGGGGAGGGAGGAGGGGCGGAGCCAGAAGGGGAAGCCAGGTTTGGCGAGGGAAAGTGCAATCCAGAGGGTGGGATGTTACTCTCGAGACTGCATTGAGGTGTGGTATGATAATTATAACTAACTCTACTGAGTAGCACTTCGTATTTCTACAGCTTTATGGCTATCGAGCACTTTCAAAAACACTGAATCTCATTTAGGATAAAATGTTCCTTGGCCTGATATTTTAGCCACCTTCCCTCTGTTACAACGAAAGCAAAAGTGTTTTTGGTGTTTTCGAAAGAATGCCAGGTTTGCTAGCAGTTCCGAAACCTGGCTGATTTCAGAAACAAACGGAAGGAAAAATCGACTTGAGGGTTGGAGATGGTTGTGACACATTTCAGACTTGTGTCACACAGTAACAATCTTAACTGCCAAGGGCGGAACCGGGTATTTGACTTTGAAGTGGAACTCACCTGCTTTCTCATTGTGCCACCAAATGTAGGGCCTTGTCCTTCACCTATGTGCATATATGCGAATTTTCTTGTCTCAAAATTCAAAAGGTAACAAGGGGCATTCATTCATATAGTGAAAAAAGCCCACCCATCTCTAGAAGCCTTCCAGTTCACCAGCAATGTCAAAAGTTTCTTATGACCCTCCAGAGATATTCTATGAACATAAAAGAAAAGATGTATATTTTATGAATTAGCCTTTTTACACAATGTGCAAACAGTGCATTTTTAGTCTAACATAAATTGGAGATCAGTTCGTATCTGTTCATAAAATGTTGTCTCTTCTAATACCCACCTGCATAGTGATCCATGGTTAGACTGTACCATAATCTATTTAACCAGTCCCATTAAAAAATTGGTATTACTGTTATTTCCAGTCTTGCTGTAATAATCAATGCTGCAATGAAAAGCTTCGAAAAATGGTCACTAGTAGGATGAACTAGTAGTGGAATTGCTAAATCCAAAGATGTGCGTTTGTAATTTGGCTAATTCGAAGTTCTTTATAGCAGCTGTGCCAGTCTGTACTCCTACCAAAGTGCCTACTTGCCTACACCATCCTGTCAAAATTTCACTTGAGATTTAAGTTCCAAGTTGAAAAATATCCCAAGCTCAAGAATTTCTATATCATACACATCTTCTGGTTTTCTTTGATTGGATTTGAGATCTGCCCACCCATCACTCACTTTTGGAAACTGGCAAGATGATCTAGGCTGAGAGCGTCCTCTGTAACATTTTCTTCCAGTTAATAGGGAACGTTAATAACATCTAGCTTCCATTCTACTCAAATTACTCTAAGTTCTTATATTCTGGCTATTCAGCATTGATTTAAGTTCTGATTCCAACAGTGTTTCATTGGTGAAATTGAACTCCAATTCGTATCACAAAAGATTCAAATTGTGCCTGGTCAGCCTCTAGACACCAGCTCCAGAGCCAAGAGACAGATTTGCAGTAACTTGATTAGGGTAGAGGTAACAAAGACAAGGTCCGGAGGACTTAAGGACTATGTTAATATTTTGGCTTAAAACCTCAAAAAGATCTTCCACTGTACAAGTGGTGATTGAATATGGGTAGAGAGGAGACCACTGGTTGTTTTAAAGCAAGCTAACAAATGAAAAGACAACATGTATTTATAACTTTGACAATCTACCTATTCAGATAATTGAAGGGCAAAGTTAAACTCTTAGAAGTTATCTTGCTGCCAAAGCAAGCCAGAGGTCCTTCTAGAGGTTATAGACCCTGTGGAAATTAAATTCCTGAAACTGAGTAGCTGCTTTAATTGCCTGTCATCCAGTATATTATATGAAACTAATTATTTTATAAAATGCTCTGTGCTTTGAGTATTAAACTGACTAATTTGTTTATTGAATACAGTATGTCATCACTATTTTTTTTTTTTTTTTTGGCCATGCTGCATGGCACGTGAGATCTTAGTTCCTGCACCAGGGGTTGAATCCGAGCCTCCTGCGGTGGAAGCTCAGAGTCTTAACCACTGGACCTCTAGGGAAGTCCCAAGTGTGTCATCACTATTTAATGTTGGAATGATTTTAGTATCTGGGAAGACAAAGACTGCTTCCTAAGAACTCTTACATCCATCATTTTGTTTGAATCAATCAGTTAGTTCAGTGCTTTTTTAAAGTTATCTTTCCAAGCAATAATTCTCATTAGTTGTTTTTTTTTTTTTTCCACCAAATTGTGACTATACATGGATTAACTGGCCCATAAATTCAGACAAAAAAGGCAAACCACTTTTGTTTGTTTTGTTTGCTGACTCAGACTCTATAGCCTGGAACGATAGTTACCAAATGCAGGTCTATGAACCTGTGAAGTTTTCCCTAGGCAGCTGCCAGATGAGAAGAGTAAGAACAGTCTGTTCATGTAGAGTAGCCAGATGTCCTCTCTTGGGAAAAAATGGTCCTTTATTCAGAGATTGTCTTTCTCTTTCCATGTTAAGATACTGAAGTCTCTTTCCTTATATGAAATAATGATGATAGTATATGGTAGTGTGTTTTGTTTTTTTTTTTTCCTGTATGCGGGCCTCTCACTGTTGTGGCCTCTCCCGTTGAGGAGCACAGGCTCCGGACGCGCAGGCTCAGCAGCCATGGCTCACGGGCCCAGCCGCTCCGCGGCATGTGGGATTTTCCCGGACCGGGCCACGAACCTGTGTCCCCTGCATCGGCAGGCGGACTCTCAACCACTGCGCCACCAGGGAAGCCCTGTTTGTTTGTTTTTATACACTTATTTGGCAAACTAAAAAGTAGTGAAAGGTATGAGTCCTCCCAAATCATTTATTTTATCTAAAAATTTTATTTGGCAGGCAAATAAGTAGTCTAAATAATAGTCTAATCTAATAGTCTATGAATCCCTGATCTGCAGATTTTTCTTTTCTTCCTAAAACTATAACTCAATAATTCTGTTCTGGAAAAAAAAAAAAAGCTGAAGAAATCATTTAATTATTTAATTAAATTATGTTAGCCCTTGCCTTGGTGCAGACAGCTGTGCATTAACTTAAAGTAAAATGTAAGTTTCATGGGGGAGGAGATTTTATGTTTTGTTCACTGCTAGCTTGAGAGTACCTACCATAGTGCCTGCCACACAGTAGGCAATAAATATTTGTTGACTGAATGGTACTAGACATTATCTGTGTATTTAATTAGTGATAAATATTTTACCCTATGTTGATATAAATCAATATTTTCAACAGTTTACATCTCTTTATTCTCAAAACAAGATCACAAGACATTAGTTATAAGTTACTGGGTAGATTAGTTCTTAAAGTAGTTATAGATACCTCCCCCTCTGCCTTTGGGAACCGCGTCCTTTGGGAGAAAGGTTAAACCCCACCCAGCGAAGGCTGGAAGCCTGGTTACATTATACTGACTAGGCAAAGGATGGAGACCTGATCCAAGGTAGGCCAATCAGATTCTCCCAAGATTTTGCACTTGAAACAGAGACAATGAGTCCCTGCTTGTGGCTGGACTTGCAGTGAACTCAGAAGCTGTAGGAAAGCCATGAATTACCATGTCAATTCAGGAGCTGAGAAAGCTAGTCTGTGTAGAAGGACAGAAGGATGAAGCAGATGTGCTAGAAAGCAGAAGAGGACAAAAAGAATAACATATGGGATTCTTGTGCGTTTCCCGGTTCCTATTCTCAACTCTTCTTAAAGCAGGACTGCACTCCTGTCTGTGGGTTCCCTTAGGTACCCCCAGAATCCTTAGAATAAATGTTTTTTGTTTGTTTGTTTTGGTTTTTTTTGCGGTACGCAGGCCTCTCACTGTTGTGGCCTCTCCCGTTGCGGAGCATAGGCTCCGCTGCATGTGGGATCTTCCCGGACCGGGGCACGAACCTGTGTCCCCTGCATCGGCAGGCGGGCTCTCAACCACTGCGCCACCAGTGAAGCCCTGTCTTTTTGTTTTGTTTTGTTTTGTCGTTGATGATGTTTTGTTTGTGTGCATGTTTGCTTAAAGTAGTTCAAGTTTATTTCCATTAATTAAAAACTAAGGGGCTTCACTGGTGTCGCAGTGGTTGAGAGTCCGCCTGCCGATGCAGGGGACGCGGGTTCGTGCCCCGGTCCGCGAAGATCCCACATGCCGCGGAGCGGCTGGGCCCGTGAGCCATGGCCGCTGAGCCTGCGCGTCCGGAGCCAGTGCTCCGCAATGGGAGAGGCCACAACAGTGAGAGGCCCCAACAGTGAGAGGCCCGCGTACCGCAAAAATAAATAAATAATAAATAATAAAAAAAATGAAATAGATAAAATGTAAAACACCATATAGGTACACATAGTAAGGATAAGTATTTAAAAAAAAATCTTCTACTTAGACCGGGTAATGCTATTATCATCCATTCATTCAACAATACTTATTGAGCATCTGTTATGGTCTGGGCACTATGCTAGGCAATAGGAATCAATATGAACAAGGCAGATGTGTTGTTCTAATGAACAAGAAAGGTGTGTTCTTTCACCTTCTGGATCTTTAGTTAAGTGCTGAAGACAGGTAATAAAACATGTAAAAAGCCAAAAATTTATTACAATTGCAGTTAATATTATGAAGTCAATAGGATATTATAATGCAAAAACCACAGATATAAAATCATAAATTTGATTCATTTTTTCCTTTGTGCCAATGGTCATTTAATTATTTATTTTAAAAGATTTGTTTATTATTTATTTAGTTTATTTTTGGCTGAATCAGGTCTTAGCTGCGGCACACGGGATCTTCGTTGAGGTGCGTGGGCTCTTCGTTGTAGTGCTCGGCCTTCTCTCTAGTTGTGGTGCACGGGTTCCAAAGCGTGTGGGCTCTGCAGTTTGTGGCACCCGGGCTCTAGTTGAGGCTCGTGAGCTTAGTTGCCCTGCAGCATGTAGGATCTTATTTCCCCAACGAGGGATCGAACCCTCGTCCCTGCATTGGAAGGGGATTCTTTACTACTGAACCACCAGGGAAGTCCCTGGCCATTTAAATACCTTCATCATTAGTAAATATGGAAAGATTTCTGAGATTGTGCAGAGCATTTTCCTTCAAGATGATTACAATTAGTAGCTCCAGGATGTCTCTTTTAGTAAACTTTTCTTTGAATATTTCATGCAAAATGAGGAGCAGCTGAAATAATTTTATCTGTTTAGTATTTTATACCTTCTAGTGTTAAAATGTAAAAGAGGGGCTTCCCTGTGGCGCAGTGGTTGAGAGTCCGCCTGCCGATGCAGGAGACGCGGGTTCGTGCCCTGGTCCGGGAAGATCCCACATGCCACGGAGCGGCTGGGCCCGTGAGCCATGGCCGCTGAGCCTGCGCGTCCGGAGCCTGTGCTCCGCAACGGGAGAGGCCACAACAGTGAGAGGCCCGCGTACCGCAAAAAAAAAAAAAAGACAACAAAGTTATAAGTATCTATTCTGGGTATAAAGACAAAAGAATGTTTCTTTTTTCTGTGTTATTTAGTTTTACTCTAGGGCAGCAAAACTATACAATAAATACACAGTAACATTATAGTATGATTACAGAGGGAAGCATCAAATCAAGCTTTGAATTTTATTTTATTTAATTTATTTATTTTTTGCGGTACGTGGGCCTCTCACTGTTGTGGCCTCTCCCGTTGCGGAGCACAGGCTCCAGATGCGCAGGCTCAGTGGCCATGGCTCACGGGCCTAGCCGCTCTGCGGCATGTGGGATCTTCCTGGACCGGGGCACGAACCCGCGTCTCCTGCATCGGCAGGCGGACTCTCAACCACTGCGCCACCAGGGAAGCCCTGAGTTTTATTTTTAATATTTACTTATTCATCTTTTGGCTGCATTGGGTCTTTGTTGCTGTGCGCGGGCTTTCGCTAGTTGTGGCAAGTGGGGGGCTACTCTTCGTTGCGGTGCACGGGCTTCTCATTGCAGTGACTTCTCTTATTGCGGAGCACGGGCTCTAGGCATGCGGGCTCAGTAGTTGTGGTCCTCAGGCTCTAGAGCGCAGGCTCAGCAGTTGTGGCGCCCGGGCTTAGTTGCTCCGCGGCATGTGGGATCTTCCCAGATCAGGGCTCGAACCCATGTCCCCTGCATTGGCAGGCAGATTCTTAACCACTGTGCCACCAGGGAAGCCCAAGCTTTGAATTTTTGAAAAAACTAAGTTGACTTTAAAAAATAACCTTTGTCTGATTTTAAGAGTACTACCTGCATTACTACATTTTAGAAATTTAGAAAATGTAGAACAATACAAAGAAGAAAATAAGAATCACTTATAATCTTAACAGTTAATTTTTGGTGAATTTCTTTCCAGAATTGTTTTATGAACATTCACTCATTCATTCTTAGTGGCTTCAACATTCCAGTGCAATATCTACTTGGAGTTAGTTCTCTAACCTCCTGACTCTAGTCCTCCTATCATAATCATTGCATCTTGGACCTCCTCCAAGTTACTAGTGAGTTACAGGGAGTCTTCCCCAGTGAAAGCTTCACTTCCATCCTTCTAGTTTGCTTACTCTACCTCCAGTCCAATGAACCCATCACTTTTCACTGCCCATCCTCTTGCTTCTGTCTTTGTTTCCCTCCTTATCCAGATTGGATTTCATGGGGCCCAGATTATAGTCACTCCCTTGCAACAACTTCAACTCCCTTTCCCCCTCCTGCTTTGTCGTACTCACCCAGCAAAACCCTAGTCATAGTTGAGCCAGACTATGGCCTTCTCTTTATCTGTCCCTGAGTGGCTAATTTTTCTTGTTTTTTCTTAAATTAACTATAGACTTCAAATGGACACTAAATACATTATTTTTCTTAGTAATACATTATTTGAATATGCTTCTCAGTTTCAATCAGGCAGACGACGTAGTCAAATAATGTGTAAGTTTATATGGGATTTTAATAATATAATCAGTGAGCTCAAATACATAGATAGATAGAATTTTGTACTCTCCAAAGAGTCCATTTAATCACCTATGTCATCTGTGAGACATTTATAAATATCAGTCATTAACCTGGCTACCAAAAAAAAAAAAAAACCTGAACAAATTCTTCAAAATAGAGATTTTTATAGGGCACGTTTTCCAACCAGAGAAAAAGTTAAATGACAAACCAAATTCAAGAAGTTGAGCGACACTTTCTAATTAAAAAAAAAAAAAAAGCCTTAACTACTTTGGAATTAATAAACCATCTTCTAAATCTCTGAATCAATGAGGAAATAAAATATACATTATCTAAAACTCTAGAAATTAATAAAAATGTTATTTCCATATAAACATATATGGTACATAGCTAAAGGGGTACACAGAGAATAATGTATAACTTTAAGTTTATAATTACCAAAGTGAAAACAGAAATAAAGTATTCAGCCTCAGAAATGACAAAGGAAAGAAAAACCCAGCAAAGCAATTCAAGAATGTGTGGAGTAGGAATAGTCAAAGATAAAACAGTAATTAATAAATCAGAAAATAATAAAATAAATCCAAGGGCTTCCCTGGTGGCGCAGTGGTTGAGAGTCCGCCTGCCGATGCAGGGGACGCAGGTTTGTGCCACGGTCCGGGAAGATCCCACATGCCGCGCAGCGGCTGGGCCCGTGAGCCATGCCCGCTGAGCCTGCGCGTCCGGAGCCTGTGCTCCGCAACGGGACAGGCCACAACAGTGAGAGGCCCGCGTACCGCACAAAAAAAATAAAAAATAAAAAAAGTAAATCCCCAAACATAGGAATTACAAGGAAAAACCCAAGCTTAATTAAGGAAGAATACAGAGCACACATACATATCCCCACAACTTTACATATAACCTGACACGAGGAAGAGCCGAATTAATTATGAGAAAATGTGCTACGGAACCCAGTGACAATACATTTGAAATTCTACAGAAAATGTGTATTCTAGCAAAATACAAATTTCACAACTGACTTAAGAAGAACCTAATAGCTCTTAGCAAACCAATAAGCAAAGAAGAAGCAGGAAAGTCTTTAAGAGGTAAATCGACTTTGAGTTAAAGATGTGGGAATAACCATAGGTTTTTATCATTTCCTTCTCCCATCACTCCAATGAAACAATGGCAAAGGCTTAAAATGTGTAAACATATGGCAATGAAGAGAACATGAGAGAGTCATCTGCACCTTAGGGATTTCAACAAATTTATCTATCTAGTATTTTTAATGTTCCCTTGGTCAGTTTGCTTTCCCATACCAGGAGATTATTATGTACCTGTTCTCAAAACCTTCATGCTATCCCCAACTAATAACTACATAATTCTTTACTGAAAAGAGAGAATCATCAGAGGGAACCACATCTACAAACCAACTTGCATCTGTACTCCTCTTCCTTGCCTCCACTCATGAAAATGAAAAACGTGGCCTTCTCCCTATCAAAGATGTGTTCATCAACTTGTGCTCAGAATTCTATCCCCTTAAAGCCTTCACTCTTTTGGCCTTCCTGTCTTCTGCCTCATCAACACTTTGTACTGTGTCATGCCCACCAGCATGCACACTATATTAGTAAGTCCATCCTAAAATTTCTTTTGACCACTCTTTCCAGCCACTGCTCTGTTTCTCTGGTCTCCTTCACAGCCAGACTTCTCCACACATATGTCTTCACTAACTCCAGCCCTTTTTCATGTCCCATTCATTCCTCAAACCTCTCCAATCCGACTTCTGTCCTTACAACTTCACTAACACTTCCATTATTGAGGTCACCAATGACTTACCTCTCGCAAAGCCAGAGGACCCTCCTATGTTTACCTTATTTGACCCATCAACAGCCTTCAATGGAACTGACCCCACTCTCCTACTGAAAACACTGTCCTCTCTATGGTGTGCTGGGGCTGGCTCGTCTAGCTTACAGAGCTGATCCTGATCTCCCAACTTCAAGTTCAGTGATGCCACATTGTAGCTTGAAATTGGCCACGGTAGGAGTATTTACACCATGGAAACCAGCAAATGCCTCAAATTGGACTTCTTTTTCCTTGAGAGCTGATTATTAAACATTTACCAGAACACCATTCCTTCAAAAACACCCCAGGCTCTTGTTATTTCCTTCCTCACTAACCTTGTCAACCCTTTATTGGCTCTCCTCTAAGTGATCCCTAAGTATTCAGGTGCTTTATTGTTTGATCCTGGGCCCTCTTTTGCACTCTCTTGTTAGGTGACCAAATTAAGTCCTGTGGCTTTAAATACTCTTATAGTAAGGATAATCTTAGGCCTGTGACCAGTACGGATCAGGTAGTAAGCTGAAGTTGAATTCAATTAAATGACAAATAAGTATTCTCCTTTTGAGAAATTGCTCCTGGCTTGATGTAAGCCCTAATAGAGACTGAATATTTAACCATGGGATGCCAAGTGACCGTATGATCTTAGCTGCCCCAAATAAACTGAAGTTATCTGATCTACTAAAAATATAATGATGGGCATGAAAAACAGCCCACTATACATGAGTGGAAGTCGTATATATGTGACTGGATGCTAGTGGTCTTGAAGACACAAGCAAGTTGAAAGAGTACTTACCTGTTCCCTGTGCTTTGTTGCTCTTACTCTTTTTTTTTTTTTTTTTTTTTGCGGTACGCGGCCCTCTCACTGTTGCGGCCTCTGTGCTCCGGACGCGCGGGCTCAGCGGCCATGGCTCACGGGCCCAGCCGCTCTGCGGCATGTGGGATCTTCCCGGACCGGGGCACGAACCTGTATCCCCTGTATCAGCAGGCGGACTCCCAACCACTGCGCCACCAGGGAAGCCCGCTCTTACTCTTGATGCATTGCTAACTGTCCCTTGAGCCATACCTATGACCAATTGATTAAGGAAGGAAAAATTCAAGTCTAGAACACACATGGTTCCACATGATGTGCTGGCACCATCTGAAGTGGGCTCAGTAGCATTATAGCCCCAATCGGGCGTAGGCATGAGGGAAATAGTTGGTTTGGTTGTCTGCTTTGCCTGGAAAGAACATGGGTAGAACTACAGATCTATTCTGACTCATTAGTAGTAATTAATGGCTTGGCTGGATCACCACTTCTCAACTGGGGTTCCTAGAGACAATTAGCCTTAATGTCCTAAGGTATCCATTTTACGTAATAAATTAACTTATCTTGTATGCATCTAGGCGTGTTCCATCTTGGGAGAATTGAGAGAATAGTCATTCAAATCATTTTTTATTTTATTTTTTTTTCATTTTAACATCTTTATTGGAGTATAATTGCTTTACAATGGTATGTTACTTTCAGCTTCACAACAAAGTGAATCAGTTATACATATACATATGTTCCCATATCTCTTCCCGCTTGCGTCTCCCTCCCTCCCACCCTCCCTATCCCACCCCCCCATCCCACCCCTCCAGACGGTCACAAAGCACCGAGCTGATCTCCCTGTGCTATGCGGCTGCTTCCCACTAGCTATCTACCTTACGTTTGGTAGTGTATATATGTCCATGCCTCTCTCTCGCTTTGTCACAGTTTACCCTTCCCCCTCCCCATAGCCTCAAGTCCATTCTCTAACAAGTCTGTGTCTTTATTCCTGTTTCACCCCTAGGTTTTTCATGACATTTTTTTTCTTAAATTCCATATACATGTGTTAGCATACGGTATTTGTCTCTTTCTTTCTAACTTACTTCACTCTGTATGACAGACTCTAGGTCTATCCACCTCATTACAAATAGCTCAATTTCGTTTCTTTTTATGGCTGAGTAATATTCCGTTGTATATATGTGCCACATCTTCTTTATCCATTCATCCAATGATGGACATTTAGGTTGTTTCCATCTCTGGGCTATTGTAAATAGAGCTGCAATGAACATTTTGGTACATGACTCTTTTTGAATTATGGTTTTCTCAGGGTATATGCCCAGTAGTGGGATTGCTGGGTCATATGGTAGTTCTATTTGTAGTTTTTTAAGGAACCTCCATGCTGTTCTCCACAGTGGCTGTATCAATTTACATTCCCACCAACAGTGTAAGAGGGTTCCCTTTTCTCCACACCCTCTCCAGCATTTATTGTTTCTAGATTTTTTGATGATGGCCATTCTGACTGGTGTGAGATGATATCTCATTGTAGTTTTGATTTGCATTTCTCTAATGATTAGTGATGTTGAGCATTCTTTCATGTGTTTGTTGGCAGTCTGTATATCTTCTTTGGAGAAATGTCTATTTAGGCCTTCTGCCCATTTTTGGATTGGGTTGTTTGTTTTTTTGTTATTAAGCTGCATGAGCTGCTTATAAAGTTTGGAGACTAATCCTTTGTCAGTTGCTTCATTTGCAAATATTTTCTCCCATTCTGAGGGTTGTCTTTTGGTCTTGTTTATGGTTTCCTTTGCTGCGCAAAAGCTTTTAAGTTTCATTAGGTCCCATTTGTTTATTTTTGTTTTTATTTCCATTTCTCTAGGAGGTGGGTCAAAAAGGACCTTGCTGTGATTTATGTCATAGAGTGTCCTGCCTATGTTTTCCTCTAAGAGTTTGATAGTTTCTGGCCTTCCATTTAGGTCTTTAATCCATTTTGAGCTTATTTTTGTGTATGGTGTTAGGGAGTGATCTAATCTCATACTTTTATATGTAGCTGTCCAGTTTTCCCAGCACCACTTATTGAAGATGCTGTCCTTTCTCCACTGTACATTCCTGCCTCCTTTATCAAAGATAAGGTGACCATATGTGTGTGGGTTTATCTCTGGGCTTTCTATCCTTTTCCATTGATCTATATTTCTGTTTTTGTGCCAGTACCACACTGTCTTGATTACTGTAGCTTTGTAGTATAGTCTGAAGTCAGGAAGCCTGATTCCTCCAGCTCCGTTTTTTGTTCTCAAGATTGCTTTGGCTATTCGGGGTCTTTTGTGTTTCCATACAAATTGTGAAATTTTTTGTTCTAGTTCTGGGAAAAATGCCAGTGGTAGTTTGATAGGGACTGCATTGAATCTGTAGATTGCTTTGGGTAGTAGAGTCATTTTCACAATGTTGATTCTTCCAATCCAAGAACATGGTATATCTCTCCATCTATTTGTATCATCTTTAATTTCTTTCATCAGTGTCTTATAATTTTCTGCATACAGGTCTTTTGTCTCCTTAGGTAGGTTTATTCCTAGATATTTTATTCTTTTTGTTGCAATGGTAAATGGGAGTGTTTTCTTGATTTCACTTTCAGATTTTTCATCCTTAGTGTATAGGAATGCCAGAGATTTCTGTGCATTAATTTTGTATCCTGCTACTTTACCAAATTCATTGATTAGCTCTAGTAGTTTTCTGGTAGCATCTTTAGGATTCTCTATGTATAGTATCATGTCATCTGCAAAGAGTGACAGCTTTACATCTTCTTTTCCGATTTGGTTTCCTTTTATTTCCTTTTCTTCTCTGATTGCTGTGGCTAAAACTTCCAAAACTATGTTGAATAAGAGTGGGCAACCTTGTCTTGTTCCTGATCTTAGTGGAAATGCTTTCAGTTTTTCACCATTAAGGACGATGTTGGCTGTGGGTTTGTCATATATGGCCTTTATTATGTTGAGGCAAGTTCCCTCTATGCCTACTTTCTGCAGGGTTTTTATCATAAATGGGTGTTGAATTTTGTCAAAAGCTTTCTCTGTATCTATTGAGATGATCATATGGTTTTTCTCCTTCAATTTATTAATATGGTGTATCACGTTGATTGATTTGCGTATATTGAAGAATCCTTGCATTCCTGGAATAAACCCCACTTGTTCATGGTGTATGATCCGTTTAATGTGCTGTTGGATTCTGTTTGCTAGTATTTTGTTGAGGATTTTTGCATCTATGTTCATCAGTGATATTGGCCTGTAGTTTTCTTTCTTTGTGACATCCTTGTCTGGTTTTGGTATCAGGGTGATGGTGGCCTCGTAGAATGAGTTGGGGAGTGTTCCTCCCTCTGCTATATTTTGGAAGAGTTTGAGAAGGATAGGTGTTAGCTCTTCTCTAAATGTTTGATAGAATTCGCCTGTGAAGCCATCTGGTCCTGGGCTTTTGCTTGTTGGAAGATTTTTAATCACAGTTTCAATTTCAGTGCTTGTGATTGGTCTGTTCATATTTTCTATTTCTTCCTGATTCAGTCTTGGCAGGTTGTGCCTTTCTAAGAATTTGTCCATTTCTTCCAGGTTGTCCATTTTATTGGCATAGAGTTGCTTGTAGTAATCTCTCATGATCTTTTGTATTTCTGCAGTGTCAGTTGTTACTTCTCCTTTTTCATTTCTAATTCTATTGATTTGAGTCTTCTCCCTTTTTTTTCTTGATGAGTCTGGCTAATGGTTTATCAGTTTTGTTTATCCTTTCAAAGAACCAGCTTTTAGTTTTATTGATCTTTGCTATCGTTTCCTTCATTTCTTTTTCATTTATTTCTGATCTGATTTTTATGATTTCTTTCCTTCTGCTAAATTTGGGGTTTTTTTGTTCTTCTTTCTCTAATTGCTTTAGGTGCAAGGTTAGGTTGTTTATTTGAGATGTTTCCTGTTTCTTAAGGTAGGATTGTATTGCTATAAACTTCCCTCTTAGAACTGCTTTTGCTGCATCCCATAGATTTTGAGTCATCGTGTCTCCATTGTCATTTGTTTCTACGTATTTTTTGATTTCCTCTTTGATTTCTTCAGTGATCACTTCGTTATTAAGTAGTGTATTGTTTAGCCTCCATGTGTTTGTATTTTTTACAGATCTTTTCCTGTAATTGATATCTAGTCTCATAGCGTTGTGGTCAGAAAAGATACTTGATACAATTTCAATTTTCTTAAATTTACCAAGGCTTGATTTGTGACCCAAGATATGATCTATCCTGGAGAATGTTCCATGAGCACTTGAGAAAAATGTGTATTCTGTTGTTTTTGGATGGAATGTCCTATACCTATCAATTAAGTCTATCTTGTTTAATGTACCATTTAAAGCTTGTGTTTCCTTATTTATTTTCATTTTGTATGATCTGTCCATTGGTGAAAGTGGGGTGTTAAAGTCCCCTACTATGAATGTGTTACTGTTGATTTCCCCTTTTATGGCTGTTAGTATTTGCCTTATGTATTGAGGTGCTCCTATGTTGGGTGCATAAATATTTACAATTGTTATATCTTCTTCTTGGATCGATCCCTTGATCATTATGTAGTGACCTTCTTTGTCTCTTCTAATAGTCTTTATTTTAAAGTCTATTTTGTCTGATATGAGAATTGCTACTCCAGCTTTCTTTTGGTTTCCATTTGCATGAAATACCTTTTTCCATCCCCTTACTTTCAGTCTGTATGTGTCTCTAGGTCTGAAGTGGGTCTCTTGTAGACAGCAAATATATGCGTCTTGTTTTTGTATCCATTCAGCCAATCTGTGTCTTTTGGTGGGAGCATTTAGTCCATTTACATTTAAGGTAATTATCGATATGTATGTTCCCATTCCCATTTTCTTAATTGTTTTGGGTTCGTTATTGTAGGTCTTTTCCTTCTTTTGTGTTTCTTGCCTAGAGAAGTTCCTTTAGCAGTTGTTGTAGAGCTGGTTTGGTGGTGCTGAACTCTCTCAGCTTTTGCTTGTCTGTAGAGGTTTTAATTTCTCCATCAAATCTGAATGAGATCCTTGCTGGGTAGAGTAATCTTGGTTGCAGGTTTTTCTCCTTCAACACTTTCAATATGTCCTGCCACTCCCTTCTGGCTTGCAGAGTTTCTGCTGAAAGATCAGCTGTTAACCTTATGGGGATTCCCTTGTGTGTTATTTGTTGTTTTTCCCTTGCTGCTTTTAATATGCTTTCTTTGTATTTAATTTTTGACAGTTTGATTAATATGTGTCTTGGTGTATTTCTCCTTGGATTTATCCTGTATGGGACTCTCTGTGCTTCCTGGACTTGATTAACTATTTCCTTTCCCATATTAGGGAAGTTTTCAACTATAATCTCTTCAAATATTTTCTCAGTCCCTTTCTTTTTCTCTTCTTCTTCTGGAACCCCTATAATTCGAATGTTGGTGCGTTTAATGTTGTCCCAGAGGTCTCTGAGACTGTCCTCAGTTCTTTTCATTCTTTTTTCTTTATTCTGCTCTCCAGTAGTTATTTCCACTATTTTATCTTCCAGGTCACTTATCCGTTCTTCTGCCTCAGTTATTCTGCTATTGATCCCATCTAGAGTATTTTTCATTTCACTTATTGTGTTGTTCATCATTGTTTGTTTCATCTTTAGTTCTTCTAGGTCCTTGTTAACTGTTTCTTGCATTTTGTCTATTCTATTTCCAAGATTTTGGATCATCTTTACTATCATTATTCTGAATTCTTTTTCAGGTAGACTGCCTGTTTCCTCTTCATTTGTTAGGTCTGGTGGGTTTTTATCTTGCTCCTTCATCTGCTGTGTGTTTTTCTGTCTTTTCATTTTGCTTATCTTACTGTGTTTGGGGTCTCCTTTTTGCAGGCTGAAGGTTCGTAGTTCCTGTTGTTTTTAGTGTCTGTCCCCAGTGGCTAAGGTTGGTTCAGTGGGTTGTGTAGGTTTCCTGGTGGAGGGTACTAGTGCCTGTGTTCTGGTGGATGAGGCTGGATCTTGTCTTTCTGGTGGGCAGGTCCACGTCTGGTGGTGTGTTTTGGGGTGTCTGTAAACTTATTATGATTTTGGGCAGCCTCTCTGCTAATGGGTGGGGTTGTGTTTCTGTCTTGCTAGTTGTTTGGCATAGGATGTCCAGCACTGTAGCTTGCTGGTCGTTGAGTGAAGCTGGGTGCTGGCGTTGAGATGGAGATCTCTGGGAGATTTTCGCCGTTTGATATTATGTGCAGCTGGGAGGCCTCTTGTGGACCAGTGTCCTGAAGTTGGCTGTCCCACCTCAGAGGCACAGCACTAACTCCTGGCTGCAGCACCAAGAGCCTTTCATCCACATGGCTCCTTAATTTGGGATCATTCCTTGTCTATTCATGTATTCCACAGGTGCAGGGTACATCAAGTTGATTGTGGAGCTTTAATCCGCTGCTTCTGAGGCTGCTGGGAGAGATTTCCCTTTCTCTTCTTTGTTCTCACAGCTCTGAGGGGCTCAGCTTTGGATTTGGCCCCGCCTGTGCGTGTAGGTCGCCGGAGGGCGTCTGTTCTTTGCTCAGACAGGACCGGGTTAAAGGAGCCGCTGATTCGGAGGCTCTGGCTCACTCAGGCCGGGGGTAGGGAGGGTCACGGAGTGCGGGGCGGGCCTGCGGCGGCAGAGGCCGGCGTGACGTTGCGCCAGCCTGAGGCGCGCCGTGCGTTCTCCCGGGGGAGTTGTCCCTGGATCCCGGGACCCTGGCAGTGGCGGGCTGCACAGGCTCCCCGGAAGGGGGGTGTGGATAGTGACCTGTGTTCGCACACAGGCTTCTTGGTGGCGGCAGCAGCGGCCTTAGCGTCTCATGTCTGTCTCTGGGGTCCGCGCTGTTAGCCGCGGCTCGCGCCCGTCTCTGGAGCTCCTTTAAGCAGCGTTCTTAATCCCCTCTCCTCGCGCACCAGGAAATAAAGAGGGAAGAAAAAGTCTCTTGCTTCTTCGGCAGGTCCAGACTTTTCCAGGACTCCCTCCCGGCTAGCCGCGGTGCACTAACCCCCTGCAGGCTGTGTTCACGCCGCCAACCCCAGTCCTCTCTCCCTGCGCTCCGACCGAAGCCGGAGCCTCAGCTCCCAGCCCCGCCCGCCCCGGCGGGTGAGCAGACAAGCCTCTCGGCTGGTGAGTGCCGGTCAGCACCGATCCTCTGTGCGGGAATCTCTCCGCTTTGCCCCCCGCAGCCCTGTTGCTGTGCTCTCCTCCGCGGCTCCGAAGCTCCCCCACTCCGCCACCCGCAGTCTCTGCCCGCGAAGGGGCTTCCTAGTGTGTGGACACTTTTCCTCCTTCACAGCGCCTTCCCGCTGGTGCAGGACCCGTCCCTATCCTTTTGTCTCTATTTATTTCTTTTGCCCTAACTAGGTACGTGGGGGGTTTCTTGCCTTTTGGGAGGTCTGAGGTCTTCTGCCAGCGTTCGGTAGATGCTCTGTAGGAGTTGTTCCGCGTGTAGATGTATTTCTGGTGTATCTGTGGGGAGGAAGGTTATCTCCGCGTCTTACTCTTCCGCCATCTTCCCAAATCATTTTCTATATGATTTACTTCTCTCACAAAACCCAGAGGAAGAAAGGCTGGGGTGAATGTTACAGGATGTGGAAGGAATAAGACAAGGAGATGTGGGGAAGAGTTACAAGGACAGACTCAGAATGGGCACAGGTAAGAGGACGTTTGTGTCTATGTGAATACTCCAAAGTGCCCCCACCAAAAAGGGTGCTCCCAATAATAAGGTGGATGAGATGACTCATTCTATAGATACCAGTCTACCTCTTTCCCTAGCTATTCCTGTGCTTACCCAATGGACTCATGAACAAAGTAGCCATTGTGTCAGGGATGAAGGTTCTGTATGGATTCAAATGGACTTCTGATCTGTTTAGCATCCAACCTGTCAACGGCAGAGACCAATCTTGATCCCCCAATATGGAACACTCCCTGGGAGGATGAGCCAGTTTCATTATACTAGACCCTTTCCCTCATGAAGGGGACAGTAGTTTGTTCTCCCTAGATAAAATGGATGCTTATTCTACGGAGTTGCCTTTTCCTGTTTGTGCCAGTTAATTTTATGTGTCAACTTGACTGGGCCAAGTGATGCACAGACAGCTGATAAAACATTATTTCTGGGTGTGTCTGTGAGGGTGCCTGGTAGAGATAAGATCACCCTCACCAGTGCGGATGGGCATCATCCAATCCTTTGAGGGCCTGAATATAACCAAAAGTCAGAGAAAGAGAAATTTACTCTCTATGCTTGGGCTGAGACGTCTATCTTCTCCTGCCCCTTTTTTTGTCCATGCCACACAGCATGCAGGATCTTAGTTCCACAACCAGGAATCAAACCCGCACCCCATGCAGTGGAAGCACGGGAGTCTTAACCACTGGACCACCAGGAAAGTCCCATTCTCCTGTCTTTGATAGCTGTTGGTTTTTCCCCAATTCAGGATCCAATGAAGATGGCACATTATATTTAGTTGTCATGACTAGTTAGCCTCCTTCATTCTAGAACAGCTCATCCCTTTTTTTAAACTTTCATGACACTGATAGTTTTGCAAAGTCCAGGCCAGATTTTTTGGTTTGCTTATTTGTTGTTTTTGCAGAATGTCCCTCCATTTGGATTTGGGTTAGATGCAGGTTTAACGTTTTAGGCAAGAATGCTACTACATAGTTAATGTGTCCTTCTCAGTGTATCACATCAGGCAGTCCATGATGCCAATTTGTCCCATTAAGTTCAGTCACTCATTTAGGGACCTTTCTCCATCATAAAGGTACCATTTGTGGTTTACAAATAATCTGCAGGATGATAATACTTTTAGACAATATTTCATCCAATCATTTTAGCATCCATTAATGATTCTTTTCAGAATTAATTATTATGGTGGTGTTTGCAAAATGGTGATTTTGTATCTCTATTATTCCTTCTATATGTATTTGTTGCCATTCTTCTGTAAAATAGTACTTTCCCTTCCCCATTCCCACTTCTTTTTCTCCCTCCCTCCCTCCCTCCCTCCCTGCCTCCCTTCCTTCCTTTGTTTTGACAGTACTAACTCATGGAATTTTTTTCAAGTCAATATGCTAAAATGCACTCTGGTAATTGATCATATTGATGCTCAGATGGTCCCTTTGTGACCGGTGGAATTCTTTAAGCTGGCTTCTATATTTTTTTATATGTCCCCATCAAGTTATTGAGCTTTTCTTACTTTCTGTCACATTAAGATGTTCCAGGCTCACCCTTAAATTTTTGCTGCCCTAGCCCTGTGGAATCAGTTATTTCTTCAAGGCCCTATTTTCTTTTTAAAAATTTTTATTTATTTATTTATTTAGGCTGTACAAGGTCTTAGTTGCGGCCTGCGGGATCTTTTAGTTGCGGCCTGCAGACTTAGTTGCGGCATGCGGGATCTAGTTCTCCGACCAGGGATCGAACACGGGCTCCCTGCGTTGAAGTCCCGGGGTCCTATTTTCTTTGTTGTTGTTTTTTTGTTTGTTTTAATGCGGAATGGTTTTGAGGAACCAAAATGTAGGTATCGGTGTGCTTTTTGCTACAGGAGTGTCATTGCTTCTTGGCCCTCTCAGTGGATAAAGCTAAGAAATATGCCTTTAAAATGTCTTTTAAAACACTACATATCAGGGTTTTATTTATTGTTTTGTTGAGTGTGATGGGAAAAATGTTAACAGTGCAGACTAAACTTAAAAATGTATCATGTCTGTAGCCCTTACATTGTGACTAGTCCCCTAAATTGAGGAAAGTTTCCTCCAGTATTTGAAACCAATTATTTGATTCAGCAAAGAAGTTGCTTACATCACTGACTGACAAGTGGCATTCCCACATACGTCTTTATTGTTTAACTTTCCTCTTACTCCTAACATAAGTGAAAATATCAACCAACACTTATGCCAGAATTATACTTGCTCATCAGTTACCGCCCTAGGGTGGCTTTGGATACAAGATTTTGGCAAAAATCAACTAACGCATTCTTTGAGAGTTAATTGCGTACAGAGTTTATAATAAAGAGCATTACACATTTTATTATCATTTGTAAATTGTGTGCTACACATCCTTTCTATCAATAAAATTTATAATAAACTTATGCACATTTATATCTACACACAGACTTTTGGTGGGAGAGCTGACGGTTAAACTTTCACTAGCACACCACTGATCAGAGGCGACAAATGGCTAGTCCCGGACTCCATGGGGACCACTGACACAGTTTGACCCACACAGTGGTATTTAAAGCAACAAACAAAAAAGCAGAATAATGTGCCAACGTTTACAAAGCACCTGGAGTTCCTAATTCCCTTGAAGGATCAGGTCTGGCCCTGCTGTATTCTCCCATGGCAGTGACACTCAGCCAGCTGGCACTGCTGTGGACCCTTCAGGTGGATGTGCATGCTCAGCTTGCCACAATCCCCACCGCTCCCTATTGTCCTCCCAACCCTGTGACTGAGCACCGGATGCCATGTTTCCCCATGTATATGCTTATTTGTCCTCTGTCAGCACAACCTGAACCGCATTTCAGTCTAGAAACCTGGCAACCTCAGGCTTGATTTATAACTTAATTAGCTTTCCTCCTCTATTGATTTAAGTCCCATTGATCCACAATTATTTCTTATAAGAATCACATGTTATGCACACATTAAGATGCTCATAATGTCTAACGTCAGTTAATTTTATACTTTATTAATAAAAATCTATTAAAATTCAATTTGTTACATTTTCAGTAACTAATGACAGTAAATATATTTATTATTAATCTTTTCACTTGTATCCCTCTTGCCATTCTTTCTCCCTCTTTTTTTCTTCTTTGTCTTTTTCCATCACTTTAATCTTACCTCTCAAATACAATGTCAGTAATGAGGTCATTACATTTTTCTATTAAAATTCGTATTTTGGTCTTAGTTTTGGTCTAATTTAAACACTGACATTATAGATGCATGCTAATTAGCCCTAATGGCCAAATCCCCCACCAATTACGCAAATGTAGACATTTCAGGTTATTTCAGTCACCCTGTGTTAAGGTTAAGAGAAAAATGTGATGAATGTGATATAAAGTCATCAATTCCAAGACAGCCTGTCATTTCATAATAGAACTATGTCTTATTATGATATCATAAATTCAGTAATGTTTCAAATTCTTTGCACTCTGAATTTAGACATTTATACCATAATTGCCACAGATTCTTTATATTCCACTTTAATGGTAAGCTGGGTCTCTGGGAGAGAAGATTTTCTTCGTACAAGGATGAGTCAGTTTAATTAATTAATTTTTAAATGTATTTATTTATTTATTTTTTGGCTGTGCCACATGGCTTGCAGGATCCGACTTCCCCAACCAGGGATTGAACCAGGGCCCTCAGGTGTGAGACTGCAGCATCCTGACCTGGACCACCAGGGAATCCCCAAGTCAATTTAATTAAAAAAGAAATATGTTATGTTAGTTCCTTGTATCAATGCACATAAAACCATTTTGTGTTAACCCCATCATACAAAGTATCTTGACTTTCGTTAAGTTCTTTCGTTAATTATTAGTTATTATCTATTAGTAATCTGGGCATATTTACCCATGGGAGTAATGTTATAAGGGACTGTTACATTCCCAGGCTAGTCCCTAGTGTAGTCAAACATAGTTCTCCTGGTATTAATCTAAGTTCTGATTTCTGGAGCAGGAGAAGGAGGTGGGGGATGAAGACAATGAGAGGAGAAAGGGGGAAGTGGTACAGCGGGGCCGACGATAGTAGGCAAGACAAGAGAGGGACATGAAGGGCTAGAAGAGGAAAACTTTCCCTGGGTTTAGGCCTTGCTCTAAGGAAAAAACCCAATGCACTTGGCTTTTGTGACTTCCAATTTTGATTTCTGTATCCCTTCCTCAGGACCCTAGTGCCCTCATTCAGTCCTAAGGTCCCACCCTATCGCCCAAGCTTCAAACCTCCCTCACTAAACACACTCACAAGATTCCCCTTTCTCAATGTGAATATTCTTAACAAGATATTTGGAAAATACCAGTCTAAGAGAACCTAATCATTCTGTGGCACTCACAGTCTCAAAATGCTGAAGTCTATCATTCTCTACTTAGGGGAATTCCAACCTATCTAACAAAATGAAGCAAAAAAAAAAAAAAACTTAAGGCAATGTTTTGAAGGAAGCCGCCTTTCCTGGGGGTCATCCCCTCTGCTGAGCTCCACTAAGCAGTTCCTGGGGTGCACTGGTCTCTCCATTTCTGATCTGACATTTCTCCACCTGCCCCCCAGGAGCAAGGACCTAGCCTCTAGCTGGCCCTCAAGGCTCGTTTCTGGACTGAATCAAGTAGGTTTTTTGGTTTTTTTATTTTGTTTTACCATGGATGGGCATGGGCAGAGCAGAGGGGGCCGGCAGAATGGGGGCTGGGGGTGAAGTGAAGTTGAGGATAGGAATACCCGTGACCTTGTTCACAGATTCCTTGGTGAAATGATCCATAATGTGCCAAAGGTCCCAAAGGTTGGACACAGCTACAATGTTAGTAAATGAATGTGACAACATAGCTTTTGTTGCTTAGAACTGGGAAGGTTTTAAAGTAGGAAAAGTAGGGGAAGTTGCTGGCCATGCTGGCAGAGTTTGCAATACTGTATGATTTTAAGGATGACTCCCTGTTGAAAAGTGCCATATCTAAGAAGGAGACGGACATACAGGTTTGCCAGCCTTGGTGTAACAGCATGGGCTTCTCTCTGGTTTCTCTCTCCCCACCATCGTGGATGAGTAAACTCTGCTCTGGGGAGGGATGCTTGGCCTCGGTGCTGATACGAAGCCTCTTCAGACCACAAATAGCCAGGTACTCAGTGGGGAGAATGTTGGCACTGCACAGAGAAAGCTTCAGGTCCCGGACCAGCGTGAAGTTCAACAGGGGTCCCAGTGCAGATGTGTCTGTGAACCAGATGGTCAGATGGTCATTGTAGCTGGTTTGCTCGACTGCAAAAGGCAGGACGGTTTTACAGCTGCACATCAGGTTGGCCAAACTGTAGTCACAGTCCCGGATGTCTGCAGAGCAGCTGCACTTCCGAATGGTGTTTTCCTTCGTGAAAATTAGCGTGCTGTTCTTCTGAGCTCTCGCGAAGCAGTCAAGTGCAAAGACGCCCAGTGCACCGATCACAAGGAGGCTGCACCCAGAGGGCGGTGCCATTCTTGTCTCAGGGTGGGCCAGCGAGCTTCCCCTTCATGAGCCGATTCATTGGAACTCACCTGAAAGAAAATGTGCAGCTCTGTGATCACAGCCTCTCATTAGAAACGTGCAGCTTCCGGAAAAGGAGCCCCCTAAATAACCCGTCTTAAACTTTCTCTCTTGCAGTTTCTAGCAAAGGCAGACAATGCTAGGAGCCCAAGTGCAGGCAATGCTCTTTTCTCAGAACCTCCTGGGAGGCCTCAGCCAATTCCATGAACTCTGCTCACCTGAGCTGTAAAACTCCCCGTGATGTCTGTTGGTAGTGAGACTAACATGCCAACAAGTAAGCAAGAGCAGATGCCGGACAGGAGACCTACCGCAGCCTGTCTGTGGGCAGGCATTTGGAGTGATCTAAGTGCGTACTTCCAAACTTCCTCCAAACTTCCCGTTGCCAGTACTGAATACCTGTCTACTCTCTAAACAGGCACATATCCCCACCCCCCCCTCAATATCTGACTTCCTGGAATTCAGGAGACAAACAGTTCCTTGTCGGAATCAGCTACCCACGTGCTACCTGTTAACACAGCATGAATACCGGTGAAACATTTAGTTAATGGTAAACTTCAATTTCTAACTAGACAAACATGCTCCCCTCGATCGTATTAATCTGTTTGTAGGACCATTCATACTTTTCCTGGTCTCCTAGTCCAGTATTAGCATCCACTTTAACTGTGTTACTCGACAATGAAAAGATTAAACACACACCAGTTAATCACAATGATCCTGATTTATCTACTCCTTTCCCAGAACAAATTTTATAAATTGACTTTATTAAATAACTTACTATAGGGCTCCAAAAGGAAGCAATATATAAGCACTGTTAAATGACCTAAATAAGGTAGGAATGCTTGTTTAATTTAAAGAGCAACACTGATGTCCAATTTTGGGGGAAATGCCCTACAGTGCCTGGCATATAATAGACGTGTGGTCTTCTTTTATGGTGTGAGTGGAATAAGACATTATGAAATAGGGCACCAGATTTCAGTTTTGCAAAACTAAGGAAATTTCTCCTGAGTTAGCTGATGACTGAACAGACAGACCAAACAACACAGTTCAGTGCATCTATACATATGGTGGTAGGCATGGCAAGACACTGGGGATAAGACCTCTGAATAGGAGAGTCCAGAGCTAGTGATGGCCCCTTGCAGGAAGCGTGGTAAGGAAGGATTGATGGGAGGTCACTCCAGGGAGTTACACATGTGTCCAGAGAGGATGGTGACAGCAGGAAAGAAGCTAGGCAGACCTGCATCCCTCAGGGAGTAAGATGAGGCTACAAGATGGCAGAGTAAGTCAATGTGAAATCTAAGGTGGGGGGCAGAGCTAAAAACGCTGGGATCAGGTACACAGGCAGACAGCACAAGTCCATCAGCAGGTTGGTGGCGTGAGTGCTGGGAGATTAAAAATCAGCTCAGCCAAGTAAACTTGAATGTATGGTAAGACATTGGTTCACAGCAATCCTAATACATTCATTCATTCAACAAATGCCCATTGGGGGTTTACTAGGTGGCAGGCACTTTGCTAGCCCAGGGGATACAGCCCAGAATAAGACAATGAGCTTATGTTCTAAAGGACTTGATTCTGCTTCCAGAGCCCAAGGTGGGTCAGGCCTACGTGTGAGGACCAGAGGCTATGAGAGTAGGGAAGGGGAAGGAGGCAAAGGCAGGAGTCAGGTAAGGCCAAGCAGAAGAAACAAAAATGGGCAAGAGCCGGACCCTGCCCCAAGGGCTCATCTGCAAAAGAGGAAGACCAGGAAGGCTGAACCGAGAAAGCTCTCCTGAATGTACGCACAAATATAGGATCATAGGGGAGAGGTAGGCTGAAGTCCAGTCGGGAGGCTGGATAAGGCGTCTGAGAGTGTTTGTGTTTATTTTGAAGTTGGCACAGGGTTTTCTTCTTTTTTTTTTTTTTAAGTATAAGTAGTGTTTTTATTCTTTCTAAAAATGGATTTTTCAAATAGGTTTTTAAATTAATTTTTATTGGAGTATAGTTGATTTACAATGTTGTGTTAGTTTCAGGTGTACAGCAAAGTGAATCAGTTATACATATACATATATCCACTCTCTTTGAGATTCTATTCCCGTATAGGTCATTACAGAGTACTGAGTAGAAGTCCCTGCGCTATGCAGTAAGTTCTTATTAGCTATCTATTTTATATATAGTAGTGTGTATATCTCAACCCCAATCTCCCACTTTATCCCTCCCCCACCTTTCCCCTTGGTAACTGTAAGTTTGTTTTCTACACCCGTAACTCTGTTTCTGTTTTGTAAATAGGTTCATTTGTACCATTTTTGTAGATTTCACATATGAGCGATATCATATGATATTTGTCTTTCTGTGTCTGACTTACTTCACTCAGTATGACAACCTCTAGGTCCATGGCACAGGGTTTTCTTAAAGGATTTATTCATTAGTTCATTTTGTAGTAAAAGAAAGGGCTTTGAGAAACATGTAGATCCAGAATTCTCCCTGAACGAGAGGCTTAACAATTTTAAATTGTGTTAGAATGTGGTGGCAAATACCCCACTTAGTAAGGAACAGTGCATAATTTATTAAATACAGATAATTTTAGATGATCACCTGTCCCAGATTCCACAGGAGGTTTCTAGGACTTCATGTCCCAGTAACCCCAGCATCCCAGAACTAGGAATGCTGTCATCAGTATCGATGACCTGCTCTGACCCCAGCCTTAGAGAGAAAGGGAGGGATGGGCACGTATACATCAGCTGGAACCTGGTGATCAAAGTGTCTACCTCATTCTTTCAGGTGCTGTTACCATTCAGAGGCGTGCATGGAAGAAGACAAGGGGTAAGAAGGGAAAAAGATATGGATTTCCTGGAGCTCTCCAGTGGAGCTGGAGATCCCCAAAGGGATTTGTGAGCAACTTCCTAGCAGTCAAGGCCCTGGCTGGGCCTCAGCAGTGAGGGCGCTGCCTTCCGGACATCAGGGAACTTGAAGGCCAGAACAAGGAGGCCAGATGCCTGAAGGCTCATGAAGGGTTACAGAGGGGGACAAGTTATCCCTGGTAACCAATTGATGGGGTTTCCGCAGAGATGCTAGTTGGACATTTTTCTCCTTCAGTTTTTTTTTTTTAATTTTTATTGGAGTATAGTTGATTTACAATGTTGTGTTAGTTTCAGGTATACAGCAAACTGAATCAGCTATACATATACATATATCCACTCCTTTTTAGATTCTTCTCCCATATAGACCATTACAGAGTATTGAGTAGAGTTCCCTGTGCTATGCAGTAGGTCCTTGTTGGTTTTCTATTTTATATATGGTAGTGTGTATATGTCAATCCCAAACTTCCAGTTTATTCCCCCCTGCTTATCCCCTGGTAACCGTAAGTTTATTTTCTATATCTGTGACTCTACTTCTCTTTTGTAAATAAGTTCATTTGTACCCTTTTTTTTAGATTCCACATATAAGCGATACCATATGATATTTGTCTTTGTCTGACTTACTTCACTCAGTATGACAATCTCTAGGTCCATCCATGTTCCTGCAAATGGCATTACTTTGTTCTTTTTTATGGCTGAGTAATGTTCCATTGTATATATGGACCACATCTTCTTTATCCATTTCTCTGTCGATGGACATTTAGGTTGCTTCCATGTCCTGGTTATTGAGAATAGTGCTGCAATGAACACTGGGGTGCATGTATCCTTTCGAATTATGGTTTTCTCCAGATATATGCCTAGGAGTGGGATTGCTGGATCATACAGTAGCTTTATTTTGAGTTTTTTAAGGATCTCCTTCAGCTTTATCATGGATTTCTTTCTTTAGGTTTGTTGAACGTGGATTATGAACACCCTACTTGCACTATGTATCTATTCATCTGTGGGCAAATTCCAGCCTGGCATAAGCAGAGTGAGCACAGATACATCACATTGCCCCCACCCCTTGACCTGCTCCTGCCCATGGTAGTGGGGGCACTGTTGGGAAAGACACTCCTTTCTCTGGGGGTTGCTCAGCTTGTAGAAGGGAAATACGAATCTATTGGTAACTGCCTTGTGTCCAGAATGGGTGAGTTTGAGAATGAAGCCAACACAGAGGAAAACAGAGACAAGAAGTAGAGAGACATTCCTAACAGTCCTTTTCTCAGCGCCCAGATCAAGCCACGCCTGACATTCTTCCTTGATTTTTTTTTTTGGTTTTTTTATTTCTTCCTTGATTTTTAAAAATATATGAGCCAAGTTGTTTTCCATACTCAAGCCAATCTGAACTGGGATATCTATAAGAAGCAATTAAAATTGTCTTGGTACACTGACATTTGGCGAACTATGCTTTTTTCAGTCACTCGGTAAACATTTGTCGAGCGCTTGCTTTGTGCCAGGCACTGTGCTAGAAGATAAAGCTAGTAGGAGCTTCGTCAAGGGGTTATACCCCAGTCAAAGACACACTGGAACCAATGATCACAGAGTAATGTGATGATTATAATAACAATTTGTATGGGATATTAAGTCTGAACCTAGGACTGCCTGGGAGTGGCTAGGTTCATAATACCTGATTAGAGAAATATTTCTTGAGTGAGAAACATAAAAGGGAAATTACCTACGTAATTAGCATAGAGTGACCAGAATTTTTAAAATCAAAAGTAGGATAGAGAGATTGACAGGATATGAGGTTGGCAGGGGTGGCAGTGGGAAGGGGCAGTCGAGGGGTCCTGTGGGGCTGGAATCCTCTGACTTCCTCTGACAGATCATTTCTCAGCATCCCAGTTTTTTGTGGGCTCCATCATTGAGACTTACAGACTGTGTCCTAATATAAGCCCCCTCCACACCCCTAGGGTTGGGGCATAGGGAGGGCCAGGGGCATAGGGAGGGGCAGGGGGCGTGGGTTTTATGTGTGACCATTCTGCTTATGCCATGCTGGAGTCTGCCCACTAATGAACAAATGCACAGTGAAACTAGGGCAAAGGTTCATTCCTCCCTTACATACAGCCTAATGCCATTAAAGGGGGGTGGAGGTAGGGAGGGTGTGATCCGCTCCACAGTCATTCAGCGACTCAGGCTTTATTTATGTATGTATGTATATATGTATTTATTTAGGCCAACTTCTAGGGCCCTCAGCTCCTCCACAGTATATTTTTTCTTTTTTTTTTGGCCGCACTGCGCGGCATGCGGGATCTTAGTTTCCTGACCAGGGATCGAACCCGTGCACTCTGCAGGGGAAGCGGGGAGTCTTAACCACTGCACTGGTAGGGGAGTCCCCTCCACAGTATTTTCTGCCCACATTTCATGGGCTGGAACTCAGCCACATGGTACCACGTGGCTGCAAGCAGCTTGGAAATGAAGCCCAGCACTTTGCCAGGAGAGGAGAGGAGAATATGGGTATTGGTGGGCACTAGAAGTTTCTGACGTACCTAGGTTGTGAGATACAATGAACAGCTTTATGCAACCATGACAAAAGAAGCTCAGGTGGTGTGAGTCCACCTAAACTTTTCAGGCAAGATGCTGAAAACCATGTATGGCCGTTAAATCTTTGATCATTGAATCACTGAACATGTTTAGAAACCAGAGCTCCTATTCAGACTCATTTGAAATATTTTTATATCTCAGTTGGAGAAATCCTGAGAGCAATTAATACTAGCAGCTAGCTGCATGAAAGCAAAGACTCCTGAATTGAGCAGATACAGACATCAGTTACTTCAAAACAAATTCCACACAGATTCCTTCTCAATCTAGGATTACACCCCAAATGTAGATAATGTTTATACTTGGTTCCAAAAGGAATGTTTCAAACTGGACTAGTTTTGTTTATAAGAAGGTATTACTAGTAAGGAGATATTGTGTCAGCGGGAGGATAGCATTTGGACCATTTGCCTGAAACAGATTTGAAATGTCATGAAGAATGATGCTTTGAATTCGATAGTCTTAACACAAAAGACAAGACATAACGATTGTGGGAAAATAGAGTGACACTTTCCAAATCCTTACAGCAATCAAAAATTGAATGATTTCAAATTTTAATTCAGATGTAAGTTGAATTTGAAATTAGAAGTGATTTTTTTTTAAGTGCAAAGACAATTAAGGGAAAGACTCAATTGAAGAAACTGGAGAAGAGAAGCAGACGCTGATGAGATGCTCCAGCAAGAAGCAGACAGTCTGAAATATAAATCTGAACACAGCACGGGGAAGAAAGGGAGAAGAAATCCAGCGTCTGGGCATCCCAAGAAACCCACTTTGAAGCAGGACTTGCGGAGCTAAGTGAGGATGTCTCTCGTAGATGTAATCGCCAGTGTGTGTCCCTGCAAAAATCCTTGAAGATTTGGAGGTGGTGAAAATGAGAGGAATTCCTGAAAAGGAGACAATTTGGAATCTTAGGTGTATCCCACCAAGTGAGACGTGTACCCATACTCTTGGAGTGTATTTTGTCAAAAGGGCACACACTGCCTGCTGACGTGGACAGCAGTTAAGATGGCCTCGCTCACTGCTGGAGTCTAATGGGTTGCTCAAGGAACATCGCATGTACTCTGGGAACAAACAACTGGGCAACTAACTTTAAGGTGATGTGCATGGTGAGTGCTTATTAAAGACACAGACCAAGTGTTGGGCAGGGAGAAATGGGAAAGACTCCCAGAGATGGTGCTATGTGGACTGAGGAGAGAGGGGATGGGGTGAGGAAAGCTGAGGTGCTGCATATAGAGGAGTTGCTTGAGCAAAATCTCAGACTAGAGTACTTGGCATGTGTTGGGGCCATGAGGCCGGGGCTGTGCCAGCCAAGCTAAGCGGTTTGATCTCCAACCGCTTCTAATCTTCACCCCACCAATAAAACCCCTCCCCAGTAGATATAATTTTTAATTTATAAAGGTATTAGAAATACCATAATTATACTGTACACGAAGAGTAGAATTTTAAATACTTCAGATGAAAACTAAAAATGGAAGTTTGAGTATTGTCAGCTCTACCCCACTGGCTCGTGTACTCCCTTTGATGTACACACCCCCTTTGGAGGCCCCTGCTAGAGGCAAAAGTGAGGCGCTGAAGGTTTGTAAGCAGGGGAGACCCGTGTAGATCTGTGCTTAAGGAAGTTCATGGAGGTGCCAGGTGGAGATTGAATTAGAGGGGCAGAGACCAGAAAACAATGAGTTCTAAGTGAGAAAATGCTTTTCTTTTGTATTTTCTTTGAAGGTTTATCTCTCTCCACTTGCTGGCTCCTTCTAACTCCAGGCTCTCCAGATAAATTTATTTCACTATCTGGAATCCTTGAGGGGGTAGAGGGCACAAGAGAGTGGGATTGAGGAGGTGGGAGTGAGGTCGAGGCTCCTGCCCCTACTGTCCCCTTGCTGTGCCTTCCTCTTAATTCCTTGGTCATCCCCTCATCCGCTCTTTTCAGATGGCTGGTGCTAAAAGCCCACCCATACAGGGGTCTAATTTCACTTGGTTAAGCCTTAGTACAGACTTAAGTAAACACATTCTTGCCCAAGGGGATTGCGCTTTAAGCCTTATCCCTACCTTGCCCCTTGTTAGAGGGATAGCGAGGGTTAAATAGAAATACAGGAGAAGTGTGGGGTGAGACTCCTTTCTAGGACCCAGAATTGTGTGGCCACCTGTTCTCAGGCCCAGTTCCCACTCGTTTGTGGCTGTGCAATCACCCTTCCCGTGGAGGTCAGGGAGGAAATGTTGGCTACTCTGTGTTCTGTGGGTGAGAAGCTCACAGAGATGCTGGATGAAGGCTTTAGGTGGAGGATCTTGAGAATGATTTTTTGAAAAAAAAAGATTTTTAGCATTTTCCTTTTCCTTGGCTCTGCTCCACAAGTGCACTGCAGGGGACAGTTTAGAGAGAAGCACTACATAAGATGATACTGGAAAGAGGAATAATGTTCTTATTGCTTAATATTTCAAAGCTTATAATGTTGAAAGCGAATTTGGGTTTCTCCCCCATGTTTTCTTACTAGGATAAGTGTTGTCTTTTCTTTCTTCTTCACATTCCACAGCGGCACACTCCCCATCCCTGGTACGAGCCACTGAATTTTCACACACCCTTCCAAGTCATTCTGAAGTCACCACCTTGTAAAGTCTCTGTCGACAACAATCACTTCCCCTTCATCGAAGTTCACATGGTTCATCGTGAGAGGCAGGAAACGGGGTTCGCTGTGATTCTGATGGGATCAATTTCTCATTTGATTTATACAGTAAGACCTACACTATTTGCTATCATCTGATAGATTTCCTCATCTAGAAAAAGAGGAAATACAAGTTCATGTCTCCATAAGTTGGAATTTAGGCCAAATTAGCTTCAACATCCAATTCCGATCTTCAGGGGGCACAATTTAAAGCATTTTTGTGATTGTTAAACTCACTGAATATTTTTGGGCCAAAGAGGTTTTCTGAGTCATTTTTCTCAATATGGCATGGGAATGATAATACCTACCACACAAGGTTATAATAAGAGTAAAGCAAGGTGCATGTCATAATATATGGTCTATTAGTGCTGTTCGTAAGTACTATTACTGCTACTCATAAGCAACTATAATACACAGAGTACTATAGTACTATTCATAAACTATGGCATTTTGTAATGTCAGCATTATAGTGATAATAGGAATATATATATATATATATATATATATATATTTGGGATATTAGAACATCCCAAAAGCCACCTTCCCAAAAATCCAAAGTAATGCTTAATTTAATGCACTGCTTGCATTGAAAATTTGAACAGAGAACAGGCTCAGCATAAAACAAAAAGATCTTCCTGTATCATTTTTTCTTGAACCTAATTTACAAACGTCCTCCTGTAAATTCTGAGGAATGCGAGGCCTTGAAATTATTAGTAAGCAAGTCTGGTAAATGGAAATAACTGTCCAGTTCCCATTTCTACTCATTTAAATGTGTGTAAAATGCTTACAGAGACAGCAAGAGCATGGGATATGATCAAAACACTTTCTGGTCTTCTACTGTGTTTGCTGGATATTGTGGTGGCTGAATAGCGGCCCCTAAAGATATCCATGTCCTTATCCTTAGAACCTGTGAATATTACCTTACAAAGCAAGGAGGATTTTACATATGTGATTGAGTTAAAGATCTTGAGATGGGGAAATGATCCTGGATTATCTGGGTAGGCCCAACGTAATCACAAAGGTCCTTCTAAGAGGGATACAGGAAGAGAGAGAGAAGAAAAAGTGACAACAGAAGCAGAGACTGGAGTGATGTGGCCATAAGCCAAGGAATGCCAGCAGCCTCTAGAAGCTGGGAGAGGCAAGAAATGGATCCTCCCTTGGAGTCTCCAGAAGGATTAGCCCTGCCAATCCCTTGAATTTAGCCAAGTCAGACTGATTTTGGACCTCTGACGTCCAGAAATGTGAAAGAATAAATTTCTGTTGTTTTAAGCCACTGAGTTTGTGGGAATTTGTTAGAATGGTGATAGGAAAGGAATACGGAAATTATGGGGAAACAAAACCACCCAATCAAACCACTTTTGGATCAAGCACACTAGCTCCCCTTTATTCACAGCCCTGCAGTATTCACTAGTTGTGTCATGTGCCTTATTACTCTCACTAGACTGGATCATAAGCTCTTAGGGTAACAATGTCTTAATCTCCTTTCCATTCTTCTGTAGTACCAAGCTAGGAGCTGTCATAGAGTAGCCGCCCTGTATTGGACCCAGCCCAGTCTGAACAGATGCATCTGGACACGTCTCATGAGTTCAGAGGGTGACCATATCCAGGTGGTTATTTGTATATGTGGAATTGTTGAGAAAAAAGAAGGAAGAGTAAAGATGATGTGTGAGGGTCTGGGGCAGGAATGGGTGGAGGGACGGGACAGCACTTGCCTCTTCTTAACCCAGACTAATTAAAGCCTTGGGCTGAGTCCAGTGGAGTTGTAGGCAGATACTGTATGGACGGCTCTCAAGAACTTGGAGATGCGGGGCACAGTGGCACCTGCCCAGGTGAGAAAGTGTGACACTGAGCAGGGGACAGAGTCATTCTCCCCACTTCTGCACTGAGGGCAGCCCAGCTCTGGCACAGTGAGGGATAAGGGGCAGATAGCATCATTTGGCCTCTCCTGGAGGACAGACTGGGATGTCCCCAGATACTGCTCTCCGGGCAACAAGTTAACAGGGAGCCCCATGGCAGTGGCATGTGGGGGGCAGTCAACATCCAATGGTGGCTGGGGACAGAGGCACATGAAAGGACCATTTGTGAATACAGGTGAGGCACTCCTGGGGACCCCAAGAAATGATTAGAGGAGACTCTATTGTGTAGACATGGGGGTGGGAAGGAGGCAAGGACCTGTATCAGGTAGATGGGAGCACAAACCAACCAGATACAAGCGATTAGTGTTAATTAAAACTTATTTGTGCCCACTGGTTGGTGAAGCCAGGATCTCTTCAAGTATCAATTGGATTACTGCTTTCAGATTAAACGTAGTTAATGACAGAAATGAACTAAAGTGCTCAAAAGCATCTAGACTAAGATAATTAAGAACTAACTGGGGACTTCCCTGGTGGTCCAGTGGTAAAGAATCCGCCTTCCAATGCAGGGGACGCAGGTTCAATCCCTGGCTGGGGAACTAAGATCCCACATGCTGCAGGGCACCTAAGCCCTCACCCCACAGCTACTGAGTTCGTGTGCCACAACTAGAGAGAAACCCGAGCACCGCAACAAAGATCCCGCGTGCCACAACTCAGACCTGATGCAGCCAAGAAAATAAATAAATAGTTTTAGAAATAGCTATATATATAAAGCTATTTTTTAAAAGAACGAACTGAAAAGCAGACGTTTTATGTTTTGAAAGCATTCAGCTTAATTGAATGTTGATTTCGCCCACGAGTTTGTCTATTGGATGCTGGAACAATTGCTGCTGGTACGCTGTGTCAGTCAGATTTCTGATGTGACAGACCCCTGGTCTTCACGTTGACCATGGTTTCCCCAGTCCTTAGCGCCTGACTCATAGAGGCACTCTGTAAATATTTATATTATCCAAATAAATCCCTATATTAGCTAAGTCAGAGAGGCATGTTATTGATCCTTTGCTTCCTCTTTTACCTTTTACCTCCTGGAATTGTGGAGTGTATCATATCAAATTAGCAAGCAAAATCCATCTTCTTCTTTAGCAGGAATTTCAGCATGTGGTTCAGCCGTGACGGAGGAAGTATAAGGAGATTTTGTGTACTGGTGAGAGGGTGGCAATTTAAACTCAATATCTTACGCCTTGCTTGTGAGTCTCCTTGAAGGTCATCGAATGACATCCGGCAAAAGACCCATGAGGCATCCGCAACCTCTTGTGACTTTACCAGTGAGCATCGTCTAAGTTTGCAGTTGCCTTGGAACTTTTCTGTGAATCTGATGGGGACAAAGGGTGAAACACACTCACCTAGGATAGGGACCATGAGACCTGAGTCAGGACCCCAGATCACCGTCCTTCTACCTCATTCCACATGGCTTCCCCAGGCTTCAGGGAGGCATGAGTTGAGTTAGTATATATTGATCTCACAGATATTTGTGGGCATCAGAAGCCATTGCCTTAATTGCTCTCCGTTGAGGGATTATAATAACCCCTGCTGCAAACTTCCCCACAATCCAACATTTAAGCATCCAGTCTTGTGAAACCAATTCAGGGAGAGCTTTGCTCAAATTACTGGGCCTGTATTATATGAGTGTGAGGTTGCCAAGGAAAATAAGTCTGAGTAATCCCTTTGCTAGGAGATGAGAAACAAAAAAATGCTGGCAGACCTTTAATATTTTAATTACCCGCTTCCAGAACAATAAAAAGGGACTCAGGCCTTCCACTTACAGTTGTACATTATTACAGCCCATAAAATACCTTAAACTATTTCCTTAAGATGTAAGCCTTAAGCTTTTTCCTTTCATCTGTATTCAACCATTAGAGTTTAGACAAGTAAGAGTTAAATTTTTCCTTTAGTGGTTTTAGTTACAAGTATTGGAACCAAAGGTCATTTGAACCTTGTTGCTTTCTTGGAAGATTTTTTAGGGTTTTTACGTGCCTACAACTAAAGGTAATATGGGATCCTGGAACAGAAAAAGGACATTAGGTATCTAAGAAAATCTGAATAAAATATAGATATTAGTTAAAATAATAATAATGTATCAATATTGATTCATTAATTGTGACAAATGTATAATACAGTAATGTAAGTTGTTAATAATAGGGGAGACTGGGTGCGGGGTATATGGGAACTTTCTGTGCTATCTTCACAACTTTTTTGTAAGTCTAAAACTATTCTAACATAAGAATTTTATTTGAAAAGAATGCCTTCTGACCTCATTGATGACTCATTGAAGGTTATTTTTGTGACAAGGGCAGAACTCTAGTGGATAATATGGGCAACACAATTGGGGCTAAACTGAATACCCATGAAATGGTGACTAGGCATGACTCCAAAGGAATCCTGTAAAACTCCTGGACACAGAGAAGATCCTGGCTTCCTAATGACCTTGGAGCCCAGGCAGTTCAGAAATGCAAATGAGAAGTGATCATTTTATGGGAAATGGATCAAAACTGGAATGGAAAGGCATCAGGGAATATTGTTAGAACAAGTCCTGATGGATGTGTGTGTGTGTGTGTGTGTGTGTGTGTGTGTGTGTGTATTGTCTTCTTTTGTGTGTGTGTGATGCCTCCCTCATGCTGCTTATGTTGCCCCCTGTGTCAGGAGTGTTTTCTATTTCTCTTCTGCTAAGAAACCACCCTCATTTCTTAAACTGTCTTCACATCTTTCACGGATCTTTATTGGCTAGATTCATGGATGACAGTGCTTGCCTACCTCAGACCTCTCATAGGTCCACATCAGTTAACCATAAAAGAAATTTAAAACCAAGCTTTTGCAAGCAAATCTATAATTATACTGAGAGCCCAGTGCCTGTTTTATGTTAGATTTTTTAAGCCACTCTAAGCGGGCTGTTCTTAGGGTCATTCCACTGGAGTGATTGTTATCAGATTCCCAGTGACTCCCACCCCCCAAATGTGCCAAAACCAATGGTTAATGTCCTCGTCTCATTTTGCTTGACTTCTCACCAGCATTCAACATGGTTGCCAGCTCCCTCCTTCCTGAGCAAAGGCCTTTCTGTTCTTCCTTGACGCCACATGCTCCTGTTTCTCTTGCTACCTCAATGCCAACTCCTTCTTGGTATCCGGCTGACGTCTGCTCGTCTTCCCTGAGTGTTGCATGCCCCTGGCTTGGCGCCTGGCTCTCTTCTCTGTGTATATCCACTCCCTTGGTGATTGCATGCTAACCCCTGGATTTCAGTATTATCTACATGCTGATGACTAACCGCTCCCACACCCTTCCCTGAGCTTCGTGCTCATGTATCCAACATCTCACTTGAATAGCTCTACCTGAATAGCTAACAGACACCTCAGACTTAACTCGTCAAATATACAATTCTTGACTCCCAAGAGAGTTCAGACCACTAGATAGAGAACAGATGTTATTGTATTAACATTTTACTACACACACCTTTATTGCCCCTCAGCCCTGTGTTCCCAGGGCTAAACTAGCTAAATATAGAAAATGGTCATCGATAGGAGGCAACGTACTTTCACATAAGAAATGTGGGAGTTCCATGTGTGTTGAAAAATGACTGAAATCAGGAACTACACATATTTTTCAAAGATTAATAATATTTAATAAGTGCTTCTTTTGTACCAGGTACTGTTTGAAGTATTTTACATGTTTTATTTCATTTAATCCTTACAAAACTCGTAAAGGTAGAAATTATGGCCCCATTTTCTTATCAGAAAATGAAGACACAGAGAGGTTAAATAGCTTGGTCAAAGTCACAGTTGCCAGAAAGAGACAACTGAGATTTGAACCCAGACAGCCAAATATACTCTAAGGCGTCATGGTGGAAATTACAGTTTCATTTCCCACCCCAGGGTCAAGTTCCTACTCACATGACGTTCCATGCCTAGGATTCTATTACTAGATTCCGTGGCCTCTAACCTCAAGCTAGATGAACGGGAAATAAAAGGAATGAAGTGAGTTCTATTATGCACAAGCATCAGAACACTTTTTTTTTTTAGAAAAAGAAATGGCTTATAAATTAGATTTTAAAATAAGGACAACATTGGTTGAATGCTGCTGCTGTTAACATAGTCATGGAATGTGGGACAAAGATTCTCAGAGAGCAAGCCAGTGGGAAGTCTTAACTAAAATATGTAGCTACTGCACCCTTCTACTCAACACAGGTTCTTGTGAGAGTTTATTAACCAATGGTTGCAAACCCTTCAAGCATTTCCTGTGGATGGCTTGCTATACGTTTAGCTAATTAGATCATTGGTGCTCCAACCCCCGTCTCGGCAGGTCTGGCCCCCTTAATCACACACCCATGGAACTGTGTGGTTTGTCTCTTCTCTCCATTGACACAGAGACACGAGCCACTGGACCCTGAATTTTTTTTCTTTTTTTTTGGCTGCACTGTGTGGCTTATGAGATCTTAATTCCCCGACAAGGGATCGAACCCAGACCCCTGGCAGTGAGAGTGCCAAGTCCTAACCACTGGACTGCCAGGGAATTCCATAGACCCTGAATTTTAAAAGTGGATCATACACTAGGTTCAAGCAATAAAAATATTGATGCGAAAAAGAAAATTGGGAAGTGCTATGTCAACTGTTGAAAAGTATTCATTTCCATAGATACTGTATTGAATCTGTTATTTTCAGAAAATGCCCAGTTTCTGTCAAAAAACATGATGAGAAATCTTTTTTTCCTTTCAAGCATTATGTTTAAATAATGCATTACATTGAATTGTTTGGTATAAAAATAAAAGTAAAAAACTTGCGAAATATCATCCTTTTCATTAAAAAACATTTCAAGCAAATGAGGTCTGATATTTTTGGTAGCTTTTAAGGACAGGTTTTTATAAATATTACGCACAATTCTTTTGAAACATTTCCTTTCCTCGATATACACCAACACACTTATTGCTAAAAAACTGCCCCAAAACATATTTATTAAACAATGAATATATGCAGAACTGTGTAAGGATTACTGGTTTTGATTAAAACATCCCCATCACTGTTTTGCTACAGTATTTATCGTGTTTGTTTCACTTTTGAATGCAAGAACCAAGTTTTTAAAAAGTTAACCAATCCAAATGTTGATGCTCATCTAAATTTGGTTTCTTCTTGTCTTCCTATGTTTTCTCATGAATAGTGTGTAAATAAACAGTAAATATAATACCATTAGATAAAATCAGAGTGAAGAAACAATAAAAGCCAATGTTTTGAGAGTTCCTAGTTTTGCTGGTGATCACGGTAAGGAAAAGAGATATGACACAAATCTCTTTCATTTAATTGTTATTTAGCATTAAAGACCAACAGGGTAATATAGCCGGATTTTTTTTGTTTGTTTTCTTTTTTTATTTTATTTTAGCCAGATTTAAAAATAGAAACAGGAAGCTCAGATTCCACGGCGATATTTGTTATATAATATTAACCTAAGTGAGTTTATCTATTTAGGGACTGAGAAGATCATTTCATTCTTGCTTAATGTACTGAAAACATTTCCTTTTAAAGGCAGAATCTCAGTAAAGAGCAACTCATATGCCTGGAAGCTTAAAGGAGTGTTTCACAGTGAAAGTGACTTATAAGTACGCGTTATATTCAGGAAATGCAAACACTACAAGAAGAAGGTGGTGCCGATGGTGATTCTTCAAAGCATCACAGAACTTTCCTGCCATGCAGCAGAAATTGTGAAGCTCTTAAAAACTGTTAAGCTAGACATGCTTTTCAAAAAAGAACAGAGAAATTACTTACCTCTCAAGCTCCACTGCAAGGCTGGCTCCGCCACTCCCAGATCTCTGCCTGATGCTTCACTCTGGCTTGACAGCTGCTATAATCTGCAAGTCAGGACGGACGGAATGCCTGTTCTTGCACTTGCTGTTCTTTTCCGTTTTCAGACAGCCAGTGGCCCTGGTCATTTCCATGGCAACCAGAAGGAAGCTGCCCACCTACCAGTTTCATGAACCACACAGTGGGAGACAACCCACCCTGGAGACTGCTGGCTACTCTTTTGGGGGTTCCAAAGTGGAAAGTTTCCAGAAGAAATGAAGGAGACTGCTGCTCTATGCTGACCTGAAGGGCTAACAGTAATGCAAGAAATTCTACTGTAGCAGGAAATTGAATGAATTAAGTGTAGAGCATGGAGACTCCTTGATGCTTTCACTATCATGATTTGTTCCACTCATTTTGGTCCAATGAATTGTTACTTATGGCAAATGCCTGAGCTAGTATAAAAATTGTCCTATTGTGGTTGTTCCAGAGAGAAAGTGAACTCATTTCAACTCCAAAGTTGTAGTCCTAGAGTTTATTACACTATGTGAAGTAAGTCAGACAGAGAAAGACAAAGATCATATGATATCACTTATCTGTGGAATCTAAAATATGATACGATTTTAGTATATGTGCTGCCAAAGCCAGCCCTAAAATATGATACAAATGAACTTATTTACAAAACAGAAACAGACTCACGCACACAGAAAATAAACTTATGGTTACCAGGGATTTCCCTGGTGGTCCAGTGATTAAGACTCCACGCTTCCAATGCAGGGGGCACCGGTTCGATCCTCGGTTGGGAAACTAAGATCCCGCAACCCCCCCCCAACCCCCAGATAGCATCATACAACTATGGTTACCAAAGGGGAAAGGGGAGGAGGAGGGATAAATTAGGAGTTTGTGATTAGCAGATACAAACAACTATATGTAAAACAGATGAAGAACAAGGTCCTACTGTATAACACAGGGAGCTGTACCCAATATCTTGTAATAACATATAATGGAAAAGAATATGAAAAAGAACATACGTGTGTGTGTGTGTGTGTGTGTGTATAATTGAATCACTTTGCTCTACACCAGAAACTAATACAACATTGTAAATCAACTATACTTCAACAATAACGAACAACAAAGGTGTTCTCCTGTTCTCTCTTTTTTTAGTTCCTTTTATAAAAATGTTAAAATCAAATAAATATGTAAAAAACATTTTATTACATTAATTGATGAGGGCTCACTATGGAAGAAATCAGGTGAATGATGGTGATGGAGAAAAGCTTTTCTACTTAAAAACATTAGAAAACTAGAGCAATTGATTTATAATTACCCAGATACAGATTATCCAATACATTAAAGCGGGGAGCACCTCCCTAGGGAAATTTATTCATTTCTTTATTATTCATCTGGTGAACCCTTTCCACACTCCTGCATTGTGCCAGAAGTTTTAAAGGACAATAGAGATAAATGTCGTCCGTCATTCTTGTCTTTAAGGAAGTTATAATGTGAAAGGGGTGATTATATATGTTGAATGTGGGAAATGTTTGAAGGGAGGTACAAAGAAAACATGTAGGAGATTCGGAAAATGCAGGACTACATTTTGGCAGGGAGACCGGAGAAGTCTCTGTGGAAAGGTGCTTGATCTGGGCCTGAAAGGATGGCTGGATATGAGTAGTCGGATATGGGAGAAAAAGGGCAATAATGCCTCATGGGATGATTCTTTGGCCGATGGAGGATGTGAGCTGATGGATGTTTCCTCCTTTCTCACCTCATACAGTCCTGACACATACATCATCAAGCTTCTCAGGTGGTCCATGGGATCAAGAAACACAGGCAATTAAGAAAATTGCTGGAGCAAAGGTTTCGAGATGGGAGAGCACCTACGAGTATTCTTTGAAAGCCAGTGATTCATATTTAGAAGCAAGGGAATTAAGAATAGAGAGAATCCATTATTGTTGGTGTTTAGTTTCAGCAAAGCAAACATATTAATTTTACCACATGAGGATGGTCGAACATGGACTTCAGTTCAAATCTCGATTCTGCTACCTTCTAGAACATTATTACCTTTTAATTTTTTATTTATTGCAGTTAGCTGATTTACAGTATTGCATTAGTTTCAGGGGTATAACATAGTGATCCAGTTATTAGTTTTTGCAGATTATATTCCACTGAGGTTATGAAAGGATATTGAACGTTATTATTTAAACTTTATAAGCCTCAGTTTCCTCATCTATAAAGTGGGGATAGCAATATGTCATTGAGAGGTTGAGGTGAGGATTAAATGAGATGGTATGTGTGGCCGGGATGCCTTGGATGGAAGAAGGGAAGGATGACTGTCCATACACCAGCTTTCCCAACTTTCCAGGAAAATTGTGGCTAATACAATGGCTTGGTGCACTCAACCTCTGTGCCAACGCTTTTCTCTCTCGCTTGCCTCTGCTACAGAGATTGGAAAACCAAAATAGTCAATTTGCAGAGTCCTCAACTGCCATGGCAGCTGGGGCTCCACACATGATTTAAGATTTATTGATCCTTTATCCTTGAGTTGGAACTGAATCACAAGGAGAGAAGACCATGAGCGTTTGTTTGGGAACTGAGTTCAGCGGGGAGCAAGAGAAGGGTTGTGAGCATCTCTGTTGCTGGCCTGGGTCTCGGCAGAACTGGCCTAGTCTGGGAGCTAGTGCTGTGGGGGGTGTTTTCTGATTGACTTGCTTCCAGGTTGTGGCAGATGCCTTGGAGCCGATGACTGTGGCACTGGCTTCCTGTAGGAGAAGATGGCCTGTTAATTCAGCAACTGTCTGATGATGGAAGAGGCAGCAGCTGCCTTGATGACCCAATTCTACGGTGGCATTCTGAGTTCAGCTAAAGTCTTTTCAGCCCTCCCCAATGATTTAAGAACTCTCTGTATATCTTAAGGAACTCCTTGTATTTAAACCAGCTAAAATGGACTCTGTTGTCTCTAATCGACATGATCCCTGAGTGAAACACTAGTTCTGGCCAATACAAGGTAAGTTTGCTGGTACTGCCTCTTCTGCTGCTTCTTCCTGCTTGAACACAGACACAGATTGGGGGAGTAATTCCTATCACTGAGGACAGAGCAGGAACGTGAAGGAGCCTGGTACCCTGAGGACACTGCTGAATCCCTACAGCAGCTCTGTACCACCCAGTCTTCAAGATAGAGTTAATATAACCTGCTCACAGTTATTTTAATGACTAACTGGGATAAACTACACACAGTATTGAGCCTAAACTGTGCACAGAGGAGGCATTCAATCATGGTAGCTATTATAATCATTACTCTTTGTCACCTTCTCTGTTTATGACATGGATGCTTTCCAGGACCTCTTGCCGAGTCAGGGGCTGGAATGAAGGCACAGAGAGTGTAGGGGTGGGTTCCTCCCTGGAAACTTGAAGTCCAAAAAAAAAAAAAAAAGACAGCTGCCGATGAAATATGGCTGGATCTCTGTGTGTGGCATGTTAAACATTTACCACAGGTTATATATCTCTCCATCTTTCTGAAACACTCACTTCCATTTGCTCTTCGTGTTAATGGGGTCACATGGTTTAAGTTGATTTAGCAAAGATAAGTGTTTGGAAGACTAAAGAAACCATGCCACTGCCTTTCCTGTTCAGCTGCAGAGTCAAGGGGGTAGTGGAAAAGTATTTGTTCCTTGTGGGCTTGAATCCTACTTTTGTCGTTGACTAATTTTGCTTCTTTCATTTTTTTTCTCATCACAAGAGCAATGCAGGCTCCCGCTAGCACATTCAAATGATACCCAGTGTATTAAGTAAGAGTGAAAATCTACACCTACCTCTCCGACACGTCCTGGAGAAATAGTGCTCGTGTAAGCCTTTACTGAAGCAAATCTTGCTTTGTCTTCAAGCTTCAGCCGCTGCTTTGATTGCTCATTCACATGCTGGCTCCTTAAACTCTTTTATGATGAGGTCGCACCCCACCACTTCCAACAGGCTTTCTTCTATGTATTATCATCTGAGGACTCTACTACCATTGGCTTAGCCACCTCCAAATCATCACCAGTATCGTCTAGTACTGTCTATTCTGTCCTGGACAACTTCAGGAACCATGTCAGTTTCCTTCTTTCCTTCTCAACTCCTTCTTGGCGATGCCAACAACCATATTACTCATTCACTGCAGGATACAGGCACTCATGTCTTCACCTGGTAGCACTGAGTGTGCTGTAGACTTTGTCATCGGTGTACGGCTCTGTTCCACCTTCCAGATGCCACTGCTTCCTTTTTTATTCCTTCTCCCATGCTCCTGCTCTGCTCCTATTGCCACAGAAACCTCTATATATTGGGGCCTTGGTTTTACTCTGTCTGTTGTACCTACTCTTGATTCTCTGATCAGTTGCTTCCATGCTGCCCCCCCACCACCACTCTGATGACCTTCCCACCCAACCATTGCTAGATGCCCCATATCACTCCACCCGACCCACAGAGTCTGCTTTCTCAGTTCCTACTCTTAGGGTGAAGGCACTCATGCAGAAAATGCAAAGAATTAAAAGTTCATGATGCTTGGCATCAGATGGACCCCTACCACTATCCCATCATCCTTTCAGTCTGCTCTTCCTGGTGGTTTTGACAACTCTTCTCTACTTATAGCGAATGCTCGTTCCTAACACAGCATCCTCATTCCTGTAAGAGCGCCTGGCATCTTTTTGCCCTGAGTGGAGCCAGGACGTGGTCTGAGTTTTCTTATCATCCTATTCACATCAACACACGTGTTCTTAAACCACAAACATCTTGGATCAGGCACCTCTCATGTACCACTTCAGATCCTTTCAGGCACACGTATCTTTTGTTCCAGCCACCCAACCAACTGCACATGGAGACATTCTGCCAGCACCTCCTGCCTCCCATCCTAGGACTTATCTGTTTTCACTGTGGCTTGGGACTCTGCAGGCACCCCTCGGTATCCTCATAAGTACAACCCAGAAGTGCTGGAGGGCTAATGCTTCCTGGAATGTTCTTTGACTAGTGAGGGATGCGAGCTGCTGGATAAATGCTTCCTCCTTTCTCCTCCCAGACTGGCAGTCCTGAGACGATGTCATATGGCTTCTCAAGAGGTCCATGGGATCAAGCAACTCAGTAACATATCTTGTGCAGCTTCTCACTGCTTCACTCTCTTTTACTCCTTCTTGAGATCACATGCAGATACAATAAAGGACATGCAGGTACAATTTTTCTGAGGTCCGCTCTCTGGGGAAATAGTCTGAGACACATCCTTTATTCTTCTTTCCAAATTCTTCCTTCTCTGAGCTAAAAACCAGCCCTTCCCATTTCCTGAGAGAGCTTTCTTCTACAGTGATAGCCTCACCTCTTCCAGTAAGTAGAATCTTAATAATTTTAAGAAATGTGTCCTGAGAGCTTCAAAAATCGCACTGTTTTGAGTATCTCTCATGTATGATTCCCCCCAGAAAATGGAGAGAATATCCAAGACATCATGGTGATGTTTTCAGGCACTTCAGTGGCTTTGTAAAGTACAGTTGATCCTTAAACAACATGGTTTGAACTGCGTGGGTCCACTTACATGGGGATTCTTTTTCATTAGTAAATATTATAGCACTACACGATCCATGGTTGGTTGAATCTATGGGCGGAACTGTGGAGGAGGAACTGTGGATGGGAAGATATGGAGGAACTGTGGATGCCGAGGGTCCACTTAAATTATATTAGGATTTTCTACTTCGAGGAGGGTCGGTGCCCCTAAACCCCACATTGGTCAAGCGTCACCTGGACTAAAGTAATTTGTCATAGTACATCACTGTAATAGCAACATGATCCATGAGCTTGTCTGGATCTATGAAGAAGTAGAGTTCCTACCGCTTCATGACAGTTACAGCCTATTCAGAGATTAGTAGAGAATAACAAAGCCATGATATGATACAGATGTTGGGCAGCTGGCTAGGCTTGCTCTCCAAAAAAGTGACTCACTCCTGCACAGCACTTTCACAGCAGACATGATTCCAGTGTGTGCTTTGGCAACATTTAAAAATTACTACTTGCCTTGGATCGTGGGGTCATTGACAAACAGTAAGAACCATGAGTATCAAGGTTACAAATGCCAGGGTCTATCGTACTTTCTATCTCTAAATCTGTACTGTCTGGACTTTGAACTTCGGATGTGCACAACCTCTTCAACAGGAAAAAATAAACCTTCACTTGACTTTACAGTGTCACTCAACTATGACTCTATTGTCAAATAGATCTACTGGACCTTCACTCGCCAGGTTGTCCTATGACTTTATTTTTGAATCTAGTGACTCTTTCTAAGCTTTACTAGAAAGTAAATCTTACTACTTTACTTTCTAAGCCTCTCTGTTGTATTTGACTATTAGCCAGCCTTTCCTTGGTCCTCCATTATCATCCATGGGTCTGTGATTTTTCTCTAGTGTTTACTTCATCATTCTAATCATCTCTTTCTCTTCTTTTTTTTTTTTTTTTGCGGTATGCGGGCCTCTCACTGCTGTGGCCTCTCCCACTGCGGAGCACAGGCTCCAGACGCGCAGGCCCAGTGGCCATGGCTCACGGGCCCAGCCGCTCCGCAGCACGTGGGATCCTCCCGGACCAGGGCACGAACCCGTGTCCCTGCATCGGCAGGTGGACTCTCAACCACTGCGCCTCCAGGGAAGCCCTCTTTCTCTTCTTTTATCTCTTCTTTCTCCTTCCTTTGAGCATTACCCAAAGCCCATCCTTGACTCTGATCTTCTTTTACGTTTCTTCTTCATAAATTCCAGTTCCTTGTTTCAATTATACTAAGCCCATTTGGAGAACAACTAGTCAGCACAGACGGTTAGAAATAAGAGGGCTGTCATCTTGATACTTGGTACTCCATCTTCATTTGAATGCCTCCGGAAATGAAGGGTTTACCTTCTCACACAACAGCTTTTTTTTTTTTTTTTTTTCATTTTTGGAGAGCTCTACTATGTAAAATGGTTTAGTATGTTTGTCTGAATCTATCTCCTCATAATTTTGAGACATTGACTGTTTTTCTGTCCTCCAAAGTAACATTGAAAACATTTCCCTCTTCTTTCTGATAGCCCTTAGCAATACTCTGTTGGCTTGTATTGAGGTCCTCTTAGTCACTCAGACCCCGAGTCTCAGAAGCATTTTTGATTCTTCTTTTTCCTTTAGTTCATAGAGGAAACAAGTCACTAAGTACTCAAGACTTGTTCTGAAGTTTCTCCTGCAGAAATTGTATGTTTCAAGGTAGAAGACTTAAATATTGTAAAAATAATAACATCTCAAATTAACTTACAGAGCTAATGCAATAGTGATAAAATCCCGTTGGATTTTTTTTTCAAAGGAGTAAATACAAATTTTCTGAAGTTCAAACGACATAATAAACAAAGAATATTACAAAAATGTAGAGTGATAAGGGACGATTAGCAACATGCATTATTAAAAAAAAGTTACAGTCTTTAAGGTAATGTGGTATTGACTTGGACTGATCGATGGAACAGCATGAACAACTCAGAATTATCATTTATTAAATATAAAAATGTGATATATAAAAGAAGAGAATACATATCAAAGAGGAGATTAAAGATTACTCAGCAATGATTCTGGAATCACTGGTGAGGAATTTGGAGGAAAATCCAAACTTCAAATTTACTGAATGAAGTCCATATGCGATTAGTGAATTTAAAATATAATATCATAGAAAAATAAGGAGAAAATTAATTGGATAGTGTAATTAAATCTCTGGAACACTGAGAAACTTTTTAGATATGAAGTAATTGATGGTGCAGCCACCTTGGAAAACAGTCTGAAAGTTCCTTGAAAGATAAAATGCAGAGTTACCATATGACCCAACAATTTCACTGTTAGGTGTGTACCAAAGGAAGATGAAAACACACATTCACACAAAAACTTGTACGCAGAGGTTCACAGAAGCATTATTCATAATACCCCCAAAGTGAAGACAACCCACGTTGTCTTCATCCATCAACTGACAAATGGATAAATAAAATGTGGTGTATTTATACCATGGAGTATTATTTGGCAATAAAAGGAATGAAGTACTGACACATGCTGCAATATGGGTAAACCTTAAAAACATTACCTAAGTGAAAGAAGCCAGTCTGAAAATATTACATATGGTATGGTATTTATATAAATTTATATATGGTATTTATATGGTATTTATACCATATTTATATATGGTATTTATATAAAATACCCAGAGTAGGCAAATCTATAGAGACATAAAGTGGATTGGTGGTTGCCTAGGGCTGGGGGCTTGGGGTTAAATAGGGATGAATGCTAATGCATGTGGGTTTCTTTTTGGGGTGACGAAAAGTTTCTAAAATTGACTATGGTGATGGATGCACAGTTCTGTGAATATACTAAAACCATTGAATTTTGCACTTTAAACAAGGGTATTGTATACCATATGAATTATATTTCAATAAAGCTGTTAAAAAAGTAATTGAAAAAGTAAGAAAATATCAACCTATTATAATACATTCCAAAAATATTAACCTTATCCTAAATCCTTTCTCAAATGAGATAGGAGTATATGGTATTCAAAAGGACAGAGAGATTAAATGAAGTAAGAGCTGAAAATTTTTCATTGGATTTCTTTTTTCCTTCTTATTAATGGTGGTAAAAGTCATTAAAATGTTCTGTAACCAGATTTCACTGTAGCTTACTTCAATTCAGTCTTTGCATTTCTCTATGAAGTCTCCACCTCGTAACACATCCTCCCCGGAAATCATCGTTTGCCAGGAGCACAAAGGAGAGCTCCCAAGATCAACCTCTTCATTTCTGAGGTGAACCCACTAGATGTTAATACTGTGCTGTAAGGAAAATGATCCCAACTCAAACTAATTGGAAAAAAAATAACACTGCTGCAAAGGGCACTTTAAGAAGTGCTTTTTGCTTATGGAAAGAAACCATCAAGTCCTCTAAGTATAATAAAGGAGAGTGTTTTACAGTTAAGCACGATTTGGAGTGAAGCATCCAGATGTTGCTGCTTTGCTGGTCCAGGCTGTTAATGCTCTGCTGGTCCTTCCCATGGGGCCCCTTCCTTAGGAATCACAAAGCTTCATCTGTGGTACAGAGATGCCACACTCCCAATACAGGGCAATCTTCTTCCTCATTCTCCTGGCAATCAGTTCAAAGTTCCTTAGCTTTCCAAAGTAGAAATCCTTTGCTTCTCCTACTTGTCAGCCCTTTCAATACATTCACCTGTGGCATTAATCTCACTGCTTCATAATACCCATTGCCTAAGCCAAGACCTTTTCTCCCAGCCAGAACCTGTATTAGTATTTGAGTCTAACTGGCCTCCAAGGAGCTGCACTGCTGGTTTGTTCAAACTCTAACAACAAGGGAAGATGCTCCTGATATATCTTGACCTTGTCTAGCAGCTACAGTAGGGTCATAATCTTTTCCATCGTACTCACATAAAAGTTTCCTTGAACCACTGAGCAAATTAAAATAGACTTGAAACTTTCCTTTCAATGATTTGTCCACAAGAATTATTTTGTCAACATCCATTCTCTTAAAACCTGCTTGTAATATTTTAAAATTCTGGATATATTCATGATTTGGCTTAGTTTGGAATTTCCTTTTCTTCAAGGCAGTATAACCAGGGAACAGCATATCCATTAATTGACAGTCAGCAGCCCCCATGCATAACTGTTCCATCTTTTTTGCGGCCGATTGCAGGAATCATTCATTAAAACCAGTATCACCTCTTTTTACTGGAAGCGGACTTAAAATTGGAATATGATAATGGAAGGACACCCTTTATGCTGTGAACATAGAGATATTTTAGAGATGCCACAGAAGTGGATGGCTGGTCATTTAGAAGGTGATCATGGCTCAGGATCTAGTCAAATTTTGAGGCAACAGAAGTTCCATTTTTTCAGTGAACTGGGAAGTGATCGTGCTCTGAGGAACTGGCTCAATCTACCTAAAGTCTTAGGAGACTGAAGTATAAACCTGGTGGGCATTTGACTGCCTGGGGCAGGGTACAGCTAATGAAGGGCAGGGGAAGAAAGGGGAAGGGAATGGACACCTATTAGCTTTTTTATTAACTTTGTACAGAGAGCCCAGCTAGCAAAATCTACATCCAGGAGGGAGGGGACTCTTAGGAGACCTGGGTTTAAACAGCCAGTGTAATGGTATCTGTAGGTTCATGTATCCCAGATGCGGGAACCTGCTGGGCCTAGTTCCTGAATCCCCACCAAGCCTGTGCCTTCAGCTAAGCTGGGGATCTACTGGCTGCCTGCTGAAGGGCAGGTGGCTGGAATTCACCGACAGCTAGACGGAGAGAGCCCTGGCCCAGAGGACCGGAGACTGGGGCTCCATCACCCAAGAGAGAGCGCCTGTAGCACTCAAAGTGGAGGGCTGCTCCAGCTTAGCGGTGCCATCCTTCACTTACATCCTACATTTTCGGTTAGTATTGTGCCTCAGTTATTAAATACCCACTTCCTGATATTTGCTAGTCTATGTGGGCCATGAGCATCTCTTCAGTTTCTGCTTCCAACGTTTGTAGCTGTCTGTAACCTCCATACATCCCCACAGCCTATGGATTTCTGACCAGGTACGCCACCTATTGGTGACACTGGATTCTCACAGAATCAGCCCTTAAACCCTGCTGTCCCAAAGGTTTGCCAGCAACACTTACCTTAACAAACGCTCTGTTAGAGGAGGTGCTCGCACTCGCTGGATCTCATTTCTTCTAGAAGTGTCAAACTATTGACAAAAAGTTAATGTCTGTTAGAGATGCTATCCATGAAGCAATAAGAGATTAATTTAGTTATAAACCAGACACTGATATGATGAAACCAGAAACAAAAATCAGCTTCTTGTTTTGATGGGAGGGGGAGGGGGGCCCAGCTAGTCAAGAGGATGGGAGTAGGCCTTTGTAGGCCTTTTGACCACTTAGTAATCAAGAGTAGGCCTAATTCTGATTGATTTCTCCTAATATGTAGCTCTCAAATGGTGATTTGGGTGTCTATTATAAACCCTTAAAGTTTATTGGGGAGGAATTAGCAAACACTGGGTATTTCAGATCATAGAACTATCATTTGTGGGACTTGCCCCAAATAATGTTTTTATAAACTCATGGAATCTGACTGGCTTTAGGTGACAAAGCAATGTTACTATTTGGTCAGTTAGAAATGAAATTAAGTGTTATGGTTCACAGAATTTTTAAAAAATCAGTTTTTCAGTATTTTAAATGTCACTTGCAAAAGCAGGAAATGCTGTGTTCAACTGGCTGATAAAATTAGGATGACGGTAATAAATCTTTTAATAAAAAGCATGGTATAACAGTAAAATTACTGCAGAAAAAACACACCCTTACAGCGGCAAAATCACAAAATGTTGTATCTATGTAATGTCATTTGTTTGGGCAGGTGAGTCATAATTCTGTACACTGCAGTTTTTCTATGTTTTATGAACATGTAGTAAAAATACTGTGAAATTAAAGAACTATTTAAAACACTCTAGGTAGTCATAAATATTTACTTGTTATAATAGATGAGCATAAAAGACTTACTGCAAAGTCTACTGGACCTCCAAGAAGATTCTGTTTTGCTATGTTTCTGATTTCTGCAGCATCTTACCAGAAAATGTGCCTCCAAATAGACAAAGAACACGTTGTCCGGTTCATGTTTGCACCATCAAGGTTGGAGATTCTGTCCCCTTGATCAAATGATTTTTATTGGATTTCCACGATGCACTGTGCCTTTCAGAATGTGGAAGTAGACAGAGAGAAGACAAAAATACACCCCCACGGAGCTTATTCTTGGTGGGGGCAGTTTGGGGGTAAGTAGCAGGGATGCACACAGATACAGATCAAATGAAACGATGACTAGAGTAATTCAACCCATTTACATATGTTTGGCTTTTGATAGGAGTGGATCATAAATTCTTAATTTGTCCTTTCTTTATTATGTTTTTCTGTTGCTTTTCCGTCTTCTTTGCTACCCTCCACTATTGAATATCCTTTTCTTCCCTTAGTTACTAAAATTTCTGAACGTTGTTAGGCATAGATCTGCCAAGTTGAGAATGCCTGTCCCTTGTAACTGAGTGTAGCTACTTCTACAGCAACAACAAATAATAATAATGTGCGTATTACTCATGGAAACCTCTCAACAGCTCTATGTGGTGGGTGCCACAAGTGTCCTCACTTTTCAGATGTGGAAACTAAACAGGGAGTAACTTGCCCAGGATCTCACAGCCAGTGAATCCTAGGGCTGGGATCCCTAGGAGCCCTTCCCTAATCTGAAGTTTTAAAGACATTTCTTAATATTTTCTTCTGAACATTTTAAAGTTTTGCTTTTCACATTTGAGTTATTAATCTATCTATAACGAATTTTGAGCATGATACGATGTAAGTATCCATTTTTATGTGAATAGCTCATTTTCCCAGTTCCATTTATTGGTATGCAAACATAAAATTTCTGTCTATGTCTGAGATTGTTTCTGCTTTCTGTACTATTCTCCTGGCAAATTTGTGTATCCCTGTGCCGATATCAAATTGCCTTAATTGATTTAAATCCCAATAAATTCCTTATACCACTTTATTCCTCTTCTCCAGGAGTGTACTGTACTGGTTACTCTGGACCCATGCTCCTCTCTAAAAATTTTAGATCCAGCTTTTCACACTTCCCAGAAAACCCCCTAAGGATTTTTAAAAATCAGGCTTGCAATAAAGCTGTAGATAAATTTGCAGAGAATTTGAATTTTGCGATAGTGACGTTCCCTATCTGTGAATATGACATACACTTCCATTATTTGAATATTCTTTAATGTCTTTTAATAGAGTTTGAGACATTTCCATAGAGATCTTGCACATTGTTCGTTAGACTGATTAAGCAAATTTTTATTGGAATAAAACCTCTTTGCAGCAGAGTTCCCAGGTCTTAATTGTGCATAAGCTCCATGAATTCTCACAAATTGAATATGCTTTTGTCACCAGCACTCAGGTCAAGGAAGAGACCTTTACCAGACTCAGAAGTCCCCTTCCAGTCTTTCTGCCTCCCCCAGATAACCGCTACTCTGACTTAGAACACCCTGGATTGATTTTATACCAGTTTTTGGACCTTATATATATGGAAACATTATTTTTGTATTTTATTTGTTTCTTGCACTCCACATGATGGTTATAAGATCTATTCATTTGACTCATTCTCACTGACTGCTTTATATTATTCCACTGTGTGAATATAACACAATATATTTACCCATTCTCTCTCTCTTTTTTCTTTTTGCGGTACTCGGGGCTCTCACTGCTGTGGCCTGTCCCGTTGCGGGCGTTTGGCTTATGTTACGATTTCGGCTATTACAAATAATGAGGCCATGAGCATTCTTACGAATGTCTTCTGGTGACCGTTTGTATACATCGCTGTTGAATACATGCCTAGGGGTGGAATTGCTGGGTCATAGAGTACACAAGTGTTTCAGCTTTAGTACATCTTGTGAAGCACTCTCCAAAGATGGTTGGACCATTTTACACTCCCACGAGGAGTATATGAAGGTTCCAGGTTTTCCTTATCCTATCCATACTTGGTAGTGTCTTATTTATTTTTGTCATTCTAGTGGGTATATAGCGGTATAGAATTGTGGGCTTAGTTGACCTTTTTTCTTTCAAATTAAAAAAAAAACTTTTTATTTTATATTGGAGTATAGCCGATTGACAACGTTGTGATAGTTTCAGGTGCACAGCAAAGCAACTCAGCCATGCATATACATGTAGCCATTCTCCCCCAAACTGCCCCCCACCCAGGTTGCCACATATTAGTTGACCTTTTCTTGATAACTATTTGATGGATATCTTCTTTGTGAAATGAATAATTGTCCATAATTTTGCCCATTTTTCTATTGGGTTTTCTAGCTTCTAAAAAATCACTTTATAGGAGGTCTTTACTAATCTACATATAAGTCCTTTGTTGAGTACATGTATTTTAAATATATTTTCCCACACTGTGGCTTACCTCTTCACACTAAATGGTGTCTTTCTTTTTTTTTAATAAGTGTTTTGGACTAGCACTCAATGATCTTATTTATTTATTTATTTATTATTATTTTTAAAATTAATTTATTTTTGGCTGTGTTGGGTCTTTTTTGCTGTGTGTGCGTGGGCTTTCTCTAGTTGCAGCGAGAAGGGGCTACTCTTTGTTGCGGTGTGCAAGCTTCTCATTGAGGTGTCTTCTCCTTTTGCAGAGCACGGGCTCTAGGCACGCAGGCTTCAGTAGCTGTGGCACGCGGGCTCAGTAGTTGTGGCTCGTGGGCTCTAGAGCACAGGCTCAGTAGTTGTGGCTCACGGGCCTATTTGCTCCGCAGTGTGTGGGATCTTCCCAGACCAGGGCTGGAACCCGTATCCCCTGCATTGGCAGGCAGATTCTTAACCACTGAGCCACCAGGGAAGCCCATAAATCTTAAGTCTTTACTCTGAGCTTTGGATCATCAGTTCATCTGTATTTTTTAAATTAATTTTTATTGGAGTATAGTTGCTTTACAATGTTGTGTTAGTTCATCTCTATTTTGAAAGTCATTTCTTAATAGCATATTCCCAAAACGAGATTACCAAAGCAGACTGTCACATCAGGAAGTTTTGCTGACATGAACACATATGTAATCTTGAGTCCGTGGGACTGGGTTAGGTGAAGCTTTCGACAAAGAATCAAAATATGTACACAAACAAGCGAAAGTAGCAGTAATAATGAGGGAGACAGCAAATTAATCATGAACTAAAGATACCTTTATTCTCTCCTCATTCCCTTTCCTGTCTAGCTCAGGTTTCTGGTGATTTCTATAGAAAAGAATCACCCAATTACGTGTTTTTTCTTTCTTTTAAAATAAATTTATTTATTTAATTTTTGGCTGTGTTGGGTTTTCGTCGCTGCTACTCTTTGTTGCGGTGTGCGGGCTTCTCATTGCAGTGGCTTCTGTTGTGGAGCACAGGCTCTAGGCACGTGGGCAGCAGTAGCTGTGGCACGTGGGCTCAGTAGTTGTTGCTCGCGGAGTTTAGAGCGCAGGCTCAGTAGTTGTGGCCCATGGGCTTAGTTGCTCCGCGGCAAGTAGGATCTTCCCGGACCAGGGCTCAAACCATTGTCCCCTGCATTGGCAGGCGGATTCTTAACTGCTGCGCCACCCGGGAAGTCCCACATATTCTTTCAATTCACTGAAATGTACGTTTTACGGTAGAAAGAAGTTCAGACATTTTCCTGGGAAAGCTTAAATGTGATTCAGCCTAAAAGTGAGATTGTGCTGTAAGTATTTTATCCACCATTAGCTCAAGAAAATGAATGGAAACATTGCTTTTTCTTGCACTAGATGGCAGTGTTTCTCTGCAAACCAAACCAGATTGACAGGCTAGCCAGCTTCCTCTAGGAGGTGCGCAAGCTCTCTCAGTAGCTTTCCTGACTCAGGAAGTCAATTTAGAAGTGGTACAAGCTTCTATTTTTGAGGAAGGAGTGACACTGACAGTCCCCTGAGGACTGAGACTGAGTTAGAAGTAGGGAAGGGAAGAGAATGAGTGAAAGAGAAGAGAGGGTATACTTAATTACAGCAAACTCTTCAGTGAAAACACAGCAGGAAGCAGATACTTTTCTGAGGAAGTGTCTTTGGACCTAACTTTGGGTTTGAAAATGAATCTTGCTTTCCTTCTTTCTGATGTTCTATATTCACAAGCTTTCTTTATCCGATTGTCTTGGAAAGAATCTGAATAACAGGCAGTGCAGCTTTAGGTCTTAATATGACTCAGCTAGGAATCAATTCACCTTATAAGATGCTTACTTTATGTTATTGTGCCTATTAATTAAAAAAAAATTTTTTTTCCAGAACATTTCTTTTAGTATTGCCACTTTTCATAAATAGACATTTATGGAGATAATTCTATGTTCAAAATATTGTGCTAGCCAGGGAACTATATTCAATATCCTGTAATAAACCATAATGGACAAGAATATGAAAAAAGTATATATATATATATATATATATCTGAATCACTTTGCTGTACACCAGAAACTAACATAATATTTTACATCAACTGTACTTCAATAAAAAATAAATTTACAAAATTAAAAAAAAGAGAGATAAGGGAAAGTAATAAAAAACAACTGCGCTAGCACTTTGGTATATACAAAGAAGTACTTGGTAGGTACTGAAAAAGTGCTATTATCTTGCTGTATCAGCATATTGGGTTGTCAAAAATGGCACAGCCAGCTACCTCTCTATGAAGGGACTGTATTTTCAAATGTTTTGGAACTCAAAATATACTTTCTAATTAAAATGTTCCTACTGCATGGCTGTCAGTTTTCTGAATTAACCCATAATATTAATACTTCCTATTTTTTTTATCATTTTCCTTTATCATCAATCTATGATTATTTTTAAAAATATAAATATTGTAATCATCCCAAATTCCAACCCCAGAGATAACCGCTGCTAACATTTTGATGTCAATATTTTTCTCTGTTCATTACAAAAAAATTGTCATAATTTTTAATTATCAGGAGCATTTCGCTTCATCAATTAAAATTCTTCAAACATGTGCGCTCTGGAGAGAGACTGCCTGATTTGATTTCTGGAGCTAACACTGAGTTTGATCTCTTTATCTGTAAAGTGGAAGTAATGAGAATCCCTCCAACACAGGATTATCTATAAATGAGATAATGCAGGTAATGTGCGTGGCATGTAAGAAATGCCCAATAAACGTTAGCTTTTATGTTGTTATTACCATTGCTACATAAAATTTTCTCCTATTATAAAATCGATTAAAAGTTTAGAAAAGTCAAAGGAGTATAAATAAGAATATAAAAATCACGTATAGTCTCACTACACAGAGATGATCATTGTTAATCTTCCAATTCTTTTTTAACGGTTTTCTTAAAAAAAAATCCAAATAGGGATCCTACTGTATGGTTTTGTTTGCTGCTATTTGATTTATTATTATCTCACCAAAAAAAATCCTGATTTTATTGGCTGCAAGATAGTCTATTGTACGGAAGTATTGTAATGTAATTAACTATTTCCCTATTACTGGATATTTGAGTGGCTTCCAGTGTTTTGCTATTATAAACAATGATGTGATGAATAGTTTAGATAAAGCTTTGTTTGCATTTGGCTTATTTATCTAGATTAATGTCATGGAACTGGAATTATTAAGTTGATGTATATGAACTGTTTGTTTGTTTATTCTTTGGCTGCGTTGGGTCTTTGTTGCTGAGCGCGGGCTTTCTCTAGTTGCGGCGAGCGGGGGCTACTCTTCGTTGCGGTGTGCAGGCTTCTCACTGCGGTGGCTTCTCTTGTTGCGGAGCACGGGCTCTAGGAGCACAGGCTCAGTAGTTGTGGCGCACAGGCTTAGTTGCTCCGTAGCATGTGGGATCTTCCCAGACCAGGGCTTGAACCCGTGTCCTCTGCATTGGCAGGCGGATTCTTAACCACTGCGCCACCAGGGAAGTCCTATGAACTGTTTTTCAATTCTTGATGTACACTGGCTAAATTCTTTTTAGAGCATTTCAACTGATTTATATTTCCTCCAGCCTCAGTGAGAGTGCCTGTTACTTTAAGTACTCACCCATTTCAAATTTTGGCTAATTTGAAAAGTAAAAAGTGCAATCTCGTCTCACTTGGCATGACTGATGAATGATGCAGCAAGATTTTTTTTTTCCTATTATCATATGTTCTGTGAAATATCTTTTTCCTTTGTCCATTTTCCTATTGTGATCTTACTTTTTAAAAGTCAGTTTGTGTCAGTTTTTTATATAATACATATGCTAACTCATTACCATATTCATAGTAGTTATTCTTTGAAATTTGAAGATTACTTTTTCTTAGGCTTACAGTGGAATTTTCTTGAGGGAAAGAAAATTTGAATTTGTGTGCAATCAGACCTGTTTTGTATGTGTGTCGGTGGCGGGGTGGATTTCGTCTTTTGTTTTTATGCTTGAAAACATCCTTCCTCACCCAGAGATCAGGTTAAATTTTCTTCCACAATTAAAAAGTAATCTGTGGGGTGAAGCTTTGAGACTGTGTGACTCTCTTGTTCCCCCCAAAAACTCTCACTACTTGCTTTTTAAATCCATTGATAGCTCTTGCTTGAATCAATTATTTCACTGATGATTGCAATATATAATTAATTCTTAAAAATGTAACAATTTTAATCCTTCTGGACTTTGGTTTGAATACAGTATGAGAGGAAAAGTTAAACTGACTTTATTCTTTCCAAGTGTGCATATTTACTTTTTATTAATTAGTTTTTTTTAACCGAAAAAGTAACACCGTGTGATAAAAACGCAAACAGTAAAAAAGGAAATACAATAAAAGTAAGTTCTCCTCTTACAGTCTTGGTGGGAATGTAAATTGATGGAAACTCTATGGAGAACAGTATGGAGGTTACTTAAAAAACTTAAAATAGAGTTACCATATGATCCAGCAGTCCTACTCCTGGGCATATATCTGGAGAAAACCATGATTTGAAAAGATATATACATCCAGTGTTCATTGCAGCACTGTTTACAATAGCCAAGACATGGAAGCAACCTAAGTGCCCATCAACAGATAAATGGATAAAGAAGATGAGGTGTATATATATATATATATATATATATATATATATATTACTCAGCCATAAAAAAGAAAGAAATGATGCCATTTGCAGCAACATGGATGGACCTAAAGATTATCATACTAAGTGAAGTAAGTCAGACAGAGAAAGACAAATATCATATGATAATCACATATATGGAATCTAAAGTATGATACAAATGAACTTATTTACAAAATGGGAACCGACTCACAGACATAGAGAACAAACTTATGGTTACCAAAGGGGATAGCTGGGGTGGGCGGATAAATTAGGGATTTGGGATTAGCAGATCCAGACTCATATATAAAATAGATAAACAACAAGGTCCTACTCTATAGCACAGGGAACTATATTCAATATCTTGTAGTAAACTATAATGGAAAAGAATAGATATATACATATAACTGAATCACTTTGCTGTACATCTGAAACTAACACATTATAAGTCAACTATACTCCAATTAAAAAAAAAGTTAAGTTCTCTTCTCACCCTGGTCCTTCAGTTCCCCTCTTCAGAGTCAGTGTTGCCTGTTTCTTGTATAACTTTCCAGAAGTATTCTAATACACAAGTTCGTGTGTGTGTAAGTCCAGGTGTGTGTGTATGTTCGCCCATTTTTACATAATGGAAGCATACTACAGATACTGTTGTGTCCCTGGATTCTTTTTTTAAAAATAAATTTATTTATTTATTTTTGGGTGTGTTGGGTCTTCGTTTCTGCGCGAGGGCTTTCTCTAGTTGCGGCAAGCGGGGGGCCACTCTTCATCACGGTGCGCGGGCCTCTCACTGTCGCGGCCTTTCTTGTTGCGGAGCACAGGCTCCAGACGCGCAGGCTCAGTAGTTGTGGCTCATGGGCCTAGTTGCTCTGCGGCATGTGGGATCTTCCCAGACCAGGGCTTGAACCCATGTCCCCTGCATTGGCAGGCAGATTCTCAACCACTGTGCCACCAGGGAAGCCCCTGTCCCTGGATTCTTTCTTAACATTTCTGAAATTCATTTCTTATCAGTACATAAAGGGTTACCTTAGTCTTTTTTTTTTTTTTTTTTGATGACTGCAAGAGAGCTGTATTTGAAAGATGTATGGTTTATTTGACCCATTTCTAACTTCAAAATAGACTTTCATGAGCTGGACTGGGAATGTGCCATGCCTTATTTTGACTTTTCTGTGGGAATAGATGTACTGTCACCAGTGGCCCCTGGAGCGTTTGCAACCCCTACTAGTAGGTAAGCTCACTGAGGGCACTGGGTTTCTTCTTCTCTGCTGTGCTCCCAGTGTCTGTCGCTGGGGTAGGTGTAAGTTAGCTCCCTGTGCTCCCCTAATCTTCTGTTTTACAGGCTTCATCCTCACCTTGTAGCCCTGAATCGATGAGCCCTTTGACAAATCTCCTTTCCCTTGCCCCGCTGGAGGCTACTAAGTACTGAATAGTGAATGTGGTAACTGGGAGGTGCCCGAACAACTGGGACAATTCGAAAATTGTTAGCAACTAGCCTCTGAGAGATTGATCGTAAGTGCAACTTAAAGTGCCAGTTGAAGAGCAAACCACTGGATGTGACCCCTTGTCATGACTGCCTCTCCTGTTCATCCCAATCTCCCACTATGACCACTTATCTTTGGAACTCCCAACTCCCACAAGTTTTGACCCAACTTGGACCTGTAATCCATTGTTGCTATCGATTTGACACTACACATTTTTTTTTTTTTTGCCTGCGCTGTGCAGCATGTGGGATCTTAGCTCCCCAGTCAGGGATCAAACCCGCATCCCCTGCAGTGGAAGCGAGCTCGGAGCCCTAACCACTGGACTGCCAGTGAAGTCCCTGTCACTACTTCTTATCACTATCACATCCTCATGTCTTTCCTTGCCCAGCTGAACTCTCAATAGTTCCATCATGATATTCAGAGAAAGGGGAGAACAGGATAGACAAGAGCAGTCAGGGAATGTGGGACTCAAATGGATCCTTTGGTGAGTGGGTGATACTGATGTGTGAGTTCTGGGGCTGTGTAACAAAGTACCAGAGACTGGTGGGCATCGACATCAGATATTATTTCCTTACAATTATGAAGACTAGGTCTTGGAACTCCAAGATCAAGGTATCAGCAAAATGGTTGTCTTCTGAGGCCTCTCTCCTTGGCTTGTAGGTGGCTGTCTTCTCCTCATGTCCTCACATGCTCTCCCCTCTGTGCACGTCTGTGTCCTCTTCTCCTCTTCTTATGAAGACATCAGTCATATTGGATTAGCCCCACCCATATGACCTCATTTTAACTTAATTATTCCTTTAAAACACAATCTCCAAGTAGAGTCAGATTCTGAGGTTCTGGGGTTTGGACTTTGGCATATGAATTTCGAGGGAACAGTTAAGCCCATAACACTTGGAAGGGTTGGGGAAGGAGAAGGATTTCTCAGGAAAAGAAACAGCGTGAACAGACAGCTGATCAAGAGCGAGCAGGGTGTAGTGAGCTAGAGAGTGGAGTCCTGGAGGAGAGGATTGATTGACATCAGGGAGGCAATAAGGAGTACAAGTGGGCAGGGGCGTAGGCCAGAACATGGGGAGGGGCGGTGCTCTGTGGATCAGAGCAGTGACGTGATGGAAGTGACATTTTAGGCAGGGAAATCTCGTCTCACATTAAGCACCTAAGAGTGGCCCAGACGTGTGGGGGAGGTGATAGGATGCGTGTGCAATAATATAACTGGAAGGAGAAGCTAAAGACTTGAGAAACAATTTGAAGAAGGAAATAATAAGACTTGGAGACAAGGGGCATAAGGGCTGGAGGTGGGGATGGGGGATGGGGTGGGGAAGCAGAGAATTTTCTAGCTAAGAAATTGGAATGTAGGAGGTACCAGGGAGCAGGAAGCTAGATGGTGTTCTCGATTTAAAAGCAGGAAAAGACAACCCTCAGACTGGGAGAAAGTAGTTGCAAATGAAGCAACTGACAAAGGATTAATCTCCAAAACATACAAGCAACTCATGCAGCTCAATATCCAAAAAACAAACAACCGAATCCAAAAATGGGCAGAAGACCTAAATAGACATTTCTCCAAAGAAGATATACAGACTGCCAACAAACACATGAAAGAATGGTCAACATCACTAATCATTAGAGAAATGCAAATCAAAACTACAATGATGTATCATCTCACACTGATCAGAATGGCCATCACCAAAAAATCTACAAACAATAAATGCTGGAGAGGATGTGGAGAAAAGGGAACACTCTTGCACTGCTGGTGGGAATGTAAATTGATATAGCCACTATGGAGAACAGTATGGAAGTTCCTTAAATAACTAAAAATAGAGCTACCATATGACCCAGCATTCCCACTACTGGGCATATACCCTGAGAAAACCATAATTCAAAAGAGTCATGTACCAAAATGTTCATTGCAGCTCTATTTACAATAGCCAGGACATGGAAGCAACCTAAGTGTCCATCATTGGATGAATGCATAAAGAAGATGTGGCACATATATACAATGGAATATTACTCAGCCATAAAAAGGAACGAAACTGGGTTATTTGTAGTGAGGTGGATGGACCTAGAGACTGTCATACAGAGTGAAGGAAGTCAGAAAGAGAGAGACAAATACTGTATGCTAACACATATATTGGAATCCAAAAAAAAAGAAGAAAGCAAAGAAAAATAAATGGTCAGAAGAACCTAGGGGTAAGACAGGAATAAAGATGCAGACCTACTGGAGAATGGACTTGAGGATATGGGGGGCGGGGGAAGGGTAAGCTGGGACAAAGCGAGAGAGTGGCATGGACATAGATACACTACCAAACGTAAAATAGATAGCTAGTGGGAAGCAGCCGCATAGCACAGGGAGATCAGCTCTGTGCTTTGTGACCACCTAGAGTGGTGGGATAGGGAGGGTGGGAGGGAGGGAGATGCAAGAGGGAAGAGATATGGGGACATATGTATAGGTATAACTGATTCACTTTGTTATAAAGCAGAAACTAACACACCATTGTAAAGCAATTATACTCCAATAAAGATGTTAAAAAAATTAAAAAAATAAAAGCAGTCTTTGCCATAGAGAACAGACTTGGGGTTGCCAAGTGGAGGGGGCAGGGAGAGGGTTGGACTGGGAGTTTGGGGTTAGCAGATGCAAACTATTACATATAGAATGGATAAACAGCAAGGTCCTACTGTATAGCACAGGGAACTATATTCAATATCCTATGATAAACCACAATGGAAAAGAACATGAAAAAGAATGTCTGCATGTGTGTAACTGAGTCAATTTGCTGTACAGCAGAGACTGGCACAACACCGTAAATCAACTACACTTTAATAAAAAAGAAAAAAAACCAGCCTTTGCCCTAATTGTTTTGAGTCTCAGAACTGGAGGGCTCAGAAGGACCTGAGAAGTCGTTTAATCCATGCTCTTCATTTTGTCTACAAGGGCCTGGCCTGTTTCATTACAGCCTGTATATAATCACCTGCTATTTCACTGTTTCCTCTCAGTGCCGCCACGGAAATTCTAGTCTTCACGAAATCCACAGAAAGTAAGTGCTGTGTAGCTCATTACAGGGAGGAGCTCACTCCACCAGCAGGTGGGGCCGGTGTCGGGGGGCTGGCATTGCCCCAGCGCTACTGCCCTGGTAGACTGACAAACCTAGGCAGTCACCAGGCCCATCACCTTACCTGCCTCAAGGCTGAAAGCTGAAGGCCCAACCAGATGGCCCCTGGAGGCCTTTGCAGCTTTGAGACTTGGGACATTAGCAGGCTTGGTCACCAGGGCCCGTGGCTCTGCTACCCCATCTGTGTTCTCATAGTTTCATGAGTGAACTTTAACTTCAACCCCCTCTATCTATTTAAGAGATGAGTTTTCAGATTTAAATAGCAGAAGCAACCCAACTACTTAAAATGACAGGGGGGCATAAATGTGGATATCAGATCTTTAACCAAGAGCTGGGACTAAGAAGGGGTGCAAAGGATGAGAAAAGAGGCCATGGGCATTCAAGATAAACGGGAGAACTCACCCATGTTTGCCTGTTGCACGTGGTCTCTCAGCCCTGTGTTCCCAGCTCTGGAGCTGAACCATGAAAGGTGGGCAAAGCCAAGTCCCCCTTGGCAGATGGGTGAAGGGCTCCAGGCCGAGGTGTCCTAATGAACCTGGCAGAGCTGGGGCCTGGCGCTGGGAGATTACCCTTCTTCGGGCTCTGATTTCTCCCCAGAGGGTTGCATAGCTCTCTTGTATTTTAATTATGTCACCAGCGTTATGCTCTAATGCTGTCAATGTGGTTACAGGTAGCAAACAATCACAAATCATTACTCACTTTATTTTTCCTTCAGAACACACGCATCAGCCATACACGCGCCATAAACTGAGCCCGGCCAGTTAAACCTGACGGTAGAGTTTTCAAAAACCGTGTTCAGACAAAAACCACACTTCTTTGCAGACTATTGTTATTATTCTCTTTGTAATTTCATGGCTGTTGAAATATGGGAAAAATATTTTGAAACTCAAGAAATCAATTGTTTCAAAAATCTAAAATATTTCTGTGCTTGTTCCATGGATCTGCAAGGGTGCTAAATAAAACTTACAAAGGCCCACAGTTTGCAGCTCCAGAGACCACAGTCCTATCCTCTGTGATTCATACAAATCCTCTCCTGCTTGTAGTTGAAAATGCGGGAAATCTGTTTTAAAATTGTGCCTTTAACATGTTTTTCCCAGGGCAAACTTAATTCTGTAAACTGTTCTCCACCACATTCAACATATGCTAATTATCCACAGTTCAAGGTCAAACTGTGTTTCGTAATTTGCTCTATTAATGAAACAAATTTTTGTTTCAATTTATTTCAAAATCATCTCTGGTTTTAACAGACTTTAAAAAAATTTTTTTTGCATAAAATTCAACTAATGATAGACATGGAGAAATAGCATAATTTAAAAAAATTTCATTAAAGTATAGTTGATTCACCATGTTGTGTTAGTTTCAGGTGTACAGCAATGGCATAATTTTTTTAAACATCTTTATTGGAGTATAATTGCTTTACAATGGTGTGTTAGTTTCTGCTTTATAACAAAGTGAATCAGTTATACATGTACATATATCCCATATCTCTTCCCTCTTGAGTCTCCCTCCCTCCCACCCTCCCTATCCCACCCCTCTAGGTGGTCACAAAGCACCAAGCTGATCTCCCTGTGCTATGCGGCTGCTTCCCACTAGCTATCTATTTTACGTTTGGTAGTGTATATATGTCCATGCCTCTCTCTCGCTTTGTCCCAGCTTACCCTTCCCCCTCCCCATATCCTCAAGTCCATTCTCTAGTAGGTCTGCATCTTTATTCCCATCTTGCCCCTAAGTTCTTCATGACAATTTTTTTTTTTTAGATTCCATACATATGTGTTAGCATACGGTATTTGTTTTTCTTTTTTTGACTTACTTCACTCAACATGACAGTCTCTTAAGTCCAGCCACCTCACTACAAATAACTCAGTTTTGTTCATTTTTATGGCTGAGTAATATTCCATTGTATATATGTGCCACATCTTCTTTATCCATTCATCTGTTGATGGACACTTAGGTTGCTTCCATGTCCTGGCTATTGTAAATAGAGCTGCAATGAACATTGTGGTACATGACTCTTTTTGAATTATGGTTTTCTCAGGGTATATGCCCAGTAGTGGGATTGCTGGGTCATATGGTAGCTCTATTTTTAGTTTTTTAAGGAACCTCCATACTGTTCTCCATAGTGGCTGTATCAATTTACATTCCCACAAACTCTGCAAGAGGGTTCCCTTTTCTCCATACCCTCTCCAGCACTTATTGTTTGTAGATTTTTTGGTGATGGCCATTCTGACCCGTGTGAGATGATACCTCATTGTAGTTTTGATTTGCATTTCTCTAATGATTAATGATGTTGAGCGTTCTTTCATGTGTCTGTTGGCGGCATAATTTTTTAAAGCCATCAAATTGTAAATAAAATGAAAACTGATAATATAAATAGATTTCAAGTTAATTTGCTATAATATGATATTAATTTAATATGACTTCCATTTCCCTTTGTAACTAACAATTATATTTTAATAGCATCTGTTTTAATATGGGAGGACTAACAGTTTAGCTGTATTTTTTTAAAAAAGAAATCTTATGAAAAGATTTTGTTTTTAAAATATTAAATGTTTACCTACAGTCATTTGCAATGATCATAACTCAAGCATGGCCTTTCTAATATTTGTACTGGATGCTAAGGAATGAAATGAAAATCAATAACGAAGCACATTATATTTAATTCATATGATTAATACAATCACAATGTTGTCACATCTCCTGAAAAAGGGAGGAATGCAAATTAACATGGAATTTTGTGAGAATAATACAAAAATCTTCCTTAATAAACCACACTTTTTTTTTTATTAAAAGTTTTTTTAAAAAATAAATTTATTTATTTATTTTTTGGCTGCATTGGGTCTTCATTGCTGCGCGTGTGCTTTCTCTAGTTGCGGCGAGCAGGGGCTACTCTTCATTGCGGTGCACGGGCTTCTCACTGCGATGGCTTCTCTTGTTGCGGAGCACAGGCTCTAGGCGCGCAGGCTTCTGTAGTTGTGGCATACAGGCTCAGTAGCTGTGGCATGCGGGCTTAGTAGTTGTGGCGCGTTGGCTTTGTTGCTCAGTGGCATGTGGGATCTTCCCTGACCAGGGATCGTACCCGTGTCCCCTGCGTTAGGCAGGTGTATTCTTAACCACTGTACCACCAGGGAAGTCCTAAACCACACACTTTAAAAAGCAGAGCCCTAAACCTGAAGAATAAATTTTCTCTATTTAAATGAGGTGAGAAGAGCATTTTCATTTTTACTCGAAAACTTTTTACTCCGTTAATTGTTACTTTGTTGGAGTTTTACAAAGTACACCATAATCAGAAGGCAAAAACCAAAGAAATAGAAACTTGCATTAAACCTATTTAACAACAAGCTAATAATGATAGTGTATTGTTTATTTGTGTGTGTCTTCAGGTTTAGGAAAAGAAAGAGATTCGTTACCTTGAGCGAGCAAACAATCTGTTTTCAGTGATTAGCTCAAATGGCAAAGAAGTTTTTGCTCACGTTTCATCTTCTTTGTCCATCCCAAACGAAATAATAAGTATCGGGATTTTGGCTTCGTTTTCAATGATGTGCTATGAAGATGGGAGCACACATGTGAGAACCAACCTGTTGGTTGGTTGAGCTATAGATAAAAGCTGTTGGCCTCTGTGGTCCCCAACCCACTCAGCACTTCTGCAGAAAGTCACAGTGCCCCTGTCTCATGTGGCTCCAGAAGCCTCCTGACTCTCTCCCCCAGCCAAGATGCATCATCTCCCGGGGAGGCTGGATGTGCCGTGGAATAAGCACAGCCTTTGGAGTCAGATAGACCACAGCTCAACCTGCTCTGCCATCAACTCCCTGGGCGATTACATCTCCCTGAGCCTCAGTGTCATTCTATGGGCCAGGGCTAAGTAGAACTGACCACTCATCTGGAGAGGCTGGAGGGTTGCACGAGACAACGTAAGCAAATATAAGCTTGCCACATACTTAGGAGATACAAAATAAAATATCATTTGATGTAGACGTCTAGGCCTGGGTTTAATCTGGCTCCTGTAACCTTAGGCAATTCACATGACTTCTCTGAACCTCCGTGTTTTCATCTGTAAAATGAGTCCATAAGGTTCAATCAAGACAGGGTCATGAGAGTGCTTTGTAAATGGTAAAGCATTAAATAATATTACAAACGCATCTTTCAACACACATTTTTCTCATGTTACCTTGAGAAAAAATATCTTCCCACAGATGAGGAAATTGAGGCTCAAGTACATTAACGTGGAGTCCTCCAGCTAGGATGTAGCCCAAATATTATAATTGTAATGCTATTCTTAAACATTATACTCAAATGTTATAATATTAATATTACACTCAAATACTAATACTCAAATGTTATAAGATTAATACCATACTCAAAGAATATACTATAGGACCAGTATTCACATATTATAATGCCATACTCAGATATTATTCTAATATACTAATACTCAAATATTGTAATTATAACACCGTACTCAAATATTATACTATTATATTTACACTCACATATTGTGATTATAATACTATCATTTGAGTTTTCTTATAGTTACCTCTTTGTTTTGCCATTTATTTCCAAGTTTTGACTCTGTGAACACCCATCTCCTGGATGGAATGGAAGTTCCCCATAGACAGGACAGCAGAGCACTAAATGCTTTAGGTGGACCAGCTCCTCACATCTGTGTTTTGCTGTTGTTGATCCAAGGCAGGGCAATTTTGCCTCCTCTCTCAAGATTTTCCAGCTTGTTCCTTAAAAAACTAAAAATAGAATTATCATATGACCCAGAAATCTCACTACTGGGCATATACCCTGAGAAAACCATAACTCAAAAAGAGTCATGTACCACAATGTTCATTGCAGCTCTATTTACAATAGCAAGGACATGGAAGCAACCTAAGTGTCCATTGACAGATGAGTGGATAAAGAAGATGTGGCACATATATACAATGGAATATTACTCAGCCATAAAAAGAAAAGAAATTGAATTATTTGTAGTGAGGTGGATGGACCTAGAGACTGTCATACAGAAAAAATTGGTCAGAAGAACCTAGGGGCAAGACGGGAATAAAGATGCAGGCCTACTAGAGAATGGACTTGAGGACACGGGTAGGGGGAAGGGTAAGCTGGGACGAAGTGAGAGAGTGGCATGGACATAGATACACTAACAAATGTAAAATAGATAGTGGGAGGCAGCCGCATAGCACAGGGAGATCAGCCTGGTGCTTTGTGACCACCTGGAGGGGTGGGATAGGGAGGGTGGGAGGGAGATGCAAGAGGGAGGAGATATGGGGATATATGTATATGTATAGCTGATTCACTCTGTTATAAAGCAGAAACTAACACACCATTGTAAAGCAATTATACTCCAATAAAGATGTTAAAAAAAAAAAAAAAGACTTTCCCACTCAATCCAGGCTGCATGGTCTCCCAGTTTCTTGATCTCCTGGGATGCACAGAGGCAACACCCTTTGATTACACCACACTGCAGAAAAGGACCGAAGATTCAGGGTCAGGCATCAGATGTGGATAAACCATAGTGCAGGGAGGCATTTCAAGAAAAAAGTTGAGACTTGGGTTCTTGGTTTTTGAGAGCTCATTGACTACAGAATCCTGCAAGTATGTATATAAGTGATGTTTTAAAGCTCAAGTTGGTTTCTCTGCATGCTGTAGTCTCTTTCTTGCTACCTTGGGGAATTTGCGTTCCTTAAAAAGTGGTCTTAATACTGTATAAAAGCTCACTTAGTGACAAATAGATAAGCAATCACACACAAAAGGAATTCTTTTTCATAAAGGAAGACATGAAAAATATTCAGACTTCACCAGTAGTCCAGCAATGGAAATGGCGGCAACTTATGTGATTAGCCAACATGTTTTAGGATGAAAATTTGCTGTGTCCGTGAGGTCTTGGCAAAAGGCTACATAGCCAGTTACCATGTAAATTGGTTCAAAGCATTTGAAAATCAGGCAGCAATTTGGATCTGAGATCTAATAACATGAAATACACGTTCGTAATATTTGATCCAGTAATCAGACTTCTTGGAATCTGTCTTAGGCAAAGAATTCAAAAGAAGTTGAATACAATGTGTTTGAAAATGTTCACTATAACCTTTACTGTTAAGGTTGAACATTTGGAAACAAGCTAATAATAACTACCACTTGTATGGGCTCTGCAGCTCAGAAACAGCTCTCATGCACATCATCTCTGATTTTATGGTGGCCCTGGGAGGTACAGTGCTGTTACCCTCACTTCATAGACAAAGAAACTCATGTTCAGAGTGGTTAAGGTACACAGATCACACTGTTGGAAAAAGGCAGCCCAGGGCTGAAGCTGTCTCGCCTATAGTATAACATCCCTTTATATATATATATATATATATATATATATATATATATATATATCCCCAGCAGTAGGGTACAGGTTAACTATATGAGCTTGATGAAATAAATATCTAGACACTAAAACAATTGTTACAAAAGCGGCATAGCAATATTCAACAACACATGGCTGAAAAAACGCAAAATACAAAAATCCCATCTTTGCTGCAATTATATAGAATTACATAGCCATAGCAGCTAAGGACTTAGAAGGGAAAGGAAGAGATTAGAATCACTGAGAAGTTTCCTTTTATTTTAGTGCCACTGGGTTTATAATTTCATATTGCTATGAACCACCTGGCACCCTTAACTCTTCAGCGGAATCCTAATTTTCTTAGGAAAAATAATGTATGTCGAAAATAACTCCACTGGGTTGTACTTGCTTTGAGAACTTTAAATATAAAGGTGACTAGAAATCAAAATAAAGCTTTTCAGGGAATTATGGATCCATAGGGTAACAAAGGCCTGTGAAGGATGGGCTGGGGCTGGTCGCAGAGGCTGGGCCCCACAGTCATAAGTCCCATGGACTGGCTGTTTCATCTCAATGACACTTGTGAAGCGAATCTTGTGTGGAGCGTGGGGAGCTGGGGCCTCCTTGGGAGGCTGACGAAAGAGGGCTGGTCTTGCCAAATGGAATTGGACTCTGGGAGGCTGGAGGAGCCTCCATTGTCCTCAGCTCCAGTGATTAAATGCCGGATTAAAGAGGAAGCACTCCTTCCAACCCTCCCTGCCCCCCAACCTCGGCTCATCAGGCCCATTCACAAGGCTCCTTCCAAAAATATTGACAGGGTTGCCTTCTATTCATCGCCCTCACAGCTGACACTGCCACCCAGACAAAGGGGCTTCAGGAGGTTAATTAAAACCAGGTAATAGAAGGTATCAAGGACCAACACTTCAAAAATGCCACAGGGGCTGTGGGGCAGGGGAAAAGACATATGGTGTGAAAGCCACCTCCTGGCCACTGCTCCACTCTCAAGCTTTGTTTGGAACTTGCACTCAGTGATTTTCCTGTGCTGATGGATGTGAGGAAGCACTTTCTCCCTGTTTTTTACCCTTCTCCCGACCAAGCACGCTGTGTCTATGGCACATCTTAGCCTAGCTAGTTTTCTACCTTTTCCAGACAAGACGTGTTGTGTCTGCCAGCATCACCTGCAGCCTCTTTATCAAACTGATATTTGATGACGTTTGGTATTTAGTTCTCCCTTGTCACCATGGGCACCCACACAGGATCTGCCAGGATGCCATCAGACTAAGCTAGTATCTTGGGCTAAACTTAATATTCCCTCAGTCTACATACTGGGTCTCAGTAGGCGGGACAGAAATATTAAAAGGTTGGGGAGAAAGATTTATGGAAATACTGCCTAGACTAAAGGGATATAGATATTAGATTCATTACATACGCCTAAATATCCATTTGCTTATTTAAAGGCAAATGTATTGTGCAGTGCCTTCAAAATAGTAGGCACTCAGTAAGTACATGTTACAGTTGGATAAATGAGTGACTCAGGGAATCAAAGCATAAACTTTCAAGGTAAATTGCCTGGACTTTGTCACTTACTACCTGTGTGACGTTGGACATGTTACTTAAGCTCAGTTTCCTCATCTGAAAAACAAAGATGCTGATGCTGATGATAGTACTTTCTTTACAGGCTGCTCTGAGGGTTGAAGGTATTAATACATGCAAAGCTGTTAGATTAGCAGGTGTCACAGAATACATGCTATATAAATGCGAACTACAATTATTATTATTATTTGCTTTCAGCAAAAATTTCTAGAGGTGGATTAACAGCATCCCCCTTCCTACAGTGCCAAAGAGAATAGAAACATCAGTGTGGAGAGGGATAATACTATTTCTTTATTGTATATCCTTAGGTACAATTCTCAAAGAAAATATTAGCATATAAGATTCAGGAGTTTATTAAAATGCAAAAGTCGGGCTTCCCTGGTGGCGCAGTGGTTGAGAGTCCCCCTGCCGATGCAGGGGATGCGGGTTCGTGCCCCGGTCCGGGAAGATCCCACGTGCCGTGGAGCGGCTGGGCCCATGAGCCATGGCCGCTGAGCCTGCGCGTCCGGAGCCTGTGCTCCGCAATGGGAGAGGCCACAACAGTGAGAGGCCCGCGTACCACAAAAAAAAAATAAAAATAAAATAAAAATGCAAAAGTCATAGGAATGAAAGGATAGTTTGACAGTATGAAATCTGATATCAAAATTCGCTATATTAATAGGTCACAGGGCAAAAACCCCATAAGTATATCTTTGGTGGCCAAAAGAACTTTTTATCAAAATTTAACAGCCATTTTTTATTTAAAAAGTTTTAATTAGGAATAGATCCTAGACACAATGGGAAAAAACATTTTCCTATTATCAAAGATAAGACAATATTGACCACTATGAAAACTATTATTTAATATTATTCTGGAAGTACTAGCCAATGCAATAAGAAAAGAGAAGACAAAAGAGAAGAGAAACAAACAAACAAAAAACCCCTGTACATATGGGGTTAGGAATTATTTGCAGATGATATTATTATATATTTCTAAAATTCATAAAAGTCTATTGAAAAGCTGTTAGAAATAAGATAATTAACTAAAGTGCCTGGTTACAAAGTTAGTTATACAAAAGTTAATAGGTTTTTCTATAAGTAGGTAAACTGGGATGAAATTGAACGCTTCCAAGTCTGATAGGCTATATTATTTTTTGCCTCAGCAAACCAGGCTTCATTCTGCCTCTGAGCAGTGGGCTGTGACATGACGAATTTCTGTTGGATAAACTGAAGTGGTGCCTTGGACAACAAGGCAATTCCTCATCAAGAGACACTTTTTGTTGCCTCTGATTACCTGCTGGCAGGAACTAAGTTTGTCTGTTATATGTGTGCCATGTGTTTTAAATCAGAGTCTTTGAAGTTGTTCACATAAAGAGGATTAGTCATAGTTCTAGGGAGATATAAAGACTAAGCCAAAAGAAGCAGAGTTCATATGGCTTCATGCATCTGTTAACCTGGCTTTGACACATTTCCTTGTTGTAGTATGGGTATTTCATGCACTGTTTGCCTTGAAATGGTCACAGATTTAATCAATTCTTTATGGTACTAGACCTCTTGTATCCACAAAGAAAGAAGATGTTCCATCAGTATCTTAATAGCACATCTAAAACAGAGTGGCAGTGCAATCCAATGAGAAAGTTATTTCTCAGACCATTACATTTGTACAGAAACTCCAAACACCATATATTGCTTTTAAGCTTACTTTCTGATCTCCTGCCATCAAACCTGACTTATTGCTTTATTATGATTAACTCTTATACATAAGAGTTTACTTTTTCCTCTAAAATGTGTTTTAAGGGCTGAGGCTATTTTAATAACATTTTTGAAGTTATGTGATTTATTCTTATTTACTTGACACTGTCAAATATACATTTCAATATGTTATCATTTTCAAATGCTAACTATTTAGGGAACATAGAACTTGGTAAGTGATATGAAGCTTCATTCATAAATCCCAAACCCTAATTTTGCATACCCACCTCATCCACAGTATCAGAGGAAACCTATGTATAACATATATGCTGAAAAAACAGAAGTGCTTGTATATGTTTGTAGAAATTTCTAATTTTAAAAATGTTAATCATTTAGAAAAGATCTAAAGATTTACTTTAAAAATCAGCTTGAAAAATTCGGTTTATTATTGTTTTGACAGTAGATACTTGATAAATATGCAAGAGGCAAAAATAATTATAATATATCACACCATTCGTCTTTGTGCTCCCTATGTATATATCACCATATAAACAAAGGGAAGTGAGACTTAACTTTACCATAAAATTTCGTTTCTTTGTTTCATTATATGATCCCCACACACATAAAAAAATTGATTAATTTAAATAGCAATCTCCTTTAGTATAACTAAAATAGTTAATTTACAAAAATTAAAAATACACACATTTATTTAAGAGCCCATCCAATAATTTTTTGAGTAAAATTTTTCTGGCAGATATATTTTTGCTTCCCTAATTTCTACTTCCTCCTCTGTTGAGCTCGTAATCAGCTTTGAATATGCTATAAAATAAAAACGTATAGCAAAAATATTTAACTTTTCTATATGTCTAATTTTGAATTTCTTTCATTCATTCAACAAAGATGTACTGAAAACCTACTATGTGCCAGGTATATATGTTATAGCAGTGAACAAAATTCTTGTCCTCATTGAGTTTATATTCTGATTCTGGTAGAGATAAGAAACTGATGACATAAAAAATTTTTTAAGTCTATCAGAAACTGAGTTTCTCAGAGAAGAAAAGAAGAGAAAAGAAATGAAAGCTCAGGTCAATACGTGTATCTTGCTAAGCTAAATCCTTCTTGGAAGTAGCAAGGTACTTATCCCTCAGTTATCAACATTTGGGCATTCTGTGATGATTGGGTTACCTCTGTGATTGCAGTGCACAAACGGAAAAAAGTTCTTTTCCAACAGTCGTTCCTATTTGATGAGTCATTTGGTGGGAACAATGGGCTGTTGGAATTTGCCTGCAGTTTCGTACCAGTTAAGTGTCATTCTGGGGAGGATATTTACTTTGATGTCAAAACAGCCCACCTTCAAATCTCCCCTCTTACTATGACATTAGGCTAATTACTTGATTTCTCTGAATCCAATTTTTCATCTGGTAAATGGATAGATTAATCCTCCCTCAAAGGACTATCATTCAGATTCTGAAATAATCTGTGGAGAGTGCTTGGCAGGTGGGAATTATCTTATACAAGGTCCCCATTTAGTGGCAGAACCGGGATTAGAATTCACCTTCCTTTGAGCCTGTCGTTTGTCTTGGTGCCATATTTGCGTTTAGTAATCTCTGGTGATTTTACCCACGTGACAAGACAGTAGATCTATTCATTCTTGATTAAAAAGACCTGAGCCCCATGCTGTGCTGCTCATGGGCCCCACTGGGCCTCAGTTTCCCCTTATATAAGATGGAGTTGGATGAGATTGTCTTTGGGGTCCCTGTCCACTATGCACTTCTGTGACTCCAGGAAGGTGACCAGTTGTCCTGGTCTGGGGCTGAGCGGTTTCCCTGGGCATTGGACTTCTAGTGCTGAAACTGGCAGAGTTTCAGCTGAAACTGACAAACAGGGATGAGTTCACCCCAAACTCAGGCTTCCTCTCCCCTTGGTTTCCACCATCACCCTTCCCCATATTCCACTGCACACCTAAAATTGAACCTAATCCTACAAAAGAACTCAAGCATAAAGTTAGCAAACCAACCATGCTGCAGCCATGCGGCCTCTCCACCTCTTCACTCATCCTTTCTTCTCCCTTAGCAGTTTCCTAGCCGAAAGCTGGTTTGCAAACCTGTTTTTCATCATCTTTGGCTGTGGTTTTAGTTTTGGTAGCTAGTAGCTCTAAAGCGGCTGACCGGTTATCTCAGCTGACTAAGGAACAGTCCAAGAGACTTTCTTCTCTGCTAGGCTGATGTCCCCATTTACCTTGGGGGCAAGAAACCAGTATTTCCAAAATCCCACCACCCGGCCTCATCAGAAATGTTCCCTAGTGAGTGTAAATGCAAGTTTTGTCTCCTGCGCTTCCCCTTCTTCTTTATTTTTATTCTCCTCAGTATTACTATCATTACTACCAAAAGGCAGTCACCTCTATGGGAACCGCACCAGAAAGGGAGCGCTCAGAACACGATGTTTTGATTCTGCACAGAGGCTGCACACCTTTCTGCTATTCCCTGGTAGGGACGCTGGCTCTGCCAGCCCCAGCTGAGATATCACTTAACAGTGAGAGCCTTCAGGGGCTGGGTCCACTCAACATATTTACAAGACGTGTAGCTATTAGCAACATCTTAGAGCTCACGCTAATTAATGGGGAGAGCGGCTGATGCAGCCTGGCTCTAAAGAGGGCCAAATTGCATCAGTGTTTGGGCTTTAAACTGATACCAAAAAATAACTCATCACAGGTGTGTTTTGAGTGGCGCCTTCTCCCAGCAAGTTGGTTGCTTGCTACGCTTCAGCTACAGCAGATCCCAAAGTGGCCAAAACACCAGGGTTACGAGTTTATTAAGGTCATTGAAATTGGTTAAGACTATCTATTATTTCAGCTGAGTGACAAAGGCTCTACATGCACACCAACCCCCATGAATCCCACACCAGGAGCAGCCTGGTCGTTAGGTCCTGCCCCTGTCGTGGTTGAGGGCGTAGATTTGTGTTACGTTCTGAGCCTTGTAACGGAGGGGCCACGCTCCACTCTAAGACACACACGCCCCTGTTATTCCAGCAGGAACACAATGTTTCCCTCACATGTATAATGATATCTCTCCACGCTGAATTTTCTTAATAGACCGGTAGATGAGTTTTATTTCTTATTAAAATCATCCTTTTACTTTACGAATAGCTTCTTTGGCAGATAACGACCTTGATGATTGTTTATTCAACTTCTGCCTATTTAAATGTTTAAGGCTTTCACTGGGTTAAGGAAAACAACTTGGAATTTTGAGGTCACTAAAACTGCCACTGTCCTGGATTTTATCATCCTGGATACCTAGTTATTTATTGCTTCTTGCCCTGTGGTAAGAAGGTGGTGAGTTTTATCATGTCCGTTTTATGAAGAGCAAAATAACATCCCTATGATCCTACCAGAGTTTAAAAAAATCAATCAAGATAAAAATCAGTATCTCCCAACTTCCAGTGTAAAAGGCTATGTTATTTGTGAGATATTCTCACCAGGGTGAAGTTACAGGGACATTTTTCGCTCATTCTCAGCATCATAGAGGAGATTCCGATAACCATTGGGAAAGTGATGACGCACCACCTAAGATCCTTTTCAGAATAGCTAACGTACCCGGTAACAGTGGTGTCCTTAGGCAGAAGGGAGAGGGGTGATCAGAGCGGATGGTCAGTTGACAAAACTTTCACTTTTTATTTTATCCTCTACAGTATATTTAGAAAATTTAGAAAACAATCATATCTTCTTTTTCAACAATACAAAAAAAAAAAAGATTTTTTTTTTCCAGGCTGTGATTCAAAGATCCCCTACCTGCTTGGTTGTGTTTGCCCCTGCATAGACACAGAAGGGGCTATGGACCTAGGGCTGCCCCCTAAGGGTGGTGGCAACTGTTCCATAACATGTGACAAAGTGTTACACACAAACCAGAAGGTAGGAGGTACCTCATGGTAAAATCTTTTTTCTTCCCCAGTTTTATTGAGATATAATTGACATACAGCTCCGTATAAATTTAAGGTGTACCGCAGAATGACTTGACATACACCGTGGCGATCTAAATCCCACACCCAGTTTGGTCAAGCCCTCTTATTTTGGGGGTGCTTTGAGGGGAGAGTAGGGAAAAAAGTTGCAACCAGAAGAAAGGAAGATGGCTTTGATGCCATCCCACACTGGGCTCACAGGGCCTCTGTGAGGATTGCTGTTTGGTAATTATACTTTGGTGAGGAAAGGTCAGACACATAAATGCAAAATAACAACCAAACATTACTCCTAATATTGCCTAATGACTTTTCTCTTGAGATTCAGTCTTGGGCTGGTCTCACCTTTCAATGGCATATAAAATGCCTCTTATAAACTCTGAAGGTTCCACTGGGCCCAGCAGAGGCTGACAAAGCTACCTTGAGCCTGGCTCTTCCACAGAACACTGTCCTCCCTCTCTCCCGATCATTAAAGAAAATCTTCTCCCTTTCAGCAAGTCTTTTAATTGCATGTAATTATTCATATCTTGATTCTAAAACCTACGTCCTGTCTGCTATGCCTAATAGAGAGGGTAAAAAATAGTCTGAGAGCTCCACATCCATCCAAGTGGCAGTTCTGAGAACAGACATCTTTTCTCCTATGATTGCTGCCACCATCATGGTCTCCCAGGAAAAGATGAACAGTTGATTTCCCCCTCCTAACCTGATTCCCTCTGCTCTCCTTCACATCTCATATCCTGGCTGTGCTTCTGACAACAGCAACCCTGCAATTAGAAGCAACTACTTTTATGAGACATTGTTTTGCAAAAGCAAATACCCTCAATGCGTTGATTTAGAAGGTTTCAGGGAAGCCACGATGAGGCCACTTGTGCAATGTCAGGCTAACTACTTTTGAAAGAGGACCATATGTTGCCTTTACAACATCCCTCTGGTGTTTAATTTGGTGAAACAATGTGCCATGATAAGCCGTGAGGACAGCAGTGGTGAGTGATGGAGAGAGACTCACGTGGTACAGCTCTGATTTCAGTATCACCACACTAATCCCATTAATCGCTTGAGTTGGCTTGTTTTGGGCTACCTTAAAAAAAGTTATTTCTTTAATGGTCAAATTACCTTGATGTCTGGAAGATTCAATGTATCATAAAACTCATTAAATAACTGCCTGGCAACCCCTACTGCTGGGTAGTGTTCTGGTGTATGGGGGATCCTCGCCGAAAATTCTAGCCTTCATTTATACACCACCCAGCCAAAGCCTCAAGGGATAAGTTGAGAGTGTAGAGAAAAGTGTATTCTAAGCTGGTGTTTCTCAAACTTTAGCATGTGTATGAATCATAGGAGTGTCTTATTAAAAAAGATTCTGATTCTGCAGGTGGAACGGGGCCTGAGATTCTGCATTCCTAAGAAGGTCGTGTGGATACTGCTGGTCCAAGGACCTCAATTAGAAGAGCAGGGCACTGGAGGAGCTTGAGAATATCCAACATCACCCCACCTTATAGATGAAGAAACCATGCACAACCTAGTTTAATAACTTAAACAAGGTGCGGCCACTGTGGAAAACAGCACGGAAGCTCCTCAAAAAACTAAAAATAGAACTACCGTATGATACAGCAATTCCACTCCTGGGCATATAACCAGAAAAAAACAAAAACACTAATTTGAAAAGATTCATGAACCCCAATGTTCATAGCAGGGCTCTTTACAATAGACAAGACAGGGAAGCAACCCAAGTGCCCCTCAACAGGTGATTGGATTAAGAAGATGTGTTACGGGCTTCCCTGGTGGCGCAGTGGTTGAGAGTCCGCCTGCCGATGCAGGGGACACGGGTTTGTGCCCCGGTCCGGGAAGATCCCACATGCCGCAGAGCAGCTGGGCCCGTGAGCCATGGCCGCTGAGCCTGCACGTCCGGAGCCTGTGCTCCGCAACGGGAGAGGCCACAACAGTGAGAGGCCCGCGTACCGCAAAAAAAAAAAAAAAAAAAAAAAAAAAGATGTGTTACATATACACAATGGAACATTACTCAGCCATAAAAAAATAAAATAAAATTTTGCCATTTGCAGCAACGTGGATGGACCTAAAGAGTATTATGCTTAGTGAAATCAGACAAAGACAAATGTATGATATCACTTATATGTGGAATCTAAAAAATAATACAAATGAATGTATAGGCAAAAGAGAAACAGACTCACAGACATAGAAAACAAACTTGTGGTTACCAAAGGGGGAGGGAGGGGCAAATTAGGGGTATGGGATTAATAAGAGATACAATCTACTAAGTACAAAATAGATAAGCAACAGGGATATACTATGTAGCACAGGAAATTATAGTCATTATCTTGTAATAACCAAAAATGGAGTATTAGCTGCAAAAATACTGAATCACTATGCTGTATACCTGAAATTAATAAAATATTGTAAATCAACTACACTTCGACAAAAAATTAACTAAAAAAAAGTCTATACATGCAGAAAAGAATAACCAAGGTCAGATAGCTTTTGAGTAGTTGAAATAAAATTCAAAGCCTTGTCTTCTGACTGCACAGCCTCTTTGTTTTTTGTTTTGGTTTTCAACCTCCTACACCATATTCCTTCTCACACGGGATTGAATATCCAGGTCCCATCTTTAGTTAAACAGTGGTGGCTCTCGTATGCATCTTCTGTGAGCTGGTACTGGGAGAATGGACGAAATTCATCTTGGGGGCTCTAGCTTTCTCTTTCTGTACCCCTTTCTCTAAAAGATAATCTCTGCCGAACTGGTGTGCTGATAATACTTGAATTTTACAAGGAGTCTGTTGAATCGATGCAATATGTAGTCCAAGCGATGAGCTGCTAATATTCTAACCTGAGCCCCGAGGGGTAGTTGTTTTAGCTTCTGTCCCTTCTCGTTGAATTGGTGCTTGTGGTGAAGTTGGTCTGGCAGCCACCCCAGAAAGGGAATGGAAAGGAGAAAACAAAAACCTTTTAGAGGTTTCTAGGGGAGCTGAGGGCATCTTAGAAAACCTGTGTAAGGTGAAGCAAGTACGTTTCTCATAAAACCTGTTTTAATTGGCATTCCTGTTTGCCATTCATTTTTCCCTTGGGCCCAGGTTTAGGTACAGTTTTCTCAAATAATAATTCTTTTATGTGAAAAATGTATTTTCAGTGTTAAATGTTTAAAAGATGTTAAGAAAAAAGAATAGATGTGTTTAGTTTGGATTATTTGACTTCGCAAGTAACAAGACAATAACCACCACCTCAGCATTTACCTGGAAAGATTAGACACTGTAATTAACTTCTAAAAATAGCTCTTACAGATCTGCAAACACACTCAGAAGGCAAAAAGTGGCCAAAGAGTGTCAATTAGAAAACGCACTGACCTCACCCAAATGTCCCTTTTTATACAAATAAAATTAGAATTAAGTACCCAAAAGATAAACCAGTTTACAGCATTTACAGTATTTCCTTTAAAATGAATGTGCTGAAGACATTATTAGACTGGGGGTTAGAGGACCTGAGTTTTAACCCCATGTGAATTTGAACCTCGGTTTCCTCATCTGTGAAATGAGGGAGGCAGACATCCAGACCTGACATTTGATGAATTAAGTCTTACCTGGTAGTCTAGCACCAGAGTGGGATTTACCAGTTAGGTTAACTTATTAGGCTACAACCATGGCCCTGTGTTTTCCGTTGGGTTTTTTGGATGCCTCAGAAGACACTAGTACTTTTCTGCTTTGGATAGATACAGATCTAGATATAGATACTGATTTTATATATATTTTTAATTGCTGGACCAGGCGACCAGACATAGCGTTACACATAAATTATTCATCACAACAACAGTAGGAAATACTATTCTTCCCATGTTGCAGGGACAGGGTAGCTCTTAGAGGGGTCACTTTGCCACCCTGGAAGACTGTACATGTAGGTCAATGGCACTTCCTTCCACAGAGACCTGCATACAATGCCCATCCCCTACCCTGCTAATTATGCCGTTTTCTTTAGCACCAGGTCTCCTTTTTTGAGCCGAAAAGCTTTGTATTTTAGTCTACCACTTGCTATTAAAAATGGCTTCCACCAGCAACTTTCGTATCTCATCAGTACTAAGGCAAAGAGGCAGCTCTAAGAATTTATTCATTTTTCTTCAATCTTTGTATGGAACTTGGATCAGCTTTGGTCTTACTCATCCCTGGGTTCTTTTTAATCCTAGTGGATTGTAGAGAGAAGCCTGCCCCAAACAGGTGACTGATTACTGAAGCCCTTGAGTTTTCCAACAGCTTTCCATGGTAAAGGAGTCATTCCATGGCAAAATTCACGGGGAAATGCCATTTTTCTAAGCATAATTCTCTAAAAAGATTTCACTAAACATACGCGTTTTCTCAGCCCAAAGTTCTTCACAAGTCATGGCATCTGTCTTTGAAATGCCTTTAAAATGTCATGATGAAGTAGGAAAAAGTCTTAGGTTTGCTGAGAAAAGAATGGCCATTGCAGGGAAATATTGGCAAAGTTTTGGAGGAGAGATGGAAAATGGAAAGAGACCCCCCGGGGATGGTTTTTGTGCAGCCCTAGTGTACAGTTCTTTGTTGAGTTGTTTGAAACTTTCTTTCCTACTCGTGCCCCCAGATTTAAAGGACCACTGTTGACATCAGGGCTCATGTGTGCAGTATATACTTGAACAACATCACAGAAAATGATTCAACCACATCAGGGATGGAGGCTGTCCCTCTTACCCTCTAGCAGCCTAATGTTTTTGCTCTATTCAGATTTCCAACAGCCAAATATCATTGACCTTGCACATTTATGAGTTAAGATTATACTTATTGTTTGGGACTCTTAATGTTGCAAAATAACAGTACAGGATTTAGACACTGATAAGGGTAAAGGTTTTAAGGGATGTTTGAACTAATTCATAATGGCTGCTTGCAAAGTTGCCAAAAGATCTGGTTTTTTAAAATTGTCTTTAGAGTACACAGAAACGTGATAACGAACTTACTAAAATATGAAGTGCTAACTCCTAGTATTACAGGGAGTTTGGCCTTCCTGGGGCTGTATCTGATCAAGAAGGAAAGAGTTCTTAAGTCAAAAATGTTAGCTAGATCAAGCTTGAATTTGAAAAAAATCTTAGTCTGTTACCTTTGTTTGTTTCTCCTATAAAGTGATAGAAATATGTGATATTAATTTTGTCTGCTAGTCTCCTGCATTTATAATAAATCAAAGAGTTATACTTAAGCCAATCCAGGCTAAAAATTATCACGAAACTGATGATAAATCACATGGTAAAAATATTCACTTTATTACCTGTAAAGCATTCTGCCTCAATAAATTAGTTTAATGTACTCACAAAACAATTGAAACGCCATAGAAAAATAAAATGGGTTTTATCTAATTTACACATAATTGCCTATGAGAAAGGTTCAGAAATCTAAATGACTCATTTTAAAAGACCAATGCAATTAAAAGGAAGGGAAGTATTGTGACTACTTTTAAGCAACAGGTACTAAAATGAATAGAAATGAAAGTTTTTGATCTCCTCCCCACCATCTTTTAAAATCATGCATCTTAAATTAATTCCATTAGATCTTCAGCTGCTTTCTGGGAAGCAGGGTGCCCGAACAGAACAAAATGTTTCCTGCCAAACAATGATCCTGCTTAATTTGATGTCTTAAGCAAAAACCCAACAATATTCCATGAGACCATTACACACTATTTTATCCTTTTCTTTTTTTTTTTTTAATGTTTCACTTGCAGGAGCGGGGAGGTTGGGGAAAGGCTAACACAAACTAATTTTTGGTCATTTTATTCCTTTTGCCAACAGTTTGAAGACTAACCAATTTGTACTTACAAATCTGGGGCATTAGCAGGCGGGGACCCTAAATCCGCATGCATACAAGCAGTAACTGTTTGTATGCCAAGCTGTTTGTAAGCCTGATTTGACAGGAGAGAGCTATTCATTCTTTTGTCAACTGTCAGTCTAAAAACCTTAACCTGCCCGGGGCCCGGGGTATGGGAGCTCTAAATCTTCCGTCCTACAACTGTATAATGAACAGACTGTTTCATTAGTGGGACAATTCCCTGGACAAATCCAGCCCAAACAACTTATTTCACAATTTGTGAGCAGAATTAAATTTAGGGGGAGCCGCGAGACGGGGGGAGGCAGGGGAGGCAGGGGAGTAGGTGAGCGGCACACAATGTACCCAGGGAGCTGTATGTTGGGACAAGTGTTGCAAGCAGTTTGGCCGGCAGTTGGGGGCTGAGGCTTGCGAAGCCACGGCATGCAGATCAGCGGATTAGGGGGGCCAAAGCATTAGGTCAAGTGTCTCGAGGGGGGCTGATAAACACCCCAAACCTAACAACAGATTTTCCTTTCTTCCTGCACCACTTGTTAAGTGTCAGAGCAAATCTTTTGAATGGCAGTCGAGTTCACTTAGAGGCCCTTTCTTTAAGAAGACACTCTATCCGTTTTCTGAAGCCCATTCCAGGCTGCCTCGGGAATAAATTTGCCCCGCATCTCGCACACAAAAAAACGTCTTTTTCACATCTTGACTATGAGCCTTTGTCTCAAGGTGTGTGAACCAGAACAAAAATCCACATGGAGAGCCCCGAAGGTTTCAGAGCCTCTGGATTTAGCTTTAATACAAATTAAACACTTTGAAGATTATACAATCAAATACTTTTTTTTTTCTTTTTTGGTCTCACAAAAAAACTCATTTTTAACATTAGCCATGTATGGATTCTGCTAAATGGGAAAAATTTTAAGCGGTGAACAGCCAGAGAATAAGTTGATCTCAATAATATCCTATAAATACATCGCTATTAATTCAAACCAAGTAAATAGGCAGCATGCTATATTTCTCATCTCTTAAGAATTCCCAGTGGGAGAAGCCATGCTTCTTGTATTAGGTCGTATCTCTGTGTTAACTCAAAGTGCATGATAGAAAATCTGTGTTGTAACATCAAATATTTTCTAACTAGGTTTGAGCAGAGACGTTTTTCGCTTTGAGATGTTCTAAAATGTTTAAAGAGGCTCAAATGTTTGAAGATTCTTTGTTGCAGCTTGGTTTTACTTTATGGTTTTATCTTTTATTTCTTTTGGCAGTTAAGTTTGAAAAGGATCAAATAGGAAAGCCCTCTGAAAATTAGGATGTCATTTTCCCGGACATTTAAATTGGAACTCTTTGGGATAATAATTTTGGAGATATTTTCCTTTTAAATAAGTATTTTGGGTATATCTTTATGACACGTTTGTGAATTTAGGTAATGGAAAATATGTTATTGAAGATTCTTTGAAAAGTGAATACTTTAAATTTCTGTTGCTAGCTCTACCCACTCTGTAAGGAATCTCCAATCAGGCAAACTAGTAACCAGGCCCAAAATGCTTCTCATTTACCCACCCAGAGAATTTCGCCCATTAGAGCTCTTACACTTCTAGTAGATAACTATGCACATCTTTGGTTTATGAGTATTTCAAACCTAAATATAATAGTTATAGGATATTCCATAATCACTGTTGGATTCTTGTCATAGTAAGAAATACATCCTTTGATCTCTTTTTTCATCCTTTTTTAGGAAAGAAAAACTTAGTATATCTCAGTGATGAATGCAACTGCCATTCAAGACAGTTTTGAGCCTACCTGTGGACCTTGATGATTTAGTATGTTCCCTGGAACAATTTCTCCTCCATCTCGAAAGATGGTGGTATTTCTTGAGAAAGTTAACTTGGTATTTGTTTTTCCTGCACAGGCTCTAAGCTAACAGAGGAAATCTCGGTTAGCCAGGCTGTTCCAGTGGCCCACTGAGTCCTCTGATGGCAGGAATTCTATGAATAATAATGGGGACACGCAATCCCATGCAGACTCAAAGAGAATTCAGTCTAATCACCCGGAAATTCTGCTTCGTCACAGTCCTTCCTCTTGCCATAAACTGCCTTGGCTTTCTCTTTGCTTCCACATCATTTAAGCCTTTCTGCCTACCCTCCAATCTATCCTCGGGGCCTCCCACTGGTATCCCGGGGTTTCCCGGGACTTTCCAAGAGGCTCCAGCGGTGGTCCTTTCCCCGTCCTTCCAGGACTAGATGATAAAATCCACATGCACTCTTTTAGAAGGTTGGAACAACACAGGACAGAATAAGAAACAAAGTAAAGGTTTTCCTAAATTCTCCACCTAGAGATATCCACTGCCAATTGACTGGAGACCATTCTTCCAAAAGTCTCTCTATCATTTGTACCTCTCGTTGAATAAAAATGACACTATACCATGCATGTCATTTTATAAACTGCTTGTTTTTGCTCAACAACATGTCATGGAGATATTTTTCATATCACTGATTTTATGCCTGCGTATTTCCTTTTAAAGGCAGCATGAGTCCCTCATATAGCCCTTTTGTGGGACATTGGGGGCATGTCCATTTTTTTCATATTATAAAGAATGCTGAAATGAGCATCTTCTACGCAGACATTTTTTTTTTGCGGTACGCGGGCCTCTCACCGCTGTGGCCTCTCCCGCCGCGGAGCACAGGCTCCGGACGCGCATGCTCAGCGGCCATGGCTCAGGGGCCTAGCCGCTCCGCGGCATGTGGGATCTTCCCGGACCGGGGCACGAACCTGCGTCCCCTGCATCGGCAAGCGGACTCCCAACCACTGTGCCACCAGGGAAGCCCTATGCAGACATTTTTGTGTGCTTCTCTGATTAGCTCTTAAAGACTTAAAAAAGGAATTATTGGGTTGAAGGATATACATGTTTTTGTATATGTAGTCAAGCTGTCCTCTGGGAATTTATTATATGATACAAGTCCTGCCAGCTGACTTTTGTGGGCCAGAGCACACGGTGGCTGGGAAGCCATATTTGCCTCTATTGATTCAGCCTCGTGCAGCCTGCAGCTCAGAACTGTGGCTTGTCCTGTGTCCTCTCTAGGTTCTCATCAGAGTGATTTACAATGCAGCTCCAGTGCCTTCCCCCTCTTTCTTTTTCTTATCTTAATAACCTATGACATTTTAGGGACCAATTTCCTAATGCTTACAAAAGTCCCTTGAATTATTTGAATGACTAGGTGATGTAAGAGAAAAAACTTAACCCTTGTATATCCCACGTTCTATGACTTGGTTGACCTGTGGATAATCTCTCCATTGCTTTCTATGGCTTCGTCACCTTCCTTTGTCACTTTATGTGAAAGGGGGAACCTTAGCACATGCCTCTTCTAGCTGTAGTGGAGATTCACTCCATTTTATTTTTAGTAAACATTTATTGAAATTGTAAAACTAACATGGTCAAATTCCACAAAGATTGAAAAACAGAGAAACAAAGCATATCACCATTTCTCCAAATTGTGAAACTGTCACCTAGAAGGTTGCATAGTCTTTGACCCATTAGTGAATTTAGCCGCTCCTTTGTGCCTGGAATGTGGTATTTTCACTTAAACCAAAGAACTACAGGGTTGTATGAACTTTCAGAATATCAGCTTCTCAAAATAAAAATGTTTTTTTCTTTATAAGATAGGATCAACATTTGGCTTTTAAGAATAACGATTTCTTTTGGTGCAGTAAATATGAGATTTCTTTAAAAAAGAAAAAAAAACACAAAAAGAAAAAAGGGAGCCCTGCCTAAGTTTTCCTGATGTCATCATTGAGTAAATAAATGCACCTTGTACAGAATGAAGTAACAGCCACAGGCCTTGTATCTTATTAAAATGGATTTCCGAATGTCTGAGATGGTTTTCCATGACGGTACAGGAGACATGAACACAGGCCAGGTTCTGGTTGTGACATTAAGATTGGTTGGTCTTCTACATGGTCCAGGACCTCTCATTCCTGCGTCTCCTCGTGAGCTCCATCTATCGTCCACTTCGATGCTGGGTGCGCCCCGGAGATTTGCTTCTTTGATGTGTGTGCATGGATTCTTACTTTTGCGTATTTTGACATCCTTCATTTCCAACAGCTGTGGGATAAACACTTGCAGGCAGTGAGTGGTTTCATCCTGCAAGCTGCCAAGATGCTTGCCAAAAGTTTCATGTTTTCTTACCCTGCACGGAAAGCCTTTAAGAATGCTTAGTTTTCTTTTCTCTTATTTCTAACAGTCTTTCCCTCTGTTTTAGGAGATGTGGCTGGTGAATCTGGATGTCATATTGGAACATTGTTTTTTCATGGGGTTTAATTTCTCCTTTAAAAAATTGAACGTGCACTGCTTTCTTGTCTCTTTGTAATCAATAGAGTTGACTCATTTTTGTAATTCCTACACTCATCAAATTATGTCAGTGGAGCATTTTGTTCAACATCTTTGATTCTAATCAGGTGTTTCCTGAGAACTGTTAAAATAGTAACCTTAGAATAGAAAATAGAATCAGGAATTTAAATTTTATTGAATCCCTGGAATGTGAACTCCGTGAAGATGTGCCATTTTTTGCCTGTTTTGTTCACCGCTATATCCTCAGCAGTGCCGGGCATGTACTCAGTAAATATTTGTGGAATGAATGAATGAGGGGATCCAATAAAAAAGAATTATATACGTTGAACAATTCAATGAAGTGGTGGTTCAAATCCCTTTTCTCATTCTCTCATTGATTTTTAAGTGAATGAAAGCTCTGTGACTTTGTCAACTGTCTTAAATTTTCTGGATCTCAGTTTTCTCATCCATAAAATAAAGACTTGATAAACTGTAAAGTCCCTTCCAAGCCTAAACCTTTATCATGGCAGGTGATACACATATATCAGTGATGGGCTAACTTGTACACCTCCTGCCAAGCAGGACCGCCACAGAAAAGATAGTTCCAAATGGAAATTTTCCCAAAATAATTGCGGATGGAGTTACTGAAGAATAAATGCATAATCTCCAGGGAACACTCTTGAATGATAATACTAATTTGAATGCATAGATTCCCTCCTTCCTTGCTTTCATCAGTCTCACTGCTACATCAGGCTCTTAACTGATGGGTACTCTGAATAAAATGAATTTGAAAATGACCCAAACAAAGAAAGAAGGCATTTCCCATTTTCCCATACTTAAAGCACAATCCTTTGTGCTTTCATACCCAGGAAAACGATGTACGGCGTCAGTGGTGTAGAGTTTTGTTGGTCAATACCATTTTACTTATATTATTAATGCAGTGCTCTGCAAAATAAATTTTAAGACAGTATATCGAATATAATCACATTTCATAGGTAGCTGGGTATGTTCTAGAATGAATTTATTTTGTCTATTTTAAATCGACTTAAAAGTGCTAGAAATTGTATTGCTTTTCTCAGGTTACTCTCTATTTTAACAATTCTCAACTTTAAATGTTTCCTGTTTGCTTGGATATTTCCATGTCATTATATTTTTCTCACTAGCTCTTTCTTAATTCATTAAAGGAAAATGTTTAAGCAGTAAATCTCTTGACATCATGTTACAATTTCTTTACAGTCACTTAATCCTATACGTGAAAGATCTAGCTAATTGTCTAGTTGCCTTTCTTAGTTATATGCCTAGTTCCAGTATATTAGCTTGATTGGTATTATTGCACCGAAATGTAGGGGAGATTGTAAGATCCATCCACGTAATATAAATGGAAACATCCCTGAGAAGGAAAGGAGGGTGGAAGGAGGAAAATCCCTGTGACTCTCTGTAAAAAATGGTAAAAATGTCTTGTGTGCCCAACACAGATGTTTCATTTTAAAATTTAAGGATAATTGAATGTTTTGATGCTGGTTCTATTTAATAATTTACTTCTGTTTTATGGAGATTTAAAAAAAGGAATAAGGAAATAGGAAGGTAGACATACAAAGAGAAAGGGAGGAAGGAAGGAGGGGAGGGAGGAAAGAAGGGAGGAAATAAGCTAGCCATTGCTAAGGCCAAGGCCCTTGCTTATTTGAGTGAAAAATGTTACAGTGTTGAAAGTGGCAACTCGGAGGAGCCCCACAATCCCTTCCTTCCTTCCAACCTTCTCCCAGTTTCACCTGCCTTCCTCCCGTCCAACTTTTTCTTCCCCCCTCAACTTCCTTCCTCCCGCTTTTCCCCGAATATTTGCCCACCATTGCTGATGATACGCCTGTCTGTTGCTGGGGACACTTTAGTGACGACACAGACATGATCCCTCGCACGTGGAGCTGAGCATCTCCTTGGGGAGGACAGAGACAAAGCAGCAAGTCACACCGACTGATGGGATTATCCATTCTGATAAAGGCTGTGACAAAGGTGACAGGGGAGAGGGTGATGGTGGGACAAACTTAGACTAACGGGTCAGCAAAGAACTTGCTGAGAAAGTAAAACGTTTACACTGAGACTTGAAGGATGAGCTGAAGTTATGTAGGAGTAAGGGTGTGTGTGTGTGTGTGTGTGTGTGTCTGTCTGTCTGTCTGTCTGAGGGGAGAGGGGAAGGTGTGAGCCCAGGCAGAATGAAAAGCAGGTGCAAAGGCCTTGAGATGAAAAAGACTGAATGTTAGAGGAACTAGAAGGTGGTCAGAGTGGCCAGAGTGGTCACTAGCATGGGGACAGGGCTGGAAATGACTGTGGGGTAACATACGCAGAGCCTTGTGGGCTGTGTCCGTTATTTTGGGTGCTCTCTAGAACAACCATGGGAATCCACTGAAGGGCACTGAGTGGAGGTTAATATGATTTGAGTCTTAAGGAGATTTTAATAGTTTAAAGATTTTTCTGACCACCCTCTAGGGAATGGATTGCAGTTATCTGAACTAAGGAGTGCCACAGTGCACCTAGCCAAAGCGTACCTACACAGCATAATGTAGGAGCCAACTGTTCAGGTTCAAATCCCAGTTGCTAGCCTTGGGCAAGGGAATTAAATTTTCTGTGCCTCTGTTTCTGCATTTGTAAAAGGAGGGTGATAACAGTATCAGGCTGAGGGCTGTTGTGTAGATTACAACAGCGTAATAGTGTCTGGCCTATAATAAGTACTCAATAACCATCTGCCTTTGTGACGACCTATTCCTGAACTTTGCTGTGTAACACACAGGCTGCCAAAAGGTAATAGTAAAAGACATTTAAAATGTTTTCTAGGAAAAGTAGCCCATGAGGAAACCTTTAACAAAACAAGCAAGGAAACAAACAAAAAGACCCTGTATCTTTCTAGCTGGAAAAATCTTTTCGTGTATGAGGTTGCTTAGCATGGGGGACAGTCATGCTGCCTAAGGAGTCCTTTGAGGGCAGTGAACGAGCCCCGTCGTCCTACTTTAATTCATCCAGCAAACTTCAGAGTATCTCCTGTCTGCAAGGTACTGGTGTTGGTTAAGGTGGTTTTGGAGGCAAGAGACAGAAAACTCCTACTCAGCCAGCTTGAACCGTGAAGCACTCTATTATCTTATATGGTGAGGGATCCAAAGGCAGCGTGACTCTGGCTCTTCCTCTGTCTTTCTGGATTCCTTTGCCTCTGCCCCTTTCTGGTGCTGGCTTAACCCTCAGACTGGTGTCAAGAGAGCGGCTTTCATCCCCTGTGTCTCATTTGGGCGGACAACATCCCTCCTAAGCAGAGGAACAATCTCTTCCTTGTGTGTTCTTTTAAAAGCAAGGAAATCGAGATATGTTCGGTAGATGGGCTTTGTGCCCATGGATGCTGCTGAGTAAGCATCATTGACATCTCCCCCCTCCACTGCCATCATGTCCAAGTCAGAGTGTCCCAAAGAGCCCGAACAGCTGTGGAAGCTCTTCATTGGAGGTTTGAGCTTTGAAACAACCAATGAGTGTCTGAGGAGCCATTTTGAGCAGGGGGGAGCGCTCACAGATTGTGTGGTAATGAGGGATCCGAGCACCAAGCACTGCAGAGGCTTCGGGTTTGTCACATACGCCACTGTGGAGGAGGTGGATGCGGCCATGAATGCAAGGCCACACGAGGTGCATGGAAGAGTGGTGGAACCAAAGAGGGCCATCTCAAGAGAAGATTCTCAAAGACCTGGTGCCTATTTACCTGTGAAAAAGATTTTTGGTGGTGACATTAAAGAAGACACTGAAGAACATCACCTAAGAGATTATTTTGAACGGTATGGGAAAATCGAAGTGACTGAATTCATGACTGACCTAGGCAGTGGCAAAAGGAGAGGCGCTGCTTTCCTAACTTTTGATGACCATGACTCCGTAGACAAGATTGTCATTCAGAAATACCACACTGTGGGGCTTCCCTGGTGGCACAGTGGTTAAGAATCCACCTGCCAATGCAGGGGATATGGGTTCGAGCCCTGGTCTGGGAAGATCCCACATGCCGCGGAGCAGCTAAGCCCGTGCGCCACAACTACTGAGCTTGTGCTCTAGAGCCCGCGAGCCACAACTACTGAGCCTGTGTGCTGCAACTACTGAAGCCCACGTACCTGGAGCCCATGCTCCACAACAAGAGAAGCCACCGCAATGAGAAGCCCGCGCACCACAAGGAAGAGTAGTCCCCACTCGCTGCAACTAAAGAAAACCTGTGCACAGCAACAAAGACCCAATGCAGCCAAAAATAAATAAATTAAATAAATAAATTTAAAAAAAAGAACACAGGTTTAAAAAAACAGAAACAAAACAAAAAAGAAATACCACACTGTGAATGGCCACAACTGTGAAGAAAGGAAAGCCCTACCTAAGCAAGAAATGACAGTGTTTCATCCAGCCAAAGAGGTCGAAGTGGTTCTGGAAACTTTGGTGGTGGTCTTGGAGGGGGTTTTGGTGGGAATGACATCTTTGGTCGCGGAGGAAACTTCAGTGGCCGAGGTTGCTTTGGTGGCAGCTGTGGTAGCGGTGGATATGGTGGCAGTGGCGATGGCTATAATGGGTTTGGTAACGATGGAAGCCATTTTGGAGGTGGCAGAAGCTACAATGATTTTGGCAGTTATGACAATCAATCTTCAAATTTTGGACCCGTGAAAGGAGGAAACTTTGGAGGCAGAAGTGCTGGCCCCTGTGGTGGTGGAGGCCAATACTTTGCCGAACCATGAAACCAAGGTGGCTGTGGCGGTTCCAGCAGCAGCAGGAGCTACGGCGGGGGCAGAAGATTTTAATTACTGCCGGGAAACAAAGCTTAGCAGGAGAGGAGAGCCAGAGAAGTGACGGGGAAGCTCCAGGCTACAACAGATTTGTGAACTCAGCCAAGCACGGTGGTGGCAGGGCCTAGCTGCTACAAAGAAGACATATTTTAGACAATACTCATGTGCATGGGCAAAAAAAACTGGAAGACTGTATTTGTGACCAATTGTATAACAGATTATTTTAGTTTCTGTTCTGTGGAAAGTATAAAGCATTCCAACAAAGGGTTTTAATGTAGATTTTTTTTTTTTTTGCACCCATGCTGCTGATTGCTAAATGTAATAGTCTGATCATGAAGCTGAATAAATGTGTCTTTAAAAAAAAAAAAAAAACGGCAAGGAAATCTTTTCCTGAAGCTCCTCAGCAGAACCCCCTCCTATCTCGTTGACCACAAAATTGGCCCATGACTATGTTGGAACCAGTCCTTGACAAGGGGAATGGCGCCATTATGATTGACTTGGACTCCTCATGGCCCACGCACTAAGGGCCCAGCCTCCTCTGAAGCATGTGGACAGATTGGAGAAGGGGAGACACCAGATTAAAATGGGGATTGTGTCAGGAAGGAGGAGAGAAGAAGTGCCTGAGGGTTCGACCTCCAGCAGCATCTACCAAATAGCTGTAGGGCAAATCATCGCCTTCAAAACCTCACATTCGAGAGAGTGAGGTGGAGACACACAGAATCTGAACATTGATCAGAATACAATAATTACTGAAATAGAGTTTTGATCAGAGGACATGGGAGTGTGGAAGAAAAATTGATTAATCCTTCTTTGGCTGGTATCAGGACTGGTGACAGCTGAGCAGCCCATGGAAGAATTGAATAAGAGTCAGCTGAAATATGGCTTTCTTGGTAGAAAAAGAATTTTTTTTTATGATGTTTCTAAAACCAAGATTTTTTTCCAATTTATTAAAAACATTAAAAAATGTGTGGTAAAATGCCCATAACATAAAATTTACCATCTTAACCATACTTAAGTGTGTAGTTCAGTATTGTCGAGTCTATTCACGTTGTCATGCAACCAATCCCCAGAACTTTTTCATTTTGCAAAACCGAAACTCTGTATCCATTAAACAACTCCCCGTTTCCTCTTCCCTCCAGCCCCTGGCAACCACCATTCTTTCTGTTTCTGTGAGTTTGACTATTCTAGATACTTCATCTAAGTGGAATCATACAATATGTGTCCTTTGGTGTCTGGCTTATTTCACTTAGCATAACGTCCTCAAGGTTCTTTCATGTTGCAGCCTGTCCCAGAATTTCCTTCCTTTTTAAGACTGAATAACATTCCATTACATTTGTATATCACATTCTGTTTATCAGGTCATCCAGGGATGGACACTTGGGTTGCTTCCTTGTCTTGGCTATTGCAAATAATGCTACTGTGAACATGGGTGTACGTGTATTTCTTCAAGACTCTGCTTTCAATTCTTTTGGTTATACCAGAGTGGAATTGTCAAGCTTGGTCCTTAAATCTCCTAATGTGTGTTCTTATTGTAAGGATAATAGTTGAAGGTGGATGTATGATTTATGTTTTAGAGCCTTGCTGCCCACTGTGGTACCTGGTCTCGTAGGAGCATCAGTTACACCTGGGAGATGGTTAGGTATCTTGCCCCAGCTCTACTGAACCAGATCTGCAAGTCCTAGGGAATCCCCAGGTGCCTCCCAGGCACATTAAAGTTTGAGCAGCCCTGTTCTGAGTATACACTGTTTCCCTTCCGAGAGTTTACGATCAAGTGTATCTTTTCTCTTCGGTTTTACCTTCATTCAAAAATTTGCTCTTCCCTCCCCTTTGTGCTACATACAAATCATTTGCTTTCAGAGACTTGATATTTAACATTGCAGCTGCAGAGATCTTTTCTTTTTTTTTTCTTTTTCCCGTTTACTGTTTCATCTGCCTCTAAAAGAGGCAGGAATTAGATCAGCTGGAATTAGAAAAGAAGACCCACTGCAGAGGTGACTGCTAATTAAGTCCCATCTAGAAGATTATTAGTTTAATACAGCAACAAAGCAAACAAACAAAAAGAGAGCATATTTTAGTTTTGGTTGAGAAGGGTAGGACCCAGGAAAACAGAAGTATGTGAAAAGAATTGCTAAGTGACTGATAAATAGGCTTAAGTTATTTAAACTGGCACCGAGCACGGCTTAAACAGTATGTTTTGCATCATCTAAATTTCTAAATACCTGGAGTATATTTGTAAACATGGCAATCTAACATGTTATTGAACGGCACATTCATATTCAAATGAGCATAAATGAGGATTTAACAGCTGATTGCACAGTGTGAATGATAGTAACTAATTGTCAAGTCGGAAAGTTGCACAGATAATAGTACTAATGCGATCGGCACGCAGCCGCAGTGATATGACTTACAGTAGCAAATCCGTGAATTTTCAGCTGGCTGCCCAAGTCCCCGTACATAAAAGAACGAGTCTGGATTAGGGCAACATGGGCCAAATGGGCAGTCAGAAGGGAAATGAAGGGCGAGGAGGAAGAATCGGAGCTAGGTTTGAGGGGCGGTGTGAAACTTTTCTTTCCCCCTACGCCGGCCTTTACCTCTTTCATAACAGTCATCAATGGGGCTCCCTGGCCATTCAGCGCTGTCCCTCTTCTAGGAAGCAATTGTTCAGAGGTGTGGCTCATTTCAGGCATTAATCTCCGCTGAATGGCGGCTGTGTGACACATTCTGTCTCTACCCGGAGCCTGCAGGCAGCTGGTCAGTGGAAAGAAACAATGACCACAGGAGAAGAATGGGGCAAACGCTTTGCTGCAGGTGCTGTATCCCCAGCCTTGACCTTGGTCATTTCCCTCCCAGGGTGGCTTGGCCCTTCGCAGCGGGAGCCTGGCTTTGCGAGGCTGCCATGGCGGGCAAGGTGGCCGCTACCTGCGGATTTGTTCCCTCCTAATAACCCTTAGACCCGACAGGCAGTCACCATGAGCACTGGAGACGGAGGCCAATGTGGAGGCTGCTAAGGCAAAACATGAAAACAAACCCCCTAACTTTTCAGGCAGGGGCTTTTCCAGCAGGGATGAGCGGCTCCAGTTCCCAGCGGGTCTGGTCGGTGATCCAAGCCTGGGTGTTGGGCATTGGTCAGGGGAAGTGGCTGTTCTTTCAGGTCAGCGCTTGCCTCCTGCAACCTCTGTCGCCCAGTCTCCAGCCTGTGCAGAGCGCTGGGAGGGGGAGAAATGTAACAAAAAATCCTGTCTTCTGTCCACCCCTAGTGCCTTCTATACCTCCACCCCCCAGGGGGAAAAACATATCACTATCCTCATCCCTTCCCCATCTTCAGCCCATCTCCATTCTCATCCAGTCTCCTTCTCCATCTTTCTCTACCTCCGCCTTTCTCTCTCTCATCTATCTCTCATCTATCTATTATCTATCAATCAATCGATCATCTATGTATCTATTTATGTATCTATTATCTATCATCTATCAATTATCAATCAATCAATCATCTAGGTATCTATCTGAGTATCTAGCAATCTATCATCTATGTATCTATTATCTATCTCTATGTATCTATCATCTAACACAGAAACGCAGATTGGGTGGAGTACTGCTTATCACTTCCTTGATTAAACCATGAATGACTGCCCACTGACAACAAAAAGTGCAAACTTTTTACTAGAACCCTGCAAGTCTTTCATAACCTGAACCACCTTAGTTTTCCAACTTCTTCCCCTTCCCTTCCTCCCTCCTCACTTCCTCTCTCCTTTCCTTCCTCTGAGGTCACAGACATGGTACCAGGCACAGGACATCCTGACACTCCCTCCCACCCACTTCCTGACGCCTGCCTTTCATCACACCCTGCCTCTAGGCCCACCTCCATCACCTCCAGGGTTTGGTCTCAGAGCCACGGGGGACCTCTTGTCTTCCCCCCAGGCTCCCTGCTCCTTCCCCTCTCCCAGCCTGTGTCTTTGAGGTTTCCTCTCTAGCATGCTTGTTCCTGAACCCACATTCTGGCCATAAATGGTTCCTTCTTTTTTTTTTTTTTTTTTTGTGGTACGCGGGCCTCTCCCTGTTGTGGCCTCTCCCGTTGCGGAGCGCATGCTCCGGACGCGCAGGCTCAGCGGCCATGGCTCACGGGCCCAGCCGCCCCGCGGCATGTGAGATCTTCCCGGACCGGGGCAAGAACCCGTGTCCCCTGCATCAGTAGGCGGACTCTCAACCACTGCGCCACCAGGGAAGCCCCTGGTTCCTTCTTTAGAGCTCTCTTTGTCGAGAACAAGCACAGCTGTACCTCTTGCCAGACTGAGGGTTCCTTTCTCATTTTATCCCAGTGCCTAGAAGGGTTTCCAGCTTAATAATATGTGCACGTGAGGGAGAAGGGGGAAGAAGCCTTGACTGCCACTTCTACCTGGATGGAAGTCAAGAACTCGGACCCTGGAGCCAGGCTTCCCGCTCAGACCTACCTCGGCCATTCACCGGCTGTGCATCCTTGGGTTGGTCTCCTCATCCCTCTGAGCCTCGTTTCGTCAAGTGTACGGTACAGCTTGTTACAGTACCTACCTCATAGGGTTGCTCTGAGGATTGAATGAACGAGTGCATGTGAAGTGCTTAGCCGACTGTAGATGCTCAGTAGATAGAATTCAAACTCCCTGAGGACTGGGACCCTTGTTTGATTGGCTGATAGGTTTTCAGCACCTAGGACTCTGCCTGGCATGAGAATGAATGGAGGGAGCTATAGTAGTAATCATATGTGAAATCTGCAGTTGGTGGGTCCTGCTGGCATTTGTATCCATGTGGGTTGGAATAAGCGTTGGGTGACCCTCAAACCTCTCTTTACTCTGCATTTGGAAGGACTGTGCTTAGGACTTCGTTATTTGGTTACTGTTGCCCCAATTCACCTGGAACACATATCTTTCATGCTGCCCTTCAGGTGTTATTCAGGGGACCAGCACTCTCCAGCCACACTGCATGGTTTGAAGCTGTGTTTTCAAGGACACCCTCCTCCAGCTCTCCACTCTGAAGATGTTTCCCCCATCCCTGCACTGCTGGTTGGGTCACCTTGGCCATGAGATCCTGATTTTCCATCCCATTCTAATTTGGTAAGTCCTCCTGCTTTGCTGTGCCCTGTTTCATGCAGGGCTCTTGTGACACTTCCATTTCCCACACCTGTTGGCTTCCCCTGACCCAGTCAAGGCTATTTTGGTTGCAAGTGCCCAAAACCAGCTCAAGGACGGTAAGGAAAACCAAAGGGGCATGAGTGATGGAGGAGGTTTATTGGAAGGAATCAGGAATATCTCAGAACTGATGGTCAGGAAAGGCTGTTGGAACCAGCAGTGGGAACGGCTCAGCCACGGAGGCCACTCTCTCCACCCACAGAACCTGTGGGCAAGCATGCCAGAGTGCTTGGCTGGAGGCGTATGGGGCCATGGGCTTTGGACATAGGTTACCTGAGAGCAGGTGCCACTCCAGGCCAAGCCGGAGGAGAGGAGAGGTTTTGGTTGCAGAACCAAAGCATCCTATCCCAGCACCTCCTGCTCAGACAGTCAGTTTGGAAAAGTTAGTTTCCTGAGGCAGGTTCCTTTGGGACTGAGTGAGAAGGGACCTTTACCTAATTCTCCTCCTGATGCAAACCTAGGGGAAGGGCATGCTGGGCAAAGAGACTCTAAGGGGATGGTTGTTAGGGCCTGGTGCAGCTGGGATCCCCTGACGTGGGATATGGGACATGGGACCCCACTTTAGCTCAGAAAAAAGGCCTGAGCTGAGTCCACCTTTGCACACAGCAGGTCACTGTGTTAACTCAGAGACCAAAGGACTTGGGTGGGGCTGGAAATAGGATGGGAATTAGGAGTGATGAGATGCCACTGATGTGAGACAGGGATTCTTCTTTCCTCTTTTCCTCAAATTCATGTCACACATTTCATAGATAATTTTGGTTCCCAGGTTATAAAAGGACAATTCTTAATCCCAGTATTAAAAATGTTCATTTTAGGATTTTTGTATTGATAATAAATTGATGAAGACAAGCATCATTGCAAGGAATAGAGAGCCAGGCTCCTTAATATTCACTCAGTTACAGTGATTATAGGATTTGGTTTTGCTCTTACTTTTCTATATCAAATAGAATTGTTTTTCTGTTTGTTTTTGACATTTCTATTTTTTTCTTAACCTTTATTTTTTAGAGTATTCTTACATTCACAGAAATAGAATTGTTTTTTGTTATAGCTTTTATATGATTCCGATTTCACAGAAAGCTTCTAAAATCTACACATTTGTATTTGTGCCATGGTAAATTTCATTCAGTTCTACTTTTTAGCTTTTCATACAGAAGAATAAAAATAAGAAATTTAAAAAAATCACTGATTCATGAAACACTTGTTTGGCAGCAGTACAGCTATTGGGTTGGGACTGTGGCGACCTTCATTTTGACAGAATGAGGACAGATTATTGTTCAGATTAGAGTAGTTTATGAAATTAACCAAAACCACAAACAAAATATTAGCAAATAGAATACAGCAATGTATTAAAAGAAGAATATATCTTGACAAAGTGAGGTTTATCCAAAGTGGAATATTTGTTGAACATTAAAAAATCAATGTCATAAAGAACAAAAACCTTGTGACTGTACTAATAAATGCTGAGGAAACATTTGATAAAATTCAACACCCATTCTGTATTAAAAAAAAAAAAGAAAACAACAACAAAAACAAAAAGCTCTCAGCAAAGTAGAAAATCAAGGAAAGAAACCTCCTCTCTAATAAGGGGTATCTATTGAACACTTAGAACTAACATCACACTTAATGGTAAAATATTAGATGCTTTCCCTCTACAGTCAAGGCAAGGATATTCACTTTTATCACTTCTATTCTACAATTCAGTAGAGGGTCTCGCCAGTGCAATAAGTCAAGGACAGAAATAAAAGGCACAAAGACGAGAAAGAAAGAAGGAAAACTATCTTTATTGGCAGTTGACGTCACTGTGTACATGAAACATCCAAAGGAATCTACAAACTACTAGAATTTTTTAGTGAATTTAGTAAAGTTGCAGGGTAAAAGACCAATGTATAAAGATTAAATTGTATTTCTCTATACAGGCAACAGATGATGGGAAAATAAAATTAAAATACACTACTGAAAGTAACCTAAGAATCAAATACTAAGAATAAATTTAATTTTAATGAAAGATATGCAAGGTCTCTACACAGAAATTTATAAAATATTGCTGAGACAAATTAGAGAAGTCTTAAATAAATGCAGAGATATATCATGTTCATGAACTGGAAGATTTAGTATGTTAAGATGCCAGCTTTCCTCAAATTTATCTATCCAGTTAATGCAACCCCAACCTAAATCCCAGCAGAGATTTTTGTAGAAATGAATAAGCTGATTCTAAAATATTTATGCAAAGGATCGTAAATAGACAGAACAATCATGAGAAAGAAGAACAAAGGTGGAGGAGTTATGCTAGCTGATTTCAAGACTTACTAAAAAACTATAGTAATCAAGATAGTGTACTATTGGTATAAGGTAAAAAATAGATTAATAGAACAGGATAAAGAGTCCAGAAATAGATCTACCGTGGTTATTGGGCAACATATAGATGCATGGTCAATTGCTTTTTGTCAAAAATGTCAAAGCAATTCAATGTAGAAAGGCAAATAAGTCACATGTCAGTAAATATCAGGGAAAAATGGTGGAAAAACTAGATGTTGGCACAGGAAAAAAATTAACCTTGACTCCTACCTCACACTATACATATAAATTAATTTGAAGTGGAAAACATATCTTCACTATTTGGGACAGGGAAAGATATCTTAGAAAGTCATAAAAGACACTACCAATAAAAGCAAACATTCATACATTGGACTTTATCAAAATTAAATACTTCTCATCAAAAGAAACATCATCAAGAAAGTGAAAAGTCAAGCTACAGATTGGGATGAAATATTCAATAAGCGTATATTTGAAAAAGACTTCATCTAGAATATATAAAGAATTCCTACAAATCAATAATAAAAAACCCAATTAATAAAAAATGGACAAAAATCTTTAACAAGCACTTTCAAAGGAAGATACCTGAATAGCCAAGAAATATCAATACATGAAAAGGTGTCCAACATTATAAGGTAATAGGGGAATGCAAATTAAAACCACAATGGAATACTGCAAGACACTCATCAGAATGTCTAAAATTACAAGACTGATAATACCAAGTGTTGGCAACCATACATTGTTGGTGAAAACATAAAATAGTAAAATTTTAGTTCAACATGTTATCTAACTTATGAGCAGAAAATCCACTTCTAGGTCCATACCCAAGTGAAATGAAAACATATTCCTCAAAAAGATGTGTCCAAAACGTTCATGATAGCTTTATTCATAATAACTGGGAACGTCAGCAAGAGAATAGATAAACAAATTATGGTATATTTTTACAATGGGATACTACCCATCAATCAAAAGAAACAAACTCCTGATGAAGGCAACATCACGGATGAATCAAAAACATTATATTGAAAATGCTGGAGAGGGTTTGGAGAAAAGGGAACACTTGCACTGCTGGTGGGAATGTGAATTGGTACAGCCACTATGGAGAACAGTATGGAGGTTCCTTAAAAAACTACAAATAGAACTACCATACAACCCAGCAATCTCACTAATGGACATATACCCTGAGAAAACCATAATTCAAAAAGAGTCATGTACCACAATGTTCATTGCAGCTCTATTTACAATAGCCTGGAGATGGAAACCACCTAAGTGCCCATCTTCTGATGAATGGATAAAGAAGATGTGGCACATATATACAATGGAATATTACTCAGCCATAAAAAGAAACGAAATTGAGTTATTTGTAGTGAGGTGGATGGACCTAGAGTCTGTCATACAGAGTGAAGTAAGTCAGAAAGAGAAAAGCAAATACCGTATGCTAACACATATATATGGAATTTAAGAAAAAAAATGTCATGAAGAACATAGGGGTAAGACAGGAATAAAGACACAGACCTACTAGAGAACGGACTTGAGGATATGGGGAGGGGGAAGGGTGAGCTGTGACAAAGCGAGAGAGAGGCATGGACATATATACACTATGAAACGTAAGGTAGATAGCTAGTGGGAAGCAGCTGCATAGCACAGGGAGATCAGCTCGGTGCTTTGTGACCGCCTGGAGGGGTGGGATGGGGAGGGTGGGAGGGGGGAGATGCGGGAGGGAAGAGATATGGGAGCATGTGTATATGTATAACTGATTCACTTTGTTATAAAGCAGAAACTAACACACCATTGTAAAGCAATTATACCCCAATAAAGATGTTAAAAATAAAAACATTATATTGAGCACCAAACACAAAAGAATACATACTTTATGATTCTATTTATACCCCAATAAAGATGTTAAAAATAAAAACATTATATTGAGCACCAAACACAAAAGAATACATACTTTATGATTCTATTAATATGAAGTTCAAGAACAGGCAAAACTAACTTATGGTGATAGAAATTAGAACAGTGCTGGGTGACTGGAAAGAGGCACAGAGTAATTTTCTGGAATGATGGAAAGGTCCTCTATCTTGTATTGCGGGTAGTTATATGTGTTCCCATTCGTCAAAATTCAAAGAGCAGTAGACTTAAGATGTGGGCATTTGACATTATCGAGGAGTACTGTCAGTATGGAAGAAAGAGAGAGAGGACAATAAAGAAAGAGAGAGAAGTGTATTCTAGGAGGATTGCCTCTTACATTAGTCAAGTCCTAGAAAATGAAAACAGCCCTTTCCTGCCCTTAGGTTATAAGCGTTAAAAATAAACCGTGAAGCCTCTGTCCTATGACTTTTGGTTCCTGGATGGCTTAAACTTTCTTTTAAAAAGTAAACTAGGGACTAATGATTCTCATTGGGGTAGGGACTCATTGAACTTATTTCTAAATTCAAGCCAAGGCAAGAGTTTCCAGCCTTCGGGACGGCCTCCCCACGCTCCGGGTCCCTAGTGGATCTCTAAATAAGTTGGCAGTTCTGCAAGGAGACATTTGCTACAATCAGCTTCCTTAACTTGAAAGCTCCAGTGGCTGAAGTTAATTGTGTCTGGCCTTGGCCCCCTTGGCCTCCCCACCTTTGATGGGTTTCTCTTCTGTTCTAGCTATGCCACAAGAGGCATTTTACTGGGCCCTTCCCAGCAAGGAATAAAATTGCAAACATTTTGGAGGTATCCTTTTGTTTTGTTTTGTTTCTAAGGAAGGACTGCTTAAGGCTGAACCCTGTGATAACCACGAGTATTAAATTGCAGTTGCTTATGTGGCTACAGGGGGGAAGTAAGTGGGTTGGGTAATCTCTTCAGAGAAATTGACATCAGATTTGGGTAAAATGTTGGGTGACTCCAGGCAATGTGTAAATCAACAGTTCTTATTATTAATCCCGGAAGCCTGGTATTTCTTTGCAAAAGAGGAGAAAAGGAAAACTGCAGTCCTCAGCAGCTCTCTGTACCCACCCAGGTAGAGACCAAGTCCATATTAATCCATGTAAAAAAAATCGATACTTCTGAAAAAGTCAAGGTTTGGGGAGCAGGCACACACATACCTGCAGGGCCTCAGGCATCTTGTGACTTAAGGATGAAGGCCACATGATGAGGATGGTTGGTCAGGGTGACAGAAGAGCCTCCCTCCCTCTTTGATGACATTGTTGGTCTGCCTGCCTCTGGTCTTCTTGTTCCATGAGAAAAATTAACATTTTACTTTTTATTCATGGTCAAGATTTCTGTCAGTCAATGCAAAACCCATCTCTTATTGAAAAAGATTCTTTCATAAATAGAGAGGTAGATATTGCATGTTAATTATTTTTTTTTAAGTGTCAAAGGTGGAAGATGGCAATCTTATTTTCAATTCTTCCCCCCTCCACATACCCGTGCCCTTTGCCATGCCACCTGGCCATTCCTCTCACTTGTGGCAGCACCAAGTATTGTAGTTTCCCAACTTATTGGTACAAGGCTTGGCTGTGGACTTGCTGCGGTCATGGAATGCTGGTGGATGTAAATGAGCAGAGGCTTTAAATTTGGTTATGGGTGGGGCTTGTTCCACTCTGAGAATGTGCCCCTGGGAGCTGCTGGCCTGGAGGGATGAGAGACAACGAAAATAGGCCTGACCCCACCTGCAGCTGGGAGCCCATTCCGCTGCCCCAGCCTGAAGAAGAGCCACCCAGCAGAGCCCAGCCCCGATCAGCCTAACCTCAGACAACCTGCCCACTGTGAGCATGAGAGTAACTGTCTGTGGTAAGCCACTGAGTTCTGGGATATTTTGTTTTGCATTAATATTGTGGCTAATGAAGTAATACTAAACCTGCAGTTTTGTAGCTTAGTTTTTCAGTTAGCAATATACCATAAACACAAATATGCTTCTACAACTTGAGTTTTAAAGGATGCGTAATATTCCATAGTATGGAATATCCTAATTCTTTCCTTCAGTTACCTATAATTGGACACTTGGGTCCAATTATTTTATTAGGGTTTTGCTAATAAATCTGCCACAAAATCCTTGTATAAGTCTCTATGCATGTTCTTAGGTTCCCTAAAATAAATCTTTAAAGAACAAATTTCTACAAGTGGAATTGCTAAGTCAGAGCAGATACACATTTTAAGGCTTTTCATACATATTACCACATGGCCGTTCAGAAAGACTGGAATAATTCATGTTTCTACCAGCAAGGAATGAAAGTACTCATTTCCCCAGATCTTTCCAGGATTGAATATCATCATGCTTATCATTTTTGTACAAAATCTTGGTGGTTGGATGGTAGTGACCATTTTTTAGTGTTATGTGTGTTTTTTCTTATTATAAAAGAAATGCAGGTTAAATATGGAAATATAAGTATGTGAAAAGAATAAAATACGAATCACCCAAAATGCCATTTCCAAATGATACCCAATGCCAACATTTTGTACAAATCCTCAAGTGGTTTATATTTGAACTGTATACACTTAGATATTTACATGTTTTTGCAGGTCACACACGTAGATGTGAACAGAGAAACTTAGTTCACCTCTCTATAATGGAAATAAACTTGATCTTGAGCCCCTAATCCAACTGCGTAGAAAAAAGCACTTAAATTTGCTACCTGTTATGGACTGACTTTTTGTGTCCCTCTCCACCCTCTCTCCATCACCCCTGCCTACCCCTCGCCCAGCCCAGTTCATATGTCAAAGCCTTGACCTCCAGGGTGACTGTATTTGGACTAAGAAAGTATTAAGGTTAAGTGAAGTCGTAAGGATCGCGCCTTGATCTGATTGGACTGATGTCCTTATAGGAAGAGGCACCAGACAGCTTCTCTGTCCCCTCAAACGCACAAGGAGGTCATGTGAGCACATAGCAAGATGGCGCCATCTATATGCGAAGAGAAGAGGCCTCAGAATGAAACTTAACCTTTCCAGCACTTTGGTCTTGGATTTCCCAGCCTCCAGAACAGTGAGACAATAAATTTCTGTTGTGTAAGCCACCCAGTCTCTGGTTATTTGTTACGGCAGCTCGAGCTAATACAATAACTTAAATTATCTTTTGATAATTTCAGGTTTAAATAGCTTCTTTTGACTACTCAGTGTCTTTCAGTTAACTAGTCAGTTTTTTCAGGATTTCTCCCTACTTCCCTTTTCCTCCTCCTTTCCCAAAGGGGTAACTGATGGTCAGAGATGGCTTCCTGTCTCACGGCAAAGGACTGGTGGCATCTGCTCTTTGGCCTTCTCTAAGTCCCAGATCATCCCTCCTGCTCATGGGCATTTCGGCTGAGTCTACAGAGCTGTGTCTATTACCATCTTGTGTGCCTGCTGGCTGGCTCTTGCTGCTAAAGCCTGTGGTCCGTGGGAAAGTCCCCGCTTCAAAGATTCCTACAATCCAAAGCCTCCCTGTCCCGGTCTCAACTCTCTTTTTTCCCATAGATACTCTTGGCACTTCCACAAGCCCAAAGGGGTATGTGCAGCTTCTGAATGTCTTCCTCACATGCCACGCTCAGGGGTGGGTATGAAGGATTAGCTCAGGTCCTCACTTTTGCACCTCCTTCCTCAGACCCTGCTAATCTCCTGCCCGGGAATCATGTTGCCCCCAGACTCTCCTTTCTCCCAAGGTACCCAGGTTCCACTGGGTCTGTCCAGGTGCTCCTGCCATTGCCTGCCCCTTGGCTGCCCAGGACTCAGCAGGATATGGGTGCCAAGGGCTTCTTGAGGCTCCTTCTCTCATCCCTGCGGAATTCTTTCCAGGTTCCTCCCCAGGGCCCTGGAAGGGCCTGTCTTCTTCCTATGGGCGGCGAGCTCCCCTCATGTCATAGCCTACACACTGTGACCTACTCTGTGGCCTTTCCTCAAAGCTTTAGTTCTTTTTTTTTTTTTTTTTAACTTGGCTGTTTTCTTTTTTTCTGCAGCTTTATTTTTTATTTTTTTTGGCTGCACCAAGCGGCATGTGGGATCTTAGTTCCCTGACCAGGGATTGAACCCATGCCCCCTGCATTGGAAGTGCAGAGTCTTAACCACTGGACGGCCAGGGAAGTCCTCAAAGCTTTAGTTCTTGATATATAAATTGCAACTTTGGAAATTCTAAGAAATCCTTTTTCTTTCTCTTTTGAAAACTTGGCTTTCAAGTCTACTGCCTTCCTTTTCCCCCAACTACTCACCAAGGACCTTGAAAAATTTAGTTTGAAGCATCCAACAAATTGATGAATTCTCTCCTGAGCAGTATCCATTCTCTTCGCAAAGCGGTGAATCTTTCAGCTTCAATAAGTTGATAGTCACCCAGTAAGTAGGAACAAATCGTGTCTTAATATTTTAAAAAATATGATCCCTGGGCTTCCCTGGTGGCGCAGTGGTTGAGAGTCCGCCTGCCAATGCAGGGGACAAGGGTTCGTGCCCCGGTCCGGGAAGATCCCACAGGCCGTGGAGCGGCTGGGCCCGTGAGCCATGGCCGCTGAGCCTGCGCGTCCGGAGCCTGTGCTCCTCAACGGGAGAGGCCACAACAGTGAGAGGCCCACATACCGAAAAAATATATATATATATAATCCCTGCTACCTATGATATACACATATGTACACCACTGACCTTTTTAAAGGCTGCGTCTTCTTCAGGATGTTCAATATTCCATAATGAATTCAAACAAGCTTGTTTCTCCGTGTTGCTTTTCTCTGACTGTAATTCCGAGTCCATGTCCTGCTATGCATGGGTAAGGGACTATTCCCCAAACTGGGAGATCTTAGGTCAGGGTTGATTCAGGGGTGTGGTACCCAATATTGTCTAGGAAGCAGAGTATGAGTTGAAAGTGGTGGGTTAGTGTACCAGAATCAAGGAATAACATAAAGTGAAAAGGTGGCCTTCAGTGACAGACGAGGCATGAGAGTGGGGCAGGATACAAGGTGAAGCGGAGGTGGCAGAAATGGCTAATACACCTTCTCTTTTTCTGGAGCAGTGATTCTTAACTGGGGGTGATTTTGGCCCCTAGGGGACATTAGGCAATGGCTGGAAACACTTTTGTTCATCACACATAGGGGGCTGCTACTGGCATCTAGAAGGTAGAGGCCAGGGATGCTGCTAAATGCTCTACAGTGCACAGGGTAGCTTCTGCACCTAAGACTCATCAGGCCCAGCAGTTGTGCCAAGGTTGAACAGCCCTGTCCTATCTTACTGGAATCACTGATTTTTAGGTCACATGGCTGCCAACACTGAGGACTATATTTCCCAGCCTGTTTTGTAGTTTGGTGTGACCATGTGACTAAGTTCTGGCTAACGAGACTTAGGCTAATGTAGCAACTTCTGGGAACTGTCCTTGAAGGAAAAACGCATGCTCTTCTCCTTCCCTTGTGTCCTTCCTCATGGCTGGAATGCGATTGTGTTGGCTGGAGCTCTGGCAGCCATCTTAGAACAATAGGATGACTTTGAGGCCATCTGAAGTGGAGCAAGAAGGAAAAAAGGGTTCCTGACACTGTGAAGCATCTTTCTGCTCTCAAATGTCCCCCCTAAACTCCTTCAAACTAAACAGAAACACTCTACCTTGCTTAGTTTTCTATTATTTCACAGGTTTTTTTTCCTGTTACTTACAGCTGAACTTAATTCTCATCAGTAAAGTGTACTATTTGCACCTACCTTCTGCACTCTGGAATGTGCTAGCTATTGAGATCTGCCATGCCATGATGGGTTAGGGCTACATTCTGGAAGGAGCTGGACTTGGCAAGGAGCAGAGCAGGTCTGGGTGGATTGTGGGCAACAGCACAAGAAGTCAACGTGGAAATGGGCTAAGAAAAAGAAGGGGTTGGATTTAAGCTTCATCTTTTTCTGCAGGCTTGCTTAGGTTTGTCCTGGAGTCGGACCAGTGTCCACAACCAGACTCTTCATATGTTTTACGCACCAGCACTCTGTCGCAAAGATGTCCCCAGCATCCTGGTGGCTAAGGTTGGATCCATCTACCTGACCAGGCCTGGCAGCCCTGGTAAGCTCAGCCCTGTGAACAAGCCATAGGGTAACGAAATGTGGGCATGGCTCTTGTTCACGGTTAATGGTCGTGGGTGAAAGGAGCTAAGATAATCTGGTAGATTGTGCTACTAGGTATAATCAATTTTGAAACCCCATAATTAACTGCAAATTCAAATATGGATAAAACCACAGTTAGCCTCAGCAAACTGTGATGTAGGGAGAGCTTATCTTCAACACCTTCCTGACCTTCAGTTTAGAATCTATCCTCAGCTCGCTAAGGTTTCTGGTGCTCTTAGGTTAGCCCTCGGGTTTCCATAGCCGTCGTGGCAATGCGGCCTCTGATATGCCCTTTGCTTGCACCACCCTCTCCTCTGGATCTTCCAAGCTTCCCACTTTGACACATTTTCTATTCCTTTAAAATGCTGTTCTTTGCCAGGTGATAGCACCTAAGGCACTCATACTTTCTACTCAGTTGAAGTGTTGGTGTATTCGTTTCCTGGGGCTGACATAACAAAGTATCACAAATGGGGTGACTTAAACAACAAATTTATTCTCTCATATTTCTGGAGGCTGGAAGTCTGAGATCAAGGTGTCTGTGGGGTTGGTTCCTTCTGGAGACTATGAGAGAAGGATTTTCTCCAGTCTGCTCTCCCAGATTCTGATGGTTTGCCATCAGTCTTTGGTATTCTTAGACTTGTAGGCTCATGACTCCAATCCTCCACCTTCACACACATTCTCCCTGTGTCTCTTTCCTCTGTGTGTGTCTGTGTGTGTTTGTGTGTGTGTGTATGTGTGTCTAAATTCCCCCTTTTTATAAGGACGTCGGTCATATTGGATGAGGGCTTGCCCTAATGGCTCCATTTTAACTTGATTACCTTTATAAAGATGCTGTTTCCAAGTAAGGTCACATCCTAAGTCCTGGGAGTTAAGATGTCAACATATCTTTTTGGAGGCACACAATTCAACCCATAAAAGTTGGTCAGCTGAGTGGCACAGTTACATTTTAACAGAGGCTCCTGCATCTCCACTTGTAGGAGTATCTGAGCTATTTAATAAGGAGGGAGCCCATTCTCCCCTCTCCATTCTGAGCCCAGGGTGCATGCCCCTCGGTCACCTGTCACGGGAGCTGTTTTCTCGGTGTGTCACAGGACAAGGCCAGACCTCAAAGCTCCATTGACATTCAGAGATTCATACTCCCTCGTCTCTACAGAAACCTCATGGGTCCAGTGTTGAATTATTGCTTTTTAAGAAGTATAGTCTGAAGCAGGACAAGTATGTCTAAGGAGAAGGCTGTGGACCTGAAACCAGTGGGCAGTGACGGTTGTTTTCAACCAGAAAAGAAGCTAGTGATAAATATTAACAACATAGAAAATGTTCCGGAAATCAGGCCAGCAAAACTTAGGCAGGAGTGTCAAGTACAGCTTCTTATAAATGCTTCTTGTTGTCATTAATCCCAGTTTTAATTTCTAGCCTTATTAAAGACTTAAGGCTTTATCTCCATGTCTTCCCCCTGGAAAACCAGATGCATGTAATGATCTTTATCTCTGTAATTTTCCCAGTGGTCACAGTGTCTGTACTGCTTAATCTTTTACATGTGGATTAATGAGCGCTGGGAAACTCCGTCTCTGTCCCCCTGATGAGTCCCAGCGACAAGCTCTGTGGATTCAGCATTGTTTCTCGGAGCTAGATTTTTACCATGAAAACAAATATTGCAGGGGAGGGGGCCAAATACCCATTTGCTGACCTGGGTCACAACAGAATCCAGTGTCACCACTTCTATGTCTCCTTATGAATGTGTTTACATTCCACCCATGGATGTTGTCTGGACACCTGTCCCAATTACAAATATCCACCATATCCACAGTATCACAGAATAACAGGGAAAGGACCATGATCATAGAAGTAGAGTCTTAAAGCCAAAATTGACCTCAGAGATGATTTAATCCAGACTGCCTCAAATAAAACAAAACAGAACAGAACAAAACACCAGAGAGGTTGTGTGATTTTCTGAAGGACACACAAGGAGTTTCTGAAAGAGACAATTCAGCCTTAATCTGATACCCCATTGACTGTAGCCTAATGACCTATTTGCAACCAAGGGTGAATATTTGTTTTGCATCTGCTTTAAGAACCTGTGAAAAATTAGGGGATTAAAATGTCAGATATCTGCCAGGGACATGTTCTTATGTTATGAGAAGAGCAGAAATCTTGATAAATGTGTACTTTAATATATACTTTGCAAGGAGGAAGGCTTAACATCAATATTATTCTTCTTCCCTAATGCAATATTGTATATCAACTATACTTTTTTTTTTTACATCTTTATTGGAGTATAATTGCTTTACAATGGTGTGTTAGTTTCTGCTTTATAACAAAGTAAATCAGTTATACATATACATATGTTCCCATATCTCTTCCCTCTTGCGTCTCCCTCCCTTCCACGCTCCCTATCCCACCCCTCCAGGCGGTCACAAAGCACCGAGCTATACTTGAATGAAAAAAAAGAAAAAAATATTATTGTTCTTCCCCATCAAAAAAAAAAAATCCATTTGAGGACATTCCAAAGAATGTAAATAATAGGTGACCTATTTTTTTAGAGAGGATGTCATGCATTTGAACAGGGAAGTAGCAAAAAATAACTTTTAAAGTACACCATTACACTACTATATATAAAATAGATAACTAATAAGGACCTACTGTATAGCATAGGGAACGCTACTCAATACTCTGTAATGGCCTATATGAGAAAAGATTCTAAAAAAGAGTGGATATATGTATATGTATAACTGATTCACTTTGCTGTACACCTGAAACTAACACAACATTGTAAATCAACTATGCTCGAATAAAAATAAAGTACGTGATTAGTAAAAGGCAGGGTATATGCATGCTTTTGGAATTAAAAGAAATAAGAATGTTTTAAGAGCTTTATTGGTTATTCATGATGCATTGGCCACAGTTAAAAGTGTCTGGGATTTAGATGAAGCCCCTACCTTTCTTGCTCCCCTAAGCTACTGAGGGATGGGGGTATTGTCATGGGTACTACGAAGTTTCTAGAAGAAAGTTGTTTCTCACCTGTGCATGGAGCTGATGATATCTACAGGGAATTTCCCTAAGGACAAAAAGGATAGTGGTGATAAGGCAGTTGGAATTTTACCAATAGGAAAAGAACGTGATACAGAAAGTACAAATTAGGATGTAGGATTACGAATAGTGCATTTTATAAATAGGAAAGAGTTTGGTTCAAAGAGGACAACTTGGAGGCCAGGCTTTCACTGGTTGGTTTGTCTTTCTTGAGTCAGAGTAAGAAGGCTGAACACTGGGGTGAAAAGGAGTGGCAGAAATGAGTGGGTGGGACCTTGGTTTGGAGGGCTGTAGAAGCAGCGGTGCTGAAGGCTTATGTAGAGTTGTGTGTTTGAAGACGTGACGACTTTGGCCTCCCCAGTCTTCATTTTGAGTTGACTGTTTTATACAGCTGCAGCCTGGTGGCCAGAAACATGAGCCTCACCTTCAGATAAACCTGGTTCAAATCATGCCCCAGTCTATTCGCATGTGGCGTTGGATGAGTCACTTCTCTAAGCCTCAGTTTTCTCAGCTATAAAATGGGGCTAATCATATGCACCTCATAGAGCTGTAAGAGTTCATGGGATAATGGATGTGAAGCACTTTGTACTGCACCTGGCACATAGTAATTGCCCAGTAATTGATGGCAGTTATGACTATTATTACTAATAAGAAAAAAATGTTCTTTAAAATTCTCTAAAGTGAATGGAATAATTATCATAATATTTGTTTGTTTCAAAAATTGTTATTATGGGGCTTCCCTGGTGGCGTAGTAGTTGAGAGTCCGCCTGCCGATGCAGGGAACATGGGTTCGTGCCCCGGTCCGGGAAGATCCCACATGCCGCGGAGCGGCTGGGCCCGTGAGCCATGGCCGCTGAGCCTGCGCGTCCGGAGCCTGTGCTCCGCAACGGGAGAGGCCACAACAGTGAGAGGCCCGCGTACCGCAAAAAAAAAAAAAATTGTCATTATGGATTTTATTGGTTGGCTATTTGCCCTGTTTAGGGAATCAGGGGCATTTCCTGCCTCTTTAAGCAGATGAAATAAGACTTGCCCCCCAAGTTGCCATGGGGCACTGCATCCCCGGTCTTTTGTTCTCCCTACCTACCCAAGGGACTTCCATTCCAGGCTCCTTCTCCCTAAATGACAGATTCACACATACAGCAATCCATTTCTTGGAACTATCTGGAAGCTTACCATCATACTTTTCCTATACAGAGCAGGCTGTTGTGATTTCTTAAGTTAAATATCATGTGATTCAAAGGAAACAATGGAAGTCAACAGACAATATCCAGAAAAAGGGCAGCAATGGCCCTACTCTCATCTGTGTAGCCAGACAGGGACTGCGGCCTGACATCCAACTCTGAGGCACCCACGTGACGGGGGATGCAAAAGACATGGAACACGTGCAAAGGAGAAGAGCTGGTGTGCTCAGGGGGAGCAGAAGCTGTGTTACAAGAGAGACATTTTTTTGGTTAAAATGGTAAATTTTACGTTGTGTATATTTCACCACACACACACACACACACACACACAAACAAACAATGACAGCCTAGCTGATATGGAAAACATCAAAAACCGCCGCTGTGAATAGGCCTCCTTGACTTTAAGTGCCTGGAGATTAAGGGTCCAGGAGTTAGACTTCAGTAACTCACTGTAACTCAGTAACTCAGCTGAAAGGAACGGGATGGAAAACTGAGGGAAGAAAAGACACAAGGACACACAACAGTACCTCCTAGTAGTTGAAAGGCTGTCATGGGGAAGGTAGATTGGATAAGGACGACCTCACAAGGAGCATATGCAGTCAGTAGGTGTAAGCTCTAAAGAGAGAGATTTTGGGTTTGTTACAAAAAAGAATTGTCCAAAGATGGAATCAGTGCTTCAGAAGAGTGGATATATGTATACGTATAACTGATTCACTTTGTTGTACACCTGAAACTAACACAACATTGTAAATCAACTACACTCCAATAAAATTTTTAAAAATATATGTACTCAAAGAAAAAAAAGAAGTGTAATAGTTAGGGTTCTCCAGAGAAACAGAAACAATAGGCTCTTTCTATATCATCTATATCTACCTGTATAATGAGATTTATTATAAGCAGTTAGCTTATGCAATTATGGAGGCTGAGAAATCCCACAATTGTCATCTGCAAGTTGGAGACCCAGGGGAGCTGGTGGTGCAAATTCCAGTCACATGCTAAGGTCTGAGAACCAGGAAGGCTGATGGTGTAAGTTCCGGTCCCAGGGCAGGCAGAGAGAGAGAATCCAACCTTCCTCACCCTTTTTGTTCTACTTGGGTCCTCAAAGGGTTGGATGACGCCCACCCACAATGCGAGGGCAATCAGCTTTACTCGGTCTGTCAACTCCAAAGCTAATCTCTTCTGGGAACACCCTCACAGGCACACTCAGAAATAGTGTGTAACCAGATATCTGAGCATCCCATTGTCTGAGCAACAGGACACATTGAATTAATCATCACATGAGGGCTGTGGAGTGATTTTCCTGTTCCTGGAAGTATGTAAGTCTCGACGACATGGTTTCTTGACTGGACCGAGAGGGAGGGGATGAAGGCATTAGATGGGAGGTCTAGATGGTCCAAGAGGCCTTTTCTATCCTGTGTGGATAACGTACCTAACCCACCACCATATTCCCCACTCTGTATGGAAATCCAAGCCACCTCTCTATGAGTTCTGTGAGGCTGCCAAAAAAAAGGACTAAAAGCCACAGAAATGTATTGCCCTACAGCTCTGGAGGCCAAAATTCTGAGATCAGTTGTTGGCAGTGCCACATCCTCTGAAGGCTCTGGGGGAATCCTTCCTCTCCTCTTTCAGCTCCTGGGCGCCCCTGACATCCCTTGGCTTGTGGCTGCATCACTCCAATCTCTGCCTCCATCTTGACAACACATCTCTGTGTCCTCTCCTCTTCCTATAAAGACACAGTCACTGGCTTTAGGGACCATCCTAAAGCCAATATGATATCTTGAGATCCTTAACTATATCCTGAGGTTCTGGACGCACATGAATTTTGGGAGGATGCTATTCAACCCACTCCACCCTCATTTTGGATTATTTCCTTTGTCTTTTAGTCAGAATATCTGATAAAAGATGTTGCTGCTATTTCTTTTCCTGGTAATTTGTCTGGGACATTTTGCCGAACGTAAACAACCTCTACCTTAAAGATTCAGTTTGAATTAGAATCCGCTTTCAGGAGATGTCAGGAGGAAATAAGGTCTTTTTTGAACTCACCTTAGGAAGGATGAAACCGTGAGAGGATCAGATGGGCTTGCTTGTGATAGGCCGGGTGTGTACAATGCCTAATGGTCCTGAGCACACCATTCCACAGGGGCCGGGGTGGCCAGCTTCTTCCAAATGGCAGGGCTCAGGAATTAAGCTGTGGGAGCTTCCGCTTAGAGGCAATGCATTTCTTCATTCATTTTATATGTACAGATGACCGAGGACCCCTTATGTGTATAAAGACTGAAGGTGTCTTCTTTTTCTTTTCTTTTCTTTTTTTTTGGTTTTGTTTTGTTCCTAGAGGATCATGGCTGCAGTTGAAACCTCTCTCCAAATATACAGCTGTAGAGCTTTTGCGGCAATGAGTGACATTTAGAAATTGTTTTTCCTCCAGCTTTATTAAGATACAATTGACACAAAACAGTGTTTTAGTTTCAGGTGTACAACAATGATTTGCTATGTATCAAATAACCACAATACTTTTAGTTCACATGCATTATCTCACATGGTTACAATTTTTTGTGTGTGTGTGTGATGAGAACTTTTAAGAGCTACTCTCCTAGCAACTTTCAAATACACACCGGCCACCCCTCCAAGTTGAAAATCCACGTATAACTTGATAGTCATGCCTCCGTATCCACATGTGTGGATTCAGTCAACCAGGGATCGTGTAGTACTGTACATATTTATTGATAAAAGTCTTCATATAAATAGACCAGTACAGTTCAAACCCGTGTTGTTCCAGGGTCAACTGCACAATACAATATTGTTAACTATAGTCACCATGCTGTTCATTACAGTCCCAGAATTTATTTATCTTATATCAATAACTAGACCTTTGTACCTTTTGACCCCCTTCACCCGTTTCCCCACCCCCCATCTCTGGCAACTATATCTGTATGTATATCCATCTATATCTATACCTATATATATCTCCACATCTTCTTTATCCATTTAGCTGTCAATGGACACTTAGGTTGTCTCCATTGGCTGTTGTAACTAATGCCACAATAAACAGAGGGCAGGGGGATGCAGATACCGCTTCAAGACAGTTATTTCATTTTCTTTGGATACATACCCAGAAGTGGAATTGCTGGATCATATGGTAGTTCACTTTTTAACTTTCTGAGGGACTTCTATGCTGTTTTCCATGGTGACTGAACCATAAGTAACATTTTTTAAAATTGATTTAATTTCATGGGTTTTTAAAGGCTGCTCCATTGTTTCTGACTTTAGGATAGGCTCGTTTTTTTCTATAAAGAGCCAGATAGTAAATATTTTACAGTTTTAGGGCTCTGTCACAACTACTCAATTCTGTCTTTGTAGCACAAAAGCAGCTGTAGAGGGCTTCCCTGGTGGCGCAGTGGTTGAGAGTCCGCCTGCCGATGCAGGGGACAGGGGACACGGGTTCGTGCCCTGGTCTGGGAGGATCCCACATGCCGCGGAGCTGCTGGGCCCGTGAGCCATGGCTGCTGAGCCTGCGCGTCCGGAGCCTGTGCTCCGCAATGGGAGAGGTCGCGACAGTGAGAGGCCCCTGTACCGCAAAAAAGAAGAAAAAAAAAAAAAAAGCAGCTATAGCAATTTGTACACAAAGGAGTATGTCTGTGTCCCAATAAAACTTTATTTGGATTTCATATAATTCCCGCATGCCACAAAATATTTTATTCATTTGATTTTTTTCAACCATTAAAAAGATGGGGCTTCCCTGGTGGTGCAGTGGTTGAGAGTCCGCCTGCCGATGCAGGGGACTAGGGGTTCGTGCCCCGGTCTGGGAAGATCCCACATGCCGTGGAGCGGCTGGGCCCGTGAGCCATGGCCGCTGAGCCTGCGCGTCCGGAGCCTGCGCTCAGCAACGGCAGAGGCCACAACAGTGAGAGGCCCGCGTACCGCAAAAAAAAAAAAAAAAAGATGTAAATTCTTACCTTGTGGACCATGCAAAACTAGGCAGCAGGCCCTGGAAGGGCTTATAGAATCTATGGAATCATTGCCCATCCAAGATGCAGAAAGGAAGGATAGAGCTCGACTTCAGGAGTGACTACCACCTCCAGGGACCCTAGAAGTCCCAAGAACTTCTCCCTGCTTCTTGTCTCTGCTTCTTTCTTCTCTCATGTAGGAAACTCGATCACTGATGGCTTCTGAGCCTCACGTCTCATAGCTGTGGCTGTGGAGATCTGCTGAGCTGTCCCAGATCTATACATTTTGGAGCAGGGAGGCGCTGATCTACTTGGGTCGAGAGCCAGTTGAGAACAGATATCTGAGGCTGGCAGGTAGGGGGGCGGTAGGAACATGGTAGATCCCATGGGACTCCTAGAGGTGTGAAAGGCAGTTCTCAGGCAAGTGGGAGTTTGGGGTGAACTAAGCAATTGTTGACTTGCCCAATGGCTCATAAAACAGGGTGTGTGTGTGTGTGTGTGTGCGTGTGGTGGGTGAGATAAAGCATCCATACATTATTACGGGTTCCCAGAGTGTGTTCTAATAGGGTCTCTAGAACATGTGCTGGCTCAATAATTGCATACACCAGCTTTTAAGCACTTGTAACTGAACAGGACCCTATGGAGCCTTCCCAGAACAGGACCCCTGCCCCTACTGTCCTCCACCTGCCTCTTGTCTGTAGAAAAACTTTAGCCTCCCAGGCTTCCTCTAAGTTCCAAAGAGCAAATTTAATCAGAGAAGTGAGAAAATGCAGAAAGAAAGGAAAACAGTCAAGCAAGAAAAAATAATAATAGCTTGGCCATTAAACAAAGTCAAATCCCTTTAGTTCCTCCTCAAGGGCCAAAGATAATACCCTGAGCCATATCTTTGAGCTGTTTTGCACATACTGAAACCCCCGCCAGGTGGAAGAAGTTAACTGCATGCTGCCCACAAGCACGCAGACCCCAGACCAGTTGGAACCAGAAGGCTGATGATGTTGACTCCCGATTGCCTCACCACCAGCCAATCAGAAGAATGTCCACGAGCTGATCACGCACCCCACACCCGTCTCCTTCACCCTGTCTTTAAAAACCTTTCCCTGAAAGCCATCAGGGAGTTCAGGTCTTTTGAGCACGAGCTGCCCATACTCCCTGCTTGGCCTTGCAATAAGCCTGCACCTTCCTTCGCCACGACCTGGTGTCAGTAGATTGACTTTACTACATGCAGGCAACTGGACCCACGTTTGGTTCGGTAACAGAGGACTGATTAACAACACTCCCAGAAAAAGAGGCTGCTGGAGCCATGCTGGGAAGATATGTTGACACCAGGTATTTTTCATTTGCAAGTTTAAATATTCCTCCTTGTTTGGGCCCAGGATTTGATAAGCATCTTTCATAGAAAACCTTTTTCTGTGTCTGTACCCAACATTTGCTCTCATTTCAGAGAGAATATTTTAACGACTCCGCTCTTCTCACAGGGAAGTGGCTGCTCTTTTTGCAGAAGTTTAACTAATGGCTTCTCAGCAAGATCAGAGCAGACAGGTCACTACAATCTTCCAGAGGTCTTGCTCTCAGATATAAGCCAAAGGGGTGACAACGCAGGGGAGGACGAGTGCAGTCAGGCAGCCAGCTGGCTGTGTGCCTGTTACCAGCCTGTTTGCTTGTTAGTCCCTGGAAAAGCGTGGCATTTCACAGTCTGATCAGAGGAACAAACCCACATGTACCAAACACTCTGCAACCAAAAGGCCAAGGGTGGGTTGTGAGGTAGTTTGTGCTAATCAGACTTTCTAAATTTACACTTTTCCTCTTTTTTTTTTTTTTTTTTTTTTTGCGGTACGCGGGCTTCTCACTGTTGTGGCCTCTCCCATTGCGGAGCACAGGCTCCGGACGCACAGGCTCAGCGGCCATAGCTCATGGGCCCAGCCGCTCCGTGGCATGTGGGACCTTCCCGGACCGGGGCACGAACCCGCGTCCCCTGCATCGGCAGGCGGACTCTCAACCACTGCGCCACCAGGGAAGCCCTACACTTTTCCTCTTCATCCTTGACAGTATAAGTGGAACGCTGCCTCAGTTTTTGGTTGAAGAGCACGCAGAAAGCAAGAACATGAAGCACTCATGGGCCCATCACAGTGAGGTCTGTCTCTACAAAGATTATCTGCAGCCACTTGGGAGTAGGAATTGCGGTAAAGGGGAAAACTAAGATATTAACCAGACCAATCCATTCCAAAGCTATTGGGTGCCAATGGAAGAGAGTTGAGACCCACGTGAAGAGGGAGCAAAGTGCCTTTATGCCCACGTAATACCAAGGCAAATGCAACACACAACACACATAGCATCCTCATTCACTCACCAAACGTTAACTGAGGACCTAATATATGCCAAAGACTGTTGGAGGGGGAGCTGGGGTGGGTAGAAAGGATAAAATGATTAAGTGAAGTTCCCACCCTCAGGAGATAATCACACATGTGAGCCAATAATTAGGATACGGTAGGATAAATAGTAAAAGAAGGGAAACCAATCAGGATGGGATTCAGAGAGGAGGTGACATTTGACAGAGGTCCTGAGGGATGAATGCACTTTGCCAGGTGCAGAAGAAGAAAGGCTATTTCAGGCACAGCGTGTAGCAAGAGGTGAGAAACAATCATGAGTTTTAACGGGTGGAGAATTGGTGAGTAATTCAGTGAAATGAGACTTGGTGGTACCTGACATGTACCTGAGGACACATGAGGGAAGTCTGGATGGTTGGATTGGAGTCAGGCTGTACAGGGCCCTGGGCACATACTAGCCATTCAATTAATATTTGCTCAAAGTTGAAAGATAGAAGAATAGCAAGCATGCAATAGTAAAAATGATAATGACAATAAAAGTAATAGCTATTTACTGAGGGCTTACCCATTGTTTTACAGATTTACAAGGTATCGGGAGAGAAAGAATTACAGAAATTCAACTACTTATTACATTATACTACATCATATCTATCTATCTATCTGTCTATCTATCATCTATCTATCTATCAATTATCTATTTATTATCTATCTATTTATCTACCTATGAATGAAAGAGATAGTAAAAGAGAAAAAGACAGTAGAGGAGAACTGTGGGCTTCTCCGATCTTGAGTCCTGTGATGGGATGGCAGTGGGTAAGAGGACAATGTCAGACCATCTGCCCTTCCTGTCCCAGCGTCTGTTCTGGGCAGTGGTCCTTCTGAAGATGGGACCAGGCCCCTGTGCGATGCTAAGGCCAGTATCTTAGGGGAAAGCTTCCCTCCCAGGGGTCTGGATCATGCCCATTCATGAAGCCTTCCTGCAGGGTAAGAGCATGATCTCAGACAGAGTTCACCGAGCTGGCCAGGTCTGAACCTTGACCCTTGGGTAAGGAGGACATCGAGTTACCTGGCAAAGCATAGTTCCTTTTGCAGAACAAGGGCTGAGTTAAGAGTACATATGTTAACATGGAGACCGGCAAAGTTTTTCAGGGATGAGCAGCAGAAACGGGCATCTATACGGATTTTCTGAGATGATCTTTTCACCTGTTCCGACGGTCAGGTCACCGCTCAGGGCACTGTCATCTGGCAGGTCAGTGGGAGGGAGCTGCTCTTGACAGCACAAGGGAAAGTGTGTAATGGATCCTCCATGTCTCAGAAATTCTGTCTCTGGAGTAAGCGGAGAGGACACACAAGGACTCAGCGCTAAGGAAGGAGGCGTCACTCACATGCTTCGTGTAGGAGGTGGTTAGCGCGCATGAGAGTAAAGCACAAACCTGCCTCGTCCTTCTCAATATAGAAACTCCTGTCCGCCATCATCCTGGGAAGCTCAACATGCATCTACTCCACTGGCACTGCCACTGTGCAAGCCTTTTTTGGAGCTCCCCAAACTTCAGAGCCTGTTTATGAGTCATAAAAGAAATTTGTCTCATTGAATCGTGTCTCATTTTGGACCCAAATTAATATGGCTCAGATTGATCCCTACCTTATTCCCCAGACAAGTTCAACCACACAATGTAATAGCTGACATCTATGAAGCTCTTATACATGCTTGGCCCTGTGCTAAGCGCTTTGCATCATTTAATGCTCTCGGGAATGCTAAGAAGTATAAATGATTGTTATATCCATTTGACAGATGAGGGAACTGAAGTACAGATTTGTAACCACTGATTATAAACAAAAGAATGTGCCTCTGGAAAAAAAAAAAAAAAAAAGAATGTGCCTCTGGCTCTGAAGAGAATTCAGAAGTAGGAGCCCCACCCGCTTTAAGTCCTTTTGCTGGCCGCGTGTTGAAATAAGCCTATGAAAAGCCTCTCCTGTTTATCACTTTGGAACAGCACCCATTCTGAACTTTAATTTGCACGCGGCAGGTGCATATACCTGGATTAAGTGCTCTGAGTCTGCATTTGATGATAGAATACTGTGATGAGAAAGAGAGAGGCTGCATGGCAACTCATGCCAGGGTCATTCAACCAATACATCATTCATCTTTCAGCGTTCATCGGGGCCCTGGAGCTCTCAATATTGCAATCTTTTCTTTTCTGTTTTTAGGTGAGAAGATCAGCGTCCACAGTCATAGGTATAAGCAGCAGAAATTTTCCAAGACACTAGAAGCAGAGTCAGAAGGAAGTGGATTCGAGTTATGGCCCTGCATTTACTAGCTGTGTTTATGGAGAATTGTCGCATTTTCTAGCTTCCCAGCACCCTTTAATACATCTCTTGTTATGATTTGGGACTTTCTTCTCCCTAAGGTAGAAGCAACCTTCACAGCCTTCTTGTTGGTAGGGCTTAGGCTGGGCTTGTGGGTGCACCTGTGGGAGGCCCCAGTTTGGAGGAAAGCAGCATGAGGTAACAGTTCTCACTGCAGAGAACTCTGTCTCTGGCAAGTGTGGCGGTGAAGGCATCTGGCTGTGCACTGACAGCCATCCTGGGTCCAGTCCCCCTGTGGCAAGCGCACAGTGGGCCAGGGGTGAAATCTTTGTTCTGGGATGTGGTTGGGTTTCCCAGCTCTGGGGCTGATCTTCTGGCCCTCCTAGAAACTCTGAACTACCTAAGGAACACTTTGAAGAGCAACTTCTCTCCTTAAGCTCCCCAGAGTGGCTTCTGCTGTCTGCTGCTAAGAACCCACCGGAATCTCTGTGATCCTACTTTCCTGCCTACCCTTGATTTCCTCATGTGCAAAATGGGGATTGAAGTAACACTCATCTTGCAGCATTTTCACTAGGATTTTATGAGATTTTTAAAGGAAAGATGACTTTGAAAATTCTAAGTAATTGTATCAACATCAGTTATTTGAATTTAAAAAGAAGCAATATGACACAGCCACTGTGGAAAGCGGTTTGGCGAGTCCTCCAAAAGTTAAACAGAGAGTGACCTTAAGATACAGAAATTCAACTTCAAAAGAATTGAAAGCAGGGACTTAAATAGATATTTGTACACCCATGTTCATAGCAGCATCATTCACAATAGCCAAAAGATGGAAGCAACCCAAGTGTCCATCAGTGAATGAATGGATGAACAAAACGTGGTCTATCCATACAGTGGAATATTATTCAGCCTTAACAACAAATGAAATTGTGCTACATGCTATGACGTGGATGAAACTTGAACACATACTAAGTGAAAGAAGCCAAACACAAAAGGACAAATACTGTAGGATTCCACTTATGTGAGATACCTAGAATAGACAAATTCATAGACACAGAAAGTAGAATGGTGGTTGCTGGGGGCTGGCGGGGACAGAGGAATGGGACTTACTGTTTAATGGGTACAATTTCAGTTTGAGATGATGACAAAATGCTGGAGATGGATGGTGGTGATGATGGTACAATAATGTGAATGTATTTAAAGCTACTGAACTGTATCCTTAAAAATGGTTACCATGGTAAATTTTATGTTATGTGTATTTTAGCATAGTAAAAAACGTCCAGGGGAAGGAGAGAGAGGGGAGAGGGTGAAAGGGAAGAGGAATTATCCCAGTGACACACTTGATTTTCAGAAACTTTGGTATCAGCCCTTCTTCATTTAGCAGATTGGAAAAAAAAATCCATGAATTTGGTAATTCTCTGCTATGCAGACTGGGAGGAGACAAGGCACTCTTAAATCAGTCTGAGGATGTCAATGGGTACAGCCCTAACAGAGGGCAGTTGGGCAGTACTATTAAAATAGCAAATGTGTATACGTATCCTTTGGCCCAGCAGCTTGTGTAACTTAGCCTGACTAATACTATCCCTGCCTGCTCATACCTGGTCTCTTCTCTCTCCATCCTCAGTGCTACCTCTGCATTTTAGCGGGAAAGAAATTTCAAAGAGTGGGAATGACCGTGTGCACTTGGCCCCCCATATCCGCGAGTTCTGCATCCATGGAAGTGGGATCTGCGGATGCAGGGTGGGAGGTGCTTGAGCATCTGTGGATTTGGGCATCTGCTAGAGGTCCTGGGACAAATGCCCCACAGATACTGAGGGATGACTGCAGTATGAATGAAATGAAATGAATGAAATGAAAGTTGACATTTCTTCTTCTGGAATAGCTGAATGAGAGGAGATGTTTGTTTAGAAAAGTTTTCACAAATCCTTCGTCAGGAAGATTTTCAGGAAAGGTGATGGTGAACCTTGTTAAGGTGACTTTTTACACACCAATTAAATGTCTTGATTCAAGGACTTCAGGGCATGAAGGGGGCTGGCAGCTGCCTTGGGTGTTCTGATCTGAGCTGCGCGTCAGCACTTAATAGCCCCTTTGCTACATGTGGATACAAATGACCAAACTCGGGCTTTTTCACCCCCCTCTCGCCTAGATTTTCTTTCCCTAAGGAGATATGAAAATGTCACCGGTTGCTGACTCTACATCCTATAAGTTTATGTCTCTATTTTATGTTTCAGAGGGAGAAGAAGCTCACAGAGAGAAAAGTAATTTTTCTTGTTGCTAATAAGCTAGGTATGTGCAAAAGGTTAGTTTCTGAATTCATTTCAAAGATTCTCTGATTCAAAGTAAGAGATTTGGTAAACTCTAATGGATAATTGTGAGAAATGAGAAATTAAAGGGAGTTTGAAGTCTTCTACGTATTTCTAGTTGAAAAACAATTCGGTCTCTGCATCATTAAAACTAAACTTTCACCTGCTGCAAATTTCCTTCTTTGTTCCAAAAGCTATTGTTTATTTGAACAGAGAGGAAAGGAAGCTGGCGGAGACCTTTTACACAGTGCAAATGAGAGCAAAAATCAGCCGGACCACAAATGTTAATGAGAGAATGGCTGCTGATCAAGAGGGTGGATTGGGACACAGAAACTTTTTCTTGAATCTTAGAAGTTTTTCAGTTGGTGATTGCGGGTCACAGTAAAATGAATTACTTTTCGAAAGTAAATATTAAGTGATTCAAGATATTTGAAATTATTATGACCACACTTTGTAGATCTTGTGTTATGACTTACACCTCACATTTAAGCAATCAACCTACACTCAGAATTTTTAGATCTTATGTATTACTGCACATATATTTTAGAAATATATACATAAATATATAGCATTTAAGTCAGTGCATATAAAAATACATTTCTTTCAAAAGACAGGTGAATACTATAGTTTCTTCCCCTATGGACTCACCAAAGTATGCTTTTTAATCCTCTTTTTATGGATTTAACATTTCATATATCAATCTCTCAAATGTTTTTTCCATCCAATAATGTCTCGTTTTACCTTCAGAACAACTCTGTAGGTCAGGGATTATTATCCCTATTTTATAGATGAGGAAACTGAGGCTCAGAGAATGACACTGACTCACTGCTGGGACACAAGTTCAAACCAGGCAGACACACGGGAAGATGAAGAGTCTCTGAGGAGGGCAAATAAATGAAAATGAACCGGTGAATTCTTGTGAATACTGTGAACTAATTTTAAAAGATGAGAAATGTCTCTCTCCCACTGGAATGGGAAAGCAATATCAGTGCAAGACACTGACATGCAGAAAGGCATTTAATCTAGGGAATTATGCTTACATAAGTGTTAGAAGGTCCGGAGCAGCAGAGGCAGAAGGCATTCGCCGGGCTTTGAGGTCACATCACAACTGTGTCCAAGGAGGAGGAACTCTCCATCACCATCATCAGAACACCCTGGTTGGCAAAGCCAGGTGCCAGAGGGGAGCAGGAAATCTGGCTGGTGTGATGCTAGCGTCTGTTGGAGCCTGCCCATCAGACACCTCTCTCACTGGAAGAACAGCTCTGCCTTACCACTGACTTCCAAATGGTGCACAACTGCATCTGATTGGCAGAGCCTAAATGGTGTCCAGAACCCTTGTGGGAGAGAGTCTGGGGGATGGAGTTTAAGGCTTCAAATTTCTGAATACAGGAGGGGACAGAAAAAGGGGATAGGAGTCAGGGTAGAGTCTGAACTATGGTAACAAATAGACTCCACACATTCACCATCTTTAAGAGTAAAAAGTTTATTACTCAGTTAATAGTCCAAGGCAGGGGTCAGGGCAATGGCAACCCTGCTCCATGCAGTCATTCAGGGACTCAGGTTGATGATGGCTTTGCTATTTTCAACATGGGGCTTCCAAGTCTGTCCTGGGTGTTCATCCTCTCAGTCAGGTAGAGGAGGGACAGGGCACGGAGGAACATGTGTGAGAAGCTTTTGTGGGTGGTCCTGAAAGTGGCAGCATCATTTCCGTCTGTATCCCATTATAAAGAATGTGGTCTTGTGCCACATTTACCTGCAAGAGAGGCTGGAAAACATCCATTTGTAGCTGGACAAATATATGTCTGGTGCCTCCACTAAAATGGAACAATAAAAATACGGATTTAAGACAGCCGGCAGTCTCTTATAATGGATGGAAAGAGTACCAGCATCCAATAGATGATATCCAGCACAGGGAAAGAGAGTCTCTCTTGCCAATCTTCATTTCTATAATTTGCAGGTATAATTTGGAGTGAAGTTAGCCCGGAAAATCTACATATCTCATTATAAGGGGACCTGTGCATTTTCTCTCTTGTTCCTCACAAAGTTAAATGCACTTTCTGTAATTGAGAATTAATATTGGTTGGCCAAAAAGTTCGTTTGGATTTTTCATAAGAGGGTACGGAAAATCCGAACGAACTTTTTGGCCAACCCAATACATTCTACTCAAGCTGTGTTTCCACTTATGGTCAGTTGTGATAATACTGCAATTAATTTCTCTTGTTGGAATAAAAATCCCCTGTGCTGATCTATGCTGTTATATGTTTTGGTTTGTAAATTCACTACTGGACTATTTCTCTTCACCCTTCACACACCCTCCAACACAGACACAGACACACTTTATTTTGTTTTGCCTGCAATTAGAGGTGCTGCCAGCAGGTGATATAGTACACTACTCAGGCAGACGTTCTGAACTGAGAGCACAGGGTCTTAGAAATAAAACATGGATTTTAAACTGATTTTTAGAAAATAAATAAGAAATAAGAAAAAAGAAATTCCTTAACAAAATAGTCATCCTTAAAGAGTATTACTCAGCCCTATACTTTAAAACCTATCCTCCTCAGATATATACATACACACCCTGGAAGTCAGATTAAACTTACTAAAGCACAGGTCAGATCTCCTGGGACTCTGTTAAATTCATGATCTCCTCTCTAGTTTAATCCCCAATTATTCCTATTCACTTAACTGTGTCCTCTGTTCAAACTGCACAGCTTTCAGTTTCCTAAATCCTAGCCTTTGTTCAAGACATGACTCCTGCCTGAGAATCCTTCCCTATTCTCATTTTCCAAGGACCAGTTCAAATATTGCCTCCTCCACGATGCTTCCCACCACACCATGGTATAAGGGAGCTCCCTTTCTCTAGCCTTTTACCTCTCTCAGGTACGAAGACCATTACTCTCCCCATTGTGGTCAAGTTATTTGTCAAAGTCTGATATTTTCCATTAGACTGTAAGTTCCCTGAGGCAAGAGCCATATCTTACTTATCTTCAGGCTGCCAGACAACCCATCTCCGCTTTCTATTTTTCTAACAATTAAAATCAGAGTTGTTAACAAATGAATAAAAGGGTAAATCAAAACAAGCTTAAGGTACAAAATTTGATATCTTTACCTTTGAGACTCAATTCTTTTTCCCCCCCATAGTTTTTTAATTAATTTATTTATTTATTGGCTGCACCCCACGGCATGGGAACCTCGTTAGTTCCCCAACGAGGGATCGAACCCATGCCCTCTGTATTGGAAGTGCAAAGTCTTAACCACTGGACTGCCAGGGAAGTTCAGGACTCAATTCTTATCAGCCATCAGCCATGACTCAGTCTAACCCTTATCCTTAGAATTAGTTTGCAGTGATTCTGATTGCTGCTATCAGCAATTGTCTTTGGTTAGAGAAATCTTGGTGATCTTTAATTTTTGGCTTACCTTATTTCTACATTTTTTTCCTTTTTTGTGGTAAACTATGCATGACAAAAAGCACCATTTTAACCATTTTTAAATGTACAGTTCAATGACATTAAATACATTCACACTGTCGTGAAAGTATCACCACCATCCATCTCCTAAACTAAAAACTCTGTACCCATCAAACACTAATTCTCCATTCCCACCTACCCCCAAACTCTGTTAACCTCTCTTCTACTTTCTGTCTCTATGAATTTGATTATTTTAGATACCTAATATAAGGGTAATGATACAGTATTTGCCCTTTTGGGTCTGATTGATTTCATTTAACAAGGTTTTCAAGGTTCATCCATGTTGTAGCATATGTCAGAATTTCCTCCTTTTAAAGGCTGCATAATATTCCATTTATGCAATATCTATCTATATGTATGTATGTGTACATATATATACTATCCATTCATCCGTTGATAGACACTTGGGTTGCTTCCATCTTTTGGTTATTGTGAATAATGCTGCTGTGAACATTGGTGAATAAATATCTGTTCAAGTTCCTGTTTTCAGTTTTTTGGGGTATATACCTAGAAGTGCAATTGCTGGATCATATGGTGATTCTTCCTTTAATTTTTTGAGGACCCACCATACTCTTTTCCACAGCAGCTTCACCATTTTACATTCCTACTAGCAAGGCAGAAGGCTTCCAATTTCTCCACATTCTTGCTACTACTGGTCATTTTCTGGTTTTTGACAATAGCCATCCTAATGGGTATAAGGCTATATATTATTGTGGTTATTTTATATTTTAAATAATGAAAACACACTAATTTAGCTTTTTGAAAAATTAAAGGGAGAAATGTTCCTATTGCTCTCTCATCACCAGTTAATTGGCAGGCAAACTCTTCTCAGGGTTTGTGGAAGCTTCTGTAGCTTCATGCTGAGCAAGCTATACCATACCAAACTATACTATACTATACTGTACTGTACTATACTATGCTAACTATATCATAGCTTGCACCTAACTCATCACACACTCATTCTCGCTCTTCTGTGAAATGAGATGATGTGATTAATGGGGAGAGTTTCACCTCAAATTGTTTGATCAGTCAAGGGACATGAAAGTGTGAGCAGGGGGACTTCCCTCGTGGTGCAATGGTTAAGAATCCGCCTGCCAATGCAGGGGACATGGGTTTGAGCCCTGGTCCAAGAAGATCCCACATGCCGTGGAGCAGCTAAGCCCATGCGCCATAACTACTGAGCCTGAGCTCTAGAGCCTGCAAGCCACAACTACTGAGCCTGCGTGCCACAACTACTGAAGCCTGCGCACCTAGAGCCTGTGCCTCAGCAAGAGAAGCCATGGCAATGAGACGTCCGCGCACCACAATGAAGAGTAGCCCCCCACTCACCGCAACTAGAGAAAGCCCGCGTGCAGCAACAAAGACTCAACACAGCCAAAAATAAATAAATAAATTTATTTTTTAAAAAAAAGTGTGAGCAGGAAGTGCTTTAAGACAGCCTCTCCAGGGACCCATGTGGGCTATGATAACCAATAATGGTTGCACTGTGTTTGAGAATGTGACTGAGGGGCTGTGCTTGTGTGTTTCTTTTTTTTTTTTTAACAGCTTTATTGATGCATAATTTACATACTGTATAATTCACCCATTTAAAGTGTATAATACAAATGGGACCTAATGAAACTTAAAAGCTTTTGCACAGCAAAGAAACCATAAACAAGACGAAAAGACAACTCTCAGAATAGGAGAAAATATTTGCAAATGAAGCAACTGACAAAGGATTAATCTCCAAAATTTACAAGCAGCGCGTGCAGCTCAATATCAAAAAAACAAACAACCCAATCCAAAAATGGGCAGAAAACCTAAACAGACATTTCTTCAAAGAAGATATACAGATTGCCAACCAACACATGAAACGATGCTCAACATCACTAATTGTTAGAGAAATGCAAATCAAAACTACAATGAGATATCATCTCACACCCGTCAGAATGGCCATCATCAAAAAATCTAGAAACAATAAATGCTGGAGAGGGTGTGGAGAAAAGGGAACACTCTTGCACTGTTGGTGGGAATGTAAATTGATACAGCCACTATGGAGAACAGTATGGATGTTCCTTAAAAAACTAAAAATAGAACTACCATATGACCCAGCAATCCCACTGCTGGGCATATACCCTGAGAAAACCATAATTCAAAAAGAGTCATGTACCACAATGTTCATTGCAGCTCTATGTACAATAGCCAGGACATGGAAGCAACCTAAGTTGCTTTATCCATCCATCATTGGATGAATGGATAAAGAAGATGTGGCACATATATACAATGGAATATTACTCAGCCATAAAAAGAAACGAAATTGAGATATTCGTAGTGAGGTGGATGGACCTAGAGTCTGTCATACAGAGTGAAGGAAGTCAGAAAGAGCAAAGCAAATACTGTATGTTAACACATATATATGGAATCTAAAAAAAAAAAGGTTCTGAAAAACCTAGGGTCAGGATAGGAATAAAGATGCAGACATAGAGAATGTACTTGAGGACACGGGGAGGGGGAAGGGTAAGCTGGGACGAAGTGAGAGAGTGGCCTGCACATATATACACTACCAAATATAAAATAGCTAGCTAGCGGGAAGCAGCCACATAGCACAGGGAGATCAGCTTGGTGCTCTGTGACCACCTAGAGGGGTGGGATAGGGAGGGTAAGAGGGAGACGCAAGAGGGAGGAGATATGGGAACATATGTATATGTATAGCTGATTCAGTTTGTTATACAGCAGAAACTAACACAGCATTGTAAAGCAATTATACTCCAATAAAGATGTTAAAAAAAATAAAGTGTATAATACAATGGTTTTGTATATTACATTATTAATTTAAAAAATTATCTATATCATAAAATTTGTCATTTTACCCATATTTAAAGTGTACAATTCAGTGACACTGATTACATTCATAGTGTGCAACCATCACCACTGTCTAGTTCCAAATTTTTTTCATCATACTAAACAGAAACTCTGTCATCATTAACCAGTAACTGCCTATGACCCCTCCTTCCAGCCCCTGGTAAACGTGAATCTACCTTCTGTCCCTAGGAACTTGCCTATTCTAGACATATATAAGCAAAATCATACAGCCATACAAATTTGTCCTTTTATTTCTCGCTTATTTCACTTGGCATAATGTTTTCAAGTCTCTTCCATGTCGTGGTGTGTATCAGAACTCCATTCCTTTCAATGTCTGGATAACATCCCATTGTATGGATATGCCATCTTTTGTTTATCCATTTCACCTGTTGATGGACACTTGGGTTGTTTCCCTGTGATTACCCTTTGATCTGACCTGTACTGTCCTCAGTCCCAATTCCCCTCCTACTGCAAAGCTGCTCAGCCAGAAGTTTGGGCAACACTTGGCCACACCAACTTGTCTGAGGCTGTCCTGGCCTCCATTCAGATGGGGCACACTGTCCAGCAAGGCTGCATAGATAACCCAACTGCTATTGTTTTGAAAGATCATCTTTCTTGCCATGGGGCACCCACTGTAAATCCACACGTGCTGTATCCTTTTGACAGACACCATCATTTTAAATTTGGAGGTGTGCCAGTTATTCTTGTCTTCCAGTTCCAAACTCACCCTTCTAAAGTCTTCTCTATGCTGTTCGATCGGGACTGGGGCTTTGCAAACCACATTTCTACTTTCCCTGCTGGCTCCATGTTAAGTTTTGCCAATGAGGTGAACTGGAGAGAAACTAAAGGGATGGAGTGCATAAAAGGGACTTGCTTCTTCCCGTTTGCTTCCTGTCCCTCAGGACACCACCCAAGATGCTTCTTCACCCCAGCAGCAAAAGTTCCTTCCCACAGAAGGTGTTGCATCCAGTGTGCAGTTTTCTGAACCGCTACAGAATCAGCTTCATTCCACACCCCCGTCTCCCCCCTTCAGAACCAGCACCAGGTGGCTGGAGCTCCCTCCTCCAAGGTCTGCATTCCAGCCCCACAGTTTCCCCCTCACAAGCCCAGAGGCACCAGCACCAGCACAGCGGGGCCCTTTCTTCTGAGATCTGAGTTTTTCCCCTCAGGGTCCCTCAATTCTAGATTTTAAAAATACATCTTCCCTTTGTTCCCACCAGCCTTAGGGGTGGAGCTGCTTCTTATAGTTGCTATCTCCATCTCTCTGAATTTTCAATGACTTTTTAAACAATCTTATTCCTAATTAACAGCTATGTGTATTAAATTCCCATTTCAAATTCTGGATATGAGATGGCTTCTCACCCAGCCTCTCTCAACCCACACACACAGCATGGACACCACACACACACGCTGCATGAGTGTAATGGAGTTAGGGTACCATCTTTCCAGTCAAGACAGTGAATATCCTGGGGTGAGCTCTAGAGTAGGGCCAGACCCCGTGGATCTGGGGATGTAGGAGTTCCTCCAGATCAGGAAGCTTCTCTCTCCCTCCTGAGAATGTAACATTGAGGGGTCGAGTAGCCATGGTCCAGGTGAGGCGGTCCAGGTGATGGAGGAAAAGAGGCATCTGGTGAATTCATCAGACATTCATCTCATATTTCTTCTGTGATGCCCACAAGTAAAGACTGGCTTAAACATACCATACCTGAATCAAGTGTTAAAAGGGAGCAGTGATTCCCTCCCCTAGGGGGGAGTGGCAGCTCTAATTCATAAGAACTCTTCACTGGGGATTGTGAGTTCCCCCAAGACTGACCTGATGACAGACTTGGGGCTTAAGACCAGAATTATCGATAGATGCTAAGATTATCGGATGAAAGTTTGAAAAGAAACAAAGTATTCCATAGTCTAAAAGTATTTCCCTACAGATTGTTTATTAATTACAATGGGAATCAGAGTAATTACAGTGGAGAAACATGGCAGACATCACCCTATCCAGGTGATCTAAGCTGACATCACTAGTCACGGGTGAAACTGACATCGTGTATCCCCTGACGTGTTGCACTGAGAAGGACACACATCCCTTATGTGCTCCTGCCAGAAATGCAGAACCCAACCCTACTCAGCTCAAACCCAAATTGTGGAATATTCTACGAAGCAACTGACCTGCACTCTTCAAGAATATCAATGTCATGAAAGCCATAGGAAGACTGAGGAACTTTTCCAGATTAACAGACACAATACATGATCAGGATTGAAGTCTGGATTGGGGGAAATTTGCCATTAAGAACATTTTTAGGATGTTTAGTAAAATTTGAATATAGACTATATATTAGATCATAGAATTATGTCAATGTTAAAATTTTAGAATTTCATAGTTACTGTATTCACGTCAGATAATCTCCATGTTCTTGGGAATACACACTGAAGTGTCTGGGGGTAAAAGTGTTGACGTGGGCACTATCTCAAATCGTTTAGGAAAAAAGTGGGGAAGGGAATCTCAGGTGACAGGTGAGCGAGGGGAGAGAAGAAAGAAAGAATGATAAAGGAAATGTGACAAAATGTTAAGAATTTGTCAATCTATGGGAGTTTGTGTACTATTCTTTTAATTTTTCTGTAAATTCAGAATTATTTCAAAGCAAACAATATAAAAAAAAGAACAGGCTGAAATATGCAAGCAGCCTACAGCCTATACACCATAAGACATTTCCCATCCCCTACAGCCTCCTCCCTCCCAATGCTGCTACTACCCTGGACAAAACAGAAACTGAATACTGAGAAGGAGGTAGAGGTGGAGAGGAATAAAAGCACAAGGTGGAGAAAGAAAAAAGAAAACAGCCAAGTCCATCTGGCTACTGCGGCTTCCAGCCTGAAGCAGGGCCGAGCCGGGGGTGAGAACAAGGGTTAACATTACAGCTGGAATCGTGATCAGTATGTGACACGGACATTCTAACGTCTGAAGCGAGACAGTGTTTGTCGCTTAAGGTAACTGGCAAACTCCTGGGGCCTGCAGGGATTTTTATCCAAGGGTAGAGGAAGATTATTACCACCGAATATTCATTCAAGGGAGTCGGGAGAGGCCAGAAATAAAGTTTCTTCATGTCCCGTAAGTTAAATTCTTTCCCACTGCTGGCCCAGGAGAAGGAGGTTGTTTTAGAGGGTGGGCGCTGTCTCTTTATACTCACCACAAAATGACTTCTAGAAGCCCACATTTAAGAGAGTTCTCTTACCCATTGTAAACTGCTTTGGTAATATGCTAGAAAAATCCTTTAACTCCTCAGTTACCAGAGACATCTGACAGGGGTTCCTAAGAATGGGGCACTTGAGCCACAGCTGGTGGGGACAGAGGAAGGAGGGGACGAAGTGGAGGACAGAGGAGGGGACAGGTGATGGACAAGCTCCACCCCGTCATCGTCCAGGCTGGGCCTGAGCTGGACCCTGGATGCGACACAGTGGGCCTGAGTGGCTGGGCCCCCAAAGCGTCCTCACCCCGACACGGATGGCTGATTTATATAGTATTATTCCCTTGGTGGTTTGACGCTCTTTGGAAAGCAAGTATTTCCCCCCAATCTCTCATCTTGTTATTGGATTTCACCTTTGTGGTTATATCCTAACACCCAGTACAGCCTGAGGGTCATTCTCAGAGACAGAGGCAGATGGAAGGAGGAGGCAGGAGATCTGGGATGGGCCGCTGCCCTGCCTCTGCTTGGCCAAAGGACCTTGGATTTATTACTTCACCACGATGGGCCTCAGTTTTTCTCATCTGCGAAAGCAATGCTGTCTCAGTGGCATCTACATCCTTCCCAGTTCTGCGAGTCTTTGATAATCTCTGGAGAAATCCTCAGAGACTTAAAGAAGCCCAAGCGGCCTTACATTATTCAGGGCACAAGCAAGAAACAGTGTGTTACACACACATTGTAGTATCTGAGGAAAGTTTCATAAAGGGACCATTTACAAAGGTGTGGGCTGGGAGAAGGGCAACCGCAAGGAATAGTGTGGCATTTCGGGGCTAATAAATCATGGGTGATGCTGTTACCGCCCTCGGGCCTGAGAGCCCGGGAGCTTGAGACAGAGAAGGCTGGGGGTGGTGAGGACACCTGACCCTGGCCACCTTTGGAGGGACTCGGCCAGCCTGCAGCGACCCCTAGAGAGGGATCAAGAGAACACAGGGCCTGGCCTCACGTCTCAAGCACCCTCTTGACTGAGGATCACGGGAAGTTGGGGAGCCCAGAAGCCTTTCCGTACCATCCTCCCACCTCAGGCTCCTGGGCACATAACAGCGGAGAGGGGTGGGGAGAAGACCTGGGGGTGCCAACGGAAGATATTCGGCACAGGTCACCCCTCTACACCCCAGTTTTTCCTCTTGTCTTTTGTCCAGTTGAAAAATGGGCATCCCCAGCACGGGGTGGAGGGTGCAGAGCACATAAAGTCCCGTCAGTGACTGTATCATTGTGGGGTGACACCAGTTCAGTCAAACTCCTACCTGAAACTGAAAAAATTAGCTGCTTCCTTCCATCGTCCTCCTGTGTCCCGCCCTTATCTCATGCCAGCTGCGGTTAGGCTGAGCTTTTTACCTAGAGGGATCACCTGAGCCTTCATTCCGGAAGGATCTAGACCTTGACGATCGTTTTTCCACTGTCCCGGAGTATTGTACTCAGAAGTACCCCAGTGAATCTCCTGGGTCCACACATAAGAACTCCATTCCCCTATTATGTCATTTGCCCCTTGGTTTTTGGGATCAAACACCCTGGTCAACACAGTGATCCCTCCTCTGCCTGTTGGTTAGGCAGCATGAAGTTCCCCCCAAAACAGTCATGACTCATCTCCTTGGGCAAGTCATCTTCTCCCGGACACTATATCAGTGGTTCCACCAGAAAAAATGAACTATTTCTTTGCAAAGAATTGGCTTACCTGATTGTGGAGATCGGTTAGGTGAGTCTGAAATCCACAGGGCGGGCCGTCAGGAAGGACAGGCTGGAACTCTCGGCAGGAGCTGAAGCTGCAGTTCACAGAGGATGTTTCTTCTTCTGCAGGGAAACCTCAGTTCTGCTCTCAAGGCCTTTCAACTGGTTAGACCAGGCCCACCCAGGTTGTCAAGGATAGTCTCTCCTTTACTCGAAGTGGACTGAGTGTAGGTGTTAATTGCATCTACAGACTACCTTCCAGCAACACTTAGACTTATGTTTGGTTGAATAACTGGGGGCCAAGCCTAGCCAAGTTGACCCATCAAACTGACCACTACTGGCACTAACGACAGCTCCAAACCCTCCAAGTCCACAGCACCAAGGAGGGGAAACAAGCATCACTTCAGAGGGTGACACAGTGCAGTAGTGAGAGGGACAGTCTCCTCTGCACCCCCTTGCTTCCCAGGCCCCTGCATACGGGCCAAGGGGAAGATGGTCCGTACATTAACTCTCTTTAAAGGCATGTGGGAGAGGTGTGGCGGCATTCTGAGCCCTAGCTTATCATTTCTCCATTAGTACTGCACTTGAGCCTTTGGCCGGCTCTTACCCTCTTCCATTAAGCCAGCAGTTTGTGAGTAATGTGCTATTTGGGCATTAGCTCATTGCCACTCTTTCTTTACCCTAAAGTGGAGGTGAACAAAAGGGGGACATTTTGGTAAGGGATGTGCTGGTCCCTTACAGGGTAGACCTGATTTTTATCATAGATTACCAATAATCATGGTTTCTACAGTACATCAAATGATACATAGCAACAAAAAAAATGTCTCCCTAGCTCTTAGGTATTTCTATTTGAAAAATAAAGCTTCAGATCATCTTCTTGATTTCTATGAAGAGTTCAGTGAAACTGCAGAAAAAATAAAAAGAAAGATTATTGATACCTTGTCCAAATAAACCCTAGACTTCTGTTAATCTACTCACACATTTGCCTGATGGTGCAAATGTAAATTCTGGCAAACTCCTTTCAGACTGGAAACTTCTTACCAAAGAAAATGAAAAGATCTTACCTGCTAATGGTCCTGCATTCGGGGAGTATAACTTGCTTATTTGGGATACAGTAAGTTCCCTACATACAAATGAGTTCCATTCTGAGCGCCCGTTTGTTAAGTCCACTTTGTTCGTAAGTCCAACAAAGTTAGCCTAGGTACCCAACTAACGCAATCGGCTATATAGTACTGTACTGGAATAGGTTTATAATACTTTTCACACAAATAATACATTAAAAGCAAACAAACACAAAAATTAAGGAAAACATTCTTCATCTTAAAGTACAATACCTTGAAAAGTACGCTAGTACCAGCTGCATCACCGCTACTTTTATGCATGCTTCCGACATCCTGGGTTTGAAATAAAGATACTGTACTGCTGTACTCTATACAGTCCTGTAAAGTCCACAAAAGCACAGCCACCTGTAGAGGATTCATACACATGACAGTGTACGCCAGACACATGAACAAACTTAACGTGACTGGACACGCGAACGCACGTTCACATCTTCGAAAGTTCACAACTTGAAGGTTCGTATGTAGGGAACTTACTGCTTTCATAATGAAAGTTTTTGGTCACCTTGTAGCTTTCCTAAAACATGCAGAAGCACTTAGTGAGACTTTTGACTTTATAGAAATGGAAGGATATAGCCTCCCTTGCCGTGTGCCTAGGAGATGGCTCTCGTTATCTCCTGCCATAGAAGGGATGTTGACTAGTTACAAAGTCATATTTTCAAAGTTTGGGAAAAGAAGAGTGCCCTTCTCTAATTTGGAAAGAACATTGAGGATAAGAATGGAGAAAAGGATTACAGCAAAGCAGAATTAATCTGCTCTTTCTCCAACTGTTTGATGATCTTTGAAGAGGCCATCAGGAGCCTAGCAAAGGATGAATCGACTGAACCTGGGTTGTTTTATGTTATGTGGAGGTTATGACAAAAACTCATTTACAAAAAAGACTTTTTAAAAAATAAGACTGTTTAAAAACTAAAACCAAACCAACCAAAAAACAAACCAAATCACCAGAAAAGGGCAACAGGATTTTCTCAATTTCTTTACTAATTTTGGACATGAATACCCATGCAGTGAATTTCTAGATGCAAAGGGCCTGACTGAGAAACAGCTGGTCAACCTAGACAAGCCCATAGATACAGAGTGGATGGGCATTTTTGGAGAGCTGGAAATGAACTCTTGCAAGTCTAAAAATGCTCTGTTTATCATGTATTAGTCAGGGTTCTCCAGAGAAATAGAGACAGAGAGACAAAGAGACAGAGACAGAGAGATTTTAAGGAACTGGCTCATTTGACTGTGGAGGCTGGTGAACCCGGAATCTCTAGGGTGGGCGGGCAAGCTGGAGACGCAGGTAACAGCTGATGTTTCAGTCTTGAGTCCAAAATTCATGAGACAGGCCAGCAGGCTGAAAACATAGGCAGGATTTCTATGCTGCAGTCTTAAGGCAGAATTCCTTCTTTCTCAGGAAACCTCAGTCTTCACTCTTAAGGTCTTCAACTGATTGGATGAGGCCCACCCACATTATGGAAAGTGATCCACTTCACTCAGTGGCAACTGACTGAAATGTTAATCTCATCTAAAACATACCTTCACAGCAACATCTAAACTGTTGTTTGACCGGACACCTGGGCTCCATGGCCCAGCCAAGGTGACACATAAAATTAACCTTCAGAGCCAATAAAAAGTATCCCTTGTTCAAACACTTTTGTTGAGAGGCTATTCAGCTCAATGTCATCACCTTGGACTGGTATCAGGCATCAGCGTAATGTGGGCTTCATAAGAGGAGAGCTATAAGTCAAAGTGAATTTTACTTTGGGCTATGTTCAGTTTTATCACTACATGGATGAAAAAGGCAGTTCAGAGAAGTGTTACTAGAGGAGGAAACAAAAAGAATAAAAATATCTTATTATAACACTGCATAGGAAGAAACATATTATTGCTATTTTTTAAATTAAATATAGGCGATATCTACTTAATTAGGCTTGTTGTGTTTGTTTTCCTTTCCTTTAAAAGTTTTACATTTATATACCTTAATATAGCCTACAAGATTTAAATATCCAATAAAGAGCTGAAATATATTGCTCTATCAGAGGACCGAAAGAAACATTACAAAATAGTTTTATTTTCTCACATATATTATTTGTTTAATTAGTACACCTACTAATCACAGTCAGCCCTCCACATCTGTGGGTTCTGCAGCTGCGGGTTCAACCAACAGTGCAGACTGAAAATATTTTTAAAAAAATTCCAGAAAGTTTCAAAAAGCAAAACCTGAATTTGCTGCACTCAGGCAACTATTCACATAGCATTTACATTACATTTACAACTGTTTACATAGCATTTACATTGTATTAGGTATAATAAGTAATCTAGAGATGACTTAAAGTAGACAGGAGGAGGGAATTCCCTAGCGATCCAGTGGTTAGGACTCGGTGCTTTCACTGCCGTGGCCTGGGTTCAATCCCTGGCTGAGGAACTAAGATCCCATGGGGCTCGGCCAAAGAAAATAAATAAATTAAATTAAATTAAATTAAATTAAAATAAAGTACACAAGAGGATATGTGTAGGTTATATGCAAATACGACACCATTTTATATAAGGGGCTTGAGCATCAGAGCATTTTGGTAAGGGGGCGGGGGTCCCCCCATGTATATCAAGGGACAACTGTGCTACTAATTGCCATTGTTAACTAGTCTTAGTGCTGTTTTGTTTAAATAATAGCATTTACATAACAGAGAAGTAAGTGATATAGAATAATATATCATTTTGGATAAATACCTATTTTTCATATTTTCCTGTTAAAGGAATAAAACACGTGTATCTGAGTATTGATTATATATTATATTACTATAGGTAGTGGTGGTTGTTTTTTAGTCTTATATGGCCATGTCTCAGGTCGACTTTCAAAAACGTTGGTCACCCTGCCCATTGACCAAACACAGTCAGGACCCAGAGGGCAGGGGAGCCTGTGGATGTAACCCCACCAATCCAGGGCCCAGAGCAGAGTAGAGGTGATTGGGGGGTGGATTTGGAGGAGGAAACAGACGCCCTCCCAGTTTCCTGGCGTGTATTGTTGGGGTACATGATGCTTGGGTACTCTCAAGTGCCCAAGACCTCCAACAACATAGCTACGTTGACAGCTGTGTAACAACTAGGAAATGGAAAATGCTGATTTCCATGAAGGAACCAGGGTTTTCTTAGGGCTGCTTCCTAATCTCTTTTCAAGAAATGATGGCACTGCTGGTGCCCCAGAGCATCAACTGAGCGTGACTTTTCATTCACGTGCCTATGGTCAGTCAGAAGCGTACAGCAATCCCGTGGTTCAATTTTCTCATCCATAAAATGGGAAAAACAAAGAACAGATTTGTCTTGGGACAATGGTTAATAGATAGGAAAGCACCTTGACAAATTTAGTGATTCAATCATTTCTTGGCATTTAGCTCTTCTGCCTTTCAGGCCACTGGAGCTTTTCAAAAAATAATAATTCACTGAAGTTGGATATCTGATTCAGGCTAAGGAGTAATAACCACCATAATAATAGCAGACATTTACTGAGGGCTGACTATGTGCCAGAATCTGTGGGAAGTGCTTTTACACAGGTTTTCTTATTTAATCCTCATAATATCCTTAGGAAGTTGGATTACTGATGTATTTCACAGAAGAGGCTTAAAGCATTAAACAACTTGGCCCAAGTTTCCAAAACTAGTAAGTAGTAGATCTAGGGTTTGAACCCAGGCAGTCTGACTCAGCCCCTACTTTTTTTTTTTTTTTTTTGGTACGCGGGCCTCTCACTGCTGTGGCCTCGTCCATTGCGGAGCACAGGCTCTGGATGCGCAGGCTCAGCAGCCATGGCTCACGGGCCTAACCGCTCCGCAGCATGTGGGATCTTCCCGGACCGGGGCACGAACCCGTGTCCCCTGCATCGGCAGGCGGACTCTCAACCACTGCACCACCAGGGAAGCCCCTCAGCCCCTACTTTTGACTACTAATACAGTGCTTTGTAAAGCCAAGATAACAACCAGGAACTATTCCCTGTAGAGAGATTTTTGATAAAATATTGCAGAATGGTGATGAGATGTATGTACTGTGGAGAGTATTAAACTCCATCAGGATTCAGACTTTGAGCCTTCCATCGGCACCAACACAGAGTAATGATAGATTTAAAAAATTGCCATGCTCAAAAAAAGATAACATCTTCATCAGCCAGCAAACCTAAAGTGAAAGCAGGACTGAAGCTACCAGCCTCCTGGACTGTGGGCCTGGAAGCAGTTAAAGGAAGCAGGGAGCTTGTTTCCTACACAGTGGTTGAGACTACAAATGGCTCATACAAGGCAGGGAACAGAGCCAAGGATGGGGTGCAGCTCCCTCCTTATAAAGAGGATAAAAATGCTTCTATCAACCACTGCCTAGACTCAAGGTACATACCTATTAAGATGAGGAAAAGCAAATAACAGACTTGAAGCCAAGAAAGATCTGGTCAACTTATCAAATGGCTCAGGGGCTGGGACTGCAATATTCCCAGTTACCTCCTTAGGATGAACACTCTGAAAACCCACCCTAAGATGTGGTTCTGAACCGGAGACTCTAAGGGGCTGATAGAGACACAACAAAAGCCCAGAAAGGGAGTGGTGAGTACGGAGCCACGCAACAACAACAAAATGAAACAAAACAAAAATAAACTAACTCTTTTTTTTTTTGGGGGGGGGGGATACTTAAACCTGAAAATGTTTTTTTTTAAAAAAAAAATTATTTATTTATTTGGTTACGCCAGGTCTTAGCTGTGGTACGTGAGCTCCTTAGTTGCGGCACGTGGACTCCTTAGTTGCGGCACGTGGACTCCTTAGTTGTGGCATGTGAACACTTAGTTGCAGCATGCATGTGGGATCTAGTTCCCTGACCCTGACCAGGGATTGAACCTGGGCCCCCTGCCTTGGGAGCGTGGAGTCTTAACCACTGGGCCACCAAGGAAATCCCAAAATAAACTAACTCTTGATGAACTCACACCAAATCAACAAAATCAGCAATCAGAAGATGAAATCACTTTAGAGAAAAATTTACTATGCTGAGTATCTTCTAAGAGTTAAAGGCAGGAGTAACAGAGATTAAAAAAAAAAAAAAGAGTAAAAAAAAACACAACTAAGGAGCTGAACCAGGTGGAGATGAAATAAAGAAGAGATGGGTACGAAAAAGAACCACTTAGAAATCCTGGAGATAAAGCAGCTTATCACTAAAATTTACAAAGCTTGATAGAGTTGATCAAAGTTTAAATTGGAAGGCTAAAGAGAGAATTGATGGACTGGAAGGTCATTAGGGAGGAATTCATCTAGAATGTAGCACAGAGTGATAAGTTATCCAAGTGACCAACAGCATGAGCAAGTATTTGACATCAATATTCTCAGATTGCATTTTTAGAAATAGCTAGATATTGGTTACAAGTCCTAAAACAAAGTGAAGCAGAAATGTTGAAAATATGAGACATAAAAATTTACCATGTGTAAAAGCTAAACGAACTGCTATATTAGTCAGGATTCTCCGGAGAAACAGAACCAGTAGGATGTAAATGTACAAAGAGATTTATTATAAGGAGTGAGCTCACATGATTATGGAGGCTGACAAGTCTCAAGATCTGCAGAGTGGGTTGGCAAATTGGAGACACAGGAGAGCCAGCAGTATCATTCCAATCTGAAGGTTTGTGCAATCTGAAAATGAGACCCAGGAAGAGCCAGTGTTTCAGTTTGAGTCCAAAGACAGGAAAAAGCCAAAGTCCCAGTTCCAAGGCCATCAGGCAGGAAGATTCCTCTCTTACTTGGAGGAGGCTCAGCTTTTTATTCTATTCATACCTTCAACTGACTGGGTGAGGCCCACCCACATTAGGGAGGGCAATCTGCTTTACTCAGTCTACAGAGTCAAATGTTAATCTCATCCAGAAACACCTGCACAGACATACCCACAATAATGTTTGACCAAATATCTAGGCATTCTGTTGCCCAGTCATGTTGACCTATAAAATGAACCATCACATTTGCCCGCGGGAAGCTTACCAGGCACAGCACCCTGGTCAGCCAGGGAAATAAAGGGAGGAATTGCCCCTTCTTTTTGGAAAGAGAGGTGAATGGATCATAAGGTTGGGGATCTCTGGGTGCAGATGTCTGGGATCCTGGGTGCTATCATAGAAAACACATGTACTTTGAAACTAGGGAGACCTGGGTGAGACTCTCTTCCCCCCCACTAGCTGTGTGACCTTGGACATGTTATTTAATTCCTCTGAGCCTCATTTTCCTCATCTCTTAAAAGAGAGCAATAATAGTACCTACCTCAAAGGGATATTGAGAAGATTTTACAAGATGATATGTAAAACCCTTAGCAAAATATTTCAATCTACAATAGCTCTGCAATGGTCAGCACTGGGGATGTGGACAGCAGACCCACCTCTGGTCACGGCCAGATCCATCCTTATCGTGACCAGGGAGGACTGTGCAAAGGAATGAGATCTGATGGACTTGCGCCTAAATCCCGCTCTGCCTGTTCTGTATTATCTGCAAGAGTTTGAGTTCTCCCTTTGCGCTCTGAGTGTTTGCTTCTCATCTACAAACTGAGGGTGGCACACCTGTCTCTAGAGCAGTGTTTCTGAACTGGGAACCACTTTTCCCCCAGGAGACATTTTTGACTCTCACAGTTGGGTGGGGGTTGCTATGGGAGCCTAGGGGGTGGAGCCTAGGGATGCTGCTCAACAGCTCAACAATCCTACAATGCATAGGACAGGCCCCCCACCCATCTGATCTGGCCCCAGATGTCAACTGTGTTGAAGTTGAAAAACCCAGGAAAGAAAACTTAAGTGAGATCATCTTTATAAAAGGCTTGACTTAAGAAATACAAATAAAGGCTGTCATCATCATTACCATGATCACCGTCACATGAAGTGGGCAGATAGACAGTGGGTGGGTTTCAGCTCTTCTTGCCCTCCCTCCCCCAGCCCTCCCCTATGGCTGGGGGCACTAACGAGGAGAGGAAGTGTGACTGCTCAGCTGGCAGCATTCCCCCTGCTCAGCACCTACTTGTGACCTCCCATAGAGAAAGCCTGCGGGCTGCAGGTTCTACGTGCCAAGTTCTGGAATGCGGCTTCCGGGCAGCCGCATCTGCAATGCTTTCTGGCTCACTCTGCAGACCTCCAGCCTCCTGCAGTTCCTCAGCTGACTCAGGGGGAACCTCAGGCTAGGCAGGACCCTGAAGCTCACCCCAGCCCCTAGATGGGCCTCTTCTCCAAGGGCTCCCACACACCTCCCAGCTGCTTTGGGGGATTTAGTTCACTCTGTGCAACCCTTAGCTGCGATCCTTTCCTGAAATCTTAAAGAAGCCTTTTCTTTATGATCCTGTTTGTGCTTGTTTTATGTGCAGGCATCGAAGGAAGAGACAGCTAGGGAGAAAAGCAGAGGGGACAGGAGAGCAATGTCCAGCCCGTCTGCAGGAGCGCCGTGCCCACGCTCCAGACTCAGTCCCCTGAAATTTCCCAGAACAGAAGTTCTTCCTCCCGCCTCTGCAAGGGAGGCCAGGGGGAAAGACCCAACCCCGCACTCCCAGACGAAAAACACAAACAAAAGCAGCGACCCCCTGCCAACGTGCATATGAGAGCTCTGGCCATCCCTCCGAGCCTTCCCCGGGGAGCCCAGCATCCCCAGGTCTGTCCTCAGCTGGCTTCAAAAGGCGGGGACAACAGACCACACTCAAATCCCTCCAGTGAAGCATTGCTGCTTCTCATCTGTTTAGCCACAGTCGAGAAAAGTCTAGTCGCAAAACCTTCCCCCCAGGCTGCAGAAGATTTCTCCTTTGAGGTAGTTCCCAACGATAACACTGTAATCGAAACAAAGCCTGCTCTCCTGGAGAACCACAACTGGGGTTACAAGGAGAGAGCAAGCCTTCCTCCCCAGAACATGCTTTCCTGGCCTGCGATGGGTCCAACTTTTTTTTCTTTTTCCACAAGAAAGCCATAAACACAGAGATACCAAAGAGTTAATTTGCGTTTTTTAAACCTCCTTCCCAATGCCCGCTCTCATTCCTGCATAAAATCCTCATGTCCAGACATCAAATCAGTAAGCCCTGTTGCCTGTCAGAGAATACAATGTCAGGCCATTAGTATGTTAATAAGTCCGGAGGGCGACAGGTGGCCTACTAGACAGCTCAATTAAGCTGCTCATTAAACACACGCTAACGAACAGCCCAGGCAGGGCCTGAACAGCACCATTCTGTAATGACATGATGTCAGAGTGAACAAATGAGGAAAAATAACAAAAACATTACAGCAGGGACAGACGCCACTAATAAGGACCCCTCGCACTACATCAGCCCGCAAATCAATGAGCCACAGGGATCAAAAAACTCGACCCAACATTCTCAGGAGACTGAATGCAGCAAGATTCTTTTTGGTCAGCACTGAAAAAAAAAATCCAACCCCCCGGCTGAAAATTATCGCAGAATATCCCAAATTAGCTGCTAAAAAAAAATTAAAAAGAGCAAAAGTTTGACACGGAGCTAATCACAAAGTCTGAGAAATTTGTATTGTTGAGTTTGAATGAAAATCATTATTTAATGGGATCATCATTTACATTTGATTGGCATCTTTTTTTTTTAAAGACCACAGGTTCGAATCATTTGTCTGTTCTCGGCCAGCATAAGGGCGCAGCGGAATGTAAAAGACCATGCAGCCAAGTTTCTTAGGTGAAGATCTTACTTGTAATTATTTGAAAAGAAGAGATTTCCAGAGGTTGCTAGAGGTTTTTCTCATTTTCAAGTAAGGGGCTTCCTGAATAATAAAAAAATCAAGTCTCCACCAGGCATGGCTCTGACGTTGGAGACACATATTGCTAAACTAATAGGCTGGTTCACCATTAGAAGGTCATGACCTTGGCTCTTATCTTTGTCAAGTTAGCAGCTGACGCCTCCTCTGTGAGTAGCTTTCTTCAGGCCTCAGGGAGGTGCTGCACCCCTAGAGGGCGAGGGCGAGGATGGTAAGCTGAAGACAGGCAGGAAACTCCTAACCATGGCTGTCGGGTTTGCTTTTGTGAGCTGGAGCAGGGATCCTTGGAAGCATAGTCCTTTCCACGTTTGTTGACTTTCCTCTGCGCAAATTTATGGTCCCAATCTATGATAGGGGCTGGCAAGGCTCTCGCCTAGGAGTAGGTCACTTTACCTCCCTGACTCTATTTATCTCCCCTATTTATAAAATGCAATTAGATTGGGTGCTCTCTCTGCCCTTCCAGTCTAAGAGGGTCTTTAGTACAAAATAACTGTAAGATGCTCATGGAATTGACCATTTGGTTGGAAAGACAAAGCTAGTACAGTAACTGAAAATAATCCAAATTCAAGAACAAAGTGCAGTGTGTTCCCTGAAGATACACTAAGAATTCAAAACTGGAAGACACCAGCAGTTTGTAAGGCTCTATGTCGATTCCTTGAAAATCAGCTGGGCCTGAGTAGACTGAGAGGATGCCGTGGGTAGGGCTTCTGCTCACTCCTCAGACACAAGCAGGACCAGAAAGTGGAAGGGAAGGAGGTATTCCAGGGAAATGCCTTTTTCACACATACTCCTATCAATAAAAATAAGTTAGAGTACACCTCAAATATGTGTATTTAATTTATAAATAAGCATCTATTACTATACTAATATATTATTAAAATATTAAAACATACAGCAGAACAAGATAGCTTTTCTTTTTTTGGCCACACCATGCGGCTTGTGGGGTCTTAGCTCCCTGACCAGGGATTGAACCCAGGGCCCCACCAGTGAGGGTGCCAAGCCCTAACCTCTGGACCACCAGGGAATTCCCCGAACAAGACAATTTTAAATGATGAGATTAAAAAAAAAAAACCCCAAACAGGGAATTCCCTGGTGGTCCGGTGGTTAGGACTTTGCACTTTCACTGCCAAAGGCGCAGGTGCCCAACATCGAGGCAGGACAACATATTTGCATATTAGATAAAATATGCATATTTGAATATTAGATAAAATTTGCATTTTATCTAATAGTTGCATATTAGATATGCATATTAGATAAAACCCCCAAACAGAAGTCCAAACATTTTATCTCTATACTCCAGAAGATCATAGTGGGCAACTCCTGGGGATGCACACACCCCAATTTTGAGACCACTCTACCAGGTGCGAGGAGGGAGGGGAAAGGATGTCAAAGAACAGCATGGAGGGCATGCGTGTGCGTGCATGTGTCTGTGTGTGTGTGTAAGGTGTGTAGGGGTGATGGTGACCGGACCTCATGGGGATGCAACGAGAAAGTAGGCGGGATGTGGCAAAGCCTCAGGAGACATTATGTGTGAGGACAGAGGTGAGGGGGAGTCTGGTGAGTTTGGGGAACGCAGCAGTCCAGCTTTTTGTCTTAGTGGGTGCTGAGTCCGTCCTCAGGCTGACAGTGCTCAGAGCATGCAACAATCCAGCAGACGTTTACTAAGGTTCCTCCTCTGCTCAAGGAACTGTGGGGAACACAAAAATGAGAACATTTCATTCCTGCCCTCAGGAAGTTTATAATCAAGGCCACTCATTCAACTGACATTTATTCAGGAACTTCGCTTTGCCTGTTTCTACTCTGGGGGTTGGGAATAATAGCAGGATGGCACAAGCTTGGTCCCAGCCCTCATGAGCTTATTATGGTCAAGTGGGAGAGACAGGCGTATTATCTAACTAACTCCATTTCAAGTCGGATTGTAGTAGATGTGGCGGCAGAGGTGGGAACAAAGACTTGTAGGAACATGGGTGAGGTTGTGGTAGATTCTGTCTGTGAGAATCGTCCAGGTACCAGTAGGAGCTCTGGGTCAGTGCTGTCCAATAAAACTTTCTGAAACAATGGAAATGTTGTCCATCTGTGCTGTCTGATATGGTAGTCACATGTGGTTATCAAGCACCTGAAATGTGGCTAGAGTGACTGAGAAACTGAATTTCTAATTTTAATAGATTGACCTTTAAACAGTCACACATGGCTAGTGGCTACCACATTGGACAGCACAGCTGCCGAAGATCGTGGGGTGAAATGACTGGAGGTGAGTTTCATGTGGATGACATGCCTTCTTTCTTAAAACTTGTACTTTCCCTTTGTACAGGGTAGAGACAGCCTAGAAGTCAAGAAAATAGTTTTCCCACCATAATGCTAAATCCCCAGTGACAGTTACAAGGCCACAGACAGTGGGTATACTGATTGATGCTGGTCTGGACACACTGACTGATAAGAAATGAAAAAGAAGTTTAAATTTAGAACATATTTTCCCCTCTTCTCTTCTGGTCTGAGTTCAAATCTCACCTCCTCTGGCAGTAGTATCTTGACCTCACATCATCATCTTGGAAAGCATGGAGAGAACCTGAAAAGCAGTACCAGCTTGTCCACCAGGAGGCAGTGCATGTGCCTCAAGAACACACAGATCAAGATCTCTTGGACCTTTAGACAATTGTTTTCCAGAAAATGGGGAGAACTACTTAAGTCCAATTTTAGATCTTTTTTCTCTCTTCTCTATTGTGTTAGGTGCTCTAACAAGCACAAGTGGAGAAGTAGAGAAACAAACTTCTGTTCATATGTTAAAGCAAAGTTAATCAGATGGCAATGGATACTGGAATGCGCTTTTGTTTCCTTACTTGATTGTTGCTATGATAAAGACAGGAATGGTTCCAAAGCCAAGGCCACTGAAAGGAGATCGAGGGAACCTCTATTCAAAGACGGCAAGTTGAATGCCAGGGTTATTCTCCAGTCCCTCCTGAAACCCCACTACAACAACAGCAGAGGAGGTATTTTAGAGAACACTCAAACCTACAGGCTGAAGAGAACAAGAGTGCGATAATAGCAATAAACTTTGGAAGCTGGAAAGTAAATGTATGTTTGGTAACTGATGTAACAGAACCGAGAAAGCTGAATCATAGCCGCCAAGTGGGGAAGCCAAAAGCAACCCAACTGCTCAGGAGTTGGTGGCATTAGGGATGAATGCAAGTGGGAATAAAGGTGACTCTACAAGCAGGATGACTGATTGACAGTCCTTTTGAGAAGTGGTTAGATCTCCTACCTTCCTTTCCTATTCTGCAAAACCAGGCCAGACAAATATTCACATTCTGAATGTTGACATCTCCAGCCAGTTTCTCCATCTTGTTTCCAGAAAAATGCTAGTAAGGACTATAGCTTCCACATGAGAGATAGTAAGAGCTTTCACTACAGTTCTTCTAAAAATGCAAGAGAAAAGACTTAAAAATAGTGATACCCAGGGTTCCCCAGGAAAATGACCCAAGAAAATCACCCTACTGAATCCCATAGTTGCCAACCCTAGGCATGTGCACAGAGCTTACCAGCAGCTCTTAGCATCCCATTTGTAAATATAGAGAGACACTTAAGGATCAACTGACATTTGAGAATGGCCTCTAACAGAAAAGGCAGAACCAAAGAGGAGGGGGAGTCATTTGGAGGCAACAGAAGCTATAGAAGTTATATAGGGAGAAGAAAAAGTTTTAATATCATTATTAATATTCTCAGAGAGCAAGAAGAAAATGTTGTATTCATGAAATAAGAATAAGATTCTATTATGCTATATACCTTAAACTTATATAGTGATGTATATCAATTCAATCTCAATAAAACTAGAAAAAAAATAGAATTCTAATTTTTTTTTTTTTTTGCAGTACACGGGCGTCTCACTGTTGTGGCCTCTCCCATTGCGGAGCACAGGTTCCGGACGCGCAGGCTCAGAGGCCATGGCTCACGGGCCCAGCCGCTCCACGGCATGTGGGATCTTCCTGGACTGGGGCACGAACCCGTGTCCCCTGCATCAGCAGGTTGACTCTCAACCACTGCGCCACCAGGGAAGCCCCTAGGATTCTACTTTTTAAAAAAATTCAGAGAAAAAACAAAAGTGCTTGGAAAGAGCAGAAATGAAAACGGTAAGGATAGCAATCAGAATACGTAGCAATAACACAAAGAAAAAATAGAGAGAAGTAATGCAATTATAGGACAACGCCAGAATGTCTAAACCCAAATTTGGAAAGCAGATCCAGAGACAATGAGAGAAAATTCCCAAAGAAATAATTCATGAAAACTTCCCAGATATCAAGAGCCTAAATTTCCCAATTATACCCACAGCATGGATGAAAACTGATTCACCAAGATATATCACCATGCAATTTCATCACACTGGGACAAAGAGAAGATACTAAGCGTTTCCAGGAAGAAAGAAAACATGTTTTATGCAAAGTGTCAAGAATCAGAATGGCTTTGGACTTCTCAACAACAATATTATAGAAAACAATGGATAAATGTTTCAACATCCTGAAGAAAAGAATTTCCAAAGGTAGAATTCTATACCCAGCAAAACTATTAATTAAAAATGAGGGTATAATAAATACGTTTTCAGATATGCAAGGCCTTATTGAGGAAGCTGTTGGAGATATTTTTACTTTAAAAGAATTAAAATTTTTAAAAATTTTTAAAAAGGAAGATGTGGGGTCTGGGAAACGGGGGCTCCATCACAAAAGAGAGGTAAAGTTACCTCTAATACAACAGCTGCTAGTAGACGTAGAGGGTAACCAATCCAGAAGGTTCTGGAAGAGACTTCTTCAAAAAGATGGAATTAGTGTGTGAACACATTGAAAGGAGGGCAGAGTTTCGTGATAAATTATTAAAACTGATCAAAAATATAAGACAATTGTTAACTTCACGAAAAGCATAAGCTGTTGAGGAATACAAAAAGAAACATAACATTTAGGGTTCCACTATTCACAGCATTTACAGAATTATAATAATGTAAACGCTTAGTATCAGTCTCCAAAATTTCAGTGAAACTGTAGAGGGAGAATGGAGGAAAGGCACCTGTGTGTGTGTGTGTGTGCACGTGCACACGTGTGTGCATGTGTGTGTACGTGTGCTCTATGTGAAAGAGTAAAATCCTTTTCTTCTGTAGAGGAAGTTAGTAGGCAATGCCTAAAACCAAAAAACCAAGAAATAGCAATAAAATCATGTTATTACAGATATATAGGACGTAAATATCAAAAGAATCTATTAAAATGAAAGTGATTGCCTCGGATTAGGAAATGGTAGAGGGGAAATGGAGAGTTGAGGAACTCCATTTTATTATAAGCTTTTCAAACCTACCTGGCTCTCTAAATTCTGTGAATTTATAACTTTGATTTTAAAAAACCAAATTACAATAAATTTGAAATAAAAGGAAGAGATAAAAGGCCCAGAGCAGGGAACAGGGCAGGTTTTTCTGGAGACTCCTCAGTCTGGATCAACACACTGGTGCTGGGAGATCACACCCACCTCCATGCTGCCAGGCTGCTCGAGTGGGGTACAAGAGAACAACTCTGGTGCTGCACTGCCTGCATTTAAATCTCCATGCTGTGACATCACAGCTGTGTAACCTTGGGCAAGTCCCTTAATCTCTCTGTGCCTTGGTTTCCTCATTCATAAAATAGGTAGAATGATAATCGTACCTAGTTCTCAGGGTAATATTTGGAACACCCTTCTCTAAAAAGTTATTCATTGTCCAAAATTCAAATTTAACTGAGCTTCCTGTATTTATCTGGTACTTCCCCAAGGGAAGGCAGACCCTTGAAGAACCCAGCTCAGGGACTGTTGTCTGTGCCGGTACCAAGTTTGCCTGGGTCAGCTCATTCCACGTGGTTCCTCCGGTCCTGGGCTCCGAGGCAGTATCGGTGGATGCAATGGCCTCTGGGCTCCAGGTGGGCACAGACATGCTTGCCTTGATCACCAGGGCGCCCAAGCATTCTGCGTAGAGTAGCACACAGACCAGGTGCTCTATAAAGAATTGACAAATATGCAATTAATTAATCTAGCTAGACTCTTAGAAAAATAAACTGGAAAGAAAAAAGTCAAATATTTTCTCTGGTATAAGCCTTTCTTGGAGGGTGTTTTCCTAAAATCCTATTTTAGAAACTGTCATAGAAAAATGAATTTCACCCAGAAATGATTGTAAATTGTGTGCTTTGTCAGGAATTTAATTGCAAGAGGAAATTTGGGGTAGACTCGTTTCATTAGGCAATGTTTCCCCAGGGAGTTGTTGGGGATCAACTCTGTGTGCGATGAATCTGAGATCACTTATATGTGGAATCTAACAAAACAGGAACAGACTCACAGACATAGAAAACTTACAGTTACCAAAGGGAGAAGCGGCAGGGGAGGGATAAATTAGGAATTTGGGATTGTCAGATACAAACTACTATATATAAAACAGGTAAACAACAAGGTCCTACTGTGTAGTACAGGGAACTATATTCAATATCTTGTAATAACCTATAATGGAAAAGAACCTGAAAAAGAATAGACGTACATATATATGTATAACTGAATCACTTTGCTGTACACCTGACACATTGTAAATCAACTATATTTCAAATAGAAAAAAAGTGACTGTCCCCTTTCACACCCAGTGCTTGATTGCTACCTGGGCTGAACCAGAAAAGTAAAGTCTAGCTAGTCTGGGTGTAGGTGGAACCATAAAACATTAGAGCTGGAAGAGTATTAGAGGTAATTGATCCAACCAGATGAAGAACCGGAGACCTGGAGACAGAATGCTCCTTCCCCAGATCGCCAACCTCACACCCAGGTTCCATCCCATCCACCCATCTCTCAGGCCAGCATCCTGTTAAAGGAGACTCCAGGCCCTGTGGCATGGGCTGTGGACAAGAGGGTGCTGTTCATTCCACCTGAGGTGACCACGCTCAAGGTGATTGTGTTTGTGGTTGTAGCATTTCGCTTTTGCCTGCTTTGGGGACTCCCCAAATCCCACTTCCTTCCACCTTCACACCCTTATCAGTAATAAAGAAGTGAAGGGACTCGTGGTCTGCCCAGCTTCTGCAGCACTGGGCCTTGGGAATGCTAGGTTTCCTCATGGTGTCCGGTGGGCTGAACCCTTGCCATGACCTCTCAGAGCAGGCTGCATCCAAGCGGCAGGAATCCAGCCCACAGCAGGTACTCTCGCAGGCTCTGTGGCCCCTCTTCTTTGCCCCAGTCAGGTGATCCCATGTGTGGGTTTGCTGGCCTTGCTTCTAGTCTCCAGCCTTGCAAGGAAATGGGTGAGGAGGGTGTAAAAATCCAGACCCCTTTGCAGGCCCACAGGGAGAACTCTGTGGCTACGTGAACGCGCCTGCTTCCTTCTGAAAAAGGATTAGGTGCGACAAAGTGCTTGAGCCCTCAGCTCTTTTGAAAAGAAACTCAGTCTTAAGTGCTAAGCTCAGATTCCGGGAAACCAGGCCTGTGGCCTCTGCAGCTGTTTGGATTCCAGCGCCACCGGCTCCCGCATGGGGGGATTTGCACCAGCTCTTGAGGGGGGTGGGGGGGGCACACCAGATGTTTTAAGGGGATTATTGCCTGAAAGAAAAGTCCAGATAGCCTGTATGTCACCCACTTCTTAAAGGCACTTTTTCCACTTAGTGCCACCAAAGTTGGAGGGAATGGGAAGTAAGGGTTTGCAACTTCTGATCTCATCCAACGCTCTAAGTGTCACGTGTCTCATCTTATTAATCCTCACGATGACCATATTACCTCCATTAAGGGCTGAATTGTGGACCTCCCCAAGTTCCTCTGTTGAAGTCCTAAACCCCCGGGACCTCAGAATGGGGCTGTATTTGGACATAGGGCCTTTAAAGAGGTAATTAAGTTAAAATGAGATTATTGGGGTGGGCCCTAATCCAATATGACTAGTTTCCTCATAGGAAAAGGAAACTAGGACACAGACACATGCAGAGGGGAGACCATGAGGACACAGGGAGAAGGCAGGTAGCTATAATCCAAGGCGGGAGGCCTCAGCAAAAACTAACCCTGCTGACACCTTGATCTTGGACTTTTGGTTTCCAGGACTGTCGGAAAATAAATTCCTGTGGTTTAAGTCATTCAGTCTGTGGTATTTTATTATGGCAACCTTAGCAAACTAATACAACCCCCATTTTACAGAAGGGGAAAGCAAGGCTTAGCCACATTCAATAACTGGCCCAAAGGTAGATAGCTCCTAAGTAGCCCATCTTGGGCCCAGATTTGGTTTCCAAACTTGTTTTCAAATAAGCAGCCACACCACTGAGACGGGCTGGGTGAGAGATTTTTCAGACGGTCAAGGGATGATGGTGCAGCTGTCAAAGGCTGTGCTCTGTGGCGAATGGTCCTGGCCCAGCTGTGAAAAACGTTGGGAGCAGTTTGAAAAAACAAGAACCGCCTTTCTGGGCTTGGCTAAGAGCCACTTGTGGTGGGCACCTGAAATCGGCATTTTTGACAGATTTCCGAGATGATTCTAAGGTATAGTCTAGTTGGAGAATCAGTTCAGGAGAGAAAGTGCTCACAAGGCATAGCTCCTGATCGAGAATAATTTTCATATGTGAAGGACCATTTATTTAAGACAATTTCACAGCCATGTCCCCTCCTCCATGACTGGTACGGTCTGTAGTCTGTGGAGGGACATCCGGAACTCATGGCGGCCTCTGCTGGCCTTTTAAGCCTCCTACGAGCATCGGGTTCACCCCAGCACAGAGGTGGATCCACCACAGCCCCGGTAGTGGGATCCGTGCTTTCCACCTTCCAGGCAGCAAACAAGTCTCCCTTGAAAGGTCTCCTGCTGCAGGTACCGCTGTTCTCCCTTGAAGAACCTCAGTGGAGATATAGCATGCATTGGTCACGACCCTCAAAATGTGCCTCTGAATCATTAACATAATTACTAGGCTGTAGGCCAAGCTTCTCTGATGGGCCCGGGTGCAGCTTCTTCAGCTCAGAAGTTGCAGTGGGCCACTTAGAATTCAGAGAAAAGCTTGTTGCTTGGGGCCCTGAAACCTCACAGCCTCCTAGTGAAGGGATTCTGCTCCACTGAAGTCCTTTAGATTGGAAAGGACCCATCAGGTTCCAGCCATGAGGGGTATTTTCTCAATCGTAAACTCTGTCCTACCTGCCTTATGGGGTTGTGGGGAAGACCCACTGTATTAGTTACCCATTGCTGCGTAACAAAACACCCTAAAACTTAGCAGCTTAAAATGATGACAAACACTCCTTGCCTCACAGTTCCAGTGCACCAGGAATTCAGGAGCAGCTTAGCTGGGTGGTTCTAGCTCAGAGCCTCTCACCTGGTTGCAGCCGAGATGTCAACCGGGGTTGCAGTCATCTGAAGACTAGATTAGGGCTGGAGGACCTGCTTCCAAGGTGGCCCCTCACATGCCTGGCAAATGACGCTGGTGGTTGGTGGGAGGTCTCAGTTCCTCCCTTGTGGGCTGTCCACAAGCTACTTGAGTGTCCTCAGAGTATGGTAGTTGGCTCCCCCCCGAGAGATGGTGACCCAAGTGGGAGTAAGGCAGACGCTGCAAAAACTTTTATGACCTGGCCACAGATGTCACGCTGAAATATCCTACGGGTTACACATGTCAGCCTGATTCATATGGGAGGGCACTACAGAGAGTGTGAATGCTGGGAGGTGAGAATCCCTGAGGCAGCAGCCACACCACTGAGATGGGCTGGCTGAGAGATTTTGCCATCAGGCGGTACAGACGGTCAAGGGATGATGGTGCAGCTGTCAAAGGCTGTGCTCTGTGGTGAATGGTCCTGGCCCAGCTGTGAAGAGTCTTCCTCCATTTTGCAATCGCCATTTGTGACTGAGTCTTGTTTGCATCTGGGTAGCATCCAGGACAGCAGTGGTTCTCTGAAAGAAGCAACCAGACATTGCAGAATAGACAGTGTGTCTATCTTGTATCCAGTTCCCAGAAACATTAAAAACCCACAAGCATGTACCCCCAATGTACATTCGACAATACCTGGAAACGTCTTTGGTCGCCACAGGTTGGGGAGGAAATGCTAGTGGCATTTAGTGGGTGGAGGCCAGGGGTGCTGCTATACAGCGACAAGATACAGGACACCTCCACAGCAAGGATGACCAGGACCAAATGTCACCAGTGCCAAGGTTCAGAAGCTGCCTTAGAGACTAACCCAACTCCCCCAATGGGCCCAAGACGGTGGAGTCAGAGTCACATTCATTTTTCTTGGCATGGCTTGATGTGAGGGTGGGGGAAAAGTTAGTGAAACTCGGACAGGCTTCGTACATCCAGTAGCAGCATTCGAGGTTAAAAGGAGCGCTGGGAACAGTAAGAAAGTAAACTAAGATCTGAGTTCAGAATTGCTACCTCTGCTGTCCTTGGAGAGTTGGAAGATGCTAAACTCAGCAAATGAGTTCCCCCAAAGAACTCCTCCAGCTTTCTAAACGAAGAAACTGCGAGTGACTGCAGACCCCTTTGGACTCGGTGAATGAGTTCTGTTGTCATTACCTCAGAACACCAGAGGGCGCTCAAGAGAGGAAGAGGTGATCAGGTGCCCGCCAAGGTGCTCCCGTGTGTCTTTAGATGGCGCATCCCAGGTGCTGGGGAAGAAGCTAGAGATTCAGCCCTGCCCCTTTCATCTCAGTCACCTCACTGACCAACATTGGGTCCTCCCATTCTTCTACCCAAAGCGGCTCAGCAAAACTTCCTGACATCAAAGCTAAAGAAACCACAGTGAAACCTGCTGGCTGAGGGGCTGAATCTCGGGCACTTTCATATTCTCAGCCCCTTGGTGCTAGAGAGGGAGATTTTAATTTAAAAAGAAGCCTTGGAAAGTGATGCTACAATGATCTCTCAATGCAAGGACTAGGACTATTCCCTTGACAGTGAGATTGATGGTACAGTAATGGAAAGATCACTGACTGCAGCTCAGGATCTAAGAAGGCTCAATTTTACCCTTACTGCTTATTTCTATGGGACCCTTGGGACTCAGAGGCTCATCTGTAGACGTGGGTGGATTGGACGGTGGACTAGTTTCCCAGGGTTGCTGTAACAAGGTACCCCAGACTGGGTGGTTTAAACAACAGAAATGTATTCTCTCACAATTCTGGAGGCTAGAAGTCCAAGATCAAGATGTTAGCAGGGTTGGTTCCTTCTGAGGCTGTGAGGGAGAAGCTGTCCCCAGCCTCTCCTCTAGCTTCTGGTGGTTTTCTGGCAATCTTTGGCGCCCCTTGGCTTGTAGGAGCATCACCTTGGCATCTACCATCATCCTCACATTGACGTTCTCTCTGTATGCGTCTGTCCTGTATCCAAATGTCCCCTTTTTATAAGGACACTACTCACGTCGAACCTCATCTTAACTTGATCATCAGCAAAGACCCTATTTCCAAGTAAGGTCACATTCCCAGGTAATGGGGGTCACACTTCAGCATCCTTTGGAGGGACATAATTCAATCTACAACAGATGGCTTCCGAAGTCTCTGCCGGCTTCTTGCCATTACAGCTATGGAGTCCTGAGAATAGGACCGACTCCATGCTGTGCTAACCATGTGTCCAGCGAATGCTTCCCAAGAGGAAGGGGTAGTGGCTCCAGGCAGGGAAAACCGATTCCAGCTAGGCAGCGGCTGGAATGTTCAAGTTGATTGGTGACGATCCTTCCCAAGGGGCGGTTACCACCGTTTGTTGCCACCCTCAGTGTTTCAGAATCACTTTGTTGCCAGTTGGAATAAATGGAAAACGTGTTTAACTTAAAAAGCGAAGCGTACAATGCTATTGTATTGCACAAGCCAACATGCAGCGGGCCAGGGGCAACGGCCGTTTCAAGATGATTGAAGAATTTGATCCAGTGTCTGGCTACACAACTGCATCCTTTGAAAGGCACCTCACAGATGGGTTTCATAATCGAGAAATGCATTTGTTCTTTGTTCGCGTATAAAAATAACGTGATTCAAAGCTTAGGGTCGGATGTCTTTCTGAAAGTGATTTCCTTCTATCATGCACACAAGTACTAGTACGTTTTCACAGAAATGACAGGCAGGTGGAAAGGTAGGGTTATTACTGCACTCTTTAGGAAAGAGTGCATGTCCATCAAAAAAAAAAGTCAAAGGGTTTGTAAGCAGACAGTGCAAAAGGAAAATGATAACCAAATAGAGCGCCTCGCAAGCCTTGCTTTGTGTTTAGAACAGCAGAAACTTAAAGGCATGGCGTACTCTTGGTGCCAAGTGCTTCACAGAGGGTGGGAGGTCACAGGCTTGATAAACTTTCAGGTTCTGAGACATACAATATAGAGCAACCTTCTCCGGTAATTAATTATTCCCTACTCAGCATTTCCCAAAGCCCACAGTACCTGACCAGCTTCACATAATCTTTCAGTCTCTCCACCAGTCAGTGAAAACAAATGATTTACTTTAAAAAGGAAGAACTAAGCCTGTCCAAGAATCACACGATTAGAACTTCCTACCGGTACCTGGAAAGTGGGACATTTTCCGAAGGCCGATGACTCTGATTCCATCCTGTTTGGCTGGTTTTGGACCCCAAGACATCACAGGGCTATTCAGTGTTCCCAGGATTACTGACTTTTTTGTAGAACAAAAAGGAAACCTGTCTGATGTTTTCTTTCTTGAAAGACCTACATACAAGAAGGCTCTGAGGGTTTTTCTGGAGTGGGAAACACATGGGTTCTGGTTTTCAAACACCTTCATTTGGTCTGAGCAAGTTCCTCAAATCATAATTTGTGAATCGATGTGTTCATAATGGGCCCTGCCTGAACCCTTTTCAGTTCGAGACACAGGACCCACTTGGTTACTGACTCACAGCGGGATACAGAGAACTGAAAGGGCACTGCTGATTCAATTACCCACAGCAGAGGTTCTCCAAAGCCAGTGAGCTGGAGAATCATGGCAGGGCTTATGAAAGCACAGACTGCCTCCGCGGGTTTCCCATCCCACCCTGGGAGCGAGGCTAGCGTGCGGGATGCAGGAAAGTGACCCGGTGACAGCTACCATACCTGCATGACCTAAAACCAGACACAGTCACCCCTGGTTAATTGCAAGCTGGCTCGGCATCGGATTAGGAGAGCGTAGCAGAGACAGACCCTCCAGAGGGACCGTGACCTGCGCGTCAGACGTCATCAGAGGGTGGGACGTGAGATGGGGATGTCTCTGGCTGAGTCAGCTCACCTGCTGCGGGCTGAACAGTGGTTGCAGGGAGGGGAGTTCCCGAACCCCTCCTTGAAAAGGGGATTTCAAAGGCTGTTTGAACAGCAGACTTATTTAAAAATATACAAAACATGGAGGCAGAGCTTCTCTGGTTGAAGTGGGAAGCGGGTGAGTGAGGAGTCTGGAGGCAGGAGAGGGTGGGGAGAAGGAACCCCCCCCTTGGCATCGCCCTTCTCTTGATCCCCCGGCGCTGGACCTTGTAGTACCTCCAGGGAACCCCCCATCCAAGTTCCTCGGAACACAGTTTGGAAACCACTTAGTGGTTCTTTCCCTTCTCCTTCACCCATACATCCTCCAAAAGCTTTCCAAGCTCCTCTGTAGGAGGGAGTTTGAGATGCTATGAGACACACAGATGCCCACAGCATCCTTTCCACCTTCAACAAAGTAGAAACTGTCTAGAAAAGATTGGACAGAGTTTTGTTGGAGAATTGCTGGATAATACAATAAAATGAGTATGTCTGGGGGCATCAGCAGGTAAGAGTTGTTCTGTGTGGGTTTGCCTAGTAACGGCAGCGCTATCAGAGACCGAGAAGCTTAACCAGAGAGGAGTAATCCCAGGTCCTGGTAGAAACCCGCATGAGCTCACGCACGGTAATGGGGGTCCTTTCGGACAACTGGACTTCTGCACGTAGCAGGCCCTCAGGGGATAAGGCTGGAACCGCTCGCTTTGCCTACTCATAAGACCACTCCATCCCTTACATTATGGGGAGGTGGGATAGCCTCACAGTTAAGAACAGAGACTCCAGAGCCACACTAACCAAGTTCAAACCCCAGCTCCACCGCTTTCTGCCTGGGTGAACTTGGGCAAGTTACTTAATGTCTCTGGTCTTGTTACTTCATTTGTAAAAATGGGGATGATGGTGATGAGAGAGCGTGCCCCACAGGGTTGTTGAGAAGATTAAATGAATTAATATATTTCACACCTTAGTGTTGACAAGGGCTATACAAATGTTTGATATTTTTATTTTATTACAAGAGGTTTTCTATGCTTACATATTAAACTCTCAATAAATATTTTATTTTTATTTTTAGGGGGCAGGGCTGGGAAAGCATTGGAAGCTGGATTCTTAGAGGACTAAATTCTCCAGCTTCTCCTCTCAAGCCTTAAAAATCTTTTTTAATGGCACGTGGCACCTTCAAGGCCAGATGTGAACATTTTTGCATGATGGGAGCAGGGATTATCTGATATAAGAGCTGGATAGTTCTTAAGAGAAGCAAAAGGGGGTGGGATCCAAGATTGACCCCTGATCTCTAGTTTTTTGTTCTCCCCACCTCTTTCTCGTAATTCAAGAATTAGTGCTAAAACTGAGGGGCAAGTAGGAGAAGAGAAGGGTATCCTTCAGAAGCTTTGGTCACTAGAACAGCAAAGCTCATAACAGGGGCTGTTTAATGAGCACATACTACGTACGTGCTCTGGGCTGTGTTCAGTGCTTGACATATGTTCTGGCCTAGGCTAGGTTTCCCAGGGGACCCAGAAACAAAGGTTCACGTGTAAGTGATTTATCAAGGATAAAAATCCTTGATAGGGCTTCCCCAGTGGCGCAGTGGTTGAGAGTCCGCCTGCCGATGCAGGGGACACGGGTTCGTGCCCCAGTCCGGGAGGATCCCACATGCCACGGAGCGGCTGGGCCCGTGAGCCATGGCCGTTGAGCCTGCGCGTCTGGAGCCTGTGCTCCGCAACGGGAGAGGTCACAACAGTGAGAGGCCCGCATACTGCAAAACAAAAACAAAAATCCTTGATAAATGAAGGAAAATCCTTGATAAATCAAGGAAATCAGTGAGGAGGTGAGGAAGTTAAGGGAGGAAACCAAGCAGAGATGGCATCTCAGGCAAAATCGTTCAGAGGCGGTTTCCACCTGATTCTGCAGGAGACTGTGGAGTGTCAGTTACACCTCAGAGTCAGTTACACCCAGTAGAGGCAGGGAAGCTGGGGCTTAGTCACACATCACCAGTTAGACAATAAATGCCACGTTGGGGGAATATAAATGCCCAGGCACTTCAGCTCTACATCTTCGAGCAAGGTGGGGCTCCAGTAGCCAAGGGAGGCCACAGGCGCAGGCCAGGGGAAGCAAAACAATTGCCGGGGGAAGAGTGGAAAAATGAGAAAGAGGGATTCTAGGAGATCCCCAAGGGGAAGGACCTGAAGAGTCCAATGCTTCTGCAGCAGTGTGACGTTGTCCCAGGAGACAAGACCCAGAGGGCATGATCTTGGCCTCCATCCGCCGACTGTCAGCAGGTACCAGCTGAGGTAAAGTGGTACATGGTTGCCTCTTGAGTTTGATTCGAATCCTTCTTCTCTGCCTGTGTGAACTTGGTCATCTCTTGGACCTCATTTTCCATATCTGTCCAATCGAGGTAATAATAGAATACATCTCTTGGACCTCATTTTCCATATCTGTCCAATCGAGGTAATAATAGAATAGAATAATAGAATGCATCTGTGGATGCAGAGTAGTTCCATCTGGAATAGACACAGTGAGAGAGGGGTTGGCCGGGAAACAGCGGGGTCGGGCACTAGCTAAGCAGACAGGGGCTGATAGAGTGTGCAGACTGGGTAGGACATGAGTCAGAGTCCATGGAGGTCCAGTCCAGGCAGGAAGGCTCGGGCACCAAGTGCAGATGGCTGGCAGGCTGTTTGGATGCACACCCGGGAGCTGAGGCAGTTAGCAACAAGAGCTCTGGAGAAAAACCCAGGTCGTGGGTGAAGACTCTGCTCTCGGGCCCATTTCATTTTGGTTGCTGGGTCAACCCTACTTCCCTTTTTCAAAAACATCTTTATGTTTTTACCAAAAGTATTTTAATTAATTTATTTTATAAATTTTTTGATCGTTGAATTAAAAGGAAATAACATAATGCTGAAAATATTTTGGTAATGAAAACTCACAAATAAATATCACATGTCAGCTAAATGCCAAACAAGAAACATCTTTATTGAGATAATAATTTGCACGCTATAAAACTCCCTCATTTAGGGGGCTTCCCTGGTGGCGCAATGGTTGAGAGTCCGCCTGCCGATGCACGGGACACGGGTTTGTGCCCCAGTCTGGGAAGATCCCACATGCCGCGGAGCGGCTGGGCCTGTGAGCCGTGGCCGCTGAACCTGCGCATCTGGAGCCTGTGCTCCGCGGCGGGAGAGGCCACAGCAGTGAGAGGCCCGCGTACCACAAAAAAAACAAAAAAAATTAAAAGAAAAAACCTCCCTCGTTTAAAGTAGACAATTCAATGGTTTTACTATAGTCACAGAGTTGGATAACTATCACTTCAAACTAAGTTTAGAATATTTGCTTCACCCCCCAAAGAAATCCCATATCCCTTGGCAGTCACTCCCCATTCCCACTTCCCACCAACACCTGGCAACCACTAATCTATTTCCTTGTCTATTCTGAACATCTCATAAAAATGGAATCATACAATGTGTGGTCCGTTGTGACTGGCTTCTTACATTTAGCATAATGGTTTCAAGATTCTCCCGTGCTGGAGTATGTATCAGTACCATATTCCTTTTTATTGCTGAATAATATTCTGTTGTATGTATATGCTACTTTTATTTACCCCTTCTTTAGTTGATGAACATTTGGGTTGTCTCCACTTTTTAGCTAATATGAACAATGCTGCCATGAACTTTCATGTATATGTTTTTGTTTGGATGTTATGTTTTCATTTTTCTTAGATAGATAACAAGAAGTGGAATTATTGGGTCATCTAGACCTCTATCCTTAAGCTTTTGAGGAAAGCACCTGTAATTACATATCTTTTTTATTCTAGCCCATCCTAGTGGGTATGAGACAGAATCTCACTGTAGTTTTTAAATTTTTTTTTTATTTTTGCGGTACGCGGGCCTCTCACTGTTGTGGCCTCTCCCGTTGCGGAGCACAGGCTCCAGACACGCAGGCCCAGCGGCCACGGCCCACGGGCCCAGCCGCTCCGCGGCACGTGGGATCCTCCCGGACCGGGGCACGAACCCGCGCCCCCTGCATCGGCAGGCGGACTCACAACCACTGCGCCACCAGGAAAGCCCTCACTGTAGTTTTGATTTGCATTTCCTTCGTGGACAATAATATTGAGCATCCTTTTTTTGTGCTTATTGGCCATTTGTATATGTTCTTTGGAGAAACGTCTATTCAAATCCTTTGTCCTCTTTTAATTGGGTCTTTTATTATTGAGTTATAAGAGTTCTTTATGCATTTGGATACTTCCCTTATCAGATATATGATTTGCAAATATTTTCTCCCCATCTGTGTGTTGTCTTTTCACTTTCTCGAAGGCATTATCCGTAGCATGAAACTTTTAAATTTTGATGTAGTCCAACATACCTATTTTTTCCTCTGGTTGTTTGTGCTTTTGGTGTCATGTCTGAGAAGTCATTGTCTAATCCGAGGTCACAAAGATTTACTCCAATATTTTCTTCCAAGAGTTTTACAGTTTAACTCTTATATTTAGATTTGTAATCCATTTTGAATTAAATTTCGTGTATGGTGTGAGGTAAGAGTCCAGTTTCATTCTTTTACATGTGGATGTCCATTGTTGTTGTTCCATGTGGAAGTTCTCATTGATTCAGTGGTTTATACGTGTTCTTTTCACCAGTGCAGGCCTTGCATTAATTGTGGTAGAAAACATGAAATTGGAAGCAAAACTCTTAAATGTATATCCTTTCCATTTCACAAAAGAAAATGAGTGAAGCTGAAAATGTTCACCATTCAGCATTTACTTCTGGAGACCTCTAGCCTCTATCATTTATTATTTACTTACTTCTTTTTCTCCAAATATATTTGAAGTATCTCTCTTCCTAGTATCTCTAGGGCCTGTGTAGCCAGTTGAAGAAACCACACAGAGCTACAAAAACCAGCAGAAAATAAAGAACAGTTGAGAATCCATTTTCTTTATCTATACTACAATCCACCTGAGAGAACAGCATTCCTCGGTGATTTGGCTTCCTGTAGGGGCAGCCTTGACTCACAGAGCTTTCTGACTCAGCCAGCTTGTCACCTGGGACTGGATTCCCTCGGTTTTATCTTTTCATTTTGCCTTTCCAGAGACTCAAATTGAAATGCACGTTGTAGAACTTTGATCTGGACTTGGCAGGACTGAGAATCCCCTGAGTGCCTGCATTTGTTAGAATTAGGTTCATCTGTCTGAAACCAAGGCCCTAAATAAAAGTGGCTTGAAAAAGACCCGAGATTATTTCTCTCTCATGTGTCCAGAGCTGGTGGGATGGCTCTGCTCCCTTGGTCATAGGGGGCTGCTTTGCCTCCTTAGCACAAATTCATAGTGTGTGAGGCATCCAGCCGTCCCATCTGCATTCCAGTCAGCAGGAAAAAAGGAGAGCAAAGAAGGGAATGCCCCTTCCCTTTAAGGACACTTTCCAGAAGTTGTACACCATTTCTACCTTCAGCCTTTGGCTAGAGCTTAGTTACAACATCATACTTGGCTGTGAGCAATTCTGTTAAATATGGTTTTGTTTGTCTGGGCTGACACGTGCCAGGCTACGAATCGGGGTCTCCATTGCAAAGGAACCAGAACAGAACGGACATTGCAGGAGGTCCCTACCAGAGCCCTAGGGCGCTCTTTCCCAAGACTCAGGGAATCTGCTTCCAATTGCAATTCTGCAAATGATTTGTCAGGCCCTTTGGGGAGCTGGCTGGGGCAGTGTGTGCTGATGCTGTCTTGCATGATTTAACACTTCTTCATTCCTGCATTTTCATTTCATATATTTGGATTTAGTACAGAGCGGGAGACTAGAGTTCTAGACACCGAACGAAAGGAAACCCCCAAGTGGCTCAGAGTGCAGTGGTTTCGCTGCTTGAAATACGGTTGTACTCTCCACTTTCAAATGAAAATTCTGACATTGTTTTTCAGAACAATTGCACCACCCAGACTAAGGGACCCACAAAAGTGTCAATTCACCACATGTTAGCTTTTTTTTTTTTTTTTTTTATAACTAATTGTAACAAGTGGTTGCTGTGAAAGTGGCAGGCTCCCTAAGGCTGCCCTTTCAATGACCCATACCCTGACCTGGACAGACCACCTTCTGTCCAAGAGAGGAAAAGTTTTGTTCCTAGATCAGATGAAACCCTGGCTTTACCCCCGGTGACCAGTAGGATTAATCAGACATCAGTAAAACAGCTGAAAGAGACACTAAACCAACGGACAATAATTAGCACGCACACCAGGCAACATCCGTCCGAGGGGTTCAACTTGTCCCTTTCTTTGCCCTAAGACGCAATACCTGCTCTGTGGCTTGGCTCTCCGTGCTCCATAAAGGGAGCACTTGTAAGCTAAGAAGCTGCACGTTTTTAGGATCAATATGGTATTCACCCGAGCTGGTTAGGAAACACAATGCCAGGGACAGAGCTTGCTGTGGGAGCTTGTGTGGGATTAGGCTATTTCCCCAGGATTTACCGCCCAGCGCACAGCCGGCGCTGAAACCTGCATGGACAGCCCTGTGGTTTAAGATGAGCCGAAAGACGTTTTCTTCAGTTTTTGGCTTTTTCAAAGTAAAATCTTCCCAACATGCAAAAAGCAACCACTAAAACTGAACCACATTCAGATGCAGAGAAAGAGTGAAAGTCAGCAAAAGGAAAACACATTTCTGAAATTTTACTTGGGAGGTTCCTGTAAGAGTCTTTCTTGGAGAAACCATCAGGCTTGATACCTCTGCAGCAGTGTAAGTGTCAGAACTTAACTTTCCAATGCAAATTTCTTCTTCACCTTACTACCTACAGAGCCACTTTCTTCACTCAGTAATTTTTGGTTTCTGTTTTACTTTTTTCTCTCATTCTGTTTTCAAGGGCAAAGCAGAGAGGAAATAAAGTCTCACTCATGCTAAGAACTTAACATCAAATTGACTTTATTTCCAAGTGATTTCCCTCCAATTTTATTTTAAAACATGTTTGAGAAGAAAGCAAACTTAAATTTTATTTCTGGTCCTAAATACAGCTATCTCAGAATTGCTATGGAGACCCTGGGGGTGGCATAGAGGGATGAGCGTGATGCTTAAAAAAAAAAGGTGACTAACAGACACAGAAAGACAAATATCATATGATATCGCTTATATGTGGAATCTAAAAAAATGGTACAAATGAACTTATTTACAAAACAGAAATCGAGTCACAAATGTAGAGAACAAACTTATGGTTATGGGCGGAAAAGTGGGGGAGGGATAAATTGGGAGATTGGGATTGACATATACACACTACTGTATATATTAAGGACCTACTGTATAGCACAGGGAGCTCTACTCAATACTCTGTAATGACCTGTATGGGAAAAGAATCTAAAAAAGAGTGGCTATATGTACATGCATAACTGATTCACTTTGCTGTACAGCAGAAACGTACACAACATTGTAAATCAACTATACTCCAATTAAGAAAAATAAGGAGATGAAATTCTCCAGATCAAGAAAGACAAAGTCAAAAAAAAAAAAATAAGGTGACTTAGAAGGGAGGGCAAAATATCTCCCAGTGACTGTTTTTGCAAGTGTTATACTGGGGACAGGAGCAACGGTAAGAACCAGCTGTATTTGAGACATAAAGACTAGACGTGGGGAAACGCGGTTATATGGGGGGACGGATTTAGCGAATTTAAATCAGATGCCAAAAAAAATCTTCCTTGGGGAATAAAATAAATAAATATGTGCTTAGGAGGAAGCGTTTCAAAGCAAGACAATCTCTATTTCCAAAAGCCTTCTGGAGGCTCTCCCCCAAGGACGCAACACCAGTGCTATTAATCTTGACTCAGTGAATGAAAGTATTACACAGATTTCAATCCAGACCTTCAAGCCTTAAAGAGCTCTGAAGAGCACGGATAAAGCGACCCGTTTTTCACTTTGGTGATTCCACAGGGGTAACTCACTTTAATTTCCCTTTCATCTCTTTGGGAGGGACTCGAAACTTGAAAAGCAAACAGGTTTCCTTTTCTGACTCCTGGAGAGAAGTCTTCTGTTGCTTTCTTACATGGCAAGGCTGAAGGTGGGTGACCCATCTTCATTTGTTACCTTGGAAGACGTAGAGAAGCAGAAGTAAGTCCGAAATAAAAGGCAAACGGGAGATTCCTCCCTTGTTCGAGAAAAGTTATTGCCCTTCTAAATGCCAGTTTGTTTTTTGATTTTCCATGGTCCAGCCCTGCCACGACACTGATAGTAACCCCAAATATACACAAGGACAAAGCAAGAAGCCCTGGCCATTTTGTTCCGTCAGGCAAATTATGATCTAAGTTTTCTGCCAACACCACTTTTCTCGGATTGTTTATGGCAATACCAGCCTGTTTGCTGAGATTCTAAAATGCAGCTAAATTTTCTGGGATTAAAAAAAAAAGAGTGCGTGCTTATTATGTAGATGTAAACTGTTTCGAATGCAAACACTTCCCACTGTGAAAAAAAGGAAAAGTGTTGTGGAAAAGGATACCAGGTTATCCAGACTGAAGGAAAGATGTTATGCCTCGCTGTGCTGCTTTCCAGGGACCCGAGAGGAAAGGGTACACCTGGAATCGTATGAAAATAAATGACTAAACCAGGAAGCAGGGACAGCAGCCTCTGCTAGGTTTAGTCCAGCTTGTGCTGAAATGATAAGGACCCACCCGCCGTTACTTTCCAACCAAGAGCCCAGGAGGAAAATAGCTCTGGGAGGGTTGAGTTTCACATAAAATAAGAAGACAGGACAAACACCAGCATTTTTCCCCCTAAGGCTTTACTAAAAGGCACCAACTTGTCTAAAAATGGTATGAAAATTGAATGATGTTTTAATTGATGCCATATGTTTTATTCTTCCATGTGTCCAAATCCTGGGCTAGGCTAAGAAAAATAGAACTTGGAGCCTCAAAAAAATTTTCTTTCTTTCTTTGCACAATAGTTGTCACATGTGTGTGAGGAGATTGTAGGAATGGGAAAAAATTGGGGAAAATGGCATTTTTAGTTATGGAAAAGAAACTTTTAAACTGTTAATGTTTCTATGAGAGTAATATAAACCTGACGGCTAAATCACTAAATACTGATCACATCATGGGTAAACATTAAAATGAAGTCATTTAAATTAAAAGAGGGAGAAAGAAGGATACTACTCCTCCTTGGTTAATTGTGGCTTGGCAATGTGCATATTTTTTTTTACTCAAGTAAAGGAACTTCTCAAATGTTTGGACCACAATTATACAAGGGAATACAAAAATAGAGAGATTATGCAACAACGTGAAAAGGTAGCTTTTGTCTGATTTTGTTAAACTCTACAAGGTTTATTTTTGATGCGAATTAGTCAAACGTGTCTAAGGTGCTCTCTTTCCACCCACCAAAAATATCTGTGAATTAAATTAGGTAAACAGGATCCTCAAAAGCTGAAGTGTCGCTCCGCTCCCCTCCCACACATGAATAGTCACATATGAGTTTCCACAAGAGTCTGCAGTGTGCATTTTCGCAGTGAGCAGAGCCTTCTCTGGGCTGACTCAGAAAGCAGCCCCTTTCCAGTGGCTTCTGAGATGATGTGCCAGAGACCAACACATCTGACCAAGAGGTCTCTGAAGTTGTAGCCTTTTGTATTTACACTTTTGAAATATCTCTATTGTGATGCAAATCTTGATTTTCAATCAAAATTGGCTGGAAGAAAAATTCTTTCTCTGGAAACTGTGGTAGGAAGTAAGTAAGCCTAAATCTCAATTTTCTCTCTCTTGGATTCTTATTAAGCCAGAAAACAATGATACTAAACACAAGCATCTTTTGCAAATGCTGATGGAAGACTCCACTGTGTCAACCAGTACTTCAACTGACTAGTGTTAGTCTCCAAAGGCATCACGTTTATCCATTTTTTTTTTAAGTTTATCCATTTTAAATGACCAGTTTGGTTTTTTTTCTTCTTTTTGTAATTTGGTGCCGATGTAAAAAGCATCTAAGAACAGTGGCTTTTGTTGACTGTTCAAAATCAAATCCATTTTAGAGAGTTTGCCCTTCTGGGCATGGATCCTTTCTTTAAGTCTAAACAAATAAAATAAAATGGAAACAAAAGGAAAGCGCCATCAATGGCACGAAGGCTTCCCACTTTTAATTTATTTTAAAAGCTGCGTGTTGAAATATGGAATCCTCTGAACCTCCACAGCAAGTCTGAAGACTTTTAGGGCTGAGGACCTGGGCTCCTCGCAGAAGCCTTTCTTTCATCCGCTCAGGTTAAAGAGGTTTGTGTGTGTCCGTGTGTGCGCGCCTGTGTCTCTTACGGTACCCTTCGAGATGGAGTTCTGAGGGAGCGTTTCTCCTACCAAAATACACACAGCCTGGGATTAAAAGGGCTGAAACCTACCAGCAAGTTCTTAATGCCCTCCCACAATCATTAGACCAAATCCACCATCATTCTAGATTCATTTTTCCCTTATTCATCTGTCCAACTAATTCCTGCCGCATTCACCAGGCTTATATCTTAATCTTTTCTGTTACATAGAGAATACATAATGAAAAGCTGCATTTTCTGGGTACATGCACACATTTGGAGCGGATGAACCATATGTGAAGTGACATACAATGCTGAATGCGGGCTGAATGGTGTCCAGTGCGAAAAACACTGCGAAGGGAGGAACAAAAAACAGCGAACAAGAGCCAGTGCAGGGCTGCTCTCCGCGGCAACGCCAGGGGATTCGCCGCTAAAACATGGGTATAATTTCACTGTTTTCCCTCACACAAGCTGTGGGAAAGGAGTCACCATCTGATGTTTGATTGTGGGGGATATGTTTTTGGCAGTGGCCTTGTATTCCACATTGACAAAAAAGAAAAAGGAAAAAGAAAGAAAGGAAAAAGGATAAAAGGAGGCGGGGGGAGGAAGATAAAAAAAGAATAGAGGTACATTTGCTGTTTTTAATTTGCCGTCTGGGGGACTGGCACAGCCGACGGAGTTCTGACCAGTGGCCACCTGAAAAGTAGGGCCGGGGCCTGGCTAGTGGCCCCTCTTATGCTGATGCTACCGCAAGGGGACTTTTATCTGTCCAACCCTGTTGTCTGGTTAACTTATTACTGAGCAGTGGGGTTGACGTTTGCCTGATTTAATAAAGCCTTTAGTCCAAGATAGCGGCTGGGGAAACATGCCCAGGGAAGCAGCGTTCTGCCCGCATTGACACCGACGTGGCACTGAGGTAGCACCAAGGCAGAGAGGCCCACACTTCACAAGGAGGCATTTCCTGGAGGCTCAAAGGGTCCCTGGGAAGTGCATCTGCGTTGCCAACCCAACTGCCAGGTGGCTACAGGTGTCTCACAGGAGGACCCCAGCTTGAAGATTTCTCCTGTGGTTTGTGGCTGCAAGCAGGCAGGGACCCCACACCAAACAGAGATTTTAGAAAGAAATGCATTGACTTTTGTCATGGTCTCCATCCTCCCCTCATCCAAGAATGCCAGGTGGAGCAAATAAAGAAGGATGCCCAAGTTAAATTTGGATTGCAGGTAAACAACAAATACTAAAATGTGATGTGAGGTTTACCTGCAATCCACATTTAACTGGATGTCCTGTATTCTATCTGGCAACCCCATCCCTACCCCTCTGGGCCCCCTGGGCTGCCCACTTCCCCCTCTCCCCAACCTCCTGCCTCTCACCTGTCAGGGCGGCAGACTCCTCTGTCTGCATCTCAAAGTGTTAAGAGGATAATGAGAATATAGATGGGTAGCTGCTTTCCAGAAAGATCGCTAATTAGCCTGACTGGTTAACATGTGGTTCCCATGCCCCAGGTGTGCTAAAAGACATTCCTCTTAACTTCAGCTTCAACTAGGAGACATCACCAGTGCTGCTGTTGGACAGAAAGAGTTTGGTGTCCTCACCTCCTGCTCCCCATGGCCTCTCCTCCAATGGTTTTGCATCATTTTATTTGGACCACGGTTGTTTTTTTTTTTTTTTTTTTTTGCGGTACACGGGCCTCTCCCGTTGCGGAGCACAGGCTCCGGATGCACAAGTTCAGTGGCCATGGCTCACGGGCCTAACCGCTCCGCGGCACGTGGGATCTTCCCAGACCGGGGCACGAACCCGCGTCCCCTGCATCGGCAGGCGGACTCTCAACCACTGCGCCACAAGGGAAGACCTGGACCACGTTTTTAAGCCAAACCAAACTCCCCAGAGGCAGATACTGTGCATAATGGAAGGTTTGGCGATAGAGCCACCTGTTCCCCAACTGAGTATGTGCATACGCTTCAACAACCCTGATCCCACCATGTGCCCCACCATGTGCCCTGCCCCACCCCTGCCAAGTCCCCTACCTTCAGCGGTACTTGTGGCTACAGCTCCTGTTCGTTGGGATATTGCATTGCTATTTTTGATCACTGGTGTTTGTTCACAAGCTGCTTCCGGGATTTGTCCTGAGTGAGCGCACTGCTCTGAGTTGCCCATTTGTAGGCCTATGACGCATATCTGATTAAGGGTAGCAGGAAGGAAGGAGCTTTCCCCTGCGAGCGGGGGGTGGACAGGGTAGGGAGGGCAAATCTTGTGGCCAGCCGGTGCTGGGGTCCACGCTGTCCTTTGTCTGCAGGTGGGCAGGTGGAAGTGGACAGAGGCTTAAAAGCTGGTGACTCTGCAGTAACCTGTCCCAAGCTCTGATCCTCAGAAGTGCAGCTGAAAAGGAGATTTCCAAAGGAGCACTGCTGTTTTGAATGCTTCCATGATTGGAGACAGTAGCGGCTGCATGTATTGGCCGGGACTGGAAGTGTGGTTTTCTCCACGTGGTGGAATTGCTCTCATTTCCAAACATGATACGGGGGCATAATGGCCGTTGGTAATGACCACATTAGCGTCATATGGAGCAATATATCTACAATAAATTAAGGCCGCATTGCAATTAGTACCGGTGATCACAGCTGTGGAGACAAATGGCATATGTGCTAATTAAATAATTTGTCACTTGACTGCTAAACAAACAATTCAGCCTCTTTTCATTACAAACTACCATCTCCAGAGCGCCACCATGGGCCATTAACCCCAGGAAGGAACGGTGTGCTGTGCCCACATGGCTGGGGAGCTGGGTCCCGATAGCAGGATAAAACGGACAGAGGAAATCTCACTTGGATTAAAAATCCGCTCATCGGATTGGTGCGAATCAACAAACACGACGTCACATCATGTCTCGACTTAGTCTTGTGTCTTCGGCCACAACATCCTCCCCTTTGGCAACACCTTTCTTATAGTTTCTCTCTTTTTTTTTTTCCCCACCAGCCCTCCTTCCCCCACCTCCGCCCCAAATGCTAATCCATAAAGCTGAATTGTGGAATATGCTTTTAACGGGGGCCCCTGCTAGCCCATATAATGGCTTTGTGTGAACTAAGGGGGACTCAGCCTTGTGCAGAGTGCAGGTAAGCAAGGCGCAGGCTGGATTTCAGTCTCTGCTCACCTCCTTGGTCCAGGGCTCTTGTGCAGTTAACAACCCGCCCAACCATACGGGCAGTCCTGTTCTCAGCTGCTCCTGAAAGCAAGAGAGGTTTGGGTAATTTCCAGCCCCAGAAAATCCCAAAACCAATTGTCCTTTCTTCCTTGCTCTTTTATCAGAGTTGTTAACTAAGGGAACTTGATTTCGCCTTCTTATTCCTACTTTTGATCACATTCAAGCAGCACTTCGGTCAGACGAGAGGAGAAAGGCAAAGCAATGAGGATTTTGTGTCGTTATCCATTGATCAAATCTCTCCTCGGGTGCCACATTTCCAAGGAGCTTTCAGCACTGGTGTGGTGCTGAGTGTAAGGCATCATGTGATGTAACCGTTTGGGGCAAAATACTCCAGCATGTAAGTTTCATGCAAAGTGATTCTATTGTAGTATATTTCCAAAAGGCTGGAAGAAAACTCAAAGCTGGAATATTGAGTCTTCCGTAGGAAATTGAATCCCTGGATAATTTCAGATTAGGCTTTAATAACTACTTTTGGGTGGACTATGGGAACAGAAAGGAACCCAAACCGTGTTTTATCTTTTTGAGAACCTGACTGTTTGGACATAAAAGTCTGTAAGGGTGGCAAGTTTGTCAGCAAGATGATGCCTTATGCACCAAAAAGCCATTCTGTTTCTTTAATGAGGTGAAATCTAGCTTTATCCCAGAAGGATTGGGCACAGAGAATCTCAGCTAGCATCACATAGGAGAGAGCTGGGCACGTGGAAAGTGCTCAATGAAACCCAGCTCTTGCTATTGTTATTAATATTATTACTGTTCCCATTTATAACTGAATTTTGTATCATTGAGTGTCTTCTTCACCACTTGTTAATGTTGCCTATCAGGTGCATGCAGAGTGGGAGAGGCAGATTACTATGAAGCAATGTTTTGCCTTGTTTTTTCACATCTTTATTGGAGTATAATTGCTTTACAATGTTGTGTTCGTTTCTGCTGTACAACAAAGTGAATCAGCTATATGTATACATATATCCCCATATCCCTCCCTCTTGAGCCTCCCTGCCACCCTCCCTATCCCACCCCTCCAGGTGGTCACAAAGCACCGAGCTGATCTCCCTGTGCTATGCGGCTGCTTCCCACTAGCTATCTGTTTTACATTTGGTAGTGTATATATGTCAGTGCTACTTTCTCGCTTCGAGCAAGCTTCCCCTTCCCCTGCTGTGTCCTCAAGTCTGTTCTCTAAGTCTGCATCTTTATTCCTGCCCTGCCACTAGGTTCATCAGAACCACTTTTTAAGATTCCACATATATGCGTTAACATACAGTATTTGTTTTTCTCTTTCTGACTTACTTCACTGTTTTTATTTCTATTTATTTTTTTCACGTCTTTATTGGAGTATAATTGCTTTACAATGGTGTGTTAGTTTCTGCTGTATAACAAAGTGAATCAGCTATACATATACATATATCCCCATATCTCCTCCCTCTTGCGTCTCCCTCCCACCCTCCCTATCCCACCCCTCTAGGTGGTCACAAAGCACCGAGCTGCTCTCCCTGTGCTATGCGGCTGCTTCCCACTAGCTATCTGTTTTACATTTAGTACTGTATATATGTCCATGCCACTCTCTCACTTCATCCCAGCTTACCCTTCCCCCTCTCCGTGTCCTCAAGTCCATTCTCTACATCTGCGTCTTTATTCCTGTCCTGCCCCTAGGTTCTTCAGAACCTTTTCTTTTTTTTTTTTTTTTAAGATTCCATATATATGTGTTAGCATACAGTATTTGTCTTCCTCTTTCTACTTCACTGTTTTTAAAAGAACTTTTTCCTGAAGGCTGTTCACACATCAGGAAATGCAGGGGAGTTCTGGGGAAGTCAAGAGGCCTTTGAAGTGCTACCAGGACACAAGATGCTTTTGCTACAGTCACAAGATGCATTATTGTCTTTTCTGTTTTCTTGGCAGCCTCCCACCTTCTGGGACTGACTTTCATCTGCCCAAATGGGACTGAGATGCGAGTTGGGAAGCACCCAGACCAGCCATCACCCTGCAAGTGGTGGCAAATCCCTAAAGCTTCAAGACAACCCAGAGACCCTACTCATCCAGCCTCTGTGTTCACCAGAGAGAAGAAATGGAAGTAAGTGTGAGAAAACGATGTCCCTAAATCATGCTGTTCACATCCTTCTCTCTGTGTGTGGTGTGCCCCCTCCACCCACCCCCGCTCTATTTGCTGATACAAGATGGAGAGGTCCAAAGAGTGTCCTTTCCTCTTGTTGTTAATCAGGACGCAGAGATTCCCCCAGCCATTTTCTTCTTTCTGGTATAAGGTATTTTTGACCATGTAATCTTTTTGCCTCTTAAAGGAGACGTGTGGTGAGAAACCTGTCTGGGCACAGTCTTGGGCAGTCCCAGTGAGAACAATGCTGGAGTCTGAAAAGGTCATTAGGAAATAAAAGCTTAGATTCTTGAATAGCTTCTTGACCATTGTCCAAGGGCGTGCAATCTGGGACACAGGGGATACCAGCTAGCCCTTCACCCACTGGCCAACCCAGTTAGATCACATCCTGTCTTTTAGGAAAATTCACTAAGTTTTGTACCATTCTAGGCTCTCATTCACTTTGAGAATCAAGTTAAGAATTTTAATCTTCAGTGTCATTTATTTATACTAAGTCCCTAAAGCATATACAATAAGTGTATGTTTAACTTAGGTTATATTAAATTTTTTTGCCATACCTTTTTAGAATCTTGAAAAATATTGCCAGCACTTTAAAAAGATAATTTATTTTTACCAATATATATTCTCTCATTTGAAAATCAAATAGTACTTAAATGGATTATAAGGAATAAACCCAATACTCTGTTCCACTTCTGGAATCTCACTTTCATGCCCTTGCAAGGAATTTCAACTATTTGATCTGAGTATTTTATTTTTTTCTCAAATTTACCTCCACATTTCTAGATGGTATGCTTCTAGGAGATTTCCTTGATTATATTTTCCAACACTTCATTATATTTTATTTTTAATTCAGTTATTCTATTTTAATTTTCAAGAACTCTGGTTCTCTGACTGATCCATTTTTATATCTTCCTGTTCTTGTTTCATGAATGAATATCCTCTTTTGTATTTCTGAAAAAGTCAGTTTTATTTTTTAAAAAGTCTACTTGGTTAGAAAAGTTTACTGAATTGTCTCTATTTCCTCTGAGTTTATCTTTGTTCATTTTTGTCTTCATCTTTCCCTGTGGAGCTTTCCTTGGACATAAGAGAGAGGTAGTAAGCAGCTCATTGGATCTCTGGGTATGTGATGAGGTGGAAGCCAGATTTTATATCAAGAGCAGTTGTTAAAGCTTTCTAGCACTGGATCAACACCTGAGATAGCCACATAATTATTTCTTTGTTGTGCAGCTCATCCTGGTCTTGTGTAAGTGTCATGAGAACAAAAGTTGGTTTATGTGTGAACTACTGCAGTCCCAGTGCCTAGGACAGTGCCTGGCACATAATAAATGCTCAAAAAATACTTGTTGGATGAATGGAGAGATGTGAAAAAATGCTGTACAGAAAACAAAGTGAATGAGACACTGGGAGAGGGAGAAATTCATTTTGCCCTAGAGCATGAGAGAGGCTTTTTGGAAGAAAAGGGATTTGACCAGAAACCTGAAGAATGGGTAGATCAACGTCAGGCAGGGGTAAGGGGGGAGAGGAGAGAAAATGGCCTGAAAGGAGGCACAGAGCACTTGACTTCCCAGGGCCTTAAAGATCATCCATGAAGTGCTCTTCCAACTCACCTCTCATAGATCATGAGATCAGTTTAGTGGGTCTTGACTAGCATTTTAAAAAATGGAAATATCAGACTGCATCATAGATATCTTGGTGAGTTTGGTGAAATTTATTTCAGAAGTGAATGTATATATGTGTGACTCTAAATCTAATCTAATCTAAAACTTTTTTCAAAAAAGTTTGAAAAACACTGTTCTAGAATGATCCTCCCTTCAAATCTAGGCCCTTCCTCTCTGGAGAATATACATCCCTGCCACATAGTCACCAGCCCCCTCTTCTCCAGGACTACTGATGAATGCTCGCTGCCTCACAGGGAGCCTACTGGCAGCACCAACTGCTAGAATCCACCCTGTGTCCTTCGTTCAGTCCAAGAAATTACGTACATCAGCCCACTGTGTCTTTTTTTATTTTGATAATTTTAAAGACACAGAAAAGTCCACAGAATAACATATAATCACCCAGAATTCACAACAGTTAACATATTTTCAAATTGTCTTTCAGCGTTTTTTTTTTTAAAGGAAAGAAAACGTTCCTCTCCTCACTCCCATGTTTGTTGGTATCCTTCTTGTCCAGTTTTAATACTTTCATATGCATCCAGGAACGTAAGGTATAATTATTCAGTTTTGGGCTTTGAGTTTATATCTATGTGTAAAAGTATCAGTCTGGGTCTTGCTTTCTTCACTGAGACTTAACATATTGAGATCACAGGGGAAGTTCTCAATCCAAAGGAACTAAACCCAGATTTCAAGGACATCTGCCCACAGATTCTTAAGGGGACAATCTTCTGCGTCTAAACTTGCAGATGAAGCATCTGCTTGCTTGCACAGAATGAGATTTCCTTCTTATTCCCTGGAATTTCAAGGTTGCTCCCAGTCACCCAGGCAGGGAAAGGAACAGTTGAATTGCACTTGATATGCCCTGAGGGAACATGGGCATCCTTCCAGCCTGAGGGTTTGCTCCAGTCCTACTGTAAGCATCTCAGTGGGAAAATCTGGGGTCTGGCCCTGAAAGACTAAAGACCAGTTTTGGCAAAGAAGGAAGTGTAGCTCTAGGATGAGATAACAGAAGTCTGAGTTTCTTTCACAACCTAGACTGAGAGCATTCCGATAGTGCCAAGACACCTGCCCAGGTGTTTTCCAGACGTTCTTTTATTCATGCCACCAACATCTGTTGAGCACCTACTATGTGCTCTGAAGCAATGTAGCCAGGTGGTTAAGGGAATGGGGTTTGACACTGAGAGCTGAATTCTAGCTCTGGCTGTGTGTCTTTGGGCAAGTTACTTACCTCTCTGAGCTCTATAATGATAGTTATCATAGTACTTACTTAAAGGATTGATTTAAGGATTAAACGAGTTGATGCATGTAAAGAGAGCAGGGCACAGAGAAAGTACTCAACTATTAGTTGTTTTGTTTTACTATTGTTGCTTTTAATGAGACATTGCACTAGGCTATGGAGACACAGCGTTGGATAAAACCTGGTTCTGCCCTCAAAGTTTCATAGTTTAGTAGGCTGCCTCTAGATTCCTTTCTCTTTTTTAAAAAATATTTGTTTGCTTATTTCTTTATTTAATTTTCCTTATTTTTTTTTTGGCTGTGTCGGGTCTTAGTTGCAGCACATGGGGTCTTTTTGTTGAGGCATGCGGAATCTTTTCATTACGGGATGCGGTCTGTTTGGGTTTATCTCTAGTTGTGGTGTGTGGGCTCCAGGTGTGTGGGCTCTGTAGTTTGCATCCCGGCAGCCTCTCTCTTTGAGGCACGCAAGCTCAGTAGTTGTGGCGCAGGCTTAGTTGCCTCACGGCATGTGGGATCTTAGTTCCCTGACCAGGGATCGAACCTGCGTCCCCTGCATTGGAAGGCAGATTCCTTACCACTGGACCACCAGGGAAGTCCCTAGATTCCTTTCTTCCTTAATATCTCATGGAATTTTTTTAAAAATAGAAAGTACAAATTACCTCCATAGGCCAACAAAATGATTCTTGAAGGTTTGTTTGTTTGTTTGTTTTTATTTTGAGGGGGATACCAAGGATTCGTATTAAACTGGCTTACCATCACCTCAGGAGAAGGCAAAGACCGGCAGAGGTAGAGGAAAATAACAGTTCTACAGCCTTTTCCCCAGGGGCTCTGGCTGCGCTGGGGCTATAAATAGCAGAGACTTGCTCAGGGTTAAGACAGCATTTCAATCACAAATCTGGGAAGTTGTGATTTTCCTCAGTGACAAACCCTATTGCTCCTGGTGGAAAAAGAAAAAAAAAAAAAAGACATTGCAACTTTCTCCTACATTTGATTAGAATTTTGGCAGAGTTGAGAAGAACACTTCATTTTCTCCAGACTCCTGCTTGTTCCCACCCCGACCTTGTCTAAATAGTGCTTTATTATTCTGTAAAAGGATATTTTCAAAGATAGAATTGCTGACTTTAAAATTTACTAAAACGTCCATTTTCTTGGTTGTTCGGTTTCCTTGGTTGTTGTGGTAATATCTACATTTTTAAATGCAGCCCATTTTCATTTGCATCTGTACCCAACCTCTATAAAATCTATCGCATGTATATTCATCCAGGAAGGCAGCACAGAAATCACCAGACAAGGAGAATGGTAAAGGATCAATTATAATTATTAGTTATAGAAATAAAATGTATAGTATTATGTCTTCTTTACGAGTTTTATAGTTAATTTTACAACTTACTATTTAAAATACATTGGTGCCAGAATTTGCTTGTTGGGATATCTGTTTTGTAAATGAAATGGGTCCAAATATTTATGTCAATGGTAGACAAACCAAATCAAACCAAAAAAGTTCAGGTGTCGGGGGAACATCCTCCCCAAACTTTGAATTAAACCTTTGGCCCGGATCCCAGCTCCATGCACACTTTCCTTGGCAGTCAGACACCTTCTGGGGAAGGTACCGGGAGGGGAGGGATCTTTTACTGACACCCATGGGTCACTTTTAGATGAGATCAGGACCCAAGCACAGGAAGAAGGGGGAAAACCAAAAACGTTAGGATATTCTGATGGAAGCACCCACTAAATTCTTATTCCCAGTGTTATTTTTACTTAAAACCTTTTCACTTTTGAAAAGAAAACTTAAAAAAAATCATTGTTATAAAGCTGGAAAATGGGGCTTCCCTGGTGGCGCAGTGGTTGAGAGTCCGCCTGCCGATGCAGGGGACACGGGTTCGTGCCCCGGTCTGGGAAGATCCCATATGCCGCGGAGCGGCTGGGCCCGTGAGCCATGGCCGCTGAGCCTGCGCATCCGGAGCCTGTGCTCCGCAACGGGAGAGGCCACAACAGTGAGAGGCCCGCGTACTGCAAAAAAAAAAAAAAAAAAAGCTGGAAAATAGAGGGGGAGAAAATCGCCCATTAAAACCCATTATAACATAACCGAAATACAACCATTTTAATGTTTCTATATTCCCTTTCGTTTGCTGGCCCACAAGCATTTATAATTTTACAGTTATAATTATATTGCGCATAACAGTTTATGATCTACTTTTCTCCTGAGCATTGCCAGGCATCTACAGAGTCTTCCAAGTAATTATTTTAATGGGTGCATAATATTTTATTGAGTGGATATATCATCATTTAACCACTTCCCTATTGATGGGCTTGTAAAAGAGGATAAATAATTTCCTTCTACCTTTCTGAGTTGTTAGCTGAAGCTTTTATAATAAAAGATAGATTAGCAAGCGAAAAACAAACAGAAGTTTATTCATGTGTCTACCTCATGATACATGGGAGATACCAGGGAAAAATGAGTCACTCCTGAGGTGGCTTAGAATTCAGGATTAAATACCATCTTAATAAGGAAAGGGAAGGGGGGAGGCAGGCCTCTTAGGGGAGAGTAAATGGTTTTTAGGAAAGATGAAGGGACCCTTAGAAGACGAGATGGAAGGTATGATATTTGTGACAGTTTGTCTGGGTGTGGTCCTGACTTCTAGTCTCCTCTCCTGTGATAAGGGTCAGTCTTCCCTGGTTGATGAAAGGCCCCAGGAAGATACTGATGTGTTGTGTTCCTTTTGGAGGATCTGTCTAGATAAAAGGAGTTCAGAGAAAGCCTCTTCCTGCATTTGCTGTTTTTCAAGTGCCTATAAAACCCAGTCCCCTTCAAATAGAGTTCTCTCACTCAGATTATGATTTATCTCTTGATCCAAAACTTTATTCCTTTTCTTGTCTGCTCTGACCTCAGTTGTGTGCTAATTGAACACTAATCACCCAGAGTCAGATGACTAAAATTGCTGTTGTTGATAACATGGTTAATGTACTAAAATTGCTAGTATAGGTATCATCACAAAGTTACAAACTCAGATTGTTTCTCCAGGACAAAATAGGCTCACAGACCTCTGAGTCATGGACCACCTGACCTGAGAATCATAAACCAGAGACATCCTGACTCCTGAAACTACTATTAAAACATGTCACAAGGCAATGATTAATCCCAGCCTCTTTGTTTTTCCCCTTTGAAAGAAACCTCAAAGACAAGGTGGGAGTGGATCTGAGGCTTGTCTCCCACTCCCTTGCTTGATGCTCTGCAATAAACACTGTACTTTTCCTTCACCACAGCCCCACGTCAGTAGATAGGTTTTGCTGTGCTTTGGGTGAGCAGAACTCAGTTCAGTTCAGTAATACCTACAGCTCAAAATAATCAGTATACCAAAGTGACAGATTTTGGGGTGACATGCTCTGAACTCCTAGTCATATTTTGGGGTGGCACATTCTGCTACCACTCAGCACTGAGATTGCTTCTAGTTTTCCCCCATTATAAATAAATATACTGAAGATTATATATATATATATACACACACACACACACAGAAGTAACCTAGACGTGTATGTATATATACATATATTTGCCTATCTTTGCATATATTTACATACATATATATGTGTATACACACACACTTTTTAACTAAGATAGGAAATTTCTTAGCTTTCAATAGTCATCCTTCCACGATTAGCTCTTATATGGATTTGCTCATTTAATCTTGATAACAGCTGTAAAGATAGGTATAACTAACATTCTCTTTTCACAGTTAAGAGGACAGAGACCCAGAGAGTTTAAATAATTCACTAGTGGTCCATAGCAGTGAAGCAATGCTTCAAACCCCAGTCTGACTGCTGAGCCCTTTCTCCTTGACCACAGACTATGCTGCTTCTCACTCTCCATTATGTGAACTTCTATACTTAGTGCAGTCAAATAAAAATGTGGCAGAGAATTCACACCTTCCTCCTGTCTTCTCTACACACACACACCTACACACACCCATCCACCCCACATACAGTGTTAATACTCACACCCCTGAATTTCTTCCCTACAACTGGGCTGTGATAGGACTTTAAAATCAACAGAATGCAGGGGGAGAAAGCTGGGTCTGTATTTTCATTTTTGTTCAAATCTGTGAATTAGGAGTCCCCATTTTCCCATCCTGGTCACGGAGTAGTCCCAAATGGTCCCTGAGTAGAAGAAGGGAGAGATTTAGGGACTGAATCTCGGTCCATGTCAGAGAGAAAAGTATTCTTTAGAAAGACATCTTCTGATGATTATTTTGAGAGACTTTCTGGTAACCTCCAGCAAATCTGCATATTAATAGGAATCATTTACTCAAAGCAGGGGTCCAAGGAAATAGCTTTACATAATAACAGTAGCTTGACTTGATTACTTCAATTCGGTTCTTCTATTGAATTAAACGTAAAGCCAGGATTTTGGAAGTTTTACAGGACAATAAACAAAGCGGGAATAGTAAATTAAGACTAACTCTGGTTTCAACCTGCACATCTTTATTACTTCTAATGAGCAAGGAGATGTAAACAGGATCGGGGAGTAAAAACCATTGATAATCTCCTTAGCATTCTGGATAATTTATTGGTTTCTTTCCCACACTGAGGGCTCTAAGCCTGCCTAACATTCGTTCAGGCTTCTTGACAGTTTCTTCATAAAAGAAGCAATTTTCTTTCTTATAAGCTCGATGTCGTTTTGTTCACTTGCTCCCCAAAATGCTGATAGACATTTCCAGTTGCACTTGGCCATTTTGAGTCACAACAGTATTTTTTTTTAAAGATATTTTTTGGTTTTGGTTGCACCGGGTCTTAGTTGCAGCAGGAAGGCTCCTTAGTTGCTGCTCGCTGGCTCCTTAGTCGTGGCATATGAATTCTTAGTTGTGGCATGCATGTGGGATCTAGTTCCCTGACCAGGGATCGAACCCAGGTCCCCTGCATTGGGAGCACAGAGTCTTGACCATTGTGCCACCAGGGAAGTCCCTCAGAGCAGTTTTTTTAAAAAAAATAATGTTATACTTACAGAAGAGTTGCAAAAATACCCCAGAGGGTCCTATATGCCTTTCACACAGTTTCCCTTTCACATCTGACATAACCTTAGAGCATTTATCAAAATAAAGAAATTAACCTCTACATGATACTATTCACTAAAGTACAGAACTTATCACATGTCATCAGTTTTCCACTAAAGTCCTTCTTCTGTTCCAGGGTCTGATCCAGGGCACCGCATTGCATTTAGTCATCATGTCTTCTTAGCCTCCTCCAATCTATGACAGTTCCATAGTCTTTCCTTGATTTCATGACCTTGGCCCTTTTGAAGAGTACTGGTCAGTTATTTTATAAAATGCCCCTGTATTAGCTTGGGCTGCTGTAACAAAGTACCATAGACTGGGTGGCTTACACAACAAACATCTATTTCTCACAGTCCTGGAGGCTAGAAGTTCTTGGTGAGGACCCTTTTCTGGTTTACAGACACTCACCTTCCTCTTGTATCCTCATATGTGGAGAGAGGTATCATCTCTTTCTTAGCTCTTCTTATAAGGGCACGAATCTCATTCATGAGGGTACCACCCTCATGACCAAATCACCTCCAAAGGCCCCACCTCCAAATACCATCACACTGGGGACTAGGGTTTCAAGATGACCACTGGGGGGACATAAATATTCAATCCATAGCATGCCTCCATTTGGTTTGTCTGATGTGTTCTCATGGTTAGATTGGGGTTATGCATCATTGGGAGGGAAACTCAAGGTGACTGATGTGTCCTTAGCTTGCCATGTCCACCCTGATGACTTGGCCAAGGTGTTATCTGCCAGGTTGTAAACTTACTATTTTTTCCCTTTGTGATTATTAAATACTTTGAGACTATGTAAATACCCTATTTCTACTTAAACATTCACAGCACTATTTTGTGTCCTCCACAGCGACAGTTTAACCTCAGTTAAATGGCAAAACGACGGCAGTGGGGACTTTGGACTTTGTGGAGGGCACAGGAGCCTCACAGCCATTCACTCCTCCTAGAAACCCAATGTTCCAGGAAAGGGCTGACAGAGCTCCTGATTTCCTCCACCAGCTGTCTGATAGATGGATACTGTGACTTGGGATTTTCTGAGCCAGGAATGGAACCTTGTTTCCTACTGTAGCATGACTTAGCTTTCTCCCCAGAATCACAGCCATGTTCCCGTGTGACTTAAGAATAACATACGATTGCTGAGGGAGGGAGAGATGTGGGCCTAAGTAATGAAATAAACTGTGTTAAAAGACTGAGGGTGGGATGAACTGGGAGATTAGGATTGACATACATACACTACCATGTGTAAAATAGCTAGCTAGTGGGAACCTGCTGTATAGCACAGGGAGCTCAGCTCGGTGCTCTGAGATGACCTAGATGGGTGGGATGAGGTGGGGGATGGAAGGGGGGTCCAAGAGAGAGGAGATATATGTATACATATAGCTGATTCACTTCACTGTATAGCAGAAACTAACACAACATTGTGGAGCAACTATACTCCAATTAAAAAAAAAAAAAAAGACTGACCGATTAATGCCACTCTTGGGCAGTCACAGATACTGATGTCTGCAGATGTTCCTGAAGAATTTAATTGCAAAATAGTTCTGCAACTCAGAAAAATGGTGGTTGGGGATGTCTCCTTTGTGAGGATATCCTTCTCCTTTTTTGTTGTCTTTTTAAAAACAAGTATATTCGCAGTGGATGAGAATTAGAAATGAAGGATGAGGAAAATTAAAACAAATGGGGAAAATGGGAGACCCAGTGCCCCCGTGGCTATGCAGCTGGGGGCTGATGGTGCCAGGCCTGGGAAGCTCCTTGTCTGAGATCCATATAACGAGAGAAGGAAATAGGGAAGATGCCTTTCCTCTCTCTCCCTCATTTTTGTTTCTATTTTGTGACAATACAGTTTTCAGGGTTCTGCAAAAACCCTTCTCAGGGTTCTGAAAAAGGAGGATACTAGTATTTTTTTGTTTAGCCTCAGAATTGACTCTTGCATGTCTGATTATATGGCTGTATCCTTATTTACCAGGGGTACCCAACTAGAATCCGATGATGAGGTGAAGAAGGAAGAAGAAGAAGAGAAAAAGAGGAAGAAGAGAAGGACCCAATCTGGAAAAATTAACAGATATTTGTACAGAAGGTAGCAATATATACATATGTATATACATATATACGTATACCTATATACACATCATATCATATACATCATATATATGTGTGTATATATATCATATATACATCATATCTTGCTAAAACCTCTTTACATTTTCTCCGATCTCTGCCTTTTACTTGTACCCGAGCAGCAATACCACATATCAAGTATCTGTTTCTCCACTCAGAAATAAAACACGCAAACCAGAAGGTGGGTGAGGCCCATGGTACTGAATAAGTGTTGCTAGTTGGCCGCTCTGACCTATAGCTGACCTTCACAACCTGCAAGGGTCTGAGCCATGGAGTCCAGCTATGACCTCCCAGCCAATCCATCGGGGTTGTGGGTGGGCAGGGAGCTAAATAAATATTCAACTTCTATGAGTTCTCTTCATGGTTAAGATCTCACATTATACCTAAGTCCTTGACTGGTGGGTTAAATCACTGGTGCCGCTTTTAAGTAAATAAAAATAAGTTTTTCTTCTGAAAATATGAAAGGATAGGCCCAGGTACTATAAGAAAGGATAGCTGATAATGAGAGAGTGCAACATAAAATAGAAAAAAAAAAAAACAAATAGTAAAACTATAGCATAAAACCAAAATCTGGCCATTCACATATGAACAAATAAGTTTAAAATTCTAATGAAAAGCCATCAGGAGAAGTTGAATCTGTGTTTATAAAACTCTGATTAAGAAGGCAGGGATGGGCCTCCCTGGTGGCGCAGTGGTTAAGAATCCACCTGCCAATGCAGAGGACACAGGTTCAAGCCCTGGTCCGGGAAGACCCCACATGCCGTGGAGCAACTAAGCCCGTGTGCCACAACTACTGAGCCTGCTCTCTAGAGCCCGTGAGCCACAACTACTGAGCCCACGCGCCACATCTACTGAAGCCTGCGCACTCTAGAGCCCGTGCTCTGCAACAAGAGAAGCCACTGCAGTGAGAAGCCCGCGCACCGCAATGAAGACCCAACACAGCCAAAAATAAATAAATTAATTAAAAAAGGGATGTGTACAAATGTTTTAGATTAGTTTTTGCCTAAAACTGTTAGTTCTAAAACAAATTTTGGCACCATATGAAATAACTATTAGTAATTTAGAAATGTAATTAACGTGAAGCCCCATTTGCTTTTTTTTTTTTTCCCCTTTCCTTTCTTTTTTTTTGGCTGTGCTGCATGTGGGATCTTAGTTCCCTGACCATGGATCCAACCCGCGCCCCCTGCAGTGGAAGCGCAGAGTCTTAACCACTGGACCGCCATGGAATTCCCAAACTTTTATTATGCCAGATAATCAGGTATTATTTGGAGTTCCCCACAAAGTCCATGTAAATATTCCCACTGACCAAAAGGCAGTGAGCCCTCGCTACTTACCGGAGCAAAGTAGGGGAAGATTTTTCCGCTGATAGGCTAGCTGGGAGCACACGGTTAGAAGAGGCTCCCAGGAGCATCTGGCCCCCGTCCCCCAACACACACACACCTTTGTGCCCCCCACTTTGCAGGGACCGACACAGACGTCTCCACAGCAGCTGGTGGGCTGGATCCAACCGGCCAGTGTGGAGCAAACAGAATGCGTGATTGATGAGGAACCCTCGGAGAAGAGACCCTGGGTCTGGGAGGCAAGCGGTTCCTTGCACAGGGCAAAGGATAAGGGTGGCCAATCAGTCTGGGGGCAAGAAGCCATATCCCACCGACATGCGATGCCTTTTCTTTCCCTACACAGTACCGGTATTGTCTGTGTTATAAAGGTGTTCAGTGTCCTTCGCTGGGACATACAAGGCCTGCTCCTGTCCTTTGTGAGCAACTCAAATATGAATTTTGAGAGCAGTGGGCGTCCTTCACCCACAGACTGAATAGATTCCCCATTCGATGTGCAGAGGAAGGAATAGAGAGTGATATGTTGATGCTTTTTGCTTCCTTGCTTTAAATTTGGTGGCTGGGTCTTCTTGCTCTTAAAGCAAGCTTGTTTGGGAATATTGAAAACCAAGACCCGCAGTCCCTCTCCTGGGTGAAGGCCATAAAGTCCAAGAAGTCACACAGGTCAGGCTGCCAGGATGTGCCATGATCTGGGCATAGAGGAAGCAGGGCTGGAGGGGGCTTGGCTTTTACTCCCTTCATTCCGGTTTATGGCCCTTCAATATCAAGATGAGCTATTTTTACACATAGGCCGACCCTATTTTGTTCTGACTGGAGTCTCTTTATTAAAATAATCATTTAATTTCAAATTAGGAATCCAAGTTACTTGACAAGGTATAAAGATGAACAGGTAGGTAGGTGAGGGGGTAACAGAATGCTTGATACTGTAGCAGTGCTATAGAAGTTCTCTCCCAATTAAAACTAATGTTCCTTCAAACTTATGGTTACTGGGGGTAAGGTGGGTAGAAGTGATAAACTGGGAGATTGGGACTGACATGTACACACTACTAGATATAAAACAGATAACTAATAAGGACCTCCTGTAGAGCACAGGGAACTCTACTCAGTACTTTGTAATGGCCTGTGTCGGAAAAGAATCTAAAAAAAGAGTGGATATACGTATATGTATAACTGAGTCACTTTGCCGTACACCTGAAACTAACACAACATTGTAAATCAACTAAATTCCAATAAAAGCTAAAAAACTAAAAATAAAAACGATCCTATGTACGGTGGTTAAAAAAAACAAAGCTAATGTTTCTTGTTAGACAAAAGTGAAAACATAAAAAAATGGCCACTTTCAATTTAAATGAATTTTTGCCCACATTTCTACTAGCCTATGTAACAGCTCCCTTCACTTCTCCGTGTTCTCATTAGATTCTTACTTAACAAAAGTAATGTTTTAACATCGCTTCAATAATTCTGTAGATATGACGTTGTGTTCCTTTCCATGGTCCTAAACACTTAGCAACTTTGTCATTTTTAGTAATAGGTAATATTCCATTATACGAATATTTCCTAATTTGTTTATCCATCACCTATTGCTAAACCTTTAGGTTATTTTCAGTTTTTCACTGTCAGAAATAACGCTGCTATAAATATAACAATACATACACCATTTCTTCTTCTAAATTACTTCCTTGAGGTAAATTCCAGAGAAGGAGATTACGGGGTCAAAGAGTACAAGCATTTTTATGACCTCTGACCTACATTGATTGCCAAATGCCCTCAAAAGACATTGTACCAGTTTCCAAAGAATGAAATACCTGCTTCCCTCGTGGCCCCATCAGCATTGAGTTATAGGATTTTCCTGTATTTTTATCTCTCCAATCTCAATAGATTGAGATTAAATTATATGCCCACGGGAGTATTATTATAAGAAAAAGAAAACAGAAAAAACAAGTGAATCAAACACTTTCTTAGTAGTGCTAAATGCCTTTGTATATTGAATATCTGTGAACTCTCTAAGCTTCAGCACGAAGAACAAAGAAATTGGTCCTGAAAGAGCTAGAATCACTTGGGTACCCCAGAGTCAGATAACTCAGTTTTCATTTTATGAATACATTCACACACTCACAAAGCTCAAAACTTTGCTAAAAGATTAAGGGGAAAGAATGCTCACTTATTTTATCAATGCCTAAAGTAGTAATTTGGAGCAGCAAAGATTTTACTCTCTGTGACCTCTTGCAAAGACTTCCAATTATTTCACAGTGGCTTTTCTGTTTTTGTTTTGTTTTGTTTTTTTTCACTACGTCTCAAGAGATCTTGAATAGGGAGAGAAAAGATAAAGGGGTGAAAGTAAAGTAACAGGGACAAGAGTCTTTCATTCCTTTTGTAAATTTTGCATCAGGCCTGGCCCTGTTTTATGGAAATACTCTTGCAAACACAGAAATGGGTGACTCATTTGTCAAGGCACTTTGCAGATGGAGTGGTTAAAAGAAAAATCCCTCAATATCTAATTCTTTGTGACCAGCCCAGCTCAAATACTGTTCCTTCTTAAAAATATGCCTTAGGATTTCCGTGACACAGTGGCTCAGAGTAGACATACTATTAAATATACCATTGTTATTTGAGGAATAAATCTGTTTCAGATGAATGGTCATCCCTTCTTAGCCTCACTACATCACAGACAGTGTACTTGGTATTTGTAGCTAGGAGGGCAGGAGAAATAAGAAGATAATAAGAAGATATAGATTAAGACTCCATATTGGTAACGGAAAAGTATAAAGCAGGAAGCACAGTTGGTAACTCAGATCCATCCCTACCTTCCATCACTGCTACCCAGGAGGAAGGGCTGGAACTGAGCCTGGAGCCATCGGAAGAGGCATTTGTATTCACTGTTAGATTCCAGGGCGGATGGACCAGCGGGATACTGCTGAACCCCGTGTGGCTGTGAATTGCCACCGTCTTGCTTGTTGCTGGGCTGTGCCATTGGTGGGGTGACCCCCAGTCGGAGAAAGGCTGGGATCCAGCTGGCGGCCTTTCCAGGCACACCAGGGCTGGGTTAGGGGAGGAGTGGGAAGGTCAAGTACTGGGAAGGGTGAACTAGAGAAAGGCATGGTAATTTGCCACAGTGGACCCTTCAGTTGGAGTGAGGAACTGTGTGACTGAGGCCCCTCGGGCTGGTAAAGAGCTTGTTCAAGGAGAGGATCCATCAGTGTCAGTGGCCAATTCAGAACATGGCAACCCACTGATCTCCATCCTCCCCGTCTTCAACCCCTTCTCTCTCTGTCTCTTTCACTGCCCCCAAAACATTTTTGTAATAGGGAGGAAACTTTTGTATTCTATTACAAGTTAATCACGATGGGAATGTTGCCTATAAGCTTAAATTATACGTAATGGCCCGTCTCTGGGAACCCTGCCTCCCAGGTAATGAGCATTAAGCTAAAATACCTTTGTTTAGCTCACAGCAAACACCCTGACCAGGCCCACCTATGAATGACTGCAGGGAGGAAGAAATTAACACATCCCCTCCGGAGACTGATGGGAACCAGGAAGTGTTTGACTTTACTCCCCGCCTTTTAGTATAAAAGGAGCCTGAATTCTAACTCAGGCAAGATGGTTCTTTGAGGCACAAGCCCACCATATTCTCGGTCTGCTGGCTTTCCGAATAGAGTCATTATGCCTTGCCCCAGCAAGTCGTCTCTCGATTATTAGCATGTCATGGGACGAGCAGTATGAGCTTAGACTCGGTAACATTTTCATTCCCAGCCCTCCCCTAGCCCACCGTGAATAATAAAGTCCAGGAAAATGAATACGGAAGTGGCCTGGGCTATAGAGATCAACCCCTTGGCAAGCCAGACTGGATTTCCCTGTGGTTCTCCTCCAAAATGGGGTAGAACACATGTGGATCTGACATGCACTCTTAGGCGGAAAGTCATCTAGCCCCAAAGCTATAGCCCTGGGTAAGGAGAAAATTGAAGGAGAAAGGAAACGACTCACTCACCCCACCCCCGAAATCCTCTCTCCCCGTGTCCTGCTCTGGCAGAATCACCCACTCCATCCTCTCTCCTCAGAGAACGTGAGTACACACATACCCCTGTTGAACACTCACCCCACTGTGTAGTAATTTGTTTCTGTGCTGTCTTCTCAGCAGGCAGACCTGGGTTCACGTTCCAACTCCAGTCTCCTCGTAGCTACGTGACACTTACAAGTCACTTAACTTCTCTGAGACCTTTGTTTCCTCATCCACACTGGGTTGCTGTGTACATCATATGAGCTTCTACAAAATGCTCAGCCCAAGTCGATTCTTTCATTCATGGGGCAATCCCTAGCCCCTAGCACAGGAACTAACAGATAACACACTCATGAAAATATAACTCCTCCAACCCAGTGGCTCTCCGGTGCTGTGGGTGAGCATGGGCTTAAGGGTGGACAGAGTCACTGGGCACTTTGAGGATGAGGACTTTCTTTTCTCAACCTTGGAAAGTGCCACTGAAACCTTTTTGGGTCATCTCTCCCAGTACTGGCTCTTCATACCAAATCCCTTTCCTTCCACGCCCCCCCAAACAGGGCGGGGAGGTGCAAAACTTCCCGTAAGCCAGCTAAGGCTGGGGTTTTGTCACTTAGTTGCTCCTTTGTTTTCAACACGTATTTATTGACACCCAAGTACTAGTGACGGTAATTGCTGCTCCGGGGCTCATGTAGAAGAAAGAGGTCCTCCATGTCCTGCAGCAACTTACAGCCCCTGGGACCCCTATGAGGATCATGCAGTGTAAAAAGTAACCTATTGAGATTCAGGGGTTTCTTCCTGGGATATCAGGGAGGGCTTCCTGGAGCAAGTGCACAGTGAAGATGATCGGGACCCAGCCATGGAGATACTGACATTGACCAAGTAACCCACGGGGGCAGAGGCCACTTCATGGTAAAGCCGAAAAAACTCACACTTAATGGACCCTCATCTGCATAGTCCCTTCCAAGGCTTGGGAAGGGCCCTACCGACTCGTTCACGTGGTCATGTTTTCATAAAATTTGCACGTGTTAGATGTTTTAACCACAGTCCATCGAGACCACTGTCTTTTTCTACTCTGCCCCTTTCCCACTTCCCTGTGTCTGTCAGTGTTGGAGTGGCTGAGAGCATTTGGAGAGGTGGCTAAGGGGCCGTTGAATTGGGGGGTATGTTTAGTTCAGTGGGATTTATTCGTGTGCTTTGCTGTCACTTCTCTATAGTGAAGTTACAAGCCATCGGGATACGGAAATGTCTCCCAGGAATACCGCTGCTGCCCACTGTGTGGAGTCCCCCAGCAGGGTGACAAGAGATGGCAGGATCAGAAACCATACTGTGACACAGACACATCCTTGGTCCCCAGCACCAGAATCTGGTTGGTGGTAGAGGAGAGACAAGGTTTGAAATGTATCAGGCTAGAAGCAGTGTATGGAAAAGTATCACAGAGGGTGTCCTAAGTTTGTGTTCATATTTGTCCAGTCTTTTTCTTATCTGCACAAGCTAGATTTGCCTAGCCTGGTCAGCGCTTATCCTGGAGGGTCCAGTAGGGAAGCACGCACCCAGAATTCCACCTTTGTGCTTCATCCCAAAGTGCTGTCATAGAGACACATCCCTGGGCCGCCTGGACCCTGGCTCTGGTGTCCTAGCAGGAGACATTCCCAGGGGGGCAGCAGCTGTTCCATCCCTAGGGGGCACTGGGACCCAAGAGCCTGATTCCTGGGAGCCAGGGCTTGCCCAGTAGCCTTCCTTCCTGGCCACATGGCTGCTTTTGGCCAACAGCTGCCGTGTGCAGCCCCTCTCGCGAGAATCTGTGTGGCCATTCATCTCAGGCCTCCTCTTGGAAAGGCAAAGAAGGTTGCATTATATTAGGTAAAGCTTATCTTTCGCATCTGCCAAGATCCACGCATTTCCCCTCCCTCTCTGCCCCCAGCCCTCCCTCCCTCCCCTCCCCTCTTCCTTTACCCTCTCTGGTGGGTTTTCAATAGTGTGTGCTTTTTTTTCCCTTTCTCCTTTCTTTCTGGTCAAGACAGGGTTGTCTCTCTGGGGGAAAAAGGCAGCGTGTTTGCGGAGTGCAGCTGCATTTCAAAGGTACTTTGTTGGCGAGTTATGAATTTGCCTTTGCTAATGTGGGGAAACAGGGAGATTCTTTGGCTTTTTCTTCCCCCAAACTGAAATTGATGTTATTTCTTTGCCAGTGGTACCCAAGGAAATGTTTTGTTCCATTTCCTCCCCTTTCAGGCTGAGCCCTATTTATGTTCGGAGCTGGGGCACTGCCATTAAGAATCATTGTCATTACCACCAGGGGCTGAGGCTGGCCAAATCCAGCAGCTGTGGTTTCATGCCTACCCTCACCAAGGTTTATATCCTTGACAACATGTTCTTGTTTGGACCAACTTTCTTAGTCTTTCTCTTGTTTTTTTTTTTTTTTTTTTTTTTCCCTTCTTTCCAAAATCCTCCTTACAGTTTTGTGGGGCTTAAAATTAGAAAAGAAAAAGCGTGTGTATCTGTGTGTGTATGTATCTGTGTGTGTGAGTGTTTGTGTGTTTTAGGGGCAATGGGCAGAGGACTGGCAAGGAGATAAAGACCCTGGGAGTTGAAGAAAGGGTACAGGGGCCCGGAGCAAGGGGCGAACGGTGGGAAGTTTTCACCATAAATAACGGCATTAAATTTGTTATTATTTTGATGGTCACCACTCTTCTCCACCCCCAAGCTGAGTAAGACTCACCCTCGGCTTCACCCATCCTAACCTTTCAAATGGAATACCTAGGTGGCCCATGGGACCCCTGACCCCTATATCCTGTTCCTTTCTCCCTGCTTTGCTACTTTTCTCCTCGATAAAAGGAGAGAGTGAGAGATAATTAACAAAAAACATGGCCCCAGGACAATGAAACAACTGGCCTTGGCCGGCAAGAAATTTATCCTGGTTTTCTAGGTGAACTTTCTCCCATCAATCTTCCCTTTAACCTCCACGTTAGTGGAAGCAATAGGAACACCGCTCCCCTCCCCTGAGCAAATGCTTTCTTTTGACTGGGAACAAAAAAGGGGGCTCTGCGAAGGCCGAGGTGAAATCTGGGTGGTATGGGGCGCCACACAATGGGGCCGCTGTTCCTTGGCCAGGCTGGTGTTTTACAACAGGGGAGGGGCGGGTGTGACTGGTCTGGTGATGGAAACAGTCTCCCTGATTCAGGCTACAAACGCATCTTCTGTTCCACACCGAGACGGACAGAATAGAGAAAAGTGACAAAGAAAAGGGGAGGGGGCAGAATTCAAACAAAACACGTGAGGCTGAAAAATCTCCCCTCTCCTACACATCCTAGAAAGGAAACGCATCGGAGAGGCTTCAGGACTTCTCGACTACATCTGAATAGCTCTAGCGGGACTCTGATTTATCGATGGAGCTTAGGCAACTCGCTAGAGAAAGGCTTGGGGGCTTCTTTGTCTTTGGGAGAAAGTACAATAGGCCACAAGGGCCCAGATCTCTCGGGATGCTCTCAGGGCATGCCTTTGCCTCTTCTCCCTGCAAATACCAGCAGCAGTAAAAACGATTGGTGGTGTGTCTGGAAGAGCTGGTGACAAGGCCAGGCCACTTGAGGTCTCCTTAAGAGGGTATTATGGTCAGGGAAAATATTTGCACTGTGAAGATGGCACACTCCATTTTGTTAATGGCTCTCATCCGTGTGGGATAATGGTCCCCCTGCTCGGCTGTCAGGGACGCAGCCGTGGCCAATTCATGGTGCCCTCAGAGAAAGCCCCTCTTCTGCGGCGACCAAGATGGAAACATTGTGTTCACCTCCTTGAGCGGAGGGGAAGGTGACCACGAGGGCAGCCTGTGTTGTAAATTACCATTAAAACAAAAACAGACAGTGCCTTCTCCGCCCCGGGACCCCCTCCAATAAATTATGATGGCTGGACCATGGGGGAGAGACTGGGTGCTGGGGAGTCCCTCCCCTCCAGGGCTGGGAGTGGGCTGCTGGGGAATCAGGAGTCTGAGAGGATGGGCTAGAGCATCCATGAGGGTCTATTGTTTGCCCTCAAGGAGAGGCAACAGGGAGAGCCTAACATCTCACATGGTTGCTAAGCCACTTAACTCAGGTCCTCTGCAGCCCAACACTCACCTCTTCCTGCACATCTCCATCTGCCAGCCTCCAGCCTTAGGCAACATCCAAAGGAAAGGAGGGAGGGAGGGAGGGAGAGAGGAAGGAAGGAAGGCAAAAGAGAGAAGGAGAGAGAGAGAGAGGAAAAGAGAGAATGCGTGATAAGGGAAATGTGGCAAAATGTTAACAATTGGTCAATCTGGGTGAAAGAAACAAAGAAAGTGATGAAAGAAATGTTCACGTATTGAGGTGTGAAGAAGTCATTCTGGCTTATACATGGGTTAATTTGAATTTTATGCTAACTAAACCAGCCCCTTTGTGGCCTATCGAACGTACATTGTACATGTGCTTTAATCGTTAAAGAAAAGGGAGCAGGAGTAAAAAGTGTCCGTGTTAAAAATAAAGGTTAGGGCTTCCCTGGTGGCGCAGTGGTTGAGAGTCCGCCTGCCGATGCAGGGGACGCGGGTTCCAGCCCCGGTCCGGGAAGATGCCACATGCCGCGGAGCGGCTGGGCCCGTGAGCCTGCGCGTCTGGAGCCTGTGCTCCGCAACAAGAGAGGCCGCGATAGTGCGGGGCCCGCGCACGGTGATGAAGAGTGGCCCCCTCTCGCCGCAACTAGAGAAAACCCTTGCACAGAAACGAAGACCCAACACAGCAATAAATAAATAAATAAATAAATTGATTAATTAAAAAAAAAAAAAAAGGTTAAATGCCTCTCTTCCTGGGATACCAGTGCTGGTTTCCTTTGATGATAAGACTCCCTTCCCAGGTGCCAAGGCCATGCTGACTTGCCCTGTACGTGCTGATCTGTTTTTTTTTTTAACCCTAAAGGAACGTATCCCTGACTTGTTTAATAGTCTTTGTTCTGACAACATAGAAAACTGTGCTGAAAACCATGCTTCTTGGAGCAGTTCCTCAGAGTTATCTGAGAGGCTGTCTTCCAGGCTATAGTCCTCAGTTTGGCTCAAATAAAAGTCTTTTCTATTCCTATTATAGATTGTTGATTGATTATTTTTGTTGACAGAAGAAAGGAAGGAAGAGAGAGAGACAGAGAGAGAAGGAAAGGAAGGAGGGGAGGGAGAGAGGGAGAGAGGGAGGAAAGAAGGGATGCCACTCTTAGCTAAGAATGAGGGAGGAGCAATTTTTACTAAAATGAGTTCCTCACCCTTGATCTGAGGTCTGAAGATGTGAGTTGTCTCTCTATAATGTGCTAATACCAAACGGTTGCTGGCTGTCCACCAGGAACGCCATCACCATGTACATGTCAGGCTCCTCATAACCTGGCACCTGAATTATGTTGTTTACGTAAATTAAGTTCTGCAGTAATGGATAACTTTTTTCACACTTTTAAAACAACAAGTTCTCAAAGCTATCAATCTCCCTTCCTTGATTGTATTGCACACATCCTTGGTTTTAAACAGAAGATACCAAATTGAATTGAACTTTGTTGACTCAGGGTCGAATGAAACAGGATGAAAATGTTCAGTAAACCATACAGCACAAGACAGCCATGGGCCAGTTTTCCTCTCAGTGACTGTGTCCCCAAGCTGCACGACCCAGGCCATGCTGGTTTGGAAGGTGTGGTGTCTACTTTTTATAGCCTCTCTGTGTCCTTCAGCCGTCACTTTTTCTTATGGGAGCGAGCTGCCTTCATTCTGCTTTGCTGTCTCTGTTGGCTTGTGAAACCAGATTACCATGCCTGTTGACAAGATCCCTGAGTGAGTGTCAAAACTCTTTGGCTTTGTGACTCTGGACAAGTTATGTAATGTCTCTGTGCCTCAGTTTCCTCACCTGGAACATGGAAACGGAAACAGTATTTACTTCGGTGCATTGTTGAGAAGATAAAATAAAATACATATCAATTGCTCAGAGCAGGGGCTGAACTACAGTAAATACACACTAAATATTAGTTATTATTAAAATGATAATTTAGCATGATTAGGAAGGAAGGAATTGTCCTGTGAGTACAGGCATGAACTTCAATACTTGCTTTTTGTACAATAGGAAGGTCTTTAGTATTTTCTGGCTCATTTCCAGTTTCTTGGTGTGGTTCTCTACCGTACGGTTACCTAGGTAGCGGGCTCCGGAAAATTCATATCCTGAGTCTCAGCCCTCGAGGGCTGGACCACCCTCATCAGCTGAGGATATTTTCTAAAGCGCCCAAACCCCAGACCTGTACCGCTCCTGTGCTCCACCTGCCCTCACCCTCACTTCCGCCTTTCAGCGAGAGGTAAGAATAACAACTAACAACGACGACAATGACTGTTACTCATCTAGCACCTGTGCCACACCAGGCATGGTGCTCAATGCTCTATCTACATACTAATTTTTGTAGCCTCACTAGTGACTTTTTTTTGAGAGTCCATAAGATCCTGGAGACCCATTCATTTTCCCATAAGAGGCTGATTTCCAGGAAGTAAAGGGAGGTGTGGGGCGTCACCCAGCCAGCTAAGAGCACCCACGTCTCCTGACTCCCCATTTGGTGCTGTGCTACCACATTATGTCATATTCTTGGTTGGCCTCCTGGTTTCACTTTTAGTCTCACCTAAGGCATGTCTTTTCTGAGCACCTTGGTGAAACAAAGCACAGGGCACGTGGAGATGGCACAGGGTTGAGAGGGGCTGGCAGAAAGGTGGGAGCTAGATTGTAAGCGGCTCGCTGTCCCAGCACATGACACAGACCTGCCTGCCTGTGAGCACCTGAAGGATACTTTTCAGAGGAGCGGAGTGAACTTCACTCTTCCTCAAGCTTATTTTCCAATTAGCTGAATAATTTGGTTTTACTGATAATACACGAACAATGTAAACTAATCTTGAGTTCTAGAAAGACCCACCACTGAAAGCTTCATAGATTTCATTCTATATATATTTTAAAAAATCACACATATACACACATGTGAATGGGATCATGCACTTGAAAATGCTTTGTCTGTTTTGTTTTGTTTCATTAGCAGCAGACTGTGATGTTCAATAACATGGACCCTGGAGTTTTTTATGCCCCCATAGGGCTGTTATAAAGAGTGAATGAGTTAATATCTGTAATATATTTATTGATACAATAGCATGTAGCACATTGATATTATTATACAAGTGGGAGTTTTGTCATGAATAAAGCAACATATGGTTTTACGTATCAACACATAAGTTTCCATCTTTGCTTGATCAACAGTTGCATTATATTCCATCTTATTATTTATTGGATTAATTTCCTAATGATGGACACTTAGGTTTTTCCAACTTTTGATGTTATAAACAATGATGCAATGAACATCCTTATATATATACCTGTTTTAATACCTGTCTTATTATTTCCTTTAAGTAACTTCCTAAGAGATAGAGATACTGAATCAAAAGACAAACAATATTGCTAGATTGCAATCCAGAAAGGTTAGGTGAAATGTTATTCCCACTATAGCGTATGAGACCATTTCCCCAAACCCTCACCGGTCATGTCAACATCACTCTTTGTCATCACTGGTATCCTACAAGAAAAAAATTAAGATCTCATTCTGATATACATTCAGTTGATTAAAAGAGAAGATTTTCACGTTTTATTCATATCCTCTGCCCATTATTCTATTGAGGTGACTTATTAAAATTGCTATCACTTTGTCCCATATGTTGAAAGAATTTTTTCTAGTTGGTAGTTTGGGTTTTAACTTTGTTTCTGGCTCCTTCTGCCATGTAAAGCAAGGGTGATGGGGGCAAAGCAGAGAAAGCACCATTTCAGCAGTGATAAATAAGCCAAGTCTTGATTCATGACTAAGCGTCCTCTGAGCAGAGAGCATGGGGGATGGATGTCATTCCAAGCAAATGGAAAATCAGGTTGGGTCTCAAGTTGATTACCAAATAAACTGAAACTATCCATTTTTTTCCTGTCACTGAAAGCCAGATGAAACTTACACCTGAGTCCTTGTACAGAGGACACTAGGTCCCTTTCTGTTCCATCCTCTTCCCTGCCCACCTTCCCTTCCCTTCCCACATGGAGGTGTCAGCAGCAATGAGCTTGGTGTCCAAGACACCGGGTACTTGTAGGGGCGGATGGTGATGGTAGGTGGGAAAAGTAGTCAAAGTGATTTAGAGACGGGTTATGTTAAACAAATATGTTAAATGATTGAGCAAATAAGTAAATATATTGAGTATAGTGGGAAGGTGGTTCCTGTCAGAGAATGGACTTAGAAAGAACACTTGGGTATTGGATTAGAATTAGAACTATCATTTTAAACTAATTTTAATATGCATCTTTACGTATTTTATTCATGTATATATAATACAAACATATAATAGGTATGCATATTATATGTACACATACTGATATGGAAATTCTTATAGATGTATGCACACCCTTACACATTCATATATTTACTAACTCTTTCCCCTGAGATAGTGACACCCTAGTAACAATGAACCCACTGAGCAGCCAGATCCTGGTTTGTAAATACTCCTACATCAAAAAGGAACAAAAGCTCTGTGGAATGATTCAGGGCTGGGACAGAGGAAGTCCCAGCCCAGAACACCTTATCGTGCCACGGAGTAATGAAATGCTCAAAAAATGATGAAGACCGAAGTCAACTTGAACTAGCTCCCACTGGCCAAAGCTAGGACAATTGAGGGTCAAAGTAAATAATGAGAATATCAGATTACTATCCATTGAATAAAATACATTAACTGGTATAAATAAATGAGTAACTAAACAAATGAAGAAGAGAAAGGTTTTTCTTTACAATAGGTGCCAACTAACAAATGTAGAAGGAACAAATCATATATCTGGCAAGGGACTTATATCTAGAATAAATAAAGAACTATTGCAGCTTATTAATAAAAAGACAAAGAACTCAATTAAAAAATAGGTACAGGACCTGAACAAACATTTGTTATGGGTTGAATTGTATCCCTCCAAAAATATATTTTGAAATTCTACCCCCCAGTACCTCAAAATGTGATCTTATTTGGTAATAGGGTTGTTACAGATGCAATTAATTAAGATGAGGTCAAACAAGAGTAGGGTGGGCCTTAATCCAATATGATTGATGTCCTTATAAGAAGACAGCCATGTGAAGACATAAACACAGAGAGAAGACCGTGTGAAGATGGAGGCAAAGATGGGAGTGACAAGCCAAGGAATGCCAAGATTTGCCAGCCATCACCAGAGCTCGGAGGAAGACATGGGACACATTCTCCCTCAGAGTCCTCAGAAGGAACCAACCTTGCTGACTCCTTGATTCAAGCACACTGTCACTCTTAACTCTCACATGCACTCTATGGGATGAATATGTTACTATCCTTGCTTCATAGATACATAAAATGAGGCTCAGAGAAGCCAAGAAACTTGGCCAAGGTCCCACAACTAATGAGTGATGGAACCGAGATTCTAAGTCAAGTCTGCTTGGTCCAGAACCCCAGTTCATTACCACCACCACAAAGCCCTTGATGCAGCAGTTCAAGAAATTACTTTCATCTGTAGAAGACTCTGCTGATTACTAACTATGTACTCAGAGCCACGCTAGGATCAAAGAGTATTACGATGGTCCCAGCCCAAACTAGAGATCTAACTTTCTATCTGGAGAGAACAGTCAAGGGTCAAAAGGACTTCAGGGCTCACTTCCCACCACTCCCTGCAACTACGTCACTGAGGTACTCTGTCTGGGCAGCTCTTCCCAGTTACATCTGTAGCCTCACGCCTTCCTCCAGCCCCTGCTGGAAGGTCTTCAGAGTTCTCAGGCTGGAAGGGGAGAGGGTGGTAACTCCATGATTTTCACAAAGTGGTCGACTCTGTGGCAATGACAAGCCATAAGCTTGGTTTTAAACCATCTCCTCCAGAGTAGTGTGATGGCTGGAACCTTTCTGGAGCAGCTGGCTTCTTAGAAAAAGCCTCCTGGGGCTGTGGGTGTGGTTTGGGAGGAATAATACAAGAGACTTCAAAAGGAACAATACAGCCAAAGTGTGGGCAAAGAAAGATGGCATCAGAAGCCTTATTAGAGAAATGAGCGAGGGAAGAGGTGAGAATGTAAAGAAGGGGTGGGGCAAAGAGTTCAGATTTCAGGCAAGGGGACCCTGGGTTTCCAAATGAGCACCTAGATGAAATCCTCAGATTCCCTACTTCAAGACAAGGTCCTCTTGACATGTGCTTTTGGTGCCTCATACCTGCCTCTGTTTCATCACACACGCTTGGGTTTTTGCTCTTTTATTCATTTCTCACCATCTAGTCTTCCCCCCTATTTTAAAATAATATGTTATATTCCAAACACAGAAAAACAAAAAAACCTCATAAGATAAAATAACAAACACCTGTGGACTTGACATTGAAATTTTAAAAATAGTGACATTTTGTCTCATGGCTTGGGATCTGTTCTTTTTAAGACAGGGAACATTCTAGATCCTGTGGGTGCATCCTTGGAACCACTCCCTGATGTCATTCTTGATCCCTCCCCACCACCCGTCCAACAAGCAGACTAACTGCTATGATTCCTCACTACCTTGGAGATATTCCTCTATTGTCTCCTGACATCCACTTCTGCTAATGTGATGTCTGCTCTCAGTCTAGGTTTTATTCATGCTCATCTTCTTTCTAAAATCTTGTAAGACTCTCCTCTTTATCTCTGTGTCTCATGACATTATGCTTAAGCAGGGATTTACTGATGGATGGATGCTGGCACAGCATTTACTGTACACTTGCTGGCCGAGGATTTATGTCTCTCTTTAATTGTGAACATTCTCGTCTGAATTTTCCATCTATCTCCTTCTGAAACACCTATGTGATACTGGATGAGGATGCTGGATCCTCTCAATCAGTTTTTCAGATCGCTTAACTGCTCTCCCATATTTTTATTCTTTTCATCTCTCTGAGATGCATTTTTCTCTGACTGCCCACAGTTGTAGGTTGAAGTTGTTGATCAAGAATAACATGGGAGGCGGTTTAATCCTCGTACGATGTGTTGTGGCAGTTGTTATATAGCAATTGCTATAATTTATATAGTCAGATAAAGCATTTCTCACAGGAAACAAGAACACTAAATAACAATCAAGACACTTTCAACGTCGGATACCTAAGAATATTTCATTTATATGTGCCAAATGGCATATTAGCAAGATGTATAAGAGGAAAATAAAAATAAATATAAGAAAAAACATAAACTGAAATATACCTACAGTGGACTGAAACATCCCAAGAAAATAAAAACAATTAGGCACATAATTATTTTAGAAATCATAGAAAGACAAAATTGACATATATATATATATAGAAAGAACCAAATGGGAAAACAAGGCAACACGTTTCCCTCAACTTCGTTAATAAAAAAAAATGTTTTCACAAAAGATGAAACATTCTTCCAATTAAATACTTAGTAAAGGCCAAAAGGTAGAAATTCTATATATTGCCATATTAGACTTCAAAGCAATCAAATTAGAAAATTTTAAAGTATATCAGAAATTAAAGTAATTTAAACAAAATACCTGAGTAGCAAAGAAACTCTGAACACAATAACCAGATAAAATATCAAGTCACGGTAACATAGATGCTACTTACCCTCAAACAGTCCAGAATTTATTTAAAGAGAAAAAGAAAATGTGATCAGGGCTTCCCTGGTGGTGCGGTGGTTGGGAGTCCGCCTGCTGATGCGGGGGACGCGGGTTCGTGCCCCGGTCCTGGGGGATCCCGCATGCCATGGAGCGGCTGGGCCCGTGGGCCGTGGCCGCTGGGCCTGCGCGTCCGGAGCCTGTGCTCCGCGGCGGGAGAGGCCACAGCGGTGAGAGGCCCGCGTACAGCAAAGAAAAAAAAAAAAAAGACAATGTGATCAAATGGGTTTTCTTTTAAAGATTTCTTTTTGATGTGGACCATTTCTAAAGTCTTTATTGAATTTGTTCAATATTGCTTCTGTTTTATGTTTTGGTTTTTCGACCACGAGGCATGTGGCATCTTAGCTCCCTGACCAGGGACTGAACCCATATCCCCTGCATTGGAAGGCAAAGTCTTAACCACTGGACCATCTGGGAAGTCCCAATCCAATGTTAATATTTGGGGAACCTGAATGAAGTATATATAGAAACTCATTGACATTATTCAGTTTGATATTCATTTATGATTTTTTTCCCTATAGAATTTCTTAACCTTCTTTAAAAAAATGATTTGTTTATTTAAAGCCCAGAAATACGGGGCATCAAAGTTATTCCATTTCTCTCCCTCTCTCTCTCTCCTTTCTTCTTCCTTTCTACAAAAATGTTTTAAGCATATCACTGAAATCCAGGTGCTGCATTAGGTACTGAGGATACAAAGATAAGATGGATATCTTGCCCTCAAAATGTTTATACGCCTTTATCTTCTGAAATTATAAATCCTCCTCAAAGTCCTTTTTTTTTTTTTTTTTTTTAACGCGGGCCTCTCACTGTTGTGGCCTCTCCCGTTGTGGAGCACAGGATCTGGATGCGCAGGCTCAGCGGCCATGGTTCATGGGCCCAGCCGCTCCGCGGCATATGGGATCTTCCCGGACCGGGGCACGAACCCGTGTCCCCTGCATCGGCAGGCGGACTCTCAACCACTGCGCCACCAGGGAAGCCCCCAAAATCCATATTTTTATACATATAACCTGTTTCCCAGTTAAGAATCATTTCTGCTGCAAAATGATTGCAATGTGCATATGAGCTTCTCCTGGAGCTGAATTCACACAATTGTGCTTTACTTTGGATTCTGTGAAGTGTTCTTACATATATTATTTTGTATGAGTCTCATAATGGCCCATCATAATCTCCATTTTACTGGTGTGGCAATTGCCAATAAAGAATGTGAAGGCTCAGAGTTAATGAAAAGAACAGCCAAAATTAGGACCCTGGGTTTCTGTCTCTCCAGACTTGATTATTCCCTCTTCCCCAATATGCTGTTCCCCATTTCTCCAAATGCATATCCCTTCATTTCTGATTGGGAAACCAGGCTCCAAACTCTGGAATTTAACCTCTTTTTGACAACATGTAAACTTAATAGTGAGCATTGTAACCTGAGGCTGAACTGGGTATCACCCAAGAAACTCAACGAAAGTATCAACGCTGTGCCATCTAAATTTGGGGTAAATCAGAATTCATAGAAATAGCCGGAGACCAAGAGAGCCTGGTAGAAATGCAATTTCAGGCAGAAGCAGAAACTGAAGTCCTTTCTTCTGGCAAAAGTTGAAAGAATCATCCTGGATCGAATGGGAGGGAGACACAAGAGGGAGGGGATATGGGGATATATGTATACATATAGCTAACAGAAGAAACTAACACAATATTGTAAAGCAACTGTACTCCAATAAAGATGTTAAAAAAAAAAAAAGATACAAAGCAAAAAGACCAAAAAATACAAAAAACCAAAAAACAGAAAAACCCCACAAGGATCCTAACTGGGTCTGAGTTGATCAGTAAACAAGGTGTTGAAGGTTCCAATATATCATCATACATTCAGGTGGACTGGGTAATCATCTCTATTTTATAGACCAGGAAATAGAACCCCCCAGAGGTATGGTCATTTCTCACATTACACAGCGAATCATTTGGAAAATGGAGATAGAAGCTGCATTCTTACGTGGCTCAAGGGCCAGCATCAGGTAAAAAAAGTCCTTCACCTGTGCAAGTGAGGCCCCTTTTACTTAAAGGACAGAAAGGAGTTGCCTTAAATTTATACATATATATTAAATTAATTAAGGTACTCTCTCAGTATACATTTGAATTATATACAGAAGTTACATATTACATAATATGATATCTATCTATATATCTATCGATTGTCTATCTATGTTTAACTAGAGAGAATGAAAAATGTAGCCACGGACATGGATATACAAAACCTAAGGTGAATCCACAGCTATTTGAAATATTAACCTTGTTTAATAGAGGAGAAATGGAACAGCTCATGAAGTTTATTTAGCTTGTTTACCAGTCTGGCTTCTCTAGCAAATTATCAAGTTAGTAAGCTCACAACCCTTAACTCCTCTACTCAGAGCCTTTATTCTGACCTGGCAGAGATCTTATAAAAGACCGGCATGAACAGTGTTACACCATGTGCTGAGAAAACACCACCACCTGGACCTGCAAACCTCCAGAGGGGATGATGCTTTGCTGTCAGCTCTCATCTGGAGGATACCTCATTGGGCAGGGCAGCAGCAGCCATATTTTTCTCCCACTGTGGGTTTGGATCCTCGAGGACCAGAAGCTCCACTGAAGCTGCATAACTGGTAAATCTGTCTCTATAGAACTAGCGTTTTATTCCCCCAGCCCTGGATGTCTACTTCTTCACAAGACTGGTTTCTATGAGCTTATATTTCTCAGGGTATAGTATTGATTGCTTGCTTCATCTGGCCCCCAAATCTCTTTCTTTTTTTTTTTGTAGACCTGATAAATCTCCCTGATTCTGCTCTGTCAGTGGAACCTACAAAGTCACCTTCCTTCAGTTTGGTAAATTCTAAGGACCAACTGGTATCCGATTTGCCTTAAGGAATGCTAGCCCCAGGGACACATTTGCCCAGAGGCACACTCTGGAGAGGTTTGCTGTTCGTAGGTTGGTAGGGAGAAAGCAAGGGACACAGAGGAGGGACGTCTTAACTCCGGCTCACATCCGAACAGATTTTTAAAATCGCAAGTAACATCCATTCAGTTTCTCTAATCAGTTTCAAAGGCCCCGCAAGGCTCCCTCTACCATTGTGGGGCTGGAAATTCTGTGCCACAACTAATTACCGATTAATAGCTGTCATGGGTGCAAAGTCTCCAGTTTAGAAGCAAAGGTGATTTCTTCCTGCATTCAGACCTCAGCTGCCCCTAAATGGAGATTTACAGGAGGTATTACCAGCAGTTATTTCTACCTGCTGCAGTCCATCAGCTCCATCTCCAGCTGAGCTAGCTGCCCCCTCCTCCTTGGACAAACATTACTTGTCATTAAAATGCTCAGGCTCACTCTGGCTCTCTTTTAACAATCTGGATGTTGCCTACACTTTGAGAAAGGTTTCTGAAGACAGATTAGCAGGATTAGGAAAGGTTCACATATGTTCAGCCTCACTCTTGGTATTCAAGACATCGCAACCCTGCACCACCCAGGAAGCACAAGAAAACGGAGTGAGCACAGGCAGAGCTGCGGGAGGGAGTGAGAAAAGGGAGGGGAGGGTGGGAGGGAAGCCCTGCAGTTCACCCCCAACAATTCAAAGCTGGAGTCAGTTGCAAATCTGGGAATGCTGAATATTGGGGAATTCCCAGTTCACTAGAATTTTTGTTTTTAGCGCTGTTTTCCCTTCACTTCCTGTGTGATTTTTTTCTCTCCTTGAGAGCCTAGCCAGAGGAGGGGAGGTGTGAGAGGCAGAACTCAACATGTTGGCCTTTAAGCAGGTTCTAAGAGCTATGCCCAACCCAGTTGCTGTCCCTCAGCATCCCCCGTCCACTTTTTCTCACGCTACCTACTTTCCCAAAAGCACTAAGTGAAGCAGGAGTCATGGCTCCTGTGAGAAAACCCATCCCCGAGTTGGAATATTTCATTGAGTTAAACTCTAATTAATCTGAACTGATCACCCATCTACTCCCTTGGGGTTTCACACTGGATACCAAGAAGAAGCAAAAAGGAAATGAGAAATAGCTGGGTAGTTTCAGAATCTTCCCAAATGTCCCCATAAACAACTAGACTAGCAGAGCTAAAGAGCCATGGACAGTATCTACAACAACGATGAGGTAGTCCCCCCAGACACCAATAATAACAGGTCTGGGCAAAGTATCTAAAGGTCAAGAACTGTGTGGTAGCAGCATCAGTGCTGAAGAAAGAAGGGAAGAGAACTATGGTTCTGAAGGTGCTGAGAATGGGGGAATCACAAAATCACCAGTAGGTATTTACTGGAGGGCATAGCAAGCCAGTCTGAGCACAGCAGCTGAAACTTGGAGAGGGTTCTACAAATCTAATACATGGTTAAGTGCAATGGGACTATGACCCAATAAGCCCGATGGTGCTGGAGGGTTTGGGCCCTCTATACTCTCAAAGTGAATAAATTTCCTTCTAATACAAAGCCCTGTACTGAGAAACATCTGAGCAGAATGACAGAGGCAAGTTAAAAAGATCTAGATAAATGGGGGTGGGGATGCAGAGCAGAGGAGGCAGCTCTCAAAAAGCTGGAAGATTTTTATTTCTTTGTGAAAACAACAGAAGACAGAGCTCTAGAGCCTTTAAGTTAGAAAGGCTGTCCTCGCATACCCTTTGCTCCTAAAAGTAGAGAAAAGTTTATTTCATTTAGCAAATGAACAACAGAAGTCACTGCAGTGGAAATCCATAAAAAGTTAATTTAAGAGAAAGAAAAAGAAAAGAAGATGTAGAATAAAATTCCTACAATGAAAGCCTGCTAGGAAGAAATGTTCATATAACATTTCAAATATTCCAAAACAAGTTATAGGAAATTAAGAAAATGATAGAAGCTATGAGAAGACAACATACCTCAGAGTTAGGGAAAAAACTCAGAATTAAGGTGATTCAAAAAAAGGAAGCTTGAAAAGAGAGATGACAGAATTTAAAAAATAACTAGGAATAAAACAAAAAATGACCAGAGAGACATTGACCTACAAACTGGCAGAAATACAAGGGACAGAGGAAGACATTAAATGACACCATAAGATGAAATAAAATCCAGACTGTGGGAAACTCTATAGGACAAATGATCCAATTTCTTCAACAAAAACAATAAAAATTTTGGAAAAAGAAATAAAGAGGAAGAAACTGTTATAGATAAAAGAGATTCATGTCATTTCAGAAATTGCAAAGTACAGAGCTTATTCGGATGCTGATTCAAACAATCTATTTAAAAATTGTAAGACGGGGGCTTCCCTGGTGGCGCAGTGGTTAAGAATCTGCCTGCCAATGAAGGACACGTGGGTTCGAGCCCTGGTCCGGGAAGATCCCACATGTGCGGAGCAGCTGAGCCCGAGTGCGCCACAACTACTGAGCCTGAACTCCAGAGCCGGCGACACAACTACTGAGGCTGCGTGCCACAACTACTGAAGCCCGCGCCCCTAGAGGCCATGCTCTGCGACAAGAGAAGCCACCGCAGTGAGAAGCCTGCGCACCACAAGGAAGAGTAGCCCCCGCAGGTGGCAACTGGAGAAAGCCGGCGCGCAGCAATGAAGACCCAATGCAACCCAAAATAAATAAATAATTTTTTAAAAAATTGTAAGACAACTAGGAAAATATGAACATGACAATATTTAAAGATATTAAGGAATTATTATTTTTAAGTATGACATAATATTGTGGTAATTGTTATTAAAATAACAATTATCTATTAGAGGCGTATACTGAAGTGTTTGCAAATAAAGGTGCCTAATGTCACTATAAAATTATCCAGAAAAAGAGGATGGGTAGAGGTATAGATGAAGCAAGATTGTACTGTATTGGTATATATTGAAGCTGGTTGATGAGTACTTAGTAGTTCTTTATATTATACTCTCTACTTTTATATGACTGTTACTGTTATACAAAGCTTAATGAACAAACAAACAGTAAAGGAAGCCTTACAGCTTGGCACCCATCAGGCAGGAGCATCGCATGATTCTATTATGAGAGGGCTGTGACACCTGTAGAGGATTTCAGTAAGTACAGACACACTGTATAACCTGTCCCCTCAGACTTTCTTCCCTTTTGAGTTCTGCAGTGTCTTTGTCCCTAAATTGACCTGGAGGTGTTACTCCACCACTTGCTAGAATGTAAGGTCTATGGGAGCAAGGATTTTGTCAATTTTATTACCCTTGTAATGAATTTAGAATAGTACCTAGCATGTAGTAGGCTTTCAGGAAATAATTTGTTGGTTAATTGAACGAATTCCTACATGTAATTCCAGGACATAATTCCAGGCTCTAATTACACTTGTGGTAATTAAGAAATAATTTCTTGGAGAGAAGACAAGGATTCTTCACTTCATAATGGCCTAAGCTTGGACTAGCTCCTGAATTGGCCTCCAAAGTGTGAGATCATCGATATCTGACCTTGCCACCATGGAGGACTTCGGGCAGCTGCTGAGCTGCTGAGGGTACCACAGAGAGCAAAAGGACTGAGGACCATGGATAGTGACTGTTTTCACTTTGCTGGGTATCCAGTATCCAGTCATCAGCCAATGGGCATTGCTCAGAATTAGCATTATATATGTTGGTAACTGATGGGAATAAATAAATGTAAATCCTTTACATTATGTATTTGCATTGTTATTTGGTTTATTTATTTCATCAATGAAGATACTTAAAAGCTACGTGCAACCCTTTCGTCTTTTCAGTTGAGAAGCAGTAAACTGTTGTGGAAGCATGAAAATTTTCATAATACACAGACCCAAGTTGACATCCTGGCCCTAAAAGTTAGCTATTCACACTGTGGAATATGTTAATTAATCATTAACAATAAAATAGGGTTAATGATATCTCCCCACAGGGACTTCCCCCGTGGTCCAGTGGTTTAGAATCCGCCTTCCAAAGCAGAGGACGCAGGTTCAATCCCTGGTCGTGGAACTAAGATCCGACATGCCAAGGGGCAACTAAGCACGCACGCCACAACTACTGAGCTCACATGCCTCAGTTAGAGCTCGTGCGCTGCAAACTACAGAGCCCACGCATTCAGGAGCCCGCGCGCCACAATGAAGAGCCCGTACGCTGCAGCGAAGATCCCGCATGCTGCAACTAAGACCCAACGCAGCCAAATAAAATATAAAATCTCTCCACAGACCAATATCCATCCTGAATGTAGACACACAAAAAAATCTTACCAAAATTTTAGCAAATTGAATTCAATAATACATAGAAAAGATAATACATCATGATCAAGTGGAATGGAAGCCTGGTTTGAATTTTGAAATAAATCGATGTAATTCATCATATTAACAGATTAAAAAGGAAAACTCCATTATCATCTTAATAGATGCAGGAAAGGCATCTAGAAAATACAAATGCATTCTTGATAGAAACTCTGAGACAACTAGAAATAGAAGGAAAACTCTTCAACCTGATAAGTAGAATTTCTGAAAAAATAATAGCTAACATTATAGTTAATGGTTAAAGAATGAATACCTCCTCCCTAAGATCAAGAATCAGGCAAAGATGTCTGCGTTCACCTCTCCCATTCAACAATGTGCTGGAGACTCTACACACAGCAATAAGGCAAGAAACAGAAATAAAAAACATTCATATTGGAAAGAGAGAAAGAAATGTCATTACAGATGGCACGATCATCTTCATAGAAAATCCTAAGGAATCTACAAGAAGGCTACTAAAACTAACAAGTGAGTTTAGTAAAGTTGCAAGATATAAGGTCAATATACAAAAATCAATTATATTTCTCTATAGTAGCAACAAAAAATTAAAAATTGAAATAAGAATACCTTCTATAATATCAAAAAAGTAAGTGTTTAGGGATAAATCTGACAAAATGGGTAGGACCTGTTCACTGAAATTACAAAACATTGTTGAGAGAAATTAAAGAAGTCCCAAACAAGTGGAGAGATGCACCATAGTCATGGATCAGAAGACTCAATATTGTTCAGATATAGATTCTCCCCATTGAACTATAGATTCCACACAATTCTAATACCAGCAGCTTAAAAAAATAAAATAAAATTGGCAAGCTGATTCCTTCTCCACCCGCCACCTCTCTCCTTCTCTTTCTCTCTCTCTCTCTCTCTCTCACACACACACATACACACACACACACATACACACACACACACACTCCTTTTCTGTCCATATGCATAAAGAGAGGCCTGGACTTATCTATAGTAAATATTAACTGGTTAGTTCTAATGGCAGAATTTTGGATGATTTGCTGTTTTCTTTTTATATTTTAATCAATCTTGGAATGACAAATAAGTAAATATTGAACTGAAGATGCCCCCAGGGAACTCTATGCAATGTACTTATGGTGGTCATTTAAACCCTAATTTCTTTCCTTATATTGAGCCATTTGGGATGGAATCAACCTGTGATTTCCCTCATTGAAAAGATCAAGCCATGTTGTTAAATAAATTAAATATCTGGATAATAGAAATCAAATAATTGTTTTGTTGTCAATTGCTAGGAAAGGGATTCCTGCTCATCTGAGAGTAGAAAATGCCTATCAGTGATTTTGTTCTCTCTAGACTGACATAAGAGTTCAGATTATGTTTGGCCAAAGTAACAGAAAACCTTATCAATATGGCTTAAGTTGCTAGGGGTGTCACTTTCCTTGCAGAGCAAGAAAGCACGAGGTAAAAAGTGGAGGCCTGGGGTGGCTGCTTGACCAGCAATGCACACTGGGACTCAGATGGGTTTACTCTTGCTGCTCTGCCATTCTTAGCTTTCATCCTCTTAATTGCAAAATGGCTGCTGTGCCTCCATACATGGTGCCCACATTTCAGACAGGAAGAGAGGAAAGGACTGTAAGCTTTTTTTCTCAACGTTTTATGTGAGAATGTATGCCATTCCTAGGATTTCTGCCAATATTGCTTTGGCCAAAATGGTCACATGGCCATCCTTAACTGCAAGAGAGTCTGGGAAGATGAACATTTTAATATGATCAAAAGGCACTGTAAAAAAAAAAAAGAAAGTCACCGTAAACAAAATTGGGTCTTTGTTAGAAAGAGAGAAGAGGAAGTAAGCTTCAGTTGGACAATCAAGAGGTCTGCTACACTGTCTAAAACGTTGCCTGTATTATATTATTTAGTTTAAAAATACCCCAAAGAAGAGATTGACATGTGATCTCAGAAGAATGGTATAATAGGAGTGTCATATGAAGTTAGAGTTTAAGGCCTTTGCCTAGTGGTCCTTAAGCAAAATCTAAGCTTCATTTTCTTCACTTGTAAAATGAGATTAATAATACATAATCTGTGTAAAACTCACAAAATTATAAATTCCACTGGATCGGTGAAAGATAGGTTTATTGCTGAGTATTCCTGAAGCTTCCCCTGAGTCAGGAATATGAGGTGACACAACTAAAACTTGATTGTGCCTGTTTTTTTTAATAAATTGTTTTTTTTCCTCAGCTCATTTCATGAGCAATGTGAGGCAGCCAACAATGACAGTACACATAGTAAAAACACTTAAAATATTTGGAAATGGAATTAAAGAGTAAGAACCACTGAAATCTAAAATAAGAATAGAAGAACTTTTGTCCTGAGCTTTCTGGCCATCAAATTGTAAAGGGAATATATGACTATTTTCCGGTCACCAGCAAACACAGACATACGAGCTCATCAGAGGAAGCAAGTTTTCCTCATTGCAAAATAAATTTTTACCTAATTGAAAGCTTGTCTTTCAAAAGTAATCCTAGCATATAATTCAGTGCCTAATAAAAAGAATGCCCTGGGTGAATATTTATTGGATGGATGGATGGACAGACACACAAACATGGAATGAAATCTTTCTACATAGATTATTTGATTATTTGGAGGACAAGGAAAATAGAATGAAACAGGGTCTTTCCTATCCATCACTGAGCTACAGGATCAAGCCTAACCTAAAGTTCACTTCTCCTCTGGACTTTCATTTACCTGAGCCAATAAATTCCATTCATTCATTCATTCATCTACTTATTTTTATTGTGGTTAAAAAACACAGCATAAAATGTATCATCTTAACCATTTTGTAGTATTAAGTATATTTACATTGTTGTGAAACAGATCTCCAGAACTTTTTCATTTTGCATAATTGAAACTTTATACCCATAAAATAACAATTTTCCTTTTCCCCCTTACCCCAGCCCCTGGGAACCACCAGTCAACTTTTTATTTCTATGAATTTGATTAGATACCTCATATATCAATAAGTAGATTCATAGTGTATGTATTCTTCTGTGACTAGTTTTTTACACTTATTATAACGTCCTCAAGGTTCATCCTTATTGTAACATGTGACGGTATTTCCTTCCTTTTTAAGGCTGCATAGTATTCCATTGTATGTATATGCTACATTTGTTTATTCATCTGTCTATGGAAATTTGTGTTGCTTCTACCTCTTGACTATTGTGAATAATGCCACTATGAACATCGGTGTCCAAATATCTCTTTGCGATCCTGCTTTCAATCATTTTGGATACATACCTAGAAGTGGGATTGCTGGATCATTTGTAGTTCTATTTTTAATTTTTGGAGGAACCACCATACTGTTTTCCACAGCCATTGCCCCATTCTACAGCCCCACTAACAGTGTTCAATGGTTCCAACTTCTTCACATCCCCACCGACACTTGTTATTTTCAGGATTTTTTGATAGTAGCCATCCTAGTGGATGTGAGGTGATACCTCACTGTGGTTTTGATTTGCATTTCTCTGATGACTAGTGATGCTGGCATCTTTTCATATACTTATTGGCCATGTGATATCGTCTTTGGAGAAATGTCCATTCAAATACTCTGCCCATTTTTTAATCAAGTACCCTTTATTTTTTTAAACCAGTCTGAGCAGGTTTTTCTGTCCCAGTCTGAGCTGGGTTTTCTGTCCCTGGTTACTCAAAGGTTCCAAGTTGTGTCTATTATAATGTTTTCCACGGCAAATAACACTTGAGGATTTCGGCTTCTGGTTAAAAGTCTATGTGTGATTTTTCAAGCTTGGCCGTAAACAGTTACTAAGGCTTTACCTGGCAGGACCCATGGGGGAAAAGCTGCCCTCCCTGTACTGGACTTGGTGACAGCCAGGGCCTTGCAGTCTCTGAAGGATCACACATCTGCACTCTCACTCCTGGTCTCCTTGAGCTGAGGTCTGCAGGCTCCTCTGCTGAGCCCTCCTTATGAGGGCAAGGGTGAGGGAGGAAAGACCTTGAAGGCACTTTGCCCTTCTCTGGGTCAGTACCCAGTACTTTTCCACTCCTAGCCCTCCCCCTTCATCCCCCACTCCTAGCCCTCCCCCTTCGTCCCCCGCCTCCCACCTCAGAGTCCATAAAACTGCCGGAGCCTTTTGTTCAGGGCTCCCTCAACAGGGAGACAACCCTACGTCTGCACAGATCCACCTGACCCTAGACAGGTGTAATCTTCATGGGGAAAAAGGAACAGGGAGAGCCAGTGCGTCCTCCAGTTTCAGACTCTGCGTGTACCATCTTGTACCCTCACAGTAAACGGTTAAAGGCTTAACGCTCTCATTTTTGGCTTGTTGCTTTCCTCAGCTACTCTGACACCTGACAGCTCTCTCTCTCTCTCTCTCCCAACTCAGCTGAGCTCCTGACACCCCTCTGCTGACTCCGACAATGAGAAGATTGACTCAATCACACGACACGAAGTCCTTGGGCAGAATGGAGTCCAGGCACTGTGCCTTAGTACTCTGGTCTCCCTTTCTCTGAGGTTCTCTGTGGACTCAGCCCTCCTCCACGAGCTGGTTCCATCCTCAGGCTGTTAACAAGATGGCTGGCACAGCCCCTGATCCAGGAACGTTCAGCTAGAGGCCAGGAGCCGCCTCCGAGTGTTTCTTCATTCTTAAAAAGAATGGTGACAGCCAGGGCCAGGGTTCTTTTTAAGGATGAAGAAAGCTTCCTCAGTGATTTCCCCCATGAGTATCGGCCATACGTGGCCCATAAGTGAGTAGCATAAATGTGCAGGGGAAATGGGGTCGCCATGACCGGCTTGGATGATCCAGAATTTACTCCCAGCAGGGTATCAGGTCACCTTCCCAAGGGGATGGATACCTGAACAAAACTGAGACTCAATTAGCAGGGTAGACAGAGGGAGTGGATTTGGGGTAACCAAGAGACAGCACTTCTCAAACCAACCATGGAGCAACTCCAGCATATGCCCAGTAAATACGTATTGAGTGAACCCTTCTGTAACACAGACCGATAGACATGCTGACACATGGTGAAAATTAGACCTCTAAAGATATCAGACACACTCCAGGACTCAAATTCAAGACACCAATTCCAATACTTTTTTTTCTGTTCCCCCTTCTCAGATAGAAAAATAGCAAAAACAAAGAGTTGCTTCTAACTCTCTTAAAAGTCACAGCCACTCCCCTAAGCCCAACCTAAAAGTGTCTGTGGATCGTGGCCACCCAGACGAGTGTGTGAGTACTGTAAGATCTTAAAATATATATTAACAGATCAGTAATATTTAAGGAATGATCATGAGAAAAACCTTGGAACAAGGTGCATATTGCTTGTTTTTAATATATATAAATTTATTTGTTATTTATTTTTGGCTGTGTTGGGTCTTTGTTGCTGTGTGCGGGCTTTCTCTAGTTGCGGCGAGCGGGGGCTACTCTATGTTGCGGTTGCACGGGCTTCTCATTGTGATGGCTTCTCTTGTTATGGAGCACGGGCTCTAGGCGCGCGGGCTTCAGTAGTTGTGGCACACGGGCTTAGTTGCTCCGCGGCATGTGGGATCTTCCCGGACCAGGGCTCGAACCCATGTCCCCTGCGTTGGCAGGTGGATTCTTAACCACTGAGCGTGCCACCAGGGAAGCCCATGTATATTGCTTTTGATTCTGATTTATTAAGGAAGAAATTCAGTGGTGCTTGATACTAAAGACCAGGAGTGCAGGTACTGGAGGAACCATCAAGGGGTGGAGGGCTTTTGCCGTTGGCTGGGACAGGAGGTGACAGGGTCGGGCAGTGGGGAGAAAGGGCCAAGAAATGCAGGTCAGACCCTGGCTCTGCCACTGGCTTGCTGTGTGGCCTCAGGCCAGAGTCGTCACCTCTCGGAATATCAGCTGCGGATCTGGAAATTAGGAAACTGGGGAGCAGCCGATTTCTAATGTTTTCTTAGCCTGGATGTGCTGAGGCAATGAAGACATAGCTGATCACACACACACACACACACACACACACACACACACACACAGCAGCAGCAACAACAACAGCAACCAACTGACCAACCAACGAATCCAGCAGCACACATTGGAAGTGTGGAGGATGGAGGACAGTGGGGTCGTGTTAACTGGGCCAGAGGGAGGAAATCGAACAAGGACATGAGTCCTCCTGGGGGCGTGGCTGTGGGAAGCCCCCTGGCCAGCAGCACAGAGGAAATGGGTCAGCTGCTTCCAGGGCATCAGTTTTAATCTAAAGGTAAAAATGGGTGAACTCATAGCCCAGTCCAGAGAGATCCAAACTCTCCAAGGATCTAGAGGCCCAGCCCAGGGGTACATGAAACAGAGCAAGGTCTGCCTGGAACATGGGCTCTCAAACTTGAGTATTCAGCCAGATCAATAGGGCAGTTTGTTGAAAGGAGAGATTCTGAGGACCCACCCCCAGAGGCTCTGATTCGGTGAGTTTGGAGTGAACCTCCACTTTTTTTTTTTGCGGTACGTGGGCCTCTCACTGCTGTGGCCTCTCCTGTTGCGGAGCACAGGCTCCGGACGCGCAGGCTCAGCGGCCATGGCTCACGGGCCCAGCCGCTCCACGGCACGTGGGATCTTCCCGGACCGGGGCACGAACCTGTGTCCCCTGCATTGGCAGGCGGACTCGCAACCACTGCGCCACCAGGGAAGCCCGAACCTCCACTTTTTAACAAGCTCCTCAGCCATCCAGATACAGGTGACTAGTCCATGCACCAGTTTAAGAAATGTGGTTCTGAGGGATGGAGCCTGTTGACAAGGATACGGAGGGACATGATCAGTTTGCTCACCACATCTGGGACAGATGACCTGAGTCACTTGAGATGATACCTCTGATTGTGCCCAGGTGCAGTAGCTGGTGGCAGGAATTCTATTACCGCACTTCCAAGAAGGATAGCTGGACCCCAAGGGCTGCAGTGAGAGGAAGTAAAGAAAGGTGGTTCCCTGGCACACAGTCTCCGAGGAGAAAGCCCCCCGCCCGTTTTTGCTCCCACGTGTAGACAAGAAAGAGTTGAGCGTAAGACAGAGTGACGGGGAACCAGCCAGGGTGGCCCCCCGTGTGGGAGTATGGAAGCTAGTCTCCAAAGATGGCTCTGAATGAACCACACCTCCCGGGACCCATGCCCTTGTGTAGTACCCCCTCTCACACTGGCCTGGGCTGGCCTGTGACTCACGGATCAGCAGAATGCAGTGGAAGTGACACAGTGTCACCTGTGAGGCCGAGCCTTAAAGGGATCTGCAGCTTCTGCCTTCCCCTCTTAGAACCTTTCTTCTTGAACAAAGCCACCATGTTGCGAGGAAGCCAAAGCAGCCAGGTGGAGATGCCGCAGCAGAGAGGAACTGAGGCCTGGACCAAACAGCCCCAGCTGAGCATCCATTATGGACCTTCTAGCTAACCCCGCATCTCAGCCAGCACCAAGCTAAGCAGAAGAACTTCCTGGTAAGCCCACAGAATCATGATAGACAATACATTCTCATTGTTTTGAGTCACTGAGTCTTGGCCTAGTTTGTTACACAGCAACGGATAACTGAAGCAGGGAGTTTCCCCCAGAACTGACATCCTCACATTTAAATTCTGGGCTTGAGCAAAACCGGGATGGTCATCTACTGTGTGTTGATGCTTAGACCTCAAACACATTACTGTGATACTGCTTACTAGAAAATAAAAGACTGCCGCTTTTCCTACCAATTTGCCAAATAATAGTACAAGATTGAAAGATAATGAGAATTAGGAAGTTTTGAGACACACTTATGTTCACACATACTTACCACTAACCATAAAATAAAAGGAATTATTAAGAATAAAATTTTCCGGGCTTCCCTGGTGGCGCAGTGGTTGAGAGTCCGCCTGCCGATGCAGGAGACACGGGTTCGTGCCCCGGTCCGGGAAGATCCCACGTGCCGCGAAGCGGCTGGGCCCGTGAGCCATGGCCGCTGAGCCTGCGCGTCCGGAGCCTGTGCTCCGCAACGGGAGAGGCCACAGCAGTGAGAGGCCCGCGTACCGCAAAATAAATAAATAAATAATAATAATAAATTTTTCCAATTTTAACATTAATAAATTGTAGCCAGGACTGTGTATCAGACCATCCAGTTATTTCAGAGGAGTTAGGACGACTCTACAGAAAGCAGATGTTTGTAGCGCGCAGTAGAAAGACATAATTACCATCTTCAGGTTCCCTATCCTTATAATGAGTAAGGTATTTAGAGTCCCTAACTGTTGATGTCACATTTCAATAAGTAATGCAGAGATTTGACAACATTTCCATATTCCTCTTTTAAAGTCTGAATGCCTCTGCCTTAATCCAAGCTCCTTGGTATTTATTACTGTTCGTTACACTAACAAGTAAGATTATGAGAATTCTAATGAAGGCTTCCAGTGAAAACTCTGTGATTAAAATGCCATAATAACAGTTGCACGCATTTATGTGCCTGATTACCATAATCTATTTAGCACAAGTAAACATACAAACAGAAGGAGAAAAGCAAACCCACTGACACTTCAGCTAAAGGAGAATTTGAAATGAGAGAGAGACAATGTAAATATGTAAATGTCTTTGTGTATCCTTTTCATCCCTCTCCTCTCTCATCCTTGCCTTTTTTTTTTTTTTTTCTGTTTGCTAATGAGAAGACTATACCATCACATGTGGTCCCTGTTCTACCAGGCTGAGGTGTATTTGGGGGCCATCTGCTGGGACCAGCATCCTAAACAATGCCACCCAGAAAGGGCTGGATATATTTGAAGCCACCTTTGACATCATGGACTAGAAGGAATGGTATCTCAAAGACTCCAGTCTTTGATGCCTTCAATCTGAACACTTAGTTCAGCTGTTACTCCATTAATGCAAGGCCTGGAGGAGCGCGGGCCATGCGTACCCTGCCCTTCCCCTCCCCGCCATCGCCCTTCTCCCACCAACACCACACTGTCAACAAATTAGCAGCAATCATGCCAGATTTCTCAATTAGCCTCCCTCTGGATCTCTGCTGGCTTCTTTATTTTTCATTCTTAATAAAATGTCAGGCAGGAGAATGCCTGGCATCTTCCACTTGGTAAGGGTTTTTACAAAACTTTTAAAAAGTGGAACTGAATAGTTTAACAGTGGGATAACGGTAACAACCCCTCTGGGGAAATAAACGACAGAAACTTGCTGGAATCCCAAACATGTCGTGCTAAGGAGATGGCATAGGCATGTTCTTTTCTCAAAGAAGAAAATTTCTCAAACAGAAACATGAGGTATTTATCCTCATAAATAGGGAGCATTTACAGCCAACATCTATTGAGCTGTTACTATGTCCAGGCCCTACTCTAAGTGCTTTCCACGTATTATTAAACTTAACTCCCACGATAAACTTGTGAGGAAGATCAACTACAGATGATATAGACCTACTACAGATCTCTTACAGAAAGTTTAAATAGTTGCCCAGGAAGACTCTAGTTTAATAAGTGAGAAAATTAGAATTCTAATCCAGGCAACCTGAATCCACAGCCTGCACTTTGAAACAGAAACCTAACTTAAAATTTTGTATCCTTCGTAGTTAAAGAACCATACGTCTTAGTGGAAAGCGATATATCCTAAAAACAATAGAGTGTAGTGCCCGATGCATAGTAACCCTGTAATATATGCTAGTTACAGCCATTCACAGAAGCATCATCACGTCACAATAATAATATCATTGTTCTTCGAAGAGATAGCTATTTCCACTTCTACACATTTCCAACACACACATGCATTTTTCAAATTAAAAGATTTATAAAGGAAGGAGGTCAGTGGGATACAAAGAGATAAGGACATTTAGCACTAAAAGCAAAATAGCCCATCGTTTGCCCGCCCAGCTCCACACTTACCTGCACATATGGTGGGTCCTGGAAACCAGCATACTAAGCGCCATAAACACCAAATAATCATAGGGGGAGGTTAAAGAGACAGCCTTCCCCATAATTTAACCAATTTAGCATCTGGGGAGTAGTCTGTCTTTGCCTGTCTTGGGAATTTTGTAAACAATAGATTGAAAGAGAAATGAGGGGAGGCAGACAATGTTTTGGAATCAACCTAATAAACATGAACAGCTGAGATGCAGACCATCCGCATGATACATGAGGGGCCCTTCCTCGCAGATGAAAATCAACGTCGGCCTCCCCAGGGTCTGTCCTCCGGCAGTGGCTCTGTGTCTGAGTAACCTCATCTACTTGCAGGATGATTTCCACTCACCTTGATGTGCTCTTGTACTCCCCTCCAGTCCTCTTGCTTGATCCCCTGGACAACACCCCCAAGTGGGCATTGGACATCGCTTCTGGGTGTCCCTCTTGCATCTCTAACTCAACGCGTCCAAAACATCAACTCCTTCTCATCGAATCTCCATCCCAGTTGATGACTTGGGATGACATCCCTCCCATCAAGCCACCCAAGCTTAGAAAACTAATAAGATCCTAGACTACCCCGCACCTCTACCGTCCACAAGGCTTGCCGATTTTACCTCCTAAGAATGTCTTCATCTGTCACCCCTTCTCTGTATCCCTGCAACTGCCCACCCTATTAGTTTGCTAGGCTTGCCACTACAAAGTACCACAGACCAGTGGCTTAAACAATAGAAAGTCATTGTCTCACAGATCTGGAAGTTCAAGGTCAAGATGTAGGCAGGGTTGGTGTCTTCTGAGGAGCTCTCTCCTTGACTTAGAGATGGCTACCTTCTCCATATATCTTCGTGTGCTCTTTCCTCTGTGTGTCCATGTCCTAACCTCAGCTTCTTTTAAGGACACCCTAACGACCTCATTTTTTTTTTTTTTTTGCGGTACGCGGGCCTCTCACTGTTGTGGCCTCTCCCGTTGCGGAGCGCAGGCTCAGCGGCCATGGCTCACGGGCCCAGCCGCTCAGCGGCATGTGGGATCTTCCTGGACCGGGGCATGAACCGGTGTTCCCTGCATCGGCAGGCGGACTCTCAACCACTGCACCACCAGGGAAGCCCTCTTTTTTTTTTTTTAATAAATTCATTTATTTTCAGCTGCTTTGGGTCTTCGTTGCTGCATGCAGGCTTTCTCTAGTTGTGGCGAGCAGGGGACTCTTCGTTGTGGTGCACAGGCTTCTCATTATGGTGGCTTCTCTTGTTGCGGAGCACGGGCTCTAGGAACGCGGGCTTCAGTAGTTGTGGCATGCGGGCTCAGTAGTTGTGGTTCACAGCCTCAGTAGGTGTGGCGCACAGGCTTAGTTGCTCTGCGGCATGTGAGATCTTCCCTGACCAGGGCTCGAACCCGTGTTCCCTGCAATGGCAGGCTGATTCTTAACCACTGCGTCACCAGGGACGCTCCCAGGCTCCTCTCTTAAAGCCTTTTCATATGCAGCCCCATGGCCACCTCAGGATCCTGGTGGCTCTTCCAGCCCAAGCCATCAGCTCGAGATTCGAGCCAGCAGGGACAGAATGAGAAGGACATCACTGGAAGTTGCACACACCTCTTCTGTTTACATCCTGCTGGCCAGGACGTGGTTACAAAGGAGGCTGGGAAATGTAGTCCTTGTTCTGGGTGGCCATGTGCCCAACCAGAAGTTCTATGCAGAAAGTGGAACAGAGCTGTGGGAACAACCAGCAAAGTCTGCCATATGACTTGGGGTGGCAGTGGGTTAATCACATACACCCCACTGTGACCACCTTCCAGGGCTGTTGAGAGAATCAAAAGAAATTATAATAATATTCACAATAGCAATTACTTTGTTAACATGTTTGAAAGCAGAGATGCTGTCTGTTTTGTTCACTGCTGGACCCCTGGCACCCAGGACAGTTCCTGGCCCAGGAAAGAAGCCCAATAAATATCTATTGAATTATATGTTCGAAACATAAATATTCCTCAGCAGAGATAATGCACTGGCAAAAAAAAAAAAATGCACTGGCATACTTGGATCGTTCTACCCAACTACTTGGAAAAGTCATTAGTAAATTGTTGAAAGGACTGAAAATGGTACCAGATGTTGAAATCTATTATAATTTGTACCTTGATGTTTTGAAGGGGGAAATGACATTTTATTAGTCTATCCTGTAGAGTCATAGCGGTCAGCTTGTCACCTATTCTGACATCCAAATTAGAGATCACATTCTCCCTGCACTCGGGACAATAAGAGTGAGCATTTAAATTAGCTGTCAAACAAACAGTCTCTCTTCTACATTGTGACGTAAATTGGGAAAACACTTAGGTGACAATTTGGCAACATCTTTCAAAATTACAACTGCACAGACTGTCTGACCTAATAATTCTAATTCTAGGGGTTTATCCACATGATATACTACATATATGTAAATGACAATTTGCAAGATGTTTTTGCAGCATCGTTTGTAATTGTATAAGTAATAGTATGTGTAATAGTATAAGGTTAGAAACATTATAAATTTGTCTTTCAACAGGGCAATGGCTAAATAAACAATGGTACATGCCTATTACCGGAACCCTTTTCCTTTTTTAAAGGAAGAAGCTTTTAATGCACTGCAAAGAACTGATCTCCCAGGTAGTAATTGAAAAAAACAAGGTAGAGAGCCATATGTATAGTATGTTACCATTTGTATAAAAAGGAAAACAGGGACTTCCCTGGTGGTGCAGTGGTTAAGAATCTGCCTGCCAAAGCAGGGGACACGGGTTCGAGACCTGGTCTGGGAGGATCCCACATGCTGTGGAGCATCTAAGCCCATGCACCACAACTACTGAGCCTGCGCTCTAGAGCCCACAAGCCACAACTACTGAGTCCATGTGCCACAACTACTGAAGCCCGCGTGCCTAGAGCCTGTGATCCACAACAAGAGAAGCCACCGCAATGAGAAGCCTGTGCACTGTAACAAAGGGTGGCCCCCACTCGCTGCAACTAGAGAAAGCCCGCACAGCAATGAAGACCCAATGCAGCTAAAAATTAATTAATTAATTAAATTTTAAAAAAAGAAAAAGGGAAACAGAGAGAGAGAATGTGCATGTACTGGTGGGACCGCCAGGGAGTGTGTGAGCGTGTGTGTGTGTGTGTGTGTGTGTGTGTGTGTGTGTGTTTGCTTGAATCTGCATAGAATACCTCTGGAAGAATAAACAAGAGATGATGACTGAGGAAGGGAATTGAGTGGCTGCCCTCAGCCCACAAGAATAGGAAGCAAACTTTTCATGATATGCTTCTGAATTTTGAACTATGTGAACATGTTACCTATTCAACAAATAAAGATGAAACTGACTAATTAGTTTCATCTCATGGTCTTATATATATACTTTAAAGTCTGTCTGTCTAGATCTCTCTGGTTGATCGTCCTCCAGATAGGACAAACTATTGTTTTTGCAATTACAACAAGAAAAAAATGGACTCACCTGCAAGTTTCAGGCAGTGGCTAAAAGTACCATTCTGGGGACACCGTGGAGAAGCTCCACTCAGTGTAGGAGGATCCTTGATCTCTCTTTATCTGTGGCTTAGAGTGTCTTAGCTTCTCTGTGAATGAGGGAAGCAGAAAAGTACCATCAAGAGCCTGTGTGCCCAGATTCCAATGCTCTGATGCTCGATTTTGAGGTGAGGGTACTTGTCCTCATTGAGAACGGACAGAGGTTTGTTGCTCCTCTGACTGCTCTGGTGAGCATTTTAATGAGCAAGTGTATTATGTGTATGTGTATGTGTAAATATGTGTATTGTGGGCATGTGTGTGTGTGTGCGCGCGCGCGCACCTCGTAAGGTAGAGAGTGGTCTCTGTTCAGGGAAAAATATCAAAATAGAGAACAGTGTATGGAGTATGCTACCGCTTGGGTACGAAAAAGGAAAAAAAGGGGTCTTTAAATATATAGTTTGTACTTTCAAAGAACATTTCTGGATACACAAGAAACTGTAACAATAGTTGCCTCCGGGGGAAGGTCCGTTGTACCTGGGAGACTAACTTTTAATCAAATACTCTTTGTGCTATTTGAGTTTTATTTTAAGCACGTGCTACATAACACCTATTCAAAACATGTTCTAAAAAAGAGAGAATCCAGTTTATATGATGTAGTTTCTGTCTCTTCGTCCTCCTCTTTCCCTTCCCATCCCTACCTCCTTCCTCTTCTTCCTCCTCTCCTTCTCCTTCTTCCATGGAAGCTGTAAATACGACCTAAGCAGAATGGCTTCTTTGGTTACACTTAGCCTCAGAAGTGGATGACCTTTTTTGTTGTTGGAAATGGGCAAAGAAAAAGGAAATTGAATGTTTAGAACTCCTGCATCTACTGAAACCACAGAACTTCTGCCCTGGTCTCAGTTCCAGACCAGAAATGTTCTGTTCACACTTTGATCTTTCTCCTTTGAGCCAATCCAAGCTACAGACGGATGGGTCAGCGCTTCCTGCACATCTGACTCCAGGCAAAATGGGAGCCAGTCTCCCTTACTGCACCTTTGGGTAGAGACTCCTCCAAGGAGATCCAGCAACTGGCAGAGAGCCCGGCAGTGGCCAAGAGGGGAGCTCACTTTCCAGGCTTTATCAGGCAGCAACCCTGACCCCATGGTCCTCCCACCACAAGGGCACACACATTGGAAACCTGTTTTCAGGGTTTCTGGCTTTGACGGGCTTTTCAGGGCTGGACAGGCAAAGGAGGGAAGGATCCACAGGGAATAGACTGGTGTGGGCCTATACTGTTAAAGGGGTCAGGTGGATCTTGTATTGTGGAAAGATGTCCAAGAGACGCTAAGAAATGAAAGAACCAGGTTACAAAGCCTGTATACAGTCTGGAAGGACTTCACCAAAATCTTTGACAGTGACTTGTTCTGGAGGAGAAGAGTTGGGCTAATGGTGACTTTTGCTTTCTCTTATTTCAAAGGTTTTGTTTTGTTTGTTTACAATTAGGCACGCATCTTTTTTTTTTTTTTTAATGCTTACTGAATTTTCTTTGACAGATAGTCGAGGGAGTGGGAGCAAGGACTATTGAAAAGCTGGGGAGAGGTTGTGGAATCTTCAGGAAATAGCCTTGTCAACCCCAGAAAGGGTCTGTGTCTGGAACTGGAAGGCCCAGGGACCCTGGCGAGAGGAGCATACCTGAGGATGAGCCCCCACCCAAAGACTGAAAACCGCCTCTCAAACCCCAATGTGCCCATGAATCACCTGGAGACCTTGGTTAATTTAGATTCTGTCTCACTGGACCTGGATGCGCCTGCGACTCTGCGTTTCTAATGAGCTTCCCTGCAGCCCTGATGCTGCGGGTCCCAGACCACAAGAGACTGGAGAGAGGTGGGCACTTGCGCGCACGGAGTCCCCCTGAGGTTCCCGGCTGTCGGGAGCCCGGCAAGACTCATTTTAATAACGGGGGTGAGGGCGCTCGGGGTAGGGGGAATGTCAGCCAAACGCACTGGAGAAGAATGAGAGAGAAGGATAAAGGAGAGGGGGAGAGACTCACAGAGGCGAGAGGAAGAGAGTGGAAAGGCAAAGAGGAAAGGGAGAAGCGGGAGACCTTGCCCAGCTCCAGTCTTTCCCGCCGCCTTCTTCAAGCTCAAGGCCATGCGCGCAGTGCAGAGCGCCCGGGGCTCTCGGCGGGCGCTGCCCGCTGCCCCCATCATCCCCGCCCCCGCCTGCGGCGGAAGTTGCGGCCATCGGGCCTGAGCTGTGGCCAGTTTGCGGCGCCCACGCGGCGCGGTCCCGGCTTCCCGGTGCGCTCGGCAGCCCTGCGCAGCCCGGGGCTCGGGCCGGGGATACGAGGCTGCGGAGTCCCTCGCCGGTTGCGCGTCCGGGCTGACCCTGGGGAGGGCACCGGGCGCCGGAGGGCCCTGCCCGGGTCCCCGGCCGCGCCGTTGCCCCGCGATGGGGACGCCCTCGTCTCCTCTCGCCCGGCGCGCCTCTCCCTTCCCGCTGTGTCCTCGCGCGGCCTGAAGCCCGTGGGCAGCGGCCTGAGCCCATCTCCGTCCGGGGGGCCCGCACATTATAAGACGACCTGTTTGCCTTGAAGGTGGGGTGGGGGAGGGATCTGTCACCCTGCCTCCACATGACAGGGAGTGACAAACGTGGTCCTCATCCGGCAGTTTTGAATTTGGTTTAACAAGAGGGCAATGTTGTACCCCTGACGCTGAATTATTTTTGTCTTTTGTGGTATGTGGAAACTCCAGGAAAACTCTTTGGATGTAACTGTCTTACCACCACCGCTTACTTCTATTTATTGAGCCCTTCTGGGGCCTCTCCCTGCTCTGGGTCCCCCGGGGATGCAAAGTGAGTTGGGGCACAGTGAGGACCCTCAGGGACCTCCCCTGCTGCAAGGGAGCCAGACCCTCACAACAGAGCAAGGTGGACCCTGACGGGGAGCAGGGAAAGCTCTGGGTGCTATAGTGTCTCAAGAAGGAGGTGATCCCTGAAAGGCTAGTACAAGACCGGATGGACCGGTGGAAGGGCAGGAGGGGGTGGAGGGAGCACGTGAAGATGAGGAAAGAGCAGAGCCCATCAGGTACTCCGGGTCCTGAGAAATGGAAGGTGGAAGGGGAGAGGTGTATTTGCACGTGTGTGCATTCCAAAGTATTCACCAAGCACCCTCCAAGTGTCAGGTCCTGTGCTAGGCGATGGGGCCAGGGATGACCTGGACCACTCCGGTCACTGAGTCTCACAGGGAAGACAAAGTATTTGTTTGCAGAGTTCTGCCTTCCAAGGGGGACAGGATGAGCAGCCGGTGGAGGCCGGGTGGACCCGGCAGTTGGCGTCAAAAGGCTCTGGACCTGATCCTTAAGGCAACAACGGGGAGATGCCATGCTGCTACATTTTCCAATATAACAAGGCAGGCCATCCATCCAGTGCTCAGAGCAGGCGTTCACCCCTCTGTATGTGGAAGTAAGAGGCTCCACGCCCTCCACGCCTGCAGCTCCCCAGCCGGACCACATGGGGTAGGGGAACGCATGGATTTCCTGTCCCATCTCTGGAAACTGGCCTCTCAGACGTGTAATCTGTAGCCTGTAAGTGTCTCTCCCACACTCAGAAACCTGTTGCTTCTTCTAATGGAAGGTCTTAAACCCAGGCAGGGTCAGGGGCTTCCTGGTCCCCTTTGTGCATGCCATCCTATACTCGAGTGGAGCGCGCACCCCACCTCAGGACTCGCTCTCCAGATTCATCTCTCTGTTCACCCTGATCCCCCATCTTCCAGATTAATCTCAATGGGGGGAGGGTGTAGTGGCCTAGTATCTCAGGGATGGCGGGAGAGAGTGGATGGAGGTGTCGGATTAAGCCGCTGAGGCCCTAGGACTTGGGATCTTGTGGGCGGAGTTTGAACTCAGCCCCTTCCCTGATCTTCAGTCTTCAGTATCTTCATCTGTAAAATGGGAACAATGTGCCTTCTTCTTAAGACCAAGGGGCTTTTGCAGAACTTGGGTAAGATAACAGTTTGTAAGGTGAGATCAATAAAAGTTAGTTCTGGGTCATTCCTTAGTCCGATCCCAACTTCATTCCACTGCGAACTTGGGGGGCATGTTAACTTCAATGGCAGGGACCCTTAGGAGCAGGTGACAGTCATGGGCTTGATGGGGGGCGGGTGATCCAGAAGCAGGGATTGACTGGAGAGAAGGGGCTTTTAGTTTGGGGGGGGTTGTCTGCTTTTTTGTTTGTTGTTTCCCTTTAGGTGACACCTAAGCATGAACCAAGCCAGGGCAGGGGGTCCTTTATTCTCAAAGCCTCACGGTCACAAGTATTAGCAGAATAAAGAAATCACAAAGGAAGGATATTATTCAACCCTCTCATCCCCTTCTCAAATCTCACAGCAGACACACCCTTAGAGGCCACAAGTAGCTTCTAGAAACTCATTTTAGGAATGAGAGCCTGAGGCCAAGAGCAGACAACCTGAGATCCCTAAGTTTTGGATGCCCACCACCTCACTGGCTCCATCACCATGCTGCCTTCCAGGACCTGCCCCTCTGCTCAGGGGACCTTGAACAAATGGCCACACTCCTCTGAGGGTCAGTTTCCCCATCTGTAAAATGGGAGTAAGTGATACCTCCCTCCTAGGTCAGGGAGAGATGAAATGAGATGAAGTCTGTCCAGACCCACTAGGCACAGCTTAGGTCACCTCTAAGTGGTCATTAGGTGGAAGTCACTACCCCTGTCATTCTAAATGCTCCCATATCCCCAGCAATCCAGATTACAGACCTCCTGGTTTACTGTGTAGACCGAAGAAATACACACGCACCTTCCACCACATTTACATGAACTTTACCAGTTTGGTTTCACACCAGCCCACGTGCATATTTGCACGTGTGTGCATTCCAGAGTATTTACCAAGCACCCTCCACGTGTCAGGTCCTGTGCTAGGCGCTGGGGCCGGGGATGACCCGGACCACTCCGGTCACTGAGTCTCACAGGGAAGATAAAGTATTTGTTTGCAGAGCTCTGCCTTCCAAGCGGTCTGATCGCTCACGTTTGGACGCCAAACGCTAGCATTCCGCTTCCCTTCTGGTTTCCGAACCAGGAGCGATGGCTGCAATCTTTTTTCTTTTCTTTCCGGGAGTCTCGCCTCCCACCACCAGCCCCGGACCGCCCTGCGAAAGGACGCCGCTCTCCTTGGCACCCGGGCTGAGACGCTGCCTGAATGTGCGCAGGAACTCGGAGAAGGGAAAGGCGAGAACAGGAAAGAAAGGCCCGGGAGGAACCCGGGAAGAAGTGGGAGGTCTGCGCCTTTGGAGCCCCGCGCCAGCCCGCCCCGGCCCGTTTGGCACCAGCTCTTCCCGGGCCGCCAGGCGGCTGAGCAAAGGCCGGCCTGACACTCACCCGGCCTTTTGTGGGAGGGAAACACAAAGGAGAGGGAAAAACACGTCTTCCGTTTTGACGGAGGAGGCCGACAGCTCCAGGACGCCTGGACCAGCCAGGAACTCCCGGAGCCGGGCCCATTAGCCTCGGCAAGTGAGCACTCAATTTCGCGGGAAGGGGCTGAGGCCCAGCTGCGTGCGCGGGTGGGAACCGCGGTGCCCGGGACACTCCCAGGACGCGCACACCAGGCGCCGGGCGCAAGACCTGGACAAGTGCCGGGCCGCCTCGAGGACCCACAAGAGAGCAAGCGCCACTGGCCGAGCTCTACTTTCTGATTATTCCTGGAGGGGGTAGGAGGACTCTCGGAGACGAGCGAGAAGTGTTCAGCAAACTACTTGCCCAAGGGCTAAAGAAGCCCAGGGGACACAGTCCGCTGCCACCTCCCGAGCAACTCTCTGGCGACTGGAGGATGTTGGGGAAGGGTGCCCGGAGAAGGGGCCCGCAGCCTCGAGCTGCCAGCCCGAGCTCCGGAAGTGGGGAGTGAGAATCGCGAGGTGCCGCTGCACCGCCTCCGAACAGCCACCACTGCCTCGGCTCGGTGGCGCGGCGCTGGGGCCCGGAGCGTCCTTACGCGCGTCCACGCGGGAACCTGGCCAGTAAGCCAGCTCTCCTGCCTCCGGACTGTGCCTTCCCAGGCTCGGAACCCGCGCCGTGCCAGGAGGACCCCCCCCCCCCGCCATCTTCGCCCCAGCTTCCGACTCCAGGCTTTGGAACAAGCGCGTAAAGAACCGCGCGCTCTCGCGGACCGCGCAGGGTGCAGGACGGCCGCCGGTGGCTAAAGCAACAAAAGGAACGGGGGCTCCAGGACACGTGCCGCCGGCTGGACTAACCTCAGCGGCTGCAACCCAGGCACGCACTCGTTGCGCCTGCTGGTGTTTATTAGATACACTGGCGTGCTCACAAGTCCACGCCCCGGTTGGTGGCCCAGAGCTCACAGCCCCACGAATGTCCTCACCGTCGGTGGCCGGGGGAAGCCCAAGGAATTACCCGCAAATACCCGGGCTCTGCCAGCTCCCCACCCCCGCTCCCTGCGTTCTTCTAAGTGCCAGACTCGCCTAACTGAACGGTGCTGGGTCATCCTCCGTGACCGGTGGACGACACATCTCCACGCTTCAGTTCTTCATGTTTTAAATACATATTTAACGGATGGCTGCAGAGCCAGCTGGGAAACGCGCGGGTTGAAAAATAATTCCCCAGAAGGCACGAGCTGGGGCATGGGGGAGAGCCTGCTTGGCTTTCTAGTGGAGACGGGGCTGGAAGACTTATCCAGAAACTGGGAGCAATAATATGGGTTTCTTTTTGTATTTGTTTATTTTGTACCTTTCCTACTTGAAGGCAAATTATTCGCTAAGTTTATTTGTTTGCCTTTTTTTTTTTTTAAGCTGTCCATGCAAGTTAAAAGTTCCCAAATAACGGAGGTAAGCAGAGGCCGGTAACACTCCCTGGGAGAGAGGGCTGAGGTGCGTTTGTGTGTCTGCAGTATAAAGGGTTAGGGTCCTGGATCTGAAGAAACAAACCTCTGTACTTGAAATGTACGGGTGTGAGAAATTCAACTAGTGAAAATGTCTGAGGTTAGGGAGACGGCGGCCACCTCTACTATAAAGGAACCACCAATGCTCGCATCTGCAGTACAGGCAGGGCTGCGCTGTAAAGGGTTGGCTTTTTTCTTTTTCCTGTAGGCTTGCTACAGACAGTCTCTTGATTTTCCCATCTGTAAAATGGGTGGAGGCGCCAGTACCACATGGAACTACCTCAATTAGGCGCTTCTCCAGATCGGGTTGAATTCCTCACGGTCAAGTATTTCCAGGTTTGGGAGCTAGGCTGCGATGGGTAAAACGTGATCCGCCGCGGCCGCAAGCGGTTGAATCTTTCTGTCTGGCCCACGGTGTGGAGAGGTCTTCGCCCAGGCTTGAGGCTTCTTTTTACAGACAAAACAGCTTTGTCCCCTACCCCATGGCGTGGTGACCACCACAAAGATGGTGCAGAAAATACCGTCACCTGGTTCCCGTGCTGTGAGAGGATGCTTAACTCTGAGCTCGACTCTCCCCTTGTGTTAGCGTGGTTACTATGCGGAAATACCTCGTCCCTGTGTCTACACCACCGTCAACTTTATGAAGAGTGTGATTTTTTTCAAAACACCGTTCTGGAGTCGGTCCCCTCTTTTCTTCCCAGCCTTCTTCCTCGCAAGGCCCTGCACCCAGCTGGGGGCGCTACTGGCCGCCGGCCGAGCTGCGGCAGCCGCCACCTCTTAGAGGCGCGCTTAGAGTGCGAGGAAAGTAGGAGGTTTGAGCCTGGTTATCTTGTACGTTTGCAGCTCAAAATGCCCACGTGTTGATGAAACCCATGAGGTGGGAACAGGTGGCGAGAACACACACACACACACACACACACACACACACACACACATACAGAGAGAGAGAGAGAGAGAGAGAGAGAAAGGGCGGAGACTCCAGCCCCAGCTCCTGGGTCGCCAGGGTTATCCGCGCGAATCCCCAAGATTCGAGCGCCTTGTGTATCAGGTTAGTTTGTGCGCAGAGCCCCCATCCCGTCCCATCCCATCTCCCAGCCTGACTTTGTGTTCCTGTATTTTAATAGAAATTTGACCATGTTCCCTCCTCTCTCCCTCGGCCCCAACCGCTGCCCTCTGCACTTCCCCCGCGAGCCCGCCCTCCGCCTCCCCTTAGCCTCTCACACGCCCCCTCGGGGTCCTTGCTCCAGTCCCTCCCCAAGAATCTCCCGGCCGCGGGCGCCCATTGGCTGTGCGCGGGGAGGAGGCGTGTGCCCGGCCCGGCGAGTTTCATTGAGCGGAATTAGCCCCGATGACATCAGCTTCCCAGCCCCCCGGGCCGGCCCAGCTCATTGGCGCGGTGGCCCCTCCAGGACCTGCACTTTGTGCCCCGCCCCCGCCGCGGCCACCGCCGCCGTCGCCGCGGCCACCGGGTTATAAAAACCCTCCGAGCCGGGAAAGGTGCGGATGCGTATTATAGACCGACGCGACATCAGCGCCTTGGGCCGCTTCTCTGCTGCAGCTTTTGGGAACGAGCTCCTCTAATTGCATCCACAGTAAGTGTCCCCGCCCCCCAGCAACTCCAGCCGACATCCCAGGGACAGACGCCCCTCACTTCGGCTGCGACCCGGGAAGCTCCGTTAAAGGGGACGCAGATCCCTCCCCTGCCCGCCTGTTCTCCTGAGCGGCTTCGCTGCTCTGACCCTTCCCACAGTGACCGCAGCACACCTTTCGCCCAAAAGCGAGAAGTCGGGGCAACAATAGCTTCTTCCGCCCAAGTCCCGGTCAGCTGGCGAGCCCCCGGCTGGCCCCGGAGACAGCGCGTGGAATCTGGGCCCGGCGTGGGCGCTGGGTGCCGGCCTGTGAGCGTGTGTGTGCTGCGCGCTGTCGATGGAGATACGGTGGATGCGTTTGAGGAACCAAATAAATACTTCTCTATTTAGATCTCCACCTTCCCAAAGAAAAGCCCTCACTTGACACTCTTTCATTCCAGCCCTGGAGATCCTGCCTCCCCATTCCTAATAAAAGGCATAAAAACCCTGAAATGCCACCCTCACTGAGGGGCACCCCATCCTCCCTGGATTAAACCACCTGTGGATGAGAGCGGGGTGAGGTAGCAGGGAGGGAAAAAGAGATGACTTTAGCGCACCCGCACGCCGCAGGAAGGAAGGCCAGAGACAGCTAGGTGCACCAGAAGCGACCGGCCACACGCGCCTGCACCCCGCGCTGCGGTGCAGGCGGGAACAGCTTTTCTGTCTCACTGACCGAGTGCCTCTCGATCTCGGTCTCGATTCTGATCTCTACCTCTCTCGTGTTTCTTCTCCTCTCCGCAGTAGGCGTCCGTGGAAGCTCTGAGGACCGAGGGAGGGAGGACCCTGCCAAAGCTGCGACTATCCCTTGGGGCCATGGACTCGGACGCCAGCCTGGTGTCTAGCCGCCCGTCGTCGCCAGAGCCTGATGACCTTTTCCTGCCCGCCCGGAGCAAGAGCAGTGGGGGCAGCGGCTTCACGGGGGGCACCGTGTCCTCGTCCACGCCTAGCGACTGCCCGCCAGAGCGGAGCGCCGAGCTGCGCGGAGCCATGGGCGCGGCGGGCGCGCACCCGGGGGACAAGCTGGGCGGCGGTGGCTTCAAGTCATCCTCGTCCAGCACCTCGTCGTCCACGTCGTCAGCGGCCGCGTCGTCCACTAAGAAGGACAAGAAACAGATGACTGAGCCCGAGCTGCAGCAGCTACGCCTCAAGATCAACAGCCGCGAGCGCAAGCGGATGCACGACCTCAACATCGCCATGGACGGGCTGCGCGAGGTCATGCCGTACGCGCACGGCCCGTCGGTGCGCAAGCTCTCCAAAATCGCCACGCTGCTGCTGGCGCGCAACTACATCCTCATGCTCACCAACTCGCTGGAGGAGATGAAGCGACTGGTGAGCGAGATCTACGGCGGCCACCACGCCGGCTTCCACCCATCGGCCTGCGGCGGCCTGGCGCACTCAGCGCCCCTGCCCGCCGCCACCGCGCACCCCGCGGCCGCCGCCCACGCGGCGCACCACCCGGCGGTGCACCACCCCATCTTCCCGCCGGCAGCTGCGGCCGCCGCCGCCGCTGCAGCCGCCGCCGCGGTGTCCAGCGCCTCCCTGCCCGGCTCCGGCCTGTCTTCGGTCGGCTCCATTCGGCCCCCTCACGGCCTGCTCAAGTCTCCGTCGGCGGCGGCGGCAGCCCCGCTGGGGGGCGCGGGCGGCAGCGGCGGGGGCGGCGGCGGCTTCCAGCACTGGGGCGGCATGCCTTGCCCCTGCAGCATGTGCCAGGTGCCGCCCCCGCACCACCACGTGTCGGCCATGGGCGCCGGCAGTCTGCCGCGCCTAACCTCCGACGCCAAGTGAGCTTGGCCGGTGCAGGCGCGTTCTGGCGAGCGGGGCGGGAGGGGGCGGGTGGGGGGCGGAGGTTGCGCGGAAGCAAGGGCTGGCCGGCGCTGGGCCCTGGGAGCTCAGTTCCAAGGAGGAGCGCGGCACCGTGGGCTGGGGGTGGGGGCAATGGTGAGGACGCAGCACCCAGGAACGGAAGCAGTGGAGGCGCGCACTGCACAGTGGGGAGTGACAGGGGCATTTGCTCCGGGACCTGGTTCAACCCCCTCTGGCTTTAAACAGCGCTGCTCGGGTAGACACCGTTTTATATGAAGGCACAGCTACGTGCATCCCTTCCTCCAAACCCCCCTTCCCCCGAAAAAGAGGTGATTCTAAAAACTGTAGTTTCCCTGAGAACTTGGCCTCACACGGCCGGGGCAGCCCTTGGTTATACCGGGGAGGAAAGGAGGGAGGGGAGCGTTGGAGACTTCCTTTCCTGCCTCCTCTCTGGGCGGGAAGGAGACTCTCAGCCACACTCCAGAAGCGGCTGTCCGGGCCTTGCCCTCACGGGTCGTCCCTGGCCCAGGGCCAGGGGTACCAGTTGGTCAGAAGCTGGTATTTGGTACCAGAAGCACTTACGGTCGTGTCCAATCTCCATATGTGGATAAACCCACAGCTGTCTCAGAACTGTTACCGTTCCTCCCTGTCGCTCCTATTGGTTTGGGGGCTTGTGGCTTTCTAATAAAATCTGTCGATGTTCCTTTTTCAACAGTATGAGCAAGCTTTATAGACGATCAGAATAGAACCACTTGTGGATTGGAATAACCTAAAACTGTCGACTTTAGGTGTGGGTGTTTTTTTAGTTACTTTAAAGTAGAATCTCCCTCCCTTCCCGTTCTTTCCATCTCTGAGCACAAAGTGATTTGATTTCTTACCTGACTCGGAGCAGTCATTTCGGTACCCGAGGGTTTGACAGAACTCAAAGGATGTTGCTGTGAATATAGTTTTGGTTATTTGGGGAGTTCTGTTGGCTTTTTAGTTTTTTCTTTCTTGGATGTGTAAATATCAATAACGAGGTAAGTGCGTGCTGCGGAGCTGTTTGCTCACGTGACTGCCAGTCCTACACCCTCACCCCCCAGTCTAAGCCGGGTCTCTTCTATATTGGTTTCTTTTTGCCAGTTTAACACAAATGACAAACTCCTCCGTGCTTCCTGTCTCCCGCAAACCGCCTGGGCGCTACCGGAGTTGCAATATGGGCTTCACGGCGTCTGCACGTAACATCCCGCTTCTGATCGCTGCCCCTGGCAGAGAGTGTATCATCTGTTTTATTTTTGTAAAAAGAAAAAAGTGCTAAATAATATTTATTACTTGTTTGGTTGCAAAAAAATGAAATAAATGATCGAGTGTTGAGATTTTAAATAAAATTTAAAGTAAGTCCGGTGTTTTCCAGCCTTGTGGGTGGGAGGAGGTGCGGGGAGCCGCCTGGGGAAGGGGGTGCAGGATTCCATCCCTTTGGGCCGGATTTGGGGACCGTTCTGCTGGTTTTGCCCTGGAGAAAGATAAAAGGGTTGTTTGCCTATTTTCCTCCCCCGTAACAAACATACTCGCATTCTCTTTAAAACACGTTCTGAGCACATCCTCCGGGTGCCTCTCACAACTCACTTGTTTTTATTTTTATTTTCTAACGCCTAATCCGGAACTCCTCTTCCCTTTGGTTGAGGATTATGTTAATTGAAAGTGAAAATTTCCCTCCCTGCTCGAGGAACTTTGGGCCTCTGGAGTGAGGCCCGTGCCTTTGACTGGGGGGTCCGGGCGCTCAGGTCTCCTGCCCTGCCGCGATTCCATTTGCTCTCTGCTGAGAGGTGGTCGCCCACCCGCATCCAGCTCGGGGCTTCAGCTGAGGACCAGCCACGCGAGGCCACCCCCGCGACCGGCATCGCCACGGTGTTCCCGGCAGAGCGCTGCGGGAGCTTTTGGCGCAGGATCCGCTAACCCTTCACTCCCTTCCCTGCGCTGTGCACGACCCTGCCCCGGCGCCCACCCCGGCCTTGAACTGCAATATGTCGGGTGCTGGGAACTGCCCGCGGGGAGCGAGACTGTTGCGAGACGCGCTTTGGCCTCTTGCTCTTCCTCCAGGGCCACCTCTGTTTTGTCGCTGCTACTGGGTTCTCCACAATCCAAAACTGCAATACAAATTTAGGACGTGGCTTTTAAGAGAGATTCTGGGTAAAAGTTAAAAAGCTTCGGCCTTTCCCGATCAAGGAAGAGGACAGACCATTTTGCAATCTTTCAGCCCGCCGGTTTACGGAAGAACGCGCATCCTTGAACGCAGCGAAGTGTGGACGCAGTGGACTGGTCCCGCGGCCCTGGGCCCTCTCGCCGACGACGTCTTTGGTGGCCACCGGTGGAAGGTCCCTGCGCCTAGGGCCCCCCGGGGCGGGGAAGTTTTCCCCGGTTGGAACCCCACTTCTTGAGGTCGCCCCTGAGCCTAAGGAGGACTCCCCTTGCCCGGGAATGAGGGTAGCTGCATCCCCTCGCTCGGGGACAGGTGCTTCCAGGTCCTCCAGAAGGTACTATCGGGCTGCTGACCTAAACAGCAGGCGGGCGCCCAGGGATGGGTGCTGTAGGCCTCGTACCCGGCTTCGCTCTTGACGGAAGGCTGAGAAGAGGCCGAGGGGCTGCGGAGGGGGGAATAAAGGGGGTGGGGCCCAAACCGCACCACGCGAATCCAAGAAGAGAGTAGGGCAGGATCTAGTAGCTTTTATTTCGAAATCCCATTTGAAACGAAAGTTGTTACGAATTCAAAGCTGGGTCCTGCTCCAGCCGAAGACACAAACAGAGGGGACCCCGCGGGATGCGGGTAGGGGGTGGGGCTCCGTCGCAGTCTCAGCTTCCTTCACCCACCTCAAGGCTTGACGTGTGCAGCCGTGGGCTCCCGGCGTGCGCGGTGTATGCATAGAGGGGCAGTTGCTGAAACAAAATAAATCAAGTCTTTCCCCACAATCCCCATACCCAAACTCTCGGCCCGCGTCCAGCCGCCAGCCTCGCTAGACCTGGGCCTCCAAGGAAGGAGGGCCTGGATCCAGCCAGGCTCCGGGCCCTCCCCGGAACCACCCACCTAAACCTTGCGCCCAGCCACGGATCTGGGCCACCACTTGGGAGAGCGCAGCGTCCTCGGACTCCGAGTCGGCGCGCACAGGCGCACACGAGCGCGCACGTCCGCCCGGGGCAGGTGGCTCCTTGCAGAGTGGCCTTAGACTGGGGGCAGCCTGGGTGGGTGACTCAGGCCAGCGGTTGGGCTTCGGAGTAGAGCGAGAAAGAATGTTATGCTACCACGCGGACTTCCAAGGCGCACCCACAACCCCCAGTGAAAGCGAGGGGAGGGGAGAAGGCGGTGGCTAAACGGTCCCGGGAGAGACGCGGTCGGTCCGCAGGGCACTGGGACGGAGGGCCCCCTTCCCGGCAGCATTAACTTCTCTCGTGCGCTGGTCTACAGCTCAGCTTCCCCACGCCCCACGTGGCCCTCGCAATTCCTCAGCTCTCAGCCTCGGGGCCCAGAGACTTCTATCACCAGCCCCCAAGGTCTTCGAGAGTCTCTCCAACCCCTCCCCCACCATAAAAAGCCGCTGACTTGAGGTTGAGGGGCAGTGCCTCCTCCATGGCCTCTGTCCTCCAGAGCACTGTCCTACCTCTTCACTCCCTTACTGGGCAGCAGACACAGAGAAATGACAGTTCCCTGGATTCTGTGTTGGAGAGCACGCCAGAACCCCTGGGTGTTGTCCTGCACCTCTAGCGCCCATAGAGCTGAAACTCTGAATCTCAGGAACAGGCAGTAAGCCAAGGGGCAAAGCAAAGCTTCACACCTAAAGCACATCTCAGTTGGGAACGTTGCTGAGACCCAAGGTGTCGCACTCTGAGAGGATGGCTGTAGGAAGAACTATACCAGGGACACTCATGCAATCTGGGGGTTGGGACAGCCCAGCAAGTAAGACCCGTCCTTCTCATTCCCAGACTGAAACCAGGGAAAAGCCCTGAGGCCAGGGCATTGGGTTTTAAAGCCCCCAAGACACTCTCAGTGCTGGAGAGCTGTCTGTCTGCCTCGCCTTAGGGCAGAACCCACCTAGCAATCTGTCTGAACTCCCTCTACTAAGTAAACGCCTTGATGCCCCCTAGAAGTTCACCAAAGGCAAAAGATTCCCCCTATACAAGCCCACCTCTCATTTTAGGTCCTTCTTTTAGTATGGACTTGGGGCCAAGTCTGGGTCTCCACACACGTGCTCCACAGTACCAATAAGGATTATGGGGGTCTTTGACGGGGGTCCTACACCAAAGGTCTCAAGACTTTGCTGGTGACAGGCTCTTCAGTCATTGTCTCTGCAAACCTGTAAGAGGGGCCAGATTCAGGCCTGGCGGTTCTCAGGGTAAGTTGTTGCTGCACTGAGTCCCACCCTGGCTGGGGAGGGGTGCCTGTGGAACAGCAGGGATCAGCATGCCACTCCTTGGCTTGGAGGCTGCAGACAGACCATAAGCTAGACCCCTGGGGCTAAGCCCTCCACCCCCTGTCAGAGTAACAGGCCAGCCTAGGCAGGGCAGAGACTGGCATCACCCCTCACTCCCATCGCTACTTCCCATCTCTCTCTTGTGACTGCTTTGTTGCTACAGGGCCTCATCCATTTGTGGCTGGGGTTAATGGGGGGAGGGGACGCTGCAGAGAAGAACAGATGTGGCCGATCGGGGAGCAAGGAGGCAGCCCGAGGCTGCACCTCGGGGAGTTCAGGATACTAATAATAGGCGGAGGAGGCTGGAAAAGGAGGCACTAACATTTATTGAAGCCTAGTTGGTATAGAGCATCGCGCTGAGAGCTTTGCGTGTGTTATTAATTCATTCAATTCTCCCGGTAACCCTTTGAGGATGGTGCTACTATTATTCCATTTTACATGCGAGGAAACTGAGGCACAGAGAGGGTGAGTGGCTCGCTGAGGGGAGGAGACAGTAAATGCAGGCGGCAGGGCTGTAATCTGGGAGTCTGGCTCCAGAGCCCACCTCGGGGAGGTCGCCCCATCCGCACCAAGGCCCCCCTCGCCGCCTCCCCCTCCACGGCTGTCCCCAGTTTCTGGCTGAGCCGCCAGCCTCGGGAATCGTCGGAGCTCCCGCGCTGCAGCCGGCCCGCACCACGCCCAGCCCCCTTAGGTGACGCTCTCAATGCTCCCCCTGTGCGCCTGGACCCCATCTGGCCCCGACGCCCCCATCTGGACGGCGGGCGGTGCAGAAAGGCCTTAGCAATTAGCGGGCTCGGGTGGGCGCGCGGCGCGGGCGGAGAAGGGCCGCAGCGGGGGAGATGAAGCGGCCCCTAATTAGGCGGCCGGCGGCGCCGAGAGGGACTATCGTTCGTGGCGGGACAGCTGCCACCTCCGCTGGCCCGCGGGCTGCATCCCCTGCCCGGTTGCGCCGTCCACACCGCGTGCTGCAACTCGCAGAGGAGTCCTGCGCGGGTCGGGCTGTGGGACCTCCGAGGAAGCGGTGGGGTGCGCGAGCAGGGAGGGCGCGCTGTCCTCCCCGGGAACCTCGGGCCTCACTTTACAGCACGCCGAGGGCCCCACAGACACGGGAGGGGGCCGACTGCCCCGCGGGCTTCCAGTTTGCGACCACGGAAAGTGGCGCGGCTGACCAGGACCGCCCAGCTGGGCACCGGAGTTGGGGTCCTCCAGCCTCCCCGTCGCCGTTCTCAGGGAACTGACTTGCTCCGTGATCTCGTGCCGAGCTGTGCGCCGGCATCCCCTCCACCCCTTGCTTCCTGGATCCCGAGCAGGCAGAACGGGCCCGAAGGGGATGCACACCCACGTCCTCACCCGCCGGGGCCCCAGCGCGACCCGCTCGGGCTAGGATTGAAGCAGCTGCCTTGGACCGCGCGAGGCTTTCCTTTGGGGAGCTTCGAGTCTGCGGCGGCCGCAAGGCCTCTGAGCCCACTAGTTGTGGGCGGGGCTGGGAGTCCCCCCTCCCCGCCCGCCCCGAGAGGGAGGCACGCAGAACCCACCAGAAGCACCTAAGTTCACGTGGAGGCCAAACAGCATCCCGGACACCAGCCCGGGCACCGGCACCCGGGTCCACGCTCCCTAGTCCACGCCCGAGCTCGGGCTCACGGGTACAGGCGCACTGGTGAGCCTGGAACCTCGAAGCCTTGGCCTTGGTCTGGAAGCCATTGGGGCCTGCTGAGCCCTGGAGGCCCGGTGAGCCAGTGATCGTTGGCCAAGGACAACTCCGTTTACCTTCCCCTTCCTTGGCTTCCGGGAAAGCTGGGAATCTGTCCCCTTCTGCTCCTTCTAGCCCTTGTAGGCCCGGCCCACCGCCCTTCCCTCTGCCAGCCTCCCAGCCCAAGCCTGCTTTCTGAGGCCTCGGCTTCCCCGGGGAAGAGCCAGTGGGAAACAGGACCATGAACAATTCACTCCCTCTTCGTCCTCACATCTTCTTGGCAGTAGAAGCTTGCCTTGCAGAGCAGGGCTGGAGTGGCCTCCCAGAAGCCTTGCGGGCTCTCTCTGACCTCAGTTTCCTCACCTGTAGAATGGAGCCAGGTTGGGTGATGACCAGAGCTCCGTGGAAGGATCAGGCTAGGTCCTGGGTATCTGAGCCCTCAGGATCCCCCGGTCCCCCTCTGGGCAGAGGTTCTGGGAGCCCCTGTCTGGCAGAGAGGGTAGGATGGGTGAAAACAACTCCCCTTAGTGTCCTGTGTGTGCACCAAGAGAATTCACAACCTCCACTGAAATGGGAGTGTAGACAATTTTAGAAATGACTACCATTGGTCCTTGGCTTTTCAGCTCCCCCAGGGTACAAACTGGCTTGGATGCCTTTGTATCTAGACATTCCTGCTTGATGTAAAAGAATGAATGGATGGATGGTGCACTGGGAGTGAATGGAGGACTCAGAGAAGGAAGAGGTTTCCAGAGTGTGGAGAGGGAGACGAGAGTATGAGGGGCCAGAGAATCATGCACTGATAGGGGCCCCTGGGGCCTAGAGACTGGTGGGCAATTTAGATTCTTTCCAGGGCAGCTGGGTTCCGATTCCCCCGCACTACAGAGAGCCAAGTTATCAGATCTCCCAGAGCGTCTGTCTCTTCTTATGTAAATAGAATAGGTAATAATAGTACCAGACAATTGTGTTATTGCCAGGATTAAATGAAATGGCCTAGGATTAAATGAATGGCCTCCTACCTGATCTTAGCCGTGAACGGATGCCCTGGGCCCAGGGACCTGGCCAGGGTATGGCTGCTGCACTCTCAATCATGAGCCTGGGCCTCCAGGAAGCAGCCACCAATATTTAGGTCATCTTTTGGGGGTGGGGAAGCAATCAAACACCATGAAGACCGTGATTGGGCAGCTGGGTATGGGGTGGTGGTGGGCTGCCTTGGCCAGGCTCCACCGGCTGTGTGACCTGGAACAAGAGACAGGCACTTTCTGAACCTTAGCTTCCTTATCTGCAAAATAGGGGCGTGATGCTAGTACCATTTCCATAGGGAATCAGGTTTGAAAGGGAGAACCAGGCCCTGGGCCTGGCACACAGGGCAGGCCCACTGAGGCAGACGAGTCTACCTAGCTGCTGGGGTGTCATCTCACTGAATCTTCTGCGAGGTCCTATGAGGTAGGGTCCCTGTTACTCTGTCACATGACCAGCCCCGGAGCATCCCAAGGGCGCCTGTATGACCCAGAACCCCAGGAGAGGCCCAGAAGTGTCCCTGAGCTCTATATACAGAGTCCAATCCCCACTCCCACCCTGCAGGGCAAAGCCCCCATTCTCACCTCCGCAGGCCCCAGGGCTCCTGGTACGGGGCCTGGCACATAGTCCTTGCATTGCCTAGTGGAGCAGGGCCCACTCCCTGCGTAGCAACAAGAATTAAGTCTTTTTAAGGGCAGGAGCCAGGATCAGAGAGGAATTAATTGAAGGGAAAGTTGTCTGAGAAGCCGAGGCCCCAGCCCCGCAGTCCTCTCCCCTCCCTCTTGGGGGGAGCTCTTCCTCTCAGGGCCAAGTCTGCTGGTTCCTCTCTCCACGCCCCTCGGATGCCCAGTGCAAGGGGTCAGCTGGAAGGTGAAGGACCCTTTCCACTCTAGAATTGCCAAGGGCAGCCACAGTGGTGGGGCCTCCGGGGAGTGGGGCTGGGAGCTCCCCATCACCCCACTTCTGAACTCGCCCAGCTATTCAGGCCCGTACAGCTAATGAAGACACCAGAGGGCTGTGTGGCTCAGCCCAGACAGGAAGGCAGTGACCTGGTGCAGCCCGTGTGCAGCAGGGGCAGGGAACTCAAAGCTGTTAAACCAAAAAGGCGTGGAAGACCCCTTCAGCCCGGGGGCTTACCCTGTCTCCCCTCTCCTTCCCATCATCCCTTCCACCAGATGGGAGTGGGGCTCAGGCCCCAGCCACCCAGGGGCAGATCTGCTTGTCATCACCCCAGCATTTTGGGGGTTGAATCTATCAGTCACTTGAAAAAATATTTTTATTGAAATATAGTTGATTTACAATGTTGTGTTAGTTTCAGGTGTATATATATATATATATATATATATATATATATATATATATTCATTCTTTTTAAGATTCTTTTCCATTATAGATTATTACAAGATATTGAGTTCCCTGTGCTATACAGTAGGTCCTTGTTGAACTCAGTCACTTCTTTTTGTTTGTTTTAATTGAGGTAAAATGTCCGTAAGATGAAATTAGTCATTTTCAAGTGAACAATTCAGTGGCATTCACAAGGTTGTATACCCACCACGTCTCTCTAGCTCCAAAACAGTTTTATCCCCCAAAGGAAAACCCTGTGCCCGTTAAGCAGTTACTCTCCACTTCCTCCGCCTCCAGCCCCTGGTAACTGCTAACCTGCTTTCTGTCTCTATGGATTTACCTACTCTGGACATTTCATTTAAATGGAATCATACAATATGTCCCCTTTGCGTCTGGTTTTTTTCCCTTAGTGTAATGGTTTTGAGGTTTAGCCATCCTGTAACCTGTGTCAGTGCTTCATTCCTTTTCAAGGCTGCATAATATTCCATTGTATGGATATACTGCATTTTGTTTATCCATTTGTCTGTTAACTTCTGAGTAACTCCTCAGGCCATTGCATGTGACCTGCCATGGTGAAAAGAAGCCTGGGCTAGGAGTTAAAAATCTAGAGCAGGCTGGACGTTCTAAGGCAAGTTCCTTGACCTTTGGGGGCCTCAATCTATGCATCTATAAAGTGAAAAGGCCCATTCTAAGTTGTGGCCCTTTGTGACTTTTCACAATGCTGAAGTCCTCCCTGACACTTGTAGAGAGAAGACCCATGACTTTCTTGCCAGCCATAACCCTGTGTCAGGGACCCCCAAAAGAAAGCCCTGGGGCTGGACAGGCACCTCCAGTGGATCAGGCCCCCCTAACAAGTCTGTACCTTTGGGTCTTAGAGAGGCCGAATCTTACTGAGAAGCGTGGCTGAAGTAGGTAGTGTTTTGTGAGTTATTCCCTTATTAAATACCCAGCCAGACTCTCATCAACTGTGACTTGATGATGAAATGGTCAACTTACTTGGTGCATATACAGGACCTCATTATGATATAGTTAAGAGTCACATTTTAAGAAGCGGACATTGAACTAGATCATGAGGATTTAACGTAAATCAGGAGGTTGTAGAAATAGATATCCTGGCTCCTGTAATCTGCGTCTTTCATCCGACACACATTTACCACCCTTTTACCCCATCTCCTGCTTTGGGCAGGTTGGAAACATACAGAAACAGGGTTAAGAAATATGCTCTTTCTTAGCATTTAAGAGCTTTGAGGGAATTCCCTGGCTGTCCAGGGGTTAGGACTTGGTGCTTTCGCTGCCGAGGGCCCGGGTTCGATCCCTGGTTGGGGAACTAAGGTCCTGTAAGCCGCACAGCATGGCCCCCCCAAATTTAAAAACAATAAAAAATAAAAATGAAAAAGAGCTTTGAGACCTACCCTAATTGGAGGGGGGGTTAGCCTACTGCCCTTTCCAATTGGAACTGAACTGGGGTGGAGGTAGACTTTAATGTAAGGGAGGTACCATTATCTCAAGGATGGTTCACATTTCGCTATGGAATATGGAAGCTCTGTAAATTGACATGATAATTTCACTTCCTTCTCTTTCAATACTCCAGCCTTACCCTGGCACTTTCAATCCTCTTACTCTGCTCACTGTTCTTTTCCCCATACTATATTTTTAAAAATTTGTTAATTTTGTTGTTTACTGTCTGTCTTCCCCAGTGGAGTATAAGCTCCAAGAGGCAGAGGTCTTTGTTCATCCTGATCACTGATATAGATCAGTGCCCAGCACACAGTAATAGCTCAATAAACAGTCGTCGAATGAATGAATGATGAATGCATGGAGGATTTTTGCCACCAAGCCCTTTCCTAACTAGAGCAGAAGAGGCCCGAAGCTTCACTGGGACTTCCACACAAGAAAACACAAGCAGAAGCTGATCCTGTGGAAAAAAAAAAAAAAAAAGCATTGTTGAACTCTGCCTTCCCAAAAGTACTTTTTAAAAATCAGCCAGGTCTTGGAGGCTAGTCATGTATTGGTCTTGGGATAAGCGGCAAATAAGCGGTTTTCTGAAATAATTTATCAGTTAGGATCAACAAATTTACTAAAGCTATAAAATCTTACAAACTTACTAAAGCTGTAACACTTAACAAACTTACGAAAACTGTAACATTCTCCACTACTTCCTTGAGTCCCTTGGGTTAGTTTTTGAGGATAATTGGGATCCAGACCTCGAGGTCTCAAACTGACCTTTAAATTAAATGGATTCATAGTTGGACAATTTGTCCTAATCCTTTGGGAGGCAAACTCCTTGGGTTAAAAAGAAAATAAAAAAGGCAAATATTCAATTTGATGAATCTTTCCGATGGGAGCATATTTGAAAGAGGAAAAATATTTCCTGGTACATTAGCAGCTCCCCAAAATCGTCCACGTCAAAGGGTAGGAGGGTGGCTGCAACTTTTCAATTCAGACAGTCAGCATAAACCTTCACATTACATGTCCTAAGGGAAAAAAAAAAAAAAAAAAAAAAACCCTCCTCAGTGGTTGTATTTATCCCGAATGCAAAACTGTCCCCTTTGTTGAGGTCGGCTGAACCAACGCGGCCAGGAGAACAATGTCGAGTCTGCTGGCGGGCCATGTGCTAATGTGCTCATGCATTACAGGCCGCAACAGATGGCTGTGACAACACCCGGGCCGGCGCCTGCCTGGGTCAGGATGCAACGCCCAAAGCCTCCTTCCCAGTTCTGTCCTGTTATCAAAACACTGCTTCTCTTTGGAGAGATGATGGCTGTCTCGGGGAGGCGGGCCAGGCCCCTGCTGCAATGCAGGGCATGACGGGAGAGCAAAGGTGCAAAGGAATCATTATTGGGGGGGGGGGGTGAGGGGCTTTGCTGGTTTGTTTGAACAATGTTGCAGAATGGAAAAGTATTCATACAGTTGAAAGTCAGAAGCAAGGAGACACATGCTATATTGTTCCAACATGTTAGCTCATGGGTACCGCTCACATCTTTCATCTTCTTCTACGCCCAAGATTTGGTGTTTTGGGTGTAGTTCTAATTTCTCTCCCCTTCCCTCTGAGGAGCCTTTCTTCTCTCTTTCCCCACATCTCAGTGAATCACTGAGGAGAGAGAGTAACCCGGCGCCCAAAACCAAAACCAAAACAAAACCCAGCTTTCTTGCAACCACATAGAAGAGTTCAGAGAAATTCCTCTGGAAATGTAACTAAGTGGGATGCATCTGGGCTCCTCTGACATTGATCCCTGATTCTCTGCAATGGAGAAGAAAACCCACAAGAGGCATCACCTCCACCGTGAAGCAAAGGCTTGAGCAGGTTGGGCTGAGCCGACACCTTGAGGTCCACGTGTTCCGGGACGGGATGCTGGATCATCAGTGACCGTCTTGTCTCTCCACCCGTGGAGCCAGGCTGGGCAGTCCAGGCCACCCTGCCCACTCTCCCGCTCACGTCCCCAGGGCTGGAGACCAGGGCTCACTCTGAGCAAAGCCTCCCGGGATGAAAGTAGCACAGGGAGGGCGGTGTCTCAGATTCACCCCAGATCCACACAGGGGTAGAGGTGCACCCACAGCACAGAAGAGACTTTAAACCCCTATTCTCTGACTCTCTGAAACAGACAAGCCGGCTTACCCTTGCCATTTGGTATTCAAAGTCGGTCTAAGCTTCACGGGGTTCATGCGGGGAGCCCTGGGAAGCTGGCACGCACCCCAGCCTCTCCTCACCAGCTGCCTGTGGTGCTCAGCATTCTTCCTGCTAATGCCAATGTCTGGATACGTGTGGTGTCTCCAGAAAGCCCTGTAAAAATGCCCATTGCCTGGGAGGGAATACAGAGCGAGCTGTGAGCAGAGGTCAGTCTATAAAGTATTATTGATAACACCAGGTAGGGTCCCGAGAGCCTGGAACAGGTGAATTCTACGTAGAAGGGAAGCAGGAGAGGCCAAGAAGAGAGGGATTAACAGGGCTAGTGCCATGCGGGCTTTGGGGAGGGATATTGAAGGGTGTATTCGTTAGGATACAGGTTGGGCGCTATAACCAAGGAAGCTCAAAGACAGTTAAAGTTAAATGAAGTTAAAGTCTAGGGGAGGTTGTCCAAGGCTTGTCTGGAGGTTTGATGGTAACAGGGACCCAAGTTCCTTCCCCATTGTGGCTCTGCCGTCCTCAACACACAGCCTCCACCTATGGCCAAGAAGACAACTCCAAGCCCTGCCATCGTGACCATATTCTGGCAAACAAGACTGGGGAAGGGGTGGGCCCTCCCTTCCCTTCCCTTTACACACATACATAAGTGGCACACCTCACTAGCTCCTGTTCCCCAAGGGCAGAACTTAGTCGTATGGTCACATCTAACTGCAGAGGAGGTTGGAAACATAACTTTCCTGTGGGTGGCTGTGTGCTAAGTAAAACTCCTGTTACTAATAAGGGGAGAGCAGAAACTGGGGGACACAAGTGCAAGCCACGCAGGGCTGGGGGAGGAGCTTCCCAAAGATCTTGGCATCTGCAGCAACTGACTCACCATATGCGCCTGACAAATGTTTGCTGTGGACCAAGCACAGGCTGGAATCCGTTTTCTAAGGGAAAGGGGATGAATTTCCATACGAGCAGTGGGGAAAAGAGAACTTTTAAATAAAAATAGTACATTTCTATAGCACTTGCTGGTTTGTAGGGCCTTTTACATTTTACACTCATTGCCTCGTTTAAAATGAGGAGCCAGGGACTTCCCTGGTGGTCCAGTGGCTAAGACTCCACGCTTCCAATGCAGGGGGACCGGGTTCGATCCCTGGTCAGGGAGCTAAGGTCCCACCAGCCACACAGCATGGCCGAAAAAATAAAACAAAATAATAAAAGATAAAAGAAGAAACAAACCTTGTTATCCTGATATTAACTGAACCATAGATTCTGTTTGGTTTTCACCAGTTTTTCCGCTAATGTCCTTTGTCTGTTCCAGAGAAGAGTGGATGGTATACAATCCATGATACCACATTACACTGAGTTGATCTTTATATTTAAGAGTGTTGACCAAAGACTTGCTCAAAGCAGTTCTAGATACTGCTCCTAGGCAACATATTATACAAAAATTCCACTGTTGTGAAAAACGGACACAGAGAAAGCTAATCACCACTGGATTAAGATTTGGTGGAAGGAGACATAAGATTAAGGGGAAATCAGGTGAGCATGGTACACTGGGAGGAAGTATTAAAATCCCTGGGAGTGGAAAAGGGCTGAAACATCCTAAGGGACCACATAATTAAAGCACAACAGATAACAATTCCCCTGAAAAAAAGGATGCAGGGAAAAAGAAGTGCCACAAAGACTGCTCAGAGCAGAGAAGGATCCGTTTTACAAAGTGACAAGAGAATCTCCCTCTTTTTTTTTTAACATTTTATTTTATATAGAAGTACAGTTGATTAACAACGTTGTGATGGTTCCAGGTGTACAGCAAAGTGATTCAGTTATACATATATATGTATCTATTCTTTTTCAAATTCTTTTTCCATTTAGGTTGTTAACATAATATGGAGCTGAGTTCCCTGTGCTATACAATAGGTCCTTGTTGGTTATCCATTTTAAATACAGCAGTGTGTACATGTCAATACCAAAGAGAATCTCCCTCTTAAAATCTTCTTCATAAGAGTCTAATTTCCACGGTCACTTATGCTGCTGAGTGATTAAGAGCTTACCAGGGGAAAATGTGAGAGGAGAAAACAGTGACAGGAGTCTATGCGTGGATGCATCTCGATGCAGATAGAAGAGTCACACCTATTTCAGAGCTGCCAAAAGAAGCCTCACTTCTGTAATTAAAAAGAGCCTGGCTGCTTTTAAATCTGCACTGTGAACATTCAGAATCCACTTTATCAGAGTCAATTGATAAGGAACCTTTACTTATTTAGAGACGCCACCAGCACACCTAGCTGAATCACTGAGAAGTTCAGTAAAACTCTGGTAGAGAGCGAGGGATAGGCACCAAGTTTTGACACAGGCGAAATAACATAGAACATATGTCTGTCTCCAAAACCTCTCATGCAGGCATTCTCCTGATCCCATTATATCAACATTATAACTGGAATTACTATGATTTTTTAAAAGGACTATAAAATAATATCAGAGAAGAAGAGAGAGATGAGATTGGAAAACAAGGAAACGTGATACAGTGGAAGCAGACTTTCTCCATCTGGCATATGGCGCTGCTCCCCCAGCCCTCGATTAACACCCCCAACTCTATCTCCGCCATTCTCCATGTGTATGTTCCTAATTTGGAGTATTAATTCCTTTCCTTGTTTTGTTTTCTGGGACAAGAGAATCTAATTAACAATGGGTAAGAAAAGCATGACTCTTAACAGGAGAATGGATGTCACAGTCTTTTCCAAATCAGAGCAGAAAGGTTCCAGGAATACATATCATTTGAGAAATTTAGCAAGCTATGGAATAAACCTAACCCTTCAGGCTAATGGAAATCACAAGGAATAAATGCACAGGAGATTTGCATGAAGGTGACTAAAATTAATAAAATAGAACATGCCCCGTTGGATAGGATCGAAGAGCAGATGCTAACTTAGCTGAACTGACAATAAGCAAAGCGATGATTAGCTGTACTGTGATGGCTCGCTGACCTGGCCAACACATCTGAGAGTGGTCCAACTGGAGACAGTAACCATGGTGTCAGGGCAGGTGAGAGACAGGGATCACCCAGTGAAGAGCATGGCCTTCTGGGAAGGCCAGCTAGAGAGACAACAGGCTGGATAATTACACCAAATCTTGTTCCACACGTTCAAGACAACCGATGCATTATGGGCGACTTAGCAGGTGGAGAAAGCAAGAACAGACTAGAGGTCCGAAAGGTGGGGAAGGCTTCAGGAAGGATGGGGGACTTAAACTGGCCCTGAAGGATGGATCCGATTTGAGCATGGAAGTGGGGGATGCTCAGAGTTCGTCCACCCTTGGGTTTATTCGGCTCAGAAAACTCTTGCATCCTTCTGACTATGGGGAGAGCAAGGTCAACTTGTAGTAACGTATAAGACCTCCACCCTCGGGTCGTGGCTCACAAGCCCGGCTGTTCATCAAAACCATGTGGGTGGTTTGTTTGTTTGGTCTTAACGTCCACCCCAGGGTCTGACCCCAAACCTACTGAGTCAGCATCTCCGGGGGCTGGTGCCAGGGATGTGTGTGTTTGTAAACATCAGGTCATTCTGACCCAGTGAGCTATTCCAATGACCCCACGTCAAAGACGAAGAAACTGAGGCCCGGAGAAAGGACGCGATTGGCCCATGGGACACATATAGTGAATTCCTTTGGCAGGTGAATTTCCAAGCATTTCCTCAACCCTTCTCCCCCAGTGTTGTGCTCGGAAACCCCACTGCAGTGGCAAGCAAGTGTGACCCTAACATCTCCTGGGCTGGGTCCGGACTGCCCCACGGGGTCCTGGAGGTTATAAGGGTGTATTGAAGCTTCTGTACCTTGTAGTTGCGTCATTGCTAACGACCCAGTTACCTGGAAGACAAAGAAGCGGCTTCTTGATCCACCCCTGGAATTGGACCGTTTGTCCCTAGTGAGGTGGGGGGATGGTAAAAACAAAACTGCTGACGTGACAGTTTTGCCTTTTCCTGCTTTGCCTTTGACCTAAGCCTCTGAAGCTGCTCCAGAGGCTGAAGCTGCAGACACTCCGTCTCTAAGTAAGGGTGCTCTGTGGCCCCTTAGCCCAAACCTCATTCCCTCCAGGCTGTCACCCTAGGGGTTCCTTGCAAATGCTTTCAGGCACGTTTCTTATTTTTAAAAAGGATGTGTGTAAACATGCAAGACCTGCTCTATTTTAGCCAGAACAAACAGATTCATGTTCCTAAATGCTCTCGTGCCTCTCCCCGCTCCTCTCATAATTTACTAACACGTCATCCCATCCCCACCTCCGGATTTCTTTCCAGATGCCTCTGAATCCCTAAGCCAGGCCACCGTCAATTTCTGTCCTCCTGCAGCACTTCCTCCCATGAGGCCTTGCAGCTCCTGCCAGGCCCGCCTGATCTGTTGCCCAACTGTCTTCCTCAACTGGTACCCAGGCGGGCGGCGTTCAGACCAACCTCAGCTGCTTTTCAACAACGCTGGGCTTTTCTCTACATGCCCCACCCTCCATCTCAGTCCTCCCCAAGTTTTCCATTTTCAAAGAGAGTTTCTTACCTCTCATTCCAAAGGTGAATCCTCCAGGTCAGGGGTCTCTGGCCATCTGGCCCTGTACATACCCTCTGTCCTCCCCCTGCCCCCTGCACATTGTCCCTGACATCCCATCAGCTTTGCTTTGGAGGATGCTCTCTGGCAGGGGGCAGAGACCACTGGAGAAAGTGGGGTTTAGAGATCACACGATTTCATTTGTTCTTCTTCCTCCTCGTTAATACTGAAAACCCTTCCAGGAACTGATTTGCTCACCAAATATTTGTGAGCCGCCTGCTGTATATCAGACACTGAACTAAACCCTGGGATAGCTGGCCGATTGCTAGGTATTAAGGTTCGATACAAAGGTTTAGAAGATTATTCAGAAATCAACTCCAGAGTTGCCTAAAGAAATAGATCAAAGAATCCAAGTGAGTAAAAAGTCTTTTTTCTACCTTTTTCTAAGTGGAGAGTTACCAAGAGACAGCAAAAAGCATGTCACGAAATTTGTGTAGGGTCCAGGGACTTGGCTGGGTCATAAACAAGGTCTTAATTATACACAGCTTAGTGTGGTCCCATTGATTTAAGGACATTTATTAAGTGCCCCCCCCGCCCCCAGTTTCAGGGTCCTTCCTCTTCCGCAGATATCTGCAACCCCATGACTGTAGGGTCGTGGTGATGGGGCTTAAAAGCCCAACAGGTGCCAAAAAGTTCTAGCAGTCTGTTGTATAACAATATGAATATAGTTAACGCCACTGAACTCTATGCTTAAAATGGTTAAAATGTTGTATTTTTTTTTTAGCACAACTTTTTAAAACCTGACGGATCTCTTCCAACACCCCTCCTCTGAGGGATCATTTCCCTGCTGGAAAGACTCACAGGGAGTGTGGAGTCCAAGGATGAGGCGGCTGCCTCATCTGTGTTGTGTCATAGGGACACGGATAAGCCACAAGCCAGCGCACCCCACCTGCTCTGCCAGGCAAAACCCAACCGCAGCCGGGGGTCTCAACATCTGGACGAATACAACTCAAGGCTTTTATTTCTTGTTTTCTGGAGAAGGCAGGAATTTTCCATCTTTACTTCTCCAGAATTCTGATTGCTTCTTCAAATGTGTAGTTCTACAGAGCTCGTTCTCTGAACTGATAGAATCTTGAGTGAAAAAGAGAAAGAAAAAGCCAGGCTTACACTTGGAATGAGAAAAACACAAAAATGTCTTTAGAACATGGCTACCAGCGCTGCAGATCTGCTTATACTCTTCAAATTCGTCTGGCGAGGATGAACAAAATAAATTTGGAATCCGTTTTTCACTTCATTTCATCTCAATTGAGTATCTCTGGGCTCACGGGCTGTATAAAAATTGGGATTTAATATCACCTCTCGTCTCCTCTTTCTCTTCGCTCTCTTCCCTATGGAGGACAAAAAAATGGCTCTTGGCAGGGCTGGTTTCATGGTTGTGGGACCCCTGCGGTCCGTTGCCTAAGTTCCCATGCTCAGAAGAGCCCCGTGCTTGGTTTAATGCTTTGCTGTCACCCTCTCGAAATCCTTAATGATTTTTAAACCACCGAACCCATATTTTCATTTTGCACTGGGTCCCACAAATTATGTAGCTAGTTCTGCTCTTGGTGATGAAAAGCTTTTCCAGGTGCTTTTCACATTCTCACATGCAATCCCTCACACCGTCCCCACTTCCAAGGCCAGCATCAAAGTTCCTTCCTGGTCATGACAGTAGAAGGAAAAATAATTTCTTAGGTCTTAAACAAAGATTAGGGTTTTTTTCCCTGTTAAAAATTACACCCCTATTTATAGTAGCAACACAACTCTTAAGTAGGGAATACAGTACTTCCGTTTGATGCATTAAAATGATTTGTCTTTAAAGAAGAAAAAATTTCCTTGTGGGTCCCACCGATACTAAAGTAAGGGAAGGGAACGCTAACTTAAGAGAAACATATTCACTCCTTAAGCTCAGAGATTCCGGCTCCCATGGAGTGTATGCAAACATTTCTGTTAATACTGAGCAAAATACAACTTCGATCCCTAAGATCCTAACTCATTCATGAAAAGCAACAGGAAAAGAAGTTACACTGAACGTCGTAATCAACCAACCAATAGGTACCAAGGGCTTTGTCCTCACCACCCGCATCCCCTCTCCCATTGTGGGATTTAAAGTATTTTCGTGAAAACAGCATTTGTGTTTTTTTAAGGGGTGTAGGATCTAAATCAATTCTAATATATTTTGAATACGTTCTTCATCATACACGAAAAGCAAATTCCTATTTTGTGGTTCTCAGCGGAGAGTGACAGAGCCTTGTTTGTGACAGCCCCGGGCATAAGCAATCATTGTGTAGCTTAATTAGATATTCCCTGCGCTAGTGTGAGGGACATATGTCTATTCACTGTAACAAACACCAAGAGCGGCCGGGTGCTTTCAGGCTCCTGCTATATGCAGATAAAGGCAACGCAAGTGCAAGCTCTCCCAAGGACCTGTGGCCCCAGCCGGCCCCAGCATGCCCAGCCCGCATTCACCGATTGGTTCCAGTTTATTAACAGCCTATGAACTTCTCATCGGCTCCTGGACTGGTCAGGACTGTCACCTGCAACTGCCAGGCCAGAGCCCCCTCTCCAGCTCCTGGGAAACTGGGCGGGTCCAGCTCTGCTGCGCCGGATGCACCGTCGGTTTCCCACACAAAGAATCATGTACTTAGGGAGTTGCAAACTTCAAAAGTGGAAAAGCAGATCAACTCCGAGGCAGTTCCAGACAGGAAGGCCACCCCATGCGGAACAAGCAACTCTAAGCTAGCCTAGACTTGGCGAATTTTAAAAGCAACTTAAATTCTTACAATGTCGATGTTTAAATATCACTTCCAAGTTGGACCGAGAGATGATCATACTGAGTGAAGTAAGTCAGACGGAGAAAGACAAATATTACATGATATCGCTTAGATGTGGAATCTAAAAACAATACAAATGAACTTATTTATGAAACAGAAACAAACTCACAGACAGAAAACAAACTTATGGTTACCAAAAGGGAAAGGGGAGGGGGAGAGATAAATTAGGAGCATGGGATTAATAGATACACACCACTATACGTAAAGTAGAGAAAAAACAGGGATTCACTATATAGCACAGGGGACTGTATTCAGTGTCTGATGATAACCTGCAATGGAAAAGAATCTGAAAAGAATATATATATACTTAAAAGCTGGCGCTTCCCTGGTGGCGCAGTGGTTGAGAGTCCACCTGCCGATGCAGGGGACACGGGTTCGTGCCCCGGTCCGGGAGGATCCCACATGCCGCGGAGCGGCTGGGCCCGTGAGCCATGGCCGCTGAGCCTGCACGTCCGGAGTCTGTGCTCCGCAATGGGAGAGGCCACAACAGTGAGAGGCCCGCATACCGCAAAAAAAATAAATAAATAAATAAATTAAAAAAAGCTGAATCACTTTGCCGTACACCTGAAACTAACACAATACTGTAAATCGACCATAGTTTAATAAAAAGAAGAAAAAAATATATATCACTTCAAACTAACGAGAATGAGGGGGCAGTACCAAGTGGGTGCAATTCAGCCCATGTCTCACCTTCTCTTTGGAAAAGGTAGAAAATGAAAATGGGGGACAGAAACCAGAACGTCCCTGGGTCCCCGGTGGTGTTTGTCTCCTGTATCCATCTCGTGGCCGTGGTCCTCCACCCCGCTCTCAGAACCGAGTCCAATTTCTTTCAGCTGAAAACCTATCTGACGCTGTGTATTGGTTTCCTAGAGCTGCCATAGCAAAGTACCACAAACTGAGTGGCTTAAACAACAGAAATTTACTTTCTCACGGACCTGGAGGCTGCAAGTCTGAGATCAGGGTGTCCGCAAGGTTGGTTCCTTCTGAGGTTGTGAGGGAGCATCTGTTCCAGGCTTGGAGATGGTCATCTTCTCCCTGTGTCTTCACATTGTCTTCCCTCTATGTCTGTCTGTCTCTAAGTCCCCCCTTTTATGAGGACACGGTCATACTGCATTAGGGCCCATTGTAATGACCCCATTTTAACTTGATTACCTCTGTAAAGACCCTGTTTCCACATACGGTCACATTCTGAGGTCCTGAGGGTTAGGAATTCCATATATCCTTTTTTTTTTTTTTTTTTGTGGTACGCGGGCCTCTCACTGCTGTGGCCTCTCCCGCTGTGCGCGCAGGCTCAGCGGCCATGGCTCACGGGCCCAGCCGCTCCGCGGCATGTGGGATCTTCCCGGACCGGGGCACGAACCTGCGTCCCCTGCATCGGCAGGCGGACTCTCAACCACTGCGCCACCAGGGAAGCCCCATATATCCTTTTTTGACAGACACAATTCAATCCATAACACACAGTTTAAGGGACATAACAAGAAAGCACCATTTACTCTAATCCCACTTCCAGAATGATGAAATACTGGGGTTTGTGGACATTGTGAAGATACAAAACTCTGATTTCCCATCAGCGGCCAAAGAACAGCCACAATGGTGAGCTGATCCTGTTGGTGCCTGGGCAAGCATCCACCATGGCCTCTACGGTAACTGCGAAATAAATCAGGTTCCAACAGAGAGGGGCACCCTTTGTTTTCGTCCCCTCCTGTTCCATAGGAGCTACTCTGGCGGAACTTGATTTTCTAAGAACATGGCAGTTCTATTTCGAAAGGTCAGATCTTGAAAAGCCCTGATGGAGGAGTGAGTAGACCCCAGAGATGTGATGACCGGAGGTCACCCAGCCGGTAGTAGTAGAATGAAGGCTGTAGTCCAGGGCCCCAAAGACCAGCAAGGTACTCTAGTGAGGGGACAGGGTAGAGGTAGCACCAACTCCTCCGATGGCTCCACAGAGCAGTGGGAAGGCTTGATGCCTGCCTGTGCGGGTCACCCTTCAGTTGAGCCCCCTGGAGTCTGGGGAGCTCCTTCCTGGTCGGCCTTGGCAGGATGACTCTCCTCTTTTAGGAAAAGGTCTTGGGAGTACAGGAGTCCCCAGTCTGGATCTCTAAACAAAGGCACATTGTCAATCAGCGTTAGGGCAACGCTGCCAATAGCCGGACAGCTGTGGAATTAAGGTACCAAGGACAGAGGTGTGCCTGCGTCAGCTGAGAGTCGATGCTCTAATTCCGAGTTAGTAGTATAGAGAAGAGCTGAGCTCTTGGAGTGAGGCAGACCCTGGTTCGAATCCCAGCACCACCACCTACCTGTTGTGTACCTGGCGCCCACTACTCAAACTTGACGTCTTCTGGAAAATTCCTACCTCTCCCAGTCGCCATAAGGATGAGCATTGATCACGCATATTCATTCCTTGATAACAAGCCAACACAGAACTGACTTTGAAAAGGGTCCTTTTCATTCAGCTATTCTTCCTGGACAGAAATGGAGTGGCGGCACGGTGGATGCAGGGATAGGATGCTGTTTTTACACAGATTAGAATAAAAATTTATTTTCATCTTATCCAAAGTTCTTTCAGAGAATGAATAAAGAGGAAGCAGCTGTCAAGAGAGCTGTGTGGAGGATACGTTTTCCTTCCCCAAGGCATCAGTTCATTCCACTCCCACAGGCTATGAACTGTCAGAATATATCGACAAGAATAATTTAAGAAGCCAGCTGCAGTGACTCCAGTGAGCTCCCCATCCGCATGCATCGTAAACAGACGCTCTCCTTGGTCAAAGGAAAATAGGTGGAATGTCAATACATGTACCTATTTCTGTTGAGAAGATTCTGGCAAATTAAATCATGAGCCTAGAAGAAACCCCAGCGTGTAACGAGGATTTGGCGTTCCACTTGTGAGAACACGAATCTCTTCCAAGGGGCAGGTCCCTCTGAACGCTTCTGTCGACGTTTCCCATAACTGTTACCTCTGTGAGGTCAGCAGGGTGGGTTACCATCGCTCCAACTTTGTAGGGGAAGAGATCAAGGCCGACGGGGTCAAGAGATTCCTAGGATCAGGCGGCAGATCCAAGACCGAGACCAGGAATAGTCCTCTCCACTGTCCCAGACTGTTCCAGACTGTACCAGACCATTCGACACTATTCCATGCAGTTCTACACTGTTACACACTGTCTCAGTTGTACCTTGGGACCCAAAGGAGGGAAACTTGAATAACTGTGCCACTCGCTCACTGTTTCCCAGCATATTCCAAATGTCTAAGAGATTTGTAGAGCCATTTTATCTTTGCTGTTAATGAGGGTGACCTCCCTCTGATCATTTTTAACCTCATTAATGTCTCCAGATCTCTTAGACACAAGGAAGCTGGGTGGCCCCCTACATGAGGTTATTTCAGAGTTACCTGAAGGTCCTCCATCAACTCACCTCCCAAATAATAATTTCCCTACTTTTTTTTTTTTTTTTTTTTTGCTGTACGCGGGTCTCTCACGGTTGTGGCCTCTCCCATTGCGGATCACAGGCTCCGGACGCGCAGGCTCAGCGGCCATGGCTCACGGGCCCAGCCGCTCTGCGGCATGTGGGATCCTCCCAGACCGGGGCACGAACCCACGTCCCCTGCATCGGCAGGCAGACTCTCAACCACCGCGCCACCAGGGAAGCCCCCAACTTCCTATCTCCTTGTTTATCTCAGATATCCATAGAGCTGAAATGCAAATGTTTGTAGGAAAAAAATATTCAATACAAGGCTCCCCATCAGTCATTTATTTCCCTCTGTGTGAGCCAGCTGACTAGAGATGCATAAGACAGAAAGAGCCCGCAGAGATCACAGCGCAAACCCTCATTTCACAGACGTGGAACGGAGGTCCAGAGGGGCCAAGGGCAGGACACAGCCAGAGACAGTCTCTTCACTTTGAGTTTGGTGCCAGCTCCAGAAAACAAAGTTCCTCCCTGGGCGTCTTTCTAGGAACAGGTGTGGGAGCCCAGGGCACAGGGCCCCAGCTGTGGCCAAGGAGCCACCCTTTGTCCCCGAGGCTGGCAGACACTGCTACAAGAGTGAGTCTGCCTGGGGGCCAGGCCGGCTGGGAGCAAATCACTTCCCTGAGCCTCAGTTTCCCCACCCGAGGAAGAAGGAATCATAATAACAGCAACACCAGCCTCACAGGGCTATGGGATGAAATGAGGCTGTCTGGGTGAAAAACTTAGAACAGGGCCTGGTGGGAGCCAACCACTCAGCAAATGTGTTTACTCATGCCCTCCACCCACCCACCTGACTCAGAACTTTCTAGCAATAGAAGTTGGCATATAAATTAAATCTCCATTCTCAGACACACTGGGTTCCCCGAAACAATCCACAGCAAAGAGGGGAAGATTTTCTTCTACTGGCTGATCCCTCTCCATCCATTCATGTCTGGGCAGAGGCCACCAACATCCTTGGCGGTCCTGGCCACCCTGGGGGTCTGGCCCTGTTCTACTGGGAAACCGATGGTCCTGGTGGCGCTGGGAAGGTGGGCTGTCCTGTAGGCCATCAGTGACCAGACATGTCCCTGAAGATGGGGCGATCCTTGGCCTCCTGAACGACTTACAGTCTGGCCAGCAACAGCCTCCAGCCCTCTGCCCCCAGCTCCACTGCCAGAACAGCAGGGGGCCCAAGCCCTGCCCCTTCCCCTTTATGGATCAACAAGCTCCCTGGTAATTCCCTACTTAAGTGTGTGCGGTTAGCCATTGATAATAATCTGTCTTCTCTGCTGGAAGACCCACCCCTCCCCGAATTTCCCTCACATTTTCAGGTGACCAACTGCCACAGGACTCAAGTCTGTGAGTTCCAGCTCTGCCCCTGGGATTCTAACAGGGTAATAAAAGCAAGATGCAAGAAGTGTTATTTGTATGACCTTAATTTTGTGATGTAAACAATGGCCCCTACGAATCTCAGCATATATGTTTCACCTACATTGATACACACCGAAGCATATTAGAGCTTAGATCATTAGATATGGGATAGATTCCATTAAGTCACGATAGACATGGGGTAACTTAGACAAAAGAGAATTGGAGCTTTGTCTACTGTCTTATCAGAATGACCAAGATAATCAAGTGCAGGGTAATCTGAGGGCCCTCGTGTACGGCCTGGGATGCTAGCTCCGTTCAAACAGACGCAAAACAGAGCACTGCGGTCCAGCGCCAGCTCCTCTGAGGGCTCTCACTGCCCCTGCTCCCCGAGCTGCACCTCAGTCCCATGGGTCTGTCTGTCTTCCTCTCCCCTGCCTTGTCCCTCTCTGTACACTCAGAACCAAGGGCCGTGCAGCCCCCGGCAGGCCCTCCATACTCTTGTTGAGTGAAGGACATCTTGAGTCGTGGTGGACAGGGCTTGGGGGATGGATGGCCTTTGCAGAGACAGGTGCTGGGTGCTGAGAGCACAGACCTCCCCTCCCACCTCCCCATCCCCCCAGGAGAGGTTGGAAGCAGGAGTAGAGACCCCCATCTTCTTCCTCTGTTCACATGTTAGCCCTACTCATGGTCTTCTGCTCATCCCCACTCAGCAGCAGAGGGCAGCTTAACACATTTAAACCACATTTAAATATATTAGAAGCCCAAGGACACCAGAAAGAAAAAAAGAAAATAAACAGAATAGGATTAATCATACACAACTTGGGTTCCATGATACGGTTCCATCCTGGCTGCCCTGGTGGTGGAGACCATCTTTCTTCTCCTTCCAGGAGCCCCTTCCACCCACTGAGACCTCTCAACACCTAAGGGAATGGGGGAGGAGGGCTCTCCTGCCTGCCTGTCTGAGGCCACTTCTGGGTCCTAGTGTCATGCCTAAGAAGCAACTTCCCCAGAAGACTGAGAATGGCAAGGTAACCCCCTTCAGGGGGGGATCCCTCCAGGGTTGTGGCCTCACCCTGTGGTTTCCACGAGACAAGCACAACAGAATATAACACAAGGAGCCCAACAGTCACCAAAAAAAATACTACCAAACTCAAGTCAGGCAGTGGAGGGGCTGCTGCAGGACTGGGGCACCTTCCCTTACTGAGTGCCACTGAGAGGCAGATATGCACCCAAAACAAAGAGGGAGCCTGACCCCACAGGGGCAAGAGCCCTGAAAGGCTGCAACTGCTTCCCTCAGGGCAGCCAGGGTGGTAGGAGGTTCCTGGGGGCAGAGTTGAGAAAGGAGGAGGCTACACAAGCAGGCTTTGTGGAGCACATGGGGCGGGAGAGAGCAGAGAAGTTCCAGACAATTTCTGCAGCTGTCTGGGACATGGCAGCCCACAGCCATCCCAGGCTCTGTTCCCTCGGCTCAGAAGGCCTCCTCTTCTCTGCTGTCCCTGCTCTATCAGAACTCCATCCTCATTTGGTCACCTATTACCTCTCTTTCTTCTTTGGCAACAGAACCTCGGTTTTATGAAGGGTCACAATGGGCTGAGATATATGATTACATTCCCCCGTATCCCTTGCAGCTAACTATAGCCACACAATTAATAAGTTCTGGTTAGTAAGACCAAAGTGGAGATATTAACTCAGTCTTCAGGGAAAGCAATGTAAAGGATGTTGATATAGCTAATGTAAAGGAAGTTGGTATGCTTTTTTACCTTCTGTCATTCCTTTTTCCTACCACTTGGAATGGAGGCCTAATGGCTGGAGCTCTAGCAGCCATCTGGAGAGTGAGGTGATCTTGAGGATGGAAGCCAAATATTAAGATAGTAGAGCAAAAAGCTAGAGGGACTCACCGTAGCAGCCCTGGCATTGCCAATCCTCAGATTTCCTTTACAAGAGAGGAAAAAACTTATCTTGTTTTAGCTACTGTTATCTTGTGTTTTCCATCTTACGCAGGGGAACCTAATACTGGTACACCTGGCCCATTCCACACCCTCTGCCCAAAGGGATGAGAGCTCTTCTCGTTGTATGTGGTCAGGGGTGGGTCAGGCCCCTGGAAACATTTTTCCTAGTTAGGAAATGCAGACAAGAATTATGCACAAACTCTTGTGGGCTTGCAGCTGTTTCGATGATATACTGTGGTAGAAAAACCATCTCCAAATGTAGTGGCTTGAAACCACCATTTTATTATTTCTCAAGATCCTGAGGGTTAGCAATTTGTTCTCAGCCACCCAGGAGCACCGGCAATGGACGCACATCGATGGCACCATCCAGCCAAGGATGGAAAATTCTCCCTGGCGCAAAAGTGAACAAAAGAAGTTTGCAGCATGAAAGCAATTGCTTAAGCCTGCTAACAGCCCAGGGGGGAAGTCCAAAATGAGAAATGGGAGGCTCTCTAGTGTCCTGCCTCTCCGTGGGACTTACACGAGTCCAGCAGAGGGAAGGGGAATGTGTGGCCGCCTTCACGGCAGGCTGGAGTTGACCTAACACAGGATTTGGCATCCAGTGATAAACGGAGGCTGGCTGCAGACGGGCACTGGCTGTCTGAGGCTGTACGGTAACCCAGGAAACTGAGAAGAGACAGAACAGGGGTCAGTTACTATATCCACCGTGGATGTTTAGTTTCCCAAAATTCGCAAAGGTATCTATAAAAAGATGTACGGCAAGATCTCTGTTTATACAGCAAAACAGTCTGAAGGTGATAAAGGAACATGATGGCTGGGATCCGTCCATTCATTTATTCATTCATTCATTTAACAAGTACTTATCCAGGACTTCATATGTCCAGGCACAGTCCTGAAAACAAAAATATTTATGTTATAAAATATTTATAATATAAATTGGAACAGGAAAGAAAACGAAGCTCGCAGGTAAAGGGGTGATGGTCGCTGTGTGGCTACGGGGTCAGCGGGGAGAAGAAACTGGCAGAAGTGTGAACACCGGCAAGGTGATCCCAGGAGAGGAAACTACAAGAGCAATGGAGCCGAGGCGGGGACAAGGCTGGGGGCATCGCAGGAAGGTCCACAGGGCCTGGGGGGTGGGGGGGGCGGGACATGGAGGAACAGCAGGACCAGGGGTCGAGAGGCAGGTTGACCCCACGGAGTCCCAGGCCTCTCTCTCCCTGGGGCCCTCTGGCACAAGTGCAGGGCTTCAAACATGGCAGCCGGTTCCCAAAACACCAAAGCTCGAGGGCAGAATTGGGTGGAGCCTTTGGGCCCTTGGATTTCATTCTGTGTTGGGAAGCCTCCAGTACATTTTTTTTAAATTAATTAATTTATTTATTTTTGGCTGTGATGGGTCTTCGTTGCTGCGTGCGGGCTTTCTCTAGTTGTGGCGAGCAGGGGCTATTCTTCGCTGCGGTTGCGCGGGCTTCTCATTGCGGTGGCTTCTCTTGTTGCGGAGCATGGGCTCTAGGCGCGTGGGCTTCAGTAGTTGTGGCACGCGGGCTCAATAGTTGTGGCTCGCAGGCTCTAGAGCGCAGGCTCAGTAGGTGTGGCACACGGGCTTAGTTGCTCCGTGGCATGTGGGATGTTCCCAGGCCAGGGCTCTAGTCCGTGTCCCCCGCATTGGCAGGCAGATCCTTAACCACTGCGCCACCAGGGAAGCCCCTCCAAAAGCTTTTGAATGAGAAGGACTGACCTGACCTGTTTAATTTTATTAAGAATTGGGGGCTGGAGTGGTCTTGTCTTGCATTCGTTGGAAGAAGCTTCGGTGTTAGTCATTTGTCCAGAAAACAAGTAAAAACTGAACAGTCAGATTGGCTTCTAGCATCGTGGGGCTCAGGAGGAAGAGTGGAAAGAAGGCCCAAGGCCTGCATCCCATCCCGCCCCTCTCCCCAGCCCCACTCCGTCCTTCACTGCAGGCCTCATGCACAGCCATGGAAGGAGGACAAGCTCTGGGTGGACACAGGCCCTTAGCCCCGGACACTCTTCTCCCCATGGGGAGGGACACAGCCAGAGCAAGACCCAAGCGGGACCCCTGAAGTGTGGGCATGGGGCAGGCTGCCTGAGTCTTAGCGTCCAGACCATGACCTCAGGGAACTGGGAGCATGAAGGTTTGACCATCAGGCTGTAACCTGGATGATCAATTAATTCCCCAGTAGACAGCATCTCCTACTGAATACAGAGCCTCCCACACATGTGCAGCCACAGTGTAGCCTCAGCGTGGGGAGATATTTCCAACACCCATACAACATCCCAGCAGGAGGAACAGGGAGCAGCATGGTGAGTGGTGGGCACAGAATCCCACCCAGAGGAGCTTGGTCATGGCCGAGAACCTACCTTCGGTACAATCCTCTTTCACCGATTTTAGAAGAAGCTGGGTTTTGAGGCCACATGGTTTGAGACCCACCCCAGGATGCCTGTCACCCTTGCCCCCTTCCACCTCTCTAAGGCCAGTTGCCTGACAACATAAAAGAGACAGGTAGGAATAGCCAGGAAGGTTGCTAGGTACGAGGACAGGCAGGAGGGGACATTAAGGGAAAGTGGGCCCCAGCACAGGAAGCGCCCACAGAGTGGACACAGTTTGGGGGTGTTGCTTGGCTCCCTTTCTTGGGACTAGAGTTGGCATCTCTTATTCGTGTAATAACATAAACAGGGTTTTATTCGCCAGGAGTCCTGTTGGGGCAGGCGCGACATTTGGCTAGAAGACCATTTGCAAGGGTCCGCTCAGATGAAAAGTATATCGGAAGAGGGTGAGTTCTGTTAACAGGAGGGCAGGGGGATGGGTTTGTGCTGAACGACTGTGTGTCATGATGGGGTGTGGACTCAGAGAGGGGGACGGGAAAGAGAACAAAAATTAAAATCGGTAGTAGATGCTGGCGAGAAGTGGCCGGAGCGGAGTCTGGGCTGCGAGCTGGTAAGGTACAGTGCAAACTCAGAGGCCCGGGAACAGCTCCTGAGGCCACACTATCGTGGTGGCCTGGAAACAGCCTACAGGGAAGGGGTGACAAAGAACAACTGCACCCCAGAGGGTATCCCGGGGCCTCTGGAGCAGCAGCAAGCCCCTCCGCTCCCATTATAGTCAGAGAAAGCAGGCGTAGCCACGGAGGAGACCAGGAAGAGGCTGGGGGGTGGGGGAGGGGAGCAGGGAGCAGCCCAGCTGGCTTGAGCCACGCCCAGCACAGGAGGCCACAGAAGCTACCGTCTTGATCTGGGCTGGTACCCACAGCACTGCTTCCCCGGTCCCTGCTACTCTCAGCACCCCAGGATTTTAGACCTGAAGACTGCTAGCTACCTCAATTCTTCCCTTGGATAAAGGGTATATGAATCCCACTTTTTTGATGAGCGGTCAAGTATCTGAAAATGCAGGCGAGTCCCTGCTTTATGAAAGCAAGTGAAAACTTGCCCTAAATGCCCCCCATCACTTTAAATGGATCCACTGTCAAAAGTGGGAAGAATCAAGTGAGTTAATAATGGTGTTATTGCTCTCCTCGAGGGTCATTAACCACAATGTAATACTTCCTGTCTCCTCATTTGCACACAAGCAGCTGCCATGTGCCAGGGAAATAAAAGTCATAATAGGGGATGAAGGAGCGTGGAATTGGCCCTGACCTCAGTCTCCACCCAATGTAGGAAGCAGTGCCAGTTGCCACAGCTACACCCATTTTCCTCCCATTGGTGGGGGGAGCTGATGGAGGCCAAGGCCACTCTGGGGGGATTCTAGAATATTCTGGCATCCCAAAGACCATTCGCCTAGACAGGATCCCATCCTGGTGACCAAGAGCTCATCATTCTACACAGTTCCTGGGAGACTCTCTCTGATAGAAGAACTGCTCATCTCCAACCCTGTCTGCATGTTAACATGTATCAACATGGAGGCAAGAGGCACCATGTGAAAGAAGCAGAAGAATTCCTCCCTTAGTTTGAGCTCCGCACCCAGTGAGACTAGGCTGGCCTCAACCTTCTCTGGGTCTCGGTTTCCTCACCTGCAAAACAGGCAGCTGCCCTCCCAGCCTCATAGGGACACCATAAGGCTCAATGAGATGACAGATGTGAAAATGGTTAACAAAAAATAAGGGCAAGGGCTTCCCTGGTGGCACAGTGGTTGGGAGTCCGCCTGCCGATGCAGGGGACACGGGTTCGTGCCCCGGTCCGGGGAGATCCCACATGCCACGGAGCGGCTGGGCCCGTGAGCCATGGCCACTGAGCCTGCGCGTCCAGAGCCTATGCTCCACAACGGGAGAGGCCACAACAGTGAGAGGGCCGCGTACCGCAAAATAAATAAATAAATAAATAAGGGCAAGTGTGTCCTTGGGCAGGTCACATGGCCTTCCCAGCTGGTTAAAATTGGACACGTGACCACCGGTGCAGGACACCTGCCCGCACGCCCTCAGCTTCGGCAGCATCCCACACAGAGCTTGCTCTTTCACCTCCACAATGCCCTGCTGGGCAACCTTGGGTTCTGACATTTCTGAAAATATGTTTTGGACTAATTGACAGATCAGAGGAAGGCAGTATACTGGTGTCTCAATCCTTCTACGAACTGCCTTTAAAAATAGAAGATTGCGGGGCTTCCCTGGTGGCGCAGTGGTTGGGAGTCCACCTGCTGATGCGGGGGACGCGGGTTCGTGCCCCGGTCCGGGAAGATCCCACATGCCACGGAGCGGCTGGGCCCGTGAGCCATGGCCTCTGAGCCTGCGCGTCCGGAGCCTGTGCTCCGCGGCTGGAGAGGCCGCGGCGGTGAGAGGTCTGCGTACCGCAAAAAAAAAAAAGATTGCGGAGGGAGGGTGTGTGTCACCACGTCTGTGGCTGGTGTCTTCCCTATCTGCCCCTCCTCCGCCCACCGCCCTCCTGTCCCACAGCTCTGCCTGTCCCCTTCTCAAGCCCCAGTCCTCCAGGCCTTCCTCCTTACCAAACCCTCCTCTAAGAGGCCTCAGCTGTAAGGTCCTGCTTCCTGTTCTAAACACTTAAAGCCTCGCCATCCTCAAAAGCAGGATCCTCGGACCAGCAGCGTCGGCATCACCTGGGCACTGACTGCAGAGAAGCATCTCAGCATCTCAGGCTCTACCGTGGCTCCTGGACCCGGACTCTGCACTTAACAAGATCCTGGTGCTACAGGTGCTCTGAGCCACAGCAGCTCCGGTTCCCTCCCAGCTCATGCGCACCCTGTAACCTGACACTGCTAGTCAGGTGTTCAGATGTGTCTACCCCACGCCCTCAAGTGGGTTACACGTTACTAGCAGGCAGGGAGCCCACACTTCCTCAAGGGCCTGGCACAGCGCTCTGCACATAGCGAGCACTCAGTGAACTCGGCCAGTCCGTCTAGATTCGGCCTCTGCACTCATTCATTCAAGTATTCACTGAACACCTAGTAGGGAGGGGCCCAGCCCTGCTCAAGGCACTGGGGTACACCACTCCCGTGCAGCCTCCCATCTTGAGTGGGAGCAAACAGACGTGTATAAATACATGGGCAAGTAAGTGACCGGGCCATTCTAGCTGCTGGTAAGCGCCACGAAGAAAAGAAAGCAGGGAGGAGTAAGAGTGGGACGGGCGGGGAGGGGGCACCACTAGGGTGGGTGGTCTGAGAAGGCCTCTTGAGGGGTCATATCCGCACCGAGAACTCAATGGTGAGGAGACCTGGGCAGAGGCTTCCAGCAGAGGGAACAGTGGAGGGCAAGGGCCCCAGAGGATGGGCTTGGTCCACGTTCCGGCTCCCGTTCTCTCTCCCCGCCCCGTTCCAGGCCATCACACACCCTCTGCGTCTCATCTGTCCAACCGCACCCTCTTGGAGCTGGAAAAACCCCAGGTCTCAGGTCCAGCCATCTGTATCTGTTCACCTCCCCAATGTGCATCGTTGGTCATTTCTTCGTTCTTTTCTCCAAAGCCAACTTTGCTCTTTCTCTAAACATAGTTGAGATGCCAAGGAACAGGCGTGAGGAAAGAGGGCTGCTTCGAAAAACATTCTTCTTAAATCAGTTTCATTTTCCTAGATGGGGCCAGGTGAGGCCATCATGGCCCTCGCTACACACGAAGTGTTGTCCTCCAACTCAGCTGGGAGGTTCTTAGAAATACAGAACCTCAGGCCCCACCCCGACCTACTGAACCAGAATCTGTACTTAGCAAGACCTCCAGGTAATCTGACGTGGGGCAGAGTTCTGCCTCCATTCTCCACTATCTCTAGAAACCTCCAAACGAGGTTTAGAACAGCTAATCTTTAGGTTTAGGTCTAGAACAGCTAACATTACTGTGAACCATACACCCATCTAATTCTCGCTTTAAAAAGTACCTGTGACCCTCCTACATTGTTGCTGGGAATGTAAATTGGTACAGCTACTATGGAGAACAGTATGGAGTTACCATATGACCCAGCAGTCCCACTCCTGGGCATGTATCCGGAGAAAACCATAATTCAAAAAGATACATGCACTCCAATGTTGATTGCAGCACTATTTACAATAGCCAAGACAGGGAAACAACGTAAATGCCCCTTGCCGGATGAACAGGTAAAGAAGACGTGGTACCTATATACAATGGAATATTACTCAGCCGTAAAAAAGAATGAAATAATGCCATTTTCAGCGACATGGATGGATCTAGAGATTGTCATACTGAGTGAAGTAAGTCAGACAGAGAAAGACAAATACCATGTGATATCACTTATATCTGGAATCTAAAAAAATGGTACAAATGAATTTATTTACAAAACAGAAACAGAGTCACAGATGTAGAAACAAACGTATGGTTACCAAGGGGGAAAAGGGGGATGAACTGGGAGATCAGGATTGACACATACACACTACTATATATAAAATACATAACTAATAAGGACCTACTGAACAGCACAGGGAACTCTACTCAATATTCCGTAATGGCCTATATGGGAAAGGAATCTAAAAAGGAGTGGATATATGTATAACTGATTCACTTTGCTGTACACCTGAAACTAACACAACATTGTAACTCAACTATACTCCGATAAAAATTAATTTTAAAAAACTACCTGTGAGGTAGATGTAAGTAAAATTATGAGCTTCATTTTGCAGATGAATTAACTGAGGCCCAGGGAGGTTAAGTAAGCTGCCCAATTTCATAAGATTGTAAGTGACAGGCTGAGCTTGAGCCCCAGTGGCCCGACTATATAGAGAGCCTGCCCTCTGACTGCCTCACCACTTTATGGAGGAGTTGGCACAGAGCCTGTATCTCTCAGCTCGGACTGCTGTAACAAAGTACCACATACTGGGTGGCTGAAACAGCACAAAGGTATTGCCTCCCGGTTCTGGAGGCTGGAAGTCCAAGATCAAGGTGTCAGCAGGGTTGGTTCCTTCTGAGGACCATGAGGAAGGATGTGTTCCATCCCCCTCTCCCAGCTTCTGGTAATTGGCTGGCAATCTCTGGCCTCCCTTGGCTTGTAGGAGCATCACCAGATCTCTGCCTACATCTTCACCTGGCATCCTTCCTGCAGATATCTGTGTCCAAATTTCTCTCACCCCCGCTTTTTTTAAAGGACCAGTCATATTGGATTAAAGCCCACCCTAATAGCCTCATTTTAACTAATTACATCTGCAATGATCCTATTTCCAAAGGTCACAGTCTGAGGTACTGGGGGTGAGGATTTCAATGTGAATTTAGAGGGACACAATTAGTCCATAACAGAGGTTAATAAAACAGTTGTAACAGCTAACATTCTGCTGTGCAGAGTGCCTTAAGGGCATCAACTTACCCAGTCCTCTCCACGGAAATTCTAAGTTCTATTTTCATCCTTGTTTTGCAGATGGAGGGAACTGGGTCACTGACAGGTAACGTCTCTTGTCCTAAGTCACACAAGGAGCTAGGATTCAAACCCAGGTCGTCTGGCCTCGAAGTTTGCACTACAGTTGTCTCAATATATTGTACGATTACACTGAGGTCACGTTTATATAGCTTCTTTAGCAAGTTGTTGATGGATTTTGGTTCAGTGTGTTCAGGAAAGTGTCTCTGAAGCAGAGCCCTGTGGGTGGAGAATCCCTGGTGCTCAGCGAGCACAGGGACAGAAGGGGCTAGAAAACCCCATATCCTTGGTGCAGAGAAAGCAGGCACTTAAAGCAAACAAAACTGGGACATCACCTCAGTCTGAATGAAAACCATAAAATAAGTGTCCTTCCATGGTGCCTGGCATGTAGTCAGTACTCAAGAATATTAGCTACTGATGTCATTTTACTAAGCAGCTACTATGTGCCAGGCTCCGGGCTAGGCACCTTCCTCATAGTTCCTTCTAATCTGTATAACAGCCCTAGGAGAGAAATACTGTTATTCCCATTTTATAGATCAGGAAACTGAGACTCAAATGAGTCTTGCAGAGGCTACAGGCTAGCTCCTATCCACCATCCAGGCATCAGGACTCTGCTTTGTAAGACATAAATAGGTTGAGCCTTTGAGCAGAAAAGCCTTAGAATATTCCAGCGGAGGAGATTCGCATGTTTAACGTGGATCGTCTTCACCGGAGTTAATATTTCCAGGTCAGAGCGCCTTCAGGAGAGGACGGAGGTGGCCTCCCAGCTCCAGTCTCCTTAAGTGCACCCTGGGAAGTCTCCACACTGCCTTTCTTTCTCCCCCCGGTGGCCTAATCTGGAGTCAGATCCAGCCGCTGGCTCTTGCAGACGGAGAAGGACTGCAAGCCAACGGGAAAACAACAGGTGAGCTCTGAACAGTCCCCTTCTGTGCCTCGGGCAGCGTGTCTGCCTGGGCGACCGCGGGGCCACACTGACTTCCAGAACCTTCTGTCTCTGCAGGTGTTTTAGGAACTTGGCCTCAGCGCTTCAGTGACCCATATTTTATTACCTTTCAGGTTTCTATAATTCATCATTCACTCCTTTCTGAAAACCTAGAATGAAAGTTTAGCAGCTCAGTGCTCCGGCCTCTCTCCATTCTCTCCCCAAACACATCGGCCTGTTTGTTCCCTTTCATCCGCACTCTTCCTGTTGCATTCTGTCCGTTCAATGGGGAAAGAGTGAAACCGGATGGCTGGACCCAGTGCGGGGAAATGACTTCAGAGCCACCTTTGTTTCCCTCATTCCTTTGAGCACACTTGGCCCTGCGTCTCTATGAAAGGGCTTGTTTGAACCATTTGGAACATCTAGCAAGCGGGAGATGCTGTGGCCAGAATCGCTCGCATCTTTTCAGGCTGCCTGAGACTCTGGGTGAGACTGCCAGATTTTTGCAACAAAACTAACCATGACATTGGACATTGTGTTATAAATTAGCCACAGCCTTCCAAGCAAATTGTCTCTTTTCATTGTGTCAGCGTAAGCCTTTGGGACGTTTGGCTTCAGCTACTGACTTTGGGGAGACTCAGAGAATATTTTTGTTCAGCCCCAAACCAACCCTTCAGACACCAAGCTGCATGGGCTACGTGTCTTAATTCACAGTTATTCTTATCATACTTACTCAGAGGATCCCTGTTAGTTATATTCCATTTCTCTGCCTAAAATTCTGTCAATAGGCTTTTAAGTTTTGATGGGGCAGGAAATATCTCCATTCATCTTTAAAACAAGATGTACTTCTCTTTTTCTAGACTTTCCACAATGATTATTTGAAGTTTCTTTTAAGGAAGAGTTCTTTGCAGATCTACAGTGAGAGGTATTAAAATCTGTTATCATAGAGCTCTAGGTGATGTGTAGAATTTCAGCATTTGGTACTCACAGAAGCAGTGAAAAATTTCTGTTTCTGTTACATCACCCTGGGTTTTAAAAAAAAAGAATGCATCTATCTATCAGCTTGAGTTATGTCACCAATAGCCAAATCAAGATTTTGTTATTAAAAGGAAATCTGAAAAAATCCTCAGATGCTATCTAATTCCTTTTCTTACTTTTAACTTTTTTCCACAGAAAAGGTGGCATGGGACGAATCTGGACTCAGAAATAATTTTTAAGTAGTAAACTTTATTAAAATCAGGTCCAAATGACATTTATTAAAAATAAAACAGAGGACTTCCCTGGTGGTCCAGTGGTTAAGACTCCGTGCTTCTACTGCAGGGGATGCGGGTTCGATCCCTGGTTGGGGAAGATCCCACATGCTGTATGGTGCAGCCAAAATAAATAAATAAGATAAAATAGAATAAAACCTCTTATAATATGTGTAAAACACATCCACTAGATTTGATAATCTATAGTGTTTTAACCAGAAGAGAGACCACCGCATAGTGCTGCCTTCGCCCTTCCACACTGGAAGGAAGTACAACCGTGACCATCACAAAGCTTTAAAATAACCTTGTAAGTAGCTATTAACATTGCGTCAGTGCATAACAACTCGATTAACTCGCACTCCCTTTGGAAAATGAACAAAATGCATAGTCTTTCTTATTTTCCCAGCAGGAATCTTTATTTAATCTGAACTGTTTCGAACTATGACTTAGAGTCTGCTCAGATGGTCCCCAAGTGAGAGCGGACCAAATGTGTCTAAGGAGCTCTGCTCCATCCAAGAACACTTACCAAAGGGTAAGTCGCCTCCTCCTCCCAATCTTCTCTCTCTACTCCTCTCCTCTACCCAGAAAGGAGCTCAGTGCCCCTCTCTCTGCAGCTCCTTCCCTGTCTTCTGTGTTCCAGGAAGAGTTACATGTGGATGGGATGGGGGAAGCCCATACAGGGCAAGCGTTAGATGGGGCGGCCACTACTCGTAGCGATAGTGTAAATTTCAACACCTCTTGGGTAATGGACACTTTCCAGAGAATTTTGCTCTTCTTAGAAGAAAGCAGCACTTTAAAGTGAACTCTGTTCTTTCATTACAGGTCTAAACTCCAGCCAGTTTCAATAGGACATTTTAGCAAAGACGACCTTTTACACTTAGCTGGCTTTCTGCAAGAAGACAGTCTCTTCAGGGACAACAGGGGGCTTTGCCGCCTGTCTGTTCTTATGGAGGGGTAGACGGTGCTGTACACTCACCAGGCATCGGGGCCCCATTGTCTGTCACTGCAACAGTTCCAGCTTCTCCATCCAAAGCAAGGGTGGGCGGCAGGGTTGGGGGAACAGGCAGGAGAGGTTTTAGGTTTCTGTGAAAGAAAAAGGAAGCCTGACACACCTACCTCCTTGGGGTGAAAGGAGTCACTAACACACACACACACACACACACACACACACACACACAACCCCTTTAGGCAGAGACAAGAGTGGTTGTTATGGTGGATGCAAGTTGCTCCCCAAGAATGTCCTGAACGTGGGAGGCCACGGCAGCTGTCCCCCTTGAGCCGGCCCATGGGGCCCCTGCCAGGGGTATAATGGCTTGCTGGCCCTTGCCAGCTGTCACACTTTGCATGCCGCTGGAGCTCCGGTCCAGCAGAAGGGGCATCCAAGTCACCAGCACCAACAAGCGCCAAATCCTGTGCCCATGCTGGGCCCACACGGCCACCTGGAGCCCTCTTCAGGGGCTCACCCGAGAGCACTTTAATACACACTGACCAGAGTGTCCTACTGACAGTGTCCTGGGCTGGGGAAGGGAGTTCTCCTTCCCCAAGACAGAGATTTGGGGAGGTTAAGGGCTAAAGAGAAACATCAGGGACACCTCCAATAAAGAGGGGCCCTGCTGGAGGGAAGAGCAATGTGTGTGTTTCCATCTCTGATTCCCGGGGCACCCCTGCCCATGGAGGGGGATGTTTAGGCCACTGTCCCAGGTCGAGCTTCTGTCTTTCTCGTTCATTTCCCCTTCCTGCTGGCAGAGGAAGGCCCCGGGAACCCCGCCTTGGATGTGGGAAGAAGAGGAAGCCAGAGGGTGAGGTGTCTGGGGTCTACCCCAATCTGGCACCTCAGCTACAGGACAGAGGGGTCCTCAGGGCGAGGACGAGCTTTGCCAGAGGAGGTTGTGCAGGATTCATGGAGGTTGGATCCTGGGAGCCGCCTCTTCTAAGACATGGCTGAAGCCCATCAACTCCCCAATACTGGCTTGGCATAGGCTGCCCCCTCCATCCATCCTTTCACCCTGTCCTCAACCATCCCCATCGTGGCCCCCTCCTCAGCTTCCTGGAGGCCTGGTCCAGCTGGAGAGAATTCTGGAAGCTGGCCACCGATGGGGCAGCTCTGCCTGTTCTGTCTGAAGGCACATTATCAACCCCAGAAACCCACCACCCTCCCACCCTCTGGGAGCCTCAGTTTCACCATCTATGGCAGGGTTTTTTTAAATGCCCAGCTCATACGGTTCCCATGAAAATCAAATGCAAGTGTCTGTTGAAATGCTTTGGGAAACAGGATGCTTTAACAAAAGGGGGAATGATTAGTGAGGTCTTAAGACTTGAAACTTTCAAGGTGATTTCCTTGGTGTCTCTCCTTCCTGCCCCTTACAGTTCTGCTTGGAGACTTAGGTCCTTCCTGCTGAGGTCTCTTCCTCTCTCCCTAAGTGAGTCCCCCAGCCTGCTAGGGGGTCCCACCAGGCCCCTTCCCTCTCCATGAAACCTAGGGGAAACTCTTGGATTAAAGCACTGTTGGGAGTTTGCACATTTCAGGGATGAATCTGTGAGCTAGTAGAGATTTCACACCAATTCTTAGACACCCCCGGGACACACAGTCCTTGCAAAGCTTTGGGAGGCTGAAGAAATGAACAAATGATTCCCGCCCTCAGAGCAATCACAACCAATGCAGAGATGTCCTCCACGTAACACAATCTAGGCTATGGGGAAAATGGTACCAATGGTCTCCCGAGCGTGATGAGAGGACGAAGATGAGAAATCACCAAGACTCTGAGAAGAAAGTAATGTTGGAGCTGAACCTGAGGTCTGGGCAGGGTGTTATAGGCAAAGCTGGAGGTCAGAAGCAGAGATCAGAGTGAGCCTATGGGGAGAACGTTGGTGGAAGAAAACGGAACAAAGCAGCCCTGAAATCAGCAAGCATGGCCACTGGGCTCTGAGAGCTGAAATCAGTCCCCGTTATGATAGGCCCTTCAACAGCATCCCTCTTCTTACACCAAAGGGGACCATGGTAGAGAAGCTCATTTTCTTTAAGTTACTGTCAACGTCAGCACTGTCCAGTAGAACTCTCTGTGATGATGAAATGGTCTCTGTGCTGTCCAATAGTTGGCCACTAGAGCCACTACTAAGCTCTTGAAGCAATGCTAGTGCAACCAAGGAACGAAACATATAACTTGATTTTATTGTAAATAATTAAATTTTAATAGGCACAGGTAGCTGGTGGTTACTGTATTGGATGGTAGAGGTTCAGATACCAAAAGGTCCTCTTTCCCATGCCATTTGGCCATGGGATAATGACAAGCTGCAATAGTATGCCCTGGTGTTGGGATAGAAGACTTCCAGGGTCACTGAGTAATCTCTACTTTATCTGGGGAAGAGAAGAGTTCAGTTCCACCCCGAACAGATATGAGTGTGTGGGTGGGTTGTTGTTTTTGGATTTTGTTGTTGTTTTCCTGCTAAAAGGCCAATTTCTACGTGAGTTTTTACTTAAGCAAGAGTCGAGTCGCTGACAGAATGAATACGTGCCTCTTTTGGGGAGGAAAGAAATCCCACCCCCAAAGCTCCTTAGTCCCTAAAGACCTTTTAATCAGAGAGAGGGAAGAGGGAGAGGCTGGGAGTAACCATTCCAATGCTACTGTCCTTGAACCCAGAAATTTCGTTCTCAAACCTCGCAGGAAATCACGTATTTAAAAAAACCTGTTACAACCGTGCTCATAGCGGCATTATTCACAATGGCCAAAAGGTGGAAGCAAACCAAGTGTCCATCTATAGAGAGCTGGATAAACAAAACGAGGTATATACGTATAATGGAATATTATTCAGCCTTAAAAAGAAACAAAATCCTGACACATGCTAAAGCATGAATGAACATTGAGGACATTATGCTAAACAAAATAAGCTGGTCACTAGCTTACAATATGATCCCACTTATATGAGGCACCTAGAGTAGTCGGATTCATAGAAGAAAACTGGTTGCCAGGAGTAGCGGGGAGGACGGGGAATTGTTTAATGAGTACAGAGTTTCAGTTTTGCAAGATGTAGAGTTCTTCGGATTGGATGCACAACAATGCACTTAGCACTACTGAACTGTACACTAATAAACGGTTAAGATGGTAAACAAACCAATAGGCATATGTATCCCCAAAAGTAGAGGTACAGGGCAGAAGGAGGTAGGCACAGTTGTTTTAGCCTCACCATGCCACCAGTCCTCCAAGAACAGCCGCACTCCACCCGAAAAGGCGCGTCCCTCCCTCCTTCCCTCCCTCCCGGAGGCCTGTCCTGTGATTCTCCATGGGGCGCTCACAATAATGTCCTTAAGCGGTGCCAGCGGTACCTCCGCGCAGGCCCGAGGAGCGGGTGGCCAATGAGCACGCGCCTGCGCCGGACCTCGCGCCCCCATTGGCTGCGCCCAGCAGCCCGCGACCCCTCAGGTTCCCAAGCCGGGTTTAAAGGGGTTGGGCGCGGGCTACTGCCCTGCCATCCGCTCCCCGCGCGCAGGTCTGCGGGGAGGGGCGGCCTGCTGAAAGGTCCACCCCGGGGCGTTCCTGAAGGGCGCTTCGGCCCTCCCCACCGTCCCCCAGATGTATTATGCGGTTTCCCAGGCGCGCGTGAACGTGGCCCCTGCGACCATGCTGCGGCCACAGCGGCCGGGAGACGTGCAGCTCGGGGCCTCCCTCTATGAGCTCGTGGGCTACCGGCAGCCGCCCTCCTCCTCCTCTTCCGCCACTTCCTCCTCCTCCTCCTCCACGACGGCCCCCCTTCTCCCCAAGGCGGCGCGCGAGAAGCCGGAGGCGCCCGCCGAGCCGCCGGGCACGGGATCCGGGCCGGGCGCGCACGCGGGCGGCGGCTCCAGGGCAGACGCCAAGGAGGAGCAGCAACAGCAGCTGCGGCGCAAGATCAACAGCCGAGAGCGGAAGCGCATGCAGGACCTGAACCTGGCCATGGACGCGCTGCGCGAGGTCATCCTGCCCTACTCGGCGGCGCACTGCCAGGGTGCACCGGGCCGCAAGCTCTCCAAGATCGCCACGCTGCTGCTCGCCCGCAACTACATCCTGCTGCTGGGCAGTTCGCTGCAGGAGCTGCGCCGCGCGCTCGGCGAGGGCGCGGGACCCGCTGCACCGCGCCTGCTGCTGGCCGGCCTGCCTCTGCTCGCCGCAGCGCCGGGCTCAGTGCTTCTGGCCCCCGGCGCCGTGGGGCCGCCCGACGCGCTGCGCCCGGCCAAGTACCTGTCGCTGGCGCTCGATGAGCCGCCGTGCGGCCAGTTCGCGCTTCCCGGCGGCGGCCCGGGCGGCGGCGCGGGCAGCCCCGGCCTTTGCACCTGCGCCGTCTGCAAGTTCCCGCACCTCGTCCCGGCAGGCCTGGGCCTGGCCGCGGTGCAGGCGCAGTTCTCCAAGTGAGGGCTGGCCCGGCCCCGGGGCGCGACCTCGGCCCGGCCTCCCCCCGCCCAGCTTCTGCGCGTCCCCGCGCCCTGCGCCCCGCGAGAGCAGGGCCGAGCAAAGAGGGCATTTCGAACTTTCTCGCCCAGAGAAAGCGACTGTTGGGCGTCCCCCTCCCCGCCCCCTCCCCGGGGAAATTAAAGTGACCCGAGCGGATGTTCGATAGAGCGTCGGGGCTGTTTGGGGTTCTGGGTGGATTCCAGCTGCTTTGCGCAGCAAGTGCGCACTCTCACTGCCACTGTCACCCAGCGCTAGTCTCTCCCGGCTCCTGGAGTCGTGCGCTTCGCAGGGGGTGATGTGGACTTCAGGGCGCCATGCTAGCTCAGGGTGCGGCGGCAGGCCAGGCCCGAGGGGACCAAGGGGCTGCTCTCGGAGGGCGGGAGGGAGAGGTGGCGGTGTTTTCTTCTCCTCGGCCAGGGGTCACAGGCGCCCTTGTTCCCAGCAAACAGCCCCTGTTAGAGGAGGCTGCCCGACCCCAGAAAGCCGAGAGAGACCACTTAGTCGGTGCAGAAGGTCTCGGGCGTAGCAGACGGACCGGCCCTCTGCGGCTGGACGGTTGGCATCGCGGTGCCACGGGAGGGGGCGATGACAATTCCCGGGTCGCTGGGTGTGCTGGGTTGGGAAGTCCGCTTTCGTACCCCGACGATTACAGAGCAGCTTTTGATAATCGCATAACCGTGTGTTTTGCTGCGATTATTCGCTTTGAAATCCTGGGGTCTTCTTAGAACGGCAGTTTAGAACTCAAGATTCATCATTTTGTCCCCCCTTCCCCAAAGGTAGCGTAACCAACATTTGAGCTTGCTTAAAAACAACCACCTTTCCCCCGCAGAAGGGGTTCCCGGTGTCCTAAAAAATAGGTAACAATGCGTCTCGCCGTTGCCGTCCTGTCAGAAAGCACGTTGTCTAATTAACGTTCTGCCTCGTTAAAAGACACGGAGGGGAACCGGGAGCCTCACACAGCAGGCTGCTCGGAGGGGCCCCACCGCGTTGGCGACGGCGGGATGGCGTTTTCTGCGCTGTCCCTTCACGTGCGGGGTCTTGGACCAGCGCGTGGGGCGGGTCATCTGGCCGCTGTGCGATTGAAGAACTATCAGTGCATTGATTTGTTACAGACGTTAACAAATTACTCCACCCAAGATGATTTTAGGATCTTTCAGAAGCTTGCTTTGGATTTTATGTTTAAGGTTTTGGGTTGTTGGTAGTAGCCGAATTTAACTGGCATTTTATTTTTTTTCTCTAACTTTGTTTCGTTGTGCTGTGAAGAATCAACAAAATAAACATGTAAAAACCTTATATTTCCCGCCTGACTTGTTTGTTAATAAAAGTGTAAGGTGCCCTGGTGGATCCAGAACCTCAGGATGAAGGGTAATCGTTAAAGGACGAGGTCAAAATTTTTAAACCTGTCTTCCTGATTTGTAAAATAATCCAATGGAGTCAACTGTAGGTCAAGTTCAGGCATCGCAGGTGAATGGGTGGGTGAGAGGAGGGAGGGAGGAATTCCAGGAATTAGTTCTTAGCCAAGCTGGGAGGGAGGGTCTTTTTACACTACAGTCTGAAAAATGGGCTATGAAATACATTTATGATAAAATTATTTTCTATCCCATCATATTTCTCAGAAATATACCTTTTTCTGTCTTAGTGGACAGCAGCTTAAACAATATCTCATGGCTGTGAGCTCTCCCCCCATCATTTAAATCAGGGTGGAGTGGTCTCCCAGGAAATCATGACCTTGGACATCATTTTATTCTAACAAGTGAAGAAAGCTCTTCTGTCCGATGATGATACAAAGAATTTGGAATGTGGACTTGCTCACATGCAATATTTAAATATTCATAGTTATTAATGAAATGCAACCACATTTAAAGGTAGGGGGATCGTAGGGGAGAAATAGTGTCCCCTTTAACCTGTGGGAAATTAAAGAAAGGCCAGATAAGGTGATTTACTCAATTTTATCCACATTGGTTCATGGGAAGCATGTATACATTTAGGAAAAATGAGCATTCACTTTGGGAACACAGAAGGGATTGGTGGGGAGGCGTGCCGGCCAGGTGGAATTGCCTTGCCTGCCATCCTGGCTAAGTGACTATTTACTCAAGGGGAGGGGCAGGAGAGGACTTGAGGGAAAGTAATGCACCAACCCATTTCGGGGAAGAATTTCTCATTCTTCCTGACTCTGCCGTCAGAAAGTTCACAGGCTTCTATTATAACTGAATTTGAATTGTGGCCTTCTGTGTATTTAACAGCTGTCTTTGCTTACCTTGCATCTTGACAATGGACAGAAAGAAAATGAACAACTAAATCAAAACTAAATCAGGTCGCCCCTGAAAAAAATATTTCTAGGATATTAGAAATAAACAATTCCTCCAGTAGTCCGGACTATATCACCTAGATGCCATTCTCATTTTGAAAACCATCTCTAAAAGAAGCAGAAAGCTATAGGGCAGAAAAGGGATGGGTGGTCTCCCTCCTGTCTCTACTTACAGACTGGAGCAAGTACCAGTGCCTTATAGGAAAGGTAACACTACATGTGATTTTTGTATTTAACTGAGAAAAATCACAACCTGTCATGCTTTCCAGAACCACTAAAGATTACGAGTGAATTTCACAAGAATATGCAGGGCTATTTTGAGTATCATCAAAGTATTTAAGTTATCTGCCTGCATGTAGCATCTTATTGGCCCATGTGCCAAGCAAGGTTAGCGGACCCCCTCCTTACAAGGAATTGACATCCCGAAAAATAGCGTCAGAGGGCATTCAGCAGTCCTGTAGAATAAAAGGCAATTATATACGGTGCCCCAAATGCAGAGTTAGCCCTCTGAACGTATGTCTATGGGAGGGTAGCATATTCTGCAGGCACAGTTTTTAAGTGTAGACATGTATGTTGTAGAGCAAGGAGTTGCTTTTTGAAGTCTGCAGGCAGGCTTTCTGCAGAAGGAACAAGTTTAAGCTGGTCTTGGAAGCGGCTGGGAAAGCAGAGAGGGTGTAAGACAGGCTCCTTGAGAAAGGTTCACCAGGCTTCAGAAGCACGATGAAAAGAAACATGTGGCTCAACGCCAAAAAAAAGTTCCCTGCACCCAGCCAACCACCAATTTGTGATCCCAGCGACGAGAGTGAACAGAACCTAAGGGGAAAATACACAAGGGCCCTGAGAAATTATGTTGTTACATGTGCGGGAGGCCAGGTGAACAGTCAATCAGTAAACAGAGAGCAGATTAAATGCACTGTGGGATTTCCGTAGCCTGCAGTGACGGTCTATTTAGAGGTATTCTCCTCCAAGGGTAACTGATTATGCCAGGTATGAAGATACGACCTTGTAAAATGTATAACTTAGAAGGTAAGTGTCCCCATCAAGAAAGAGGCTCCACCCCGAGTATGGGAAGTATTTCACTTTACCAAAGTTCAGATTATTAACAACAGTGCTTCCATGTTGCCCATCTGGTTCAGGGTCACCCATCTAGTCTTTGCTGACTCCCCAGGTATGCAGGTGAGGCTGGGTCCAAGCTGGAAGTCAATACTCAGAGTCTTAGCCTGCTAGCTAGACCTCGCAGGCCGTAAAGGAAGCCAGCCAGAAGAAGGACTTTTCTTTCTGCCACACAAGCACACATTATGAACTCGCTAAGAACAAGGTGGTGGTTAGGAAGAGCTTTTACTCACCATGGCATACAGCACATCCATTGGGAAAATGCATTTCCTCCAGAAGGCCCTTTCTTGCTAGCTCACTGCCCCTTCCCTCTTCTGCATACTCATAAATATCAGTAAGAAGAGTACCACCTCCACTGAAGGAGGCTCAAGAAACCACAGATTGAAAACTGTCATGTTTTTCTAACACACAGACTCACTTTTATCAAGCAACTTTTAGTTGTAGGGAAATATTGTTTCCAAGCAGGGTCCAGCTTCTCCTACCAAATACAAGATGTGAAAACAGAGTAGCAAATTCATCCTCAAGACCTAAACTAGCCTCTTTATTTATGGAGATGTTGCAAATGACTTCTTCAAGCAGTTTCCATTCTGTCCTTTTTAACTAAGCCCAGCATAAAAGCTGAAATGCCTGATCAGAAATTAAGCCAAATTCTTTCTGCTCGTGTTGAATTGGCCCCTCCATTAGAAAACTTTCCCCTTTGCTTCCAGCTGATGTTGACAGGCCAGAGCTCAGACTCTGAGTTCAGGACAACCAAGTCCTTAAACATTACAGGCTGCTTGATGCTCGGGGGCATCACGCAAAGGGAGTGATTTCTCCTTCACACTCAGCTTTCCTCAATGACCACAGAGGACAGTGGACCACTGCCCGGGACAAAGTCCACAGATGCCAGATCATCTCTGAGTCCCACAGAATGCCAGTGGGGCAAGAGACCCTAGGGGTTATCTTCCCACCCTCCTCCCTACCGATTAAGGCAACTGTGGCCCAGGAAGGTCACCAGCACGCCCGAGGTCCCAAGGTAGACAGAGTCAGCGATGCCAGGGTCCAGTACCTGCTTTGAAGTGGCAAAGGCTGCTTCCTTGGCTTGTCCTGGTGGGACTGGAGTCTCCTGGAAACAGGAATCCCGGCAGGAGTTGAGCACATCCTTCCTGCCCCCTGGAAAACCGCTGGCCTCTGGCCCCATCCAGCCTCTGCGCTCAGCCCTCCCTCTGCCCCTGCGAGTAGCAACCAGAAGCGGCAGACTCAGGGCCAGTCCCTTGCCAGGTGACCTGGCTGCAGTTTAGTCATCTGAACTTTATCCAGCAGCCTTGTCCCAAGCCCCGAGGGAGGCCCAGATTGGTGACAGGGAGCGGCAGAGGCAAAGCAAACCTTCTGAGAGATCCTCTGATGGTTACATGTTTGTCATTAGGGTTTCAGAAAGCGCCGCTCAGAAGGCAAGGGAATAGACAGCTGACGGACAAGGGCGGCAGGGCAGAGGGGAAAGCAGTGTCTTAGGGGCTTCCACTTTGGGGGCTGCCTTTTAGTGTTTCCATGGTGACACTCAGTGTTCTCACACTGACGGACCCTGATTTTCTCAACAGTGCGGGCATACTTTTTGCCGAGTGTTTTTCTTGGACGCAAATGTTTCCCCATGACGCTGCTCGGCAGTAAGTGCTGGCTGCCACCAAACCCCAGGATAGAGGACAGGCACCCCGATGGGGGCCCTGAACGTGGAACACCAGCCAGAGGTAGATGATGGATGGGGCTGAGAGAAAAATGCTCACCATAGGCCCCAGCGCTGGGATCCAGAAGGGCTATTGTGTCCCAGATGCTTCTGAGTAATATGGGTAACTCCTTAGAGGATGCCAAAGTGATACAGCCAGGAGACTCCAAAATAAAAAGATCAGATAAGAACACATCGGTGGGGAGAGTGCGGGACAGAAAAGCCACCTCACCTGGAAGCAGGCCGGTGGGAAAGTGGAGCAGCTGGTAGTGGGGGTGGCAGAGCAGCCGTAGTAAGAATGAAAATGGTCTTGACATTGACAAGAGCTAGCATGGCGTTTATCAGGTACCAAGCAGGGTTCTAAGCATTTTACGTGCGCGACTTCATTTTGTAGGCGCTGCTATTACCCCATTTTACAGATGAGAAAACAGAAGCATGAAAAGGTAGAAACTAAGGAAGTGGAGGCCAGTTAAAGAAAGTCATGGAACCAGACACTGAAAGAAATGAGGCTTTGTCTGGGGGTGGGAGAGCCCTCTCTAGGTTTCTTTCCTCGTCCTCAGCTCTCAGGGTCAGCACTCCCACCCACCTGTACTCCTCTGGGCCCAGGTCTGGCTGTGGTTGCTACTCTCAGAATGCGTCTAATCAATGTGAAGTTGAGATTCAACACGTCCCTGCGCACAGTGAATAGACACTCCAGTTAATTCCTCCTCTTTCTTGAGTTAGAAATGCCCTGAGATCAGTGTGGTTATTTTGGATATTTCACTTCTAGCTTTTTTGTTTGTTTCATTTGTTCCACTTTCTTTTTTAATTTCCAACGTTGCCAGATCTGGCTGCTATGAGGAAGGACGGTAGTGAAATACCAGGGATTGTGTGCGTGCCGGAAGGCAGACCTCACGCAGCCTGCACCTTCAAGACGGTGTGTCGTCCCTGGTCCTGCTGGTGTTCAGGCAAAAAACCAAAACAAAAGCTTTGAAGGTAGTGATCACTAGGTGTCCTCCAATTCAAATCTTTTTTTATTTTTTTATTTTTTTTAAAGCAACCCTAGGGGTTGAGCTATTCTTTTTTATTTTTTTTTTATTTTATTATTTTTTTTTTGCGGTACGCGGGCCTCTCACTGTTGTGGCCTCTCCCGTTGAGGAGCACAGGCTCCGGACGCGCAGGCTCAGCGGCCATGGCTCACGGGCCCAGCCGCTCCGCGGCATGTGGGATCTTCCCGGACCGGGGCACGAACCCGTGTCCCCTGCATCGGCAGGCGGACTCTCAACCACTGCGCCACCAGGGAAGCCCTCTTTTTTATTTTTTAAATTAATTTATTTACTTATTGGCTGCGTTGGGTCTTCCGTTGCTGCGCGCGGGCTTTCTCTAGTTGCCGCGAGCGGGGGCTACTCTTCGTTGCGGTGCGAGGGCTTCTCATTGCGGTGGCTTCTCTTGTTGCAGAGCACAGGCTCTAGGCACGCAGGCTTCAGTAGTTGTGGCATATGGACTTCAGTAGTTGTGGCTCACGGGTTCAAAAGCGCAGACTCAGTAGTCGTGGCACACGGGCTTAGTTGCTCCGCGGCATGTGGGATCTTCCCGGACCAGGGCTCGAACCCATGTCCCCTGCATTGGCAGGCGGATTCTTAACCACTGTGCCACCAGGGAAGCCCCAATTCAAATCTTAAAATCCAGAGTTGAGCCGAAGTAGAATCCGTAAAGAAAATTTTGAAGATAACTTGATACCATTTTCTCTACGTAGGGAGTATTTTGTTGCTGTTATTATGATCGTTTGGTCTTGTTTGCTTGCTTCTGGCACTTTGAGTCACATCATTCCCTGTGCAGTCCTGGTTCTTCATAGCTTTTTACTTTATCAGGGACAGTTAGAGTCAGGAGGCAAAACCAACAATTTTCTCATCACCAGTGGAGGGAACAAAACAAAACTGGACATCACAGCATCTCATTTAATAGACAGCTTTTGAATTCACTCATGACTGTGTAATCCATGGTTCTAGGGGTTCTGAGATGCCCTTTGTATTTTATACTCACAAAGACCCAAAGTAACTCAAAGGGAGAGTTGTCAGCTCTGAAACATAAACCATCCCCAGGGAGTGTGTGAGGGAGGGATGTGCTGAAGGGGGCTAGTGGGGCAGACCCGCACCCACGGGAGGGACAGAGATGGGGGAGAGTCCCTTCATCTCCCCATTGCCTCCACTCCTGGAACCCATGCTGTGCTCCAGCGCAAATACCAATCTGCTCTCCCATCTCCTTTCCACCCTCCTGTTCTCTTCCTGTAGAGTCTTAACTACGCACTGCCTCATGCCTCCCATCTGTCCTGCCTCGCCATTGGTTACTCTATTCACTGGCCACGTGACCTTGGAGAGGCTACTTGAACTCTTGGTGCTTCAGGCTCTTCAACTCTAGGATCTAATACTAGGAGCCACCTCACTGGGGGTTAAACCAGGCAGTGCATGTCAATGGTTAGCACAGTGCCTATTGTAATGGTGGTTGTTTTTCCTGTTGCTACTCAGACAGTTCTTTCCATCAGCTAGAAATATATTAGTTACATGATTATTATCCTGTTGATAGCTCCTTCAGAAAGCAGTGGTGTGCACACGATCATTCCCATCTTCTCTTGCAATTCATGAATAGGGCTCAGGACAGCATTCGATGGTGCCAAGTAAAAATCCATTTCTAACGAGCAAAGCTGCGTTCTAAAATCTCCAGCTCCTTCCGGCACTAGCTCAAGCCCAACGGTGGCTTTCGAGGGGCTTCTCCTAGGGAGCCCTGTACTGGGCTCTGTCCTTCCAAGTTGGCTCTCAGAGCCCAGCTACGACCCCCTGCTACTATGGAGCCAAAATGCTTCTCCAAGACAGAGGGGGCCGGGCACCGGGATTCTCCTTCTCCTGCCGATTGACTAGCAGACAACGGGTTCTTCAGAAGCCACAACATTTCAGCTGTTTTGGCCACAATAGCCACAAGCTGAGTGGGTATCATTTTGTCCCAGCGGAGTGTCAGCTCAGGACAGCTCCGAACACTGTCCACTCGTTTGTGGTGAGGGGCATAAACACCAGGCTGGCTGAATGAAGTCACTGCCTGAGTCATCTCTATACACAGAGTCTGAAGAGCACTCAGGCCTACAGGGCTGCAGGAAGGTGCTGGGGCTCCTCCCAGCACCCAGTGAGCCCGGGGGCCGGACTCAACCATCATGTCTCTGTCCAACAAGGGAGCGGCTTCCTGCTAGCTACCTACACACACTTATTTCTCAAATAGTGCTGTGGTCATGTAGCCTCAGGGGATGGTGCCCAGAACAAGTGTCAGCCTGTGTTCAGGAATTTGCCTCATCAAAAATACTTGTTGAATGAGAAAGGAAGGAAGGAGGGAAGGAGGGAAGGAGGGAAGGAAGGAGGGAAGGAGGGAAGGAAGGAGGGAAGGAGGGAAGGAGGGAAGGAAGGAAGGAAGGGAGGGAGGGAGGGAAGGAAGGAAGGAAGGAAGGAGGGAAGGAAGGAAGGGAAGGGAAGGAGGGAAGGAAGGAAGGGAGGGAGGGGAAGAAGGGAGGAGAGAAGGAGAGAAGGAGGGAAGGAAGGAAGGGAGGGAGGGAGGGAAGGAGGGAAGGAGGGAAGGAAGGGAGGGAGGAAGGGGAAGAAGGGAGGAGGAAAGGAAGGAAGGAGGGAAGGAGGGAAGGAAGGAGGGAAGGAGGGAAGGAGGGAAGGAAGGAAGGAGGGAAGGAAGGAAGGAGGGAAGGAGGGAAGGAGGGAAGGAAGGAAGGAAGGGAGGGAGAGAGGGGAAGAAGGGAGGAGGCCTTATTAATATTCAAATTTTAAATCATAATTATGTTTTGTTTCAGACTCATTAATTAAATGATGACCTTAAACTGGTCAACAGGACCCAGTCAGAAAAAACTACTCTGATTAATTAAACTTCTCTCCCAAAGTAAAATAAAATAGATTAGACCTGTTTTTTGCTAGTCGGGTCTTAGGAGGAAATAGGGCATCGAGAAGCAAGTAGCGCCTGGACTCAGTTGAGGCCAATGAAGCACTTCCTTGGATACAAAATTTAAGGTGGCACCAAAAACTCAGTTATCACAATAAAATTTTACTGTGATATTTTTTAAAAATTCAAAATTGATGCAAAAATCCATGAACAAAATATCAAAAGTTTAAATACAGACAGGACCAGAGTCACTGATTTTTTCCCAGCCTCCACCACAGCAATGGAGGCAAGCCTCCACCTGCCCCCTCCCAGTTTGGAAGGGCCATTCCCAGGTCACTCATGAGGCCATAGCCGCCCCACTGTCCCTGCTCTCCTGGACCAGGCCAGGGAGGCTAGAGGGAAGCACTTCAAATGCTGAAGGTAGCTCTCTGTCCACTGATTCCAGGGTCATAACAGGGGCGTAAGGGGCAGCCCTGGGCAACCTGGCTGGCATCCGAACCTTCCCTTCCCAGTTCCCCTCTCCCTAGCTCTGTTACCTTGCACAGCTTTATACGGAAACTCTTTAAGCCTTGATATACTCATCTGTGAAATAGGAGTGATAATGGTGTCTGCTCTCAGGATTAAATGACACCTGTGAGCAGAGCGCCTGGAACCATCACGACTGTAGACAAGCCCAGGAGCCCATGTCTCCCTCTCCTTGGGAGCACAGGCCGTGCAGCAGCAGGGCTGCTCGCAGAGGGAACAATTCCTGTTCCCTTCAGCTGTTTGTGCAGAGACCCGTGTGGCTGCCCCTCCTGAGGAATGCAGGACGGAGGACACAAGTGTGCCTGGAGTTGTTTGTGTTTCTAAGGAACCTCGAAATGGTAGTAGTAGCAGTATCGCAACAGTGGTGGTCCACGCTGTTACTGAGCATCTCACGAGGCATGTTATTTAGCAACAAGCCTGTGCTAAGGGCTTGGGGTAGACAAAAGAGTCCAGAGGAGGGAGTCCAGCCCAACAAGAGGGAGGGCAGGTCTTGGGGCTGGAGTGAGCTGCACCCTGTGCTCAGCCCTGCAGAGCACAACTTCCAGCCTCAAAGTCTGAAGCCCTGGGAGACGAGGGAGCTCCCTCTGCCAGGCCCAGGGCTTCATCCTCTCACCTCACCAGGTGGTGGTATCACCTGGGGCTGGAAGCCTGGTGACTTCATGCAGGGAGCCTGGGGTCACCATATCAGGGCACACTTGACAATTAAACATAAGGAGGCTTGGAACACGGTCCCATGTCACCCAAGGCCCAGCTGGGTAAAATAAAGGGCTTTGTTTTCTGAGCAATGGCTGATCCTCGCACACTCCTGCCTCTCACACCAAAATCTTAACCCTGGGGAGATGGTTCACCAAGGCAAGGAATAGATAGCCCACCTTTCCCGCTGTCTTTGTTGTTGTCTGAAAGTTTTCGGAATGTCGTCAATATTATACATGTCAGATTTTTAAATTCAATCTATTCATTTGAAAAATGCTTGCTGTGGCTTTTATAAAGAGGGGTGCCTCGTTTAAGTGCATGCAGGAATAATCAATTACACTCAGTAGCCTCTTCAACTGGAACGATCCCCCCTCCAAGGGAAAAACTCTAAGCGTTTACGTCCATTTTCAAATTTAAAAAAAAAAACAAAAAACAGAATTGGAAAAGACCCCTCCCCCTTAGAAGAATTTGTTAAATACTTGGTCATTCAAATGACCTTCCCTGATTCAGCAACTAAAACAGTGTGTTACAAAGCCTTTGAAACAAGATTTGCAGACACTGGGTCCTGGTCAAGCTGCCCTACTCAGCCTTACAAAGAGCCTGCATAGATCAGGGATGCCAGGATGACTATTTCACTATTTCTACTTTGGAACTGTTGTGAGAGAAACAGAGAGGGAGACTTTGGAACTGGCTTCTACAGCAAGTTTTGAAAGAGAGACCTTTATTACTTAGAAATACTCATTGTAAATAAATTAGACCATTTCCAAAAGAATACAGAAGAAAATAGAAATTGTCTATTATCTCCCTGCTCTGAGAAAACCGCTGCTAACAATCCCCCGGGATAGATTGTTACAAATTTGCTTCTCTGCACACACAGTCAAACATACGAAACAGATCAGAGTTAAACTGGACACTGTCTTGTAACCTGCTTTATTCCTTTAACAGTAGATTGCGGACGGCTTTCTATGCCAAAAAATATGTTCCTATGTCACCATTTAACCTGGATTCTACTGTATGCTGTCCTGTGATTGATTGAAGTAACTCCCTATAAATGGACATTTCATTCTCCCCCTGAATGTTTTACTACTGTGAGTCACACAGTAGTGAACATTGTGTACATACATCTGTGTGCCCTGTCTCAGTTTATCCTAGGATAAATTTCTAGAGGTGAAGTAACCACATTGAAAGTTATCACATCGGTCAGGCTTTGACTACATTTGGAAAATAGGTCCCTCCAAGAAGGTAGGACCAATTTACTCCCCCACCCGCAGGTCCTGAGAACGTGTGTCCTCATAGCCTTGACTGCGTTAGGTACGTTTATTTCGAAATATGTCCATGTGTCTCTTTGTATTTGATATCTTTTTATGATTATAGAAAAAATACAAGATCACTATAACATTTCAAACATTATCAATTGATATAAAGTAAAAAGTAAAACTCCAGCCTAAAGCCTTCTATTATAACCCCACGCCCTCAGACGACCTGATCATATTTTTTCCAAAAATTTTTTTCCATACCTATACAGAAAAAAAAATTTTTTTTTCTTTCTTACAAAAATGGTTTATTATTCAGATTGTTTTGCAACTGGCTTTTCTCTTTCTGTGTTTCTGTATATACTGTGGCTTCCTTTCCACGTCAGTTATCAATAATTTACAAATAAATAAATACAGGTCTCATTTTCAATGGTTGCCGAGTGTTCCACAGAAAGGACATGCTATAACTCACTGCCCCAGTCCTCAGGGATGCACACTTTAGTTGTTTTCAATATCTGAATGAACATCTTTGCTCATAGGTCTCTGCATGTGTATAGGACCTTCCTAAGATTATTCTTAGAAAAACACTCATGCCGGAGGGTTTGCCCATTTAAAGTGTCAATAGCGGTTTATCAAATTACCCTCCAAAGTTAACACTCCTGTCAACAATATATGAGAGTGTCTGCTTCCATGAGATAAACAGGGTCTGGACCTTCCCTTGGCAGGTGTATATTGTAGATATATTTTGGAGTGAGGGGAGAACCAGTCTGGAAAGGCTGTAAGAATCTTTTGATATCTTTGCTCACATGAGGGACCTCAGCTGTCCTGTCTCCTCACCCCCTCCTATCTCAGTTCATGCATGCATAAATTTTCAAAGTTATGTCGATATTTTCTGCAATACTTATAATTGGTGCATAAGAAAGATCTGTATGAATTGACCCACTTTCTATCCAAATCAACCAATTCCAATGGCAAATACATAACTCACTTTTATGCAACCTTGGGATTTCTGATTTTCCACATCTGTAAGAGAAGAACACAGTCTGTTCCTTGCAAGCCACCACTGGGAGATGATTTGAAGACCGTGGCCATTCTTGAACTGCTCTAAGCCTGCATTGTTCAATATGGCAGCCAGTGGACACATACAGCTATCGAGCACTTGAAATGTGGCTAGCCTGAACTGAGATGTGCTGTAAGTATAAAATACACGCTGGATTTGAAGACTTAGTATGAAGAAAAGAATGTAAACTATCTCCTTAACAATTTTTGTATTGATTACATGCTGAAAGGATAATATTCTGGACACACTGGCTAAATAAAATATACTGTTAAAATTAATTTTACCTCTTTCTTTTCTTTTCAAGTGGTGACTAGAAAGTTTCCAATTACATATATCTATATGTGTAAAGGAGAAAATGAAAAATATAAGATTAAGTTTGGGTATTCAAAAATATAAAAAGTAACAGGTTAGGTCTGGGCATTAAAAGACAGTGTTTAGGGCTTCCCAGGTGGCGCAGTGGTTGAGAATCTGCCTGCCAATGCAGGGGACATGGGTTTGAGCCCTGGTCTGGGAAGATCCAACATGCCGCGGAGCAACTGGGCCCGTGAGCCACAACTACTGAGCCTGCGTGTCTGGAGCCTGTGCTCCGCAACAAGAGAGGCCGCGGTAGTGAGAGGCCCGCGCACCGCGATGAAGAGTGGCCCCCACTCGCCGCAACTGGAGAAAGCCCTCGCGCAGAAACGAAGACCTGACACAGCCAAAAATAAATTAATTAATTAACTAATTAAAAAAAAAAAGACAGTGTTTAGTCTGAATTCAAGGAGACACTTGGAAACAAAAATGAATAAGGACAAGTGATAGGCTTGTGAGTTCCTCCTTTTTTTTCTGTTTTGCCAGCCCTGCATCTCTTCCTTTCAAATAAATAAATAAATACATCTGTGGCTCGAATTATATTTCTCTTGGATGGCGCTGCTCTAAGCTGTCTTTACACCTGCAGAAATATACCCAGACTTTGTGTGCGGTCTCTTTCTCTCTCCTTCCTTCCTTCAACTCGGTTCAATCCTCTAATTTGCAGAAATCACTGATTATTTTCCCAGGATAGTTGACCTCCGTCACTTTGGCTCTCTGGTGTGTGAACTGACTCTCTGAAGGGAAAACAAAGCCCTGACCTGTAACATTTGCTCATTTCCTCGGTGTCAATGCTCCCGTCATCCATGGCCAGCTCCAAGCTGCTGATGTGATGCCCCAGAAAGTGGAGCTGGGAAGAGAGACAGTGTACCCGGGTTCTGGTGAGCGGGTACAGCCAGCACCAGCACACCAGTGCTTATGAATCCTCTTCCTGTTGAGGCTGAATCCCCAGCCACATGGAAGGTAGGACCCCCACTGCCACTCAGGAAGCCAAAAGTCGCGTACATTCCCTCCCCCCAGTCCTGGGCACCCAGAGCTTGGGCTCACGACCTAAGTGAGGCCAATCTGATCCCCCTGCACAAGACGCTGAATGTGGAGGCTGAGACAGGCGGGGGGAGTTGTTAGGGTGTACTTGTGGTGGCCACATCTGACTCACATATTCAGTGGTGTGGAAGCTGGAAGGGTAAATGCTGTCTGGGTGAGAGTCCGGTGGGGGGAATCCAGCTGGGGCAGCAGCAAGTGTCCGACAACAATGGTGACAGCAGTGGCATCCGGAGCAGACTGTTCCTGTGGCAGGACCTTGCTTGTCCCAGTTACCCTTGAACGCATCTTCTCAGCCTCCTCATTGACGCAATAAGCCAGCCAATCTCCCTCCATTAATTCCTTATCTGCTAGGTTAACCAGAGTCAAGAATGCAGACTAGCTATTTACCTATAAAAATCTGGTGATGTGATATAACAGGTGCTCTGGCTGAAATACAGGGCAGATAGGAGACTGGCTGCCACCAGGTAAGAGAGCAGTTCTAAAAGAGGGGCACTCACCTGAATCATCCACGGACCTTTGAAAACAGCCATGTCCAGAATTGAAAGCAGGAACTTGAACAGACATGTGCACACTTATGCTCACAGCAGCGCTGTTCACAATAGCCAAAAGGTGGAAGCCACCCAAGTGTCCATCCGTGGATGGCTGGATAAACAAAATGTGGCATATATATTTACACACACACACAATGAAATAGCATTCAGCCATAAAAAGGAAGGAAATTCTGATACATACAACTTGGATGAATCGTAAAAACATTATACTTAGTGAAAGAAGCCAGGCACAATGCTGTACAATTTCACTTACACGAGGTACCTAGATTTACTCAAATTCATAGAGACGGAAAGTAGAATGGTAGTTGTTAGCGGCTGGGGGTGCTAGGAATGGGGAGTTGCTGTTTAGTGGATACAGAATTTCAGTTTGGGAATATGAAAAAGTGAAGATGGATGGTGGTGATGATTGCACACCGCCATGAATGTACTTAAAGCCACTGAACTGTACACTTAAAAGTGGTCAAAATAGTAATTTTTTTTTTTTTTTTTTTTGCGGTACGCGGGCCTCTCACTGTTGTGGCCTCTCCCGTTGCGGAGCACAGGCTCCGGACACGCAGGCTCAGTGGCCATGGCTCACGGGCCCAGCCGCTCCGCGGCATGTGGGATCTTCCCGGACCGGGGCACGAACCCGTGTCCCCTGCATCGGCAGGCAGACTCTCAACCACTGCGCCACCAGGGAAGCCCTGAAATAGTAAATTTTGTTATGGATATTTTACCACAATAAACAATAATTTTAAAAAAAACACAGATGCACAACTAATTTCCATTCCCAAAGAATTTTAGTCCAGGGTGGAGGCAGGGCTTGTATGTGGGTTTTAGAACTCCACAGGTGAGCACACCCGATTGAGAACGACTAGGGGAAGGTATGGAATGACTTGAATTCAAAGGGTTTGATTTCAGTGACTTTTCTGCCTATAAGTCTTCACTAGTCTCTAAACCAGAGGTGGCTTGAGGCGTGAGGGCAGCTACAGATATGTGCTGTTTGTTTGTTTGTTTAAAATGAATTAGAAGTTGTTGACATTTGAAAATCAGGAAATTTACGTAAAAATTCAGAATTTGAATTTCTCTGGAAAAATTGGAAGATACAACCATACTAGCCCAGCTTCTGCTGGCCCAGTGAGTTAGAGCCGAGTAAGGATGACCCTTGTAAGCCACAGTCTCCACCATTCCCTTCTATGTTACCCCAGCGCCTCACCTGGTCTTTGAGGTCTTTGGGCTTCCGACCCACACTCTAAATGACCAAGCTGACCAGTGCCGAGAAAGCCAATCCCTTTAAACTGTGTTTTCAAAGAGCTTATGAAATCATCCCCATGTTGACAGGTAAATAGGCAGCATTAGTTACATAAACCAAGGTGATATTGACAAACACTAAAACCTCCTTCCTCATTTTAACTTTCTTACTGATTTTCTGGGACAACACTGTTTTCTTAAACTGTAAATTCAGTCTGGTTCTTCAACAGTTAAGCTCTGCTTGAATTTTTCTTTTTCCTTTTTTTTTTTTTTTTGTGGTACGCGGGCCTCTCACTGTTGTGGCCTCTCCCGTTGCAGAGCACAGGCTCCGGACGCGCAGGCTCAGTGGCCATGGCTCACGGGCCTAGCTGCTCCGCGGCATGTGGGATCTTCCCGGACCGGGGCACGAACCCGTGTTCCCTGCATCGACAGGCAGACTCTCAACCACTGCGCCACCAGGGGAGCCCGAATTTTTTTTTTTTTTTTTTTTAATTTAACACTCTTCCGTATTGGATCAAATTCATCAAGCCAACCTTGGATCTCATTTACCGAGGCTTCCATTTCAAAGTAACCTGGAATACACAGATTTCCTGTGGCCGGCAGAAGGCGAGGCAGTTTGGGGGTTTGGCTGAGAGAGGATATAAAAATCATGAGTTCCTTTTTTTTCCATAAAGCAAAACTCGGGCTCCTCCAGCCCCTACACAATTATCTCAACTCCACGAAGAAGGGTGAGAATAGACGCCTCTTCTTATTTGGGGACCTGTATTCAAGGAATTGCCCTGGGAATATCTAGAACAGGTTCAGCCAGCAATAGCTGAAATACTCCCAGTGTGGGGTAGGAAGCCACGCTGCCTCATCCTAGGGTTGATAAACGAAAAAAGAAGGAGAAAAAGGAGGAAAGGAGGGGGCAGCAAGGAAGTTAGTGCCAATTTTCTAATTTCTACTTTTCAGCTGTTTCCCTTTTCTTGAGGCTTAACTTTTTTTTTAATTGAAGTTTAGTTGATGTACAATATTATAGAAGCTACAGGAATACAGTATAGTGATTCACAGTTTTTAAAGCTTATACTCCATTTACAGTTATTATAAAATATTGGCTATATTCCCTGTATTCTACAATATATCTTTGTAGCTTATTTTATACATGATAGTTTGTACCACTTAATCCCCTATCCCTATCTTGCCTGTCCCCCCTTCCCTTCCCCATTGGTAACCACACTTTTGTTCTCTATATCTGTGAGTCTGTTTCTTTTTTGTTATATTTACTAGCGTGCTGTATTTTTCAGATTCCACATATAAGTGATATCATCCAGTATTTGTCTTTCTCTGCCTGACTTATTGCACTTAACATAATGCTCTCCAAGTCCACCCATGTCAACGGTCTCCCTTTTAATATGAGAACCCAGTGCTGCTTTCCTATCTCACCTTACAGGTGAGGCTTATAAGACCTGAAAATAAATTGCTTTAGTTTGTGGGTACAAAAGTTGGTTTGTGGGTGTTGCACTTGTGTGAAAGATACCTCAGCTTCAAAACCCAACTGACCTCAAACCTCTGTTCTGTGTTGGATTCCCGAGGTCAGCACAGCACGCACCGTTGGCCTGTGCGGTATCCCCATAAACACACACACACACACACACACACACACACACACACACATTTATCCTGAAGCATGATCTCCTCACTCCTGGCAGGTGTGAGTGGGCCTGCCAGGGCCTTTCTGATTCCATCTCAGGCTATCACTTGTGTTCTAGTCTTGCAACTCCTCTGAGACTCCTAGGCTCCCTGTAGGCCCAGGGATGGTTTCTTTATTTTATTTCTTTATTTTTTTTTGCGGTACACGGGCCTCTCACTGTTGTGGCCTCTCCCGTTGCGGAGCACAGGCTCCGGACGCGCAGGCTCAGCGGCCATGGCTCACGGGCCCAGCCGCTCCGCGGCATGTGGGATCTTCCCGGACCGGGGCACGAACCCATGTCCCCTGCATCGGCAGGCGGACTCTCAACCACTGCGCCACCAGGGAAGCCCCCAGAGATGGTTTCTTTAGGGAAGCAGACATTATTTATATCATAAAAGCGGACTAGATCATGCAATGTCACTTCAATGATATAAACAGGCTCATGATAGATTCAAAATAAGCTTCCAGCTCAGCAGAAGTGAAATCTTCTCTCCGTGTGTTCTTTAGACCGTGTTGGGGTGAAATATGTGGGTAACACACATACCTAGGTGATAGTTTCTCCATATTCTGTTGGAAGCTTGGGAAACTCTCAAAAAGGCAAATATTCTGTCCAATACATGTGTTGCGTTCTGTTGAGAGCTTTTCATCACCATTTATCAGGATGACGAGCCAAATCCCAGCAGGATAGAGTCCCCAAAACACAGGAATTCCCACCTCCTTGGCCCACTCTTCCCCTATTCCTCTCTCTCCTTCAGGTCCCATCCTGGCCGACTCCACCTGTAATTCACACCCTCCCTCACACCCGCCCCCACTTTGGGTTCTTCTACATCCACCACTCCCTTTCCACCCTCCTGTCCCTGTCCTCCTCCATCCGCCACAATCCTACAAGCCCTTAAAGGCTTGGCTCCAATGCTGCTTCCCCCTTTATGCTGCCTTTTATTACCCAGTACCCTCCCCCTCCTTTAAAATTCCTCCTCTACAGGGATCAGATCTAACTCCACCTTCTGCCCTCCAACATGAGGAAAACAGGGCGAACCCTGGATGCACGTAGGAGGAAGAAAGAGGGGAAGGGGGACAGGGGCAGGAGGAGAAAATGAAGAAGGGAAGCTCTTAGAGTCGAGGGCTGACATGCAATCCTAATCGAACTCTCTGATCACCTGTTCAAAGAGAAACCAAAATCGCTCCAGAAATTAAACGATTTCCCAGCTTTCTAAGGAATTTCTATCAGGGAAATTGAGTGTTGAACACAATACTGATAGCTTCTCTGGCCACCAATTTTATGCTCTGAAATAAAGAAATGATGGTGGAATGTTGCTTAGGAGTCCCCAGGGTTACAAAATGCAGAAGAAATGAGAGGGCATTGATGTTTCCAACACATGAAGGGCCAGTTCCACAGGTCACGTGGGTACCCAAGGTAGTTCTCTTCCCCATACTTTATGACTTTATCATTCATCTTTCTGTTTTCCTGGCTGCTGTTTTCATTTACTCTTGTTAAGACATTCACTGTTTGGTTTCTTCCTTCCAGAAATTAGAGGTAATAGCTAGAAATATCGGGGACTTTGCAGCATTCAATCAATTTAAAATCAACTCCAAATATAGAGGGTGGTGGATGTAAGATATGTGTTTTATCAAACTGATAAATTTTATTTTTAATTGACATTATGTTAGGACAAGTCTCTGGGAGGCTGAGATATTTTTAGCTTCTTCTACTTTCCTACATTTTTTTTTTTTTTTTTTTTGCGGTACGCGGGCCTCTCACTGTTGTGGCCTCTCCCGTTGCAGAGCACAGGCTCCGGATGCGCAGGCTCAGCGGCCATGGCTCACGGGCCCAGCTGCTCCGCGGCATGTGGCATCTTCCCGGACCGGGGCACGAACCCGTGTCCCCTGCATCGGCAGGCGGACTCTCAACCACTGCTCCACCAGGGAAGCCCTCCTACATAATTTTTTTTAAAAGTCTTCTTTCATAACTGATAAAGGCTTTTGGAACCTTTTTTTAAAAATCATATATCTAATCCCATAGCTTCTTTAGTGTAAAGTGAACTAAGAACTAAACAGCAACTCCCACTGAGTAAGAAAACAGTACCATCATCAGTTACAGATAATTCAGATAAATTCAACTGTAAGTTCACAGCAGCATCAAGCCCAAAACGCTACTGGAACTGAGAGCCCAGAAACACAGCGGTTATATCTGCAGTGTCACATCCCAGTTCTGCGTGAGAAAGAGCACAGTTTGGTGTTAGTTATAACTGCTTGTATCTCGTTTATGGTTTCGAACATGTTGGATACCTCACTATAGCAATAGGGGTTCTGATCCACCGAATGACAATTTGTGATGGCTCCTTTTTTTAATCCTCCTTGTTTTTATTTTGATCACATTTCAGCCAAGTCCTGGGAGGTTCCTTGTGTGCCAGTGTTCCAATTCAACACCCCACAGGTGTACACACCCAGCTCCTTGTGTGAGAGCCCCTGGGTATCTACATGATTGACTAAACAGAAACTTCTAATCAGTGAATCACCAAAGTCATGATGAGAGCTTGGTCTTTTCTTCTGAGAATCACATTTCCACCATGGTTCCCCCTCCACATGCAGTGAAATTCGATTTTTTTTTTCTGTAGCTCTTGCAAAACACCACTCAGGAAAGGCATAAATTGGGTAACCTTGATCTAACCCATTAATTCTACCTTTGAGGATTTTTCCTGAGGAAAAAATGAGGCATATTACTTAGCTGCACCCTCTATTATTATATTATATTATTATTATATTAGGAAAAAATAATACAACAGAAAAATATAAATTAGGAAAAAATAATATAGGAAAAAGACCACAATACCCTTCATAATAGGAAAAAGCTAGAAATACCCTAACTGTCCAAAAATATGAAATGGGGTTAAATAATTATAATAAAGTTTTAGGATAGAACTCCGTGGAGTCACTGGAAAAATTTTTCTTATGAGAATATTAAATAGTAGGAGGAAATGTCATGATATAAGTGGAAAAGCAGATTGCAAACCATTCTCTAATGAGAATGTATTTCTTTTGTAATTTTTTAAACAAAGGCTGAAAGCGACAACACCTGCACTCCTTGGGCTCGCGCACAGAATCTTCTTTGCAGAGGCTGGACCAGGCCCCACTGCTGATGCCACAGGCATCAAGTGGGCCCTGCTGAGATGCCAGGACAGATGCAAGGATGCAGGGTGGGGTGCCCCTGGGTAAGCCTTCTCACCGGAGGGTACCTCCTCTTCCCCATGACCAGAGCTTTTCTGGAAGCAGCTTTCTAATTACACACTATCAAAAAACTCCCTAGAACCTAACTCATTGGATAGTCATGCTTGTTACCTTAGTTTCCTCTTAAAAAAAAATAACATTTTTACAAGAATGTTTGATGACTTATGAGGAGATTTATTTATATGACAGACAAAGCAGGTTAAGAAACTGTATGCTCCTCAATGGAATATTTCTCAGTCATAAAAAGAAACGAAATTGAGTTATCTGTAGTGAGGTGGATGGACTTAGAGTCTGTCATACAGAGTGAAGTAAGTCAGAAAGAGGAAAACAAATACCATATGCTAGCACATATATATAGGGAATCTAAGAAAAAAGATGGTCCTGAAGAATCTAGGGGCAGGACAGGAATAAAGACGCAGACGTAGAGAATGGACTTGAGGACACGGGGAGGGGGAAGGGTAAGCTGGGTTGAAGTGAGAGAGAGGCATGGACGTATATACACTACCAAATGTAAAATAGCTAGCTAGTGGGAAGCAGCCGCATAGCACAGGGAGATCAGCTCGGTGCTTTGTGTCCACCTAGAGGGGTGGGATAGGGAGGGTGGGAGGGAGACGCAAGAGGGAGGGGATATAAGGATATATGTATACGTATAGCTGACTCACTTTGTTACACAGCAGAAACTAACACACCATTGTAAAGCAATTATACTCCAATAAAGATGTAAAAAAAAAAAGTGTATGCTCCTAACTGTAGTTTTTTTAATTACCGGTGTTTCCTGATTGTTGACAAACGTGCCGTGGTTATATAACATGTTAGCAACAAGAGCAACAGGGTAAGGTGTAAACAGGAAGGCCCTACTGTCTTTGCAACTTCTCTCAATCTAAAATTATTCCAAAATTAAAATTTATTTAAGGAATAAGAGAACTTCTTATTAACTCTATGGCACACATTTCTCAAAGCCTCAATTATTTAACATTTAATAAAATCCTTTGGAAATTAAAAAACGTATGTGTCTGTATTTTTATGTAGATTATGAGTCTATCATATGTAAGTTACAGAGGAAAAGTATATCTAGAAAATATACCAAAATGATAATGGCAGCTACATCTGTGGGATTTTACTTTTTCTTTAGTTTTTATGAACTTTTAAGATTTTTCTATAATGAATACAATTACTTTCATATAATCATTACTTATATAATTATACACATCATAGTTCTATAATATATAAAAATATAATCACTTTTATGAGGTTTCTTTCATAATCAGAAGAAAACAGTTAATAGGCATGTGGATTTCCCAAGAGCCCCGGGAGCAGCAGGAAGGCTGAAGTTGGACACAGCTGGGCAAAGCTATTGGCGGACCCAGACGGTGATGTATGCGCTGCAGCTACCGTTCGAACTCTAGGTACTCTATGTGGTTAATATGAATTAGACACAAGCAGCTAATAATACTTTTGGAGCCACAAAGTTAACTTGATAATGATAGTATTCCTAAATTAGCACAATGAAGAGCTTAGCAACTATTGCCCACCTAATGAATGGGTGGCAGAAAGAAAAGCCTCTTTTCTTTGTGAAGCTTAACATTAAAATTAGCCGTATCTGTTACCTTAGGTGCAAAAGGGAAAGACAGAAGGCTGTTCACTCAACTGGTGTTTTGCTCTCGGAGGTCTATGCTCGAGCAATTCATGGGACAGATAACAAGCAAGAGAGCCCGAAGACTCATCATCGAAAACAGTATTTTTGGAGGAAATAATTTCGAGCTTTCAAGGAATGAATGGTACCTCTCTGGGGTCTAATAATTTTTCCCAGAGAAATGACAAGACAGACAAAGAGAAGATGGATAAAGTAACATCATGGCAATATTGCAATTGATCCTGCGGTGGTCATGAAAATGTAAATAGCAAGACAGCAGTAAGAAGACCCCAGACTTTGCCTGGAAACAAAATATTCAGCCTGTTGTTGCCGGTTTTTATTGCAGGATTTTGTGGAAAAGTAGTCCCACTTGTCAATCAGCTAAGTTGCAGGGGCTAATAGATTCTGGTATTTAGGGGGGGTCAACACAGAATTTAATTTAACATCTCACAATACGCCCACATGCCCAGAAAATGTGGACAGCTTGATGGGGTTCACTGAGCCAAAGAAGCAAGACCCAAACAGTGCATTAATGTATAGGGGAAGAATGGTTGCAATCAGCCCCTTGTGAATTGGACAGAGGGCTTGGAGATGAAGCAATTATGAGCCATCGGGGATTAATAGTAAAGTGTGAATACCAAGCTGTATATGTTAGGGGCAGAATATGTTGCCTATAGAAAACAACAAAGGACGTTCCTTACTATTAAGTGAGATTAAGCGTAATGGCCTGATTTAATCACAAAGGCAGAATTAAATTCAGATGGCAACTTCAAAGTGGACACATGAACACAGGGAACACAGACCACTGCTTACATTTACATATAGCTGGCATAGCTTGGCCTGTCTTACAATAGGATAAAGTTTCTTTGGCCACTTAAACAATTTTCTATTCTTCACTTTTTTTGTGAATACTCACTGTATTTATTCCGCGATTGCATTTAGTTAATAAGAAGGAGCGAAGAGTTCTATTTATTCATGGATGCTATAATTTTTAATTCTTTCAAATTATGAAAAAAATGTTGCGGAAGAGTAGTCATAATCAGACTGACAACAAAACGAAGAAGAAAAGGAAGAAGCAAAAAAACCTCAAAATAAAACCAAAAAAATCTCTGATAGAGTGATCCAGTGTCTTAATTTTTATCTGCCTTCAACTTAGGAGAACTCACCATTTGAGGTTCAAACTTAGCTCGTGGGAAATGCAGCTTTTTCCCTACTCACACCCAGGTCTGTGTTACCATCGTGGAGTCCAAGCGGGTTATTCTTCTTTTTAATTTTAAAGTTCACTTAGTTTTTCTTTTCTTTTTTAAATTTTTTTCTTTTGTTTTTACTGGAATTTAGTTGATTTACAATGTTGTGTTAGTTTCAGGTGCACAGCAAAGTGAATCAGTTATACATATACATATATCCACTCTTTTTTAGAGTCTTTTCCAATATAGCTCATTACAGAGTATTGAGTAGAGTTCCCTGTGTTATACAGTAGGTCCTTATTAGTTATCTATTTTATATATAGTAGTGTGTATATGTCAATCCCAATCTCCCAATTTATCCCTCCTCACGCCTTACCCCCGGTAGCCATAAGTTTTTTTCTACATCTGTGACTCTATTTCTGTTTTGTAGATAAGTTCATTTGTCCCCATTTTTAGGTTCCACGTATAAGCAGTATCATATGATATTTGTCTTTCTCTGTCTGACTTACTTCACTCAGTAACACACTCTATGTTTTTATTGTCATAGACACAGAGATTGTCTATGACAATCTCTAGGTCCATCCATGTTCAAGTGAGCTATTTTTCAGTACAGGCTCTTCCCTTCTTTCTTCTTTGCTACTGAAAGCTTACTTCCTTCTGCACTCCCACCTTAAAAGGAGTTCTCTTAAGAGGTTTGGGAGCTCAGGGAGACAAGCCTGTCTGAGGGTTCAGAGGAGCTGAGGCCCTAATTGTTAGTTGGTCCCTGGGAAATTTCAAGTACCCATGACTTAATTTAAAAATTCAGCATTTTAAAGTCATGATTGCCTCTGTGCAATGCCCAAGTACATCGAAAGCTTTTGGGTTCATAAAAGTCCTGTGCAAATTTTATCTATCTATATAATATAAAATTATTATTTTACCTATAGCTATAAAACAATTACTATATAATTTTATATACCTATATAAAATAATTGTAATTTATGATTACACGTATTATAATGATCGTATTATAATAAATTATACATTAAATAATGTATACATTATATATTACATAAATGATTAATGATCCTACCCTTCAAGCCAGCAATCCTCCTTCAAAGAATTTATTCTAAATCGGTGTAGCATAAGGACTCAAAAATTTAGGTATGGTGATATTCATCATAAAGTTGCTTTTAATATTGAAACCAAGTAGGAGCTGACCAAAATCCCCATTCTTAGGGATGAGATTAAGAAACGTTGCTGTGAATTTAAAATAAAATTCCATGTGGCCTTTTTAATAATCTAAATCTGAAATGATCTGAAATAATAATCTGGAGCTTTAGTTGATTAGATTAGATAGATAAATTAGAGAAGGATGTCGTAACATATTGCAGTTTGTAGAATTTATGTATAATATCACCTTAAGTACATCTAACTCTGTGTGTGTGTGTGTGTGTGTGTGTGTGTGTGTGTGTGTGTATAAAGAAATGTTTAGGAAAATGTTACTGGTGCTTATGTCGGGGTGGTGGGATTTTGGTTGATTTTTTACTTTTTTCTTCATATTTATTGATGTATTAACAATGAAGAAGAATTACTTTCATAATCAGAAAAAGAAATTTATTTTTGAAAAAGAATTATGTTTTTGAGAGGATTTGGTAAACATTTGGAAGTTATTTTAAGGGCAGAAGATGAGATATTCTGAGGCCAAAATGAAGCAAAATGTCACATAAATCTTTGGTGTCTCCCATCCCTAAAGAGTCCAGTGCCTGGACCCCAGGGTTCTCGTACTTGTCATCCTTCAGAGTCTCACTTTTGGTTTTGGAGAATTTATCTTCCTGTTTTCAATGGCCCTTCGTGTTGGCAGAGACTTTCTGAGTTTGACTCGCCCTCCTTGAAAAGAATAGGCTGACCGTCTCGAGTGTGTTGCAATCTGATTTCAATCTGACAAGATTTAGGGAAAAGCCGGGGAGAGGATGAGTCCCTGAGGAAGAGGCAGAGTTGAGGATGAAGTCCTCCGCCTTTAGAGAAAGCCAGCTCAGAACTGTTCAGGGCTCTCTTCTGAGCAACCGGCAATCAACGTAAATGAATGAATGCTCCGAAGCTGGACAAACCGAAGTGTCTGAGCCTTGGTAACTTGCCCAACAGCAAGTGCAACTGAGAAAATATCCCCAGAAATGTCTTCCAGGCTTGCACCACTTCACTCTGATCCCTTCAACCAAATTCTCTGGCTCCAGTTAATTGCAAGACACCCCTCTGCTTAGAAGAATGAGAATAGACAGGGTGGAAATGAACAAAATGCACTTCGGGTTTCTAAGGGCTGCTTGTTACTGACATAGCTTATTTACCAGAAGTGGGAGCAGACCCTGACCAGTCTCCCTCCCTACCTGTGCTCTTCCTCAGGCACCTTTGGGTTAAGGGTCCTCTGGCTGATGGTACAGCTGGACCAAGCTGAACGGGGGGCAAGTGAATGACAGCTCGTGAAGCTGCAGCATCCCTGCTCACCTGGGGACTTACTCCACCCATTCTCCAGCACAGAGCATCAAGTCCAAAAGAGGAAAATTGGCAAATCCAAACAAACTCGCTAGATTATTCAGAGAGAGGATGAGACAAATAAAACATGGCATCTCTCCCTTGATGGCTCATGTGGTGTGACAGCAATCTCCTCTCTCTGCCCTTTTTGAAGTCATCTCCTGAAAGTGGAGTGGATATCAGGTCAGAAAGCCCCTCTCACACCCACCCTGAGTATCCAGAGACGCAGCAATTGCTTCATTTCCAAACAGCATAGGAGTAGAGGACATTTCTAGGGTCTTTAGTACTCACACAGACTACAGATGAGCATTTTTTTAAAACAACATTTAGCGTTTCTTTCTGACTGCAAAAAAAAAAAAATGCAGGTTCATATTAAATTCAAAAAACTACTGAAATATAGAGAAAGAAAATATATGGCCTGTGTAATCCCACCTCCCAGAGAGAACCATCTAGAAGTTAACATCTAGAAGAGTTTCCTTCTGGTTGTTTTCCTCTGTATATATAATTAGAACATATACCTTTACTTTTTACGAAGCTGGGATCATATTATTTCATTACCTCTGTTTTTATTTTAATAGTTTTTCAGAGCCTAAGGGAAATACAGCGCCCTGAGAAATTCTAGTAACAATAATAGTAGTAATCTAGTTAGTAATCGTGCAGTAGTTTGTAGTTTTTACAGTCTGAATTATACACAGGACTTTTCTCCAGGGAACTGGAGGTATTTTTAACTTACTTTCCTAACAGACCTATAGATAAGGAAAAACACACAGCTGAGACTGTCTAAAGAGATGAGATGACTTCTTGGAGATGCACAGTCAGGTCATAACCAGGAGCGGACCTGAGTCTCCACTACATCGTTGGGGACCAGTCACCTCAGGAAATCTGACATTCCTCTGGCCACAGGCAGGTAGTAGTCAATGCACAACTACTACTTGGTGATGAGGAAGGTATACACACACACACACACACACACACATACACATAGACACACATGCACACACATGCACACACACACGGACTGCAGTCACCCCAGAGGTTGGGAAGGAGGGGACCACTGTCCTGGCTTCTCTTGCTGCCACCCTCTCCCAAGACTCTGTGACAGTCCCTGCCAGCTTGTCACCCCTGCTGAGCCCAGGGCGGGCTGACACTTGTAATGGCATCATCTTCACAGAAAGAGCAGGAAGACCAATTGCTCCCCACAAAGGCCTGAAGTGCTCATGTGAAAGGTTAGTAAGTACTGTCATCTGGGCCGGGAGGGGACCGAGAAGGTGGTGCCCATGAGAACAACAGACCAGGGGCGCGATCCTAACCTCGGCCTGTGGCCTGGGCTGCCCAGGGGGAGGGGTGGAGAATCCCAAAGAGGGACTTGGGAGTGAGGGCAGCCGAAGGGACGTGAGGCGCCTGCCGGGTCCTCAGGCCTCCATGATTCTCCGAGGAGACCAGCCACGCTCATTCATTCCCCAGGCTGGGCAGGTGGCAGGGTGGCCTGAAAGGAGAGAGGAAGCAGGATGACCATCCCTGGGGACACTTCAGGCTCCGACATGAGGCCCCATCCGTGACCCTCCTCCTGTTCTTTCAGGAACCACATGATACACACAGTTTCACGAAACCCGGAACACTGTTTGATGTCAAATTCAACACCTTTTACGGTAAGTCCCCTACATACGAAGTTCTGTTCTGAGAGCGCATTCATGAGTCTAATTTTGTTTGTAAGTCCAACAAAGTTAGCCTAGGTACCCAACTAACACAGTCGGCTATATAGTACTCTACTGTAATAGGTTTGTAATACTTTTCACACAAATAATACATAACAAACAAACAAACACAAAAATAAAGAAATTATTTTCACATCTTTGAAAGTTCACAACTTGAAGGTTCATATGTAAGGGACTTACTGTAATGCCGCATTTGAGTATATAAATGAGGCAAAGAATTAAGAAAAAAACCAGTATATATGTGTTAGCATACATATATATATGGAATCTAAAAAAAAACAAAAGGTTATGAAGAACTTAGGAGCAGGATGGGAACAAAGACGCAGACCTTCTAGAGAATGGACTTGAGGACATGGAGAGGGGGAAGGGTAAGCTGTGACAAAGTGAGAGAGTGGCATGGACATATATACACTACCAAATGTAAAACAGGTAGCTAGTGGGAAGCAGCCGCATAGCACAGGGAGATCAGCTCGGTGCTTTGTGACCACCTGGAGGGGTGGGATAGGGAGGGTGGGAGGCAGGGAGATGCAAGAGGGAGGAGATATGTATATGTATAGCTGACTCACTTTGTTACACAGCAGAAACTAGCACACCATTGTAAAGCAATTATACTCTAATAAAGATGTTAAAAAAAATAAAAGGAAGAAAGAAAGAAAGAAAGAAAGAAAGAAAGAAAGAAAGAAAGAAAGAAAAAAAGAAAAAAACCAAAAGTTGGAAATGTAAAACAGAACAAGGAAAAAGGGCTGCTCACTTGCCCAATCATCTCAGTGAGTCAGGGACAAGTACCACTGTCCGTCATTTCCCTTACAACACTCCAGTGTAGCCCATCCCACCGAAAGCTCGAGATCTTTCCTCCCACAGACTTGGGCTCTTCCCCTCTTTCCCCGTCTCTGTGGATGGAACCACCACGCAACTAGCTACCCAAGGTTTCTCAACAACCTTCCTTCGCTCACCTTGGAACAAATTCAAAATGATTTTTCCATTGCATTAATGTTTCATTAGCCTTTTCTTTGTTTTTGAAGGGTAGAAAAGGTGCTATTTGTGTCTCAAGGCTTAAGAAAATTCCAGAGCTAATGACATAGGATATAATTTGAATTTTTAATCAAATGCTTTGCATTTCCATGATAAGGATTCTGTCAGGGCCATTACCCAAGGACCTATCTTGATTTTCCACAGTGACCCAGGATTTATGACTTTTCTTGGATTTTGATTTCACAGGAGGAGATAATTTGTGGAAAACCCTGAAATCACTGTCAGCCCCAGATTGCCTTGTCATCCTTTCAGGATACAACCAACTCACCATTACAATTTCTGCAAATATTAAACCACGTGATAATTACTGAATGAAAATAATACAAATTTTTTGAGGTGGAAAAAATGACAAGGAGATACATGAAATAGAATTCCTGGGGAAGAATAAGAAATTTGTCATTTACCTATGTTTTTAAATTTAGGTATTATTTTCATAGGTTTGGGGTTTTGTTTTTTTCTTTAACCTAGCTGAAAAGATGTCACCAGAGAAAAGAAGAAGTAAAAGACACGATCCGGCCTGATTGTAGGTGGATAAAGAATAACATAGATGTCAGCTCTATGTAAAATGGACTAATAAAGTTTATTCCTTTTTGGGTCTATTGATCTCAAGGGGCTCTTGTCTAAAGACTGATCATTTTCTCAGCTGCAAAGAAAACACTCTCTGTTCCATCTAGACTCAAGCACTGAGTTTAAATTATTGACAAAGAATTTCAAGAAGAATAAGGTTTGGGTGTTCTGTCAAGATTTTGCACAAGCATCAGGCTCTTCCTTGGAACTTTTTTAGAATTAATTTACCTCTATAACAGACAAATAGCCAAAATGTAGGTATCATCTCCAAATGAGAAATAGTCTGGAACTCCATCAACCTGAGTTGGTCATTCACCTCACCTAAGTTCATCTTCACCTCTTACTAGCTGTGTGACCTTGGGCAAGTTACTGAACCTCTCTGAATTTCCATTTCCTCACTTGTAAAATGGTCATAATTAGACCTACACCATAGGTGTATTGTTAGGATCAAGTGGCATCAAATATACAAAGTACTTGGCATATTGTCAATATTGTTTCCTTTTAAATTTTTTCTTTGATTATAGTATATGAGCCCTATTGATCGTCCCTCTTGTAAACATTTTAAGTATAACACTGAAAACTTGCTAAGAAATGCCCATAACGAAAGGAATCTTTAAAGCTTCTATTCTTTGCATGAAACTTTGCACGTTCACAGCACTTCAAAACTGCAGCGTGACCCTTCTCTGAGGTCGCGTGGGTTTTATGTAACCCCCTGCTGCCTTCATAGTTGAGTAAACTGAGGCACAAAGTGACATATAAAGGGTCACCACCATTAACAGTAGAACAGCAGAGCACTCCAGGGAGCCAAACTCATTTGCCGGAACATCAGAACCACCAACCCGTGCATATAAAGCCAGGCTGAACCAAGAAAAGCCAAGAGAATGCAAGCCTGGATCCCAAGGATGGCTTTTTTAAAAAGTGATAAGGTGGTCTATCTTTCTCATCTGACCAGTATTTATCACGATCGTATGATGGCTCTAGAGCCGCAGCTATGAATAAGAAAAGCATGCTCTGTGTGTCATGGAGCTTACATATTAGCAGGCGAGACCAATATCAAGCAACTAGCTAGACAGTTAATTTTTACTGAATTTCTATGTGATGATTACCAGAACGGTGAACACACATAACAGGGAGATGTCACACGGTCTGGGAGGTCTGAGGGCTCGCTCCAGGGAGGCGATGTCTGACGTAAGCAGTGAAGAGGGAGTAGGTCTTAACTAGGTCGTGTGTGTGCTGTAGGGGCGTAACAGTGCTCCGTGTAGAGCGTGCAGCTGTGCAAAGGCTGGAAGCAGGACGGAGCATGGGGAGTCCAATGGGGTCCGAGGTGAGGCTGCTGAAGGAGCCGCATCTCCCAGGGCCTGGTTAAGAATGTGCATCTTGGGACTTCCCTGGCGGCGCAGTGGTTAAGAATCCGCCTGCCAATGCATGGGACACGGGTTCGAGCCCTGGTCCGGGAAGGTCCCACATGCCACGGAGCAACGAAGCCCATGTGCCACAACTACTGAGCCCGCGAGCCACAACTACTGAAGCCCGTGCGACTAGAGCCTGTGCTCAGCAACAAGAGAAGCCACCGGAGTGAGAAGCCCGCGCACCACAACGAAGAGTAGACCCCGCTCGCCGCAACTAGAGGAAGCCCGTGCACACACAGCCACAAAGACACAACACAGCCAAAAATAAATTAAATAAGTAAATTTATATTTTTAAAAAAATGTGCATCTTTATCCCCAAAGCAGCAGGGCCACCGTGGTGAAGCCAAGAGCAGGTTGGGGCATCTGAGCACACCGGTCATCAAGAACTGTGACTCACTCCTCCCCAGAATAAAACATATTGGTTAGGTCAACTTTATTTTAGTAAATGGTTGCCCAGCTTAGCTGAGTCACTAGTCAGAAAATTATTCCATTTGTGACAAAAGGGATGGACCTTGAGGGCTAAGTCAGACAGAGAAAGGCAAAGACTGTATGATCTCACTTTTATGTGGAATCTGCAAAAAACCAAAACAAAAAACCAACAGAACTCACAGATACAGAGAAAAGGTTGGTGGTTGCCAGAGGTGAGGGAAGTGGGGTGCGAAATGGGTGAAGGGGTCAAAATGTACAAACTTCTAGGGAGGGTGGGAGGGAGGGAGATGCAAGAGGGAAGAGATATGGGGACATATGTATGTGTATAACTGATTCACTTCGTTATAAAGCAGAAACTAACACACCATTGTAAAGCAATTATACTCTAATAAAGATGTTTTAAAAAAAAGGTACAAACTTCTAGTTATAAAATAAATAAGTCCTGGGGATGTCATGTACAGCATGGTGACTATAGTCAATAAAAGTGTATTTTATACTTGACAGTTGCTAAGAGAGTAGATCTTAAAAGTTCTCATCACAAGAATAAAATTATGTAACTGTGTGCTGGTGGATGTTACCTACACTTATTGTAATCGTTTTGTAATCTATGCGAATATCGAATCATTATGTTGTACCGTTGAAACTAGTATGTCAATTATATCTTAATTAAAAATATATTCTATTTTATTAACTACCTGCCACTCTTCCCCGGTAAGTAACCTCTTTTCCTCTCCTTCTCATCTTGAAATCTGTATGTATAAGAATGAAGTCAAGCCCACTTTTCAGAAACTCACTATGGGATACTTGAGACCCTGAATGTCACACAGGGCTGACGGTGTGGGACTGAGCCAGTGGTCCTCAAATTTTGCTGCATATTACAAGATCAGGAGAGCTTCTCAAACCCAGATACCCAAGCCAATTAAATCAGACTCTTTGCAGGGTGGCACCCTGGCATCCGTTTTTTTTTTTGTTGTTGTTGTTTGTTTCTTTAATTGTGCAGGGGATTCCACCGTGTAGCCAAGTTTGAGAAGCTTGGGTCTCTTCTAGACGAGTCTATCCTTCGCCCAAGGGGGAGGAAAAAACAGTAGCAGTGACAATCCTCTCAAAGGATTCAGGGCTTTATTTCAGCCAAAGACAAAACAAATACAAGGACGACCAATAACCCTGACTCCCGCACCGCACCACCACCACGTCTCTCCCAGGCTCAGCAATCCTCTCTTTCCGCGGAGGGCACTTGTGGGGCCGTCTCCAGACGACGCACACGTAGCACAAGCTGGGCCCCAGCAGATCCTCAGTCCGCCAGGCTCCGGTCCATCTGCGAGGCCCCGCGGGCCACTCGGGGGGAGGCGTGGGCTGCGCGCATCAGCAGGTGGCCCGCAGGCCCCCTGCGCAGAGCCGGGATCCCGGTGACCCCTGGTCCCCGCGCCCCGGCTCGGGCCACGCAGGTTGTCATTCCGGCATCTGCGCGCGGTTCCCGCTCCCGGACATCTGGCCAAGTGGTGCCTCCCCCTGCCTACTTCCTCCGCCCTCCCGCCCCTCCCCTCCCCACCCTTCCCTTGTTTAGGGCGGTAAGGTCAGAAGTGTTCAACAATTCGACGTGGGAAGTCTCCCTGAGGAAGTGCCGGGTCATAAATTTCATCCAACAAGAGGTTCCATCAAGCTCAGGCATTAGGAAACTTCCCAGCCACTAATCTCCAGCGCAGCTCCGGCGCTCAGGCTCCGGGGTGCCCAGGCACAGACTGGGCGGGGCTGGGCTGGGCTGGGGGCCCCAGAGCTGATTCAGGGTCCATGCGCCCAGTGCCATGATCGTGAGTGTGTGTGTCTCTCTGCCTCTGGGAACTGGCCGACTTTCTTATGACTTTTTCTTTACACACATTTGGAAGGACAGTAATGGACACTCTCCTTACATTGAATAGGTATGTTAAGCCCCATCTGGACGGTTTCAAGCCTGAAGTTCAGACCGTGTTCAGGACGGGAAACATTTGAGTGAGTGTAATGACGTGCTGAGTGCTGTATTACATACCTTGCCATCTGAGTGTGCTGATGGTACCCAGCTAAACCTTACAGCCAAGGGTTAAGGACAGCTTCTAGTCGCAGCCCTGGCTGTGTGACCCTGGGCTAGTCCCTTTCCGTCTCTGATCTCCATTCCCAGCTGTGGAGTGAAGGAGTTGGAGGATGGGGTGAGAGATCGCTAGGTCCCCTCGGGGTCTAAGAGACTCGTGGTCTTTGCCCCCCTCCTCCGCGCAGCACCAGGGCGGCGAAGGAAGGGTCAGATCACATTCAACCTCTGTCCTGCTGTCGTTCGCTCAAGGGAGACCTTCCCAGGGCCTGGCACTCTGGCTTAGCTGGAAAGCCTGGGGTGTCCTGGGCAATTTGGAGATTCACGCCCGGCACTTTTGTTGAGTGCCCAATGGAAGTGCTCCAATCCATAAAGTAACGCTCCAGCACTGAAGGAGTCTGAAAGCCCACAGGGTGATCATAACAATTGCTATGACACAGCAGGCACAGCTCTACCCCGTTAGTTAAATTAACTCAAGCCTCACAACAGCCCCTGAGGTAGTTACTATTATCAGTCTAGCTTTACAGATGGGTAAACTGAGGTACAGGGGCATTAAATAAGTTGCCTAAAATCATACCGCAGTTAAGAGGCAGAGCGGAGACTTGAACTCCTGTAGCTAGGGCCCATACTCCAAGTGGTAAGAAGCACAGAGAGTGGCCTTGGGCCTCTCTGAAGAGACAGCACTTCCTGTTCTGGGGACTGAGTGAGATGTCTGGGGCATTCCCGAGAGCAGGAAGCCAGGACAGGGGTGCAGGCAGGGCGAGGGGTCCAGGTGTCTGGCTGCCTGGCCCTGCAAGACAGGATGTGTCCTTGGGGCATTATGCCTACTTCAAGCCCTTCGACTCAGATTTTCCGTCAGGCCCCAGAAGAACCATTTGGGACAGCACAGAGACCCCTGGGGGGACGAAAGATGCCAACCAGAGAAGCATCACCCTTCAGACCAAAAAGAAAAATCCCCTTTGGGACCCAAATTCTTTGGGAAAAAAGTTGGAAATATGGGCTGCTCCCAGATCTTAGAGCACCCAATGGGACATGTGGCTCATGTTCTGTAAATATAAGGAATCTTTAAAAGAATAAGCCATTCTTGTCATGGATGTTGAGTTTTGAAGGCTTTTGCTTGAAACATCTGTATTCTGAGGACCAAATAATTCTTTTGAGATAAGCTGTCTGGATAATCGTCAGATAGAAACTCCCGATCACATTTCATCACTGATGTTCTCCTCTTTCCCTGACCAGCACGTTTTGCCTGTGTTTAAACAACTGGTGGGAAATTTCTGCACCGGGAGCATCTTTCGCTTTTGGTGGGGTTTCCATGCTCAAGAGGGGAACCGTTTTAAAATCAGAAGAGGAAGCCATACTGGCCTGTCACGTGCCGTGCACATCTGTGATGAGCGCATGGTCCTTGCCACTGCTGCCTTTTGCACGGGGCTCTGTTAATTAGTCTTCTTACACCGAACTTCTGCCGGTTCCTCTGTTTTCTGTCTGCCCAGCCTTTCAGTACTGGCAAGGACCTGCCCAGCTTATCTAGCAAAAGTTGTGTGCATTTATTCCAAGTGGCAGAGCAAACAAAAACTGCCTCTACGGTCTTCGGATAATTCAGCCACGTTTGAATCTTTAACTGGAAATATCTCCACACCCAAGAACACCCGCAGTAGCTATTGAGGGTAAATGCCTCTTCATCAAACGGTTCCTTGCATCACAGGGGTCGCAGAAAGATAGGACCCCTGGTTGTCGCCACAGAAAAGCACTGGTGCATCAACTCATCTGGGAGAGACCATTTCTTTCTGATGTCTAACTGGGAGGCCTCCAACCTTTAAACACTGGTGTATCAGCTTCCCTGCAAAACTGGGAACTGAAGGCCTGAGCCTGGGTTTCCCTGCCCAGAATGTGGGACAATGTAATTATAACTGGGGGATACTTTGTGCATAGAATCATCCTCTACCATGACTTGCTAAACACAGAGAAAGAGAGAGAGGGAAGGAAAGAATGAATAATTGGGAAGAAAAATATCACAATCTCATGACCTCAGTGCCAAACTGGTGCCGATCCAGTTTCTCCCCAAATGAATGGTGATGCTTCTGAATTCACTCTGGTTGCCCCTGAAAGCCCCTGCTTTTTCCGTGACTGCAGGAGGCTCTGATGGGGTGGGGAGAGGGTTGGCGGTCAGGAGAAGTGCTGGGCCTTAAGCTCCATCCTGGCTTCACATAAAGGAAGAAAAATCAAAACCCAAGCCTGGAAAAAAAAAATCCTAAATTTAATTGGCTAGGAAACAGGATTCCTGGGGCCTCTGCTTTCTCAGCTTCCAGAGAAGGATTTAGGCAGGGGCACTTCCCCGCCCTCAGGATAAAAAAAAAAAAAAAAAAAAAAAAAGGATTAAATTCGGGTTTGGTCTGGCCAGTACAAATTGCATGCAGAGCATACAGTTACTTTGCATATTGCATGTGTTTTCATGGAGAGGGAAAAGGCACAGAGAGGGAGAGCAGGATATTGACGAGGGGGAAAAAAACTAAAAACAACTTGCTGTTTTCATACGGTGGGCGAAAACTGTTTTGTCTCCGTAACTGTGCAGAATGTCAATGGTGAGCACTGTGTCGTGACAAGATTTTTTTTTTTTTTTAAATTAAGCTAAACTCACACCCGAGCTGTAGCCGCCTGAGGTATTGCAGCTTTAATTGTGTTCAGTATGATCTACTGAACAATATGTCTTGATCAATCTGAATGGCCATCCAGTGCACGGTTCCCCTTGGCATTGCTGCAAAGCCAGCCTGCCTTTAGTGAACCCGTTCAGGAATGTGGGTTAATTCCGCCGACCCTTTTTACCCCGGCAGCTCTGTTTTTGTGAGGTTGGCAGAAACTGACACGTTTTCTTTTGCTTAATTAAGTTGTTCAGTAGAAGGCTGGTCAAACAGTTGCATCTACGTGGGGAGTCTGCAGATACACAGAAAGCCGTGGGCGTTTCCAACATAAAAAGGGGGATTCTGTTATTGTTTGGGTGTAGACGGGTCATTTTTTCAAAGTTACTGCTGCCTGAGTGACCACAACCCTGCAAAGACATTAAAGCTGGTTAAATACGACTACCTTGGGTTCTAAAGTGTATTTTTAAAAGAGGGAGAGAGCACGAGAGAAAGGAAACCGTCTCATGTATGTGGCATTTATTTGTTTCTGGCCTTCCTTTTTTTAAAAAAAGGCAAACAGTGGGCTCATTTAAGTAAGAGGTGTCCGTACATCATGAATTACAGCTGGTGTGATGAAACTCCCTTTCCACTTGGTAAAACAAAACGGGTGCCCAGGGAACTTGCCTTGGCACTGAGGGGTGGGATCCAGTCACCTGTCTGCCAAGCATTGGGGCTGGGAAAATCCATCCACAGCCCCGCAGCCGATGACATTCCGGCTTTCGTTCCTCGCTGATGTTATGACAACCACAAACAATACCAGTCTCACAGATATTCAAAGGAACTGAAAACTTGACAGGAGACCTCCCTATTGCGTCTCCATCCCTTCTTGAAGCTTCCAATATTTCCAGTTTAAATCACCTTCCTCTTTCATGTGCGCATGCCCCCGAATTCTATGACTATTTGGTCCTACCAAGGGTTTTCCTCATTGCACGTACTGCGTGATATAATTAACAAGAGTCATGGATGGAACTTGAGCTGGGCTTCGGAGTCCTCTTGTTAATGACGGTAGGACCCTGAGTGAGTTCTCTTGGATGCCTTTGTGCCTCCGTTTATCCATAACAGCAGATACCCAATGCTGGGTACTTAGCAGGGACCTAATATACCTTTCTGAGCTAGCCTGCCCTCTCTCCCTCTGCAATAAGTCAATATCTGGAAAACCGCTGTTCCCACAAGCCCTTGGCACCGTTGCGCTTTTATCGATACCAAGATGTTTACCAGTTGGGCAGCCCTGGCTCTAGGCAATCTGTCGGCCCCTTGGTTATGCACCAGGGCCTCAGCACAGAGAACTCATGTCTGCTTTAAAAGCCACGCACTCAAATTTCCCCCCAGGACCCAGAACGGTAGCTTTTGGGAAGCCCAAGGATACGCTTCTTCCTTCTAGAGAGGAAGACTGGATGGGCAAACACCTTAAGAGTCTTCGCTGTGATTTTTTTTACTTCTCTTCACATACAGGAAAGAACGGGCAATTATTTGACTGACTGAAGTTGCACGAATGTCAAAATGATTCTTTAGGGGAAAAAAGATCCACTTTGGAGTCTCAGTTACTCGGATCAGCAGTCTACACTGACATCAGTCACGTTCATTATGAGCAATGCCTACTTATCCCCCGGACATTGCCAGAGCTGGTTACAGACCTATATGCAGGACACCGTGGTCCTATATGTAGGTTAGGTATGTTCAGGTGCCCTTGACGTATGTCAAGGTCCTTCCAATCTGTAAGTGGGGTGGGGGGGGGAGCTTTAGAAGTCCTGGTTTGTGCAACCACTCCCCAAATGACTTGTTTTTCTAGAGGACCAAAGCCCAGCCGCACAAAGGATGCAGAACGCTTTCCCCAGTTCTAGTGAAGGATATTTAAGGACCACATAGAACACTGGTGTGCATGCAGCATCCCTGCCTGACTCCTTGGCCCTAGAACACCGGGCTTCCACCAGTCCTCAGTTGTAGGGCCCTGCTGGTTGGGTCGCTTTCCTTACCTTCAAAAAGGCCAAATTTAAAACTCCGCAGTCCCATACAACAACTTTTCAGTAACAGCTGACTGGCTGGTCCCCGCAGCCCTTAAAGAGAGGAGTTGTCAGAGGCCAGCGGAGGCCCGAGCAGATGGGAGCCGAGATGGCTGGGCAGCCAGTGGACGTGGGAGTTGGCCGCCTGGCAGCCTTCCCGTAGTCTGGAGGTGCTGTGTGTGACTGCCAATTTGGTTCCCACTCGAGGCTGCGGGCCCTCTCCCCCTTTCCAATTCCCTGACAGGCCGGGCAGATTTTTCTTTGGCTTTTGAAAATCCGGGGCACGCTACGGTTCAGAGTCACCAAGTTCCAGCTGCTAGAGAGAGCCAGCCTTTCGCTCTGCTGCCCCACCACCAACATGATGTCTTTACACCCAGCGAGGTAGAGGGCCTTCCTTGAGGCGAGCGAGAGCCCACAAGAGTTCGATGCTGCCACTCGGGTCCTGGAGACAGAGGAGAGGACTCACAAGGGCTGGCCTGGAGCCATCCCACTATCCCTGGCACTCACAGTTCCACATGGAGCTCTGAGGCTCTTCAGGACAAAGAGGAGTGTTTCTATCAGCCCGACGTTCTGCTGACAAATGCATAATCAACTGACAGAAAGCGACCGAGCAGCGTTTCCAAACTCCCAGTTACGGGGAGGCCGAGCCCAAGCGGGGATGGTCACTTTCTGCAGGTGTTCGGCCAGTGTCCCTTCATTTGCATGTATTTGCATAGACTGTCAAACAGTTGGCTGACAGAAAGTCTGAGGAGGTCTGGACACAGCCCAAACCTGTCAGTGGCTTTCTCCTTGCCACTCAAGGTTGGCTTGGGCTGCAATTAAAGCAGGAAACGAATACTTCTGACATTGCAGTGTACCCAGCCACAGCTGGGTGAAGTTAAATGGTAGAGTGTGCTTCATTTAGAGGGACAAGATGCAGGCTGGGGGCGGGCGGGGGGAAGAGAAGAAAGAAAGGGGGGCGGGTAGTGGTCCATGCTCAGAAAGCGACTCTCTGAATGCAGTCTTCAAAGGGAGAGACATAGGCTGTAATCCTCCCATGTTGCCGGGCTGCGTTGTTTGTTTGTTGTTGTTGTTTGGGGTGAGTGAGCAGATTCCCCCGCCCCCCGCCGTGTGAGGTCAATTCTGCGTGTGAAAGGAGCTTGCCAGACACTACACCTTCTGTCCTCAGCCATCAGGCACCCTCTTAGAGCAGAAGGGAGGAACCAAATCCCGAAACTGCATTTCCGTGGCACACTCTCTCCCATGTAAGGCTCCACTGTGCTGTCCGGGGCTGACAAGTAGGTGGCAGGACTTCAGAGAGGGTGAGAAAGTTGGAGGAGACCAGGCAACAGGCATCGTGTTGTTCCCCCATCTCGCTGCCCGAGGATCACAGATCATATTAGCATATGGATTGCGGTGGGAAAGAAACACAAATCAGAGCCTTGGCTACTACTGTAAAAGAGGAGATGGGGGCGGGGAAGGAAGAAAGCCGTCAGAAAGGTGGTGGTGGTTTTTAGGAACACAGGAGATTTACATTTGGGGAGGCCTGCATCCTTCTGAGATGTAGTTTCATAGATGCTTTGAGCGAGACCTAACAATTTATTAAATACTTCATCTCTAAACAGTGGTGGGCACTAGAGTTTCATGAGCAGGAGACAATAGATTCCGTTTATTCGCCAACAATACAGACACTGTTTAGCTCTGGACTGCAAGTGGCTGAGCCATCTGGCACGTATCGCCACAGTAAAACATTGTCTGTGACACAAAAAATGACTACATCCCCAGGACAAACTAGTGTGACCTCCAAATAAAGCCTTCCTCTGAAGCTATGATATCACACAGCCCAGGGGACACCAGCACAATTGAATCTGGTCACCAAAAGCCCAAGTGACATAGGACTATGTAAATGGAATTTTATAGGAGACTTTTTGTCCTCCGTGGCAAGCCATCCAGATCCGTCCACAGCACTGAAACAGCTTTTTCATCCACCCCTGGGACAACAGTGCGGTTCTATTTGGGGATTGGCAGTCCTTTTTCTCCAGCACCCGACCCAGGAAGCACACGTCCGTGTCCAGAGGCAGCACCTGCAGCCACGGCTTCCAACAACATTTCACTGACGGGGTCCCCACCTGCGCCAGGCTTTTTCCTGATATTTCGGAAACAAGGGGCCCTTTCTCCTCCCTGCCAGGGGGAAGGCCCAAGTTTGCCAGCTTCTTCACAAATAGCCGAACAAGTCACTCTCAGCATTGCACCACCTGAATGCCCGCTTCACTGGGCAAACAAGCGCGCACACACACACACTCACTCCCCATCGCCCTATCCGAGAAAGGGGCCGTTTCAGTGAAAGAAGTGTCACTCTCCGGAAAAGACCCAATTCAGTCTCCACAACCAAGACATTTGTGTTGCTCCTGGGTGGGAACATTTCATGACAGAAATGGAGACATGGTGAGAAACAGACCAAAAGCTGGCTTGGCTTAAGCATTCTACCTGTTCCAACCTCTGCTGGTTTGGTTTGGTTGTTTAAAGAAAGAACCCTGATCCTTTGCTGTGCATGAAACTTTTGCATAAAGAATGCCTCAGAAGGTAAGATCTCTAAATGCTTTCCAAATGCAAGGAGGCATTAGATCGTTTTGCAGCCAGACTCACCTGAGGGATGACACATGTGCACAGTGATGAAACACCATGTTTGGGAATAAAGGGAGGAGGGTTGAATTCCTACATGAACATTTCCCAGCCCTGCCATCTTAGGCAAATCACTTAACCTCTTGGTGCCTATCCTCATTAGTAAAAAGAGATAACATTTTCCCCCTTGCCACAGTGGTGGGGAGGCGAGAAACATAGCTACTATTATATGTTGTAAAGTGGATGTCTTCTAAAAATTTCCTGAGAAGATGGCAGAGCAGAAAGACGTGCGCTCACTCCCTCTCACGAGAGCACTGGAATCACAGCTAACTGCTGAACAGTCATGCACAGGAAGACACTGGAGCTCACCAAAAAAGATACCCCACATCCAAAGACAAAGGAGAAGCCACAGTGAGATGGTAGGAGCAGCACAATCACAGTAAAATCAAATCCCATAACCGCTGGGTGGGTGACTCACCAACTGGAGAACAATCATACCACAAAAGTCCACCCACAGGAGGGAAGGTTCTGAGCCCCACGTCAGCCTTCCCAACCCGGGGGTCCGGCAATGGGAGGAGGAATTCCCAGAGAATCAGACTTTGAAGGCTAGCAGGATTTGACTGCAGGACTTCAACAGGACTGGGGGAAACAGAGACTCCACTCTTGGAGGGCACACACAAAGTAGTGTGCACATCAGGACCGAGGAGGAAGGAGCAGTGACCCCATAGGAGACTGAACCAGACCTACCTGCTAGTGTTAGAGGGTCTCCTGCAGAGGCGGGGGGTGGCTATGGCTCACTGCGGGGACAAGGACACTGGCAGCAGAAGTTCTGGGAAGTACTCCTTGGCGTGAGCCCTCCGGAGTCTGCCATTAGCCCCACCAAAGAGCCTGCAGGCTCCAGTGCTGGGTCGCCTCAGGCCAAACAACCAGCAGGGAGGGAACTCAGACCCACCCATCAGCAGACAAGCAGATTAAAGTTTTACTGAGCTCTGCCCCCCAGAGCAACACCCAGCTCTACCCACCACCAGTTCCTCCCATCAGGAAGCTTGCACAAGCTTCTTAGATAGCCTCATCCACCACAGGGCAGACAGCAGAAGCAAGAACTACAATCCTGCATAAACCACATTCACAGAAAGACAGACAAAATGAAAAAGCCGAGGACTATGTACCAGATGAAGGAACAAGATAAAACCCCAGAAAAACAACTAAAGGAAGTGGAGATAGGCAACCTTCCAGAAAAAGAATTCAGGATAATGATAGTGAAGATGATCCAGGACCTCAGAAAAAGAATGGAGGCAAAGATTGAGAAGATGCAAGAAATGTTTAACAAAGACCTAGAAGAATTAAAAAACAAACACATAGAAGAATTAAAGAACAAACAAACAGAGATGAACAATACAAAAACTGAAATGAAAAATACACTAGAAGGAATCAATAGCAGAATAACTGAGGCCGAAGATGGATAAGTGACCTGGAAGACAGAATGGTGGAATTCACTGCTGCAGAACAGAATAAAGAAAAAAGAATGAAAAGAAATGAAGACAGCCTAAGAGACTTCTGGGACAACATTAAACACAGCAACATTCGCATTATAGGGGTCCCAGAAGGAGAAGAGAGAGGAAGGAGCCCAGAAAATATTTGAAGAGATTAGAGTCGAAAACTTCCCTAACATGGGAAAGGAAATAGCCACCCAAATCCAGGAAGCGCAGAGAGTCCCAGGCAGGATAAACCCAAGGAGAAACATGTGGAGACACATAGCAATCAAACTGACAAAAATTAAAGAAGAAAAATTATTAAAAGCAATAAGGAAAAAATGACAAATAACATACAAGGGAACTCTCAGCTCTGGCTTTGCAGAAACTCTACAAGCCAGAAGGGAGTGACACAATATATTTAAAGTGATGAAAGGGAAGAAGCTACAACCAAGATTACTCTACCTGGCAAGGATCTCATTCAGATTCAACAGAGAAATCAAAAGCTTTACAGACAAGCAAAAGCTAAGAGAATCCAGCACCACCAAACCAGCTCTACAACAAATGCTAAAGGAACTTCTTTAGGCAGGAAACACAAGAGAAGGAAAAGACCTACAAAAACAAACCCAAAACAATAAAGAAAATGGGAATAGGAACATACATATCGACAATTACCTTAAACATGAATGGATTAAATGCTCCAACTAAAAGACACAGGCTCGCTGAATGGATACAAAAACAAGACCAATATTCAACAATAGACCCACTTCAGACCTAGGGACACATACAGACTGAAAGTGAGGGGATGGAAAAAGATATTCCATGCAAATGGAAATCAAAAGAAAGCTGGAGTAGCAATTGTCATATCAGACAAAATAGACTTTAAAATAAAGACTATTACAAGAAACCAAGAAGGACACTACATAATGATCAAGGGATCAATCCAAGAAGAAGATATAACAATTGTAAATATTTATGCACCCAACATAAGAGCACCTCAACACATAAAGCAAATGCTAACAGCCATAAAAGGGAAAATTGACAGTAACAGAATCATACTAGGGGACTTTAACATCCTACTTTCACCAATGGACAGATCATCCAAAATGAAAATAAATAAGGAAACACAAGCTTTAAATGATACATTAAACAAGATGGACTTAATTGATATTCATAGGACATTCCATCCAAAAACAACAGAATACACTTTCTTCTCAAGTGCACATGGAACATTCTGCAGGATAGATCACATTTTGGGTCACAAATCAAGCCTCGGTAAACTTTAGAAAATTGAAATCATATCAAGCATCTTTTCTGATCACAGTGCTATGAGATCAGAAATCAATTACAGGGGAAAAAATGAAAAAACACGAACACATGGAGGCTAAACAATACGTTACTAAATAACCAAGAGATCACTGAGGAAATCAAAGAGGAAATCAAAAAATACCTAGAGACAAATGACAATGAAAACACGACGATCCAAAACCTAAGGGATGCGGCAAAAGCAGTTCTAAGAGGGAAGTTTATTGCAATACAATCCTACCTCAGGAAACAAGAAAAATCTCAAGTAAACAATCTAAACTTACACCTAAAGGAGCTAGAGAAAGAAGAACAAACAAAACCCAAAGTTGGTAGAAGGAAAGAAATCATAAAGATCAGAGCAGAAATAAATGAAATAGAAACAGAGAAAACAATAGCCAAGATCAATAAAACTAAAAGATGGTTCTTTGAGAAGATAAAATTGATAAACCTTTAGCCAGACTCATCAAGAAAAAGAGGGAGAAGATGCAAATCAATAAAATTAGAAATGAAAAAGGAGAAGTTACAGCGGACACTGCAGAAATACAAAGCATCATAAGAGACTACTACAGGCAACTCTATGCCAATAAAATGGAAAATCTGGAGGAAATGGACAAATTCTTAGAAAGGTATAACCTTCCAAGACTGAACCAGGAAGAAATAGAAAATATGAACAGACGAACCACAAGTAATGAAATTGAAACTGCGATTAAAAATCTTCCAACAAACAAAAGTCCAGGACCAGATGGCTTCACAGGTGAATTCTATCAAACATTTAGAGAAGAGCTAACACCCATCCTTCTCAAACTTTTCCAAAAAATTGCAGAGGAAGGAAGACTCCCAAACTCATTCTATGAGGCCACCGTCACCCTGATACCAAAGCCAGACAAAGATACTACAAAAAAAGAGAATTACAGACCAATATCACTGATGAATATAGATGCAGAAATCCTCAACAAAATACTAGCAAACAGAATCCAACAACACATTAAAAGGATCATACAGCATAAACAAGTGGGGTTTATCTCAGGAATGCAAGGATTCTTCAATATACACAAATCAATCAATGTGATACACCATATTAACAAATTGAAGGATAAAAACCATATGATCATCTCAATAAATGCAGAAAAAGGTTTTGACGAAATTCAACACCGATTTATGATAAAAACTCTCCAGAAAGTGGGCATAGAGGGAATCTACCTCAACATAATAAAGGCTATATATGACAAACCCACAGCCAACATCGTTCTCAATGGTGAAAAACTGAAAGCCTTTCCTCTAAGATCAGGAACAAGACAAGGATGTCCACTCTCGCCACTATTATTCAACATAGTTTTCGAAGTCTTAGCCACAACAATCAGAGAAGAAAGAGAAATAAAAGGAATACAAATTGGAAAAGAAGAAGTAAAGCTGTCACTGTTTGCAGATGACACGATACTATACATAGAGAATCCTATGTACCTGTACTCAGAAAACCATAAGGCTGATGAAAGAAATCAAAGATGACACAAACAGATGAAGAGATATACCATGTTCTTGGATTGGAAGAATCAATATTGTGAAAATGACTATACTACACAAAGCAACCTACAGGTTCAATGCAATCCCTATCAAATTACCAATCGCATTTTTTACAGAACTAGAACAAAAAAATCTTAAAATTTGTATGGAGACACAAAAGACCCCGAATAGCCAAAGCAGTCTTGAGGGAAAAAAACGGAGCTGGAGGAATCAGACTCCCTGACTTCAGACTATACTACGAAGCTACAGTAATCAAGACAATACGATACTGGCACAAAAACAGAAATATAGATCAATGGAACAGGATAGAAAGCCCAGAGATAAACCCACGCACCTATGGTCAACTAATCTATGACAAAGGAGGCAAGGATATACAATGGAGAAAAGACAGTCTCTTCAATAAGTGGTGCTGCGACAGCTGGACAGCTACATGTAAAAGAATGAAATTAGAACACTTCCTACCACCATACACAAAAATAAACTCAAAATGAATTAAAGACCTAAATGTGAGGCCAGACACTATAAAACTCTTAGGGTAAAACATAGGCAGAACACTCTACGACATAAGTCACAGCAAGATCCTTTTGACCCACCTCCTAGAGAAATGGAAATAAAAACAAAAATAAACAAATGGGCCCTAATGAAACTTAAAAGCTTTGGCACAGCAAAGGAAACCATCAAAAAGACAAAAAGACAACCCTCATAACGGGAGAAAATATTTGCAAACGAATCAACAAAGGACTAATCTCCAAAATATATAAACAGCTCATGCAGCTCAATATTAAAAAAATAAACCACCCAATCAAAAAATGGGCAGAAGACCTGAATAGACGTTTCTCCAAAAAAGACATACAGATGGCCAAGAGGCACACGAAAAGCCTCTCAACATCACTAATTATTAGAGAAATGCAAATAAAAACTACAATGAGGTATCACCTCACACCAGTTAGAATGGGCATCATCAGAAAATCTACAAACAACAAATGCTGGAGAGGGTGTGGAGAAAAGGGAACCCTCTTGCACTGTTGGTGGGAATGTAAATTGATACAGCCACTATGGAGAACAGTATGGAGGTTCCTTAAAAAACTAAAAATAGAATTACCATATGATTCAGCAATCCCACTACTGGGCATATACTCAGAGAAAACCATAATTCAAAAAGACACATGCACCCCAATGTTCATTGCAGCACTATTTACAATAGCCAGGTCATGGAAGCAACCTAAGTGCCCATCAACAGATGAATGGTTAAAGAAGAAGTGGTACATATATATGATGGAATATTACTCAGCCATAAAAAGGAATGAAATTGGGTCATTTAAAGAGACGTGGATGGACCTAGAGACTGTCATACAGAGTGAAGTAAGTCAGAAAGAGAAAAACAAATATCGTATATTAACGCATATATGTGTAATCTAGAAAAATGGTACAGATGAACCGGTTTGCAAGGCAGAAATAGAGACACAGACGTAGAGAACAATCATATGGATACCAAGGGGGGAAAGTGGGGGGGGGGGATGAACTGGAATATTGGGATTGACATATATACACTAATATGTATAAAATAGATTACTAATAACCTGCTGTATAAAAATATAAAATTAAATGATTCAAAAAAAAAGAGATAACATTTTCTTTTTCATAGGAATTATATTTGGAAAATATATGACACATGCTTAACATAATACCTGGCAGACAGTAAATGTTTATTTGGTAAATGGTAGCTATGACAATAATAATAACAGGTAATAGTAACTTTGCTTCTATGACTCCTGGTTAATTTCAGTAGGAAAATATGTTCCAGGGTACCAGTCATCCATTTAAATGCACATTGACCCTTGATAATAGTAACATTTATTATCATTATTGTTTAGCATAAGCCCAAATAATTCGGCAAAGTTGGATTGTCTACTGTCCTACCAGTTGGCTTATCCTCTACCTTATTTCTGGATAAAACTTTCTTCATGCAGCATGAATCTGGCCATAATTTTACATCAAATTATTCTTGTGACCATCATATTTTTAAAAATCATGAGAAACCGGGCTTCCCTGGTGGCGCAGTGGTTGAGAGTCTGCCTGCTGATACAGGGGACACGGGTTCGTGCCCCGGTCTGGGAAGATCCCACATGCTGCAGAGCTGCTGGGCCCGTGAGCCATGGCCGCTGAGCCTGCGCGTCCGGAGCCTGTGCTCCGCAACGGGAGAGGCCACAACAGTAAGAGGCCCGCGTACCGCAAAAACAAAACAAAATAAAACAAAAAAATAATGAGAAACCACACGCACAATTGCCACATGTTAGGTGTAGAGTTTTTGCTGCTCGCTTGGTATCTTAAAATGATTCTATCTACTTTTGCTTTACTTCCATCAATCCCAAGATTTTAAGTGCTTGCAATTAATTTAAGAGTAATCTTTATAGTTACGACAGGTTGATTTCTAGAAATGAAATCATTTGGTTGAAATTATGAATGCTGCTTTTTCTCACAGTCAGTTAGCTGAGAGGATGCAATCCAGACTCAGAGCCTAGGAAACAGTTCTTCATAAAAATGACCACAAATGCCACATTTAACCAACTATAAATTGAGGTCTGGACCATTTAGTAACAGGTATTAAATCAGTTTAGGAGGACATAATTATAATTTTGATTATCTTCTATATGACTCCTCTAGACATTTTCAGCAGAAATTCAAAGTGTTCCCAGAATATCAAAGCTAATGGACATTTCCGTATGGAAAAGCTTTCAACTTTATATCTTTGGAAAATGTAAAATATTCAATACCTATGCATAAATCTCCATCTCTGTTTCCTTAGGACTTTTTGGTTTTGTTCTGTTTTTTAATGCTTGAATATGGAAGCTGTGGTGTAGGTGGCATTATTCCTATAAACCCTGGTTAATTTTAGGAAGAAAACGGTTCCCAGGCTAACAGTCAACCATGCAAACAAACACTGACCTGGAATCATGGAGCCATAGAAAGTCAGGCTAAAGACAAATACAAGTGTAATTAAACTTAGCATATACCTTTGTGATGGGAGCGCAGAATCAAGTCCTCTCCTGTGCTGTTGATGGCCACTTTTTTTGAGAGTAATTTGGCAGTCTTTACCAACATGTAAAATGTTTACGCCCTCTGATTCAGAAATTCCACTTCTGGGACTATATCCTACTGAGCTATTTCCTCAAGTGTATGAGAACATATAAAGAGGTTGATTATAATATTATTTGCAAAAGAGACACATTGGAGATAAGCTAAATGTCCATCCACAGGGGACTGACTGACTAACTTATGGGGAGAATTATGGGGAGCCATACATATAGCATGCTCTATCTCTACATCTACATCTATATTGATACATAAAATTCTCTAAAAAAATGCACATCAAGCCATTAAGAAGATGAATGATCATTTTTACAGCATGCCCTTTCTTTCTTTTTTTTTTTTTTTTTGCGGTACGCAGGCCTCTCACTGTTGTGGCCTCTCCCGTTGCGGAGCACAGGCTCCGGACGCGCAGGCTCAGCGGCCATGGCTCACGGGCCCAGCCGCTCTGCGGCATGTGGGATCTTCCCGGACCGGGGCACGAACCCGTGTCCCCTGCATCGGCAGGTGGACTCTCAACCACTGCGCCACCAGGGAAGCCCAGCATGCCCTTTCTTATTACTCACATTTTTAACCAAAACCACACAATCTTTTTGTGCTTTAAAAAGAAATACAAGTTGAAAATATGTTTCCCAGGAACAGTTCACTGTTAAGGTGCTCATCCTCCTTGGCATGGGGAACATCAACTTCACAAGGGGGAAAAGAAGGGGGAGTTGGCCAGCAAAACTTTCTGGACGCCCACGGGGATGGGGGTCCAGTGACAAAGGCTGAGGGAGTTACAGCCAAAGAGAAAAAAAATATCCCTTTCCCTAAGGGACTTACTGGGCATAATAAGTCTGTGGTTAAAAAAAAAATGTAACATGAACGATGATTTGATTTACCCCAGCTGTAGGGTTTTAATAGTTTATGGTTACTATTGATTCTGTGACAACAGCACATGTCATACAATGTAATACTCAAGAGTCCAGACTCTTGGGTCAGAGTATGGTCAACTCTGCCACTTACTAGCTGTGGGGCTTTGGTAAGCTTAGAGTCTCTGGGCCTCAGTTTCCCTCTCTGTAAAATAGGGATAATTGTATTATCTATCTCACAAGGTTAATGTAAAGCACCTAATGCAAAACCTAGTATCTATCATGTACTAGGCACATGCCATTAATTCAAGGGCCATAAATCTAGCTATTATTATTTTCGTTGCTTATTATTATTACAACTAGTTTGGTTATCCATCCACTGCCCTTCACACAAAAGGACAGTGTGATATAGTCTACATTTCTGAGGATGCTCTGACCCACCATTAGTTCGATACGGGTTTTAGGTCACTCGACCAACAAAGAAATTCATGCTTAACCAGCCCCAGGCTTTGCCTACATCACTGATCCACATTTTCAACGCAACAGACTGGGGTGGGAGGGTCTGTGGACCTGAAACAAAGGCGGGCTCACCCGTAAATGCTGACAGAAACAGGCAGTTGTTTAACCAAGATGTCATTCGATCTGCAGAAATGGATACTTCCCCTGCCTACAGCCAGGCTCCCAGGTGACCCTGACCCATGGGACAATTTCTTCTGCAGAGGACACAGGATTTCCAGCTCAGGAGCTGTTATGTGGCAAAGCTGGAGCTGGTTTCAGTGATCAGACACTCTTGTCCCTCCCACCCCCCACCCCCCCATCTTCCAGGTTTAAGTCCTAAGACGACGGTCAGGGACTCCCAAATCCATCCCCTTTGCCTGAGGGTGGTGTTAGGCAGGAAAGTTCCTAGAATAGAAACTCACTTACGTCACCTGGAGGAGACACAGACACAGAAGGCTGGGGGCCCAGGCAGCCACCCTGGCTTCCCCTCATGGTGTTTCTACATCTTTCTGGAAACCCAGTCCATGCTCCTGCCTTCAATCCTGCAACTTACACATGAGCTTCACCGGCCACCGAGTCCTAAACCCCAAATCCTACATGCCCTTTTTGCTGCTTCACCAGATTTCACTTGACTAATTCATTCGTCCAGTTCTAATCCCCATGAGAGCAATTAGACAGTCCCACTCATCTTTGGCAAGCTAGAGAAACTAGTCAGACACTATAGACCCAGGTCAGGTGGTGTAGACAATGGCTATTTAAGCCCACTAGGTAGTTATGAGTGGACAGGCAATGACTGACATCTCTAGTAACCAGTAAGACCTAGGGAAGAGACTCTTCTCCCTTCTCATTGGCCAGCACAATGTCTAGAGGTCCTGAACTGACAAGAAGCTGTTCTCATATATAGGTGCAGGGGACCATGGGGCAGGTAGAAACCTTGGCTGTCTTTTCTGTGATTAAAATACAATTGTATTTTTCTGTGATCTAGACTTTATTCCATAGCTTTTTTCTTATCAGATGTAACTCATAACAAGGATGACCGAAAAAGTCATTTTTTTTTTGAGATTATCTACCTTTTACTACTAATACAGATGCTTTATGTACAGCTCTTTATCCTTTATCAATTCAAACTGCTTTCACATATGTTCATTTGTTTGGGTCATATACAAGGTGAGGTGTATCTTATTATCTCCTTTCTATAGAGGCAAATGCAGCTCAGAGAGGTTGAGGGATTAGCCCAAGGTCACAGAGCAAGAAAGTGAGACTGGAATTAGAATCCAGGTTTTCAAACTCTTGAGTCGGTCTTCCTTACATGTTTTTGAACATTCTGTGGGATATTCAAAAAAATATTTCTGAAATGAACTAGATCTCACTTTTTCCCTGTCTCTCTTTTATTGACAGCAGATATAAGGATCCACCAGTGAAACAGTAACCCATTAGCTGGGCCTGTCAGGAAGTGAAAAGTGTCCCACAGAAATTCTCCTTATTGAAGGGATGCCTGGTCATGACCATTGGGGGCGGGGGTGGTGTGTCTCAACCACACGCAGATTTCAGTGACCTGGGAACCTGGTCCCCAGGCTGTGAGCGCCCCTCCTGTGCTCCCATTTCCTAGTGGAAGACATCTGCTCCTCTCTGGCCTCTGAGCAGAGGTGGGTGACCCAAGCCATAGGTGGCCAGACTGCCTTAGACTCTGTCCTTCTCCTCAGCCAGCAAAAAACAGTCGAACATACATCTGGCGTGTGGCGACCTCAGTGGGAGTCTGCACCCACATTCTTGCTTTCAGCCACATTTTTATGGCTTGGAAACTCATCACTGGGTGGCAGTTTGCCAAAGAATGAGCAAAATGGGACCAGCCTTGCCATGTAAACAAATTCATGTGTATAAGCACACGTTTCTGAAACGTGGTAAAAGGGAAAGGTCTTTTCTCACTCACAAGAACCCTGAAGCCATTCAAGGCAAATGACTTGCCCAAGGGCAAGCAGCTAACTGCTGGCAAGGGCCGGGCCAAATAGAACCTGGGTCTCTGGATGACTGGAATGAAGCCCAGTGCCTCGATGGAGCCAACACCACATGATTCACTCACCCCCAAATGATGTTGGCATCTGCCAATGAAAACCAGAGCGAGATGCAGAAATTGCGAGAGGGTCCTCCTCTTACCTTTCCAAGACTGGTCACTAGCACTCAGAGTCCTTTTTGTTATTTTCTTAAAATTGAAGTATAGTTGATTTACAGTATTAACTTCTGTGGTACAGCAAAGTGACTCATATATATATATATATATATATATATATATATATATATATATATATACACATTCTTCTTTATACTCTTTTCCATTATGGTTTATCTCAGGATATATCGTTCCCTGTGCTATACGATAGCACCATGTTGTTTATCCATTCTATATGTAATAGTTTGCATCTACTAACCCCAAACTCCCAGTCCATCCATCCCCCATCAGAGTCCTTTCTGGAACTCCTTCTGAAGCCTGGGCCCCTCAGGGAAATAGCCACAGAGTCAGTAAACAAATGAGCGCAGACCAATCATCCCCAAAATAATGGAATCAAGCCAAGGTGTCAGGGCTGGCCGAGGGCTTAAAAACACGTCTGTAAGAATTCATCCTGAATCCACATGTGTTGAATCATAAGACTGTTATACTGCCCCATGCCCCTTAGGAAAGGATGTAGAAGAACAGTGGGTGATCCATGTTGGCAAAGATGTTGCCGAGCGGGAAGCAGGGACAACAGGATAAGGCTCTTTCTGGGCATCTGGAATTCTGGAAGGTGCTTCTGCCCTCAACAGTGATCACCGGGCATGGCAAGAGGTAGACGGTCCCTGGCCAAAACTGTAACTGGGATGGCATGATTTTCTGCAGAAACACAGCAGAGACGCAGAATACCCCTTCCTTCCTTGGAGCCTGCAAGGGCTCCCATCTTAAACAGCTGTCTGTTTGGGGCAGGCTTTCTAAATATAAAAATGTCAGGTGTCAGGGGCTGGGTAGAGGGCAGGGAGAGGAAGGAGGGGGACACTGGTGCCTGACCCCATGCACGGCAGGCCCTTGCACCCCCAGCAGGTGAGGTGCACTGTTGACATCAGGTAGGGGGTCCCTCCTCACCTGACTTGCCCCAGGTAGGGCAGGACAAGGCCTCCTTGTTTTGGTGCCAGACAAGTGTCTGTGGTCAGGAGCCACAGAGACATAGGCCACAGACTACACAGACCATTCCCAAAGACCAGCGCCACCCAGATCAACGGGGGCTCCACGACATTAGCAAATGAAGAATGTTGAAACAGGGACAAATTGTCATCCACTTTATGCATTCACTTTCCACCTAGAAACACAAGGCATAAACAATTCCACTATTCACAGAATAATGGCAGGTATGCAAAACATTCTTTCATGGTGCACTTCAATGTGGCTTGGTGTTGGGACCAAGAGTAAGTTGAGTTCTTTGCAACAGGTTGGCCTTCAGGGACCAAATCTGCAGACAGCCTTGTTCAGAAAGAGCTCCCCAAGTCTAAGCTTGAAGTCTGGAAGAAGTGGGCCCAGGCGATGCCTCTCCAGGCCCTCCCTTTATTGGATCAGATGTTTCCTCCATAAATAGGTAAGCTCAAGTTCCCCAGACTCTGGCTTTGGGATGGGGAAAGCAGGAACAACCCTGGCTTCTATATAATATGAGCATTTGTCTAAAGCCACTTTCTGGATGCTTTTTCGCCTGGAGATGTAACCCAAGTCCGAGGAGCCTTCATTTTCATTTTCGGTGTAAGCACGTGGTACCCACGTTACCTGGCCTCGAGGTCACTCTGTCCTCCCTTCCCTGGTTCAGTTCCTGAGAGGAGACTGAACTGCACACCCTGGGCCACTGGGATCCCCCTTGGCGTCTCCTTGCTGCCTCACACCCGCCCCATCTGGAAATTACCAAGTCCTTACGGACTTTGCTCTTTATTCATCCACAAAGAATGTAAGAATCCGTTTTTCAAGAACTGAATAGAAACCCCCTCGTCACCGTATCAGGGCGGCTGTTCCACGCCAACTCAGTAATTGCCCCGTTTCTAGTGCCTTTTTTCCCTCCACCAAAACCAACTTAAGCTGATTACCATCATCTCAAACAACCTCACTGGGCTCTAGATATATCCATTTAATATGGCCAAGACAAGCAGACAACTGCTGTTTTCAAAAGACGATCTGACAGATTCTATTCACTTTCAAAGTAGCTCTCCACGGCTGGAATAATTATCTTTCATTTCCCTCATTCTGACACCTTTCAATGATTTGTTGACATCTGAAGAGTTATGGGCAATCTTAGAAGAGGCAGCTGGACTTTCCACCCCCAAAGACACAAATACAGAAAGGATTCCCATACAGCATCTGAAATAACTCTGTTCTTTGCAAATGGATATCCAAATCTGCATGTTAATAGGGGCACTTTTATCTTCAAATATAACCTCAGAAGGAGAAAGCGGGACGGTATTCATTTAACTGGTTCGCTGCCAGCTCGAGAGAAAATGCACCTTTCTCTGAAAACCTGGGTTCCCTCACTTGACCAATAAAAACAAACAAAACAAACCCAGAGCCAATATCCTGAGTTTTCAAACATCTGATGTTTGGTGCCGTCTTCTGTGGAGGGAGAACAGCAGGAGAAACCCAAGCAAATGGCAAGAGGCCTCCACTCTTTCCTCTGTGGCCAACAGGGTTTTAAGTGAGTATGACTGACATAGCGACTGTTAATAATGTGCACTTATAGCCCTTGCTTGAGGGTGTCTCTAAGTGCCTTCCCAGCGAACACAGGCCTCAGGCTGCTGGAAGGAGCTGGCCGCAGGGATGAGCCTCCTGCCTTGGGTCGCAGCTCCGGTTCCTATCTCAGCACAAGGAGGCACACTGTCTTGCAAACCTGGACTAAATGGGGTCGGGGGAGTTTTTAAAAGACAATATGTATAACATTTTGATATATTATCCAACTACAAGAATAGAGTCTATCACAAGCAGGATAGATAGGTAATGCCAATGTCTCTGGATTCTTTTCTCTCTCTTCTTGGATTTCTCCCTCCCCCAATTTGAAAACTTCAGTGGGCAATTCTAGTAGTCTGTCAGGCTGAGTGCTTGGTAGATTTCGGCATAGGGAACTAGTGCCCTGAGTGCAAGCAAAGGTGGGATTCACCTGCCATAGTTCTCCGAGGTAAATAAGCAAAAAGGCAATAGAGAAGGGAAGTGGAACAAGTAGGCTGAAGTTTTCAGCCTGGAGTGATCACAGCCCGGACCCTGTCTGTGGTGGTCGGGAGCCTTCCACGCCCACACTGCTGGGGATCCAGAGGTGGCTGGACCAGGGGAGGGGCTGCCAGGGAGGACTTGGCAAGGAAACCGGCGGTGGGGGTTGGTTTGTGTTCAGAGAGTGCACGGCAGTGAGACTGCTGGGGTTGAAGGCACTCATTTGAGTTTTCCAGCTCCTATCAGATCGCAGCCACCCCCCACCGCGTCTACCCCCCAAAAGAGGCAAGCCTCCAAGGACCTGAGAACACCTCATCCACCGGTCACTTCTCTTCCCAGGCCTTTAGCCACAGTCTCTCAGTCAACAGCGCCCCTTACTGGCCAGTGGGCTGTAAAGCCACACAGCTCTGGGGCTCCTCCCCAGATTGCAACCTGGAAATCGACATATATTTGTTTCAACTCTATTTATAGAATTTGGGGCACAGGGGGAATAGCGGCCCTAGAAATCCCAGCTCGAGGCTCCCGACAACCCCTCTGTCTTGAATTCTGGTCTCGGCAAAGTTGGGTTTATCTGCAGAGGGTTTATCGTCAAGGGAGCTGCTTCTCCCGGGAGACCAATAACCACAAACACACTGTGTGTGATCCTAGCAGATCCAAGCATCAAGAAGCCTTCATCAATATCAAACATCCTGGCGGGAGAATCTGTTCCCTGCGAGCAGGATGGATTTGAATTCTAAGTGGTTGAAGTCAGAGGGCAGTCATTAAAAGCCAGAGAGGGATTGGCCCCTTGCTGAATTTCTCCAAAGAAACCCTCCGGATTAAAGGTTCATTAGCAAACCGTAGTGGGTCAGCTGATCACCGGAGAGAGACGAAGACTGGCAGAGGCAGCATCTGGGCGGGCGGGGAAAGCTGACCTGGGTTATTTTGGGTGAGGGGCGGCACACAGGGAGACAGAGAGGTGGAGGGAGTTTATTTTGGTTGAGGAGCTTTATTTTGCTTTCTAGCTTGTGAGGATTCGATCCCCCTGGGTAAGTTAAAGTTTGTAAAGAACCCGGGAATTTCCTAGAGGGAAAGCGCCATCACAAATAAAATAAAGGGTCACCGTCCTCGTGTTGGTGGAGGAGGGTGTCCAAGGCGGTGCCGTCAGGTTCTTAGGTTTTTAGCTAACAGGGTTAGGTACCACTTGCGGGCATTTTAGGGAAGCTGCTTCTCACGTTTGGGGAGCATTTATTGTTCTGGTGACTGTGCTGTGATTTTCCATCTGTGAATTCATTTAATTCTCACAACAGATCAAATGCATTAATTAATTTATTCTGAATCCATATGTGCTTAATCAAAATAACTTTATAATGCCCGCCACCGCTCTTGGAAAATGGGGGTTAGTTTAGCTGGCTGCTCTGAGTCAGGCTTCTTAATCCCTCCCAAGGCCATTGTCAATATGCTGTACCTTATTCAGGCGTCAGCAGTGACTTCTCACGCCTGCTCCATCAAGTCTGATTTCCTCTGCCTTCCTGGCCAAGCCTTTTATAACGCTCTTCTTCTGCCCCCTCTTCTTCCAGCTTCTCCCCTATGTCTCCGAGCAAATTCATAACGCCAGGAGTGGGTCCAGTGTCCCAGATGGGAGGGGCGTGACATTCCATAATCAAACAGTCTTGCTATTATCTGGTAGAACACACCAAGACTCATAGAACATACACATTGTCTTTTATTTCAACTTTGGATGTTACTTTCCAACTCATACAGAGTCTGCAGGCACGGGGGGGTCTGGGGAGTGCTTTCCCAATAGGCATGCACACCCCTCAGTTCCGGACTTTTGAGGAACACCATGCAACCATCTGCTTAAGAAGAAGAGAAAACTACCCTCCCTGTTGTAAAGATGTGTCCAATGCTGGGAAATAAAGCAACAGACAGTCCTTCAAAGCCAGGCTGAAACACTAACTGGCCCACTCGGGGTTATCACGTTATCCATTAATTATTATTGAGTAGGCCCATTTTCTGATGTCACCTTGTAGATTTTTTGTAAAACATCTTTCCTTTAATTTTTAAATAATTTCAAAAGTATAGAAGAGTTGCGAGGATAGTACAAAGAATTTTATTTCCTAATTTATTTGAGAGTAAGTTGCGGATATAATGCTCCGTCACCCTAAAATACTTCACTGTGTAGTTCCTACAAACCAAGGCATTCGCTGTCATAAAATACAGCCCTTAAAATGGGGAAATTAATATGATAGATGCTACCATCCAATCTTCAAATGCCATTCAGTTTTCTCCAGTTGTTTCAATAATGCCCCTCACGGCCAAAGGACCCAGTCCAGGATTCTGCATCACACTTAGTGGTCGCATCTCTCAAGATTCCTCCAATCTGGAGCAGTTCCCATCTGCCTTTCCTGACCTTGACACATTTGGAGATTACAGGCCAATTATTTTGTAGAATGTGTGGACTTTTCAGATGGCTCCTCATTATTAGACCCAGGCTGTGCATCTTCTGGGTATATACTGAAAATAATTGATAGCAGGGATTCAAAGAGGTATTTGTACAACCATGTTGATAACGGCATCATTCACAATAGCCCAAAGGTGGAAGTAACCCAAGTGTCCATCAACAGATGAATGGATAAACAAACTGTGGTCTATCCACCAATGGAATATTATTCAGCCATAAAAAAGGAAGAAAATTTTGACACAGGCTACATCATGTGAACCTTGAGGACATTATGCTAAATGAAATAAACCAGGCACAAAAGGACCAATACTGTGTGATTCCACTTACACAAGGCACCTAGAATAGTCAAATCCATAGAGACAGAAAGTAGAATGGTAGTTGTCAGAAGCTGGGGAGTTGCTGTTTAACGGGTGCAGAGCTTCTGTTTTACAAGGCAAAAAGTTCTGTGGGTGGGTGGTGGCTAGGGTTGCAGACAATGTGGATGTACTTAACGTGGTCAAGTTGGTAAATGTTATGTTATGTGTATTTTACCACAATTTTAGAAAACAAGTAAGTTGTCTCTTCACCTCTAGAGTGGGGAGGGGGTGGTTGTGAAAATTAAATGAAATAATATACATAAAGCACCAAGTACGAGGTTCAGTGCATAGTAGGTGCTTAATAAATGACAGCAAGCATGATGGTTTTACAAGGTGCTTAGGAAATACTGGAGAAATTCATTAATTCATTAAGAGATACATTTTGTTCTCCTTCAAGAAAAGCCTTCTGAGTTTTGTACGATGGGGAATGGAGGGGAGGAAAGTTGGAAGAGTTCGGCCAGACTTTGGTGCAGAGGTAACACGGGGACTGCTGTCAGAGCATGTGACTGACTGCATTGCAAGGGTCCCTCCCACTGCTTCTGAAGTTGGTCCTTGAGAATCATTTCTCTGGCAAAAGCAACATCTCCAGCAGACCCCTCCGTAGAAGTACATATGTTAACCTAGAGGGAGAATCCAATAGCACCCTAATACCCATTAGCAAGGAGTGTGTGGCTGGATTATCTTGCTGTCACCTGGCAGGAAGCAGGAGCCTGCAGAGAAGGGCACCCATTAGGCATATTGTGTTGGGGGAGAGGAGTAGGGAAGGCCAGGAGAGCGGCATGTGGTCCAGAGGCAATGCCCCGATGGAGGGCACAGTCAGCTCCCAAGTTCAAAGGAAAAGCCCAAGCTTCGCTCTAGACCACCTGCTCTAACGCCATCCATGCTCAGCACATCACAGCCTACAGTAGGCACCGCCTTGTTGATGCTTCCAACAATTCTGGGAGGCAGGTATCATCAGCTCCATTTTACAGACAGGAGACTGAAGCTCAAAGCAGTTAGGTGGCTTTTGGTGAACAGGAAGCAGCCCACCAGGACTCAAATCCTGCTCTGCTGATTTCTCCGTTTGGCATTCTTGGCAAAACTGGTATCTGTACATTACTAATAAGAGCTAACATTTAGCCATTACTATTATTATTATAACTACTGCCACTATGATGGGCACTTTCAGTGCCCATTTACATATGCAAAGCTCACTTAACCTCCATAACAAAAGTGCTATGTGGGTACGATTGTTATCTTCATTTTACAGATGAGGAAAGAGCTAGAATTCGTAACCACACAGCCAACAAGGGTGTAACCAAGCACATGGCAGTCTAGATGAGATGCCACACAAGGATATTCTCCACGGACAAGTCATTTTTCCAGCAGTCCTGTGCGCTAGCTCCAGTGCTGGGGGTCAGACCCCGCCCCGCCCATTTCACCTTTCCACAGCATCACGATTTCCAGTCTGCAGCTGCCCACCAACACCTGCCCCAGGGCTTTTGGGTGGATTTTTTTCCCCTGAGATGGGGCAGATCTCATCATGGCATTGGTTTGGGGGACTAAGTGAATTTGGGTCTAAGTGAATTGCAGTGCAAACCATCAGGAAACTATATCTGTCTCCTGAAAAGTTTCGATAGAAGAAAGTGCTATTGATTTTGCTGATTTTAGAGCTTTTACCTGATCATTATTTTGTTTTGTGCACTCCTCTTATTTTAATATGCGTATATTATTTATAGCTTACATAGATGTTTGTGTATTACAATAATACTCATATATTAAATATTGTTATATTTTAGAAAGATTCATTTTGTTTTTTTCTTTTTTATTGAAGTATAGTTGATTTACAATGTTGCGTTAATCACTGCTGTACTGCAAAGTGATTCAGTTATACATATGTATACATTCTTTTTCTATATATATTCTTTTCCATTATGGTTTATCATAGGATACTGAACATAGTTCTCTGTGCTATACAGTAGGACCTTGCTGCTTATCCATTCCTTATATAAAAGCCTACATCTGCTAACCCCAACTTCCCACTCCATCACTCCTCCAACCCCCTCCGCCTTAGGAAACATCTAAACACCTAAACCTAAAGTATGGAATAACGAGCCGGCAAAATTATCATTATTGGTTGTCATGTAAAGTTTTATTCTACCCTTCAACCACCCAGAAAATAGTTTTTAAAAAAATTTTTGGATATATAATGTATATGTGTGTTGTACATCAAAAGAAGTAAAATGTTTTAAATCTTTACTTAGAGTATGAGAATCTTTTCAAATCTTGAGGCACCAGGGGTATCTCATATTCAGGCTTTACAGAACTGTGAATTCCTGGCATTGTTTGAAAGACCCGTGCCTCCTAGGTTAAGGATTTGGTTAATTGTAAGTCCTGACTCTGCACTTTAACACACCGAATTGCTTTGGAATTACTGGACTACTTCAATCTTCATTCTTATGTCCATAAACTAGCCTACCAGAGGGGTAGGAGGGAGGAATAACTACTATTTATTATCTCTCCATGTGTATGTATGTACATACACATAAAGATGACTCTCCCCTTCCAAAGGAAAAGAACTAGCATAAAGCATCTCCTGGAGAGAAGACAGAGTCAGGCCAGAAGGATGCTGGCTGAGACAGAGGCAGGTGGGTACCATGTCGTCCAGGAGCTGAGCTGGAACTGAAGTGCCCAAGTGCCCATGCCTTTGCCTGTCAGCTACATCTCAGGCAAGGGGATGTGTCAATCCACTGTAACAAAATGACCCATTGAGAATGTTTTGCTGGCCAAAAACACTCCCCCCCACCTCAAAAACAGTTACATAATCTCAAGAGCGAAGACATGTAATCTTGAAATTTAGGGATGGTATTTTCCCCCTGGTTAGCTGTTTTTCAAACGAGTTAACATCAAAAATAGAAACCATTTCTGACAAGGGGCTGAAAATATGTGTTTGGCACACATTTATCAGTGACATGAGTCTGTCGCTGAGGTTCTCACCATGCACAAAGCTCAGGACCTCTTGCCACGCGACCCGGGTCTAAACAACACAAAAACCTTCATGGAGCCTAATTTGATCTTGGTCTGCATCTCATTACTGTGCGGTAGCTTGTTTCGTGCGAACAATCACCAGTTTCTAGCATAACAAGGAGGCCCATGGTGTCTGTATGGAACATATTCCTCAGAGAATGAGAAATCTCCAACCGGGAAAGAGGAGATTCTTGTTAAACCCTGGAAATAGGCTGAAATGTAAATCTGCATTCCCTTCCACACATGCCTAATTGCCCATAAATGTCATTAAGTTGAGAAATGTTTTCCACCAAATTAACTTTGACTCATGATGTCTAATTAGCAGAAGAAGCTGTAAGATAACAACTTATCAGTCACTGTTTAAGAAAACATGTTTAAACGGGTGACTTTCGGCTAGCGGCAACGTTGAACCAGGTATCGTAACTGTCAAAATCATGCCTGAGCCCAGCAATTAAGCACAATGTCTCTGTTTTGGCGCCAAGAACTGTACAACTCCCTCACAGATGTTTAAAAGTTGTGGTGCGAGTGCTCTGTCTAGGAATCTATCATGCACCCAAACGAGGGATTTGAGGGGGAAGGAAAGAAGACATCGGTGATGAACTTCTGTGGCAGGAAGTCTGAGGGCAGTGGATTTAAAAGGGTTGATTCAGTGTTTAGTCTTTCTCAAAACTTAATGGGAAAAATCTCGTTGGTGATTTAGAGTAGAAAGTACACACACAGTGCTTCTACTGCTTGTAAAACGCATGGTAAGTTCTAGGACCCTCACTTCACCGATGAAAAAGCTGGGTTTAGAGAGATGAGGTGACCAGCTCTCGTTCACCCAACTAATAAGTGTCAGAAGCCAGCAACGAGGTGAGTTCTGTGTTAATTAACATATGTGCTCTTCACCAAGCTCAGTGGGAGAGTCAACCCCAAAGGAAGGGACATGTTTCCAACCAGATTGGGAATACTCTGAAGGCATGAATGGGTTCTAAGACTCCTCTTTACTCCTGGTGCCTGTCATAGAGCCTGACACTTAGTAGGTACTCCATTAATCTTTGTTGATTGACTGATGAATGGATGAATAAATTTCGGTTTCCTGAGGGCATAGCTTCAGAAAATGTTTCATATCCCACACCTTTTTTAAAAAAATTTTTATATTTTATTTTTGTCTGCGTTGGGTCTTTGTTTCTGTGCGAGGGCTTTCTCTAGTTGCAGCAAGCGGGGGCCCGTCTTCATCGCGGTGTGCGGGCCTCTCACTGTTGCGGCCTCTCTTGTTGCGGAGCACAGGCTCCAGACGTGCAGGCTCAGTAGTTGCGGCTCACGGGCCTAGTTGCTCCACGGCATGTGGAATCTTCCCAGACCAGGGCTCGAACCCGTGTCCGCTGCATTGGCAGGCAGACTCTCAACCACTGCGCCACCAGGGAAGCCCCGTATCCCATACCTTCTGAGGAATGTTTTCTTGCTGGAGAAATGAAGCAAATGGAAAATCTCCTCTGGAATCTTGGGGTTACATAAGCCCAAGGAAGCCAAGTGCAAGAGCAAAGAGGGACAAATGACAGCCCAGCGCTCGGAGTCCTGGAGTTCTGCTGGGGATTTTTTTTATTTATTTGTTGAATTTTTTTATACCTACTTCTTTCCAAAAGGATTTGAAATGTCTAACTGCTGCAGTCGGAGAAGCACACAAAAGGAGCAGAAGACGGAATCCTCCATAAGTGCAAGGGTGGAAGATTTGCTTGGTGAGGGGCCTGGGTTCTTCATAGAGATCTCAACTCAGAAGACCAAGGGGTAGCTGGGGCCAAACCGAGAATGGGGATGTCAAGGGGGAGGAGACAAGACATTGGAGGTGTTGGGAAAGGAGGGTGAGTGGCCATAACTCCAGAGGCTGGAACTGGGGCGGGGCCTGGCACCCACAGACAGCACCTAGAATGCATGGCACATGGTAAGCACTCAGTAAATGCCATTACTGTTATTATGCCCCCATCCTTAGAGTCCCTGGAATTGCAGAAGCTGAAGGATGATTGCTTGGAGGGTAGGATTCTCCTTTGCACTGTACTTTCCACTAGGGTGATGGTCCTTAACCTACTAGGAGGTCACTGATCTCTTTGAGAATCTAATGAAAACGTTGATCTTTTTCCCCAGAATAATGCCCATGTGTGTGCGCCTTCAATATCAGGGAGTTCATAGCACCCACCCCGGAGCCCATTCTTGGGGCCTTCTCTGGACCCCACATCAGGTTAGCCCATTTAAGAACTGAGTTATGGGTACCCACTTTATCCAGGGGATGCTACTTCAACACAAATGGCATTGCAGAGACCCAACCCAAGCTCCAGTCAGATATCGGAACGCCTCCCCTCAGTCTGGGGCTCACAGTGAGGGTAGTGAGGACTTTGTACATTGAAATCACCAGGGACGTGAAGGAGAAAAGTATGTGTATGTAACTTGCAGCCTTCATTTCATTCTACTTGTATGTGGGGACAAAGGATTGTCAATCTTTTCTGACTTAATAAGGTAACGTTCAAAATATTTCATTTATTGACAATTTCCAGATAAATGTACTCTAACAAGATTAATAAATGTCCTGTTAAACCATATTCTTTAGTTCAGAAAAAGGGGTAAAAATACAAATATCTGAGTGATTGATGCTGATATATAGATTGTTTATACATGTCATTTGTTAAACACGTTAGGGCCATATTGATGACACTGTAAAGCTATGAATATATATTAAGAACTGGTGTGATAACAGTAGTATCTCGCTTGGAGATTCTATAATCCTGTAATCCTCTTTGCACAAGGTCACACAGCCCCCCAACTTGTGAACTTAACCGAAGGAGATTGGCCAATATGACTACAGGGTGCATATACAGTGCGATTTTATAAGCTAGTCAAAATTCTGTCCAGTTGTAATCTTTCTTTTCTTGGGGAAGCAGTGAAGAAACTAACACCACTAAGGTCTCGCAAAGGTGAACTAACACCTAATTAGCCACGGGTGGATATTTATACTATTGTGGAAAAGAAGATGTATCAGTTTTCCATTGCTGTGCGATGAACCAAAAACTCAGTGGTTTCAAACAACGTCATTTATTATCACCGACGTGTCTGCGTGTCTGTGGGTGGTCTGAGGTTCGGCTGATCTGGGCTGGCCTGTCTGAGCAGCTGTGTTTCAGGCACCAGCCGCTGGGGTGACTGTGTGTCTCACAGCAGGCCTGGGAGATACTGAGCTCTGTGGGAGCTGCTCTGTTCCATGGGTCTCTCCTCTGCCTCGGACCAACAGGCTGCCAGACATGTTCTTTTCGTGGCATTGGCAAAAGGGCAAGGCAGCAAGCCCAGTCCTGCAAGGGCTTTTCAAGGCCTTTGATTGCTTCAGGTCCACTAACATCCCACCAGCCAAAGCCACAGGGCCACCCCAAGTTCTATAGCCACACCTACAGTCAAAGGGTGGGGTGACCATGGAGGTGGGGGAAGGGGTAAACATACCTAAATGAGAGAGAGAAGGAAGCTTAAGAGAGAGAGGACACTTTGCGGTGGTTCTCAGTTTTGTCTACATGGTGGAATTACCTGCAGAAAATATTTTGCCCTTTTCTTTTTTTTTAATTGAAGTATAGTTGATTTACAAAGTTAGTTTCAGGTGTACAGCAAAGTGTTTTAGATAGATAGATATATGCATAAAAGAACCTTTTTTCAGATTCTTCTCTGTTATAGGATATTACAAGATATTGAACATAGTTTCCTGGTAGAGTAGGTCCTTGTTGTGTATCTATTTTATATACAGTAGTGTGTATCTGTTAATCCAAAACTCTTAATTTATCTCTCTCTCTCTCCCCCTTTTCCCTTTGGTAACCATAAGTTTGTTTTCTATGTCTGTGAGTCTGTTTCTATTTGGAAATAAGTTCATTTTTATCATTCTCTTAGATTACACATATATGTCAGATCATATTATATTTGTCTTTCTCTATCTGACTTACTTCACTCAGTGTGTAATCTCTAGGTCCATCCATGTTGCTGCAAAAGACATTTCATTCTTTTTATGACTGAGTAGTATCCCGTTGTATATATGTACTGTGTCTTCTTAATCCATTCATCTGTTGATGGACACTTAGGTTGCTTCCATGTCTTGGCTATTGTAAATAGTGCTGCTATGAACATTGGGGTGCATGTATCTTTTCGAATTAGTTTTAATCTTTTCTGAATATGTGCCCGGGAGTGGGATTGCAGGATCATATGGTCACTCTATATTTAGTTTTTTAAGGAAACTCCATACTGTTCTCCATAGTGACTGCACCAATTTACATTCCCACCAACAGCGTAGGAGGGTTCCCTTTCTCCACATTTGTTATTTGTAGACTTTTAATGATGGCCATTCTGAGCGGGGTGAGGTGATACCTCATTGCGTTGTTGATTTGCATTTCTCTCATGATTAGTGATGTTAACAGAAGTTTTAAAAATACTAGTGTGTGGGCACCACATCAGAGACACTATCCCAGGGTGCAGTCTGGGCTTCGGGGGTCTCAAGATGCAGCCACGTCTGAAAACCACTCTCGTAAAGACCCCTCAGATCCCTTTCTCAGGATCAGTGGCTCTCAGCACTGGATGCACGTGATCATCACCTCTGGGACCTTCCAGAGCTCTCAGAGCCAGAAACCCCACACCCTGTTTTTTGGGAAGCATACTGATGAGTCCCATGGGCAGCCGGTGGGGAGAACAGTGGTTCTTCAAGAGCAGCAGTGCTCCAGGTCTTTCATTCATTCCGCTGATGGGTTTTTTCATTCATTACACAAATATTCATTGATACTGTGTGCCAGGCACTGTGCTAGCACCTGGTGACACCCTAAGGACCCCAAATGGACACACACTCTTCCCTCATAGAGCTTAGCGACGGAGAGAAATAATTACATAATCACATTAAAGAATGAGAAAGGTCTTCAATGGAAAAGAAATAACAGAAATCTACACTGAGGAAAGTCTCAGAAGGCTTCCTTGAGGAGGTGTCATGGGCATAGGTCTGGCTGTAAACCCGATGAGCCAGTACAGTTAAGTGCAAAACATGAGCATTGCCAGCTTCACATACTATGCCATCCCAATGTTGTCCCAGTGAACAAAGGTATTTCTTGCAGGAAGATTTGGAGGGATGTCTGGTGCCTCTGCAGACACCTCATGGGCTGAAAGAGACAAACCTGATGTGCAGACCTAATCAGACACATATGGTGGGAGGCAGGAAGAACACCCTCCTTCCCTTCCCCTCCCCAGGGACAGCTGTCCTAAGTGGACAGTTTGAAAGGACCAAGCCCTGATCTAGAACTGCTGGGGTGGGGGTGAGTCCTGAGGGACTGGGGATAATGAGGGCGCAGACGAGTGGGTCTGGATGGCGGGGCTTTGGGACTGTAGATGTTTGGGGCTGGGAGATTTCCCAGTTAGGTGGGCATTTCAGCTCTTTGGGGGCTGAAGTAGTGGTCTGTGGGGCTGGCTTGCACTGGCACCTAATTGTGAGCGTCTCTTCCCAACTCTGTGTTTAGCAATGTTCTCTTGGAGGCTCAAAAAACAGCCACCGTGGGGGTGTTTACACCACAGAAACCGGTAAATGCTAAAAATCAGAGCTCTCTCCACCCCACCCCAGAGAGCTAGATGTCAAGCCTTTACCGCACACCACTGGCTGAACGGAACTTTTATCCTGGGGGTTCTTTGATGTTGAGTTCTAGGCTAACCAAGTCAGGATTCAGAAGGCAACAGAAGAGAGCTAATATAGAGCCTAAGATGTAGAGAAGAAGGCAAAGCTAAGGACTGATCGGGGGTTTGGCTAGAAATCCCCCTTGGCTCAATTGTTGAGGAACCTGGGGATGTAGACATAAGGACGTAAGAGGTTGGGGCCATTCACCATGAGCAACAGGCCCTTGAGCAGGGAACTCTTCTGGTCCTCAGAGCATCATCTGTAAAATAAGGGAGATCCTTGTCTTATTTCAGGAGGAGGCTTTTTTGAGTTCCCTTCCAGTGCTCACATTTATGATTCTAACTACACACATCCTTACACGGAAAGTTAACTAACAATGTACAAGGAAATCTACAGGCCACACCGCTGATCTGGTTCAGGAGCATAAGTAATGAAAATGAACAGATTTATTCATTCATCCAATTCAATTTTTGAAAGCTGCTGGGATGTGGCATCTCTCTAGTCAGCAGTCCCCAACCTCCAAGTTCTAATGCCTGATGATCTGAGGCGGAGCTGATATAATAATAATAGAAATAAATTTATTTATTTATTTGTTTTTGGCTGCGTTGGGTCTTCATTGCTGCACATGGACTTTCTCTAGTTGCAGCGAGCAGGGGCTACTCTTCGTTGCGGTGCGTGGGCTTCTCATTGCGGTGGCTTCTCTTGCTGTGGAGCACGGGCTTAGTAGTTGTGGCTCTCAGGCTCCAGAGTGCAGGCTCAGTTGTTGTAGCACGTGGGCTCAGTAGTTGTGGCTCGTGGGCTCTAGAGCACAGGCTCAGTAGTTGTGGCGCACAGGCATAGTTGCTCCGCAGCATGTGGGATCTTCCCGGACCAGGGCTCAAACCCGTGTCCCCTGCATTGGCAGGTGGATTCTTAACCACTGTGCCACCAGGGAAGCCCCAATAATAGAAATAACGTGCACAATAAATGTAATGTGCTTGAATCATCCCGAAACCATCCCCCAGCCCCTGGTCCTTGGAAAACTTGCCTTCCATGAAAACGTCGCTGGTGCCAAAAGGTTGGGACCCCTGCTCTAGCTCTAAGTGTCACATGCATATTAAGAAAGTTTGCTCACGCTGCCTCCCTCCCTGCCATTTCCTCATCTCCTTCCCCTCCCATGTCCCTCCAACGCTTGCCTTGCACACCAAAGGGTATGGAAAAGCAGAACAAATCCAGGTGAGGAATCCAGACGTCAGGTGGAGCGGATGCGATCAGCATCCCATCAATATCCCGTATACTCTGAAGATTCCTCCAAAGCCTGCTTCCTTAACTGAAGGCTTCTTCTGGCCTGGAGGCCATGCTTTGTGCTGGTGTGTTAATGTCCCTGGAATCAGCTTCAACCAGTGAAGACAGGTTACCCCTTGGTTGGAATAACTCTGACTGGGGATTCCTCCTCTGTCCCCAGAGTCTCCCCAGAAGGTTGCGCTGGTTTCCCACAGTGGTAACTAGCTTAATAACACATTTTATTGGCTTCCTTCCCTCCCCCATCTCATTTCCTCCTTCTCCTGTAATGTTTCCTAGGGTCATCTCTCGAATAAAGTATTTGCTTCAAATCTTTGTCTCTGACTCAGCTTCTGAAGGAATCAGAACGAAAACATTACGATTCTGAAAATGTGCCGTGCAGCTTTAAGCAATTGCTGAACCCATCTGAGGGCTTTTTCTCTCCTCCAAAAAGTGGGTGCACGTAAGACAGTCCCTTGCCCCGCTCCCAGGGATGATGCGTGAGTGGTGTGAGATGCTAGATGCGTCAGGGCTTGAGAGAAGTTAAGAATGCACTGGGTGAGACTTCTTAGGTTGGTTTGGAAGACGTTAGATGTCTCTGAGAAAGGGTGTTGCCTTTTTGAGAAAGAGCTGCTCCAGGTCTTTGCTCAGAAGCCTCCAATCCCACCTTTAGCAGGAGTTAACAAAAATCTTTAAGTCAAAGGGTCTAGAGATAAGAAAGGAAACTACAAACAAAAAACCAGATGGAACCAGATGGCAACAAATCTGACCTCCGACAGATCCTGAGTCTCATTATACCCTGATTTTACTACATTAGCATATTAAATGACACACCCACTGGCAGCCAGGACTGGACATTAAGGACCAAAAAAAGATAAAAAGGGGGTGGCACCGCACTCCCTCGGAAAAAGCCCTGCCCCTTCCCCAGTAGACTAATGCATCTGTCTCCCCATCATTAGCCTCACTCCTCCTCCCTTTGCCTTTACTCTTCACACGGGGAGAACTTAATCTGAGAACTTAGTTCCCACTTCTCCATTCTTTCGCCGTTTAATAAAGCTTGTGCTGTGTCGATCTCACCTTTGGATTCATTATTCGGCTGCTCAAGACTGAAAGGAGAAAGAAACTCCCCCTCCCAAGGATCTCTAGGCCAGACTAGGGCCCTAGCAGGGCCCATAAGACTTAAATTCGACTTAATTCAGTAACAGAGGGATTTAATTCCCCATGGGGTTTCTGGAAGAGCAAAGACAGATTTGACTTAAAGTGGGTTTGGAGTTGGGTCTTGCCCAAAAAGAGAGAGAATGACGCAGGCAAGAAGGAAGGAAGGAGGGAGGAAAGGAAGGAAAAAAAAATAAAATTTGTACCATCTTCTAGTCCTACAACTCAACAATCACTGGTGTTTCTGGACTGTCCCGAAAGGACTTGGAGACTAAGGATGCGATACTCAAGACAATAATTATGCCACAGAATTTAAATAGAGAGTCTTCAGTTGTCCAAGACACAGAGATACAAACATGTAAAGATAAAATCAGCTGGATGAATAAAGGTTAGCAAACTGCCCCTTTCAAAAGGAGAATCCTCTTTCTAGACATATGTTGTTATAACAAAATATTAGAGGAACGACAGAAACGTTCAATTAAATACTACGTGGATCAGAAACGACAGTAGGAGAGAAGCGTGGGGTGGTCCCCAGGGGTTCTTGGTTTACCCCTTTGTCTCTGAGCTCCAGCCTGACACATATGGTTCATAATATTATCCAAACACTGTCACACGTGTGGACAAAGGGGCAGTCAGAGCCCCAAGGCTGGTTCTCTGCCTTATTTTTAAGGTGTCGGACCTTCTTCAACACTGTTTTTGTGCTACAAGAGAAGAATGAAGGGAGGGAGGGAAGAATCGCAAATAATCAGTTTCAAACACAGCTCTAACCCACACACTGGAATATGGGTTTATGATTAGAGAATTGTGTGCACACAAAGACCCCTCTCAAGACTCCCCAGGGCACAAGCTGTGGTCCCGGGAAAACGCATGTATAATCGGTGCTCTCCTGCCCACCGCAGCAGAACCGTTAGTGCACAGCTAGCAAGACATCCTGATTTATTTCCAGTTTTTGAAAAACTGGGAGATACACACTGCAGGGCAAGTCTCAAAACTTTCTGGGAAGCCGTTTCAGACAAGGGATTGGAGCAACCAAGGCACCCAGAATTCTCCCAGTGACGCCGCCCTTGCGAACACTTGGTGAGTTCTTAAAGTTTTGTTCTCCTTTTTTTTAATTCGCAAAAGCTCACAGTGAGCCAGACAAATTTCAATCCCGTATAAATTCAGATGACGAACCCACACAAAGCCCCCGAAGATTTGCAATGGAAATGGCAACGAGCCCTTAACTACAGAGCCCAATGTGACACTTGCTGCGTTATTGCGGTGTCTGATTTGGTATTCAAATGCCACTCAAGACAATGGTCCTTTATTACGTTTCTGACATCATTACCTTGCCTGCCGGCCGGCCACATCTCATGTACCACTGATCCTGGGAGACAGTCTTAACTCTTCACTCATACACACTAAGGAGGTGAAGTGACCAGGGAGGGGGCCACTCAGAAAGATGAAAGGAGCAAAACCAAGTCCCCCATGTGCCACGCCCACAACTCCTGCCCCGGCTGGCCCAGGGTTCTTTCTGGGCCCTGAAACCCTTCCAAAAGGGCTGTTTCTGCAGCCGAGCCAGGTACCTGTTGACTGCCCTCTCCCCCTCTCCATTGCAAATCCTCTGTTGCTGTCACTGACACATGCCTCCTGGCTCCTCTGGGTGGCCCAGCCTCATTAGGAAGGGATTTGGTGCCTGTGCGTTAATTGAGGCCCGGCTGCCACCTGCCCCTCGCAGGCCTCATCTGCCCGCTAACAGCTCCATAATTGTAATCATACGGCGGGGGCCCGGCAACAACTTGAGAACAGATCCCGAGCAGCGGCGCAGGCTCTGCGCTAGGCCGGGAGCACTGAAACAATTTATCAAGGGGCCAGATGTTTGCAGAGGAAAGGCACCTTGCACCAACAGTGGCGTGAAAACTCGCTGTTTATCATACTTTCCGGTGTGATAAATGGAGAGATGGTCTTCTGGGGAGACATCGTTTAGGGTGAATAAAAGGCTTCGCATGGACAGGGACAAACTCAGTGGAAAAAACATGGCTGAGACACCCGGCTTGCACACCGTTTAGAAGTAGCGCTGCTTATCCTGCACTATCTGAGCCTGTGCGTTTGACCGACTTCTATTCAGAGACCAAGAAATGTTTAGGGTGTCAGAGCACCATCCCATGCCCAGTTTTGAGTAGAACAGGTGCAGAGGTTAGTACCAAAAGCTGATCAGCCCCTTGGGAATGGTGAGGGAAGGAGGGGAGGAGACACACGACACAAAGGGAGAAAGTCAAACGCAGAGACACGTAAATGGAACAGAGATGGGAAACAACATATCATCAAGCTGGAGCGTCGGAAGGGACTTTGCTGTGGTATAGGATAAATAACTAGTGAGAGATGGAAGCCAATTCTAAACACAGAATGTGAGGACTACACCTCTCTAGGGAGAAAGCGAGAAAGAAAGGAAATGAGGAAGGTTCTACCGTTATAGGAGATTATGGGATTTAGGGGCTCAGGAATCCACATCTGTAAGGAATCTATCTGGTCTTAATAGAAATCAGACTGTGGCAAGTAAGATGATTAGGTCTTTTGTCTGTTTCCTTGTCTGTTTATTTTCTAACTGTAAGCACAGCCCCAATGCTCTTCCCTGGGATTCGGAGGCCCGAGGAGCCTGGGATGCCCCATCACTAGGGTATTTGTCAGGTCTCTCCATCCAGAACTGGGAAGTATTTTTTGCCTAGAGATTTCTGAGTCATTTCTGACCTATTAGTCCCTTCCTGATGGAGGAGGGACAGAAAAGGAAATAAGGAAAACCCAGAATGAACCCCACGAGGGACAAAGCACTAAAAAAGAAAAGAGAGAGAGAGAGAGAGAGAAAGGAGAACAGAAAAAGCAGAACACAAAAGCTTGACTATGGAAGGAAAGGTTTGTAAGACGCGTAGCTTTCACCAGCAGACTCAGCCAACTGATACAAATGTTCCTCTGATCCTGACTGCAGCCTCATCTCCTCACCCCCATCTTTGGGCTTTCAGAAACAAACAGAAAGTAAAAACCTGCCCTGGTAGTGTGTTTTTTTAAATCAGCCAAGTTCTGGAAATAACTCCCTCCTTCCTAACAAGAAAAGAGAGAGAGGGGGAAACTGAGTGAACCCGAAATGGAAAAAGGCCAGGTATTTCAAATCACTCCCAGAAGAGGTTCTAGAGTTGTTATTAGCCATCGCCAAATGGGGTCCATTCCACCAAATTTCCCCAAACCTCAGGGTAAAGCCAGTTATAGTAATTAAATTCCCCGGAGACCTGGGAGCGCAAAGTTACATTTTGCCAGGACGCAGGCTTTCGTACAAATACACCTCTTCTTTTGGTTTCCTCCATGAATACATCAAGTGATTCTTAGGAAACACGATACCACTGTCTTTCTTCCTAAGTTTCTGTTTTTTTTATTTTTTTTAAACATCTTTATTGGAGTAGAATTGCTTTCCAGTGGTGTGTTAGTTTCTGCTGTGTAACAAAGTGTATCAGCTATAGGTATACATGTATCCCCGTATCTCCTCCCTCTCGCGTCCCCCTCCCACCCTCCCTATCCCACCCCTCCAGGCGGTCACAGAGCACGGAGCTGATCTCCCTGTGCTGTGCGGCTGCTGCCCACTAGCTGTCTAGTTTACGTTTGCTAGTGTATGCACTATTCCCCTACGTCTTGATAAAGAACACTTTGTCTTCCCAGGGCTCACAGTTACATCTCAGAAGCAAAGCCTTAAAAACGTTCTCCTGCATAATTTGCTAAGTGCCTCGTCTACACTTAATTCTGCCCTCGATGATGCAAAGCCCAGGGTCCCTCTGTTCACATCTTTCCAGGCTCGCTGCTGGCTCTCTCGCTCCCCCTCCAGCGTCCTTCTCTGGATGTCACTCACTGCTTTTCCCTCTCACTTCCTCCAGCCTGTGAACCCGAGGGGCCTAGTCTAGGCTGCTTCTGAGAGCTGGCAGATTTCAGAGGAAAAAAAACCACCCGAGAAAGAAAGAATGGCAGTTTGACACTGCACTGTCACAGTTAAAACGGGCCCTGCGCGTGACCCGGGCTTGGACACCGATGCCTCATGCCCAATCACAGCTGAGGCTGCATCTGCCACGGTTCACGGACCCGCCGCTCCATGCTGGGGGACCAGATGCCTCTGTTTATGTTCCCCTCCTCCCGGCCTTCTGTGGACAGCAGCAAGACAGAGCCGCTAGCCATCACTGGACTTCATCTGTCTCCGCAATCTTGTCTTTCAATATATTCTTTTCTTTCCCACAAGACAGCCCGTTGTTCAAGGATCAGGCCAGGATACCACCAGCACCCCGCTCTGTTTTGCCATCGACTTCCAGCTTTAAATTTCACCGGGGTTGTTTTAAGAATATCACATTGAAGAACCAACTTGAAATACCAGTACTTAGCCTTTCGGAGTAAAATTGACGTATTTTGCTGGAAGTTGGAGTCTGGGAGAATGAGTGAGAGGTTTGAAGCCAGCAGTCAGCTGCCATTTCTAAAAGCCCCTCAAAGTGGTTTCGGTTTAGTATTTTGAATAAGTCATGCTCAGCACATAAGCCTCCCCCTTTTCTCTCGCTAACCCTGAGGCACGTGACTCCCACCTAAGGGATGTCGGGCATCCCTTCATGACTTGGTGAGCTGAGCGCACAGAGCTGTCTGTCCCCAGGGTACAGTGGCTGCCACCTACACTGCCCACCCTGCAGCCCCAGGGAGCCAGGCTTGGGCCCTGGAGCCTCCGTGTCGTGGGAGCAGAGCAGACCCAGCCCACCATTTCCTGGCTCCCAAAAATACCACATGTCCGGCCAAAGAGGGAGACTGGTGGGTTTTCACTGACAGTGCTCTCTGTTTTCCAAATGTAATGGCCATCCCTTATGTGTCAATGGTTGACACACGCTACTGAGGACACACATCTTCATCACCGGACCTGGAAATCTTCCTCTTGGTCACTGTATCACTATTGGAAATGCCTGGGATTTATTTCTTCTTCTCACTTCCCCTCCCCCAAAGACCCTTTCCATCACCCCCTACCCCCCATACTGGGCACTTCTCTTTCCAACATTGAACTTTAGAATGAGTTGTTGCTAGAAGTGATATTACACTCAGTGGTAGCTTCTAGGCACTAGAGTTCAGCCACATTACAGGTTACACTAACTTTTTTTGGAGTGGCCTGCAATTCTAACAAATATGTATATATTCAATTAAATATTTGTTGAGATACAACCAGGTTTCAGGTACAGAATTAGGTCTTAGGGGTACACAGGGAAGTGAATCAAGGTCCCTGCCCTCAAGAAGTTCACGGCAACACCAGGAAAATCATCACTAATTCATCAAAATACAATGTGATAAGTGGTACATAGTACAAAATACTATAAGGATGCTGACAGAACGGCAAATAAGTTCTGCCTGGGGTCACTGGGCTTCACTGAAGGTGTGACATTTGAGCTGAATCTTGAAGGATGCAAGGGGACATTCAGAGAGAGGGGTAAACTGTCATTCTCTCCACTACAAGGGAGACATGGTGCTGGAGCCCCAAAAATGAGTATGACTCCAACCCTGCCCCCCAGTGGGCTTTTGACATATGCCTAAAATGGATATAATGGTACTTATATTGAAAACTATGCTGTGAATGCCTCGTGGTGATTTAACAAATGAGGTTTTGAAAAGTAACTCATTTATAAATGGGCTGTTGCCTAAATTTTTTTTTTTTTTTTTTGCGGTACGCGGGCCTCTCACTGTTGTGGCCTCTCCCGTTGCGGAGCACAGGCTCCGGACACGCAGGCTCAGCGGCCATGGCTCATGGGCCCAGCCGCTCTGCGGCATGTGGGAATCTTCCCGGACCGGGGCACGAACCCGTGTCCCCTGCATCGGCAGGCGGACTCTCAACCACTGCGCCACCAGGGAAGCCCCTGTTGCCTAAATTTGAATATCAATTACAGACATAGACTTTGCCACGTTTATTCCTTCCAAATTCCTGGGACCAGCATGCATGCCACGGAAAACAGAAAAGATCCAAAGAGCAAATTGTATCAATACTCCAAATATTTAAACGATATTCATCATGCATGGAGTACATGCAAAGCACATACTAAGTGCCCTTAGTGAATTCAAGAGGTATATGGATTTGGTATATTTGAGTTTATACAAACCAATTTATGAGCATTTTATATTATGATGTTTACCAAACAAGACCCTGTCTGTATTAATAGTCATTTTAAATATTCAAGGTATTATTTTAACCCCTAATTCTTCCTTCAGACCTGAGGAGTTTCTTAATGACCACAACACCTTCAATGGGCTACTTGAAGATGTAGTACACACTGGTGGTTACCTGCGACCAGCCCAGACCAGGGAACAAAGCACAGTGCACAAAGGGAACCGGGAAGCATCTCTTTACCTGGGAAGAACTGAAAAGCAAAATTTAACTAAAAGCAAGGGCAAGGCCATTTATATTACTTATAAGTTACCAGAAACAACTGATGGTCATAAGGGTCTACTCTGAGTTAATAAAAACACATGCATATATCTCTTTCATATCTAAAAATCTAAGGATTTTACATTTCCTGATAGGTAATTATATAAGAAAACTGATCTACTGGTACTATAGGGGCCCCTATGATGTGAGCATTGAATTAGAGCTCCATGAAACACCATTCCATGACCAGGGCCTGGCACAGAGAAGGTGCTCCAGGAATGTTTGTTGAATGAATGAATGAATGAATGAATGCAATTCTAGCTGCTCTGATGACTATAAAGATAAATAAGGCCCATCTAGTGTTTTTAATGGAAAGATATGGAGTAAATAATGATTGAATAAACTTGAGCTGTTTAATCTACCAATAAAGACTTCATATTATGGAAAGGCCTGTTTTCTTATATTGACTAAGCATAAGAAAGGAAAAGCAGTCGTGGGGAAGGAAAAAAAGAAAGATAAAGAAAAGAAGGGAATTTTCTTAAAGATCCTATTGACTCCAATTCTCCCCTAGATTTCCAACACATTCCTCTCAGATGTCACTTTGCAAATTTAATTTTAACCTAAAAAATTTTAGCTAAAAATAGTCAACATATTTTGGCAAGATGTCATTCATATAGAGCAAAAGGGTGCTTCTGAGGGTGACATTACATGTATGGGTGCTCTACCACTCACAAACCTTAACACACACTTTCCCTTTTGAAAATAGTTCAGCATCTGAGTCATAGCTCCCCGAAAATGCTTAACTAATAGTGACTCCAAAATAAGGCACAAACATTGACTAATTAATCCCCATGACAACACAGGGAAACCCTGAAAACCTATGGGCAGCACCCGCCCCCTGGGCATCCCCACAGATTTATTTTTAAGAATCTTGTTCTTTCTAGACTTTCTCTGATCGGCACATTGCCCCACCCACCCTTTCCAAAGCAAAAACAAAAAAACATAACAAACAACCTGGAATGTGTCAGGTTTCTTCCTCCCCCCACCCCCCATCCCGCTCTCTCTCTCTCCCTCTATCTCTGTCTCTTTCTCTATCTCTCATCAAAGGCACAGACGTTGGTCTTGGGTGTTGATTAGCGGACCCCCTTCCTGTAATTCAGCACCAAGGACACCTCCCACATTTCCGGGACCTGCTAGGGACAGACCACTCCATTTACTATAAGTGAGAGTTTTGGTCTAACGATCAGGGAAACCAGCCCACCAAGAAAAGTATCTCGCCCTAGACATGCTTCCAGCCTGCTCTCACTGCAATGACTTTCAGGCAAGAAAAAAAATATGTATCTTAAATATAATCCATACTTAAGCAAACACCTGATAAAATGTTTTCATTTGTAGTGTAACATGAAAGGCACAGATGTCCAGGTGTGTGTGACCTCAGAGAGTGGGTGGTACCACATACTCTTCACTTCCCAGGTGAGCAGGCCGAGTTCCATCAAGATAGCGCCACCTTCTTGGAGTCCAGGGACAAGGGACTGGTTTCTACTGACCACACTTTCTAAGCCTTCCTCAAATATTAGAAAACCAGCTATATGCCTAAAAGAAAAAAAAATTCCTTTTCTCTCCTAAGAACACTTCCCCTGTTGATAAATTTTTTAATAAGTATGCATTTGAAAGACTGTCCCTTTGGGGATTTATTATAAATTAACAACTTACAAGACTTTTTTATCCCCCTTCTCCCAGACCCCACCTCAGCCTTAATAAGACCAATAGCTTTCTTTTTTTTTTAATTAATTGATTGATTGATTTTTGGCCGCGTTGGGTCTTCGGGCTTTCTCTAGTCGCGGCGAGCCGGGGCTACTCTTCGTTGCGGTGCGCGGGCTTCTCATTGCAGTGGCTTCTCTTGTTGCGGAGCACGGGATCTAGGCGCGCGGGCTTCAGTAGTTGTGGCTCGCGGGCTTAGTTGCTCTGCGGCATGTGGGATCTTCCCGGACCAGGGCTCAAACCCGTGTCCCCTGCATTGGCGGGCGGATTCCTAACCACAGCACCACCAGGGAAGCCTAGACCAACAGCTTTCATCTTTGTGAACCTCCTGTAGTGCTAAGCCCTCTTCCCACAGTGCCACCCTAGTTCTCACAGTCACCCTATAACACGGGGAATATTGTTCTTATTTTACAGATGAGGAAACAAAGGCAAAACAGCTGAGCAACTTGCCAAAAAAAAGCACACAGTTAATAAATGGTAAAATAAGGATTCTCATCTATTCAGCCTTATTCCAAACCCCCTCCACTCAATGACGTCCCCAGGAAAAGTCACTAACTGCACACAGACAGGTGCCTAAAAGGATCAGTGATGTATGAGAGCAAAAGAAAAATACTATTCTTTAAGTGTTTGCTATTATGTCCCTTCTTTAGAAGTGAACCAGTCCACCTCTTAAGGACTGCCCCTAGAAGCTGTGGCATTACTCTTCTATTTACATCCTGACCAATAGGCCAGAAATTACTCTTATGACCACACCTATGAGCAAAAGAGGCTGGAAAATGTAGTCTTAATTCCAGCAGTCTGGTACGCTCTTGGAGTCAGGAGTTCTAAGAGGGGATCAAGGCTTCTGGGTTCAGCAATTAACATCCGCTGTCAAGGTGGCCAGGAAGCTGTCTGCTGAGGCTCAAAGCAAGGGCCATTTAAAATGTCCAAGCAGTGTTACAGCTCAGCCCTTACCCTCCAAATCACACCTTCTCACTCATCACAGCCAAGCATAAATCAGTGAGTCTCTCCTGTTGTTTCCCACACTCTGGAACTGGGGAAAGTTAATTGACAGGTGCCCAAATAGAGCAGCAGATCTATCTGGAATGGCCATTCTCAGCCTTGGCTTTATAAAGCCCAAAACATCTCCAAATGCCTCAAACAGCACAGTAAAATCAATAAAATATTTTTTTAAGAAAATTACATCAATGTTGCTTTAATTGAAACGTACACACACACACACATGTGTGTGTATCTTATATAGCTCTTTTAGAAATAGGGGGGAATGTCACCAAACCAAATATCCAATAAGAAAGGGTCACAGTTCCACAAATGGTAAGGATCACAGCTCTAGGAAAAGCAATGTTTGTTTTGGTCACTCACCCAAATGCCACAAGCCTGACCAAGTTAAATCTTTGCATTCAAAATTTCTGGTGGCTATTTGGCTTTTGATTTTTGTAAGTTTTGATTCAGTCACCAGTCTTATTTTGCCTGTAACACTGATGCAAACTTAGTGAAGCCAGGAGACAGTCTTAAAGAGCAATATTTGCTAAGGCCATTGCTCAGCAAAAATGATAAAATCAGGGACAACTAAAAGCCACGACTGAGCTGGCCAGAGCTGCTTTAGTGGCCTTGATCCTAGCAGAATCAGTATTTCTAGACAGCCTTGATTCACAGGGTTCTGACAGTGGTGGTGGTCATGATGGCAGTGGTGGTCATAGTGGTGATTCTTTATTGTTTCAAATACACTTATGTCTGTAAAGCACTTCTACCACTTGGAGGTTTTGCATCTAATATATTTTCATCAGAATTACAGAATGCTTTATTTGCTTCCATTTCTATCAAGGTCACATAGACTAACCTAACGCCAGGTGGAATTCACCAAGATGATGTTACTGTTGCCAGAAGCGGTATTGCTAATGTGGCTGTGATTCCTGGGTCTCGTCTGATAGGTTAACAAGAAAAGTATAAGAAGCGTGAAGTTTAGAAGGGTCAACAATATAATTCCAGTACAGTCATAAAAATGGACCAGCGAACGCTGGCTCAAATGCATCCAAGTGTTGAATCGAATAATTCTCCAGAGGGACTTGTTGCTAGTCTCCCACATTTAGAAACACTAAGAAAAGTCTCAAGGTTTTTAAGGACCTCACAGTAAAACCAGTCTTTTCCTTGGGGGCTTCTTAACCAACCATGGGGAATTCAACAATTTAGAAGACACGTCCCCCGAATAGATTAACTGTAATAGCTTAGAAAAACAGGGTCCATATTTTCTCATCTATTTCCACTTATTTAATCTGTTATTAAAATAAAAGAATAGGAAATAAAATGCTTTCAAACAATGAAACGAATTCATGTTTTGCCCATTTCAGCTCCCCTCCCATGAGTTGGAGGTTGAAATAAGACTCGGTTTGCATCATTCCTTGGAGCCCATAGGATACATTTGTAGTCACTCCAGCTCATTCCGACAGAATTGGAAGGAACTGCTGTGAATTTTACAGAAGTCATTGCTCTGTGACAAAGTTCACGGCTCCCCGCACCACCTGCCTTCCACTCCCACCAGAAGCCATCATCCCTGATTAAAGCAAACATTGTCAATTCGGCCACGGCCAGGGCCTTCCAATCCCCTCTGAAAACATTGCCAGAACAGATCTCTGACTGGGTCACGTCAGGTCACACTATCCGTGGGTGGACAAAATGTAGTAAAAATTTTATGGGCCGCTTAACACACATAGGATCCGCGCAGAACAAGCACTGCTCGAAAGAGCGCGGTTGGCTTCAAGTTCTTCCGCAAACTCCTCGGCGTATGGAAACTTCTCCAAGATTTCTCTCGCCCCCTCTGCAGCCTGTTGCCCCCATCATTCCTCTGTCAGTCCAGACAGTGAACTTATTCTCTTTCAGCTTCACACCTCGGATGGAACACAGGAAATTTCAAAGTGGGTCTCTCTCCTTTGTTAAAAACCACAAGAGCTCTTCAAGAAAGAGGGGATGGGTGTTGGAGGTGGGGTGCGGAGAGCAATGGAGCAGCTTTTTCAGAAACTTTTATCTTTAGCCAATGCCTGTCGGCCTCCACCAAGTATGGATTAATTTTGAGGAGTGATACATACAAGAAACTGGTTCATTTCATCCCCCTGTTTTTACTGACCATGTGAGAGAGGTGAGGAAGGCACACAGTCTCCCTACTGGGTCTCTCCCTTCGCAGGCAAACTTTGAGGGAGCTCGTCAGATCACGGAGAGCCCTGAACACCCTGCAATGAGATTTAGACCTGATCCTGTGTGTGCCAGGAGCCACTGCCGGGCTCCGAGCAAGGGAGCAAACTGTCCTCTGTTTTGTCTGAGTTTTGTTGGCGCGCCATCAGATCCTGGACATTGCAATATGAATCCCGGAAACTGTGAATGGCTTCCCCACACCCAAGGGGATCACCTGATGGAGGCTCTAGTCTGGAACCCAGAAATTCTTTTTTTTTTAATTGTGGTGAAAAACACATAACGTTAAATTGACCATCTTAATCATTTTCAATTGTACAGTTCAGTAGTGTATTCACGCGGAAACAAGAAATTCTTTCTTTTTTTTTAAGAAGATGTTGGGGGTAGGAGTTTATTAATTAATTTATTTATTTTTGCTGTGTTGGGTCTTCGTTTCTGTGCGAGGGCTTTCTCCAGTTGCGGCGAGCGGGGGCCACTCTTCATCGCGGTGCACGGGCCTCTCACTATCGCGGCCTTTCTTGTTGCGGAGCACAGGCTCCAGATGTGCAAGCTCAGTAGTTGTGGCTCACGGGCCTACTTGCTCTGCGGCACGTGAGATCCTCCCAGACCAGTGCTCAAACCCGTGTCCCCTGCATCGGCAGGCGGACTCTCAACCACTGCGCCACCACGGAAGCCCGACGTTGTATTTTTGCCATGTCAAAGTGTTCAGTTGTTTGATGTAAACATTTAAAATATCTTGTACTTTATATAAGCTTCTTTTAGCATTCCTTCTTTTTTTTCTCCTAATGTGTCAGGAGCTTCAGAAAATAGAACAGCCCAGCCCTCACTCAACCTCTGATTCTGAGATGTTTCATAAATGTATATCTATTTGCCTTATACAGGTTCTTCCCTTTCCTTTGGATGGTTTGATCCTGACTCCACCATCAGACTTCAGCTTGCTCAACGTAATGGCCAGGATTCCTTTTTCTCTGCATCCCCCTCAAAACTGTCCTGCTCATGGCAGTCCCAGAGCTGGGGATGTATGATGCACACCACAGGGTGGCCTTATTTCTTAACTAGCTGTGGGGCCTATCTGAGCTTCAGGCTCCTCTCACGTGAAATCGGGGTGTTAATACGACCAAGCTGGCAGGGGATGATTAAATATGATTCTACACTCAACACACACAGCACAGTCCTGGACACATAGAAGGTGTTCAGTGAATTGCAGTTGTTTTGGGTTGAATTGTGTCCCCTGAAAAAGACATGTGGAAATCCTAACCCTGGCCCCTCTGAATGTGACCTTATTTGGAAATGGGGTCCTTGCCAAGGTCATCAAGTTAAGATAGAGGTCCTACTGGAGTGAGGTTGGCCCTAAATCTGATGACCGGTGTCTTTATAAGGAAAAGGAAATTTGGAGACACATGGAGGGAAGATGACCATCTAAAACAGAGGCAGAAATTGGAATGATGAAATTACAGGCCAAGGAATGCCAAGGATTGCCAGCAACCATCAGAAGCTGGAAGAGGTGAGGAAGGATTCTTCCTTAGAGACTGCAGAGGCAAACACAATCCTGCCAACAACACCTTCATTCTAGACTCGTGGCCTCTGGAAAATGCCAGGCAATACATTTCTATTGTTTTAAGCCGCCCAGTGGGCGGTACTTTGTTATGGCAGCCCTAGGAGACTCATACAGATTTTGGTACTGGGAGTAGAGAGCATGGTTTTGAAGAGGCAGAGAGGAGTCAACTAGACAAGGGCCTGGGTGATGAGGGCAGAGTGAATGCAAAGCCGTGCACAGCAGGGTTCGGTCGCCTCCCTGCCCCGGCGGCCAGGGACACCTTCCCCAGCCCTTCCTCCCAGCATTTCCCAGCACCCCGCTATCCTATGGGACCAACAACCACGAGAAATTCGGGCAAGAAAAAGTTGGCATCAAGGGTGATTTAATTTAGAACTTAGTCTAAAAAGTCATTTCTTGGGCTCCTGCTCTGTGCCAGGTACAGCATTAATGGTTAATAGATGTGGTTCCTCCCCTGGAGGAGCTCAGATCCACAGAGCATTGCTCTACAGTGGAGACGGCAAAGGGCTCCGGCAGAGGCTGCAGGTGACTTCCAAGCTGAGTCTTAAAGACCATGTGCAGATTAGCCAGGCCAGGGAAGGTGGCAGCATTCAGGCAAGCATGTGAGGAAAAGCACCGAGGTGTGGCACAGTGTGGCACGTGCAGGAAAACTCACGCAGCTTGGAGTTAACGGACCAGTAAACAGGAGGAGGAAACACCGGCGAGGCTGGAGAGACAAGTAGGGACCAGGCGAGGAGCGTCTTGTGCTCTGTGCCACAGAGCTTGGCATTTATTCTCTGGGCCTGGGATGCTTCTCAAGGACTGAAAGCAGAGGGGTGGCATAAGCCAGATTTTCACCTTGTATAGACCGCCCTGGCTAAAATGTGGACGGGTTCAAACAGAACAGGAGCAGAGGCGAATTGACTCGGAGCTGCTGTGACGTGGTCCGTGTGAGCGATGGCGTGGGTGTGAGTGGGGGCAGTGATACTGGATGCAGAGGAAGAGCTCTGAAGGATGTGTAAGGGGTGTCTAACTGGAGCTCCCCCAGAAGCAGGGCCTGTGACACGGGTTTATGGGCAGGCACTTTAGGAAGTGATCCCAGCGGAGAGCAATGGGGTCTGAGAGGAATGAGAGAGGGGAGAGGGCGTCAGGGGGGCGTGATTGGGCCGGTCATCACAGTGGGCAGCTGAGGCCGGCTCCCCTGCAGACCCTCTGAGGAAGTGAGAAGGGACCCCAGTGTGTAGGGAGTAGGGACCCAGAATTGCTCACTCAAGACATGGACGGAAGGAATATTGACCGTCAGCTCCCGTCTCCATTGGTCAAGGTTTGTCCAAAGAAATGTTACCTTCCTTGGACTTCCAAGATTACACACAAGCCCGGATGGCTAGGCAAGTCCCCACGGGCCTGGGCTGAGAGGAGAAGGTACCCACTGTGCTGCTTCAGGCCACATCCTGTGGCCACAGCAACGTCCAGAACCCAAAGGGGAGCCAAGAGGAGGCGAGCAGGGGCACAAAGGGGAAGGAGAAGCTGGTGGGAGAGGAAGTGAAAGGAAGGCCCCGTTTCTGAGTTGGGTGACCTCGTGGTTGGGGGCACTCTGTGCACTTGCGTGTGGAACACAAGGAAAAGACGAGAGTTGGAAGGATAAGTGTTTCATTGGAGAAAGGCCGAGTGGAAAGGGCTGTGGGACCCCGGGAGATGTTTGGCAAGTTCAGTGGAGAAGTCAGCTCAGAGGTAGAGCTCGAGAGATGGAATGAGAGCCCCAGGAAGGGTGTGTACAAAGTGAGGCCCCTCATAACCGAAAGGCAGGGCCCTCGGAAACCTGGATGCTGAGAGGGCAGAAGAGCCAATGAAGGAGGGTGAGAACATAGAGGAAATGGAAAATGGGAGCAGAGCCCTGTCACAGAGGCCAATTGATTTAAATGCAAGGGGTAGTGCCCTGTTTGTGTTTACGTACAAGACCAAATAAATCCTCTTTGCTTCCCTCTCCCTTAAAAAAAAAAATTGACCCTGCTCCTGGTCCTAAGTTCCCAGTCTCTACCCCAGCACCCCTTCCCCTGCCACCAAGCGCTGTCGACCCTTCCCCTATGCTGTCATTCCTACTTGCTCCCCCTTCCCTGTTCTTGATGCCACCATCTAGGTTCAGAAGCTCATTGCCTCTGGTCTGGACTACCCCCTAAAAGTGTTTCCTGCTCCGGCCTCCCCTGCTTCTCTCCAGCAGGTTGATTTCCCTAAAGAAACATTCTTTTTTTTTTTTTTTGAGGCAATAAAAATGCATGTATTTGGGAGAACGGCTTTGATCTGAGAAAATGAACATATACTTTTTAAAAAAATTTTTCTTGGAGTATAGTTGATTTACAATGTTGTATTAGTTTCAGGTGTACAGCAAAGTGAGTCAGTTATACGTATACATATATCCACTCTTTTTGCTTGTTTGGTTTGACCACACCACACAGCATGTGGGATCTTAATTCTCTGACCAGGGATCGAACCCACGTCCCCTGCAGTGGAAATGTGGAGACTTAACCACTGGACCGCCAGGGAAGTCCCTATCCACTCTTTTTCAGATTCTTTTCTCATGTAGGCCATTACAGAGTACTGAGCAGAATTCCCTGTGCTATACAGTAAGTTCTTATTAATTATGTATTTTATATGGAGTAGTATGTATATGTCAATCCCAATGTCCCAATTTATCCCTTCTTCTCGCTGCTCTTTCTCTTGCTAAAGAGCATCCTTGGGCTTCCCTGGTGGCGCAGTGGTTGAGAGTCCACCTGCCGATGCAGGGGACGCGGGTTCGTGCCCCGGTCCGGGAAGATCCCACGTGCCGTGGAGTGGCTGGGCCCGTGAGCCATGGCCGCTGAGCCTGCGCCTCCGGAGCCTGTGCTCCGCAACGGGAGAGGCCACAAGAGTGAGAGGCCTGCGTACCACAAAAAAAATAAAGAGCATCCTCATGTTTTGCTATTATAAACAGAGTTGCTGTAAATGCTCATATGTTTGTCTCCTGGTGCCCCTGAGCAGAAGTTTCTCTTGGGAATACACTTAGGAGTGGAATCTGGGTGTCGAAGGGTATGTTCATTGTTTTTCTAATTCTCAACTTTTTTTCTTCTGCTCATCCCCAAACCCTACATTCTAGATGAGTACCATCTCTGCATTTCGGGGACAGCTCGGAGCCTTTGCCAATGTTGTTTCCATGGCATGGAGCACCTTTGCTCATCATGCCCAACAGTCCAAACCCTGCCATCCTCTGAGCCCAGCTCAGGTACCAACCCCTCTTCCTGGAAGACCTCCCTGATTCCTCCCCACCAGAATTCATCTCTTCTTCCCGTATGCTCTGAAGGCTCTTACTTGATTTGTTCCCGTCGTCCTATTCTGTGTGTCACTGCCACCGCCCGGCACGGTGAAGGGTGTCTCTCCTCTCCAGGGAGCAGAGGCAGTTTCACTCTCTCCCACAGCGCCCACTAGGGTGTGGTGTGTGCTAGGTCTCTCCCAAGACTCACATTCTTTTCACACTGTCTCATCTCTGAACTAAGAAAGTGTCTTACACTGGAGAGTGTATCATAATTTCGTTAGCAGTATTTTTCTTAGTGCTTCTTAGAATAACAGCATTCCTTACAGCCAGCGATGCCTTAGATTCCATTCAATCCACTAGAAGGTGTTGAACCAATGTTTGCTAAATTGGGTGAGTTTAAGTCACTTGAAGTAGGAGAGAGAATCTCGACCCACTGTCTGGATTGGAACACATTTCACGGCAATTTAGCGCTTCCCCCCGGCCTCCCCTATTCTGTCTGCTCCCTTGGATGATGACAGGCGAGCCTGGAAAGACTTCACACATTCTGAACCCATCAGGGAAGCACCTCTCTTAAAGACATTTTTCTCACCTGCAAGATCCTGTTGCGTCCAGCAGCGATCTCAATAATGGACCTCTCCTTGGCGTTTCCTCTCTCTGTTTCTCAACCCCTTCTCCCTCACCCCCGCTTCCTGGAGTCCCCCCCCCCCCGCCTCCAAATAAACCACCCACATCCAAGCCCTTGTCTCAGGCTCTGCACTGGGAGAACCCAACTAAGAGGCCAGGTTTGCCATAAACCATCCTCGTGGGTGCTGTGCGCGCACTTGACAAAGGAGGGCAGTGGCCTCAGGGTCTGCGAGCAGCACAGGGAGGGTCCAGCAATCAGCGTTGGGGGACGCCTCTCCCTTGTCCCCCTGTCCCCCCGCCCCACCTGTCCTGCAGGCAGGGTACAGAGCAGGATTTGCCTAGACTGTGATCACTGATTTGGGGCCCCGTGACAAGGCACTTAGGGGGGCACGATCTCCAGGGAGGGCGGGGTGGGAGGATGGGAATCCTGCAGGTCTGGGAGTCAGCGGGTGGGGGGATCGGAACAGCACAGTGCGCTGGGAGCAGGTGGGGCTTCCTGTGCACCAGCACTAATTAACCAGCTTAGCCGTGCAGGGCCTGGGCCCAAGCATATTGCCTGCAGCCCCTGGGGGCTGAGCACACGTGGCCCCAGACGGGTGGGAGCCCACCAAGCCAGAGTGCGGCCCCGAGACCTCAGGCCAGAGATAAGGACGGAGGGGGAAGGGGGGAGGCCCAGAAACAGATCATCACTCTACTCCCCAGGCTGGGGGCCTCTGCCCTCCCCAGGCCAGGGAGCAGCTCCTAACAGGGACCCAGGGAGAGGAGGAGAGGGAGGAGGGGCAGGGAAAAGAGTGAGGGACCCCCGCCTAAGGAGGCTGCGCCCTCACCCACCTGTGCTAGGCCAGCCGGGCCCAGGTGATGAAAGTGCAACTCCCAGAGATCCAGAGAGACTCTGTGTGTGCGTGTGTGTGTGTGTGACAGGCTTTTGACAGCTTTTCAGTCATCTCATCTCCAAACCCAAGCGGTTGCTGGCACCTCCCACTACTTGGGGAGGCCCTTGGGGACTTGGTCAGGCTGAGGGCCCGGCTGGTATCTGCCTCCTTCCAGCCTTCCCCGCTGTGTTCACTCTCTCACTCTTCCCTCACCTCCAGGAACAGAATTCATTTGAAGTGTTTCTGCTACCAAACCAGAGGCAATGTGTGTGTTATTTGGAGACGAAGCTGGAGAGAAGCAGTGCAAGCCTTTTCATTCGAGTTGCATGCATCGAGAAAGGCACCTCTGGCCTGTTGGTTTGTGATAAACCTACAGACACCTAAAATGGGCTGTAAATTATGTATCCCTAATTAATTAATAAGCCACACTTGAAAGTTAACCGGGATCAAGGGTCATTTTTTTTCTTTTTCTAGAATTCTTTTTTTAAATTTTTATTGGAGTAGAGTTGATTTACAATGTTGTGTTAGTTTTTGCTGTACAACAAAGTGGATCAGTTATACATATACATGTATCCACTCTTTTTTAGATTCTTTTCCCATATTGGCCATTACAGAGTATGGAGTAGAGTTCTCTGTGCTCTACAGTAGGTCCTTATTAGTTATCTATTTTATATATAGTAGTGTGTATATACTAATCTCAGTCTCCCAATTTATCCCTTTCCCCCTTGCCCCCCCAGTAACCATAAGTTTGTTTTCTACATCTGTGACTCTATTTCTGTTTTGTAATTAAGTTCACTTGTACCATAAAAAAAGATAGAAATAATGGCATTTTGAGCAACATGGATGGACCTAGAGATTGTCATACTGAGTGAAGTAAGTCAGAGACAGGCAATATCGTATGATACATCGCTTCTATGTGGAATCCAAGGTGCATTTTTAAATTGTGAGCGAGAGAAGGAAATGCCTTCCAGACACGAAGCAATCCATACACACCCCTGCCAGAGAGCGCTGCAAGATCTATTTGTATCAAAGCTGATTTCCCAGCTCGGGGTGTTCTGTCTCTGAGTCCCCGGTGCTTAGCCCAGTCCTGGCTCGTAGTAGGAGTCAGTAAATATTTGTTGGATAAATAAATCCTCTTTCCAAATACAGTCCCAGAATATACAAACAGAATAGCTAATGTATCCACCTTTATTGAATGGGGCAGGCATGTCCCAAGTAGCAAATCAATGGTGACAAAATTATGCTGGAACTAGCACCAGTCCACAAGCCAGGATTCAAAATAAACCGCCTTTGTTCTATAGTGTTATGTTTTTTTTAAGTCCTTCATTTTTCTACGCGAATGTACTTATGGGTAAAATAACCTATGTCTGGGTTGGCTTCAAAACCCCTCAGCAGATCGGGAATACAGATGAAACACGACTGGCCAGGCGTGGGTCACTGCTGGAGCTGGCTGACGGACACGTAAGAATTGGTAAAACCGTTCTCTCTGCTTTGGACACTAAATTTCACAAATAAGTTTGAATTTTTCCACTCTAAAATTTTTTTTCATCCCTTTCCTAGGAAAAATTTAAGTGAAACAAAGTAGAAATTTCAGGGAAAATGAAGCTTACGGCTCACAAGGTCAGTATCACACCCTTTGGCAGCAGGAATGCTCACACCCACATCTACCCTCCGTCCAGCTGAAGAAGCGTAAAGCTCACAGCTCGTGTGTTCAGGGATGCTCTTTGTTGCTAACTTGATGCTCTACAAATACAAATCCTAAGACACCCAAAATGAGTAATGATAAACTCCATTACTACTTTGTTCTTCAATGGCAACTGATTAAAAAGAAAAAAAAAATCTAGTAAACAGTCCTAAAGACAAGGTTTCGGTTTGTGGCTCCACACTGTGGGAAGTCATTGAAAATGGAAAACTGTTTTCGGAAAAAGTCTAACAGGAGACATGAACCATCAATATCTAGCCAAGTTCCATTGCTTCCAGAAGCCCACTTAGGTCACCGCAGAGCATTGAGTAGAGTTCCCTGTGACCTAAATGGGAAGGAAATCCAAAAAAGAGGGGATATATGTATACGTATAGCTGATTCACTTTGCTGTACGGTAGAAACTAACACAGCATTGTAAAGCAACTATACTCCAATAAAAAATAAAAAAAGAAGTCTTGCACAAAATGTGAAGCAAGGACAGTGAACATGAATGCTCTTTCTTTTGATGGTGTCATCAAAAGGACGCTCAGTGTCAAGGAGCGTCCTCCACGTTTGTGTTTATAGGACGCTTTCGGTTTTGACCATTTGTGAAGGTTTTTATTCTGTATCTTTTCTGCGCAATTCGGACATTCAGTTTTTGAAAACAATTTTAAAGTACCTGGAAGTTTAAACCTTGATCTTAATTTCAAAAGACAATTAAGTATCTAAATATTGACTAAATAATATTCAAATAAGTGCCATTCATCTGAACAGTAAAATAAGTCAGCGTGCCTGGACATTTTAATGGGCTCCCAAATGCTCGCTGAAAGATTCAAGTTGTCCCGTTGAAGAGATTACCATTAGATTTCCAAAAGGGAGCACACTGCAATGTCACAAAACCCTTGTTTAGCCTGGGCTTTGAACAAGCAAAATCATTCCACAAATGCTGAGACTGTATTTCCGAATGCATTCCAGAATGAACTTGGAAATTCAGTGCAATGAATATACTGTTTTTGGTGCTTGTGGGGTGGAATTAAGAGAAACACAGTTACCAGGGCCTGGAGGCAGAGGGGTAGGGGGAGACAGGAGAGATGTTGTTTAGGAATACAAACTGGCAACTAGTAGATAAATAAGTCCTGGAGATCTAATGCACAGTATAACGATTATAGACAACTATATTGCATTAGAAACATCAAACTTGCTCAGAGACTAGATCTTGATTATTCCCACCCCAAAAAAGAAATGATAATTATGTGATGTCACCGAAGTGTCATCTAACACTACAGTGGCAATCATAGTGCAATATATAAATGTATCAACTCAACATGCTGCACACCTGAAACTTACACAACGTTACCTGTCAAATATATTTCAATTAAAAAAAAGAAAAAATCGCACATTCATTTTTTTTATCACTGAGACAGAAGTGATGTGAAAAAGAGAGCTCACCTCCAAAGGATGGACCTAAAATTAAAAGTAATGGGTTGGCCAAAAAGTTCGTTTGGGTTTTTCCGTAATATCTTAAGATGAGGACCTGCTGTAGAGCACAGCGAACTCTGCTCAATGCCTATATGTGAAGAGAATCTAAAAAAGAGTAGATATGTGTATATGCATAACTGATTCACTTTGCTGTACACCTGAAACAAACATAACATTGTAAATCAACTATACTCCAATAAAAAAAATTTTTTTGGCTAGTTTTCAGTTACCACCACATTAAATATATGCATATATACACTTCCTAAACAAGCACTCAAAATGAATGACTCTGGGGCTTCCCTGGTGGCGCAGTGGTTGAGAGTCCGCCTGCCGATGCAGGGGATACGGGTTCGTGCCCCGGTCCAGGAGGATCCCACGTGCCGCGGAGCGGCTGGGCCCGTGAGCCGTGGCCGCTGGGCCTGCGCGTCCGGAGCCTGTGCTCCGCAACGGGAGAGGCCACAACGGTGAGAGGCCCGCGTACCGCAAAAAAAAATAATAAATAAATAAAAAATGAATGACTCTGAAGGAGCTCTCTGTGGACAAACCACACATCAGTCTAATCAAAAGCAGCTGAGTTCTCTGTAAGGTTAAAGCCAGAGCTCTCTGGAAAGTTCCACCAAAGGCTGGAACAAACCAGGCCATTTTGGTAGAAATAAAAAGTGATAAACCCACCCGGGGACGACCAAGCAGGCCATGACTTTGCAGGACTAGCAGATGGTCCCCAGAAGGTCACTACAACCTTTCCCATCTCAGTGAGTGGCAGCTGTGACTTAGACCAAAACCTGGGAGGCATCTTCCCCTCTCTCTCTAACCCCACATCCAATCTGTCGGGAGGTCCTAAGCTTGAAAGTATATCCAGAATAGGACCACTTCTCACACCTCCAACCAGGCCACCATCATACAGTGTCTGGATTCTTCCTGTAGCCTCACCTGGTCTTCCTGCTCCACACGGCCTGTTCTTAACACAGTAGCCAGAATGGCCCCTTAAAAACCTAAGTCAGAACAAGTCAGCACACTTGACCTCAATCCCTGCAGGGACTCCTCTATTGCATGCAGAGTCAAAGCCAAAGTCTTTACAATGCCTGATGCCTTCCAGGATCCGCCCCCGTCCTACCCTAGCCCCAGTTCCTCTTCAACCTCAGCTGGGTTCTATGACTCCCCCTGGCTGACTCTGCTTCCTGACCACCAGCCCCCCATGCTCCTCAAACAAGCCAAGGCTGTTTCTCTGCCTGGAACACGCATCCTGGGATATCCTCATGACTCCCACCCTCACCTCCCTCAAGTCTTTGCCCAGATATCACCTTCTCAATGAGCCTATGTTAACCTCGCTAGTTAAAATTGTATGCAGCCACTGTGGAAAACAGTATGGATGGTCCTCAGAAAACTAAAAATAGAATTACCTTATGATCCAGCAATCCCACTCCTGGGCATATATCTAGACAAAACTGTAATTAAAAAAGATACATGGGGCTTCCCTGGTGGCGCAGTGGTTGAGAGTCCACCTGCCGATGAAGGGACACGGGTTCGTGTCCCGGTCCGGGAAGATCCCACGTGCCGCGGAGCGTCTGGGCCCGTGAGCCATGGCCGCTGAGCCTGCGCGTCCGGAGCCTGTGCTCTGCAATGAGAGAGGCCACAACGGAGAGAGGCCCGCGTACCGCAAAAAAAAAAAAAAAAAAGATACATGCACCCCTATGTTCATTGCAGCACTATTCACAATAGCCGAGACATGGAAGCAACCTAAATGTCCATCGACAGATGAATAAATAAAGATGTGGTACATATATACAACGGAATCGTACCCAGCCATAAAAAAGAATGAAATAATGCCATCTGAAGCAACACGGATGCAACTAGAGACTATCATACTAAGTGAAGTAAGTCATAAAGAGAAAGACAGACACCATTTGATATCACTTACATGTGGAGTCTAAAATACGGCACAAATGAACCTATCTGCAAAACAGAAACAGACTCACAGACACAGAGATCAGACTTGTGGTTGCCAAGGGGGCGGGGGGAAGGGAGAGTGATGGACTGGAAATTTGGGGTTGGTAGACCCAAACTATTACAGTTAGAATGGATAAACAACAACGTCTTACTGTATAGTACAGGGAACTATATCCAATCTCCTGGGATAAACCATAATGGAAAAGAATATTAAAAAAAGAATGTCTACATGTATAAAACTGAGTCACTTTGCTGTACAGCAGAGACTGGCATAGCACCGTAAATCGACTACACTTCAATAACAAAATCTTTTTAATAAAATATGACACAAAGGAACCTATCTATGAAACAGAAACAGAATCATGGACATAAAGACATAAAGTGGCTGCCAAGGGGGAGGAGTTTGGGGGAGGAATGGAGTGGGAGGTTGGGATTAGCAGATGCAAACTATTATATATATAGAATGGATAAACAACAAGGTCCTACTGTATAGCATAGGGAACTATATTCAGTATCCTATGCTAGGACTTCCCTGGTGGCGCAGTGGTTAAGAATCCTCCTGCCAATACAGGGGACACAGGTTCGAGCCCTGGTCCAGGAAGGTCCCACATGCCGTGGAGCAACTAAGCCCGTGCGCCACAACTACTGAGCCTGCGCTCTAGAGCCCGTGAGCCACCACTACTGAACCCATGTGCCACAACTACTGAAGCCTGCGCACCTAGAGCCCGTGCTCCACAACAAGAGAAGCCACCGCAGTGAGAAGGCCGCGTACCACAACGAAGAGTAGCCCCCGCTTGCCACAACTGGAGAAAGCCCGCGTGCAGCAACGAAGACCCAACACAGCCAAAAATAAATAAATATTTTAAAAAAATATATCCTATGCTAAACCATAGCGAAAAAGAATATTTTAAAAAAGAATGTATATATATATAACATCCATACGATGTTACAGAAAAACCCGAACAAACTTTTTGGCCAACCCAATATATATTATATATTTCATATATATTATATATATTGTATTGTGTGTGTGTGTGTGTGTGTGTATATATATATATATATATATATATATATATATAGTATATAGTCGGGGTCCCCACCCCACCCCTGACACACACACAGCAACCAGGTAAGTGCCAGGACAGTAACTTTGACATCCTGGGAGCTTAGGACAGTACCAGGCTCACAGCAGGGATAATTTGTGAAAACATTGATAAGTGAATGAATGAATGATCGTGAAAGAAAATCAAGAGCTGAAGAGGAATCTTTCAAGAATCTTTCCTGTCTCCCTTCCCACCTCCTCCTCTCACTGTGACAAAGAAATTGATATGGAGAATGAAGGAAGCCTAATTTACCTGGGGAAAGAGTCATAGATCAGGACTTTTCCCCAAAACTAGATTAAAAGTGAGACAATAACAGTAGACATTGACCAACGATCTTCTCTGCCCCAAGCACTGTGAGAATCACTTTACCTGCCTCTGCTCCTTGAAACCCAACCCTATGAGGGACTTGTGTCCCCTTTGTGAGTTTGCGACTTTATTTTTTTGGTGACTCTTCTGACACCAGATGCAATATCGTTCCGGCACAACCACCCAGAGTTACCTCGGGCCCCCCAAGTTAAAGGCCAGGTCCTCTACAGGATGGCCCTTACCTCACACACTGTCCACACTTCAGGGGTTCCCAGGCAACCTGCACTTCTGACTGACTGGCTACAAATTCAGAGCTTCCCATGACCCCTCGGGTTTGACAATTCCCTAGAATGACTCACAGAACCCAGGAAGGTGTTATACTTACAATCGCAGTTTTATTATAAAAGATCCAACCCAGGACCAGCCAAATGAATGCTCACATAGGCTACGGTCTGAGAGATCCCAAATGCAGAGCTTCTGTGCCCCTTCCCCGTGGAATCAGGTGTGTCACCCTCCTGGCACATTGACGAGTTCGCCAGCCAGCAAGTTCCATCCAGCTTCAACGTCCAGAGTGTTTCACTGGAGTTTCATTATGTCAGCACGATTGATTGACTCATTGGCCATGTAGTTGAAATCAATCTCCCACCTCCATTCCTCCCCACAGAGGTCAGGCTGGCCCAAACCCCAACCCTCTAATCACATGCTTGGTCTTTCTGGTGACCAGCCCCGATCCTGAATCACCATCACAGCTCTCAGTACAAACTCAGGTGTGATCCAAGAGGCTCATGAGTAACAAAGACACTCCTGTTACTTGGGAAATTCCAAGGATTTAGAGGCTCCCTTTCATGAACCAGAAACAAAAGCCTGTCAAATGCTTTATTATACAACAGTAAGGTTACCTGAATTCTCTTTCAAGGCCCCATTCAGCTTGCAGCCAGGCACCTCAGTCCATTTCTTGGATAACTTTTCTCCAGGCCTAATTCCTATTTGGGGGTGGGGTGGGGGAGGGGAGTTCACAGGGCTCCAAGGTGACAGGGAAGGAGAGAGCATGCATCTGGGCTTTCGTCACCTCTGCTCCGGCCACCACACCTGCAGCACTTGACCTTCCAGGGGACCCTGCGAGGCTTCGAAGGTAGAGACCACCTAGACCCCCGCTGACACCCACAGTCTCATTTCTCTCCCAAACCCCCGTACTTGTCCATCCCACAGACCTTTTTCTTTACCCCCATCTGGATTCAGCCAGTGGGGAAAAGGAGTGCAAAACTCTTTTTTCTCAGGGACCACAAATATTCATGCACCCACTTCTGCTCCAATTATCCTCTCCCCGCAGCCTGGCGCATCCTTTTCTAATTCAGAAGCAAAGAGCCTTGTTCTTCCATCATTATGCCTCTCCTATACCTGAGAACTATGGCTGCATCCGTTTCAGTCCTCGCCAAGGATTGGCTTTTGAAATCCAAAGGCCCGTTTTCAACCAGACATCACAATAGGAAGTTCCTGAATGACTATTTGTACCATGAAATCTCCCCAGGAGGAGCAGAACCTGCTTCCCGTGTGGAGGGAGACCCAGAAGCCACTTTGGACTGTTCCACACTCTCCCCAGGTAAGTGTGATTCAGCCCAGTTTCTCTGTGAACTTATCTTTACACCTGCCGCTGCTAAAATGCACTTACTCCTCCGTAGAGACTAATATTTCTATATACTTTACATTTTCCAAAGTACTTTCTCATACATTACCTTACCTTATGAAGTAGCAACTACCAGGTCATCTCCACTTTATCAGTGAGACGATGTGCCCAAGGTCTTAAGCAGTACGTGGAAGCCAGCTGAGGCACAGAAAGCAACAAGCCACGTCATGTACTGGCTGAGTGATCAACTCACTCAAGTAATTTGCTGAACTTACACATGATTTACGGAAGTCCTCATCTCCCTGTAGATTTACTACAGTTTCACTCCAGTCATTTTACTGCAGTTAATTTGCTCTAAATCTGTTGGCCCAGCACAGCTGAATGCTGGCACTTCGGGTGCTTCACATTTCTAGGGTCAAGCCCTTGCCCGTCACGTTTTTATACATGAAAGCATGAGCGGTGCCTTGTGTGAATTTCAATGTCCTCTCCTTGTGTGAATTTCACTGTCCTCTCTTTCTGCAGACATATGTCCTGCCTCTACTCTGTCTCTGCCTTTGGTGGAGAAACCAAAATCCGCTCAGACCCAGACTGAAGAATCTCTCTCACAGTTTCAGCAAAGGGTCATTCTGTGAATTAATTTTCTGCAAGCTGTACTCGAGCCTCAGGAACCGGCAGAACCAGGAGAGCGTGAATGCAGAATGCCGTGGTCTGGTTCTCCAACACTGTCACCTCCGTTGAGCTTACATGACGTGAGCCCTTTGCTCTGAGTCTGGGCACTCATTCACGCTTCCTGATCTGGGCCTGCACAGCCTCCGTGCGCGTTCAGGCGCCTCCGATCGAGCCTCGGGCATCCACCCAGGCAGGCCTGCACTGAGCCTTCCTGTGTTTGCTCTCCGTCTCCCAGGACCATTCCACATGCAATTAGGTGCCTAATAACGGCTCTGCCCTGCTGAGGACAGTAATGCTGATTCGATGGCTATGATGACGATCAAACCTGGGAGCAATTGAATGGAATTGCGCGGGCGGATGTTCAGCTAAACAGCAAAACCTCCTGATGCTGAAACTCACAGAACTGTTAACTCCTCCCAAGGGTGGGCTGGGAAAATCTCTCTGGAGACAACCCATCTCTCCACGTCTGTATCAAGGCATTTTGGAAAGAGCTTCTAAAGATCGCGCTTCCAGTTGCAGGGCACATGAAAGGGATGGCTATGTGCCTTTTTGTTTGTTTTTGTTTTTTGCGGTACGCGGGCCTCTCACTGTTGCAGCCTCTCCCGTTGCGGAGCACAGGCTCCGGACGCGCAGGCTCAGCGGCCATGGCTCACTGGCCCAGCCGCTCCGCGGCATGTGGGATCTTCCCGGACCGGGACACGAACCCATGTCCCCTGCATCGGCAGGCGGACTCTCAACCACTGCGCCACCAGGGAAGCCCCTATGTGCCTTTTGTTTTTAATCTGCTTCTAATAGTGATTCATCAGAAACCTGTAGGAATGAGAGGGCTGTGTCTGCACTGCGTTTAAGACGGCGGTCCATTCTTCTTGCTCCTCCATTGAGGGGTGGAGTCTATTTCAGCCCCTCCCCTAGACTCTGAGTTGGTCTTATGAGCTGCACTGACCAATAACACAGGGCAGGAGTTACCTTGTGCCACTTCCTGGTCTGGACCGTGAAAGGTCTCGCACTTTCCACCTTTGTTCTCGTTGCTCAGCTGCTGTGCCATAAGCCAGAGTCCTGGATGATGAGGCCGCGTAGAGAGAGGACCTGGGGGACGGATGCCCATCTTGGACATTTCAGCCCCAGCTGTGCTCCCAACTGAATGTAGTCACATATATGATCCCAGCTGACATAGCTTGGAGCAAAACAGCCTGCTAAACCCTGTCTGACCTCTTAAACCACAGAATCCTAAGAACTAATACATTATTATCATTTTAATCCACTAAATTTTGGAGTGATATGTCACACAGAAATACATCACGTTTTTGCTCTATTGGAGACAACAGGAAACTAAAAGAGTTTCCACTGCAAACTCTGCGGAATCAATGCCTCTAGAGGAACTCCATTAAAAAGCCCTTCCAGCCAGACCTGGTCCATCTTGGGGACGGATGTGGAGAAGAGCAGTGTAGTCAAAGGAACCTTGATTCCAGTTGAACTAAATGGCCCCTGTGACTCCTACCCGGGCCCTCGCCTTCCCCAGGGGTGTGCACACAAATACTCACAGCGGCTGGCAAGTGATATGAGTGAGTGGAGTGGGTGGAGCGTTTGCAAATCAATCACACAGAAAGAAATGTTCTTCACTTCCAAAAGTATCAATGCTTTCTTCCATTTTTCTTGAAACAGACAGACTTCCCTGGTGTTCCCTCATCACTGCTGCTAGAGACAAGTAAAAGAGAAACGATCTCTACCATCAGACAAACAGCAGTGCAAGGGCAACTACAAATGACAAGTGACACTGGCTTCAGGCTCAGGGAGGTAATAGGGGGTGGTGGTGTAGTGGATGCTGTGGTGTGCTGCCCAGACCCCTGCAGGACGGACACACTGCTGGGATGCTGGTGGCTTTTATCAGGGTCACTCTTTGGGAATTGCCCTCAGCTGAAAACAGCCATCTTGCCCAAGGTCACGCCCCTTCCTGGGGACAGCCCACATCCAGGAATGGTCAAAGTGGGATATAAAGGTCTGGCTCCCTTCCCTTGAGGTAGGACAACCCTGAAAGCCCATTCTACCTCCTCTGGGATGGGCTGAGCCCTTGGTTGTGACTGATTCACCTCTTTGTGATTCAGCTTTTCCATCCAATCCTTCCTCCTTCATCCCACTACCAGTAACGATCCTGAGACCACTCCCCAAAAAACCTCTAACTATAAATCCCCATCTGAGTTGGCTTCCCAGGGAATCGCACTGAAGACAGCTGGGGACTAGAATGACCAGAGGTGGGCAACTGCTGTTCCAGCCATTGTTACATGTCATCACTGAGCCAGATCTTGCAATGTTTCAAGAGAAGTAACACAAATCTAGGAGTTTATGTGAAGTCTTGTGATTTTTAAATGTCAGCTTGCTTTTTCACTGTCCCATTTACAACCTCTGAATTCAAGCCTCTACAACAAAGGACCATGAGGCTTAATTATGAAATATATCCAGTCTCTTGAACTCAGTAAGAAGATCTACATACTCCTACATTTCACATTATCCCCTCAAATTCTCAGATGATGGATCAAGTATAAAGAGAGATAGTAACAGGGTTGATCTTTGTGTAGGTTAGCAATTTTATTGTATGTCCACTAATGTTATGGGCTGAATGTTTGTGTCCCTCCTGCCCCAGCAGAATTCGTATGTTGTTGCCCTAACCCCCAATGTGATGGTATTTGGCGGTGAGACCTTTGGGAGGTGATTGGGGTTAGATGAGGTCACGAGGGTGAGGCCCCCAGGATGGAATTAGTACCCTTGTAAGAAAAGGAAGAGACACCAGAGAGCTTGTTCTCTCTCCCTGCTTGAGCGCACACACAAAGAAGAGGTCATGAGAGCACACAGCACGATGGTCGCCTCCTGTAAATCAAGAAAAGAGGCCTCACAATAAAACCTACCTTGTCAGCACCTTAATCTTGGGCTTCCCAGCCTCTAGAAATATAAGAAATAAATTCCTATTGTTTAAGCCACTCAGTCTATGGTATTTTGTTACAGCAGCCCAAGCTGACCAAGAATGGCCCGTCATTATTCTGCATCACGACACTGTATCATTCAACTCATGGGTCAGTTACCCACTTTGCACACGATGGAAATTACCACATCGGAATCTCAGGTGGGTCACTGGGCAAAACATGGAACATCAGCTCCTAAGTGGTGAAGACACCCCAGCTTCTCAGCCTAACCGTCCCACCCACTTGCCTTGTCCTTGGTTGTTTGAACAGAAAGTCATGTTGATCTTGATCAATGAAACTCTAGAGCTTTAGCTTTAAATTTTATCTTATTTCTGAAACTGTCGGTCTGGGATCCATGCACACATCTTTGAAAATCAGAATGCAATTGTCCTCCCCTCCAGGTGCCTGCCTGCAGTAACTGAGAGATGCTCCCAATAGCTGAGTAAACTAGAATCGGGACGACCACAATGTGGGGCGGGGGGCGGTCTGGCTAAAGGTCTGTAGGCATGATTAAGCCTTCTTCATTGCTCAGGTACCTTCAGTCAAGGAGAGAGTTCATCTGTATTTCCTTCTTTCAAGCCATCAATCCGAAGGGCAACAGGAAGCTTGTGTGTTGTTCCCTTTCAGTATGAAGAAATTCTGTTGGTTTTGTGCTTTCACAACAGCAAGGCAGCCAGCTGGGTTTGCCCATTTAAAGCCAAGGTTGTCATGACTGGACAGCTGGATGGCGCCACATCTGTGACTCTGGCCAGTTAGCGTTTGTCACCACGCTGCTGGCATTAATTTGACACCTCGTCCTGACCACAGGATGACTGGTGTATCCATTGAAAAGAAAGCAAGATTCCCCTTAGAGGTCACAGAGAAGCAAACACTGGCATGCTAGCTATCCTTTTCATCAAACTGTGCTAGGATTGGCCTGGAGTGTAGGAGGCTCTCAAATAAATATTTGTGGAATGAATGAGTAGGCAGTAATTCAGGACGTTTCTGAATGATATCCTGATATAATTATTTGAATACCCAGAATTTAAATGTGGGCCCTTGACTTTATACAAATAATCCTACTTTTTCCCCCAAGTACTTCTGATGTCCAACACTGTGGTTGTCCTTAAATTAAGTGACCAGGTGACTGAAGGCCCTACATGACCAGCCTCCAACTCACCTCTTCAGCTTCATGTCTCTGTTTCCTCCCTCTCCACCCACGGTGCTCCAGCCACATACGACTCCCTTACTCCTGTGAAGGGGCGGACCCCTGCCTGCCCCTGGGCCTTTGCACACCCTGTTCTCTCTGCTCGAGCATTCTTTCACCACCATCACCACCACCACAGCTAGCCTAATTCATTCATACTCACTCTTCAAGTCTCAGATTTGATATCATTTCCCTAGAACACCCTCCTCAACCCCCTCATTCCTCTGGGTTAGGCGCATCTCCTGTGTTCCTGAAGTTTCCCTATTTTAGCCCTCATCATGCTGCCTTGTGACAGCCTCACTATGTGTTGTACCTCTCCTCAGGCTGTACACGTGATGCGGGGAAATGTGTTTACTGTTGAAACTTCAGGGACTAACAAATGGGAGGTACTTGTTAAACGTGTGAGTTTTGGTTGGTTGGTTGGTTGAATGAATGCGTTAATCGGCCACAAGAGCTCTGTTCTTGTGCCCTCCAGGAGGGAGGGGATATGGGATTTGGAGAACAGACTTTGGAATCAGACAGACTTGGGTGTGCGGCCTGACTCCACCCATACCAGCTCTATGAATAAGATAATAGAAACAACTCCAGATAGCTTAAACCTGGGAATTTATTTTAAATTCAGAAGCTCCTAGAAGCTCCAGGAAAGGTAGGGAACCAGACAAGTCAGCTGTGCTCGTTTTAAAACCTGTCTGAAAATTCTTGGACACTCGCCCCATCAAAGGTGGAGTCGAATTCCCCTCCTTGAATGTGGGCTGGCCTCAGTGGCGGCATGACTTCTGAATCTCAGTGACACAACTGCTGCTGACTGTCTCTCTCTGTCTCTGTCTCTGTCTCTCTCTGTGTTCACCCTTGGAACCCTGCCTCCATGTTGCGAGGAAGCCAAGCAGCCACTCAGAAAGACTGCCTGTAGGCGTTCTGGCCGCCGCCTAAGCTAAGGGCCCAGGCGAGCCAGCACCCACCGCCAGCCATGCAGGTGAGCAAGCCTGAGACGGTCCAGCCTGCTTCCCACCATCCGCCTAGGTCTTCAGTTCACTCTAACCAATGCTGAGCGCAACAGAAATTCTTGCCTCCGTGAGCCCCACCCAAATTGCAGATTCACACGCAAAATAAATATTGCCATTGTTTTAGGCCTCTAAGTTCTGGAGCGGCACCTTACCCAGTAACAGACAACCAGAACAAGGCCAAGAGCATTGCCCACAGTGCACCGCAGGGGTGCCACAGTGAAGGCCTGTGCCACTCCTGCTGGGCAGAGACCCCCAAAGATCACACCAGGGATGTTGGACACTGCATTTGGTGCTAGCACTTCTGCATTGGCTGCCCCCAACAGCAGGATGCCACCGCCCCAACCAGAAGGGTCCATGCGGATCCCGCTTCTTGGTATCTACCAGTCCTGACCCAAACTCCAAGCTGGGGCATTTGACTGGTGGGGCCAGTCCCACATGGCAAGGGAGGCTGGGGAAGCAAATGCCTGGGAGCTTCCTGAAGGAGGAGCAGACTCAAGGGATGGTGACTTCTCCAGACAAGGGAAGGGTGCTCAAAGGAGCCCGAGGGCCAGAGCACTCCGGTGGACACCTCACTGCGAGGCTCCGGCCAGGGACTTAACCTGCCTGTAATCTGACACTGCAAATCAGAGGACCACCACCTTGCAGGACTCTCACTTGGGGTGCGGTGACACGTGTAAGGACCCGAGCACAAGCCTGGCACCAGGTGAAGGTGCTACGTGTGACGCTCTCAATTAGCAGACCCAGGAGTCCGTAGCTGACCGACCTCTGTGATTCTCAGACCACCTGTATCCGAACATCTGTAGGGCTTGTGACAAAGCAGATTCTCAGGCCCCACCTGGAATCTATAATACTAAATCAGGGTGAGGCCAGGGAATCAGCTTTTTAACCCCTTCTCCAGAGAATTCCCTGATGTAGTGTCAGGGTTTCTCTCCCCAGCATTTGTTCATCCACCCATCCATTTATTCAACAACCAACTTCCAACTGTGCGCTTCAGGCTGTGCTAATAGAAGGACGAGCAGAATCTCCAGGGAGCGGGGATTCAGACATGCAGCACGGACAGGAAGGGCAGCGGAGAGAACGGGCGTTGTGGGGCGAGCAGATGCTGGTGTGGGTGTGCCTCCCTTTCTGTGCTTTGCTTTACGCACTTCCCCTGGCCCACAGCAGCCATGGCCAGGTTCAGAGCAAGCCATCCTGAGGGCCTGACTCAGTGTCAAATTCCTGGGAGACATATCTGCCTGGCCCAGCTGGCTGAGGTGTCCTCTGAGGCTGCGGAGAGTCCGCCCCTCTGACCCGGCGCCCAGGGCTGCGCTGTGGCCAGGAAAGGTGGGTTGTCGGAAGCGAGGCAGAGCCCTCAGGCATGTCTACTAATGAGGGATGAGATCCCTTTAGGAGGAAATGGGAAGAGGCCATTACAGGGGGAGCAACAAAAAGGGACCAAAGTGCAAACCATCTGTGGGGAGAGGGAGGAAGAAGCCCAGTGTGATGGAAGAGGACTGAGGCTGCGGGATCACAGCACAATCATGCTACAGGCAGACCATGGGAAACCTCAGAGGCATCTTTGGATTTTATCTTCCACAGGTGCTCAGGGGCCAGAAAAGGGTTTGGAGCCTGGGGGGCTGCGATGGGAGCATGCGTCAGGAGGACTGGTCTAGAAGCCCGTGAAGATGCCAACCAGGCCAGCAACCAGCCTGGAGGACTCCTGGAGCGAATGGAATTAGCATTTACCGAGCACCTACTGCGGAGCAGGCACTCAGCTAGGCACTTACACATAATGTCGTTCGGTTGAATCCTTACAGCAACTCCATCACTAGCCCATTTCACAGATAAGGAGACTGAGGCTCGGACTGGGAATCACTGGCCCAAAAGGACCGCAACCTTTGTGTGTTCCTCAGGTTTATCCATCTGCATTACAATGCAGCAGAAACAAGTAGGGCTGGAGGCAACCAGGTGAGTTGGGGCAGGATGAAGATGAGTGGTAGGACCAGGTGGGGTCAGAGGGCGCCTGGGCCCAAGGTGGCAGTCAGGAGTCCCAGGGACACAGCAGGACCTTATTCGGTCCAGCTGGGTGGCCAGCTTCTTAGAAGCCCATGAGCCTCCCAGGCAGGGACCAGCCCTCCAGCCTCTTGCCTGCACCTGAGCTATGGCTGGACCTTCCCGCACTGCCCCCAGGCTGATCTAAACAACCTGCTCACCCCTGACCAGGTCTCCCACTGCTGGGGTTCCCTGGGGTCGGCAGGGGAGGGGGCAGCACATCCCAGGAGTTTTCATCTCATCATCAGAGCCAAATCCTTCCAGGGCCTCTGCAGCTGTGGAGCTGCAGGAAACCAGGAAGACCAGAGCTGAGAAAGACAGAAGCCAGGTGTCCTGACCCAAGATCGTGTGGGCTTGATCTAAAGTGGGGAGGATGGGAGAAGAACAAAGGGGGGCAGATTCATGAGTCACTTTGGAGAAAGAAAACCATAGGTGTGTGACCACATAGTTCATCAAGGGCCTCACTCCAAGGTCTGCTCCAGGCACTGCTGTGGCCGGACAAAAAGGAAGGGAAGGTGACCAGGTACTGACCATGTGACTATTGACTAGCTGCGTGACCTCAAGCAAGCTTCCTAACCACTTGGTCTCAATTTCTCTTCTCTAGAGTGGGATCACTAGTGGTACCTAGTTCATAGCAGTGTTGTGAGGATTAGACAGATTAATAGATACAATTGACAACACACATGCTCAATGAGTGTTATCATTTTCTAAATTGCTCTCCCATCACTCTGTCTAGTGATCTTCTTTCTTTCATAGCTGTTATCACTATATGACCTTATTATATCTGTTTGTGTGTTCGCTTGTTTGCTATCTGCCCTCCTTCCTCCTTGGACTGTTAAGTTCAACGCGAGCAGGGAATTTGTTCTGTCGTCACTGAATCTTCAGCATCTAAAAGAGCACCTAGTATGTGTCAAGCTCTTGGTAATTGCTGAGTAAATAATGAAAAGGCTGATAATATCATTGCTGAGATAGAGACGCAAGTAACAATAATACAAAACAGAATACACTGAGGCTTGGAGGAGAGCTACACAAGCTACAGGGCTTCCAAGGAAAGAGAAGTAAATCAACTGAGAGTTCTAGGAAAGGCTTTGGAGAAGGGGCACCGTGGGGGATAGACCCCAAAGCGGGGAGAGGGTCCCAAGGGATGAAGATGTGATACGAGGTGTGGCTGGAAGGGGAATTCGTAAGAGCAAAAGCAAAGGGAAGGAAAGCCAGAGAATGCTTAGAAAAAAGCCAGTGTGTCCTTCAGCTGGTCCTTAGGGGTTGGTTGGGCTGAGATTTCGGAGACCAGTTGCCACCGTGCATGGAGATTTGTTACAAGCTTCCAGTGTGTATGCCTCAAGGGGTAGAATGTTCTCTGGGTCCCAGTGCAGGCACCTCCTTCTCAGCTCCATCTGGGCCTGACTCTTCCCATGAGCAGGTGCAAGTTAGGGGTGATCCATGGAGCCACTCCCATGGTTGAAAGGATCCCAGTAGCTGTCAGTCTTTTCCATTTTTAAGAACGTAAAGGGTGCAGACGCTGGGTTTTCAATGTTGAATTCTAAACCAGAGAATACATCTCATGTTTAGAGCATTGAGGCTCCCCCCAAATTATTCAGCACTGGAACCAAAAAGCATGCTTCCAAAAATTCCCAAAAGTGTTGTGCACCCAAAGAAAGCATCCAAGTTCTACTTGGCCCATCAAAGAAAACTGCCTTCTCAAAGGAACATGTAGGGGACAGAGTGACGACAACTAGCATGTGAGTTTTCTCCTGTCTGGGGGGGAAGAAAACTGAATCTGTCACTTCTGCACATATTCACCGAAAAAGGGGTCAGCATTGTCTCTTTATTTTTTTTGTTTGTTTGTTTTGTGGTACACAGGCCTCTCACCGTTGTGGCCTCTCCCGTTGCGGAGCACAGGCTCCGGACGCGCAGGCTCACCGGCCATGGCTCATGGGCCCAGACGCTCCACGGCACGTGGGATCTTCCTGGACCGGGGCACGAACCCGTGTCCCCTGCATCGGCAGGCGGACTCTCAACCACTGCGCCACCAGGGAAGCCCCAACATTGTCTATTTAGAAGGCTATACCAGTGCCAGCTTCCTTGCCAATGAACTGATACTTTGAGGTTAGTAGGGTAGAAAGGATGCCCTTTTCATCAGTGTGTTTAATACCAAACAAGCAGTGAAAGTTAAAATAATTACCTGTGAACAACTGTGTATGTTTCTGTCACCTAATTAGGTAATCTGCCCAGGTGTTTAGCACCAAAGCCTCTAGGCTTTAATTAGAAAAAGTCAAGGACAGAAACTAATTAACAGCATTAATCCAAACGAGAAGTCTAATGGTATTAACCACAAATCACCATTGCAATCAGGAGCCTTTACTCTAAAACATTTTCAAAGTCGAGGAGGAGGGAAAGAAAACAATGTATTTTTGAACTTTAGAATATTGACTTCTAACCACCAATTCCTAGCGACTTTGACCCACTCACTCAAAGAAACTGAAAGAATCGTAATTACTGAAAAGGCAGTACAGAATAAGTGAATGAATACCTCCTCTGGACCTTTTTTTTTTTCAGGCAAGAAAGAATTAAATACCGTCTTAAACTCAGCACCCCATTCTGTTTACTTATTCATCCTTACCTCCTTCATGGAGTCCCCTCCAAATAATAAATGATAATCCACCTGCACCTGGAACCTTCAAAGGGCACATAGAATTTTATGATCCTAAAACTCTTTTAAAATTTCCCTTTCATTCATTCTAGTTTCTATTTCAAATCGAGAGGAAAATAACCAGATTCCGCCAGAATAATCCCTAATTCCAAGGTGGCTAATGAGCTATTGGGTTTATAGAAAGAACCACCGGGTTGTTATTATTATGGCCCTTTTCCATTTGCATCTTTGGCTGTTTTCCAGAATGTTCCATTTCTTGTAACATTTATTTAAGAGAACTGGTAGTTTGAAAACACAGGTAGGAACAGAGCGCTCAGTTTTGATTTGTTTGGGGTTTTGTTTGTTTTATCAGCTTACATAAGATGACACTAGAATAATTTTAGATTCCTAGCACTCTATCTTAAGTGATTAATTAGGTAAAAAGCAAAATGGGATGAAAAAGCCCAATTTGAGACCAGGCTGAAGATAAAAAAAGCCCTACTCCACGGATTAGGAAATTCAAACACAACCCTAATTTGTCATAAGGCGTGCATTTTCCTGTTCCTGCTTTGACCCGGGTTTTGCAAGTCTTGCCAGACAAATCCCTCCCAGCGAAGTGCTGACTAACTCAAACTTGGGCCCCGCCAGGAAAAGGAACTTGAACTGTCATTCTGAGGCCCACTTCTCCTCTGCTTTTCTGTTCCCCATTCCCCACCATCACTACCCCCACTGCTCCTCCCCAAACTCCCCCTTTGAGACCAAACGTTAAAGAAGAAAAAAAAAACTAACTTTTCAAAGAATAAAATCTAGGGATGTGCATAATTCAGTATCTGCCTTTTGGAAAAAAATTTTTAAGGCTTTCACTGCTTTCCGTCTAGAAGGTAAATTGACTCTGCTTTGTGTAAACGTCCCTGTGTCCCAAGCACTGGCCCTCTAGAGGTTGTGGCTTAGAAACCAGGGTATAAATAAAACCTGTGTATAAGGTAATGCTGTCAGTTTTGTTTTCATTCTCTCTTTGTTTGACACATGCCAGGTTCTTCCAGGCTAGCTATCAAACACAGCTTACGTTGAAGGGTTAAAATAATGGGGTCATTATTGGACTATTCCCAAGGAACAGGCCAAAGAGACCCACAGCCGACTTGCTGCAGCTGTTCCGCGGCCCAATTGCCATCCACAAGGGAATTTGTTTATTTCTATATCACCGTCTCCCACCTTGATAAAAAAGAAAACAACACACCCATTTCATTTGGACTGTGTACTAAGAAGAATTGCCACCAATATTGATTGGCCCTTGGAGACCCAGCTGAATTTAAACATTGCAGACCGTGAAATCCCAGCTGATGTAGCCTCGCGGAGATGGCTGCTTATTTGTGACGTGTCCCTATGTTTAAACTTATCTACGAAAACTGTGAAATTAATATCCTCGCGTTGAGTACAATATGGTGACACACCCGGCTGACACGCACGGCTATGCTGGTTCTTATTGTTTTCATGCTGGCTTCTGTCTGTGCGCCACTGCAAGTCTTTCTGATGATGAAACCTAAGTACGTTTGTTTCCTGGAGTCGTCGTTTTCTGACTATTTATTTTCAGGGATTGGGCGAATGGGTGAAGTTTTTCACTTTCTTTGGCTGCCCATTTCTCTGTAGCAGGTCTTGAACCCAGCAGGCTCTCGCGATGGCCTCTGGCTTGGGGGTAAATTGATTGTGCTTGTCTTCTCAGTTTCTCCTTGGTCGTGCCTGCCTCTAACACAGGCGGCTTGAAGTTAGACATTTCTGTTACAAGCAGAGAGGAAAATGTGCTAATCTTGACTACTAAATCCACGTAATTAAGTGGCAAGGTTCAAATACGTCAAGGATGGAAATTTCAAATGTTTCTGAAATGAATCACAACTAAACTAGAAAAGTTAATCCTGCTTATCCTTTGTTCTTACATCATGAAGATGTATGCTTTTAACCCATGCAAAAAATATGAATGAGTCTGATGACGAAAATTTCAGGCTGCCGTGGCCCGTTACTTTGACGTAAATAAAAGCAGAAGAGAACTACGGCACTCTGCTTTCTATCTGTCTAGCAGTTCTTTGTTTCATATGTTATTATCAGAGTCACTGCAAAAATCTCATTTTCCTTCCTCTCCCTTCCAGGCTCCTCCTTTCCTCATATGATATACAGATTAAATGAGAGTTTGAAAAGAACTTAGGCAATACCATTAACAAAAATAAATATAGATAGAAAAAAGAACTGGAAAGATGTACACTAAAATTCACAAAGGTCCTCTCTGCCTGGTACGATACCTGTGATTATTGTTTTCTTCTTTTTGCTTATCTCTATGTCCTAAATTCCCCAAAATGTATATGTATCTATATTACAATAAGCAAAGAATCGTATTTTAAAATATATAACTGCTACAAGTAACATGACTTCTACTAGTTCATGTGCAAATTATACAAAATTTCACTTCTAAGTTACCTAATGTGAAAACTATATTCATAAACCAAAAAATCAATACTGCTATCAATCTTCCTACTTAAATGTTATGTTTAAAAAATGCACTTGTAGGGGCTTCCCTGGTGGCGCAGTGGTTGAGAGTCTGCCTGCCGATGCAGGGGACACGGGTTCGTGCCCCGGTCCGGGAAGATCCCACATGCCGCGGAGCGGCTGGGCCCGTGAGCCGTGGCCGCTGAGCCTGCGCATCCGGAGCCTATGCTCCAAAACGGGAGAGGCCACAACAGTGAAAGGCCTGCGTACCGCAAGAAAAAAAAAAAAAAATGCACTTGTACGTTAAATTTTTTCAAATTCATTCTGATATATCCTGGTGAGTAATTAAAATGTAAGTGCTCTTTCTTCTTATTGTTTACTTATTGGTTGGTTGGTTGACTGCTTCTGTTTGACCTTTGGTGGTAGCTTTCCTGTTTTCCACTTTTATGGAGCATTTTATTGTACTTATTGTCGTCCTGAAGTTTCTATCAAAGTGTCCCAGTTTTACAAATCCAAGTCATAACTAGTGAGTAGGAAAGCCTGTAGAATGTGAAAAATACAGATGCAACACACACACGCGCACACACACACACACACACACCCCAATCTAATTCACAATCCCAAATTTTGAAACTAGTTTTTAGAATTGTAAACCAGCCGATTCAACAGAAATACTCTGGCGCACCAAAGAACAGCAGAAAACAGGTCTAAGTTATGGGTTATGGCTTGACTCTGAGCTTGACAGACAGATGTTATGCCCTAGACTCTTCTGGGAAGAGGCGGGAGGGGCCACACTTCCTGCATCACAAACAGCCCTTGGAAAACTGCACTTGACATGTTGTATGGAGGTTGCCTGCAAAATACCTCATGAGTTTCTCCCATACATACTAGATGGACAAAGGAATGGTTAGTGTTTTTTTCTAACAGGTGATGGCTGATACAGTCACAAGGCAATGTATAACTAGAGGTATTCTAAAATATGGGTCTTTTTTTTACTAGAAAAGTCTTTTTAGGAGTATTTAGTTCAGGAAATTCTTATCTGACTGCAGAAAACAGGTCCAGGGGAACCACCTTCAGGCATCATCCATGGGGATAACACAACAAGGTCACGGGCAGCCACTGTCTTCCGGGTGCCACTGGCCAGGACCCAGGAAGGAAGACGCAGATTGATGGAGAAAGGAAATGGTGATTCTGCGGAGAAAGCCATGCCCTCCTCCAGCCATGGCCTGCTCTGGGGCTATTGGTCACAGAGGAGTCGCCAGATAAAATACAGGACCCCCAGTCAAATCTGAATTTCAGATAAATGATGAAAACTTTTTAATATATATACTGTAACTTAGTACCAGGCTTATGTACTAGCACATGTATTAAGTTATTGATATATATGCATATATTATAACATTACAAGTTAGTATATTATACCAAAAACTTATTGTAGGTCTGAAACTCAACCTCAAATCCAAATTCAAAAATGCAGGGCATCCTGTATTTTTATTTGCTAAATCTGGCAAACCTGACACACAGGGACCCACGTAGCAACTTTAAAGGAGGGTGGCAGAGGGTTGCCCCAGGTCCCGTCCTCTACATGTTCCCACCTTCACTGCCTTCCCGTCTCCACTCAGAGGCCCCACTCGCTGGAGAGGCCTGCCCTGACCATCCCATACGCCACTGTACCCTTTCCCACACTCCCATCCCCCTTAGCCTGCCTTATTTTCTTCCATAGCTTGTCGCTCTACAACATGCTGTGCATTATATAATTATACATATAGGTAAAGTTTAGGCCTTCCCTGGTGGCGCAGTGGTTTAGAATCTGCCTGCCTAATGCAGGGGACACGGGTTCGAGTCCTGGTCCGGGAAGATCCCACATGCCCTGGAGCAACTAAGCCCGTGCGCCACAAATACTGAGCCCACGCACCACAACTACTGAAGCCCGTGCTCCTAGAGCCCGTACTCTGCAGCAAGGGACGCCACCGCAACAAGAAGCCTACGCACTGCAACAAAGAGTAGCCCCCGCTCGACGCAACTAGAGAAAACCCGTGGGCAGCAATGAAGGCCCAACACAACCAAAAAGAAATAAATTTTTAAAAATATAAATAAAGTTTATTTTCCATCTCCCCCCATCAGCTCCAGGAGGCCAAGGATTTTCATCTTTATTCTCAGCCCTTCAGCCACATCACGGACCTCAATAAATATCTATGGAATTGCATGAACGAGAGAGGCTAAGTGGAGAAGGATAAAACACTGATAAGAAAAAAGAGACTGAACTAAGGTAAATGTTTACGGGCATTTCAGCTCCCACCTGATAGATCTGTGTGTTCTAGTCTGTGCTCCTCTAACATTCATGGGCGCACGACTCACCTGGGGAACGCTGACATATCAGAGGCTGGTTCCATAGGTCCGAGGTGGGCCGGAGACTCTGCCTTCCTAACCGGCTACCGGGTAATGCTGATGTAACAAAGGGGGTCTTTTAAGGGAGTGTGGATAGAGGTAAAAATAAAGAGCAGAGCACAACCTGAAGATTCTGCAATTCTGCTATATCATAGGAAGCTGCAATGGAAAAATAATCTAAGTTACTTGATAAAGAATATTTTTCAGAAAAATAGAAATCCAGCCTTCCTGAATCCAGTAGACCCAAATTTCAGAAAACATCTTTTTGTACGTCTCCCTTAGCTCTGAAGGAAAAAAATATATATAAGAATTATAAACTCCATCTCTCCCAGGTGAATGGGGGAAACGATGCTGCTATCACTGGAATGATGTCTTCTGTTTCATCTGCATCTCAAGAAAAGTTTTAACTGGTGCCAAGAGCAGAGGTACAGGCCCTGTCTTTTTAGCGACCTTGAATTCTGTAAGACAGGCTCTGAACACCTGGAGGACCTCACTGATGATGCTGTGACAAGGCCCACCATGAGGATGTAGGACTCACTTCTCTCACTTTCCTCAGTTCTTACTCTCCCCGGAAAGTAAGCAAAAGATTACTTAAAAAAAAAAATTATTTCCACAGTAGAAACCTTCTAAAAGACTGAATTTAGATTCTGTGCATGCCTGTGGGAATGTACCTACTATATCCATTCCCTGATGTGCTCCACTTTCTATGAATTAGGAAAGGGGCTAAAAATAGCTAACTTGGAATTATTTTCATTATCAGGCTTCTATCCACGAGCATCTTTTAAAAACCCACATCTCAATTGTGATCATTTAAACAGAAATCATGCTTACGTTTCAAAAAAAATCAGTATAGAATAAAATTCCACCCGTACCAATTATTTTCCTTCTTTCATTTGTATGGAAAAGAAAACGAAATCATCCGTGAAAACATAGATGCATAAAAATGGCTTTTATAATAAAAACCAAAACAGACAGATTGAACCTGGCCTGTGATTAGGAATAATAGACATCTGAAATCCAATGACAGTGTAGCTCTTTGGAAACATCACCAGTTTAGGTATCAGTGATTCACTCCATTTTGTTGTAAGCATTATTAATTGCCTAATACCATTAGGACCAGGAAACAGTGTAGTGAAACCTGCAAGTGTATAATCTGGGAGACCTGTATCCAGCCTTGCCTCTGTGGTTTGGCTTCAGGCAAGAGTTTTTTATCTCTGGATCTCAGTTTCCTTGCTTGGAAAAGGAGGGAATTGAACCCAGTTACCTTGCAGATTCTCTCCTACTCTGACGGTCCAACATTTCACACAGCCTGTAAAAGCCCCATACCATTCTTCCTTGAGAAACAGCGCCACCTTCAGGTCACAATAACCATAACAGAGCTGTTGCGAAGCTGCTTCTCCAGCAGACAGGAGTTATTTGCCATATCCACAGAAACCCATCCCCCTGGTGTCCTTGGGGACATGGTCACACATTTGTGAGTCTGCCAGCTGGGTTAAGATCAATGTGTATGGACATGGAACCAAGCTGAGCTAACTGGCCCACAGGGGACAGGTGCATGGCCTTGGTCTAATGATCACAGCCCCCAGCTCACGGAGTTCACCCACGGAACAATTCCTGGGAAGGAAAGCAAGCAAGGAACACACTGGATTCACTGAAGCCTATAAAACAATGATAACGGACACACCTCTTCTATAGGCAATTCCACTTAAGACAGTTTCCACCTGTTTTTATTTTAGCAAGATATCACTGGCAGATGGCCCTTGCATACTTCTATCAAGCAAAATTGCATAGCAGGCTTGTAAGTAAATACCTTTTTTTTTTCCACCCGGAAAATCATTATTGAGCAAGCACTTAATGCTGGCACAGTGCTAAGGGCTCTCACAAAATTACTGAATTTCCACCACAGCCCCTGAGAGGTAGGAATTAAGATCCCCATGTTTCAACACGAGGAAATGAAGACTCAGAGAGGCTGAGAAATGACAGTTATGGCCTCCAAGCTTGAGTGTGCAGACACTCATGTTCACACGGTCCTCCTGAGTAAGGAAGGATCATGGTCGACCAAGAACTTGACAGCAACTGCCCCTTTTCAAGGCTTATCTGCCAGCGCGGTGTGGTCCTGCCGGTCGCAGTTAGCAGTTTGGAAGCAAAGGCAGTTCAAGAACTCGGTTTATTTCCTTGAAGTGTGATCTGTTCTCAGAAAACAGCCCTATCGCGGCCAGCCATCCTCAGCTACAGCTGCCTAAGCTGCATGGATGGGACTCAGTAAGGTGTGATATGGTGACTTATTGCTAAGTATCACCGTTTCTAAAGATGACTCTTCTGAGAAATAGAGAATGTTTAAGATTGTCGCTTTGAACCCTCCTACACTGTTGGTGGGAATGTAAATTGGTGCAGCCACTATAGAGAACAGCATGGAGGTTCCTTAAAAAACTAAAAATAGAGTTACCATATGATCCAGCAATCCCACTCCCAGGCATATATCTGGACAAAACTATAATTAAAAAGATACATGCACTCCAATGTTCATTGCAGCACTATTTACAATAGCCAAGACATGGAAACAACCTAAACGTCCATCGACAGAGGAATGGATAAAGAAGATGTGGTACATATATACAATGGAATATTACTCAGCCATTAAAAAGGATGAGATAATGCCATTTGCAGGAACATGGATGGACCTGGAGATTATCATACTAAGTGAAGTAAGTCAGACAGAGAAAGACAAATATCACATAATATTGCTTATATGTGGAATCTAAAAAAAAATGATACAAATGAATTTATTTACAAATTAGAAACAGACTCACAGACTTAGAGAAGGAACTTGTGGTTACCAGGGGGGAAGAGTGGAGCAGGAGGGATAAACTGGGAGTTTGGGATTGGCATGTACACTCTGCTATATTTAAAATACATAGCCAGGGATTTCCCCGGCACAGTGGTTGAGAATCCGCCTGCCAATGCAGGGGACACGGGTTCAATTTCTGGTCCGGGAAGATGCCACATGCCGCGGAGCAACTAAGCCCGTGCGCCACAACCACTGAAGCCCGTGTGCCCTAGAGCCCACAAGCCACAACTATTGAGCCCACGCACCACAACTACTGAAGCCTGCAAGCCTAGGGCCCATGCTCTGCAACAAGAGAAGCCACTGCAATGAAAAGCCCATGCACTGCAACGAAGAGCAATGAAGACTCAATGCAACCAAACATAAAAAAACAAATAAAATAAAATAGATAACCAACAAAGACCTACTGTATATCACAGGGAACTCTGCTCAATACTCTGTAATAACCTAAATGGGAAAAGAATTTGAAAAAGAATAGAAACATGTATATGTATAACTGAATCACTTTTCTGTACACCTGAAACTAACACAACATTGTTAATCAACCGTACTCCAATATAAAATAAAGATTAAAAACACTGTCCCTTTGGGCTTCCCTGGTGACGCAGTGGTTGAGAGTCCGCCTGCCGATGCAGGGGACACGGGTTCGTGCCCCGGTCCGGAAAGATCCCACATGCCGCGGAGCAGCTAGGCCCGTGAGCCATGGCCGCTGGGCCTGTGTGTCCGGAGACTGTGCTCCGCAACGGGAGAGGCCACAGCGGTGAGAGAACCGTGTACCGCAAAAAAAACAAACAAACAAAAAAAAAGACTGTCCCTTTGATAATATCCCATCATTCCCTAAATTTTCTTGGTTGGGAAAGGGGCGGAGCAACCCCAAGCCGATGGGGATGCATGGTAGCTGGAAATATCATGTTCCCCTGCATGGCTGAGGAGAGAAGTGGGGAGCCATTGCCCAGTGCCGGGTGCTCCAGGCTGCATATCTCACGCTTTCCTGTATTCTCACCCGCTGAGATGACTCTAGTTGGCAAGATCGGGTTTTCCAGTCTATCTCCCCAACTACACTTTACAGAATACTGGGCACATAAATACGAAGTCACTAAATATTTGCTGATGTATTAGAGAAAAAGTATGATCGACGTGCAGAAAACAGAAATTATGCAAGGTGGGGTGATTAGGCATATTTGAGATGGTAGTGAAGTTATTTTTAGTACAGAGCCCAAGGAAAAAGCCCAGCTGAGAGGGGGATCGGAGAAGTGCCTGTGAACTTTGGACTGTGGGTAGAAGTAGGAACAGACCCAGATGCAACAAGATAGCAGATTTGGGTTGACCCTTTGAGGAAGGAGAAGTTAAAATATGGCATCTAAACCACAGGCAGGTGCCAGAAAGAGAAAAGAAAAAATATGTAAGCAAGGAATTTCTCATTGTAAGCATCTTCTTATACTCGGAGGAAATTATGTTATTCAAGGCTAAGTGATCACCAATTTGCAACTAATTGGAAATTGAGAATCAAATGCTTGATGGCTGGGATACGATTTTTGCACGTAATCAGAATAGGCAGCGTCAGTTCCATGGTGTCTCAGAGGCTAAGCCTGAGAAAGAGGAAATAGAAGCTGGGGGCTGATGGTCACACCACAGAGGCAACCTCCAAGGGTGAACTGGAGCAGAAAAGCAGAACTGTCTACAGGGCATGTGTCCCTGCAAGAGTATTGGGAAGAGGGTCCCAGAAGCAGCAGCCGTGGCTGAACTAATCCAGCTAGCCTCCTTTTTTCCTTCTTTCCACCCCCCAACCCAATGACCCATGCTTTCTTTTTACAATTTCTATTCTGCAGGAGGCTAGGACAACAGAGAATCAACACTAGTTATCATTGTGTATAAAATAAGAGTTAATAAGCTAGGACAGAGAGTACTGACAATTGCTTTTGCAGCACTCAGAGCGTGGTCCTCAGTGCACTGTTTTCTGAGAGTGCTTTCTTTTGTTCTTGGTGGCCTCTGGAAGGCTGATGTAGCTCCAGAGAGGTGAGATGTTAGAGATTAAGAGTGTGTATCACCTTTGGTGGTTGCAGGCGTTATGCACAGAAGTGAGCGCTAAATGCGTGTTACAATGAAGCCTGCATTCAGGCAGAGTAAGAGCTGTTCCCAAAGAGAGGTCCCCATGTTTCTGAAAACAGATTCATTCATTCAACTACACATTTAGTTGAACACCTACTATGTGCTATGCACTGGGCATAGAGTGACCACAGCCACAAACCAAGGTCTCGGGGGATTCTGGTGGGATGTAAGCACATGAAGCATTTGGTTGGCTCCAGAGGAGGTGAGAGCTTATGCAGGGGGATAAGAGATATCTCCCTAAGGGGCAAGGTCAGTGGGTGGAGAGGGACTTTACCTGAACAGAGAGTCCAGGACTTGTAGGTCAACATGAAAAGATGAGGACAGTTATCTACGAGGAGCAGCTGGCAACTGGCCAAGAGGTTTTCGCTCCCCATGATCTGTCATACTTTCAGTTTTCTGAATGAGCCAGGTTTCAGGACCCGCCAGCCCAAAAACCCCTTTGTGCAAGTTTGGAAAAAGCGTATCCTCTGGACCAGTGCAGCCCAGGTGTGGGCATCTTTTTGGGAATTGGGTAAATCCACTGCCCCACAGCTGGACTTGAGCACCCCCATGCCACGCCCCTGTCTGCTCTGATGCTGCCACTGCCTTAGACATATACACAGGCTGTTCTGTCTTCCTGAGAGGCTTCCCCACGTCACCACACCCTCTGCCTCCCCTCCCAAGCCTCGTCTTAGAGATGGCTGTCTTGGGTAAGCCTTCCCAGCTGCTCACAGCTGGAAGTTGCTCCTTTTCCTGTTCTCATGTTGCCCTGTCACCCTGTACTTCTCCCTAATTAGCTTCATCACGATTACAACATTTGTGTAATTGTCCCCCTCATGAGTGTAAGCTCCCAGAAATGAGGATCTGTGTCCCTTGTGCTCACTGCCATAACCCCTGCACGTGCCGGGCACATGGGAGGCACTCAGTAAATGCTTCCTGAATCCATGAGTGATGGAATGAACGGGAAGCTCAAGTTAGGACTCATTGGAAGCTTCCTTATCCTTCTAAGGAGTATGGTTTGACCACACACCCCACTCCACACAGCCTGGGCATGCCAGGCAGTCCCTATTTCAAATGCTGTTTCCTCTTATTGGACTGGGTCATGGAGGCTGAGGCTGGACGGGCTCTGTGCTTTCACCCCTGGTTTTCTCATTTGCATCTAGAAAAGGTGCTATCTGGACAACAGAAGAAAATCCTCACTTCACAGAAGCGATCTAGAACAGCCTAGTGACGACCCAAGTTTGGAACACAGGCTGCTAAGTGTTTTCATTTCATGGTGTCCGATCGCCATTCACTTATTTAAAAATTATTTATTGGGCGCTTACTGTGTGCACCAACCTAGGAGCTGATTTCTTCATTCTCGTGATAGCTTTTTGGAGCCCAAATTGCTTGGGTTGCCCTCTGTTTCATAGCGGTGGAAGTGCTGGAAAGTTTAACCCTCTAACTGCGATGCACCAGACTTGGTCTCAAGACTTGCTGTCTCGTTCGTAGCATTAGCGATGCATTTTGTCCACCAGGAGGGGAGGGAGGTCAATAGCATGAATCTGACTTACAAGAGATGTGTGTGGAACAACCACAAATGACAGAAGGACAGTGATTTCCTGCTTAGAAAGCAGTACTTGCTTGAGGACTATTTCTAGCAGCACTAGACTAAGTTAAAGATTTGCAGTTTTAGGGCTTCCCTGGTGGCGCAGTGGTTGAGAATCCGCCTGCCAATGCAGGGGACACGGGTTCGAACCCTGGTCTGGGAAGATCCCACATGCCGCTGAGCAACTGGGCCCGTGAGCCACAACTACTGAGCCTGCGCGTCTGGAGCTTGTGCTCCGCAACAAGAGAGGTCTCAACAGTGAGAGGCCCACGCACCGCGATGAAGAGTGGCCCCTGCTCGCCGCAACTAGAGAAAGCCCACGCACAGAAACGAAGACCCAACACAGCCAAAAATAAATAAATAATTAATTAATTAAAAAAAAACAAAACGATTTGCAGTTTTAAAAAGGAAGTATTAGAAAACAATTTTATATGATTACAAACTGATCTTCAGCGGGACCCTCCACACGGCTGCATCTTCCATAAGCGTTGGTGCATAGTTGCTCCCCCCACCTTGGTCCTCCCAATGCTGCCCTGGCCACCCAGCTCCTCCCGCAGGACCCTCCCCACCCCCTCCTCTCAGTCCAGCCTCCACACCAGGCACAGTAGCAACCCCGCACCCCAGCTGCTGAATATTTTTAATATCAACCCTGCTTACAGGTGAAGGATCCTGTAAAGCATCCAGTGAAGATTCTACATTCTTAATTCTATCGAGGATTCTATAAAGAAGTATCTGAGTACTTTGTTCGTAATTTTATAGTGTCCAAACATGAAATGCATTGTTTTCAGGGCATTTGACGTTTAACATAAAGACCCAGCAGAGGGAGCCATTGCCTAGCATAAAAGATGCTACAGACACTAACAAGATGGCTACTGTGTTAGCCAGCCAGGCTGCCGGTACCACAGCCTGAGTGGCTGAAACAATAGAAATTTATTTTTTCAGTTCTGAAGCCCAGAAGTCTGAAATCAAGGGGTTGGCAGGGTTGATTCCTTCTGAGGCCTCTCTCCTTGGCTTGTAGATGACTGTCTTCTCCCTGGGTCCTCACGTGGTCTTCCCTGTGTCTGTGTCCCAGTTCCCTCCTATAAGCACACCAGTCATATTAGATTAGGGCCCAGCCTAATGACTTCATTTTATCTTAATCGCCGCTTTAGAGGCCCTACTTCTAAATGCAGTCACATTCTGAGGTACTGGGGCTTAGGACTTCAACATATGAATTTGGGGGGGGGACACAATTCAGCCCATAATAGCCATTGCAGTTTTGTTTAACCCTAAAAACATTTTTTATTATTTTAATATATTTTTTTAAATGTATCTTTTAAAATATTACATATTACACATATTATATATTCCATATTATATATATAGTATATATTACACATTATAATATATGTTAAAAATAAACATATATCTATTTAAATGTGTTTCCATTGTTTTCTAAAAATTAAATCACCTATATTGCTTTTACTCACGTGATGATGAACCAGTGGTTCAAAGGTCTTTGCCCCACCGCCATATTAGCAGACATCAGCAGTGTGCTCAGATTGAAAGAAAGCCCAGACCCAGGCACCTCTTGGCAAAGTCAAGCAAGTTCCCGTATCTAACGATACAGAAGAAAGTCTGGGAGTTCAGGACACAAGCAGGGCAGCTGGCAGCCATCTGCAGAGGCCCAGTCAGGTTCCTGACTCACCAAATGGGGAGTGGCAGACGATAAAGCCAGGCTAGTTAGAGCCATCCCAGACATCCTCAAGCCCCGTCTCAGAGACTCCGCTCCCTCCTAATTCCCCCTCCCCCACCCCGCTCATGTACTCAAGGCTGGGGCACTTCTGCTGATTGGCTCTCCTGCGGCGGCACAGGAAACCTCACTGGGCCTGGGAGGCCTCACCAGTCCTACAGTTAGACAAGAGCAACCTGGCTACAATGGAGCACATTGCTCCCCAGGCAGACAGAGCCCTGTCCAATACACCCTTAACTTAGAGCCTTGGAGCAGGAACAAAGGCATTTACAGGTGTCCTGAGGGGTCAGGGGAACTGGCCCTTAGACATACCACAGATCCCACCCTGCCGTCTTAAAATGTGGCCTACCCTGTCTAAAGAGTTGTCTTAAGGATGAACAAATGCCTCCAAATAGTAACCAGTCATCTTCCTCAACAATCGGTTCATTGCAAATAAACATCCTTAGAAAGGTTTTGTATATAGAGCTTTATACCTCCAGGTATCAAAGATTTTATGCAAAGCACACCATTACCACTGCTAGTATAGTAGATGTGACCAGAAATGAAGAATTCTCTGCTGAAAGTAGGATTCTTTGCTAAAAGTGCACTTGCTTTACCATAAGGTTACTTGTACCTACTGGGCACGTCAAAACATTTGAGGTAGAGTTTAATTTTTACAAAAAATGAAAAGCTAGAGTCTGGGGCTGTGAGACCAGGGGCAGTTCCAGTGAAATGAGAGGGTAGTTTTGCATCAACGATGATTCACTCAGCCATTCATTCTAGAACCCAGAAGTCTGCTAGGACCCCTGTCGCTTTGAAGATCCAAGTATGATGGGTTCCGGCCAATCCCTGTCATAACGCATGAGGCCAGCTCACTGGGCCTGCATCCTTAGACTTCTTTGAGCTCTGTCAAAGGAATCTGCTCACACAAAAAAAGCTCTGTGAGTACTCCAGAAAGCATCAAGGCGGGGTACGGAGTGCTCAATGGTTACATCACAAAATCCACAGCAAACAGCCTTACAATATGTGCTTTGAGATTCTGGTTCTCCCTGTGCCCTGCAGAAGGTTGGGGGGGTTCCTCTCTGATGCCTGAGCACGCTGTCTCTCCCCACTTCTCCGGTATCGTGCTCACCTCGCTGGAGCCCCCATCCTCAATCCTGGAGCTCCTTTACCTCCAGGGCTACCTCTAAGCGCACACAGCTCCACAGTGGCATTTGCAGTGAAATCCAGCTCTCCCCAGCCCCTGTCATTTCCAACCCCATCTGGGGGCTCACCTGAGCTTTTTTTTTTTTTTTTTTTTCCTGAGCTTTCTTTTTAAAGATCAGCTTAGGTTACATACGAGTTTTACATGTTCTGTTCTCTTAATCCATTTAACCAGCTCTCATCGAGTACCTTCTACTTCGTGCTCACCAAGGGGGCTCTGGAGGCAGACCCTAAGGTTGGAATCCTGGCTTGACCACTTACTGTGTGACTTTGAGCCAGTTACTTAACCTCTCTGAGCCTGTGTTTTCTCATCTGTAAAATGGGGAAGGTGATAACAGCTCCTGACTGGTTTGTTGTTTTTTTTTTTTAGATTATATTTTTAATTTAATTTTTAAATTTTTTATGCAATATTTGAAGATTACTTTACAGTTATTACAAAGTATTGGCTATGTTTCCCATGTTGTGTAATACATCTTTGAACCCATCTTACACCCCCTCCCCAGCAGCTCCTGACTCTTAGGGTTGGTGTTAGGGGAGCAAGCACGTGCAGCAGGGCCCACCTGGAGTAATCATAACAGGAACTGCTATGGGGCAGGCACACAGCATAGGGTCAAGTTAAGCCTTAACGTGGTGTCAGCGGGCTCTGATGGTAGAAGTGCCGGATGCCCTGGGCTTTACAGGACGATCACATCGACTGAAAAATAATGCACAACCTAAAAGTTGAGAATTATGTTTTATTTGGCAGACTTTCTGAGGACTTCAAGCCAGGGAGAGAGCCTCTCAGAAGAACTCTGAGGGACAGCTCCGAAGAGGTAAGGGAGGATCCAGGGTGTATAGGGGGTTTTGCAACAAAGACCAGGTAGTCAGAACAGCAAAATATAACTGCTAGTTAAAGAAAAGCAGACGTCTCAAGTTAAAGAATTGAGCGCTTTTCTATGTACTGGAAGATGCAAGAGCCTGGACTCGCTGAAATCATTCCTTGGATATGCACCTCAGCTATCTAGGGCCTGTATCGTGTGCTTCCCCACCCTGAGTCCCCTCAGGGTGCACCACAGGACGGGGGGGGGGCGGGGGGGGCAGCAGTGGCTGAGGACTTGGCAGTGGGCAGTTTATCTCCATCCTGAGTTCCCTCAGGGCTCACCGTAGGGGTGGCCATAGTGGCTTGATGGCTGCAGCATGCTTTGTTTACTGAGATGGTAAACAAAGGTTGGTAAACAGTCAGTTCCCCTCACACTTGGGGAAGGAGGGCTTCCTGGAAGGAGGGACAGCTCAGCAGAGACCAGGAAAGAAAGGAGCAGCCGGAAAAGAGGAGGTCAAAGGTCTTCCATGGTCAGGGAATAGCATTTGCATGCAAACCCCCTGAGGGAGGAGGGCGAACAAAGGGTTGGAGGACAGGACACTAATGTAGACTATAGCAGGGGCAGAGAATGGGGTGAGAAGGGGTCCAGATAAGACAGGAGCAGGAAGCAGGGACAAGAACAGGAGGCCTTGGGCCCGGTTGAGGAGTCTGCATTTTATTCCGAGGAAGCTCACGTGAGAGAGTGAATTTGCACTTATCAAGGTGGCGCTGGCTGCTAGGTGGAAAGTGAAAGCATAAGATTTTGTGTTTTTCCTGTTTGACTGTGACTCACAGGAAGTACAGTGTGCTACAGCACAACCAGAAACAGGCTCAGGGTTTGAGGGGAATATAGGAATTCCCCTACATACAAACAAGTTCCATTCTGAGAGCACGTTCGTAAGTCCAATTTGTTCGTATGTCCAACAAAGTTAGCCTAGGTACCCAACTAACACAGTCAGCTATATAGTACTGTACTGTAATAGGTTTATAATACTTTTCACACAAATAATACATAAAAAACATTACAAAAAAATAAAGAAAACATTTTAAATCTTACAGTACAGTACCTTGAAAAACACAGTCGTACAGCACAACAGCTGGCATACTGGGGCTGGCATCAAGTGAACAGGCAAGAAGAGTTACTGGCTAGAGGAGGGAGAGGCGGTGGGAGATGGTAGAGCTGAAGGATCGTCAGCAACAGGAGACGGAGGGCTGCAATTTCACTCACGCCTGACGCTGATGGCACAGGTTCTGGTTCCTTGCTGGATTCAGTTCTATCTACCCTCTTGAAAAAACAATCCAGTGATGTCTGGGTAGTAGCTCTTTTTTTCTCATCGTAGATGACACAGTAGCACTGGATTGCATCCTGAACGGCTGCTGCAACCTTCGTGTACGCGTTCTACATTTGTGTCCTGTGCCTCAAAAACTAACAGTGCCTCCTCAAGTAAAGAAAGTCCCCTTGCCGTTTCCTGCATAGTGAATCTCTTCTGTTCTTCCGTTACTTCTTCCTCTTGGCTCTCTTCGTCCTTTCTCTGGGCCTCCAATTCCATCAGGTCTTCATCAGTAAGCTACACAAAGTAAGTACACAAAAGCACAACCGCTTGTAGAGAATGCACGCAGGTGACAATGTACATCAGACACGTGAACTAACACGTGACTGGACATGTGAACACACGTTCGCATCTTTGAAAGTTCACAGCTTGAAGGTTCGCATGTATGTAGGGGACTTACCATAAAGCTTTTCCCTCTTTAAGGAAAATAATACAGTACAGCATTGCAACTACCAAAATAGAGACAGGGCTTTGCAAAGTGCTAGGGTCCCTGAAGTTCAAGGTCATTAGCCTTGTCAAAGCAAATAATCAATAATCAATATATAATAAGGAAGAGAAGAAAGTTTTACTTGAGCCAAACTGAGGACTGTAGCCTGGGAGGCGGCCTCTCAGTAGCTCTGAGAAACTGCTGCATAAAAGCATGGTTGTCAACACAGTCATACCTTTATCAGAACAAAGAACACGCGTTTAACGTGACAGGGAGCATTCCTTCGAGGTTTCAGAAGAGACAGCTTTTTACTGAATTGTGTATATCCGGGCAGATACTGAATTTCTGTGACGAATCAGTGGACTAGAATGAAGGTTAGATGTTTTATATCTGAAGCTCGAGTCTATTTTGGATCTGTAAATACTCATTACCAGTATAACTTTTGTTCAACAAGAGGATTGTACTGTATGAAGAACTGATGAAAAAAAATCCCTCTGTAACATTTTTTTAAGAAAACCTTGTTTATTTAAAGAAAAAGTCGGTATAAATTATAGATTTTTATCTAAATTTTAAAAAAGAGACAGCTTAGTACATATACAGTGAGAGAGCTGGACCCTGGTGTCTGGGAAGGGAACCTTATCTTCAAGGGAGGGTTAACATGGACACAGAAAGGGAGTCATTTGTCCTCACCTTCGAAGTGGATATTCTTGACCTTAATGGTTAAAGATGTGCTGTGTATGTTTGACAGGGCATGAGCCAGGCCATTCTATCTCACACAAAGTTCAGAGCAAACCACGTATAAGCCAGAATGACTTCCCCGTAACTCAATACTTGAAAATTTTCCCCATCAGCCTCGAGGCAAAGCCACTTCTGATTACATCCCAGTACATCCACGTCGCATACACCCCTCCCCAGCCCTCCCCGCATACACCCCTCCCCAGCCCTCTCCGCATACTCCCCTCCCCAGCCCTCCCCGCATACTCCCCTCCCCAGCCCTCCCCGCATACTCCCCTCCCCAGCCCTCCCCGCATACACCCCTCCCCAGCCCTCCCCGCATACTCCCCTCCCCAGCCCTCCCCGCATACTCCGCACACCACAGCACACAGAAATCGCACACACCACACGCACCATCCACCACACAGACACCATATTCGGCACCCTCAAAACAGGCCAGGACTTATCCTTACTATGTACAATGTGCTCTGCTCTTTTCTATTCCATTCCATTCCATTTCTTTTCTTTTTTCTAATGCTGTCTGAGACTCACTAAATTGATTATTTCCTATTATTTCCTATTATCTCCTATTATTTCCTATTATGATTATTACCTATGATTATTTCCTATTCCTATTATGACCCACGAATAGGTCCTGAACTAGACTCTGCAAACACTAACTTGGAGGGAAGCAGAGGACACCCACAGGTCGCTGTGAGATGCGTGTTGAGCTGCTGTCTGGCTGAGCCCCCAGCACAGCCTGGGACGCTGCTGTGGCACACAGTCACCTCACCACTGTGGCTGCCCCAGCCAAGAACGGGCAGGGGCAGAGCCTCCCAGCCTGCCAGGACAGCTGGTGGGGGAGGTCCTGTCACTGTGTCTGCCTGACTAATTTGAACCTAAGAAGTAACCTCCCCTGTTTTTGTGTTTAATCACCCCCTCACGTACAGCAGCCCGTGGGCTTCCTTTGCCTTCCTCCAAATCCATGTTTTCCAGACTGTATCCTGGGACCTATTAATGGGTCATGAAATCACTTTAGTGAGTCTCAGACAGAAGGAGAGAAAAAGAGGAAAGGAAAGGAGAGGAAAGGAAAGGAATAGCGCATATGCCATGTAGTAAGGATAAGTACTGACTGGTTTGAGGTGTGTGTATTATATTATGACTTTTCTTCAAACCAGCTATTAAATAAGTGAAATGATAAATACGGGGCAGAGAGAATCAGTCCTGCCCAATGATTCAGACAAAGAAGCACAGGATGGAGCAACTCAAGAAACTACCACCTAAAAAGTAAAGAGACTACCCAGCACCCACAGCCCATCACTGAATCTGCCAGATGATGACTCAGTGAGAACACATCGGTTTGTTCTCTCAGTCATCTTTTCTCCTAGTAAATATTCGGTCAGACTGATGATTCCTCTTGTTTCCAACAGACGTAAGTTGAACTGGGCTTCCAGTGATGGGATAACTTGCTCTCCTCAGAGACATCTCAAAAGCCCGCAGGCCAGGATCTTTGCTCTTCCTCTTAGATGTCTGTGCTGGCAACCGGCCACTGCTCACACAGCTCACGGAAAATTCCACAGCCACGTGTGGGAATTCCGCTTCTGGAATTTTCCTCAGCGATGCCTTTCCCAGAAAATTCCTGATACTCTGAGGACTGAATTGAAGCTTTGACGGTGGTGTCTGGCACTGACCCGTCTCACCCATCACCCTCAGGGGAAGTGTGGGCTAGAGTCCAGCTTTCTTCCATAGGTAATGCCTAACAGAGACATCAATCCCCACCCCCCACCCCCAGCCTCAGCATGGAAAAATGAGCTCACAGGTCAAAATAGCAAAAGACATTTGGTAAGAATAACCATTTCCAAAACAAACAAAAACAATTCTGGATTAGAGATTCCATCAGAAACAGAAATGTTTTTAAAGTCCAAGAAGTTAAAATGAGTCTAATAAACTAACAAGAAATAAGGGGGTAGGGGGTAGTTAAAGATGGAGGTATAAAAAGATAAAAAGATACTGAACTTACCACATCCTGTAGACACAACAAATTTACAGATAAATATGATTCAATTCCCTCTGAAAACTGAAAACTGGCTGAACAGCTCCTCCACAACAAAGGGTAAGAGAGTCATCATCAGGACAGATAGGAGAGGCAGAGATGCAGTCTCACCAAAAACCCCACCCCTGGCACAGAGACCCACCATCAGGAGGGATCTCACAAATACAGAGCCTCTCCCTGAAGAGGGAAGGGTCTGTACCCACATGAGGCACCCCAATCCCTGGGACCTGAACCGAAGCCCCCAAAATGTCTTGTTTTGAAAACCAATGGAGCTTATGTCCAGGAAAACCATAGTGAGACAGGAAGGGGGCAAGGCACAACCTTTAAAAGAATGATAGCCATTGAAGACATGACATAAACTGGTTAGAACCATCCAGGTCCAAGATGGTGGATGAGTCGACTTCCACTAGACTTTAAGCCTCATTATACACTCACTGTAATACATCGGCAAGCTAAATGACACACCCACAGGTGCCAAAGCTGACCATAAAAGGTCAAAAAGTGGGCCGTGGCCCAATTCCTGGAAATCCCCACGTCTTCCCCAAAATAGCTGGAATACTCCTCCCACTCATTAGCGTATAAAATTACCCACCCCTATAAAAACTGACAAACCCATACCCTGGGGCCTCTCACCTTCTGAGATAGCCCACACTCTGTCTGCGGAGTGCATATCTCCCTGAATAAACCTTCTTTCTCTTTATTATGGCTTGCATTTGAATTCTTTCCTGTGCAAAGCCAAGAACCCACACTTGGCGGCTGTCCCAGGGACTCACCTGAGACCTGGGACATGACCATTCTCTCCGGCCCTATTTTCTTTCCTGCAACAATAGGGCTGTAGGGAACAGAGATTCCACTCTTTTTTTTTTAAACATCTTTATTGGAGTATAACTGCTTTACAATGCTGTGTTAGTTTCTGCTGTATAACAAAGTGAATCAGCTATATGCATACATATATCCCCATATCCCCTCCCTCTTGCATCTCCCTCCCACCCTCCTTATCCCACCCCCTAGGTGGTTGTAAAGCACCGAGCTGACAGAGATTCCCCTCTTAAAGGGCTCACAGGAATACTCACTTGTCCTGGGACCTTGAACAAAAGCCACAGTTTGAACCACACCAAGACCATATGGGAAGGAAACTCATTTGCTAACCCTAAGGCATCTGCTGGAGGGGTAGAACCCTGTCTGGACTCTCTCTAGGGACAGAGGTGCTCCCATGGCCCCACCAAAGCCAGGAAGGCACTCACAGCTCACATAGGAGATGCCCCTTGATGGGCCAGGGGAGATTGCATTTCTGGGACCTACTGGTCTGAAACAATCAGAGGGACGGCTCTTGGCAGGCTACCATCCTCAGGGCAATGCACAGACAGCAGACTGAAACAAACAACCCCAGTGCCCTTGTGAAAAAAGGCCTAAATACTTGTCCTGGAGCTTCAGCCAGCCTAAGAAGTAGGCTTCAGGTTTACCACACATCTACAGGCTACAGAAGTGCTCTCAGGGAACCTAGGCCAGGAGACACCATCTCTGTGCTCTCCTTTGGCCTCACTACAGCTCACCAGTACCTTCCAGAAAGGAGCTCACACACTCAACTGGAGCCACAATTTTTGCAACTTTTGCCAAGGAAACACTTCCAGATCATCTGGTCTGGAGGTCAGTAGCCTTTACAATTGCAGTCTCACAGGATGGTATATATTTGCATACCTGAAAAGCTGCTGCCTGAGCGTCTAGCTTCTAATCAGCCTAATACTAGGTGTGGACAGAGATCCCTCCCTCTGGAACACTCAAAGGTCTTGGCACACCCTCAATGACTGAACCTATCAAGAATAAATCAGGCTGCCTAGACGATCACAAAGGTTCAAGTGACAACCAAAGCTAGGGCAAGTATAAATAATAACATTAATCTCCTACACGGGCCACTCCTTCAAGACTGGGAGAGATAGCTGTTTCCCTAATACATTGAAATAAACACAGAGAGTCAAGCAAAATGAGGAGACAGAGGAATATGTTCCCAATGAAAGAGTAACAAAAGACCCCAGAAAAAAACCTTAATGAAATGGAGATAAGTAATTTACCTAATAAAAAGTTCAAAGTAATGGTCATAAGGATGTACATCAAACCCAGGAGAAAAATAGATAAACACAGTGAGAACTTCAACAAAGAGAGAGAAAACATAAGAAAATAATGAACAGAAGTCACAGCGATGAAGAATACAATGACTGAGCTGAAAAATACAAAAGAAGCATTGAACAGCAGACTAGATGAAGTAAACAAAGAATCAGTGAGCTGGAAGACAGGGCAGAGGAACTCACCCAAATAGAGAAGCAAAAAGAAAAAAGAATTTTTAAAAGTTAAGATAGCTTAAGAAACATATGGGACCCAATAACATTTGCATTATAGGGGTCCAGAAGCAGGAGAGAAAGAAAAGGGGGGCAGAGAACTTATTTGAAAAAATAATGATTGAAAAACTTCCCCAACCTGGGGAATAAAACAGACATCCAGATCCAGGAAACCCAGAGAGTTCCAAAAAAATATAAATCTAAAGAGACTCACACCAAAACATACTATAATTAAAATGTCAAAAGGTAAAGGTCAGACCTACTAGAGAATGGACTGGAGGATACGGGGAGGGGGAAGGGTAAGCTGGGACAAAGTGAGAGAGTGGCATGGACATATATACACTACCAAATGTAAAACCAATAGCTAGTGGGAAGCAGCTGCATAGCACAGGTAGGTCAGCTCGGTGCTTTGTGACCACCTAGAGGGGTGGGATAGGGAAGGTGGGAGGGAGGGAGACGCAAGAGGGAAGAGATATGGGGATATATGTATATGTATAACTGATTCACTTTGTTATAAAGCAGAAACTAACACACCATTGTAAAGCAATTATACTCCAATAAAGATGTTAAAAAAAAAAAGAGATAAAGGTTAAAGAGAATCTTAAAAGCAACAAGATAAAAACAACTTGTTACATACAAGGGAACCCCTCTAAGACTATCAGCAGATTTCTCAGCAAAAACTTTGCAGTCCAGGGGGAAACAGCATGATATTTTCAAAGTAATAAAAGGAAAACAACTCTCAACCAAGAATACTCTACCCAGCAAGGCTATCATTCAAAATTGAAAGAGAGACAAAGAGTTTTCCAGACAAACCAAAGCTAAAGGAGTTCATCCCACTAAACCAGCAATTGAAAAGAAAGGGCACTAATTAGTAACAAGAAAACATGAAATTAAAACTCACACTGGTAAAGGTAAATATATAGTAAAGGTAATGGATTAATCACTTATAAAACTAGTGTGAAGGTTAAAAGTCAAAAGTAGTAAAAATAACTATAACTACAATAACTAGTCAAGGGATACATAAAATAAAAGGGTGTACAATGTGAAATCAAAAACATAAAAATTGGGATGGTAGGAGTAAAAATGTAGAGTTTTATAATTCATTCAAACTTAACTTGCTATCAACTTAAAATAGACTTTTGTATATATATAGGCTGCTATATGTGAGACTTATGGTAACCCCAAAGCAAAAACCTATAGTAGGCACACAAAAGATAATGGGAAAGGAATCTAAGCATAACACCAAAGAAAGTCATCAGACCACAAGGGAAGAAGCAAGAGAAAAAGGAAAAACAAAAATGAACTACCAAAACAGCCAGAAAACAAGTAAAACAATGGCAATAACTACATACATATCAACAATTACTTTAAATATAAATGGACTATATTCTCCAATCAAAAGACATAGAGTGGCTAAGTGGATAAAAAAACAAGACCATCTATATCCTGCCTACAAGAAACTCACTTCAGATGTAAGTACACAAACAGATTGAAAGTGAAGGGAAGATGTGTTTCATGCAAATGGTTACCAAAAGATACCTGGGATAGCTATCCTTATATCAGAAAAATAGACTTTAAAAAAAAGAATATAGTAAAAGACAAAGATGGGCATTACATAACAATAAAGGGGCCAATTCAACAAGAAGATATAACATTTGTAAATACCTATGCACCCAACATAGGATCACCTAAATATATATGGACAATATTAACAGTCCTAAAGGGAGAAATTGACAACAATACAATAATAGTAACAGACTTTAATAGCCTACTTACATCAATGCATAGATCATCCAGACAGAAAATCAATATGAAAGCATTGACCTTAAATGATACTTTAGACCAGATGGAGTTATGTATATATAGATATAGATACAGATATAGATATAGAGCATTCCACCCAAAAGCAGCAGAATACACGTTATTCTCAAAGGCACATGGAACATTCTCCAGGATAGATCATATGCTAGTCCACAAAACAAGTCTCAATAAATTTAAGAAGACTGAAATCATATGAAGCATTTTTTCCAATGACAATGGTATGAAATGAGAAATCAATTATAAGAAAAAAACTGGAAAAATCACAAATATGTGGAGATTAAACAACATGCTCCTGAACAACAAGTGGGTCAACGAAGAAATTGAAGGAAAAATCAAAAAATGCCTTGAGACAAACAAAAATGGAAATCCAACATACCAAAATCTAAGGGATGCAGCAAAACAGTTCTAAAAGGGAAGTTCATAACAATACAGGCCTACTTCAAGAAACAAGAAAAATCTCAAATACACAATCTGACTTTATACCTAAAGGAACTAGAAAAAGAAGAACAAATAAAGCCCAAAGTTAGCAGAAGGAAGGAAAAAATAAAGATCAGCACAGAAATAACTGAAATAGAGATGAAGAGATATACATACAACATAAGAGCACACAAAGGTTGAAAGCAAAAGCATGGAAAAAGACATCTCAGGCAAATACTAGCCAAAAGATAGCTCTTGTAGCAATATTAATATCATCTAAAATTAGGGTAACTATATATAATTTATTGTATAAACCAGCATACCTTTGAGAATAAAAGATATTATTAAGAATTACAACAGGGAAAGAGAAATAAACCAAGATTTCTTAGGCAAATCAGGATTTATGGTCAGTCATACAATACAAAATAAATCAAAAAGTATTACTAAGGATGAGGAAGATCTCTAAAAATGATAATTCTCCAAGAATATGTGAAGCAAAAAGTAATAGAAATATAGGGAGAAACTGATCATACCCACCTTCACAGTGGAAGGTTTCAATACAACATTCTCAATCAATGATAGGTCAAGTAAACAACCAACAGCAAAAAAATCTGCAAGAAGGTAAAAGATTTAATCATCTAAAAAAAAAAAAAATAGAGAGAGCTACGCACCCAAAACTTAAAGAAAACATTTTGTTAAGCACACATGAAACATTTACAAAAACTGATCATATACTAGGCCACAGAGAAACCCTAAACAAATTTCAAAGAATAGATATCACGCAAACCAGATCTTCTAACCACATGCAACTGAGATAGAAGCTAATATAAACAAAAATAGTTGCATATTTGCTGGTAGGAGTATAAACTGATGTAAGAGCATTGGAGGAAAGTTTGGCATGTCCTCCTAAAGTTAGAAATTCACATCAACAGTTTCTGTTTTAGAAACATACTTGAAACTCTTTCACCTGTAAAACCAGCAAAAGTATACAAGAGTGTTTAGAGCAGGACTTCTCTCAATAATAAAAACCTGGAAACAACACAAATACTCAAGGAAAAATGGGGCAATAGATTATGGTTGGGTTTATTTTCTCCTGCTGCATAACAAATTACCAAAAACTTAGTGGCTTAAAATAATACCCATTTACTGTCTCAAAGTTCTGTAGGTCAGTAGTCAGGACATACCGTGGCTTGATTCTCTGCTCAGGGTCTCACCAGGCTGGATCAAGGTGTTGGACAGGGCAGCCATCTCATCCGAGGCTGGTGTCCACGTCCAAGCTCACTGGTTGTTGGTAAAATTCGGGTCCTAGTGGTTGTTAGTGCAGAGGCCCCACTTTCTTGGTGGCTGTCAGCAGGCGCTGTTCTCAGCCTCTAGAAGCCACCTGTCACAGGGTCCTCTCCACAACATGACAGTCTTCTTCTGCAAATTCCACTGCAGCTTTCTAGCTCTGATTCCAGACCCAGATTTCAAGGGCTCATGTGAGTGGTCCAGTGCCCTTTCTTAAGATCTGATTTGGGACCCCAATTGTATCTGTAAAATCCCATCACAGCAGCACCTAGTGTTTGATTAAATGATGTGTGTGCACACCAGGGCCTAGGAGGCTTCATGGCCCCCTTAGAATTCTGGCTTCCACAATGCTCTATTCATGTGATGAACATTATATAGCTTCAAATGGAATGAACGCGGTCACCTGCAACAATGTGCATGAGCCTTAGAAATTTAACATCATATAAAAAAATATAGTCCCACAAGACTCTAAATTAAAAACAACTCAAATTTTAAAAGTGCTTTTAAAGGATTACATATGGGTGCAACAGAGTGATACAAAAAAAGAAAAGAACGAGCTGGTGGACTGGATTCTGGATGCCCCAGCTGGGGGGCAGGCAGAGGGTCACGAAGCTGAAGAGTTAGATGTAGGTTATTGTTAGGGGGTCTAGATTGGGGAGGGAAGAGGGTAAGTGGGTTCATAGATGTTATTATATTATTTTAAGTAACTAACTTATACTGTGCTGTATGTCAATTAGAACTTAATAAAACTGGATAAATAAATACTAAAAATAAAATAACTAATCTGAGGCAGGACAAATATGGACCAGTGATGAGCGAATGTCATGTACTGAGGATTATAATTAATAATTTCTATTCTGTGTACTAAGGTCTAATTACAAATGAAGAAGAAAGTACTTCTTAAATGAAAGAACGTATTATGGAATAGAAAAGTGTATTCCCTCTAGGGTAGGCGAAGCCCTTGGCTTCCAGATAGCACCAAAGAGGCAGTGACTGATTTCTTCAGGACAAACTCGTCACCCCGGAAACCTTCCAAAATGTAAGTAGAAATTACCATTTGTTCTTAGAAACGCCTCGTCTGAACATATCTGGGGAGATCGCCTGGCACTTCCACCCACTCAGACCTCAGGCTTCCTGGTTTTCTGTTGCCTGCACCTCCCAAGTGCTGCTAGGTCCTTTGCACCAGCCTTTAAACACACTCAGGGCTCTCCCACTCGCGGGAGAAAAAGGGTAAGAATGAAGCAGGACCTCTCTCCTCCCTACACCCCACACGTGCAACACTAGCTCCCTCCCACGCTTTCCCAGCAAAATTTCCTGCAAACAAGCCCCCTACATTCTTGGTCTCAGTCCTCAGCCCATGCTTTCGCCCTCCCAACTGGACAGCACGTGTGCTCCACCAGGTCACAGGCAACTGCTCAGCCCTTAACTCTCCTGACATTTCGGTGCCCTTTGACTCTGGACCACTTCCTCCGTGCATCCTTTTCCCTTGGCAGCTGCAACAGCTCCCTGCTTTCTCTGTCATCTCCCTGACCCTCCTTTCCTGTCTCATCCACAGGCTCATCTTCCTCTGCTGTTCTGTACATGTTGAGGTTGCTTGCTGCTCTGTCCTCACATCCCTGGGCCCTACTCCCTAATCTCTCTGGAGCAGCTCATCTGCTCTCACAGCATCAGTGGCCATTGGCACACTGCTGGTCTCCAAATCCTTCCTTGCAGCTGAAGTCTTCTTCACTCTGGGTGCATAGAACCAATTCCCTCCTGGAAACTTCTTCAATTACCCCCATACTTCCAACTCTCTCTGCCCCAAACTGTCATCTCTCCCTCTTCTTAAGAGGGCACTAATCCCATCAAGAGGGCTCATAGCATTTGTCTTGGAGTTTCTTACAGCTTTCCCTCTGTAGACACGGACTGAATTCTCCCTGGGTCGTTGCTTCCCAGAGACGCACGGGGACCTAGGTTTGAGTCCAAGGACCTTGATCTGCCCTTGCCAGCCTCATATGAGCTACCTGCCTTTTTGGGCTACTCCCGTAGAAAAGCGGGGTCTCCTGGGAATCCAACAGCTTTCTATGCACAGAGTTCTCCCAACAGATGGTCATGGGCCATTGGGAGACTTGGAGTACGAGAGAAAACAATGAGGTTTAGGGTTGTTTTTTTTTAAATCAACCTACATTTATGTAGTCACTCACTAGATGATATTTATTAATGTATGTGCAAAATTAATTCATTGCCACAATACAAAGTCTCAAGAGACTTCAGGAGTCACATAGTCCATCAGGCAAGTTCTAGATGAGAAAGTTGTCTCAAATCCCCTCATTTCTTTTTTTCTTTCCTTTCAAGCCCTGGTGGCACCCATTTCTCAAGCAAGCGTGGGGGATGATCTCGACTGCATTCAACTGCAGTGGCCACAAAGCCCTGGTACACACCCCACAAGGTGAGGGTATGGGTAGAGCCAAGGTAGAGGGCAATGCTGGCTTAAAAAGCATCGGAAAGAGGAAGGAAATGAGTCATTCTGAGAATCAGAAGTGGGGAAAGAGAGTCATGTGCCTGTGGCTTAGTCCCTTAGTTGAGGTTGGGGTGATGGGGGCATCCACTCTTCATCGCTCACAGGGGCACGAGGTGCCAAGGCTGCAATGCCCTGAACTGCTATTAGTAGAGACAGCTTGCAACTGAGTTGAAAGAAGCAGCTCCTCGCTGCTCCTTTACTCCACTTGCCTGGGCTAAGGAGGGCAGCTGCACAGAGAGAGACTAAATGTGGTCAAACTACAGTTTGGGGTTTCTCAGTCAGAGACTCAGGGGAGGAGCTGACTCCAGCATTGTCACACATGCAAGTTTGAGGGAGAACTCATAGCTTATCATGAGCCAGTACCTAGAATCTTAGCCTGGAGCCACCAAGTGCAAGTTAGAGCTAAGCCTCTGACCTCAGAAGTAAACTTGACCAATGAGCTGTTCATGCCAGATTTGAGACCAGAGGCAGGTCTTGGACTCCTAATTTGGCGTTCTTTCCACTGAGCTCCCCCCACCCCCAGGAGAGCAGAGAGGTGTAGGGGTGTGGATTTTATGAAGGGAAGGGTCAAACCCCTATGAGTACTCTCTTCAGTCCAGAGGAACTCCTTCACAGGTCCCCTCCCATTATGAAGTCTTTGATATACGAGAGTATTGTCCAGACACTGATTTTCAGCAGATGACCTTGCCACATACTTCCTTCAAAAAGCAAAAGTTGTCAGACACTCTCTTATCTTTTGCCTCCAAATCTATCCTCTCTCTGCCTTCCTTTCTCCTGCTGCAAAAGGCAAAACATCGCCTCTACCTAAGACCAGCCCCTCCAGTGTTCCTGGAGTCCCCCCTCTTACCTCAACAATTTCACTCTTGCCTTTATCTCCCCTCTTCCCCATTATCAATTTACCACTCTCCATAGGACCATTCTCAATAGACTGTGAACATGCATAGTAGTCTCCCATCTTAAAAATACCCATCCCTTAAAACAACGAGATACCACTACACACCTATTAGAATGGCTAAAATGCAAAACGTTGACAGCACCAAATGCTGGTGAGGACATGAAGAAGTGAGAACTCTCATTCCTTGCTGATGGAAATGCAAAATGGTGCGGCCACTTTGGAAGACCATTCGGTAGTTTCTTACAAAACTAAATATAACTCTTAAAATACAATCCAGCAATTGCACTCTTTGACATTTACCCATGAGTTGAAAACGTTCACACAGAAGCCTGCACATGGATTTTTTTTAATTAATTAATTTATGTTTGGCTGTGTTGGGTCTTTGTTGCTGCACGCGGTCTTTCTCTAGTTGCGGCGAGCGGGGGCTACTCTTCGTTATGGTGTGCGGGTTTCTCATTGTGGTGGCTTCTCTTGTCGCGGAGCACAGCCTCTAGGTGTGCAGGCTTCAGTAGTTGTGGCACGTGGGCTCACTAGTTGTGGCTCGCAGGCTCAGTAGTTGTGGTGCACCAGCTTAGTTGCTCTGCGGCATGTGGGATCTTCCCAGACCAGTGATTGAACCCGTGTCCCCTGCATTGGCAGGCGGATTCTTAATCACTGTGCCACCAGGGAAGTCCAACATGGATGTTTATAGCAGCTTTATTCATAATGACCAAAACCTGGAAGCAACCAAAATGTCTTTCAATAGATGAATGGATAAACAAATTGTCGTACATCCGTACAGTGGAATATTACTCAGCACTAAAAAGAAAGGTACTATCAAGTTACAAAAAGACATGGAGAAACCTTAAATGAATATTGCTAAGGGAAAGAAGCCAGTCTGAAATGTCTATGTACTGTATTATTCCAACTGTATGTCATGCTAGAAAAAGCAGAAGTATGGAGATAGTAAAACGATCAGTGGTTGCCAGGGGCTAAGGAGGAGAAAATGAAGAACAAATCGGGCAGCACAGGGCATTTTTAGAAACTAACTCTGTGTGATACTGTAATGGTGAGTACATGACATTATACATTTGTTAAAACTCATAGAATGTACAGCATGAAGAGTGAACCCTAATGTAAACCAGGCACTTTAGTTAATAATAATATATCCACATTGGCTCAGCAATTGTAACAAATGTACCACACTATTACAAGATATTAATAGAGGAAACTGGAGGGAGGGGTAAGATGGGAACTCTCTGTACTTTCCACGCAATTTTTCTATAAATCTAAAACTGCCTTTAAAAATTAAGTCTATTAGGGCTTCCCTGGTGGCGCGGTGGTTGAGAGTTCGCCTGCCGATGCAGGAGACATGGGTTCGTGCCCCGGTCCGGGAAGATCCCACATGCCGCAGAGTGGCTGGGCCTGTGAGCCATGACCACTGAGCCTGCGCGTCCAGAGCCTGTGCTCCGCAACGGGAGAGGCCACAACGGTGAGAGCCCCGCATACCGCAAAAAAAAAAAAGAAAATTAAGTCTATTAATTAAAAATTAAAAATACTCAATGACCCATGAATACCCATGGCCCACCCTGGCTCCCACCCCTTTCCTCTGCTCACTGTCACAACAAAACTTCTTCAAAGTTGTTTCCTCTCCTTTCTCACCTCCCATCTTTGTTCCTAACCCTCTCTCCTTGTGTTGGTTTCCTACTGCTGCTATAAGAAATGAGTACAATCTCAGCCGCTTAAAACAAATTTATTATCTTACAGTTTTTGAGGTCAGCCCTAAAATCAAGATGACAGCAGGGCTGTGTCTTCTGGAGACTGTAGGGGAAGGTCCATGTCCTTGCCTTTTCTAGCTTCTGCAGGCCACCAGCATCCACTGGCTCACGGCTCCTATCCTCCGTCTTCAAGGACAGCATCTTCCAATGTCTGGCCTCTCCTTCTGTCCTCACATCTTTTTTCTCTGACTCTGATCCTCCTGCCTCCCTTTTATTTTTTTTCTGCCTCCCTTTTAAATAGGCCTCATTATTACCCTGAGCCCACCCAAATAATCCAAGATAATCTGCCCTTCTCAAGATCTTTAATCACATCTGCAAAGTCTCTTTTACCACATAAGTAAACATAGTCACAGATTCTGGGGGTCATGATGTAGACATCTTTGGGAGCCATTATTCAGCCTCTTCTCTAACTGGGCTCCACTGAGACAGCTCTTATCAAGAGATTACCGGCGCAGATTACCGGTGGCGCAGAGTTTGAGAGTCCACCTGCCGATGCAGGGGACACGGGTTCGTGCCCCGGTCCAGGAAGATCCCACATGCCGCGGAGCAGCTGGGCCTGTGAGCCATGGCTGCTGAGCCTGCGCGTCCGGAGCCTGTGCTCCACAACGGGAGAGGCCACAACAGTGAGAGGCCCGCATACAGCATAAAAAAAAAAAAAAAAAAAGATTACCGGCAGCCTCTGAGTGGCAAAACCCTGGTCACTAGTTAGTCTTACTTAACCCCTCAACACATTCAACAGAAGTGATCAAGAAATTCTCTTCTCTCAGCTTCCATGACATCTAGTCTCTTGGTTTCCTCCCAACCACACTGACCATGTATGACTTTTTTTTGCTTGTTTTTTTTGCCTTACTTCCCCCCTGGCCATCTAAACATTGGTGAGACCCAGGGGCCCGGTGCTCATCTGTCTTCTCCATCTGTTCTTTAGGTGACCCCACACAATTGATTATTTAACATTTCAGCTCTATGCTCATGATGCACAAACGTATAATTCCAGCTCATACCTTTCCACAAAGACCCAAAATTGTATTACCTCGCTGCTTCCTTCTTGGTACATCTTCAATAAAAATTTACTCTTAAACAATCACAAACTTACAGAAAAGATGAACTACAGTACAGAGCCCTTTATCTCTGAACCATTTTCTGGTGCCTCCATCACCCCTAAATACTTTTGTGTTTATTTCCTACAAACAAGAACACACTTCTATATAAACTACAATACAGCCTCACAATCAGGAACTCAACTTTGATACATGAATACCGTCTAGTCCTCTGACCCTCTTCAAGTGTCACTGGTCATGCCCTCTCTGATTAAAAGGATCCGTCTCAAAGTCACAGATTGCATTTAGTTGTCATGTCTCTTCAGTTTCCTTTAGTCTTGAATGATTCCTTAGACTTTGACCGTCACAACTTAACCTCCGTGACTTTAGGAGACTAGCGGCCAGAGATTTTGGAGAATGTCCTTCTCTCTGGTTACGCACATTTGACAGAAGTGTCACAGATATGGTATTGCTCCCTGTTGAGTGGTGTGGAATTTGACTTTGTTCCATCGTTGATGGTGTTTGATTGCATTGCTTGGTTAAGACGACCTCTGCCAGTATTTGCCACTGTAAAGCTACTCTGGTCCCCTTCGTAATTAGTAACTATTTTTGTAGCCCCACCCTCTAGGAACTCTTGGCCTCAGACTTCTCATAGCTCAGATCTCAGCCCAGATGTCCTCAGCTGAGAAAGGCCCTCCCAGACCAGCCAGGAACCCTCCAGCTCACCACCTGTTGTTTTGTCTTCATGTCACTCTGCAGTTATCTTGTTTATTTATAGTTTCTACCACTATCACCCCAACCTTCCCACCCACTAGAACATAAGCTCCAGAGGACAGCAGGAACTTGGCTTGTGTCATATACTCTACTCACTCCAAAACCTACAAGAGTGCTTGGCATGGGTGGATACTCAATGAATATTTCTGAATGAATGGACAAATGTGTATTTTTAAAAATATAGTAGACTTTAGTTATGGGAAAATAGAGCATATAGTACAGAGATTTCCCACAGGCCTCTTCTCCTCCACACAGCTTCCCCTATCTTTAACATCTTAGGCTAGTGTGGTACCTTTGTAACAATTGATGAGCCAATATTGATACATTAATGTTAACCAAATGCTGTAATAGTTTGTAGAATAGAATTCACTGTTTATGTTATACAGTTCTATGGGTTTTGATGAATGCATGATGTCATGTATTCACCTAGTCTGATAATTCCAGATTCTCTGTCACATCTTAATCTTGTTCTCAAGCTTACTCTGTCTCTTCAGATTGTGTTTTTCCTGCTTTTTTTTTTCCTTATACTTCTTGTAGAAAGTTGGACATGATGTATCAGATAACAGGAGCTGAGATAAATAATCTTTTACTATGAAGTGTCATGTTTATCTGGTTAAGAGTTATTCTGTGTTTAATTGCTTGCTGCCCCTGTAGGTGTCAGAGGCTTTGATTTCTTCCAGTATCTTCATTTTTTGTATTCCCTGTTGTCTCTGGGTTTCCCTAGAAACTCTCTCTTAAATAGAGTTGTAATCCACTGGAGTCTTATGGGTGTGGTGGAAGGCTTTGTGGAGGGGAAACATTCAATCATCTTAAAATTAAATTTCAGGGTTTGTTTATTCTTTTTAATGAGCCTGAACCTCTGGACTGTGACCCTCAGAGGAGTTTCTTAGCCTCTGTCCCTGTTTTTCCTCCCCTTATGACAGGAAGGTTTGAGGGGGCTGAGTTGTCTAATTGCCTTTGAGCTGGGTCACAGTAGACTTGGCTAAAATAATTCCCCTTGAAATCAGGCTTTTTTTTTTTTTAAACAGAACACTCTCAGTGTATTTCAGATGGTTACTTTTCACCTCCCTGTGGCTAAACGGGAAGGAAACTTTCTCTTCCTTCTGGTGGGGCACCTGTGAGAAAAGCTCAAGAAAGTAGGAGGACCCCACTAAGACTGGGTTTTGGGGGTTTGTTTTGTTTTGTTTTGTTGAAATTTAGAGAAAAAATTTATTGAAGATCTGGGAAACAATTTCTAAAAGATTGACTTTTCCAGAAAACGGTAGGTACACAATGTATTGTGTCTATCATGTTAAAATGTGCATTAGACACAAACACAAAAACCATGAAACAAGCCACCATTCTCTGACAATCTGAGCAAAGATAAAATGCCTAAGGAACAACATAGATGACTTGCGAATGATGGGGTCTTTACTGTAAACACCATAAAAAAAGGGGGAGCACAAATGGATGAGTGTGTTCAGTTATACACACTGAATTGAACCTTAGGCACTAGGAACTAGCATTTTGTCATATAGTATTAACATATTATAAAGTGTGTAGTGTCAAAGGAATAAAACCACCAGCATTCAAAAGCAGCTTTGTCAACTAAGCAATAAAACACTCTACAGTACGTCTCTCTGTTGTCTATCATTGAATACACTGGTAGCAACTTTGAAATGAAAAAAAAAAAGAAAAGAAAAGAAAAAAGGAGCTGTAACCCCTTTTATTTGTTGTTTAAAATCAAACAGAAAACAAACATAACTTCTGTTATACACTAACATTTCCAAAGTACATCATTTGTACAAGAGAAGCACTAAGAAACAAAAATGTGTTTACAGAGATCCAAACATGAGTGAGTATAAGCACCTCACACAGCTTTCCGATGGTATTCAGGAGAAGCCACTTCATAATCACTGGCACTAAACAAAGTTGCAGAGTTCTTTGCCAGGTATTTTAGGAAATCATGAAGATAATTCAGTAATAAAGCAAGGCTCTTCTCATCCAGAGGTGTATAGGCCAAAATTGCTCCGATACGTACAAATAATCTCAGTGGATGTGGCACTCCGTACACCGGGGACATAGGCGTATATCGGGGTGATCTGTGAGAACTTCAGCATACTGTGGTCTCTCAAATTTGTGGAGTAGCTGGGTGCCCAACATTGCACTGAAGTATTCCTTTATCTCTGCCACAATTTCATTAACAGCATACTCATTACCTGTGTTTCCTCGAGATTTCTCATAATTTGCAAAATCCTCTAGAATGGAATCCACATTCTTCTTGGCAGGAAGATAAAAGAGCTGTTTTTGCCGGGTAATTAAGTCCTAGTCATCAACAAGCCATGGTTTTAGTTCTTCAGGAATCTTTAACTTCAACTCTGTTCATGAATATTTCCTCATTTTCAACAGTCGGGTCTCCTCAGGCCCTTTTCTTGTAGGAGGCTGAGGTGTCTCACTGGTGCTACCACCATCTCCATTTCCAGGTGTTTTCTGTTGGTTCTTTTTTGTTTTCACGTCAACACTTTTCTGTTGCAGACCAGAGGTCTCCTTTCCAGGGGCAGCCCCTCTCATCTTCCCCTCTGCATACTGCTCCTGGCTGGCTTTTTGAAGTTCTTGTTGTTTCTGCAAATTGGTGCCCACGTATTTGAGTACTCCGCTTTCTGGAACCCATTCATCTCGATTTTTATTCCAACCACTGTAATGTATAAAGTATTTCACCTGTTTATCCTTTATGGCCACCTTTACACACTTTGCTTCATAAAGAAGAGGTCCACGGAAGCGCAGCACTCTCTCACCCTCCTGGAATTTAGGCTTCTGGTCCTGCTTCGGCACCAATTTTAAGTGATTGCCGCCCCCTCCTCCTTCTCCCACCATCCCGACTACTGAGCCCTACTCTCTACCCCGCCCAGCTCCGCGTCAGACACGCCTTCAGGCACCTCCAGCTCTACATCCGGGCTGATTTTTCCCCAGGAGTTTGTTGCGGAGCACAGGCTCCGGACGCGGCAGGCTCAGCGGCCATGGCTCACGGGCCTAGCCGCTCAGCGGCATCTCCCCGGACCGGGGCACGAGCCCATGTGTCCTGCATCGGCAGGCGGACTCTCAACTACTGCGCCATCAGGGAAGCCCCCCGCGCCCCCCCCCCCCGCCCCAGGAGTTTTTAACTCTCAAGCTAGTCCATGCTCAGCCTCCAGCAGTGAGTCAAGCACGGTTTGTTTTCCTGTTTTCTGAGGCTTCTGCTCCTTGTCTACTGATTGTCTGCATTTGCCCGTCTCTCCAGTTTTGGGGGCTGCAGTTTGCCCTGTGACCTCCATTCACTAATGGATCTAAGAAGAGCTGATTTTACCATTGGTTCAGCTTTTCTCTTGTGAAGAGTGGAGTGACAAATACTAAACTCTTTACATCTTGGGGTGGACAGCATTTGTTTTTTGTTGTTTAATTTTGGGCTGTGATGGGTCTTTGTTGCTGCACGTGGGCTTTCTCTAGTTGCAGAGAGCGGGGGCTACTCTTTGTTGAGGTACGCAGGCTTCTCATTGCGGTGGTTTCTCTTGCTGCGGAGCATGGGCTCTAGGCGCGCAGGCTTCAGTAGTTGTGGCATGCGGACTCAGTAGTTGTGGCACACAGGCTCTAGAGCGCAGGCTCAGTAGTTGTGGCACACGGGCTTAGTTGCTCCACGGCATGTGGGATCTTCCCGGACCAGGGCTCGAACCCATGTCCCCTGCATTGGCAGGTGGATTCTTAACCTCTGTGCCACCAGGGAAGTCCAGCATTTGTTTTTAAACAAATCTTTTCCCTGATTGTATAAGTAAAAATCTTTACCTAGAAAATTTAGAAAGTAAAAAGAAAAAAATAATCATATATAATCACCCAATCTTCAATTAGTCATAGTTAACATTTTGATATATTTTTAGTTGTAATATATGCATATGTCTTTATAAAAAGGTACATGCAATTTTGAATTGGCTTTCTTCCACTTTCAGAGACTATTTCTGCATCTTCTCTTAAACTGCTGCTGAAAATATTTTCAATGTTGAATGTCTTTTGTGAGGACCAAGGCCCCATGATGAGTTCCCGTAAGGTTTTATGGGGCTGGTGGGAACTCTGCTCCTCTTGAAGAGTAAGGGTAACATGTGAAGCAGTCTGACAACCTCTTATGATCGTCTCTGTGCCTTTCGTACAGAGGGGCAACAGCCAATGTTAGTTAATTTGATGGATGAAAATGTTCTTTTTTAACATCTACAAAAAGTGTGAAACATCCTACTCCTCCCTTGTCAGAAAACTGAAAGTGAAACTGAATTCCCAATTAGAATTACTTAGATGGTTAGTTGTTTTTTCTTTTTCTTCTCCTCCTTCAAAAGGATTTTAACATGTACATTTCAGTAGCTTTAATGTTTAAAATATACATACATTTGGGACTTCCCTGGTGGTCCAGTGGTTAGGAATCCGCCCTTCCATTTCTGGGGGCACGGTTCCAACTATGGTTGGGGAACTAGCATCCTGCATCTGGCATGCCCCTAGGCACGGCCAAAACATAAATAGAAATAATTTTTTTTTAATTTACATACATTTTACTGAAAGCTACCTCATGTTCTATTTTGGAAATTGATGGGATATAAATGATAGGTAAACAAAATAATGAGGGACTGTCTTTCCTCTCTACCTACCCCCAAAGACGTTGATCGGTGGAGGACTGGGCAACCAGGAGCACAGAGGAAAGACCCACAGAGAAGGGGGAGGGAGCCAATATTTACCATGTTTACAAAGTTCTGCTTGAGCCTGGAACTATACCAAGCCTTTACGACTCAATGATAGCTATTTTTATCCCTGTTTTATTGATTGGAGAATTATGATCTGAGCAATTTGTGGAACTAGTAAAGAGGGGGTGGTGCAGGAGAGAGCCCGTTCGGTCTTTCGTTCCATTCATTCAACACATTTTTATTGAGTAGATTAAATGTGCTAGGTATTGTTCTAAGTGACAGGCACTGTTCCAGCCCTGCTGTAAACACAACAGCCAAAATCCTTTCTCTCTTCCCCAGTGGAGCTTACATGGAAGAGGGGTGGCGGCGGAAGGCGCCGTCTTAATAAATCTGGGTAAATTACCAAGACCTGGTGTCCCCGCCCCGCCTGGGCCCGAGCTCTCCGCTGGGGGCCGGCGCTCGGAGCGCGCACCCGCCCTAAAGACTTGCTCCACCTCTCGGGGAGGAGACCCCGAGGACCTATCCGGGGCATCCTCGGAGCGGAGGTTGAGGGCCACCACCCCGCCACTTCTCTCGCCTTTGCCCTACGACAGCCGTCACTGCCGAAGGGGCCGCCAGCCGCGCGCATCCTGGTCGCGAGCGCCGACCAGGGGTGCGGAGGGGTGGCGGCGGAGCCCGGCTGCGGAGGGTGCGCCCGAGGCTGGCACCCTGAGGACAACGGCGAGGCCAAACAGCCGAGGTAACGTGGGGCTACTGGGGTGGCGGGGACCGGGCGAACGCCGCCTCCCCGCAGCCGCTTCCCGGAATCCCTCTCCAGATTCCTGTCTCTCCCACGACCCGGACTCCACGGGCTCCCGCCGACGCTCCGGGCCGGGGGGGTTTTGCCGCCGCCCTTCTCCCGGGGGCCGCCCCCTGCCCACGCCCCCCGCGACCCGGCGGGTCGTTGGAGTGGGTCCACTGACTGGCCCCCGCGGCCGCGCTGCCTTCGGCCCTGGCCGGCCGCCCCGCGCTCCTCGCCCCTCCTGGGAGCCGTCTTCACGCGCCCAGCCCTGCGGCTCCACCACCTCCCACACCGAGGGTGCGGGCCGCTGCGAGATGAGAGCCACTGTCAAGTTCAAAAGTAAAACGCCTCTCGATCCACAGCGCCTTGCAAAACTGGGTTACCGGCTCGGGTCTCCGGTCCGGGGTTTTCCGCCCGCCCTCCAAGAGAGCAAACTGACTTTAGCCAGTCCCTTGTTCCCGGGCGAGAGAGGGTCACGGAGGGGCCACCGGAGCTGGAGTGTCCTATGTCCTTTCAGACCCATCGCTTGGAAGCTGGAGGGAGGACGGGGCGATGGGACAGCGTCGCGGGGACAGGAGTGGGTCCCCCTCCAGGGTCGGGAAAGAATGAGGAACCGGGTGCGAGTCGACGCTCGCGTTTCAACCCTGACCAAAGAAACCAGTTAAACCCAGTTAATTGGATCCATCAACCCACTTGTGTGGCTAGCGATGGCTTTGAGAAACTCTAGATGTCCCGTCTGTCTGTCTGTCTGTCTCTCTCTTTTAATGTTTGTTCGATTTCCTTGCTTTTGTTTGGCAAGAAGTCTTAGAAACTGAGCGGAACGAGGTGGGAGGTGCAGAGGCAGGTGCAGCCAGCGAGAGGGCTGGAGTCCCCCCCCCCCCCCCCAGGTGTCACACTAACTGACTCCGGCGGCTGAGACCAACAGGCCTTCCGTCACTTGTCCCGCATCTTGGACAGGTTTCCAAGTATCCTCCCCCCTCCAGTTCTGGCTTAGAGACGAAAGGGGTGGAAGCGAGGCCATAGCAAAATTTGCTCTAAAGAAAATGTTTCCTAGTAATGTGCGCATCAGTGATAAGGTTTGACCTGTTTGTCGCAGGAAATGACTTGATTCCCAACCACAGCACCACCAAGGAAGTCCTAGTTCTCTTGTTTGAAAGCATGGATCAGTAAACAGGGTGGAACAGTTAGAATGCCGTGAACAGATCATATTCCAACTTCCTAATGTCTTTTGTAATTTTCTTTAACTTTAAAGGGATATTTTAGGGAGCTATTCTTTCTTACGGAAATAATTCAAATGTCAACAATTTCTTCAGCCTTTGCTTCAGTTGTTTTCCAAGGAAAATTAAATTTAGACAGAAACATCTGTGTGAGTGTGTGTTGTGTGTGTCTATGCACAGAAAGATCTCTGGGATTCTGTTCACCTAATGTTAATGATGGAAATATCAGGATGCTGGGATTTTACTTTTATACATTATTTTTAATTTTTTTAATGAGCGTGTAGAAGTATTTTTACCAAAACAAGACATAAACTAGAAACAAATATGCCAAGATGTAAACAATGGTTGGTGCTTGGTGGTAAAAAATAAAGATGATTGTTACTTTCTTCTTTGTGCTTTTTTTTTGTATTTTTTTTTTTTTTTAATTTCCAGGAGAAAAAGCATGTAGTTTTATTTGTAGAGTCTTTCTGAATCCATTCATTCATTGATTAGCAAAGATGCGCAAGGTGTCAGGCTGTGCTGGGTAGGAGAAAAGACAGCATTCTGCTCTCTACCAGGAGAATAGGGGGCAGCAAGTTCCGTGAGGGTTGTCTGTCTGTCTGTCTGTCTGTTTAGGAGGAGTTGAAATTCAGAGAAGGATCATTTTGCCCAGGTTGCATCTCTTTGAGCTGGGCCTTAAAAATGGATAGTTTTTTTGTTCGGTAGCAATGGCAAGGATTGCTGGGTGGGGAGTCGGGGAGGGGGCAGGGTGGGTGGTGAGGGGAGCATCGGAGCAGGATGTGATGTGTCGTCCAGAGCTCCGCACTTGTGTGGGACAGCAGTGGGAACACTGGAAAGGCTGGCGGCAGCCTTGAATTCAACCTAAGGCTTTGGTTTCTTGTCAGGCAGCAGTGAACTACAGGCTGGGCTGGTGGCAGAATTTGCAAGGCCCAGAGCAAAATTAAAATGCAGGGCCCCATTGGATTAAACAGGAGGAAAAAGTACCACCAAAGGTACTGAAATATAAAGCTTTTTCTTTTCTTCAATGATGTCTCTCAACTTGCCCTTTTTTTTTTTTTTCTATTGAAGATCATTCTAAGTAAAAAAACATAAATTTAATTACTAGCATGGATTTCACCATTCTCCTTTATATTGTGCAAAAGCCAGATCTAAGTGCGAACGTGAGCATTTAATCCAAGTGAAGAATCACCGAGTTACAACTGGCATTTCATAGCACACAAAACGGCAGACTTGAATTCAAGCTAGAAACACATTAAAAAGTCCTCCTGACTATCACGCTATCAGGTCTCACCCAGCGTTTTCTAGAGAAATCCAAAAGATTCCAAGTCACAATTGCCACCTACCACCCATGAGCTATCCAGGCACCTCAACTTATCCCATAATATCGTATCCATTCAGAACATCCACAGAGATATCTTTGTGAGATGTGATGTCATCTCCCATCATTACCCCTCAGCAGAGGGCCTGCACGGTTGTGGACGTTCCCTAGGTGCTGGGCGCACCAGGGTTGTAGAATGCCACTTTGCGTGTGACTCCCTTGTTATCTGGTCATCTGTCTTGTGGCCTCTGGTCCCTCTGTTTTGTTCTGATGGTATCACATCTTTGCCTTTGTTCTGCATCTGCAAAACCTTCCCTGTCTTCAGCAGCTGAGATGTACACACACAGCGCTACACAATTAGAAGTCCCGCTCTCCTGCGCTGGGCCAGGGGACGCCTCTTCCCTCTCTTTGTTCCTGGTGACTCATACTCCACTTCCAGTTAGGCTTCTGGTACTAGATTCTTGCTTGCTTGGAAAATCTAATTTCCCATCTTGGCATCCTGCCTGGATTTGTTCATGAAGCTCTTTAAAACCCTCCCGGACTCCAAACAGATCAGGCTTCCTGAAGCTCTCGTTACTCTCATCACTGTGGCCAGGGCCAGCTTCAGTCCCCAGGGACCCTGCATGTAGAAGAGTCCCACACTTGGTTGATTGCTCTCCTGTGGTTGTCTTGAAATTCTTAATCATTTTATCTTTGAACTTGTGTTTTGTTAGTGAAATCTGGCGGGACAATGGAACACACGGCAAGCTTGGAGTCTCAGTTCACATTTGGGTCTTACTCGCCCCTTCTCTGCAGGATGGGGACCCTGCCTGGCCTCTCTCTCTACACCCCTTGACTGTTGACACTCTTCATGGGGGCAGCAGCTGGGTTGCATCCAGTGGGAGACTCCCATGTTGCACTGATGCCCACCTGGCATGTGTACAGGGAGGGTAGGCCAGGCAGACTTGGAAGCTGCCCCTGGCCCGCCTCACCCAGGGCTTGGCTAGCTGGTCCATCGCGGGTGAAGTTTCTAGGTCAGCCTTGATTCAGGTACATAGCGTGGCCAGGAGCAGAGGTTTAAAGACACTTCAGCGTCACCAGCACGCCGTGGATTGGGATAGCAGATCCTTGGAAAGGGGAGACTCAGGGTTTGATTTTCCCAAGCCCATCCCAGGCTGGTGTGCTGGGTGGCAACAGGAGAGGGTTCCCAGCATCCTTCAGGTGCAAGTGCATGTGTGCACCTGTGGGGAGTGGCACTGGCCCTGAGTATCCCTGTGCATGAGAGAGTGCTTCTTGAGCTGGCTGTGTGCCTGGGGGGACCCTCTCTTCCTCCTGGCTATCTTCCTGAGTCTGGTTTGCTTCTTGAGTTTGCTACTTCAAGGCATGCTCCCATTTTCATTTTGACTCGGGGCTTGATGCTGCCTCAGTGTTTGGGGGGACTGAAGAATACCCAGTTGTTTGGATGGAGGGAGACAAAAGCTCCGAGGGAGAGAAGGAATGAGACCGATTGGGGGTTCCTTAAAATGTTTGAAGAATTCCTTTCTCACCTTGGAGGGAGGAAGACTTTCTAGCTGTAACTCAAAATATAGGTGCTAAGGAAGAAAATACCTTTAAATCTGAAAGCATAGAACCCAGAAGTTTCTGCATGGTTTAAAAAACACAGATAAAAATAAAAAATAAAAAAATAATTAAAAAAACACAGATAGCACAGGCAAATCAAAGGACAAGTGACAGAGAAAAGTGACAACGGCAGAGAAAAATTTAAAAAGACGTGATTCATATCACAAAGGGCCAGTTTCCCTCATACTTTAAAAGCTCCTTCGAACCAGTAAGAAAAGAAAGCAACAGCTCAATAGAAAAATGGACAAGGATACAGACAGTTAACAAGAAAGGAAATAGCTCTTCCATATATGAAAACATGCTCAATCTTACCCAGAAGAAGAGAAATACAAAATGAATATTAGTCTGAAGACAACTGTGCGTTTATGAATTTATTTTTAGAAATCCAAGAGCTTGATGGTTATCGTGATCATAATCATTATCCATCCCCACAAGCACTTCCTTTGTGGGGAAGCAGAAATTCTCACACGTCGCAGGCAGTTGTGTACATTGGTACAGCCACAAGCGGCGAGAGTGTGACCGTTTTGATCAAAATTACAAATGCAGGGACTTCCCTGGTGGTCCAGTGGTTAGGACTCTGCGCTTTCATTGCAGAGGGCACGGGTTCGATTCCTGGTCGGGGAACTAAGATCCCACAAGCCACACGCTGTGCGGCCAAAAAAAAGCAGGAAAAATTACAAACGGCCCCTTTGTGCCAGGTCTCTTCTGTCTGCCCCTGCAAACCCAGCCTCCACCTTGCCCACCCTTTACTGTGCCCTGGGATCCTGTCTTGTACGGGTACAGCTGCCCGCAGCCTTGTCCTGTGACTTCTGATTGGGTTCAGCCAATGGGGAGCCCCAGGTAAGAGGAGACAGTGAGGAATGTTTATCCCTCAGCCCCCTCGCTGCACAGTCACCTAGGATCGGCTTACATCCTAGCTCCTCACACAGGATTCTCTCCTTCCAAATTCCAGTGTTGATATCTTCCCCCTGCGCCTCAAGCCCAGGGTGATAAGAACCCCTGCTGTTGTTAGTTTCAGATACTACACTCTTCCTTATGGTTGGCCTGCATCTGGCTCACACATTTGTAAATAGTCCCTTGATTAAAATCTTCCTCAAGTTATCCTAACTTGAATGTGCTGTTTCCTGCTGGGACCCTGACTGATACACCCTCTGGCCTAGCAATCCTACTTCTGGAATCTTTCTCACACTTAGACTTGACATGTGCAGAATAAGGCATTTCCAAGATTATCCATTGCAGAAACAGTTGGGAGCCACTCAGATGTTCGTCGTGGGGACTGATTATATAAATCATGGTATGTCCATAGAGTAGACTATGCAACTATTTAAAAACACAAGGAAATTCTCTTTGGTGCTGGTGTAGAAAGATCTCCCAAATATATTTTTAAGTAGAAAAAGCAGGAATTGGACAGGGAATGTATATGCTATCTCTGTGTAAAAAAAAAAAGGGCTGGGGGGGCATAAGAGTACATGTTTGTTTTTGCTTATGCATGAAGATATTCTGAAGAACTCACCAAAAAAACAAATAAAAATAGTTTTCTGAAGGAAGCAAGACTTTTCACTATTTACTTTTTTGTATGTTTAAAGTTTTGGAACCAAATGACTGTGTTATCTGTTCAAAAGTTAAATTTAAAATTTCTACCTGCCTAGGTAGGGAATTGGTCCCAGAAGCTGAGGTAAAGCTGCTCGTGTAATGAGGTAAATGGTCCAGCTCCCAGAAGGGCCTGGAATCAGGAATCTCCTGCTGATCTTTCATTGTCTTGTCTTTGCCCGTTATCTTTGCAGTTTAATTAGACACTTCAGAATTTTGATCACCTAATATTGATTACTTTTCAGATGTGAAAGTAAAGAAAGGACATATAAAATAACAAAGATGGTTTTGAGCCAGAATGTCTCAGCGGTTGGACCACTTAATTTGTATCCCATGGGTATGTATCCCATGGGTAAGTGTTACTTTTCTCATAGCTCCATTGCCAGGGACCCTGTTAGGGAGTAGTAGCCAATTGATTTCCCTGCCTTGAGGATCCAGTGTCAGCTGCCCATCCGCATAGCACAGGGATATCAGCTCGGTGCTTTGTGACCGCCTGGAGGGGTGGGATAGGGAGGGTGGGAGGGAGGGAGACGCAAGAGGGAAGAGCTATGGGGACATATGTATATGTATAACTGATTCACTTTGTTATAAAGCAGAAACTAACACACCATTGTAAAGCAATTATACTCCAATAAAGATGTTAAAAAAAAAAAAGAGCCAATTGGAACGTAGATAGGAAACAAACGTTAATGGTTTGATTCACAATGGGTTTCTGCCCTACTGTTGTTTTAGGAAAACAAACAAATAATAATTAACTTAAGGCTCAATAATGAACAGTGTTAACCTCACTGTAATTTGAAGAGTAATTTCCCTTAATACCCTCATTCTAATCCAGGGTGGAGTTTATCACTCTATTCCTACTTTGGAAAGAGGCCAGACGCCTTATCTCCCTCCTCAACACAAAACCAAAAAGTCATCCCTGAACTTTGATTTCCACACTTCATTTATTATTGATTTCTTTTTCCATAGCCCTATTCATGTGTGCCTTTTCTTTACCATTCTTTTGATTCTATTTCAGTATCACTGTGTCATCTGTTCCATAGTTTATCAGTATTTATGAGTTGGTCACTTCTCCCCAGACAAGTGCCATGCATTGGAGAGTATATGACAGCCTTGTTCCCCCACCTACTAAAAATGCCCCTAACCCGCCCCCCGACTCGCCAAGTCGTGGTGACATCCAGGAAACAAATGAGAATCCCTACTTCCCATCACCAAGACCTTTCTTCTTCCACCAACCCTGGTAAATATCTTTACCTTGGAAGTTTTTTAATTAGCAACATGCTTATTCATATTCTGAGAATTGTTCCAGACAGATGACTGCCTCTCAGGACAGTCCCTCAACCAGCCAACCCTCACGACTAGGATCAGCTCCCAAACATCTTATTTTGGATCCGATCAGGACGAAACATCCTTAGACAACGAGCTGCTGATACCAAAGTCAGCTCTCTAAGAACCGTTTACTTGGGCTTCCCTGGTGGTGCAGTGGTTGAGAGTCCGCCTGCCGATGTAGGGGACACGGGTTCGTGCCCCGGTCCGGGAAGATCCCACGTGCCGCGGAGCGGCTGGGCCCGTGAGCCATGGCCGCTGAGCCTGCGCGTCTGGAGCCTGTGCTCCGCAACGGGAGAAGCCACAACAGTGAGAGAGGCCCGCGTACCGCAAAAAAAAAAAAGAACCATTTACTTGAGCTTTTTTCTTTAGCGCAAGAAAAGTCTCAATCCAATATAAATACATCTGTGAGGAAGAATCCCAGACTCAGAGTAGCAATCGTAAATTGAACCTGGTGAAAGTGTTGTTGCTTGTCTAACATGTTTTTCTTCTTCCCAGTGCACATCAGCCTCGTGTTTGGTATTTCGTATGTTTTGCCTGGTAAGAGATTTTTCTTGGCTTGACAAAATTTTGTGTAAGGGTCAGAGTGTTGGAGTGACCATTTAGAAGTCAAAAGTGTGGGAAATATGATTCCTGATCCCAGATCTGTTGCCATTTTGTTTGAATCTTTTTCCTCAAATACTTTCCCCCTGGGCTTCCCTGGTGGCGCAGTGGTTGAGAGTCCGCCTACCGATGCAGAGGACGCAGGTTCGTGCCCCAGTCCGGAAAGATCCCACATGCCGCGGAGCGGCTGGGCCTGTGGGCCATGGCCACAGAGCCTGCGCGTCCGGAGCCTGTGCTCCGCAGCGGGAGAGGCCACGGTAGTGAGAGGCCCGCGTACCACAAAAAAAAAAAAAAAAAAACAAACTTTCCCTGTTAAAGGAGAATTTAGCCAATACTGGTTTTCACATTTGTCTCATAAAACTATTATAAGAAATTAACACTAGAGTTAATCTTTAAACCCCTTAAAAGAATATTCACCTCTTAATATTCTTACTAATAGAAGAATGAGGAGACACAGACTGTACCAAACAAAACATCATCCAGAAATAATTTCCCATTAATTTGCATTCTTCCACCTGGTACCCGGTACCTGGTACCAGATAAGGGAAAACACATTTTTTTAAACTAAATTTCTTACTTACATATAAACCTGTCCACAGAACATCACTATGCATTGAATATGTATCCAGCCTTGTGATGAGCCCTGGGGGATGAAGATTTAGAAACCAAAAAGCCAAGGCCCAGGTCCTAACCACAGGAAACTTAGATGCTTTTTGAAACTTTAACCATATAAGGCATGGTTTGACAAATGTAGCTGTGAAGTTTCCTTTGCTGCTGCCACTTCCCAGCTACCTAACATTACATAACTCAACTTCTCAATTTCACAGTCTGTAAAATGGGTTTGTTAATAGCACCTATCAATACTTCAGCATAGGCTTGGGGATGAAATGGAAGATTCAATCTGGACACACATTCTCCCTCTCCTCTCTGTGATGGGGAATTCAGAGGAGGGAAAGCTTGCCATGGGCCAAGCTACTTAGGGGGACTGGAGGAGGGGTTAAGGGTTGACTTGAGAGGATGGGGTGGCCCAGGATGACATAGACTGTTTTGATCCAAACAGCCGCTGAGTCAGTGATAATTGGGTGAGCCCAAATTCTGTTTACAAGTGCTGAGTTCCTGTTTCCTCAGCTTGTCCACCCTGACAATGTGTTGCTTATCTATTAATCGTATTAGCTCATTTCTTGTGTCCAGCCAAACCAGTTCCTTCTGTGTTTCCAAGATCCCAGGGCTCTTGGGAGGGCTTCTCTGCTAGAAGTGTCGGGCTCCAGATCTCAAGGGACAGTTTGAACAGTGGCCGAGGTACAACGCTGGGCTCCAAATTTCAATCTCTGTTTCTTTTTTTTTTTCTCCTCTTGTTCCCTTTAGATTTTTCAGATGAATCTTGCACTTTAAAGATGACATTACGAAATTTGCAGTCAATCTTATCATGGGAATTAAAAAACCATTCAATTGTACCAACTCACTATACATTATGGTACACCATCATGAGGTTGGTTTGACATTTCATTTTTCTCTTGCTAAATATATTACCTTTTATAATGTGGGGAGTGGGGAAGAGGTGATCTTACTTGTGATAGAGCTTTTCTCTCTCTCCCCCTCTTTCGCCCCTTCTCAATTTCGGTTTTTTAATCAGAGCTTTAAAAGTCTAAAGACAAAAGACCCATCCATTTTTAATTACACTGAATACTTTAACAACCCAGAGTTATTTTTGACAAAGCTTGCATTTAGAACCAAAGCTAATTTCAACATGTCAAAGCCTCAGAAGCAAAATAATTATTGTGTCTGTCTTTCACAATTATTTCTCTAACTCAGTAAGTCTGGGTGTTGAAAAGTGCCGCATTTTCTGAGGACAGAAGTCCAAAGATCTGGTGACCATATTGATGGGTTGTGTTTACTTTCCTTTACTCGGGGAGGCATGTGGCACATCAGAAAGCTGCCTGGCCCAGACTAAGACAGGCCCAGGTCCAAAGTCTGGCTTGGTCACTAACCAACGCAGAGTGTACCTTCTCTGTGCTAATCTTCCCTAATTAGGGGTTGCTGAGGGACTCATGACCTAATGGATGGAGCCCTCTTTGGCTCTCTTCTTACCACATCTAACAATCACCCTCCTAAGCCATTACTTTGATCCAGTAGCCCTTCGGGGTGTCCTTTTGTTGGCTGTTTATTTGGCTTATAGCTCTTTGCTGCTGCTGACTGACCCACTGGAGGGCCTCTTGTGGGTTTCTCTTTGGTACCTGCTAAAGTCGTTAAGTTTCTCCCTGCGTTAGGCAGTCACATGTATCACCCACCTACCTTTCTAAAGCTTAAGAGAGCAGATGTCTGTGTTGTCCCCATATAGCACAGGCTGACTTAGGACTGGACCATGTGGTCCTCAGCCAGAGAGAGAGGGGTTCTCAGCGAGGGGCATTCATGATTGTCCTGTAGGGGCAGGGAGATCTGGGGCCTCTGCCATGAACGCCCAACATTTGCTCGTTCATTCATACAGCAAATATTTACTGAGCACCTACTACATGCCAGGGGTCAAACCATGAACCAAAATCCCTGCTCTCTTGGAGCAGACATTCTGAAAGTAGGCAGAGATATCAGTAAACAAAGATATAATGGGGCAGGCGGTGGCAAATGGTATGAAGAAAAATAGAGACAGGAAAGAGGGATCAAGAGAGAGGGGTGGGGGGCACAGGGTAAGGTGTGCCATTTGAAATAAGGTGGTGAGGGCAGATGACAACACAGGGACATTTGAGCAGAGCTAGACAAGGATGTGGAAGTGGGGCTTGCAGTTAGTGGATTCTTGTCACATAAATGCTAAAGTTTTCTTTTACTATTTCTTTGCCTTTCAAAGTAAACAAGAAGATATGAAGATCGTTGGGGACTGTACAAATATCACAAGATCATTCTGTGACCTAACAGATGTGTGGGTAAACATGACAGAGATGTACATCCCCAAAGTGGTTGGATTCAGAGGGAACGCAGCGCTGGTCAGTTGTGTGGGCTCTTTCTTCCTGGCAATGGACAGTGAGTCAGTCTTGTTTATTATCTTCATCATCATCACCAAGATCATCGTTATGTGCTTTGCCATGAAGTTGGAAGTTCTACAAAGGTGTTTTAGATGCAGGGCTAAGGTTCACCTCCTGGCCCTGCTACTTCCAACTCTGTAACCGTGGAGTGGTAACTTTTCTTCTCTGAGCCTCCGTTTTCTTCTCCAAAAAGTGGAATGCTAACCTGTCCTTTGCATCCATGCCTGTACGAGGCAGGCATTCAGGCAGTAGTAGCTGCTCTTTTTCTTTTGAATTTATTTTTTATTGAAGTATAGTTGATTTACAGTGTTGTGTTCATTTCTGGTGTATAGAAGCTGCTACGTTTTGCGTTGTTTCACAGCCCAACAGGAAGTGGGGAATGGAGTTCGGATGGCCTGTAAGAGCTGTCACAACTCCTTGGGCCAATGTTTTCCTAATACTTCAGCCCCTGCCCCAGATCAGAGCCCAGTAGCTCTTGCACGTGTGAACGCCCAGGTGTGTGCGCACGCGGGGCCCAGACTCAGAGAAGACTGGATCCCAAGAGCGGGTCTGCCCTCTCTTTCTTTCCCTACAACTGGAGTCAGCTCCCGTTGGCCCTTGTGTTAACAGCTACAGAGCAGCTGGCAGCGGCTCTCAGCCAGACTCCATCACTTCTTCAGCGTCCTGATCTGCAGCCTGTTTCCAAGAGAAGGACTCGACTTCAGGGCCCTCTGAAAGGCTGTGTAGGTGTATCCTCACATATATGTGCTTAGCAAAGCACGCATTCAGCTGACAACTGAATCCTGCTGTAGCAAACTTAGATACTTATGAGATTCTCTGGAATTGTGGACTTGCCTGTTTGTGTATGTGTCCACAGAGAAAAGAAATAGCCCAACTTATAGAACATGGTACTCAGACCATTAAAGAATGTATATTAAAATAGTAATGAGATATCATTTTTCAAGACTCAAAATGGTAAATATTAAAAGTATGTAAATACCCAGATTTAGAGGAAATGCAGGGAGGGTGCTTTGACACCGCCTTTCTGAAGGTATTTGGCAGTATGTATTGAAAAGCTTAACATGTGCCTGCTCTAATCCAGAATTCCTCTAATGATTTGTCCTAAAGAAATGATTACAGCCAAATGCAAAGATTGAGCTCTAAGAATACTCATTGATGTATAGATTCTATTCAGAAAACTTAGAGCCAATCTAAATGTTCAAAAGAGTGAATTAGTTAAATCATGGGACAGCCGCTTAGTGGAATAGAATTAGCTGTGAAAAATTATGATGAAGAATCAGGGTCAGTGACTTTCTATAAAGGGCCAGAGAAGAAACACTTTGGGCTTTGTGGGCCATGTATGGTCTCTGTCACATATCCTTCATTTGTTCACAACCCTTTCAAAAATAACAACCATTCCAAACTTGCAGGCTGTGCAAAATCTAACCCACGGGCCATAGTTTGCCAGGTAATGATGTAGATAAACATGCATTAATATGTTTATGAAATAAGTGAAAATATATACCATGCAAAACAGTGTAAGAATGACTTAATTTTAGTTTATATGTTTGTGTGTGTGTACGCTCATTCAGTTTTTATATGTGTAGATATATTTACACACGTACAGCATGGACAAAAGAGGATTAACCACATTCAGAGACAATCCTATCTGTATTTTCTGATATTTCTGCAATGTTTATGTATTATTATTATTATTATTATATGAGAAGAAGTCATTTTCACTCTTGTGTTTAGAATACAACCTGAACATTGGGGAAATACTGACTTTCATCCCCAAATCTGTGTTCCATTTCTTGTGGTAATAGTAAACAAATCACTTCACTTTTATTGTTCTCAGTTTTTCACCAATAAAAAAAATATATAACCCATACCTCAACGAGGGCCACGGGGAATTAAAAGACAGTTGTAAAGAGGTATGGTTGTATCATGACAATGGTATCATTACGGTTATGCTATTTATTGACTGACCTTGGGGTTTGTTTTGTTTTCTAAGCACTGCCTTTGGACCCACCAGAGTTTGAGATTGTTGGTTTTACAGACCACATCAGTGTCAATGTGAAATTTCAGTCTGTCGCTCCCAAGATACTAAATGAGGAAGAATTACAGTTTTACTTAGCATTAATTGAAGAACAGTCAGGGGGGACCGTTAAGAAGGTAAGTGGTCAAAACAGTACTGAGTTGGCAATGAATACATTGCCAAAAAAAAAAAATCTGTAATGATTTGAACAATTAAAACTGAAGGGTCTAGGCTTCAGTGTGGTCTGACTTCAGGAAAGAGGTCTCCGTAGTTTCTCTATAAAGGGAAGGAGAGAGATGCTGTGGTAGCTGGAGGAAAAAGTGAGGTCGAGGGAGGGACTCTTTAAGATGGAAGAAATGACAGCATGTTCGTGTGAAGAAGGAATGTTCCGGGGTGTGCAGGGCAGGGAGCAATGTCTGGGGGAGGAGATGAGAGTGGACGGAATCTCATGAGCACGAGAGGAGCAGGGACTACGCATACGAGTCACAGTGGGAGGGAGCTTCTGGTGAAACAGGCAGCAAACGTTGCCGACTTAAGATCACACGATGACCACAACGACTATGCCAGGTATGCAACCCAGACGTTCTGACTCTCCACTGTCGGTTTGCAGTTTCTCTTCGAGGACAGCCCTCTCACCATGACACTTGTGGTTTCTGTCCTTTTTCTTCCTCATTGCTTGTTTTCCAGGCATGAGCTTTTAGTTTGCTACGGGGGCGGGGTGTTAAAAAATAATTCCTCCCCCTTTCAAATATAAGCTTGCAGAAAAATATTATTATAGAAGGCTGTATTTGAGCTGGTGGAAATCCTCATTTATAAAACTACTGGTAAGGATGTACTTTGAAAACTATAAAACATTATACAAAAGTTATTCTTCAGGAAAGAACCTTCAGATCATCTCTTTAATTCCAAAATGGAACAGAAGTAGCTGGGGAAGAAGAGGCAAAGTGTTTTTAAGGAGAAGACAGGGAAACTAGACATCAGCCTCAGTTCTGCCACAGATAAGCTGTGTGGCCTTGAGGAGGTTACTTAACCACTCTGAGCTGCAGTTTCCTCACCTGGAGAATGGGAATAATGCCTGCTTTGCAGACTCTTTTGATAATCAAATGAGTTAATATGTATAAAAGCAGTTTCTGAAGTATAGACACATATCATTAATGAAATAGGATAATCTTATTTTCTTATTTTTGCAAGATTATCTTACTGCAAACGTGACATCATGGAGACCTTTATTCCTCATTGGGACGTTTTCCTCCTCATTTGTAAAAGGAAGTTGCTAGACTAGATTTCATGGTTTAAAAATGTATGTGTACATGTGTGTGTGCGTGTGCATGTATGTGTGTGTATACACATACATGTAGTTTTGTGATAAATTGCTTGCCCCAAGTAACTTATAAAATACTTTTTCTTGCCAAGCCTATGATATTTCTATCCCTGTTTAAGATTTGAAGACAAATCTCCAAAGACTCTCTTAAGGCTTGCCTCTAAATGAAATGCTCACTTAAAGTCTTACTGATTTTTTTGTTTATTTTTATAGCATAAACCCCAAATAAATGGAAACGTCACTGAAAATTTCATTTATGTCATCGACAAGTTAATTCCAAAAACAAACTACTGTGTATCTGTTTATTTTGAGCCTAAACATCCAAGAAAAATAAAGAGATCTCCCTTAAAATGTACCCTCTTTCAACCTGGATGGGAATCAGGTAATGACAGTTTTTGAAAATTCATGTTTTGCTTTTACTCTGAGGGAAAACCTGTTTCAAGAAAAGGATCTGAAAGTCGTGGAGCAGCACAGGCATTTCTTCCAACCAAGGCACATCACAGAGATGTTTTCTGTCAGTCAGTCTCTACCATGTGGTGAAGTCACTTTTATGTTGCCATACCATGGGGACAATCAGGTATCTTCCTTTTTAACATCAGAAATCCTCCTGAAGTGGAACTGCTTTTATTTCAGGTAGTCAGGATCAAGTTCAGTTCTGTGTGCCCTTAGCCTGGCCATTATTCAAGCCAAGTGCTGGAGGAGGCTGGGTTGCCGGAGCAACTGCCTGTAGAGGTATCAAAGGGTAGAATGATGGATGTGGTAAGGTTCATATATGTGGCCTGGCTCTCAGGAAGGTTGGCTGTAGCTCATAGTTGAAAGAGAAACTGGCCAGTGTGGATGAGATAGTCACTGCTGAATGCCGAAAGCCCTTCTGTGACCAAAGCATCAGAACAGTAAACAGCATGCTCCCCGAACCTTCCTTCGAATGGAGGAATTTGCAGGGAGAACAGTCCTTCAGCCTTAGGAACGTCCACTGCTGATTATTTTCTCGGGAAGTCACTAGGTCTACAACTGTTTTGCCAAAAGTGAAAGTCTCCCCCGCAAAGAAGCCTTTCTGAATTCCCCAACCCCAGTGAGAGTTTCTTTAATGCTCTGATCTACCAGAGTAAAAATAGAATAAGATGAGATTTATAAGGAAGTGACTGTAAGTGCTATGGCTTATTTGTGTCTGAAGTGAGCTTCACTAACCAGTGCCTGACACATCAAGGTGCCTGGTGTTTGCTGTAACTCCAGGCAGTGTGATTTTGTTCTCTAGTATTCCTCAGAATCAAGTGATACACAGGCTACTTTTAAAGGAATGATACACAGGCCAATTTTATTTCATGAATTTAGCTTAAATAATTTATATAATGTCAGTTAAATATGGGCACACCTAAAACTGCATATAGATTCTTCATGCCTACAAAAATGTAAACCCCAAACAAATGAACATATCTGTGTTCTAACACCAGTTCTCAACATCAACCAAGTGTCCAGAGATTCGATTCATTTCTGATACCACAGAGAGTTAGCGCATGCCCCACAGGCTAAGGGGCTGAGTCCCACAAGGCTGCCTTCACTACAGATGCCAGCAAGTCCTACAAGTCCTACAACTTGCCATACAGGTCCTAGGTCCCCAGGCTACGCACACTTCTGTCCAACCTGGCTACAGATTCAGTTTCCCAGATTTAATAGTTCGCTAGAATGACTCATGGAACTCAGGAAAACGCTGTGCTTACTCTTACCATTTTATTATAGAAAACACAAATGAGCAGCCAGATGAAGAGGTACATAGTCTGGAAGGCTGCAAGGGCAGGAGCTTCTGTTCTTGCAGAGACGGGATACACCATCCTCCCTATACTTTGATATGTTCACCAACCAGAATTTCCCCAAGCCTCACTGTCCAGAGTTTTTATTGGGTTCTTTACGTAGGCATGGTTAATTAAATCATCGGCCATTTGTGATTAACTCAATCTCCAGCCCCTCTCCCCTCCCTAGAGGTCAGGGGTGGGACCAGAATTTCCAGAAGTTCAGCACATTAACATAAACTCAGATATGGTCCCTAAAAGACACTCTATCACTGAGGAAATTCCAGGGGTTTTTGAAATTCTGTGCCAAGAACCAGGGACAAAGGCCAGGTATTATTATTATTATTATTATTACTATACCATGATCTTATAAACAAACAGAACTGTGAAACCAATTGAATGCAGAAATTATTTCTCCTCTGCTCAACAGAATACTTCTGTACTACAAATCTGTGGGGGGCTTTTTCCCACACCAAACACTTCTTCCACATCAGCTCATCGTCATACAATTTAACTCAATTCTAACACCATCTGCTTGGAGAAAGCGTCAGATCCCACAAGTTAAGGGCTCAGTCCCACAAGACTGCCCCTCCCCCACTTAAACGCCAGTCACGTTGTCACATGGACTCTGACCAACAAGCTATAAATCGGAGATTCCCACAATCCTCTCCTTGGCTTTGATAATTTGCTAGAATGGCTCACAGAAGTCAGGAAAACAGTTTACTTACTAGATTCCTGTTTATTATAAAAGATTACAACTCAGGAAGAGCCAGAAGGAAGAGATGCATAGGGCAAGGCTTGGAAGTTCTCCAAACCGCATCATTTAGGGTTTTGAAGGAGGCTTATGTAGACATGACAGATTAAATCCTTGGCCATTGGCAATTACTTCAACCTCCCACTTCTCCCTTCCCCAGAGGTCAAGGGGTGGGGCTGAAAGTTCCAACTCTCTAAATCACAGGGTCGGTTCCCCTGGCAACCAGTGCCCATCCTCTGGGGCTTTCCAAAAATCACCTCCTTAATGTAAACCAAGTGAGGTTGAGAGGGGCTTGTTATGAATAACAAAAAATGCTCCTTTCACTTTCTTTGCTCTAATCACTTAGGAAATTCTAAGGGTTTCAGAACTGGGGACAAAGACCAAATATGTACTTCTTATTATAAATCACAATATCACAGCAATAAAAAACCCAGTAATATGGCATGACAGACAGTGGTTTGCTGAAACTCAGTCTGCACTTAGGTGAATCCAAGCCTGACTAAAGGCACTGCTTCTTTGGAAGTTGATATCCTTGTTCTGTGATGGTTCAGTTTCTCCCCTGACTTTTCTCTGTTTCACCCACTAAGAAATGGTCATGCAGCAGCATGCTGTCCCATCACTGCATGTTTCCTTGGTGTGAACACATCATCTTGCATATTGTCAACCTCCATTATTTTTATCATTACGTGAGACAGTTAACGTACAGGTATGCCTCACTATCCAAATATTTCATGTCCCAATTCTTGTCTGAAACTTCAGGAACCAAGTAGGTTCATATAACATGGCCCCTCTCACTATCCAAACTGGCCGTGTGAGCCACCCTCAACTAGCCAAACTCAGGGACCAGGTGGGGAATTCTTGAAGGATGACCTGGGATCAGAGTTAACTTACTGGGACTCGGTGGTGAACACTGGTATCTTAAGGCAGTATTGATACGGGGGAATTTAGTCCAGAGAGCTGGAGGAATGTCTCCCCTTTGTCAAACATTAAACTAATTGGTTGGGTTTTTTCAGTAAGGTCCTGAGGGAAAGCTGTGCTTATCCATTTGACAAAAAAAAAATTTTTTTGGCCGTGCCACATGCATGCACAGCTTGCGGGATCTCTGTTCCCCGACCAGAGATAGAACCCGTGCCCCCTGCATTACAAGCGCGGAGTTCCAACCACTGGACCACCAGGAATTCCCCATTTGGCAAATATTTATCAGGGGTCTGCTATGTGCCAGATTCTTTTCTAGATACTGGGGATACAGCAGTGAACAAAACAGACAAAAATTCCTGAGCTTATAGATCTTATATTGGGAGACAGAGAAACAAGATTAAAAAATAAAATATAGTGTGTGTCAAGTGATGGTAAGTACTATGGAGAAAAATTAAGCAGAAAGGGTGCAGAGAGGGGGGCAATTTCAGGTAGAGGGTGGAGGCAGGAGGAGGGGTGGACCCATGGGTCAGAATTCCCTGACATCATTGATTCTCCAAAGAAATCACTTTGGTTCACAGAATCCTCTTCAGGAATGTAAGCTCTATACGTGTAAGAATTTTGTATTATAAAGGTGTGCCTTTATGGCTAGATCTGATTGTAGAACTGCCATTGATATGACATGCCTTCATTCATCTTTTTTTTATTGGAGTATAGTTGATTTACAATGTTGTGTTAGTTTCAGGTGTACAGCAAGGTGAATCAGTTATACATATCCACATATCCACCCTTTTTGAGATTCTTTTCCAATATAGGTCATTACAGAGTACTGAGTAGAGTTCCCTGTGCTATACAGTAGGTCCTCATTAGCTATCTGTTTTATATACAGTAGTGTGTATATGTCAATCCCAATCTCCCAGTTTATTCCCGCCCCCCTTTCCCTCCAGTAACCATGAGTTTCTTTCTTACATCTGTGACTCTGTTTCTGTTTTGTAAATAAGTTCATTTGTACCATTTTTTTAGATTCTACATATAAGCATATGGTATTTGTCTTCCTCTCCCTGACTTACTTCACTCAGTATGACAATCTCTAAATCCATCCATGTTGCTGCAAATGGCATTATTTTGTTCTTTTTTTTTTTTGGTTGAGTAATATCCCATTGTATATATGTACCACATCTTCTTTATCCATTCGTCTGTTGATGGACATTTAGGTTACTTCCATGTCCTGGCTATTGTAAATAGTGCTGCAATGGACATTGGGTGCATGTGTCTTTTCTAATCATGGTTTTGTCTGGATAAATGCCCAGGAGTGGGATTGCTGGATCATATGGTAACTCTGTTTTTAGTTTTGTAAGGAACCACCATAGTGTTCTCCATAATGGTCTTACCAATTTACATTCCCATCAACAGTAAATGAGGGTTCCCTTTTCTCCACACCCTCTCCAGCATGTATGGTTTGTAGATTTTTTGAAGATGACCCATTCATTCTTGATGGGAATGAAAGGGGTTTGTGAATCTTCTGCCATCTGAGGGAGCAGACCTTCACTGAGTTTCTTTCTGTTCATTCTTTAACCTTTTGAAAGACTTTAAAAATATACGAGCCATCTTTACTTTTTCCTCTCCTGTATTTGTTTTTTGTTTTTCTTTTAAATTTATTTACTTATTTTTGGCTGTGTTGGGTCTTCATTTCTGTGCGAGGGCTTTCTCCAGTTGCGGCGAGCGTGGGCCACTCTTCATCACGGTGCGCCGGCCTCTCACTATCGAGGCCTCTCCTGTTGCGGAGCACAGGCTCCAGACGCGCAGGCTCAGTAGTTATGGCTCACGGGCCCAGTTGCTCCGCGGCACGTGGGATCCTCCCAGACCAGGGCTCGAACCCGTGTCCCCTGCATTGGCAGTCAGATTCTCAACCACTGTGCCACCAGGGAAGCCCCCTCCTGTACTTGTTTTGCCTGAGGCTGTGGCTATAGGATTAATATTAAGAAAAGTCTTTCTGGAAATTTAAGAGAGCCTTAGTCATGTAACTATTGATTTCTTCTCAGTCCAGTTGGACTTATGGAAGAAAGCTATTTTCATTCAGAAAATTGAGATTTTCCAAAAGTAATTTTGACAGGAAACTAAAGGAGAACTCATAACAGGACAAAGCAAGTTCTAGGCTCCTGGCGTGGCCAAAGTCCAGCTTCAGGGTGACGCAGTTGTTTTCTTCAGACAGACTCCCCTTTTCCACTCCTCCGTGCCTGCCGTGCCTGCTAACTGTGCCTATTGAGCATTGGAGACCTGACTAGTGTGACTCAGAAAGTTTTTTTTTTTTAATTTTGATAATTTACACCTGAATGGTCCCATGTGGCCAGTGGCTGCCATATTGGACAGTGCAGTTATAGAGCATAATTATCTACTGGAAGAAGTTTTACTTTTAGAAACTGAATTTTTATCAATTTTTTAAAATGTGTACTTGGATTACTTTCCATTCTTTGGTATTTAACAATAGTTTTTCCAACTTTTGCCCCCTTGATAAACCCCTCCACTGCCAGATCAATGTACATTTATTCCCAACCGCAATTGTTCGTTGGATTTATTTTGAAATAAAGCCGTTTAATTTTCATCAACAGAGTCATCGGAATCTGCCACAATAGGAGGAATAATTACTCTGTTTCTAATGGCTGCTGTCGTCATAAGCACTGTAATGATGCTGAAACGGATCGGCTACATATGCTTAAGAAATAATTCCCCCAAAGTTTTGGTAGGTATTTTTTTTTAATTCCTGTCTTTATTTTTCATTTTAACTTAAGAATTTTTATTGTACGCTTAAATATTTACACAGAAGAAAACCCCATTGTCTCAAAACATCAAGGTGTTTTATCACTCTGGATTCCTTTCCGTCCCTATAAACCTCTATTTTGAATTTTCTGCTTTCTTTTTATACTTCGTCCACATATGATTTTCAATAATCAACATAGTTTTCCATTGTTATTAATGTCTCCTTTTTCCCTTAATCATTTCTCAACTGTAGGGCATTTGGATTGATTTCTTTTCCTTTCAATGTCTGTCTTTGGCCATTATGAACAATGCAATGAACATTTTTATACAGGTTGTCTTTTTAGTTTGGATTACTTCCATGGAATAGATACACAAAGTGAATTTATCTTATATAAAAATATAAAGGATTAATTTATAATGCTAGTGTCAACATAGAGATGGACACCTTTCTCCAAAGCTCTGCTGGCATTAATCATTTTTTTCTACTTTTGTTCATTTATCGCAGTATAACTGTCCCCCAGAGTTGCTCTCATTTGTGTTCATTGTTAGTGAAACCAGCCATTCTGTCTTCATATTTTCTCTCTGCTTCCTGAGGCATATTCTTCCTGCTCAGAGCCTTTAGCACTCAGCCAAGTCTGGGTATTGATCTTACATATTTCTAAAGCCTCCTCATGTGCTTTGACTCAAGCACTTTGCCCATCATTTTTCATTTTCCCTATCGTGTCACTTTCCTTCTACATTAGAAAATTATCAGAAATATCTTATTTTTCTATGTTTGAACTCATTCACCTTCTTCTTCTTCTTTTTTTTTTTTTTTTTTTTTCTTTTTGTGGTACGCGGGCCTCTCACTGTTGCGGCCTCTCCCGTTGCGGAGCACAGGCTCCGGACGCGCAGGCTCAGTGGCCATGGCTCACGGGCCCAGCCGCTCCGCGGCATGTGGGATCTTCCCGGACCGGGGCACAAACCCGTGTCCCCTGCATCAGCAGGCGGACTCTCAACCACTGCGCCACCAGGGACGCCCTCTTCTTCTAATTTTTTTAACAGCCACAAATAAATATCCCTCCACAGGTGATAAAAGTGTAGGCTTTTTATTTTCTAATTCTTTTGTTTCTTTAAATTTTTTTTAATTGAAGTATAGTTTATTTACAATGTTGTGTTAGTTTCAAGTATACAGAAAGTGATTCAAGTGTACAGGAAGGATATATATATATTCTTTTTCAAATTCTTTTCCATTATAGGTTATTACAAGATATTGACTATAGTTCCCTGTGCTCTACAGTAGGTCCTGGTTGTTTACCTACATTATACATAGTAGTATGTTTATGTTAATCCCAAATTGCTAATTTATCTCTTCCCACCCCTGTCCCTTTTCCCTTTTGGTAAACGTAAGTTTGTTTTCTATGTCTATGAATCTGTTTCTGTTGTGTAAATAAGTTCATTTGAGTCATTTTTTTTAGATTCCACAGATAAGTGATAGCATATGATATTTGTCTTTCTCTCTGACTTTCTTCACCTAATATGATAAACTCTAGGTCCATTCAAGTTTTTGCAAATGGCATGATTTCATTCTTTGTTATGGATGATGTACGCTTCTTTTTCTTCTTATTTGTTCAGGTTGGGTTGGGGGAGGGATTGTTTGGGGGGAGGGGTGCTTTGGGAGGTTTTACTTACAATTAGTATTTGAACCTAGATGGCATTTGGTTGTAGCTTATGAGAAGGAAATTGCTCTGTGTTGGATTTCATCCATACTATGATCCCTGTATTGCAAGGATGGTTGGTTTTTATCTATCAGTGTAACTTTTATCTTTGTATCTTTAACAATGTATATTTTGAATCTTTTATGTTAGTGTTCAGTTGCAAGTTTACTCTCAGCCTTTACTGCAACTGTTCCGTTGGCCAAGTACTCCTTTGGCCTTGAGGTCTTAGGTAAATCCCACTCCCATTCATATTTCTCATGCAGCCTTGAGATTTAAAGGCCCCTAGCACCACACCCATCACCTCCTAGGTAATCTTCTGCCTGAATTACCTAAACTCATTACTAACCCTCCTCCCAGGTCTCCCTGGGGCTCTTCCCATCCTTAAAATGCACCCAAATTATATGCCAATTATATTTATACCTGTTACTGTGTTAACCCCAAGTAATGACAGGAGGTATTGTTATCTTGTGTCTGCCTGGTATTTCTCCATTAAAAATTGTTACTCTGTGTTTAAGTAAAAACTCTAGGAATAGTAAAACAGAACACCCTAGGTCTAGTATGTTTCTGTATGTATGTTTAATCAAGAACAGATATTAAAAATTTTAAACATTGTCTTTTCTCTCTCTCCCATCCCCCTCCCCTCCCCCTCCTTCTCCTCTTTTGCATTTAACAAATACGTGTTGTGTATTTACTGTGTGTCCACATGTTATAGGTGCTGGGGATTTTGATGTGAATAAAGCAAACAAAAAATGTGCCCTTATGGAGCTTAAAGTCTGAAAAATGGGGGAAGAGACAATGATAATTTATAGATGATATGACTGGCTAAGTAAGAAATTCAGAATCTAGAGACGAAGTATTAGGACTAATAAGTTTAGCAATGTGTTACACACAAAATAATCAATATAAAAATGCTTGCATTTTTATACACTAGCAACAATCACTTAGAAAACAAATATATTTTTATATAAGTTGCTTTTCAACATCCAAGAAATTAAGTACACCATAGCAAAACCATAGCAAAAAGCTCTGTGAATTTTCACAAACTCAATGTACCCACATAACTCACACCCAGATCAAGAAAGAAAACATGACCAGCCTCCCCAGTAGTCTCTCCTACCTATTAGTCACTGCCCATTTCCAGGATAACCACTTTCCTGATTACTAACAGCATAGATTAGTTTTACCTGGTTTTGAACTTGGAATCATACAGTTAAATGGAATAATGCGATTTAAATGAAAACATACCGTTTTTATAATACCATTACAATGGTAATAAAAACATTTTAAAAACAAGGAAGATATCTAACAGAAGATGTCATAAGCCCATTGTGGAGAAAATTATCTAACCTTATTGAAAAGCATTATCAAAGATCTAGTCAAATGGAGATCCCAGAGACAGACCCACATATGTGGAAACATGACTAATGACAAGTAGGAATTGCAATGGGGAAAGGATTGACAGGTCAATAAATGTTATCTATATGGGGGGAAATGAAATTGGATCCCTACCTCACACCATACACAAACATCAATTTCAGGCTTATTAAAGACTGTAATGTGAAAGGCAAAACTGTTAAAAGTTTTAGAAGGCAATAAAGGAGATTTTTACTTTGGGGCAAGGAAGATTCAGCAGAAACCATGAAGAAAGAAAAGTGATACATCTTCTTACATTAAAATTGAGAACTTCTTTCCATCAAATGTTATCATAAAGAGAGTAAAATGTTAAACCAGAGACTGGGGGAAATTACATATAGCATAAATAATCAACAAATAATTGGCATCTAGATTATAGATTATATATAGAACCCCCATAAATCAATAAGAAAAATGATGAACAACCCAATGGAACAATTCATCCCAAGGCTAGGTCTGGATAGAGTCAGGGAAGAGTAGGCTTGTCAAATTGGGCAGCCTGAGCAAGAGAATAGAGAGGAGGAGGATGTCATTGATGATTCCAGGTCTGTGAAAGGAATCTCGTGACCACCCTCCTCAGCATGACCCCACTGTAGCCAGTCTCCTTAGCCCACCTCACCTTCTGTGTCCTGGAGGTGCTGGATCAGAGCAAGCTGCAGTCTCCCTGCTCTTCTCATCTCTGGCCCTTTAGGGGTCACCTGCCTCTTTAAGGTCCTCCAGTGCAGAGGGCTTTGACCCCAGTGGAATCGGCTCCCTAGAATCTCTCCTTACTCACAGTTCCTTGATACCCTTAAGAATGTCAGCAATCCAGGGCTGAAATCTATCCAGACTAAATGGATAGATTCCCCTGACAAGCAAGGAGCAGCGAGGAAATGGCAGTAGGAAGGAGTGGGGCAGCCTCTGCTGCAGGCAGCCTCCTAGTTTGAAACCCAGCCTCCACCACTTAGTATTCCTGAAACTTGTGAAACTTGGGCAAGTTTCTTAACCTCTCTGCCTCATTTTCTCATCTGTAAAGTGGGGATAAGAATAGTAAGCCTACTTCATAGAGCGGTTGTGAGGGTAAAGTGAATTATAACGTGTGTAGATTACTAAAAGCAGTGCCCTGCAAATAGTAAACACTATGTAACCATTAGCCATTGTTGTCGTTGCTTTTGTCATCGTCCTCATTACCACCTTCCCCATCACTGTGTAGTTAACCTCATTAAGTTTTATGATGTCAAAAAGTAAAGAACAAACACTCAGAATTGATACCCTCTGTTGTTGTTTTTTTTTAAGAATTTTTATAAATTGTCAGTCTGGGTATTTCCCGAGCTGCCTCCGTTGGAAAAAGTGGCTACCGTGGAGGTCATTCACATCAACAGAAAGAAGAAAGTGTGGAATTATAATTATGATGATGAAAGTGACAGCGATAATGAAGCAGCCCCCCGAACAAGCGCAGGTGGTTACACCACGCACGGACTAACGGGCAGGCTGTGGCCCGCCTCTGTGTCCTCGGCCACCTTGGAGGACTGCAGTGACCCGGCTGCTGAGGAGCGTGACCTGCCCGATCCCGAGGCTGATGCTGAGACCCTGATGGCACCAGGGCCCAGCCCCTGGCAGTCGGAATGCACAAGTAGGGGCTACCAGGGGAGAGGGAACCTGCTGCAGGACCCCTTTTCCGAGGAGGACAGCAGCCCCACGGAGGGGTCTGGGGACAGAATTGTCTTCAACGTGGATTTGAACTCTGTGTGCGTGAGGGCCCTTGAGGACAACGACGACTCAGAAGTCACTCCAATGTTACCATCTGGTCCAGAAGAGACAGTGGTGCTAGAGGACCCCGACGAGACAGAATCGAACCTTCTTCTGGTGGCCAGTGGAGAAGGGACACAGCTGCCCTTCCCCGGCCCCTCTGCGCAGTATCCGTGGCCTGAAGATTCTCCTTCTGATAAAAGTGACACTTCCGAATCGGATGTTGACATGGGGGACGGTTATGTAATGAGATGAATGAATCAAGAAATATTTAATTAACTTGGACACCTGCTACCTCCGGTGCTGTCCCTCCCAGCACCCGCACTTGCTCCTTTGGGGTCTCCAAGTGTTCTCCGACGGAAAGATTAGGAGACTGGTGACAACAGCTGTGCAAATTCCCAGTCTGGGGGAAGGGGAGGTGGGAAACAGAGTATTCTGGTACCATTCAGTGCGTTGTTTACCAGTTCAAAGTGATTTGCTTTGAAGGGAAAAGGCCCTGCCCATTCCCTTTATTCTCATGGATGTCTAATGTTTCTGCATCATGTTTCCCAGAGTAAAGAGCAGGGTTTATAGCAGGAGCAGTCAGCATTGTTTACCAAAGGCTCCAGGGAAGAGCTGGAAAGCAGCAGAAAAAGAGGAGGGAGGCTGGGCTGCGGGAGGGAAAGGAGGGGCACACACCAGGAAACAGAAGCACAGGCTTCGGGTTGGGTTAGAAGTAGGGAAGGTCCAGCCAAGTCTTGGGCACCTCCCTGATGATATTCTGTCGCCTACACTCTTGAAAATTCAACTCTCAGCCCCTTGCACAACCCTCCTCAATCTGAGTGAGGAAGACAGACACACCAAGTGCGGGCCGGGTGACTAATACAGAAACATTTGCATGAGGGAGAGGGACAGAATCTCTGTGTCATATTTTAAGATTTAATTTTGTACAATGGTTGGAGGTTGGTAAAAAAGAAAACACGCTTTTTAATATAAATTTGGGAATGTCTTCAGAGTTGTTTCTTATTAGACAGGATATATGTGCAGCGGATGTGTGGTTCTGCTGGCATCTCTAGGTTGCACAAAACTCCCTCCAACTCTGTGCAGTGGCCTATTGGGGCCAAAGGCACATTCTCCCTCCCTGCGTTCAAGTTCATGTGAGGTGTTTTAGCGACAGACGTCAGGCAGTGTCTTACACCCCCTGGTACTTACCCTGCTCTGGGTTTTCCAACCTCACCACTGCAGAGCTGAAAAAGAGGAAATTAGGCCTTTCTCAGCAGTGTTGTGAGACAAACGATTATCGACAAAGAAATGACTTGGCTTTGTGTTGTTGCTTATCCCTGGGGGGAGGGGGGAGTTACGGTAAAGAAGACCCTCTCAAACTGGATTTGCTAATGGAGTGCTTTAAAATCAGTTTATTTGCGGGGAGAGGGGTTACAGAGGCCGTGCCTGTTCTCTGGAGAAAACTTGGGGAATACTGCATGGTGTAAACCACCACCATCCAGATATCACCTCTGGGTTGGCGTTGGAGTGTATTTATTTAACTTGCGACTCCTTTCAAAGCATGAATTTAATGTAATAGGGACACGGCACGTACAGTTTTGCAATCTGTTTTACAATCTGTTTTCCACTCACCTGGAGGAGGATAGTGCCCTTCCACCTCTGCACCTGCCCCTGCCAATCGGGTGAGAGCGGCCTCTAGAGACTGGCACGCCGGGACGGGGTCCGAGGCAGGGGCGGGGCTTCGTGTCGCCCCGCCCCGCCGGTTCCCGGAAGCAGCCTCGGGGCGGGGGCACCGGAGCTCCCTTACGCTGGCGCGGAAGCGGGCGTAGGGGCGCGTACCCCGGCGCCCGTTGGCTGCCCGCGGTCCCGCGAGCGCCCTCCCGGGCCCCATGCGCGACCATGGCGCAGAGCCTCCGGAGCTGGCTGGGCGGCTGCCTCCTGGTGTCAGGTGAGGGGTCTGCGGGGAGGGGACGCCGGGCCTTCTCCGGAGTGTCGGCTCAATCGCGCGCCCAGCGCGCTTCCCAAGCCGGGCTGCCTGCGCGGAGACCCGGCCCCGCCTTGGCGCTGCGTCCCGCCCCGAGGTGCGCTCGGGAACCAGGAGGCTCGGCTACGACGTCGGGCAGCGATGGCCCCAAAGACGACCCCTGAGCGGACCCCAGAGGCGCACTCAAAGTGACTAAGTGCCTGGGCGGGCAGTCAGGGCCTCCCACTAAGTCCCCAGCACCCCAAGATCTGAATTCTGCCCCTCAACTCTGCAGCTCTGTTGTTTCTGAGTTCTAAATCCAGTGAAACCCTTCCTGTCCTGCTCTAAATTGCTAGCCCAGGTTCAAACAGCACTATGGATCCCTCCTTCCTTCCTGATGAACTCATCCCTGGCCTTCCAGGGTACCTTGCTCTCCGGTTTCCCTCCTACCTACCAGCCTTTTTCTATTTGGGATCCTCCCCCTCTACCAGATCTCCATACAGCCAAGTTCATGCCCGAGCCCTCTTCTCTCCTTCCCCTACACTATCCCTTTTGGGGGGTATCAGCAGAACTCTAGCATTAAATACCAGCTATGGGCTCACGACTCTCAAATTTATATCTGTTGGCATTAGTTGGGTGATGGGCCGGTGGCGGTTTAATATACTCTTCTCTGTACTTTTGTGTATGTTTGGCGTTTTCTATTAAAAAGTTTAACAACTATTTTTGTCTCTAGCCCAGATCTATATTCTGTGCCCCAGGCTCATTCATCCAGCTGTCTCTGATATACCGACTTACGTATCCTTCAGCATCTCAAACCTAATGCAAATTCTAAACTGGGACTCTTGATTTCCCTGTCCCCAGCTCCAGTCAGGCCATCAGGTACTTAAGCCAGGAGTGGATATTGACATCTACTTCTTCACACCAAATGTATTAGGAAAACTAGATTTTATACCTCTGGAAATATATCTAAAATCCATCTACCCACCCCTTCACACCTTTCTACCACCACCCAAATCCAGGTCACCCTCAGCCATCCCCACTTCACTCTTACTATCCTCCTCCCCTTAGCAATTTCTTCTCTTCAGATACAGTCTAGACTCCTCAGCACAGCTAAAGCATGTCTCTCCTTCACCCGCATGCCCATTTGAAGACTCGGAGCCATAGGGAAGACCTGAGTATGGGATATGGTTATTTTCTTGGACAGCCTTTTAGAGGAAGAGAGTTGCCAACTTTTTTCCCTTTATTTTTACAGCATTAGGAATGGTGCCGCCTCCTGAAAATGTCAGAATGAATTCAGTTAATTTCAGGAACATTCTACAGTGGGAGTCGCCTGCTTTTCCCAAGGGGAATCTGACTTTCACAGCTCAGTACCAAAGGTAAGTCTGGGGTGCTCTTGGCAGAGGATGGTGGCTTTGGCTGGACTGGTCACTGTGTCAGACCAAGGAGAGAGTCTGACTGCTGTCACCCCAGTGACCTTGACAGCCCAGGGGGAGCCTCTCTCCTGGCCTTCTTCTTTCTGTCCCAGAAATTCTTGTGAAAGCGCTGTTCTCTGAAAACAGACAAGTAAAATCCTTTTTCCTTTTTCTTGTGATCGTTCATGGTGTGACAGACATTTTATCGTGTAGATGGTGAGTGTCATCGGCCACAGTGGCAGCCTACCGCAACGCGAACATATCGGGCTTGTCGCTATTAATGTTTTTTAAGAGACAAATGCCAGTGGTGACCATCTTGCAGTTATTAGAGTAGTATTGCTAGAAGTCAACAGTGGAAGCTATCCAAGAAAACTGAGGTATTCAAAGCAGGCAGGAAGCCCCTTGCTTGCTTACCACCGACCCCCTCCAGTAGGTTATAAACTGCGCACCCCAGTACTGGGGGGGTGCAGATCATTTGCATAGTGAGCACTCAGTTACTCTGAAATTGAATGTAAGACAGCTGCTGGGCAGTCGCTTATGAAGGAAGGGTATCACCGACCACGATTGCCTCAGTGGTGTTCTGACCTCCCAGGACCTGCCCAGCCTGTCGGTTTTTCCCTGTGCCAGCCCTCCCTTGGCAGCCTGCCACTGTACACCACAGGCTGGAGTGCAGATGACGCACCTTTGTGCCAGGTGCAGACAGCAACAGGAAGCCAAAGGCCAGTGAGCCGCACACCTGCTTCCCGTGTGACTCAGAAACTTTGTCAAAGGCAGACAGCTCCTTCAGTGAGGAGGGAGGAATTGGGGGTCTCAGATGCCATGGATCCCACACTCCTCCCACCCGGCCTTTATTTTACAAACATATCCAAGGCCTGCTAAGTCAGAGAAGAAGGAGAAAGATGAATAAGATAATCCTCGTTTACATTTTTTTTTTTTTTTTTCTTGCGTTACGCGGGCCTCTCACTGTTGTGGCCTCTCCCATTGCGGAGCAGAGGCTCCGGACGCGCAGGCTCAGCAGCCACGGCTCACGGGCCCAGCTGCTCCGCGGCATGTGGGATCTTCCCGGACCGGGGCACGAACCCATGTCCCCTGCATCGGCAGGCGGACTCTCAACCACTGCGCCACCAGGGAAGCCCTCCTCGTTTACATTTTTTTGAAACTTTTTAGTTCGAAATAATTCCCAGGTAACAAAACATTTCAAAATTTCAAGTATAATACAAAGAACTTCCAAAGAGCCTATATTCACCAATTTTTAAGGTTCGCCACATTTTCTTGCTTTTGCCCCTTAATATCTCATTGTGTACTTCATAAGAGCAAGGATAACCTTTCACATCGCTGTGGTACAGTTATCAAGATTTGGTAGCTTCACCAATGATACAGTCCTTTAAGTCCATATTCCAGTTTTGTCAGTTTCCCCAAGGACTTAATTAATAAGCATCATTCTGAGATTTATTTTTCTCCTGCGGTGTATTTTCTAGCACTGACTGGTTTTGTAATTTCGTCTGTGTTTTCTCCACTCTGTCTTGATAGCTCTAGGGATTTCACTGTGGAAAATGAGCTTCGCTCTCTGTCTGTCCCTCTCCCCTGTGGTTTATTTCTTGTTGTTCTGTTCTTTGCTTCTTTGCCATTGGAGTAGAGGCATTTGGTTTTAGGTGTTTGTCTTTTAGATGAGAGCTCCCAATAACCAAGAATGGATACCTGGGTTCCGGGTCTCCTCAGCGTAGACTTGCAGACCAAGCATGGCCTGTGCTGGGGAAAACAAAACACGTGCTGGGTGTGGAAGAAATTTGATCCTGAAAAATCTGATTACCCTTCTGTGGCTCTGGAAAAGGTTTGATTAGAATTTAACCTGAGCAGTTGCACAGTACAGATTCTTGTTGTATGTGTACATTGGGTAGGGCTGGCCGGTGGTGGAGGGAACTTCAGAGGATGGCTTGGTGATTTGAATATGGAAACATCTAAAACAATTAGATGTAAATATGGGGAATAGAGCCTATTAGCTACTTAATGGGAAGAAAAATATCTGTAGATGCAATAAAAATGACCTAGTGAAATGGAAGTTATTGCAGAACAACTCTTGCAATACTCTGTGTTCCACCCAATTCATGCATTAGTTTAAATGCATGGAAAGAAATGGCCACCTGTGAGAAAAACCCCTTCATGAAATGACCCTTGGATTTCCCCAATGATGGGATGTTAGGCAGCCACGGAGACTTGATTGATTAGAGAAATGTTTGTGGTCTATTAACTGAAGAAAGCAGACAGTGAAATAGCATAAGCCCAATTATCTCTGCCTCCTAAGAGTGCCATGGACTGTGGAGTGGTGCCTGAGGCAATGGGCTCTGAAGTCAAGCAGACCCAAGTCCCATGGGGGAGTGTCTTAGGCTCTCTACACCTGGGCCTCACCTATAAAATAGGAGTGATGTCACTTCCGCCCTCCTGGGGTTGTGAAAATTCAATGAGATAATACTGCGAAATCAGTGCCCCACCTGACACCTACGTGCTTGACAAGTGTTGGCTGTTATTATTTTTATCACCATCACCTTCATTATTACCTCTTAGGGTAGCCAGATTGGTTTTGGCACAAAGACAGGAAGGTGCCAGTCAGACAAGATTCTTACTTTTTGCAAGACCAGAGCCTGGATTTCCTTACCTCAGGTGGAGCTAATTATAGCTCCTTTGGCTGTTATGAGGTTAAGTTACACGCACCTGGTAGGTACTCTCAAACATTCCTTTCCTTCCACTTCATGTTTCTGCCACCCTCCCTTCAGGGGTTGGTGCCAGGGCTGGAGATCTGAGGTCAACGAATTTTATAATTTTTCCAGCGTAACTGAACAATAGTCACTTACAAGACATTATTTGAAATCATTGTGATACACTTATTTTGGCTAATCTGTGAATATCAACATTTCACAAACCATGCCCCACAAGTTTCAGAAATACATAGTCAAAGAAGGTAGCTTTCTTGGTCAAATATGTTGAATACTCAACCCCTTTTTGGAAAGACACGTTTTATTAGGATATGAAAGTCTCTGAGCAGTTCTGTTGTGAGGACAGACACCTGTTCATGTCTCACCCAGTTTTTGCCCCAAATTGTTTGACTGTGGGATGGACTGTTTTTGAAATGTCTTATGATACCTCAAGGATCATTAAGGTTCCATGGAGCACAGTTTGGAAAATGCTCCTATGAATGATACATAGTATTCTTTGAAATTGACAGTAAAGAATTTGCTTTATTCTTCTCACGTTATCCTCCATTATCCTTTGGTAGCAGAAGAATAAAGCATCAGTCAGCCTCAGAGCGACTGAGGTTAGAACTCTCATGATTTCTTCTGATTTTGTAGTTATAGGAAATTCCAAGATATATGCACAAGTACTGTCTTGACGGAATGTGATTTCTCAAGTCTTTCCAAGTATGGTGACCACACCTTGAGGGTCAGGGCTCAATTTGAAGACGAGCATTCAGACTGGATAAACATCACCTTCTGTCCTGTGGATGACAGTAAGCCATCTTGGTTTTTATTTTGTTGTTATGTCATCATCTTGCCTTGATTTCATTTCCCCCTTGGTTGGCCCGTCAGCAAGAATTCTTTGAGTGCCCACCAAGTGGATGGCCTTGCACAAGGAGCTTAGGGAATGTAATAAAAAGAGCTGTGGCCTTAAAGAAGCTTGTGGGAGAGATAGGACAGGATAGGCATAAAGCAATAAGATAATTAAATATAAATTTGATGACTTTAATGCCTCGAGGGTAAAAACGAGTTGGAGCCAGTGCTGTTAATGAGAAAAACTAGAAGGATTTGTGTGTTGAATTTTGGAGGAGGAAGTCAGTTTGGAATCATGACTTAAAGAAATGTGATGCAATCAGCAGAAGAATAAAGACTGATTTTAGGTAGGTGTAGAGACAGAAAGGCCAGCTGGCCCAGGATGAAGGACAGAGGGACGGATACAGCTGATGGCAGATGGGTTGGGTCAGGCTGGCTGGTCGGCATTGAAAAAAATATTCCCGGGTTAGAGCTGGAAGGTCATGGGGACCCACCAGAGGTCATAAAATGAACATCATTAGAACATCAGGAATTGAAAACTAATTAAACCACCAGATAGCAATTGAGAGAATAAGGAGAAGAATCTCATGAACAGAACTCAAGTGCAGCCCTCCAAAGAGCAGATCGAGAGATGCATTAGAAGGATTGCCCAGGACTTCCCTGGTGGCGCAGTAGTTAAGAATCCGCCTGCCAATGCAGGGGACATGGGTTCAAGCCCTGGTCTGGGAAGATCTAGTTTCAGACTTTGTTGGAAAATGTATTTGCTGGAAAGTGGTTTAATTATATAGGTTCAACACTAAAAATAGAAATACCATCTGCTGCTTCCAACCCAACAATGGAAATAAAGAAAATTCAACCCAACAGAAAGAAGGAAAGAGGAGAGGAATTAAAAAAAAAAAAAATGGGACTCTTTACAGAAAACACAAATTAATGTAGTTGGAATAATTCCAAATATATCAAATCACAGTAAACATAAATGGACTAAACCTGATTAATGAAGGCAAAGATTAATAGATTTTTTTTTTTTTTTTAAGAAACAAAATCCAAGAATCCTCCTTAGCCACGTCTGTCAGCATCACCTCAGCAGTGTATCACAGGGCAGAGTACTTCAGTAGCCCAGTTGGTCTGCCCAGTTACGAAAAGTAAATGTTGATGTTTTTAACATGTGAATTTTGATTGTCATTTTGCTTTGTTCTCATACTTAGCCATTATCGGACCTCCCAGAATCCAAGTAGAAGCACTTGCTAATTCTTTACATATGCGTTTCTTAGCCCCGAAAATTAAGAATGAACCTGAAACATGGAGCATGAGGAATATTTATAACTCATGGACTTATCATGTGCAATATTGGAAAAATGGCTCAGACGAAAAGGTAAGCACGGCGAATCACCTGCGTTGCAGATATAAGCTCCCTCTCCTTTGCTCAGTGTTGGTCGGAGGGAGGCTTTGCCAGGTGGCAGCACCTTATGGTCCAGAGCAGGGGTCCCCAACCCCTAGGATCTAATGCCTGATGATCTGAGGTGGAGCTGATGTAATAATAATAGAAATAAACTGCACAATAAATAAATAAATAAATAAACTGCACAGTAAATAAATCATCCCGAAACCACCCCCCCGCCCCCGGTCCTTGGAAAAATTGTCTTCCACGAAACTGGTACCTGGTACCAAAAAGGTTGGGGACCACTGGTCCAGAGGATCTCAGGCCTGGTCCTTTGAGCTCCAGAAGCTTCCCATTGTGGGGGATGGCCGGTATGTCAGGTCATGCTTCCCATTCCACAAGGGCAATGCACAGAGCAGACTTCCTGGGTGCTGGTGCAGGAGCTCAGGCCTTTCTCTCCCCAAAGGGAAGTTGCCTAAGAAGGCAGAGCTGACTCAGCTGTTGGCTGGTGGAACTTGGAGTCAGCGGAGTCAGGTGATCAGTGAATGTCTACTGCTTCATGCCATGAGGCCCCAGTACACCACAGAATAGTCAAGTCCGTGTCCAGGGCAGCCCCAGCCCTGGATGAATGGTGGGTGTCACATTTTACTGGACTGACCCCACTTTTCCCCGTTGCTTTCCTCCTCTTCCAGGGACAGTGCCTTTCACAACATGGGCTGGGAGTGGAAAGATCCTGTTGGAACGTTGCCCCTGCCATTGTGTGACTCTAGTCACATTCTTGACCTCAGCTTCTCAGGTCTGCAAAATGGGCATATCATCCACTTCATTAATAAAGTGGGGATAATAACCTACTTTATAGGATTGTTGAGGAATTTAATGACATAATGAAAAAAGTAAGCTTGTCCCATTACCTGAACAATGGGTATGGTCAATACGTGAGGTTCCCGTCCCCTTGTGTAGACGTGTCAAGACTATTTTCATTCATCTTTGTTCAACTCTTACACTTAGTGCTTCTGAGTTGAATGCCATCTGTGGTCCTAAACTAACTTACGTATATTTTATGTAAGTTAAGTTATGGGTATGTTATCTCCTCTGCATTAAATGTTGATTTTATCACTGATTCTCAAGTGTTTGGGAAGAAAGGGTCACCCATGTATATTGTCTGAAGAATGATGTAATTAAATTTATATCTACATACTATGTAGCCCCCCAAAAATCTCAAGTTAATCTCCCTCCCCCAAAAATGCTCTGTTGTGATCAATTCGTAACGTATATAAATGTCAGATCACTATGTTGCACACCTGAAACCAATAAGATATTGTATATCAACTATACTTCAGTTTTTAAAAATGCTTCGTTAACTGATGCAGGGTATCTGCCTTCTTCACAGAATAGATGACTTTGCTTATAGTCAAGACCCCAGGATTTGTGTGCCTAGGAAGCAACACAGAAAGTTTTATGGTCACTTATCAAATGCAAGTGTCCCTGCCAAAGTCTGGGGTATGAAGGTAACTCCTGGAGCTTGCAGCCTACTGTGATTAAGGATCAGATTCCACAGTTACCAGGCCTGAGTGCCTCCTGCCCCAGGCATGAAATTCAAAACCCAGTTTATCTCTTTAGCTTCTTACCTAGAATATGCCCTCAGGACAGGCATATGGTTACTTATTTGTGCCTTCACTCTGCCTGCAGTGTGGAAGACTTTGGTGTGACACACAGAGTGTTGGAAAGGCTGCCTGCTCCCCAGTGCCTCCCTCACTGTGCCTGCAGGGTCACCTTTACCAGTTTATAGGTGCTATAGACTCAGCGTTTATGTTCCCTTCCCCCTCTCCCCACCCCACCCACACTCCCCTGCAAATTCATACTTTGAAACCTAATCCCCAATGTTATGGTAGTAGGACGTGGAGCCTTTGGGAAGTGATTAGGTCATAAAGGTGAAGCCCTCGTGAATGTGATTAGTGCCCTTATAAAGGAGGCCCCAGAGAGCTCCCTTGCCTCTTCCACCATGTGAGGACTCCTGAGAAGACCCAGCTATGGACCAGGAAGCAGGCCCTCCTCAGACACCAGATCTGCCAGTGCCTTGATCTTGGACTTCCCAGCCTCCAAAACTGTGGGAAATAAATGTTGATAAACCACCCAGTCATTGGTATTGTTACAGCAGCCTGAAAGAAATAAGATTAAATGGTTCCCTTTTAGAATGCAGGTGTCTCTGAGCGAGTGCCATATTAGGTCGCCAAGCTAAGAGCATTAAAAGCTTTTAGAAATTCTTTCTTCCTGATGGGAGAAAGTGAGAAAAAATCAGAAGTTGTCCAGAAGCGAAAAAAGGCTAGAAAAGCCCTCACATCCGTGCCACCCTCTTCCATGTATGTGTCTGACGTGTCTACCTCTGAGTTTAGCCTTGAAAAAAATGCATTGTAAGGTTTTAGAAATATTGGGTTCCTGGAAATGAAAGCCAGGGGTTTTTTGTTTTTATTTCTACTTTTAATGATTAGAAGTTATACTGTACTCTTCATGTTTTCAATTGGTAAAATCCAATTCTTGCCTTCAGTGAGCTTAGCTTCTTATACAATAAAGGAATCAAGCTGTCAGCAGGCCCAGCCCCCAAAGAAAAGTAACCAATTACTAAAGTAAAAACAGAGTCTGTGCTCACTTTCTATTGCAGCTCCTATCCACATAACAGATTTTTCATAAGGCCCTTCTGTGAGGAAATTGTAACCATGCTGGAAATACAGGCAGTATGTACTCTTTTAATTCCCTTGATTTTGCTGTAAACTATTTTGGTTTCTCAAATTCAGAAATACATCATCAATTATGATATATTTAAATTAAACTAAGATGAGTCTGGGATGCCCCCACCAGAGTTAGGCTGAGGGGTGTGCCCTCGAGGGGAGTCGAGACGCTGGGGGGCGGGCAGCTCAGGTCCGTGAATGGAGAAGTGATTCAGAGGAGACCCCCAGGCAGCCTTGTCAGGAACATGCTCTGGACTTAGAAAATCACACTGAGTCTTACTGTAGATGACTGGTGTGTTCATTTGCCAGGGCTGCTTTAACAAAGTACTGTAAACTGGGTGGATGAAACAGCAGAAGTGTATTGTCTCAAGGTTCTAGAGGCTGGAAGTCCAAGATCAAAGTGTCAGCAGGATTGGTTCCTTCTAAGGACCATGAGGAAGGATCTGTTCCAGGCCTCTCGCCCAGCTTCTGGTGGGTGCTGGCAATCTTTGGGTCCTTAGTATATAGAGGCATCACCCCAATCCCTGCCTCATCCTTACGTGGCATTCTGTGTGCACGTCTGTGTCTAAATTTTCTCCTTATAAGGACACCAGTCGTATTGGATTGGGGCCCACGCTAATGACCTCATTTACGTTGATTACATCCGCAAAGACCCTCTATCCAACCAAGTCACTTTTGAAGGTACTAGGGGTTAGGACTTCAACATCGAATTTGGGAGGGGCGAAATTCAACCCATACAACTGGTTTATTTTTTTTAAAAAAGGAAGTGGGATGGCTTGTGTGTCATTTAAACTGGAGAATTCAGGGCATGAGGTGGTTTGGCAGGACCGTGGTCAGCCCTTGCCCTGCCCACCCCGACCTCAGAATGGTCTCCGGGGCCCCTGAGACGACCCAGGAGGAGCGCCTGCTTCCTTCATCCTCCTATTTTGAGCCTGAAGGAAAGATTATGACGAGTAAGTGGGGCGGGGAGGCGGGAGAAAAGACGACGTCCCTTCACTGCTGAGCCATGTTCTTATTTTTGTCTCTGTTACTAGTTTCCAGTTACTGGTCAGTATGACTTCGAGGTCCTCCGAAATCTTGAGTCACAGACAACTTACTGTGTTCAAGTTCGAGGGTTTCTTCCTGATCGGAACAAAACCGGGGAGTGGAGTGAGCCTGTCTGTGAGCAAACAGCTGCTGACGGTGAGTCTCGAGATGCACCGTCTACAGCTCTGTCTCCTCTGAGCATCTTTTTCCTGAAGGGAGGGCACCATGCAGCTTGTGGGATATTAGTCCCCCCACCAGGGATCAAACCCACGCCCCCTAAAGTGGAAGCACGGAGTCCTAAGCCCTGGACCTCCAGGGAAGTCCCTCCTCTGAGCATCTTAAGTAGCTTTAGAGACTCCCCGAGAGTGTGAGGGCCGGAAGGCTCCTTAGAGATCATCATCCAGCTCAAACTCCCACCCAGTTCAGCCGCGACTGACCGCCTCATGCTGGGAAGGAGACCCCACCTTCTGAGGCAGCTCGTTCACTCCTAGACCAAAGGGATTGATGGGAGATCCTTCCGTCCGGGGAGCTGAGGTCTCCCTCCACGCGTCCGTCTCCAGTGTGCTCGTTCTGTCCTCTTGGGATCCCTGAAGCAAGTCTCAGTCCTCCCAAGCCCACCCAGCCAAGGTCGAGCCCTGACACCCCCCGCCAGAAGCCTTTCCTTCCGAGGCTGCGCATCTCCAGTTCCTTCAGGCACGTGATGGGAAGAGTTTGGAAACCCCTTCACTGTCCTCAGCAAGCTGGGTTTAGGGTTCCTCGTGAATTCAGGACCTCAACACAGTCCCCCACATATCATGTGTACCGCAGTGTCTAGCAGAGTGCCTCCACGCTTGGTGTTTCTTAAAAAAGAAAACATGGGGAAAGAGGAAGGGAAGAAGGAAATGAGGGAGGGGGAGGGTACCAGTTGGCCTAGACACTGAGTAATTTTGTACGGATGCATTGCATTGGCGTACAGAATGATAAAAACTTGTGGCCTAGATGTCTGTGTACAAACGTCAGGCCCTTTGGGGCCTTTTTGTCACTTATAGATGTCCAGAGGTTCCGCCAGCTCAGACCACAAAAGGATGCATATATGCAGGTCTGCTCCTGACCATTTTCATTTACAGAGGCCCTCCTGGAAGCAAGGTGCTGATCTGGGGGCTACAGAAATACAAAGAGAGTAATAAAGAATTCCCTCCAGAGAGTAATACTTTTCATCTTCTGTGTCACTGCCGTTCTGAGGCAATTGCAGTGCTGCCGTCACAGTGATTCATCATTTCAGCTTATCCCGTTCTTCGTGAATGTTGGGTTTTGTCATTGAACGTATTTCTCTCCCTGTTTTGCTCTGTCTCATCCACTGATTTGCTGGTAGGAGGTTCAGGATCCTTACCAGTGCGTTGTTTAAACTGTTGGTGTGTCTAGGATATACCTCCCTCTAGACCACCTAACTGGTTGCTTACTGGTCACCAGTCCGTCTGAACGTAGTGGACTATTATGTAAGCTCTTTGCTTTTACTGTCCACAAAGTCGCCATGTAAGACTTCGGCAAATATGACTGAAATGGACACCCAGTGCCAAGTGCAGCACTATCACAACTGTGTCCCGTGAGTGGTTATGGGACATTTCTCAAAACAAGAGCCCGGTAGTCAGATGTGCTTGGAAATGATGGTACGCCGCATTTCTCAGAAAAGTCACCCTATATGTTAGCATTTTTAGCATATTTGATCTTTCAACATCTTTTTTGAGGATGAGCATTCCAAGGAAAACAGCTGGGAAAAACCAGCCCATAATGTGCCGTAATTTACCAACAAGTAACCCTATCCAAAAAAGGAAAGGCAGCCACTTTGAGCCAATTTCTTCTCGGTGGCCTCATGTTATTATTTTTTGTGATTGTCCTTATCTTTCTTAAGTATTTGTAATTAGCCACTTAACCATCCATTCCAGAATGTCTGTATTTTTTTCTGGATATCACATCAAGCTTTCCAGGCTGGAGTTTCCTGAATCTTGTTGTTGGGTTTTTTTCCTTCGTTTTGTAAATGCACAAATTACTTGCCTGAATCTAGGAATCTTTCACCTCAACCAGGCACGTGATCTTTTCAGTGCCATCCGAAGCTGTTCTCCAATCATATTAAGCAAATTTTCTCAGGAATGCAGAGCCATATAGAAGATGGAAAGTCTTGCTGTCTCTCTGGAGGGAATTCTCTGTCAGTCTCCTTTCTTTTTCTGTAGTTCCCTGTCCAGTGCCACGCCTCTATCTGAGGCTGAGTCGACCCGCCTGTGTTCCTCCTGCCATGGCTAAGCCTCTCAACAGCACCGTTAAATAACAAGAGCTTATCTTTTTATTCCTTTCATGAATCATTTGTGCTTGAATCAGAATTCTGTGCTTTGGGGATCCCCATCCAGCTTGAATCACTAGAATCCCTGACCTTGGAATCATCCCTCTTTCCTCTAAACACCTGCCAACTGCTTTCCCCAAGCCTGAGTACATGCCCGGATGTCCTGTGTCCCGTCCTTCCCTGCTGTGGACTCCAATGTAACGAGTGGTGTGGGGCACATCCTGAACTGCCTGGTGCCTTGGCCGCCTCGTCTGCAAAATGAGGGGAATCAAAGGGTGTCACCCAGGACAGCGCCAGGCACGGAGTGAACCCGCAATATGGGTTGGATGTCATTACCGTTATTAATAAGGACATTATTAAAATCATGCATTTAAATATTCCTTAAGGTTTATGTCATGAAACATGGCATGAGGCACACACTTTGACCGAAAAGAGAACTATTTGAAATATTTCGTGACTCTTAAGTGATCACCCATTAACTGACAAAATCCAAACTTTTTTTTTTTCTTTCTTTTCGGCACGCGGGCCTCTCACTGTTGTGGCCTCTCCCGTTGCGGAGCACAGGCTCCAGACGCACAGGCCCAGCGACCATGGCTCACGGGCCCAGCCACTCTGTGGCATGTGGGATCCTCCCGGACCAGGGCACGAACCTGTGTCCCCTGCATCGGCAGATGGACTCTCAACCACTGCGCCACCAGGGAAGCCCCCAAACATTTTTTAAAAGGAAAGGAAAAGTAGGGCTTCCCTGGTTGCTCAGTGGTTAAGAATCCGCCTGCCAATGCAGGGGACACGGGTTCGGTCCCAGGTCCGGGAAGATCTCACATGCCACGGAGCAACTAAGCCCATGTGCCACAACTACTGAGCCTGTGCTCTAGAGCCCACGTGCCACAACTACTGAACCCACGTGCCACAACTACTGAAGCCCACATGCCACAACTACTGAAGCCTGAGTGCCTAGAGCCCGTGCTCCGCAGCAAGAGAAACCACCACAATGAGAAGCCTGCGCACCGCAAGGAAGAGTGGCCCCCGCTCACCGCAACTAGAGAAAACCCACGTGTAGCAACGAAGACCCAACGCAGCCAAAAATAAATATTTTTTTTAAAAAAAGGAAAGGAAAAGTATAGCCCACTGAAAATCTGCTTTTGTCAAACATCATTTTAGGTTTTTTTAAACATAGTTCTCTCATTTAAACCTCACAAGTTTTCAATGAGAGCATTGAAAGGCTCTTCTCCCCTTTCAGAGACAGAAGGTGAAGGTCCAGAGAGGTGAAGTAACTTGCCCAAAGTTGCTCAGCTAGTAAATGACAGGGAGGAAGTAATATCTAAGCCCACTGCCTACAGATTAATCCCATAGGTAAGCAAAGGCACGATTTCCCTGTGAAACAGAAAGGGAGTCCACCTAACAGCATGATCAGACAGACTGAAACAAGTTAGAGAGCCTTATATAGAGGGTGTTGATCACTAGATTCTCCCACAATTCACAGCCTGTGTAAAACAGTGTCTGCTCTCCTTCCCCATTTCCCCCTCTTGGTGAGTCACAAAAGCATCCTTTGAATTTTCTCACCATCAACCAGGTGTGCTTGTGGAATGTCCTTGTCTAAGATGCTAAAATGTCTGGGTTGGAGACCCAAGGAGACCCAGGCACTGTCCCCCAGGGGTTCATCATAGTGTCACCAACCATGCCAGGGTAGGTCCCACTGGAACTCTTAGACGGGGGCTTGCTCCTTCCCGATGATGACATTTCAAAGAAATGGCTTTCAGGTCCTTGAGAAAGACGCTCCTTGGTTGTAGGAGATACATGTAGGTCCCAAAAGGACAGAGGAAAGATTTACAGTCCCGAGCTTTTTGTGAAAATGCACTAAGAAAGGATGGTCAAGAGTTGGCAGAACAAAGGTGAATTCTTTTGGTAGCCTTGAGTTTTTCCAGAGAGGAGCTCAAGGGGGTGCTGGGTGGTCCCAGAGCTCAGCCTTAGGCTGCTGGCGACCACACTGTTAGGGGAGGTCTCTGAGTGCAGGGGATCAGGTGGGGTCATCTGTGCAGTTCTCAGTTCAGAACGCTGTAGCGCGTGTGTTTCACCGGGGCTCTGGGGCCCAGGGTGTCGTGTTTTCTGCTTCAAGGCAGAAGAGCTTTATCCCCACCAGGGAGCTGATTGCTACCCTGTGAGTAGAGAAAGTGGATCAGAGTTCTTGCGGCCGCTGCTTTTTGTGTGTACCAGCAATCATGCCAGAAACCCAACTTGGAGGAAGACAGGAAAGGGTGAGACTTGGAAACCTCTGGATCCTCGAACAGCTGCTGGGTTTCCTCCTCACGCCTTCCGAGACAAACGTGTGGGTCCCCGCAACGGTCAGGGGTTACCTTTGGATTGTGATGGTGAAAATAGCATTACGGTCACTGTCAGCCAATCTGTGCCTGACAAGAACATGACGCAGCCCCTTGTCCCTGCAGAAATCGCCCCCTCCTGGATCGTGGCCGGGGTCCTGGGAGCCTCGGTGTGCACCGTCCTCCTGACGCTCACTGGCTGCTTTGTCTTGCTGCGGTGCGTTTACAAGAAGGCCAAGCATGCCATCCCCCCGAGGAATTCTCTTCCACAGCACCTGAAAGAGGTAGGTAGCAGGATGGAGCCAGGTGTGGATTCGGAAACGCTGACCGGAAGTTGTCCTTCTAAGTCAGGGCCGCCTAACTCAGCGCAGCGTGGTTTCCTGGAGAATGACACGCACCTTGCACGCTGGTCCCATCCCTGGTGCCACTCCAGGGAAGTCTGAGCTCATGGAACAGCCCTACGGGAGGGGGTAAAGGTTTGTTTTCCGAATCCCGTCCTCCAACCTGCATGTTATTCCTTCTCCGACCTTCCCTGCCCCGAGCCCCAAGTCATCAGGGAGCAAAGGTGATGGTCCTGGGACAGAAAGAGATAAAGCAGAGCTCGGAACAGAAAAGATGAGAGAGGGAAGACTGTAGGCTGAGTGCCAGCGAACAGCCATGGGCAGAGGATGGGAGGAGGGGCAAGTGCGGTTTCAGCTGTGGGATATCTGAGAGCGACTGAAATTACGGGATGTGTGTCCGAGACTTTAGGAAAGCAATTTTTTTTTTTTTTAAAGAAAGCTATTTTCAAAAGGTTTGGGAAGAAGAAAGGATGTTCCTGGATAGAGACTGTAGGATGGAAGTGACCTTAAGAAATGAAATCATCCTGCCTATACTCTCACACTTAGAAATGAAAATGTGCCAGGCTCAGCCCCAAATGATCCTGTCTTTGGTCTCATTCCCCAGGAAACAGGCTCTAAAATGGAGATTTGCATTCAGAAGTCTTAGTGGAGGTAGCCTTGGGAGTAACACCTCTGCGGGAGAGAGGGCAGCAGGATGGGATGAGGGATACGATGCCAGTCCTGAAGGGGCTCTGGAGCTGGAGTGGCTCTTTAGAGATGTCCAGGGCTGAGGCTAGAGGGCCCGCGGGCCCACATTACCCTTGGGCTGGGTGTGGGCGCCCCCAGGAAGGAGGTGTAACTAGATGTGGCAGCTCCTTCAGCCCCGGGAACCTTGGGGGAGACGCTCAGCGGGGAGGCAGCCCCACTCCCAGCAGCCAGGGGAGCAAGTTCCTCCTTCCTGAAGGACATCTGGGTGGCTCATTGCAGCGTCCACTCCAGCCCACCCCATAAACCACGGGGACCCACGGGCGCAGCTTCTCGAGGAGCTAAGTCGATCTCTTCCCCCGGTGAAGGTTACAAGAGGAAGGTTAACGGAGCAAGGTCCAGCCCCATCACTGCAGCTGGTCCCACGGGCACAAGTAACACCCGCTGCTTGGCTGTCCCTTCTAGAGGCCCCTCTCCCCTGACCAGCTGCTGCTGACATAGGTTACTGACCTGATGGGGTGACTCAGACCCTCCACTCTGCGAGGACTGAGCCCCTGGTCACAGGACACCAGAGATCTGGGCACTTGTGCTTATCCACTTGCCATCAGAATTGGGCAGGGGACGTCCCAATACCATGAGATGCCCCATCACCCAGCTGGGTGCCCCCATCACGTAGCAGCAGTCTTTTCTCCTCCTGATGACCCGTGTGGCGACTCCTTTCCTTGCTGGCTAGTTTCTTAGCACAAGGATCCTGGCATGACGAGGTGGCAGCTATCACTTAAAGTTCAATGGGATCCCTACTGTGTCTCCTGGCGGAAACGTCCCCCACTGGGATAGTAACTGTTTTAGGCTTTGAGACCAAGATTGAGATATTATGTAGATACTTATGTAACCACTTAAATGGCATCACTTACAACTCTAAAACCGTGCTTAACTCCTGAGCCATACAAAGAAACATGGTTTCAGCCCCTGGGCCATAGCTTGCTGACCCCTGCTCTGAGCTCACAGAGCCTAAGATTGCGTGGATACCAGTTCCCCAAGTGGGTCAGCGGGAGTGATGGCAGGCAGGGCCACTCCTACTTCTACCCCTTGGTCCCTGAGCCCCTGTACTCTACTTCTTGGGGACACACTATCACATACTGTCATTGACTCTCAATGCATGCCCGGTGCTGGAGGACGATGGCTGGTCCTCACAGGGCACCGTCTCCAAGCTGGCACCACTCCCCAATCCCCCCCTACCCCCGTACCTTCAGCGGGCCAGCTGTCGTCCTTCCAGGCTGGCAGATGCTGGGTGGGTGGCCCCGCATACGATACCATCAGGGTATTGCACTCCTGGCCTCCTCTGCTGTCATGGGGTCCCATGGCCTGACATGATGTAATGTGAGGTCTGTGTTAGTCAGCACGGGCCACCATAACAGAATTACCACACGCTAGGCGGCTGAAACCACAGACACGTATTGTCTCAAGGTCCTGGAAGCTGGAAGCCCAAGATGCAGGTGTCAGCAGGGTCAGTTCCTTTCAAGGGCTGTGAGGGAAAAGCCGTTCCCGGTCGTTCCCCAGGCTGCTGGTGGTTGCTGGCAACCTTTGGTTCCTTAGTTTGTAGAAGCATCCCCCCATCTCACCTTCATCTTCACATGGCGTTCTCCCATCTGTGTCCAAATCTCCTCAGGTCAGATCAGGGCCCACCCTAATGAGCTCCTTTAACTTGATTACCTCTGTAAGGACCTATCTCCAAATAAAGTCACATTCTGAGGCATGGACTCTGGAAGGGGCACCAGTGCACTCTGACTGGAGTTGACACCTGTTTCGGGAATGATCGGCTGTCCCTATCCTGCAGGGCCGTGGCCAGCACTGCTGAGGCCTGACAGAGCTCCACTGGCAGAGGGCCCGGCTCTGGGTCTCGGAATTCATATGTGGTCCAGAGACCTCCCCACCTGGAGCTGCTCCCACAGTCCATCCACGCGCCTCTTTCCGGACTCCCTTGTGCTGGCCTTCCAGTCTCCCTTCCTCTGGCCCCTGACCACCAGCCTCGCCATCGGCCCCTGCCTCAGATTCCATGAGTACCTGATCTTGGACCACTTTTCTTTCCACACAAAGGGGATGACCAGATGCACGGCCCGGAGCTCTGCCTGTTGGGAGCTTCCCCCCCACTGCCATTCAGGGCCCCCAGTTGGGGCTCCAGTGCAGCTGTGGGCCATCTTTGGTTTGTGCCCATGTGCCATGCTGACCTCCCTGTGAGCCACGTTGGGCCTCTTCCCACTTCTCCTGGTCGTGAGGACCCGTCCCCCGGCGCGGTCATGGTGTGAACAGAGGCAGATGTGCTGGTGCAGAAGGGGTAGGTGCAGGGGAGGCCGGGCCGCCTGCACGTGTGCCCTCTGACCCCACCTCAGGACCTGGTGGGTCTGACAGGCCTCGTGAGGGTCACTTCTAGGTGGCACGGTCACCTGGTGTCCTGTGGCCCAAGGCTCTGTCTCTCCCAAGTCCCCATGGCCAATACTCCCAGAGCTGTTTTCAAACAGGGTATAATTCTCGGCTGCAGGTTGCCAGCCTGGCCTCAGAACTGTAGTGGTCACACAGTGACGCTCCTCTTGGGATTTGCCATAAACTCCACTCAGCCTCTTTTCCCACCGCAGACCCTCCAAGGATCTGCCGGGTCTCACGGCCTCTTCATGTTCACTGGGTTCAGCTGAGATGTCACTGGGAGGTGAGGCCGGGCCTCCGTACCCCAGCATCAGCCGGCGTGAGGTGTGGCTAGGACGGCTTGCTCCAAAGCCCGTACCCTCTTTGGGGCGCTTTCCTGTTCCAGGCCCCCCTCAGAGCCGGCAGCCTTCTGTATCACTCACACCAGGAGCCATATTCCTGGTGTGGAATGTGCTGCCCCCCCCGCCAGAACCCAGAGACCCACTTCGCATCATGCTTCCCTGGTAGGGGTGGCGGGTAAGACACAATAACGGTCCTTCCTTTGGAGAGGATGTCCTGGCATTCCCTATTCCGTGGGATCCCTAAAACTGATGTGACAGGTCCCTGACTCTTCACAGGGTGACTCCCCCACCCTCTGAAGTGCGTCTCTTAGGGAGGCCTTGCCACTTCTTGCTTTCCTGGGCCTGTTAATGTGTTGTCGTGGTAACTGACGTCGGGCCTTTGTTCCCACACCAGCCAGTCCATTGTCCGGGCTGCCCCTGGGAAGGACTCGTACAAGGCAGCTCCCTTCTGCGGAGGGCAGTTCCTGGACAGGGACTTGGCTGGGAGCTGTTTCAGCTCCAGTGAACAAGTGTGGGCAGCACAGCTCCTGACATGGATAGAACGTGGACCGCGTGACTGTAGGCAAGAGACTCAGAGCGGCCAGAACCTTCTAACGAGAGTGCCAGCGAGACTGCAGCAGCAGGATGAGACGTGCATCTTCTAGAGGTGCACTTCTGAGAAGCCTGTTCGCAGGAGGAAGAACACATGGGCGGGCCCTTCGCTCAGCGTAGGAGGTGTTCTGTAAGTGGGGAGCCGAGAGGAAGCCAAACTGTGTACCTGCTTTTTGCTTCTGGCTTCACCATCAGAGGGGCTCATCAGACAGGAAAGGACAGATGGGACAGTGTGGGACCAGGCAAACCAAAGCCAGAGGCGAGTTTAATTAAGGGGTCAGTTGGCAGGAGCTCTGGCCTCCCAGGCTAGAAGACTTGGCAGGCTTGACTGTGGGCCAGTGAGAAATATGGGTGGGCGGGGGAGGCTGGAGAGGGGCCAGCGGAGTGAGGGCGAAGGAAGTGCCAGGAACCCATGAGCAGATCAGGGTCCTCAGATCATGAAATTCTCCAGTTTGACTCAAAATGCAGAGAATTCATTAACCCTGGCCCAGAGGCTAATTTTGAGTTGAGGGAGATTTGCTGGGGCTGGAGACTTTTAGCTGAAAAAACCATAGGGAGGTACCCACCACGGATACTCTGAGCCTGCCACCAGCCTGCTCTTCGCTTTCTTGACATTTAGCGCATCTTGCTTTGTTCTCTCCTCTCCTGTCTCCCAGGAGAGTCAAGGGTAGCTTCCAGTCTGTTCCTGTGGCTCCACTGGATCCGAGCATTTGGGGAGGTCCCTCCTCTCCGCAGCTGCCGCCTTTGCACAACGGATCTGGGCGAAATTCCTGACCCCTGCCTTTCCCTTTGGTTGGCTGGTGGGGGTGGGGGAGGGTAGAATTTAGGTTAAGTCATCTCAGAGGGCTGAGGTATGGAAATTACTTTCAGAAGGCTTAACTGATCCCTTAAAGGTGGAACCAACTGAGGGGAAGAAGTTAAAGATGAATGCCACGCTTTAAGGAATGTTTCTGCACCTCGTCCTGAAGATTTAAGAGCCTCGGTGAACCTACAAGGATGAAAAGTGGAGAATGTGCCCTCAGCAGATATTTCAGGAAACGTACATAGGCATCTTCATGGTTGAAGTGTTGGAGTGACAAGGATGATTAGACTCTGGTTCCTGTCTGTAACTAGCCCGTCTGCTGGGAGGGACACACCATGAGTCATCGTTCGTAAAACGGGCTAGATGGAAACAAAGCACATAGATTTAAAATTTGCTAGTAGCCACAGTTATTTTTAAAGTAAAAAGGAACAGAGGAAATTAATAATACATTTTATGCAACCCAATATATCCCAAATATCATTTCAGCATGCACTCAATTACTTTTCTCAATTGTTGAAATATTTACATTCTCTTTTTCACACGAAGTCTTCAAAATCAGGTATGTGTTTTACACCTCCAGCACACGTAGATCCAGACCAGCCAGGTTTCAAGTGGCTGGTGGCTGCCACACTGCATGCCGCGGAGCTGGCTGAAACAGAGGGACCCCAAAGAGGGCCCCTAACTCAGCCTGAGGACGCACAGGAGACTAGCTGTTATTCCAAGACACATCTACCCCGTGCTTACAGCATCCCTGCTTCCTAGAGGCAAGGACGCCCAGGCGGCATCAGCCCCACAGCTTTGGGATCATCCTGAAAGTCTCCCTCTGGGTTTACAAGAGGAACTCTCAGAGGGGGACCTGTGATCACTTAGCAAATGAGATGCAGGTTTATTGTCGCATTTTTTAAATTGTGGTAAAATACACATAACATAAAATTTACCACCTTACCCACTTCTAAGCATCCAGTTCAGTGGTATTAAGTACACTAACATTGTTGTGCAACCATCACCACCTTCCAGTCACAGGACTCCCTTCATCTTGCAAGGCAGAAACTATCCGATAAACAAACCTCTCCATCTCCCTTCTCCCCCTGGCCCCGGCCACCACCATCACTTTCTGTCTGTGAATTTGCCTCGTCTAGGTACCGCGTGTAAGTGGAATCATGCACCATTTGTCCTTTTCTGTCTGGCATATTTCACTTAGCGTAAGGTTCACCCATGTTGTAACATGTATCAGCTTCATTACATTTTGAGGCAGAAAATATTCTGTTGTATGGCTAGACCACGTTCTGTTTATCCAGTCCTCCATGGATGGGCCCTTGGACCGCTTCCATCTTTGTCTATTGTGAATAATGTTGCTCTGAAGACGGGTATATATATGTGTATATATATATATATATATATAGAGAGAGAGAGAGAGAGAGAGAGAGAGAGAGAGAGAGAGAGCTGAGGCCCTGCTTTCAGTTCTTATGGGTGTATACCCAGAAGTGGAATTGCTGGATCATATGGTAATTCTATTTTTAGTTTTTTGAGGAAGTGTCATACTGTTATTGTCACATTTTTTTAAAACAGCGTTTTCCAGCCAGGAGTTCTGTATAGAACTGTGAGCCCAGAAAAAGAAGTGGGGAAATTTGATAAGTAACTCTTTTTTTTCTCCTGCAGTTTCTGAACCATCCTCATCACAGCACACTTCTCTTATTCTCCTTCCCACTGTCTGATGAGAATGAAGTTTTTGACAAACTGAGCGTCATCACAGAAGCGTGTGAAAGCCACAAGCCGAACCTTGGGGCGGGCTGCAGCCTTAGGACCTTGTCTGGGCAGGGGCCCTCTGAGCTGGCCTCCAAGGAAGAAACACACTCAGCCGGGCACAGCGACCCCCTCCTTCTCACGCCTGCCTCTGAGGGTGATCAGAGCAACCGACAAACAAGGGCTGAGACCAGCTGAGTAACCCCCAGATTGAGAACCTCAGATGCTGGGACAATGTCCACACCAACAAGGAGCTGGATTTTAAAGGCTCACTTGGCACAAATACTCCATCTTGGGAACTAGCCACCTTATAAAGGCCTTAATGATTTGAAAAAATAGCCACTGAAGGTGTGATTTTCAGCCTCATGTGCTCACTCAATATAAAAAAGTTCCAGGGAATTCCCTGGCGGTCCAGTAGTTAGGATTCGGTACTCTCACTGCTGGGGCCTGGGTTCAATCCCTGGTCGGGGAACTAAGATCCCACAAGCCACACGGCCCAACAAACAAAACGAAAAACAAGTTTTAAATGGTGAGAAACAGAAATATTTAAAATGAGGAATAAAAACCAAGATGCTGTAAAACCTGACCAGAGTGCCGATAGACTGATGTGAAAAATGGCCTCGACTCAAAAGTAACCGTCAGCAAACGCTGTACATGTACAGAGCACAGACTTTGTGGATTCTCAGGGACACTTTGACTGGATTTATTTTTCTATGCGGACACATTTTATGTATATAATGCTGGTGCTCAATTAAAGTCTTATTCTCCGTTTAATCCGTGTGCGTTCGTTTAATGACACTACATCTGTGTGATTGTCAGATTCAACCAGGCTCTCGTGTGCCATCTTTAATGTTCATTGATTCAGCGGATGTTCCTCAGTCCCTGCCTGCTGTCAGCCAGGGACTGTGCCAGGCGCAGGGGCCTGACGGCATCTGGGAAGCTTCAGAGAATAGAAGGCCCTGGGCTTTGAATTCTACCTCGGACACTTATTAGCCTGTAACCTCTCAGTTTCCTCATCTGTACCTGGGGATGTAAGAATTAGTGACACTTGGTGAAAAATGCCCACCCCAGTGCCAGCACATAGTAGTCACTCAATAAACGGTAGCTGGCCTTACCAGCTACATAATCTCATGGGTGTGACTGACTTCACAAACCTCGGTCAGCAGCAAATGTCCTAGCAGACAAATAAAGCAGATCCATCAAAAGTCCCCAGAATAGAAAAACCACTATTTGAAATAATTTGACATTTTTATAAAGAGACAACATGGGGAAAATGGTCAGAAGTTTGTTGACCCGTTCAGTATTTTTAAATTTCTTTCAATAATGTGAGGGAGAGATCACCATGTTTTGGGTTCTTAGTGCCCCTGATTCTAATCTGGGGCTAGTCTTATGACAAGGGAGAAATTAATTCTCTTCCCCAGTTCAGCTCTTCCTCCCTGAAGGAGGTGTGACAGGAGGGCTGTCAAGTTGTACACATGTAGATGCATCTGACTTGGGAGAGAAGGAAAGGAGATACCCCATTATTCATCCAGTCCCTGCCTAAACCCCTCTTCATATGTTTGAGGAATCTCCATCTTGGCAAGTGTGAAGGGACTCAAAATGCCACCTGCTCATTTCCAGCCTTTTTTTTTTTCTTCTTCTTTTTGCAGTACACGGGCCTCTCACTGCTGCGGCCTCTTCCGTTGCAGAGCACAGGCTCCGGACGCGCAGGCTCAGCGGCCATGGCTCACGGGCCCAGCCGCTCCGTGGCATGTGGGATCCTCCCAGACCGGGACACGAACCCGCGTCCCCTGCATCGGCAGGCGGACTCCCAACCACTGTGCCACCAGGGAAGCCCCTCCAGCCCTTTTTAAGGGCTCAAACTGCCACCTGCTCTTTTCCAGCCCCCTTGCTGCTGGACTATAGGCACACAACCGGGGCTCCAGCCCAGCTTTCAATTGGAAGATGGGGAGGTGGGTGCAGGGCAGCAGTAGAGGCAGGGGTTCTGGTAGAAGCATCCAGTAGCCAGGGGGAGCTAGCATCAGCAGCAGACTAGGTCTGATTTGGACATTGTTCCTGCCTGCGTCCTCCCGAGGCTGTTCCTCCAACCCTTCCTGAGATTCTGTGAGCTCCTCAAGATCAGGTTGAGACACTCGCTTCCTGCTTCTATCAGCCAGAGTCAGTTTCCAGTGGTTGCAACTAAAACCCCGAGCAGGCCTCCAAAAGCAAAACAGAGTGGATGTGGATCTCCCAGTCCTAAAAGCCCACCCAGGCGGGCACAGGAGTAAGACAGGAGTGAGCCATCACATCTCTGCATGATTCCCCAGCAGAGGGATTTTCAGCAACACCTGTCCCCCAGGGCTGGGAGATCCTGGAGGCCTTCTGGGGACCAGCTGAAGCCTGAGAGTGACTAGCTGGAGACTGCAGGTGTAACAACCTCCTACCAAGAGTGGGAGACACGGTGCGGCTAAGACGGGGGCGAGGAAAGGCACAGGCCCTCCAGGGCCGGGAGCTGACCCGAGGTGCTGCCCTGGCCCGCCCCATATTTTGTGTTGTGGGAGTGGAATCAGAGGCATCTCAGCCACCAGGGTCTCTAGCCACACTGAGAGATGCACTGTCCACTGTCTGAGTGCCTCCCCCACTCCCGCGGCATACATCCCCAATTCCCACCACTGATGGATGTTTGCTGAGGTCTCCCTCGTATTCCATCCTCCTCATGACTCCGTGTGTCTCTTGATCACCTCTTTAATGGTGAAATCTGCTCATGTCTCTGCACGATGAATAAGAAGGAGACATGTCTACCATTTGGCCCCCACGATGTCAGCAATCTTAGGGAACTACATCTAGACTTCCCTGTCCCGCAGGATGGCAATTTCCCTGACCCTCAGATGAAGTCAACTAAAATGCTGGATGTTATGTTTAAAAAAACAACACTTCAGATGTTTCCTAGCAAGGAAGGAAGGAATATTCAGAGGCCGAAACCTAGAGAAGTTTGTCAAGTACCACCTTTCACCTTGAGGGCATTTGACAAACCCTGTAGATGTCAGCCCCTCACAAGGACTCAGGGGACGGAAGACAAAGCTCTGGGCTCACTCAAGGTGGGGCATAAAGGAGGCCTCCCCATAAATCTGAAATCCCAACTAGCGTCCGCTACCCTGTAGAAGGTGAACCAGGAATAAGTGAATCCCATCCCACCCTTATATCAGTTTCCTGTGGCTGCCATAATAACGTGTCACAAAATTTGTGACTTAAAGCAACAGAAACTTATTCTCTCACAGTTCTGGACTTCAGAAGTCCAAAATCAGTATCACTAGGCTGAATTTAATGTGTCGAAAAAGTCTTCAGAGTTTCTAGGGGACAACCTGTTCCTGCCTCATCCAAATGCCGGCATTCCTTGGCTTGCGGCAGCATCACTCCAATCTCTGCCCCATAATCATATCACCTGCTCTTCCTCTGTATGTGTGTCTCCCTCTGCCTCTCTCTGATAGAGACACTTGTGATTGCATTTAAGGCCCCCACGGATAATTATCCGGGATCACTTACCCAACTCAAGATCCTTAATTTAATCGCATCTGCAAAGACCCTTTTCCCAAATAAGGTCACATTCACAGATGCCAGAGACTAGGACCTGGTACTTTTGAGGGTCATTATTCAGCCTACTACACACCCTCGCCAGGGACTACAAGCGAACCTTTTTGGTTTCGGTTTTATTTCTGAGTGGAGAGGCAAGATAGTATCTTTCCTGAGAAGTTACAATCTCAAAACTAGGTTTGTAGCCCCAAATCACACTTTCTGGGTGGTCAAATAAAACTTCAGCATTGGGCTTCCCTGGTGGCGCAGTGGTTGAGAGTCTGCCTGCCGATGCAGGGGACACGGGTTCGTGCTCCGGTCCGGGAAGATCCCACATGCCGCGGAGTGGCTGGGCCCGTGAGCCATGGCCGCTGGGCCTGTGTGTCCGGAGCCTGTGCTCTGCAACGGGAGAGGCCGCAACAGTGAGAGGCCCACGTACTGCCAAAAAAAAAAAAAAAAATCTATAAACAATAAATGCTGGAGAGGGTGTGGAGAAAAGGGAACCCTCCTATACTGTTGGTGGGAATGTAAATTGATACAGCCACTATGGAGAACAGTATGGAGGTTCCTTAAGAAACTAAAAATAGAACTACCATACGACCCAGCAATCCCACTCCTGGGCATATACCCTGAGAAAACCATAATTCAAAAAGATACATGCACCCGATGTTCATTGCAGCACTAGTTACAATATTCAACAATAGCCAGGACATGGAAGCAACTTAAATGTACATCAACAAAGGAATGGATAAAGAAGATGTGGTACATATATACAATGGAATAGGCCCGTGAGCCACAACTACTGAGCCTGTGCGTCTAGAGCCTGTGCTCTGCAACAAGAGAGGCCACTATAATGAGAGGCCCTGCACACTGCAATGAAGAGTGGCCCCTGCTCTCCGCAACTAGAGAAAGCCCTCGCACAGAAACAAAGACCCAACACAGCTAAAAATAAATAAATAAATTTATTAAAAAAAAAACAAACAACCTAGAAGAATAAATAAGCAAAGTGGAAATAAGCAATCCCAATAAAGATTTCAAGGTAATGATCATAAAGATGATCAACAAACTCTGGAGGACTTCCCTGGTGGTCCAGCGGTTAAGACTCTTCATTCCCAGTGCAGGGGACCCGGGTTCAATCCCTGGTTGGGGAACTAGATCCTGCATGCCGCAACTAAGAGTCTGCATGCCACAACTAAAAGATCCCACGTGCTGCAACTAAAGATCCCCCATTTGTCAACAAAGATCCCACATGCTGTAACTAAGACCTGGCACAGCCAAATAAATAAATATTAAAAATAATAATAATAATAATCTGGAGAAGAATGAGTGAACACAGTGAGAATTTTAACAAAGAGTTAGAAAATATAAAGAAGAACCAAACAGAGCTGAGGAACACAGTAACTGCAATAAAAAATACACTAGAAGAAATCAACAGTAGATTAGATTATACAGAGGAATGGATCAGCAAACTGGAAGTAAGAGTAGTGGGAATAACCCAAGCTGAACAGAACAAAAAAGAAGAAAAAGAATTTTTTAATTAGGATAGTTTAAGAGACCTCTGGGACAACATCAAGCATATTAACATTTGCATATTAAAGGTCCCAGAAGGAAAAGATAAGAAGAAAGGGGAAGAGAACTTATTTGAAGAAATAGTAGCTGAAAAATTCCCTAACCTGGGAAAGGAAACAGACATCCAGGTCTAAGAAGCATACAGAGTCCCAAACAAGATGAACTCAAAGAGGTCCACACCAAGACACACTGTAAGTAAAATGGCAAAATAAAGAGAGAATCTTAGAAGCAGCAGGGGAAAAGCAACTAGTTACATATAAAGCAACTCTGATAAGGCTATCAGCTGACTTTCAGCAGAAACTTTGCTGGCCAGAAGGAAGTAGCATGGTATATTTAAAGTGATGAAAGGAAAAAACCTACAGCCAAGAATACTGTACTTGGCAAGGATATTATTCAGATGTGAAGGAAAGATAATGAGTTTTATAGACAAGTAAAACTAAAAGAGTTCAGCACCACTAAACTGGCTTTATAAGAAATGTTAAAGGGACTTCTCTAAGCAGAAGAGAAAAGGCCACAGCTAGAAATATAAAAATTATAAAAAGAAAAATCTCACTGGTAAAGGCAAATATACAGTAAAGATAGTAGATCAACCACTTATAAAGCTAGTAGGAGGTTAAAAGAAAAAAGTATTAAAACCATTTATATCCACAATAAATAGTTAAGGGATACACAAAACAAAAAGATGCAATTTGAGGTCAAATACATTAAACGGGGGAGGAGGGAGTGAAAATGCAGGGTTTGGCGTGTATTCTAATTTAACAGAGCATCAAATCAAAATAATTATATATATATCCTTATGGTAACCACAAACCAAAAATCTTTAATAGAGACCCACAGAAAAAAAGAGAATGAAATGCAAACACAACACTAAAGATAGTCATCAAATCACAAGGGAAGAGAGCAAAAGAAGGAAGGAACAAAAAAGAACTACAAAAACAACCAGAAAACAATTAACAAAATGGCACTAAGTACATAGCTATCAATAATTACTTTAAATGTAAATGGACTTACTGCTCCAATCAAAAGACATAGAGTGGCTGAACAGATACAAAAATAAGATCCATCTATATGCTGCCTGCAAGAAACTCACTTCAGATCTAAAGACACACACAGACTGAAAGTGAGGGATGAAAAAAAGTATTCCATGCAAATGGAAATGGAAAGAAAGCCAGGGTAGCAGTACTCATGTCAGAAAAAACAGACTTTAAAATAAAGACTGTAACAAGAGATAAGGACATTACATAATGATCAAGGGATCGATCCAACAAGAAGATATAACAACTGTAAATATATATGCACCCAACATAGGAGCACCTAAATACATAAAGCAAATATTAAAAGACATAAAGGGAGAAATTGACGGTAACACAATAATAGTAGGGGACTTCAATACCACATTTACATCAATGGACAGATCATTCGGGCAGAAAATCACTATGTAAACACTGGCCTTAAATGATGCATTAAACCAAATGAGCTTAATATATAGAACATTCCATCCAAAAGCAGAATACACATTCTCTTCAATTGTACATGAAACATTCTCCAGAATAGATCATGTGCTAGGCCATAAAACAAGTCTCAGTAAATTTAAGAAGACTGAAATCATATCAAGAATCTTTTCTGACCACAGTTCTATGAGACTAGAAATAAACTACAAGGAAAAAAATGCAAAAACTACAAGCACATAGAGGCTAAATAATATGCTATTAAACAACCAATGGGTCACTGAAGAAATCAAAGAGGAAATCAAAAATACCTGCAGACAAATGAAAATGGAAATACAATGATCCAAAATCTATGGAACATTGCAAAAGCCATTCTAAGAGGGAAGTTTATAGTGCTAAAGCCTACCTCAAGAAACAAGAAAAATCTCAAATAAACAACCTAAACTTACACCTAAAGGAACTAGAAAAAGAACAAACAAAACCCCAAAGTTAGTAGGAGGAAAGAAATCATAAAGATCATAGCAGAAATAAATTAAAGAGAGGCTAAAAATAAATAGAAAAGATCAATGAAACTAAGAGCTGGTTATTTGAGAAAATAAACAAAATTCATAAACCATTAGTCAGACTCATCAAGAAAAAAAGAGAGGGCACAAAACAATAAACTCAGAAATGAAGTTACAGCAAAGACCACAGAAATAGAAAGCATCATGAGAGATTACTACAAACAATTTTACACCAATAAAATGGACAACCTAGAAAGAATACATAAATTCCTAGAAATGTATAGTCTCCCAAAACTGAATCAGGAAGAAATAGAAAATATGAACAGACTGATTACCAGTAATGAAACTGAGTCACTAATCAATAAACTCCCAACAGACAAAAGTCCAGGACCAGGTGGCTTCACAGGTGAATTCTATCAAATATTTAAAGAAGAGTTGATGCCTATCCTTCTCAAACTATTCCATAAAATTGAAGAGGAAGGAATGCTTCCAAACTCATTCTCCAAAGCCAGGATCACCCTGATACCAAAACCAGACAAAGACACCGCATGCAAAAAGAATTGCAGGCCAATATCCCTGATGAACATAGATGCAAAAATCCTCAAAAAATATTAGCAAATTGAATTCAACAATACATTAAAAGGATCACACACCATGATCAAGTGGGATTTATGCCAGGGATGCAGGGATGGTTTAATATCTGCAAATCAATCTATATGATACACCACATTAACAAATTGAAGAATAATAATCATATGATCATTTCCATAGCTGCACAAAAAGCTTTGGCAAACTTCAACATCCATTCATGATAAAAATTGTCAACATAGTGGGTATAGAGGGAATATACCTCAACATAATAAAGGTCATATATGATAAGCCCACAGCTAAAATCATACTTAATGGTGAAAAGCTGAAAGCATTTCCTCTAAGATCAGGAGCAAGACAAGGATGCCTACTCTCACCACTTTTATTCAATATACTATTGGAAGTCCTAACCACAGCAATCAGACAGGAAAAAAATAAAAAGAATCCAATTGGAGAGGAAGTAGTGAAACTGTGACTGTTTGCAGACGACATGATACCATACGTAGAAAATCCTCAAGTTGCCACCAAAGAACTACTAGAGCTTATCAATGAATTCAGTATAGTACGAGGGTGCAAAATTAATACGCAAAAATCTGTTGCCTTTCTATACACTAACAACAAACTTTCAGAAAGAGAAATTAAGAAAACAAACCCATTTACAATCACAGCAAAAAGAATAAAATACCTAGGAATAAATTGAACTAAGGAGGTAAAAGACCTATACTCAAAAATCTATAAGACAGTGATGGACGAAATTGAAGACAACACAAACAGATGGAGAGGTATACCATGTTTATGGATTGGGAGAATCAGTATTGTTAAAATGACCATACTACCCAAGGCAATCTATAGATTCAATGCAATCCCCATCAAAATACCAATGGCATTTTTCACAGAAGTAGAACAAACAATTCTAAAGTTTGTATGAAAATACAAAAAACCCTGATTAGCCAAAACAATTTTGAGAAAGAAGAACAAAGCTGGAGATATCATGCTCCCTGATTTCAAAAGGCACTACAGTCATCAAAACGGTATGGTTAAAAAAAACAAAAACAGGGCTTCCCTGGTGGCGCAGTGGTTGAGAGTCCGCCTGCCGATGCAGGGGACGCAGGTCCGTGCCCCGGTCCGGGAAGATCCCACATGCCGCGGAGCAACTGGGCCTGTGAGCCATGGCCGCTGAGCCTGCGCATCCGGAGCCTGTGCTCCGCAACGGGAGAGGCCGCAGCGGTGAGAGGCCCGCGTACCACAAAAAACACACAAACAAACAAACAAAAACAAAACCAGTATGGTACTGGCACAAAAACAGACACACAGATCAATGGAACAGAATAGAGAGCCCAGAAATGAACCCACACTTACATGGGCGATTAACCTATGACAAAGGAGGCAAGAACATACAATGGGGAAAAGACACCCTCTTCAATGAATTGTGTTGGGAAAATTGAACAGCTACATGCAAAAGAATCAAACTAGACTACTTTCTCACACCATGCACAAAAAAATTCAAAATGGATTAAAGACTTAAATGCAAGGCCTGAAACCATAAAACTCCTAGAAGAAAACATTGCAGAATGTCCTTTGACATCAGTCTTAGCAATATTTTCTGGATCTGTCTCCACAGGCAAGGCAAACAAAAGCAAAAATAAACAAGTGGGGTTACTTCAAACTAAAAAGCATTTTCACACTGAAGGAAAGTATCAACAAAACAAAAAGGTAGCCTACTGAATGGAAGAAGTTATTTACAAATGTTATATCTGATAAGGAGTTAATATCCAAAATATGCAAATAATTCATACAGTGAAACATCAAAAACAAACAAATAATCCAATTAAAACATAAGCAGAGGACCTGAATAGACATGTTTCCAAAGAAGACATACAGATGGCCAATAGAAACATGAAAAGATACTCGACATCACTTATCAGCAGGGAAGTGCAAATCAAAACCGTGAGATATCACCTCACACCTGTCGGAATGACTATTATCAAAAAGACAAGAAAAAACACTGTTGGTGAGGATGTGGAGAGAAGGGAACACTCATGCACTGTTGGTGAGAACGTAAGTTGGTACAGACACTATGGAAAACAGCATGGAGTTTCTTCAAAAACTTAAAAATAGATCTACCATACAATACAGGAATTCTACTTCTGGATATTTTCCCAAAGAAAACAAAAACACTAATTTGAAAAGATATATGCACCCCTATGTTCATCACAGCATTATTTACAATAGCCAAGATATGGAAAAAACCTAAGGGTCCATTGATAGATGAATGGATAAAGATGATGTGGCATATATACAATGGAATGTTACTCATCCACACAAGGAATTAAATCTTATCATTTCTGACAACATGGATGGAACTAGAGGGTATTATGTTGAGTGAAATGAGTCAGACAAAGAAAGACCAATACCATGTGATTTCACTTTGATGTGGAATCTAAAAAACAAAGGAACAAATATAACAAAACAGGAACAGACTCATAAATACAGAGAACAAACAGGTGGTTGCCAGAGGGGAGGAGCCATGAGGGTGAATAAAATAGGCAGGGGAGATTGAGAGGTACCAACTCCCAGTTACAAAATACATGAGTCTTGGGGATGAAATGCATAGTATGGGAAATATAGTCAGGAATATTATAATAACTTTACATGGTCATGGTAACTAGCTCTATCATGGTGATCACTTTGTAATCTATATTTGTAGAGAAATATAGAATCACTATGTTGTACACCTGGAACTAACATAGCATTGTAGGTCAATTATACTTCAATTTTCTTTAATTAATATTTTCCCTTTCTTTTTCTAGCCTACCAGAGATTCTATGTAGAACTCATGGCTAGAAAATATGGTCTTAAAGAATGACAACAGATTGCATTTGCCAAATAAAACAAGAGAACGACACACAGATGGTTTCTATTTTAAACCAGAGGAAGACTTTGTGGCTGATCACAATGCCGGCGGACTCCAGGAAGCCGTACAGAGAAGCGACGCTAGTGGTATTGGTGCAAAGAGCACAGGAAGTTCCCAGCCAACCCCTAAATCACATTAGTGGCCCTCCTCAGTCCTGCCCTAGCATCCTGTGTGTACTGCAACTTCAGCATTTAACAAAAACTAAATAACGGCTTTACTGAGATATAATTCAGGTACCATACAATTCACCCATCTAAAGTGTAGGGTCCGAAATTTTTTAGTATGTTCACAAGGTTGTATGGCCATCATCCCTATCAATGCAGAACATTTTTATCACCCCCCAAAGAGGCCTCCTATCTGTTAGCAATCACTCCCCATTCCTCCCGTCACCTCCCAGCCCTAGGCAACCACTAATCTACTTTCTGTGTCAATGGACACAGAATGTGCCTATACCGGACAAGTCATGTAAGTGGAATGATATCGTATGTGACCCTTTGTGACTGGCTTCTTTCACTTAGCATGTTTTCAAGGTTCATCCATGCTGTAGCATGTAGCGATACTTCATTTCTTCTTATTGCTGTGTACTATTCCATTGTATGGATTTACCACATTTTTTTATCCATTCATCAGCTAATGGACAACTGGGTTGTTTCCACTTTTTGACTAGTATGAATAATACTGCTATGAACATTTGTGTAGAGCAGGCTTTTGTGTAAACATGTGTTTTCAGTTCCCTTGAGTGTATAACCAGGACTGGAATTGCTAGGCCGTTGGACAATTTTATGTTTAGCTCTTTGCTGAACTGCCAGACCGTTTCCCCAAGCAGTTTAGCACCTTTTAACATTGTCTTTTCACAGCGTTGGTTTCACACTGTTAGCTATTAAAGTGGTGGGACCACATCCTTGTCTTCCCCAGCACTTAGAACAGCAAAGGGGCTACTAGTTGGTTGCTGAGTTTAAAGTTCTCTATTCTTCAGGTCCCATCAATCCACTAATGACCTTTACACTCATGATGAGACAGAGAAATATTTCTTGGTAAAGCTTTACATGCTTTTATTCCCCCTCCACAAGCTAACTCGGCGTTACCTCTTCCTTAATTAGTCTCTTTCCTCTTATAATTTCTGCTGCCAGCCCTTGGCTGGTCCAGAGCTGTCAGGATTTCTTTTCATGGGTCCCATGTCTTCATCTGCCTCATTCGTACTCAGTGGGAAAAGTGATGGGGTGAGGGGAGTGTAGGCAACAGGATCTGTGTCTAGGCTGGGTTAGGGAATTAAGGGAGGGGGAAAGGAGGAGGGAACGCCCAAGAATTGAATCCAGTGGATTCGAGAGATATACACTGTTGATTCTCCTTGAAAAGGACAGAGAATAAACATGCAAAGAGAGGATTGCCTGGTTAGCTGGCTCTATATATCAGTATTGGATAAATTTCATTAGTACTTTTTCAACTAAATATCTCCAACCCCCCAAAATCTCCCTCAACTCAAATTAGCCTCTGGGCCATGGTTAATGGATTCTCTACATTATGAGTCAAACTGGAGAATTTCATGATCTGAGGACCCTGATCTGCTCATGGGTTCCTGGTGCTTCCTTCGCCCTCATTCCACTGGTGCCTCTCCAGCCTCCCCACCTGTATTTCTCACTGGTCCACAGTGAAGTCTGCCAAGTCTTCTAGCCTTGGAGGCCAGAGCTCCTTCCAAAGGGCCCTTAACTATGCTCATCTCCAGCTTTGATTTGCCCAGCAGCACGTTGTCACCCCATCTGTGCTTTCCTGTCTGAGTCGCTTTGATGGTGAAGCCAGAAGCAAAAATAGCAGGTAAATAGTTTTGCTTCCTCCTGGTTCTCCATTTCAAAAACCCCTTCTACCCAAAGCAGAGGGCCTGCCCCTGTTTGTTCTTCCTGCTGCAAACGTGGCTTCTCAGAAACTCTCCTCTAGGAGATACTGGGCTCATTCTGGTGCTCTAGTCTCGCTGGCACTCTCGTTAGCAGGTTCTAGTCACTAACACTTGCCTGGAGCTGTGTGCCCACCTTGAACCTTTAGAATGGATCCTCTTCAAGTCTGAGCTCAAAAAACATTAATGGGTGAATATTATTTAGTTACACTCCTCTTCACTTTCATGTATTGCCTCTTCCTCTACTGGGCCTTGGTGACAGCCTTAATTTGTTCTAAAACATTTGGAAATGACTTTCTTACGGTCTACGATTTCAGCATCTCTCAGCTTTTCCATGACTGGACCATCATCTCCACTTTATCCACATGGGCATCATTCAATTGTGGAATTATTCAGGCAGCAGGATGGGATAGGGTAGGGATGGGATAGACTGAAAAATAGCTCCCTAAAAAGATATCCAGGTCCTTACCCCTGGAACCTGTGAATGTGACTTTACTTGGAAAAAGGGTCTTTGCAGATGGGATTAAGGTCAAGGTCTTGAGATAATGACATTATCTTGGATTATCTGGGTGGGCCTTAAATACCCCTACAAGTGTCCTTATATGAGAGGCGGGGGTGGGGGGGGGATATTCCTTGGATAGGAGAGGAAGAGGTGACGTGAACACAGAGGTAGAGATTGGAGTGACGTGGCCACAAGTCAAGAAATGTCTGGAACCACCAGAGCTGGAAAGAACAGATTCTCTTTTAGAGCCTCTGGAAGAGCGCAGCCTTGCCAACACCTGGATTTCAGGCTTCTGGTCTCCAGAACTGTGGGAGACTGATTTCTGTTGTTTTAAACCACTCAGCTTATGGTAATTTGTCAAGGCAGCCACAGGAAACTAACAGAGTATTGAATGGCTCCCTTGTTTTAACGTGACCAGTTATAACCTCTTTTTTGTTTTTTGTTTTTTTTTTTTAACATCTTTATTGGATTTTAATTGCTCTACAATGGTGTGTTAGTTTCCGCTTTATAACAAAGTGAATCAGTTGTACATATACATATATCCCCATATCTCTTCCCTCTTGCGCCTCCCTCCCTCCCACCCTCCCTATTCCACCCCTCTGGTGGTCACAAAGCACCGAGCTGATCTCCCTGTGCTATGCAGCTGTTTCCCACTAGCTATCTATTTTACATTTGGTAGTGTATATATGTCCATGCCACTCTCTCACTTTGTCCCAGCTTACCCTTCCCCCTCCCCGTGTCCTCAAGTCCATTCTCTAGTAAGTCTGCATCTTTAATCAAGACAGTATGGTACTGGCACAAAAACAGAAATATAGATCAATGGAACAGGATAGAAAGCCCAGAGATAAACCCACGCACATACGGTCACCTTATCTTTGAGAAAGGAGGCAAGAATATACAATGGAGAAAAGACAGCCTCTTCAATAAGTGGTGCTGGGAAAACTGGACAGCTACATGTAAAAGAATGAAATTAGAACACACCCTAACACCATACACAAAAATAAACTCAAAATGGATTAAAGACCTAAATGTAAGGCCAGACACTATAAAACTCTTAGAGGAAAACACAGGCAGAACACTCTATGACATAAATCACAGCAAGATCCTTTTTGACCCACCTCCTAGAGAAATGGAAATAAAACCAAAAGTAAAAAAATGGGACCTAATGAAACTTCAAAGCTTTTGCACAGCAAAGGAAACCATAAACAAGATGAAAAGACAATCCTCAGAAAGGGAGAAAATATTTGTAAATGAAGCAACTGACAAAGGATTAATCTCCAAAATTTACAAGCAGCTCATGCAGCTCAATCTCAAAAAAACAAACAACCCAATCCAAAAATGGGCAGAAGACCTAAATAGACATTTCTCCAAAGAAGATATACAGATTGCCAACAGACACATGAAAGAATGCTCAACATCACTAATCATTAGAGAAATGCAAATCAAAACTACAATGAGGTGTCATCTCACACCAGTCAGAATGGCCATCATCAAAAAATCTCCAAACAATAAATGCTGGAGAGGGTGTAGAGAAAAGGGAACCCTCTTGCACTGTTGGTGGGAATGTAAATTGATGCAGCCACTATGGAGAACAGTATGGAGGTTCCTTCAGAAACTAAAAATAGAACTACCATATGACCCAGCAATCCCACTACTGGGCATGTACCCTGAGAAAACCATAATTCAAAAAGAGTCATGTACCTCAATGTTCATTGCAGCTCTATTTACAGTAGCCAGGACATGGAAGCAACCTAAGTGTCCATCATCGGATGAATGGATAAAGAAGATGTGGCACATATATACAATGGAATATTACTCAGCCATAAGAAGAAGGGAATAAAGACGCAGACTTATAACCTCTTTTTAATGTTTAAAATGGGAAGGAGGGCGAACAGCTGATTGTATGGGAACCTAATACCACCCTCTCCTCAGCAAGGTACTAACCTGAGGACTGCCTGCCTGCTGTCTCGTATCCTGAACTCTAGTTCAGACAATGCTCAAGCCAATCCACTCCCTGGGGGAGAAAAAAATGGAAAAAAAAAAAAAAAACTGTTTCATGCAACAAAGACTCAATGTGATTTTTCTCCCTGAGTCAAGTTGACGTTCTGTCTCCTGGCTACCTCACCACTCGTGTCTGGGCCAAGAAGACATCAAACACGGCCTTAGTTTCCACGCCCATCAGAACTCTTCATTCAACAGCCACTAACGTACAGGCTGGCACTCTATGAGCTGGATTATTGCCCTGGGTTTGTGACTAAAAATATGCCCAGAAGGTTAAAACTATGGGAATAAAGTCTCTGAGCAGGAGAAATCTGGGCAAGGACAGGCTCTAGATTGGATTGAACAGGTCTACAAAAAACAGGAAACCCAAGGCAGCTGAGACTTCCTTTCCTTTGAGGGTGACAGTGTGCACTTGCCCTGATGGAGCAGGAAGGAGTAATAGCCAATCCTGTGTGCAGGCCCTGTTCTAAGCCCTTCTGCATTTTTATTTAATTCCCACAACAGCCCTAGGAAGCAGATACTATTATTTGCCTCATTTTTCAAATGTTGAAACCAGAACACAGAGAGGTTAAGTAACTTACCTGAGATCACACAGGGAAGAAGTGACAGAGCAGGGATTTGAAGCTAGGTGGTCTGGCTCCAGGGTCTGTGGTCTTAATCACCTATGCCAGGAGGACTCTGAGATGGTCACCCCTGTTCCCCATCTCTTGGTAGCCACACCTTTGAATAATCCCCTCCTCTGGAGTATGGATGGTACCTATGAGTTAATCGATCCCCTCCTCTTGAGTGTGGATGGTACCTATGAGTTAATAGAATGCGGCAAAGGGGACAGGATGCTGCTTCTGTATTTAGGTTACAGGTGATTGTGGTTCCCATCTTTCTGGCAGACTGTCTGTAGTGCCTTCTCAGCTTGCACCCTTTGAGGGTAGAAGAGCCCACGTGGGGACTTCCCTAGTGATCCAGTGGTAAAGAATCCACCTTCCAATGCAGGGGACAAGGGTTCAATCCCTGGTCAGGGAACTAGGATCAAACATGCCGTGGGGCAACTAAGCCCACACACCACAACTACTGAGCTCACGTGCCTCAACGAGAGAGCCCACCTGCTGCAAACTACAGAGCCCACGTGCTCTGGAACCCGCAGGCCACAACTAGACAGAAGTCCCCACACCACAACAAAAGCCCGCATACCTCAACAAAGGTCCCGCGTGCTGCAACTAAGATCCAACGCAGCCCCAAAAAATTAAAATAAATAAATAAAATAAATATTAAAAAAAAAAAGAAAAGCCCACATGACAAGGACCTGAGGCGGCCTCCAGTCACTAGCCAGCAAGGACTTGAGATCCTCAGTCTAACGAAGGTAGGAGGTAGATGGACCCCTGGGCTGGACAGCTGGTGTTTGTCAAACGGAGTAAAATTGAAGCTTTGTTCTCCCTAGACTCTCCAAGGACAGTTAGTGGCGAGAGCTGAGCTCTGCTGAAGTAAACAGATAAGATGACCACTATGGAGGTCAAGGAAAACTTCCCTGGCTGCACATGCTCAGGAAGGCTCCTTGGGGGTCAAAAAGGGAGGGGTGCCACCCCATAATCGGTGATTTTAAGCCTCCCCACGCTGGAATCCATCTTGGCGGAAAGATGCACAGGCAGATGGGGGAGGACCCTAGGACAGGTCAGCTGTGGGAAAAGAAACGAGATAACTGGCCAAAGGTAAACAAAGACCCGGAGGAACCGCCCTATATAAATGATTTAACCACCTCTTTACTGCACCCCTCATTCAGGATGCCCACACCCCTTCTCTCCATGTGTGTATTTCTGCCTTGCTTCTGACTTAAATACGTAAACTGTTTCTCTGTGTGCTCTCCCCTATGTTGTGCTGTGTCTCTAATAATAAACTGTTTACCTGTTTTTACAGTTTTTGCCTCCTTGAAACATTCTTGCTTTCAAAATGGGGCAAGAGCCAGGGCCACTTTGCTTCTAGCCTCTAGCCCCTGGTGGTCTAGCGGCTAAGATTCCTACTTTTTCATCCAAGCTACCCAGCTTCAATTCCTAGACAGGGAACTAAGATCTCTCTTCAGGACCGCTCACTGCTCTCTCCAAGATCATAACAGCCCTAGAGAAACTAAATTCTGCCAACAACCCTGTGAACTTAAAAGTGGATTCTTCCCTTACAACATGGGGAACACAGCCAATATTTTAAAACAACTATAAGTGGAGTCTAACCTGTAAAGATTGTGAATCATGATAGTGTACACCTGAAACTTATATAATATTGTACATCAACTATACTTCAATAAAAAAATAAAGAAAAAGTGGATTCTTCTCCAGTGGACCCTCATCCCTGGCTGACACCTTGAGAGACCCTGAACAGAGGAGCAGCCAAGCTCTGCCTGGATTCCTGACCCATAGAAACAGAGATAATAATGTTGTTTTAAGCTACTACATTTGGGGTTATTTGTTATGCAGCCATAGATAACTGATACAGCCCCCTGGGGTTGAGTCCTACCTTAGCCAGCCACAAGCCCACTGACCATGCCCCATCCTGGGCCTCAAGTTCCTCATCCTCTCAGTGAGAGATGGGTTCGTTTCATTCATTCACTCAACAGATATTTACTGAGCAACTATCTGGTGCAGGGCCAGAACCAGAACCAGACGCAGTTCTAGGTGCTGGAGATACAACAGAGAAGGAAACAGAGTCCCCTCCTTCTTGGGGCTTATATTTTAGTGACGGGAGATAGATGTGCTAGTTAATTCTATGTGTCAACTTAACTGAGTCACAGGGTGCCCAGATATTTGGCTAAACATTGTTCTGAGTGTGCCTGTGAGGATTCTGGATGAGATTTAACACTTGATTAGGTAGACTGAGTAAAGCAGTTCACCTTCCCCAATGTGGAAGGGCCTCAGCTAACCCACTGGAGGCCTGAATAGAACAAAAGAGACAATTTATTCTCTTTGCCTGGCCGTTTCAAGCTGGGTCATTGGTCTTTCCTCCTGCACCTGGACTGGAACTTACATCATCAACTCTCCTAATTCTCAGGCCTTCAGGCTTGTACTGGAATTATACCATGAGTTTTCCTGGGTCTCTAGCCTACAGAGAGCAGATCATGGGACTTCTCAGCCTCCATAGTTGCATGAGACAATTCCTATAATAAATTTCTTTATGTATATATACATATATCTATATATACATACATTTATACAAATATACACACATACATATATGTGTGTGTGTGTGTGTATTATATCCTATTGGTTCTGTTTCTCTAGAGAAATACAGTAGACAATGACAGACATGTAAATGAGTCATATGGCAGGTTGCTATGGGGAAAAATAAGGCCAAGGAGTGTGGACAAGGAAAGCTGGGAGGCAGGAGGGAGATCACAGATGGCCTCAGTAAAGATGAGACATTTGAGGAAGAGACCTGAAGGAGGTGAGGGAGAAAGAGCTGCAGCTGTTTGGGGAACAGCATTCCCAATAGAGGGAACAGCAAGTGCAAAGGAGCATGCTTTGCATGAGCAAGGATGGGCAAGGGGGCCAGTGTGGCTACAATGGAGGGACCCGGGGCGGGGAGCAGGGGGGCGAGAGGAGACACAGAAAGTCCTCCAGGTACCACAGCCAACAGGTAATGGACTGAGACCCGGGAGGTCTGAGTCCAGAGCCTGAGGTCTTAATCACCACCCTTCCCTGCTTCTCCTGAGGAGGAAATCAAAAGCGATTTCTAGGATGGTCTGGTTTGTGCAAGAGTGACAATGCGAAACTCCACTCAGCAATTCCATGCTCGACAGAAAGGCCTCAGCCCCTCATCATGAAACCCAGCCAATTGGACATATTTATTTATCTCCAGTCTTCCCCTAGGAGGTCAAGCAGACCTCAACTCCAATCCTAGCTGCGTCATTTTCCAACCAACCACATTGAGGACATAAGGTGTCAAGAGTCTGCTTCCAAGTGCAGAAAACCTCAACCCAAATCACATTAACAGAATACAATAGCAGAAACCCACATGTACAACAGCGGAGGAAGAGAAAAAAGAGACAAGAGATGTTGACAGATATTTGGAACCTGGAAAGTCAATAAAGGAACAGCACTTAGCAGAGTAGAGAGACCTGAAAATTAAGTATCTCAGGAAAGGGCTGCCCATGAGAAGCCAGCCGGCTAAGAACAAGGAGTCCCCAGAAAGTTTCCAGAAACAGAAGTGCCAAGCGCCCCAGAGACAGGACCACGGGATGAAGTTGGAAATGGGGGAGCTGGTCGTGTGTAGGGCAGTTTTTAGTTCCTCCAGGTCCCCTCCCAGCTTGCACATAGTCAGCCATCCTTCTTCAAATCCCCCTGGATTATTCTCTTCAAAAAATTGAGAAGTTGGGGAAGTTAGGAGCCCGGGTGCTCAGGGCTAGTGGGAGTGAGGCACTGTATTTAGGGGACTGAGCTTAAATCTACAACCGAGGAGACTCCAGCCCTCTTCCCCAGGTCCTCTTCCAGGGTGGTGGCCAGGCAGACATAAACCATCTCTTCTCTCCCCCAGGCAGGAGACCTCTTCTCTTAGGAAATTGACGATACCCTGAGAAAACGCCTGCCGATTCCAGAAACTGGGGGTTCCCCTCCAGCCCTGCTTCCGGCTTCCATCAGCAAGCCGCAACTCTGTACACAGAGTCCACGCATCACTCAATACCTGTCTTAAAAGCGGGCAGACAGCGAGGACACCAGACATAGGAGGAAAGACATACCCAAACTGACGGCACAAAAGAAGTCAGGGGGGGACTTCCCTGGTGGCGCAGTGGTTAAGAATCCACCTGCCAGTGCAGAGGACACAGGTCTGAGCCCTCGTCCGGGAAGATCCCACACGGCACGGAGCAATTAAGCCCGTGTGCCAAAACTACTGAGCCTGTGCTCTAGAGCCTGCGAGCCACAACTACTGAGCCCCCGTGCCACAACTATTGAAGCCCGCACGCCTAGAGCCCGTGCTCTGCAACAAGAGAAGCCACCGCAGTGAGAAGCCCGCGCACCGCAACAAAGAGTAGCCCCTGCTCGCCGCAACTAGAGAAAGCCCGCGTGCAGCAATGAAGAACCAACACAGTCAAAAATAAATAAATAAAAAATTTTTTAAACATTAGAGGAAATGAAAAACATGCACAAAGCCGAAAACTGTGTTTTTTTAAACCCTATAATTAATACTCTCAAAGAGATTTAAGAAGAAATTGCATCTGTAAAACAGAAAAAAAAAGTTCAGTAAAAAGAACAGAGACTGAGAAAACGCTTAGATTGAACGATATTTTAGATGAAATAAAATCAAATACATTAATATCTCTGAAATAGAAGTTATGAGTCATCATCCTGAAAGAAAAATTAAAACTATAAATGGATTCACATCAGTTTTGGTCACATTTTACAGCAAATAAGGGCAGGTAGGGCATGCCACCGAAAGGTGACCAAAAAAAAAGCACTTTTGGCTTTTGGAGATTTTTGGTTTTGTTGTTGTTGTTTTATTATCTCTTTTTAAAAATTTTTTATTGAAATCTAATTGATTTACAATGTTCTGTTACTTTCAGGTGTACAGCAAAGTGATTCAGTTATATATATATATATATATATATTCTTTTTTAGATTCTTTTCCATTTATAAGATATCGAGTATAGTTCCCTGTGCTATACAGTAGGTCCTTGGTTACTTACTTTCTATACATTAGTGTGTATATTTTAATCCCAAACTCCTAATTTATCCCCCCAACATTTCCCCTTTGGCAACCGTAAGTTTCTTTTCTATGTCTGTGAGTTATTTCTGTTTTGTGAATAAGTGCATTTGTATCATTTTTTAAGATGTCACATGTAAGTGATATCATATGGTATTTGTCTTTCTCTGTCAGAGCTTTTTAGATTTGGAGGATCACACGTAAGTGCTGTGGACAAGTGTTTATTGCAGAGTTTTTGTAACAACCGTGTCAAGGTCATGACATTACAGTCACAGCTCTGATGGTCTTGGCTCATCATAGACTTTCTGAGGCACAAAATTGCTGTGCTTGTGATTTCAGTTAAGGTTCCAGTTAATTCTCCACACTTCTCAGGGCACCACAGAGATGCGTTTACCTGCTTTTCCCCCCGGGAAAGTGGTGCTTCAGTGATCAGAGAAACTCACATTAGTTGCTCTTGGTAGAGACTCAGGGAAAAAGTCCTCATTTGGACTCCATAATTGTGAATGAGTTGGCCAGGTATTTGGGAAAAAAAAAACAAAAAAACTACTATTGCTTTTATTCTTTTTTCCTGGAATTATTAGATTATGATGATGGAAGGAGATGTCTCTGAAAAGAGACTCTGCAACACTTAAAAAATACTGGAGTAGCAATTAAAAGACTGTATTTAAAGAATTACTATGGAACGAAGCTTTAAATACATACACTGAAGATGAAATTTCCACTGAGTAAGTGCTGCTATAAATACCTACTTCAAATTCATTAACTGATACCTTAATATCGAACTTCAGGATAAACAAGTTCACAGCATAATTTTACACAAAGTAGAGCTATTGAGACACTGCCAGCAGGACTGTTTATTACACTATCTGTGCTCCAAACACATCCCCAAATGAGTTAAAATTTCTCAAGAAAGGTCAAGGGATATATCAAGTACTTCTCATGTAAGAAATAACAAGTTTGGATTTTTTTCCAAGCTAGAAAAAATATAATTTTTTTCTCAATAAGCAAATAATGGGACATAATTCAAAATCTATATCTGATATTCCTAGATGATTCCCTATTTAGTAATATCAGCAATATGCACCACACCCACACACATACACATACAACAGAGAGTTTTTAGAAATCACAAAACATCTCTTTTACTGAACATCTAAATTTAATTTAGACATTTTGAGGTTGAGACTTTTTTGCAAAGTACCCTTATAAATCGAATTAAGGTTTTTCACAGCTTTTTGTATGTTTGTTTCTCTTTTTTGTAAATTTTTTTCTATTTGTTTTTTCTTCCAGTCTCGTTGAGATTATAAACAACATACAGCACTAAGTTTCAGGTGTACAGCATATATTTGAGTTACATCATGAAATGATGATTCGACTTACATCATGACATGATCACAATAAGTTTAGTGCGCATCCATCATCTAAATACAAAGTAAAAGAAATAGAAAATATATGTACTTTTTCCTTGTGATGAGAATTCTTAAGACGTACTCTCTTAATTTTCATACATTGCATACAACAGTACTGTAAAATTCATCATGTTGCATCCCTAGGACTTATTTATCTTATAACTGGAAGTTTGTACCTTTACCCCTGCATCCAATTCCCCCTCCCCCATCACAGCTTTTTGCCCCCTGCAGCACTTCCCTTGGCTCAGTGTATATTATGTATCACAGTGCAGAGAGGTGCTCTTGAACCTGGATGCCCCCTCTCCCTCGGTCTCTGCTCCCTGGCCCAGGCCCTCATGCAATCCGCTCTTCTTGGGCTGAAATACAGAGATCGAAACAAACCAACAACTAAAGACAAAGTAACAGCACAACAGCAAGTCAACTACAAGGAGGGAGAGGGGGAAGGCCGGGTGGAGGAACGGAGAAGGGAAAGAAGGGGAAGGAGATGAATGGAGGAAGAGCAATTTTGTTTGATCCATTGGTTTTCCCAGGTTGAAATTTCTGAAACTGTGGGGATTAAAACGGGGGATTCGTCATTAAAAAACAATGAACAGCCATATGATCCAGCAATCCCACTCCCTGGTATTTACCCAAAGGAGCTGAAAACTTATGTCCACACAAAACCCTGCACACCTACGTTTATAGCAGCTTTAGGCAGAATTGCCCAAACTTAGAAGCAACCGAGACTTCCTTCAGTAGGCGAATTGGATAAACAAGAAAATCCAGACAATGCAGTATTATTCAGTGCTAAAGAAATGAGCTATCAAGCCATGGAAAGACATAGAGGAAACTTGAACACATATTACTTAGTGAAAGAAGCCAATCTGAAAGGCTACATACCACATGATTCCAACTGTATGACATTCTGAAAAAGACAAAACTATGGAGACAGTAAATGGATCAGTGGTTGCCCTGGTGGGGGAGGGGAGGGGGAGGAAAAGAGGAACAGGCAGAGCACAGATGATTTTTAGGGCAGTGAAACTATTCTGTCTGATACTATAATGGTGGATACGTATCACTATACATTTGTCAAAACCCGTAAATATACACCAAGAGTGAACTCTAATGTAAACTATGAACTTTGGGTGATAAGGATCTGTCAGCGTAGGCTTATCAGTTGTAACAAATGGACCCCTCTGTGTGGGATGTTGCGGGGGAGAGGCTGTGCGTGTGTGGGGACCGAGGGTACATGGGAACTTTGTACTTTCCAATCAGTTTTGCTGTGAACCTAAAACTGCTCTAAAAAATAAAGTTCATTAATTTTTTTAAAAAATCAATGAACGTCGGGAAATAAGTTTAAGGGGAAAAGGTAACTGCAGAATGACCTTATTGAATCATCTCATATTCTTGCCACTAGTGTAGGGTTTAATCAGAGCTCTAATTATCAGGGCAACTGGTAGACAAGGACTAGCTGGCTCATCATTGTATGTCTCCCATCCTCTAAAGGCTCTCAGTAAATGTTCGCTTTCTCCCATTTAACTGAGGAAGCTGAAGACTTGAGGGATGCTTTTGAGTCAAAAAGCCAATACGGGGCTTTCCTGGTGGCGCAGTGGTTGAGAGTCCGCCTGCCGATGCAGGGGACGCGGGTTTGTGCCCCGGTCCGGGAGGATCCCACATGCCGCGGAGCGGCTGGGCCCGTGGGCCATGGCCGCTGAGCCTGCGCGTCGGGAGCCTGTGCTCCACAGCGGGAGAGGCCACAACAGTGAGAGGCCCACGTACCGCAAAAAAAAAAAAAAACAAAAGCCAATACGTGCTACTGTTCACCAGTCACCGGACTATCATTTAGACTTGGAATAAAGGTGTGTCACCTGCAGATGAGTTTACAAACTGCCAAGGGGCTGGAGGGAGGCTGGCATGAGTCAAGGATGGGTTAATGCACGCTGGCATTACCCAAGGACAGGTAGATAACGTGACATTTCCTAGAGCCAGAACACCCATCCTTTGTAAGACTCTGGTGTTACCAGAGAACCCTGGTGAATGCAGCAGTAGTCAGAAGCCAGCTTACTTTGGATTTTAGGAAGTCAAGACTTAGCAGTCAAGAAGAGAAATTACTCTTAGGAAGGAGACAAACATTTCCTCTGTGTGACTATCCCCAGGCCCCTGTGGAAGTGCAAATTACTAACACAGAGAAATCAAAAGCACAAGCACAATAACTGAACAGGCACTGTGAAAATTCTCTGCCACCTGCAGTGCCTTCAAATGCCTACTGTAAGCTGTCCTGGGAGGGAGATCTGCCTGGCCAGGAGTGTTGCTGGCTGCTTGGCACACATCCTAGGGTACTCGTTGAGTAGACCTTGGTTTTCTTGGAAAACTAGAAGGCAGACCTCTGACCTCTAACCAGGTTATCCTTATAACTGATCTCAGTGGTATTTCTCTTTCAAAAAACGTAAATTGTGGCAAATGAGCGATGTTCTCCTTTGTACTAAACTTCAGCTGTCACTGATTGTGTCTACATGCACAGGATGAAATATTTACGTCCACTAGCAGCTCTGTGATAAATTGTCTAAGAGCCACAGCAAGAAACAGGAAAAGCTGATCATAAGAATTTCCCAGACAGGTACTTCCCTAGTGGTCCAGCGGTTAAGACTCCGTGCTCCCAATGCAAGGGTCCCGGGTTCGATCCCTGGTCAGGGAACTAGATCCCGCGTGCCGCAACTAAGACCAGGCGCAGGCAAATAAATAAATAAATAAATATTTTTTTAAAAAAAGAATTTCCCAGACAGAAAGGAAAAGGCCAGCAGGGAGGCTCCCCATAGGCTGTCGTAGTCACTCAGTGACAGCAGTCAGACTCTCTCCTGTGGCTCAGCCCAATGACCAGCCCAGGGCCACCATCCTCTGATGCCTTCCTGCCAAGAGCACCCCAGACCCATGTTTGGTACTGAGCCTTAAACACCAGATTTCCTTTGGGAAAAGCAGGTGACTCCCGCAGTAGAATATTCTCGAAATTAACTGAATTCGTCCTGACTTCAGGAAGAGGTGACCCCACACACCACACTCAGTCTCTTCCACGACTCCACATCCTTAAAAAGGACGAGGGTGTAGCAGAGGGCAGCAGGGCTGAGGTTGGAGAGGAAAGCAGGATGGAGAGGGAATCCAGGGAAGAAGCCTGTGCCCAGCATGGAGGAGCTTGGGTTCTACCTGAGTCATCATAGGCCCACATCCTGCAGCCGGTGGAGGGGCTGTGGGAGAAGCCAAGACTGGAATGGGAAAGGCAGTGGGAGGTCCTCACTGCAGCCAGGCTGGAGATAATGATGGCTTTTGGTGGAGGTGAGGGCGAGAAGGCAGTGGAGGGTTATGAGGAGGCAGAAACAGAGACTGAAAGGGAGAAATCTAGGCTCCAGCCCAGGCTTCTGGCTTTAAACAGCTGGAAAGAAGGGGGTGCCATTTCCCGAAATGGAAAATGCCATCGGGGGAAGGAACAGCTACAGGGTGAGCCGAGAAACCAAGACATCCATTCCGGCCACTCTGCGTGTGAGATGCCTGTGAGATAACCAAGTCGAGATGACAAGTCTGTAGCCGGGTGTATTAGCTAGAAGCTCAGAAACAGTTCTGGGCTAAAGACATAAGCATCGGCCTCGGGAGAGCTTCATGTAAAGGCCTGAGGAGAAATGGCCAGGTGGGTGAGAGAAATAAAACAAGAGTGTGGTGTCCTGGGAACGGAGGAAAAATGGTTTTTCTTGAAGAAGGAAGTGGTCAACTGTGTTGAAACTGATAAATTAGGTAAGATAAGAACAGGAAATGTAATAGATGTACTGGCCCAGAGGTCATGGGAGACTGTAGTGGATGTTGTGGGGTGCCGCCCAGACCCTCCTTCAGGACAGAGGAGCTGAAGGGACGGCTTTGTGCAAGCTACCTCCCCCAGGGGCAGCCCACGTCCAAAGCCTGCAAGTGTTGTTCCCAAGACCACTCCCAAATACGTTTCCCACCTGGGCATCTTCTGTTCAGAGTCTGTTTCCAGGGAACCCAGCCTAAGACAGAGACCTTAGTAAGACCCGTCTCGGTGAAGTGATGAGGATAAAATCTAGATTTCAGGGAGCTGAGGAATGAAGGGGAGAGTGTGGGGAAGTGGGGACCACAGGCATAGGCACCTCCTCTAATAAGTATGACTTTAGGGCTCAGAGAAATGTGTCAGTACCCGGAGGAGGGTTACAAAGTCAAGGGTAAGTTATGTTGGGTGAGTGATGTTACACCATGATTGGAGACGGTTGGGTGTCCTCAGTAGACAGATGCCAAGGATTCCAGCTTCTGCCCCAAAACCCGATGTGTGATTTTCAGGCCTGACTGTAGGTAATTACAATGCTTTACCTGGCAGGCCCCAGGGGAAACTCCCTCCCCACATTAGACTTGGTGACAGCTAGGCTCTGAAAACTCTGACAGGAGCTGCAGTCCGGGACTCAGGTCCCTGACTGGCCATTCTCTTACACACCTGCACTCCCAGCCCTGGCACCTTCATCCCTAGGTCTCTTCATCTGAGGTCTTCAGGTACCTCTGCTAAAGCCCCCTTATGAGGAAGGAGGGGAAAGCCTTGAGGCACTGTTGTCCATTGTGACTTGTACCCCGTACTTTTCCACCTTCCCCCCCTCCCTCCCCCACCGGACCCAGGTCCATGAAACTGTATAGCCTTTGGTTAAGGCTCCCTCAACAGTGAGATGACCCCCACTGATCCATCTGACCCTGGACCACTGCATATTGATTGCATCATAAACACTTACATAATTAGACATAGTCTTTTATCAGCCTCCACTTTCAAGATAAGACCTTCAAACAGCATTATTTTTCAGAGAATTACAAGACAGAGGACATAAAAAAAAGTCAAAGCAAAACTGACTGTTTGGAGCCAATAACCTGGGCAGGGTCTCAATCAATGAACAAAGCCTATACAAAAAAGATAAAGAACTTATTCTGCCTGGACAGAATCCCTTGGATGGCAGATCCAAGTCTCCTGTTCCTGGTTCTGAGCTTTCAACTGATAAGCTGTATTGGTCATCCTACCAGATTAGTGAAGGTCACTTGGATTCTCCAGGTCAGGCAAAGGAAACTGTAATCTGATCTATCAGTCAGGGATCTAGCAGGAAAGACATGGAACATTCCAATAGAGCGATTGAAGAGGGTAGTATGAAGGGACTATTTAGAGTGGGGTGGGCAGGGGTAAGGGGAACCAACAAGAAAGAATACAGTAGCATAAGGCTAGCAATAGTGGGAATAGTTTTGTGGTTTTTTGTTTGTTTGTTTGTTTTTTGGCTGCGTTGGGTCTTTGATGCTGCGTGCGGGCTTCCTCTAGTTGCGGCGAGCAGGGGCTACTCTTCGTTGCAGTGCGCAGGCTTCTCATTGTGGTGGCTTCTGTTCTTGTGTAGCACGGGCACTAGGCACACGGGCTTCAGTAGTTGTGGCTCGTGGGCTCTAGAGCGCAGGCTCAGTAGTTGTGGCGCACGGGCTTAGTTGCTCCGCGGCATGTGGGATCTTCCCAGGCCAGGGCTTAAATCCGTGTCCCCTGCATTGGCAGGCTGATTCTTATCCCACTACTAGCTCTAGGCCTGGAGGGAAATGGGAGGAACCATGACCCCAGAGAGAGTACGGATTAGCAGCAGGGTCTATGGCCAACCCACAAACCCTCCAGGAAGGGATCCCACCTCAGTGTCCCCCACCCTCCAATCTCAGGCTGATGTCTCCCACTGGCAGAACCCAGCCAGAGTCAGAAGGTAAAGGGCTCCGTTGATGCATTTTATACAAAGTGTCTCCCAGGGCAGACAAGGAGCAGAGTGGATCTGGAGGGGCAAATGGAGGGCTCCAGCATCCCAGGGAAGCAATATGAAAAAGAGAAAGTAAAATTAAGAACAGAGATAATGGAAGCAAATTTAGATCCACGACACTGGCATTTTTGCCAAACAAAAGTTTTGATAGCTTTATATTGACAATTTTGTAATCATTGCTTTCATGTGTGTCAGATTATTAAGATGTTTAAAGCATTTTAAACTATCTCATAATTTGGCTTATAATTTTCATCAAGTTTTCATTTGGAACAGTTTAACTGACTGAGATCACTGTTAAAATGTTTGGGGAACTCTAATTTGTAAAATTCATGTTTTTTGATATAATAATTGTCTAAGCAGAATGTGAATACTTAGATAATTGTTAACTGTTAAAAAAAACAAATAATTTAATGTGGGTTCCTATCAGTGTACAAAAACCCTTGAACATTAAAATTTTTTAATGGGGTAAGTGCAATGTCATTATCAGCCCAGAGGGAGGTAAGTGCCAGGTGACCTTGCAAATCTCCTTTCCCAAATTCACCTATTGATTCTGTCTCGGGTTGGCCCTAGAGTCTGGTTCCAGAGCCCAGAGTTTCTTAACCTGAGGTCTTATTTGTATTGTTGTGGGTAGAAGAACTGGGGCTTTCAAGAGCCTCAAAGGGAGTAAAAAGACAAATAATCCAATTTAAAAGTGGGCAAAGAGAGGGACTTCCCTAGTGGTCCAGTGGTTAAGAATCTGCCATCCAATTCAGGGGACACAGGTTCGATCCCCGGTCAGGGAACTAAGTCCCATATGTCTCAGGGCAACTAAGCCCACACACCACAACTACTGGGCCCATGCGCTCTGCAGCCCGCACACCACAGCTAGAGAGAAGCCCGTGTGCTGCAATGAAGAGCTCGTGCTCCACAACAAAAGATCCCACATGCTGCAACTAAGACCGGACACAGCCTAATTAATTAATTGATTGATTGATTAATTAATTAATTTTAAAAGCTGCTGCTCTAAAAATAAAAATGGGCAAAGAATCTAAATAGACATTCCTCCAAAGAAGACACACAGTTGGACAAGATGTACATGAAAAGTTGCTCAATATTATTAACCATCAGAGAAATACAATTCAAACCACAATGAGATACCACTTCACATCCAATAGGGTGGCCATAATTAAAAAGACAGATAATAACAAGTGTTGGCAAAGATGTGGAGAAATCAGAACTCCTCTTCTCTGCTGTTAGGATTGTAAAATGATGCAGCTACTTCAGAAAGCAGTCTGGCAGTTCCCTAGACAGAATTACCATATGACCCAGCAATTCCACCTTAGGTATATACCCAAGAGAAATGAAAACATGTGCCCATTTAAAAACTTGTACACGAATATTCATAGAACTGTTATTCATAATTGCCAAAATGTAGATACAGCCCCATATATCCATCAACACATGAATGGATAAATAAAATGTGGTATATGCATACAATGGAATATTAGTTGGCCATAAAAAGAAACGAGGTACTGATACAGGCTACAACACAGATGGACCTTAAAGCATGGGAAGAGATATGGGGATATATGTATATGTACAGCTGATTCACTTTGTTATAAAGCAGAAACTAACACACCATTGTAAAGCAACTATACTCCAATAAAGATGTTTAAAAAAAAGAACTAATAGGGGCTTCCCTGGTGGTGCAGTGGTCGGGAGTCCGCCTGCCGATGCGGGGGACGCGGGTTCGTGCCCCGGTCCGGGAGGACCCCGAGTGCGCACGGAGCGGCTAGGCCCGTGAGCCGTGGCCACTGGGCCTGCGCGTCCGGAGCCTGTGCTCCGCGATAGGAGAGGCCGCAGCAGGGAGAGGCCCGCGTACTGCAAAAAAAAAAAATTATAACAAACAAAAAAGCATTATGCTAAGTGAAAGAGGCCAGTCACAAAAGACCACGCTTGTATGATTCCATTTATATGAAATGTCCAGAACAAGCAAATCCATAGAGACAGAAAGTAGATTAGTGACTGCCTGGGGCTGGAAGTTGCAGGGGTAAATGGAGGATAATTGCCAAAGGGTATGGGGTTTTCTAGGGGAGAAAGGAAAGTGTTCTGGAATTAGGCGGTAGTGATGGCTACATAACTCTATGAATATACCTTCAGTTGCACAAAGAGAAAAAGAAAGTCTCAAAAGGGCTCAGGGTCACTGGTTTAAATAAGTTTGGGAGGTTCCCAAGCTGAAGAGCAGGGGTCACGTGCCCATAGGGCTGAGATCACATGGCGTAGTTGGGCCCATGAAACTCTGCCTAAAGGTAATTTGCATTTTTGAAAAGCTAATGGACTTTCTGTTTAGAGCAGTTTTAGGTTCACAGCAAAATTGAGTGAGAATACAGAGTTCCCTCCCCCCCAGCCACACACAGCCTTCCCCACCATCAACATCCCACACCAGTATGGTCCATTTGTTGCAATCGATGAACCAATATTCACACATAGTTATTAACCAAAGGGTTCACTCTTGGTGTTGTACATTCTATGGGTTCGAACAAATGTATAATGACAGGTGTGCACCGTTATAGTATCATACATAGTTTCACTGCCCTAAGAATCCCCAGTGCTTCACCAATTCATCCATTCCTCCTCTCTCACCCCTGCAACCACTGATCTTTTTGTTGTCTCCAGTAATGTTGCCTTTTCCAATATATCATATAGTCAGAATCACAGAGTATGCAGCCTTTTCAGATTGGTTTTTCTCACTTAGTAACATGCATTTGTTTCCTCCATGTCTCCTCATAGCTTAATAGCTCATTAGCACTAATAATAATATTCCATTGTATAGAAGTACCACAGTTTATTTATCCATTCATCCACTGAAGGATGTCTTGATTGCTTCAAATTTTGGCAATTATGAATAAAGCTGCTATACACATTCGTAGGCAGGTATTTGTGTGGACGTAAGTTTTCATCAGTTTTTTTGTGTGTGTGTGGTACGCGGGCCTCTCACTGTTGTGGCCTCTCCCGTTGCGGAGCACAGGCTCCAGACGCGCAGGCTCAGCGGCCATGGCTCACGGGCCCAGCCACTCCGCGACACGTGGGATCTTCCCGGACCAGGGCACGAACCCGTGTCCCCTGCATCGGCAGGCGGACTCTCAACCACTGCACCACCAGGGAAGCCCTTCATCAGTTTTAAGTAACACTCTGCATGCCAAATACTTGGTTTGTTTTATAAAACTCACCCCTAGTTTGGAACCCCTTTCCCAGAGGCTTCAAGAACCTGGCACAGCTAGATACGCTCACTCTTCAAAAACAATGGCAAGAAGCTAGTAATTATTTGACCCTCAGGGTATGCTAGTGTTACGTGTGACCTCACTTGCTCCTCAGCACCGGCCTCAGATGGGTGCATTTTACAGATGAGTAAACTGAGGTTTGGTCCTTCCATTTCTGTGTATTAGCCAGTGTTCTCTTAGAGTCTTGGACTCTCGGTGCTGGAAGGAGCCTTAGACATTGCCTAGTCAAATCTCCCTCACTTTATATATGAAGAACCAAAGGCTTACAGACTCAAGGCCAAAATCTTGGAGTCATCCTTTCCTCCTCTAGTTCTCTCTCACCCCAGACTACAATCCATCACCAAGACATGTATTATTTACCTTCAAAATAGATTCAATGTGCAGCACTTCTCCCTACCACCATTGCTTCTACCCCAACCAGGTCTCCCTCACCAATCCCCTGGATTACTATAAGACCTTCTCAACAGGTTTCTTTACTTCCTCTCTAGCCCCCCATCCTATACTTGAATCTTTATACAGCAGCCAGAGGGAGCCTTTTGAGTCATAAGTTCACTCCTCTGCTAAAATCTCTATAATGACCTCCATTCACTCAGAATAAAGCCCAAACCCTTCCCGGAGCCTGCAGGCTCTACACACTACTTCCCTGGCTCCTTTTCCCCGCACCCCTCCCTCTCCACACTGCAGCTCTTCCAACCTCCTTGCTACGCCTGCGACATGCCGAGCACATGTATGTCTCAGAGCCTTCACATGTGTTCTTCCTTATGCCCAGAACGCTCTCTGTTTACACAGCCCTCTCTTCATGTCACTGCATTTCTGCAGCAATGTCTCCCCTTTGGAAAGATCTTCATTCTCACTGTCTCTTGTCCTGCTTTGTTCTTTTGCATAGCATGTGTCATGACTTGTCCTTACATTATTTCAATTCAGTTCAACAAATACTTGTTCACAGGGTTGTCTGTATCCACACTAGACGATAGGCTCCACGAGGGCAGAGACTTTGTGTGTCTTGTTCAATGCTGGATCCCCAGCCCTTAGAACAGTACCTAGCACCTAATAGGTGCTCAAGATCTATTTGTTGGATGCATGCATGAATGAATGAATGCATGCCCAGTAAATGAGTGGCAGACCCAGACCCAGAGCTGAGGTCTTCTGTGTCCCGTGACTGGTTGCTTCCCATCTTTTGGATTCTTAGACATGATAGGCACACAATTTGGAATCAGCATGTGTAAACTTTCTTAGACTCTTCCATTTGTAGTTAAATTATATCTGTACCCATAACTAGGACTTGCACAGCATCTTTTTCCCCATGTGGAAATTTAAGCCCGTTCACGTTGATTTTTTCTCATTCATTCTAAAATGCAGAATTTATGGCAGAAATTCTACCCCCTCATTGCTTTCTCTCTCCTTCCCATGACCCTATGCTCCTGTTTTTATCCTAGGAGTCTGCCTTGTATTGGGGCTCCTATGACATGAGTCAGACGTCCCTTCTCTATTGAGCTTAGAGGTGCTGCTGGAAGAAGCATCTGAGAAACTCAACCTCAGGGGCTCTGGGAGAGGGAAGGTGAGTGCCTGCTGTGGAAGGGCAAGCTTCACATTATAGTTGAATCTAATGCGACACACGCAATGTTTTTCTTTTTCTTTTTTCCCCCAACTGAGGTGAAATTCACACAACATAAAATTAACCTTGTTAAAGTGTACGCTTCAGTGCCATTTAGTACATTCACAACGTTGTACCATCATCACCCATATCAAATTCCAAACCATTTTCATCACCCACACCCCCTTCCCCCAATCCCTGGCAACCACCAGTCTGCTTTCTGTCTCTGTGGATTTACTTATTCTGGGTAGTGTTCATGTAAATGGAGTTATACAATATATGCCCTTTTATGTCTGGCTTCTTTCACTTAGTGTGAAGTTTTAGAGGTTCAGGTACATTATAGCGTGTTTCAGTACTTCATGCCTTTTTATGGCTGTATAATATTCATACACACACGCGCGCACACACACACACACACACACAGCATTTGTTCATTCATCTGTTGATGAATATCTGGGTAGTTTCAGGCAACGTTTTTTGGAGCGTGTCTGTAAAGATAAAGCTAAGATGGGAATCTAGTGCTTTCTGACTAACCAAAGAACCGTCACCGCAGTGATGAACTGAAATAACACAGCACTGGTTCGGTCGGTCAGTTGCTCTGGGCACAGATTACAGTGGTGGGTTTAGTATCGTTAGTGCGTTTATTTACAATGTTCGAAGCAAACGCCGTTTCCAAAAACAAACATACCTTATGTATTTGTCATCAAATACATTTCTCCACAAAGCCTTCTTTCTTTTTTTTTTTTCATCTTAACGCAATAAACCTAAGGAGAAGGTTTGTCATAAAGGCAACACGCGAGATGGCATTGTGTGGTGTAAGCCAGAAGACCTTTGACCCTCCTGGTTAATGATGTTTCGTATAAAACAGCCAATAATCTTTTTCGTATCTTGCTCTTTGATGGAGCAACTGAAGGTCACAGGGTTTCTTATTATAGAAAACTGTAACGTGTTTTATGATTAAGGTCCTTCAGAGACAATTTCTGCTTAAGACACATTGTAGGCGTTAACAAGCAGCTACACCTTTGCTGCTTCCAACTCAGGGGGTGTCTCCAGCACCTGCTCCTTGCTCCTCAGAGCTGCCGTGTCCCTGCCCTCTTGCTCATCCTCTCCAACCTGCCTTGACCCTCTAAGCTCTGCTGGTGGCCCTCCTGTTTGCTGGCCACACCTGCCATGGCCTCTCAGCTGAGGTCTTTCCTTTCTTCTCTCCGCCCCATTCTGACATCAATTTTCCACCTTCCGGAAACACTGCAGTCCTCAAACTCCTTGGGGGACTTGGTTCTTTATTCTGAGAAGCACAATGCAAATGCATCAGACTTAAGAGAGAGATCAAAGCTTTTCCTTCAAAGCCTATCACTTTATGCAGGTAAAAAAGTGTCCCAAAAAATTGGAAACCTTGTGACTTTTGACAGAAACTGAACTGCATTGGCAATATATTTGGATATATTAATTGTTACACCTAACAATAATGAGATTGCTGATTGCATTTAAAATTCAACGAAGCAGGTTAATATTTTACTGGGATAAAAGAACTGCTTGTGAAATATGCTAGCCTGATATAGAAGAAAATTCTGAATATCCTGTTATCACTAATAGGAAACTTTGAGTCCTGTAGATACAAAGGACTACATACAATATTGAAGATTCCATACAATCACATGGAAAACTACATAAATTGTGTTAGAAGATTCCGTGAAAGGAAGAGAGACTAAGAAATATAACCAATTAAGCTAGGATGGGAAGAACATCAAAATTCCTTAAAGCAATGATTTTCAAAGTGTGTTCTCTGGACAACAGCAATCACCTGGAAACGTATCAGAAATGCAAACTCTCTGGTGCCACCCCCAACCTACTGGATCAGAAACTCTAGGGGTGAGACCTGTATTTCAATCTGTGTTTTAGCAAGCCCTTCGGTGATTCTGATGCACACAGAAGTTTGAGGACCACTCCCTTAAATGATACATAAGTGGTTAATTTATTACAAAATTTGCAGATTTCTGTATTATTGTGACTTCTTATTTTGCAGGAATCAAAAAGTACCGTATGGTGGTGGAGATGAATGGATGTGAAACACCGACAAGAGCAGAAGAGATTCTTTATGACAGCTGAGGTCTATCCTCCAACCCATCTGGCAGGTTTGTGTTCTTTGTGGTTTAACAGTCTTAGAGACATATCCGCCACATTCTGGGTACCTGCATTCTTCTTGCCGTTAGCAGGGGCAAATACATGCTAGGAAAAACAGGAGTAGAAATCTGTTCCTCCTCACCAGACTCTCTTAATGGACTTTTGGAGAGAGAAGAGTGCGGCTTTTGGTAGACGTAGAAATGGGAAGGGTGTCAGCTTTTGGCTCACATTACGATCTATCTTAGTTGGATTCTCTCCAGAAGAAGATCCTGAGGTGATGATTGAGAGCATGTAGTTTTCCTGGAAGGTGCAAAGACAAGAGCAGAGGGAAGATGATACAGGAAAAGGAAGACTTCCAATAAACCAGCTATCAGAGTAAATCTTAATCCCATGGAGAAGCTGAGGAAAACGATGCAGAGCACATTCCTCAGAAGTATCCTAGCCAAGGAGTAAGGAAGTGGGGTATATATGCCGCTACACATCATTCCTAAGGACTTCTAGCCTGCATCCAACAGAGTAGCCAAGGAGTAAGGAAGTGGGGTATATATACCGCTACACATCATTCCTAAGAACTTCTAGCCTGCATCCAACAGAGGTATAGGTGCTTGCCATTAGCAGATGCTGGCTGATGTACACAGACAAGTAAAGGGACTCCTAAGGGCCATGGATCACCAGTAGCGTTGGTATATGCAAGGCCAGACAATAATGTCCGGTCCTGATTCTAGGATTGGAAAATGAGGACTCAGTCCCTGCTTAGGATGGAGTTTTATTTTGATTTATTCCTGAAGCAGCAAATAAGCTTTGCAAATGGTCAAAACAAGATTAAAAAAACAGGTGGGTACACATGGCTCTCAACGGCCTCCCTTATGACCCACTTTCACAATTCTGTGCTCTCAGCAATCGTACTGAGAAGAGCCTACTGTTGTGGGTTCATAACGTTTTATTACCTCTAACCCAGACACAACTTATTCTACTAAATAAGACATCAGTTATAATGCTCAAGAATCATGTTCTGTGCTTTTTGAAAGAAAAAACCAAACCTTTGACCTTTTAAATAAATAGATGCCCAAAGATGACCAGACGATGAGAAAAGCTAGCAGCGTAAAAGAGGTAAGCAAAGTTTGCTTACAAAGGTAAGCAAACAGAGCAAATTGACTCTTGGAGAAATTGACTACTGGAACAGAAAAGAAGGTCACAAAAACCCAAGTTCTAAAGGATCTGAGGTGTTGGTGGATCCATAAAACAAGAACAGGGTGCTACTTAAAAAAAAAATCAGAATAATAAAGTGCTTTTGAAAATTAAACACACAGTTGCAGAAATAAAAATTTCATTGGAAGTCAAATAAGTCCTCCAAAACCAAGGACAAAAGTACAAAGGGATAAAAAAAAAAAACAAGAGTGAACAGATTAAGAGACATCAAGGGTCAGTGAAGAAAGTAAAACTTCCTACTAATAAGAAGAGAACAGAGAAAATGGAGAGGAGAAAGTATCTGAAAAGCAGTATAATGATGGGACTCCTGGTTCTGGATCTATATCAATACGCAGCTCAGGACAGCGATCCTTGAGAGAAGAGAAACAACCGAGATAAGCTCTGTGATTGCCCAGGATGACTTTCTGGAGAGAACTGCCAGGAATCAGCACAGAGAGGAGGAACCCAGAGCCCTGTGGGTTGAGTAGATGGAACTAGGAATCCACGAAGGCTGAAGCAGCTAGATTTCACAGGCCAGAATAACAGGGTATAAAATCTGGATATCGGGAGAGAGATCTAAGTTGAAGACAATTTTGGGAGCCACTGGCATAAATGACAGCCAATGAACTCATGGAGGAGAAGAGGCCATGAGGGGAGATTGCTTAAAATGAGTAAAAAGAGGGGTTAGGACAAAACAGTGAGGGACACCAATATTAAGTAAAAAGCAGTGGTGTGGGTTTGCGCTGGAGCTTGAGAATGGCCAGAGAGACAGAAGGAACAGCAAATGAGTGTGAAATCATGAGACCCTGAGAACAAGGGAACAGGGAAGGATGTGGTACATATATACAATGGAATATTACTCAGCCATAAAAAAGAATGAAACAACGCCATTTGCAGCAACATGGATGGATCTAGAGATTGTCATACTGAGTGAAGTAAGTCAGACAGAGAAAGACAAATATACGATATTTCTTATACGTGGAACCTAAAAAAATGGTACAGATGAACTTATTTACAAAACAGAGTCGCAGATGTAAAAAACAAACTTATGGTTACCAAAGGGGAAATGTGGTGCAGAGGGATAAATCAGGAGCTTGGGTTAACATACACACACTATTATATATAAGATAGATAACCAACAAGGACCTACTGTAGAGCACAGGGAACTCTACTCAGTATTCTGTGATAACCTACATGAGAAAAGAAATGAAAAAGAATGAATATATGTATATGTGTAACTGACCTGAAACTAACACAACATTGTAAATCACCTCTACTCCAATAAAAAAATTTTTTAAAATTGTAAATCACTATGTTGTACCCCTGAAACATATAATACTCTACATCAGCTATCCTGCAATTTTAAAAAAATTAATAAATAAAAAAGAAAAGGAAAGAAAGGCTGTGTCACTCCCTTGGTTTCCCTTTTTTCTCTGGATGGCTCTTCTGGGACCCATTTGTAGATTCTTCTTTTCCTTCCTGAATTTCTGTGCCTGTGTTTCTCAGTTCTCTATCATTCTCATTCTATACACTTTCCCTCTTAGGGACCCCATATGCATGCATGGATTCATTTAATAAAATATAAAGCTGATGACTACCAGATCTATTTTTCCAACTCAGACCTCTACATGCAACATTTACCTGCTAAAGCAGGTAATGTGTCTCAACATAAACTCATCGTCTTTCCACCCTGCTCTTCATTCCTCTTCTACTTTCTGTCTTGGTGATGGGCTCACCGTCAAGTCATTCTTTGAAGTGGAAGCCTAGGAGTTATCCTTGTTGAAAGAGATAATCAATAAACAATCTATAAGTTGAATAGAAAATAATTTTATTTGAGCCAAACTGAGGACTATAGCCTGGGAGACACAGATTCAAGAAGCACTTGAATTGTGTTCTGCTGGACTACAAAAAAGGGGAGGCTTATAAAAGCAAAATTATATAAGTTTGTCAAGAATTATAATTGGAACTGGCAAGAAGTAAGGGTGCTTGTGAAGCAAGGATTGGTCGGGGTCTGAAATGGTTGCATAGTTACAAGGGGAGACCTCGAGACCAGAAGGTTGCAGCTGGCACCTGCTAGCATATTGTTTTGAGAATGGCTGTTGCTGTCCTTGAGTCTGATACAGTTCAGAAAATCCAAGTTCTCAGTAATGCAGGAACATGTCTGAAACCACAACCACAATGACCACCCAGTTCCATTTTGAATGGTTGAACTACAGCTACTCCATTTTGAGTCTTAAATGCATTCTTTTCTTTAATGGTTAAAGCAGATGTACAATGCATGTTTAATAAGCCACAAAACAGGCTGTTCTAGTTAGCATAAAGTTAAGCCAGAATGAGTTCCCCATATCTCAACATGTGAAAATTTCTTCCATCATCCTCAACTACAACCTCTTCCACAACTAATTAGCAAAAGATAGATGCTACTCCCTAGTATTCACTAGCTCCTTACCTTATCCATGAATCCAGTCCTACCTTAAAGGCCATCCCTTTTATCCGGGCCTAACCGCAACTGTATTTTAAAAAATCTTTCAGTCTCCCACTGTTCTCTCTAACTCACTCTCTACACTGCTGCTAGAGTGTTTCTACTGGAAAATTGGATCAAATTATTGCTCCTTTTAAAGAAATCCATTTAGATATTCTCCATAGCCTTCAATCTCAAAATTAAACCTCTCAACTTAAAAAGGGTTTAGAAAAAGAAAAGAAAGAAAGAAAGGAAGGAAGGAAGGAAGAAGAAAGAAAGAAAGAAAGAAAGAAAGAAAGAAAGAAAGAAAGAAAGAAAAAGAAAGAAAGAAAGAAAGAGAGAAAAGAAAAAGAAAGAAAGAAAGAAAGAAAGAAAGAAAGAAAGAAAGAAAGAAAGAAAGAAAGAAAGAAAGAAAGAAAAAGAAAGAAAAGGAAAGAAGAGCTGCAAGTTCAGACGCATGTGAGATTTTGGTGGTGAGAAACTAAAGTCTGATCTGTGGTTGCCTGAATTTTCCAAGAAAGTAGGAGTTGAGTGGGACATCTGTTGAAAATGAGAAGTGGTGGGGCAGAGATTTGCAGTGAGTGCAGAAGGTTTTTAATGTCAGCCCAGTTGAGGTTAGACAAGAAAGTTTTGATTTTGGGGTCACATGATCCTTCAGAATAGCAGACCTAGATCTTCCCCCTGAGCCTTTCTGAAATAGAAAATACAATAACCACAATGGCCAGGGGAAAAATTAGCCAATATTTATTGAACTCCTTGTGCCAGATTCTGGTGTTGGGGTTCAGGGAGGGTCACCCCAAAATATGCTGATGGCATGTTGATTATTTTGAATTGAAGTTGTTTGAGAAGCAGTGGATGCAAGAAGAAAATTGACCCTCCTCTGTCCCCCTGAAAGCAGGAAATAAATCTTCCATGTGAAAGGTGCATTCCCTTGCATCTAGATGTAGGACACCCTTATCACAAGAGATAGGGAATTCAGGCCCAAGAAGCCTATATAAACCAACTTTGTTACTTCTTTAATTTACTACCCCAAACCCAAACTCTGTTTAATATTTATTTATTTATTTGGCTGTGCCAGGTCTTAGTTGCAGCATGCAGGCTCTTAGTTGCAGCATGCAGGATCTAATTCCCTGACCAGGGATCGAACCCAGGACCCCTGTATTGGGAGCACAGAGTCTTAACCACTGGACTACCAGGGAAGTCCCCCAAACTTTGTTTAGATTCTTCACTAATTAAGCACCCAAAACTAAGTTTCTTTGTCCTGACAATTCCTCACAAATTTATTCTTTATCAAAAAAGTATAAAAGCTGCCTGCCTTGGCCACTTCTTAGGGCCCATCTCTATGAGAACTCCATATATACAAGTTAAAATTTGTTTCTTTCCTCCTGTTAATCTCTCTAGTGTCAATTTTATTATTAGTCCAGCTGCAAGAACTCAAGAAGGGAGGGGGGGAGGAAATTCCCTCCTCCCTGACAGTTGGTAAGCCAGCCAGGAGACTGGCCAGACCCTTGCCACCCCAAGTCTGCTACAGCTGAGAGATCCTGAGACACCTGACAAAGGCCAGCAGAAGCTAAGATTTCTTATCACGTCAGCCTCCCAGATCTCTGCCTGCAGGGTTGAAGAGAAAGCGGTGGGAGTCCCTTTTCTCTCTCTCTCTATTTAGATTAGCAGGAGATTAGTTTTGGAGCTAGTTCCTTGTGACATAGAGCCTCTGGCATTTGGTAAATGAGTACTCTTGCTTTTTATTGATTCTGTCCTCCCAGATGGTCACTGTTTTTCTTTGTCTCTATCTGTTGTGTTATTTGTCAGAAGGAGGAAGAACTATAGGGCAGAACACATGCGTAGGCCCTATAAGCCTGCTGTTCAAGCAATAGTAGAAGTCTTCCCCCCAGATTAATTGGTCTAAGGTCAAATTATACACTCAGAAGAATGGGGAACATCCAAAAGCCTTTGTTGAACGTTTTATACAAACTTTTCAAAGACACACCGCACTGAACCCAGAAGCCCCAAGAACACAGGAATCTCTTCATATCTGCTTTAGTGGGAAATTTTCTCCCTGTTATTAAAAACAGATTCAAAATAGTGTGGTCAGTTGGTCTGGGCAACCGCTAAGCTAATAATGGAAGCTGTAGCTCAATTCTTTGAAAATAGTTTGCAGGAATGTCAGGGGGGAAAAACAGTTAAAAGCAAGAGTTCTTGCTTTGCAACTGGAATCTTTAGAAAAACAAAAGCATGATTCTAAAAGCAACTCCACACCCACCCAGAGCTCTTCCTATTTGCCTCCAGACAATTGCAGATACTGTAAGAAATCCAGACATTGGAGGAAAAACTGTCCTGCACTTAAGAGAAAGGAAAGTTTGAGAAACAACCTCTCTAGGTCCCATTACTCCCCGGTTCATGTTTCTCCTCCTGACAGACAATTCCCCCTCAAATGACAGTGTCAGCGGATCCTCAGTTCAACCCCAAAAGCCTACCATCAAACTTAAAACAGAGGTTCCGAACTGGATTTCTTAATTGACACTGGTGAGATTTTCTCTACCATCTGCTCAGAGGATTTATCTCTACCTGTCACCTCTGAGTCTATTCAAGCAGCTGGAGTCTCTGGGCAGCCTACCTCATTGCCCATGTCTCAGCCCACCCTAATATCTTTAGGGCCTCTTAACACCTGTCATGATTTTCTAGTTTCAAACTCCTCACCAGCAAGCCTTTTGCTACCTCCTTTGCAGCCTTAACATTAGCTCTGGCTACACCTCCAGCTCTTGGCTTACCTCATTTTGACCAATCTTTTCATCCATACTGCCATGAAAATAATGGAATTGCCGCAGGCATTATAGGACAGTCTTTTGCCTCTCAGGTGAGTCCTATAGCATATTTCTCATGCCAGTTAGACACTGTAGCATTAGGTAAGGCCCCACACTTACATGTGGTGGCCACAGCTGCCACCTTGATTGACAAAGCCAGTACTCTAACAATAGGGTCTCCCATGCAACTTTCTGTTCCCCATGCTGTGTCTGCTATCTTGCAAGTTCATAGGGTGCAGCATCTCCCTACATGGGCAACAAACCACCTATGAGCAGGCTTGTTTATTTATTTATTTATTTATTTATTTATTTGCCACACTGCACGGCATGCAAGAAGCATGGAGTCCTAACCACTGGACCACCAGGGAAGTCCCCAGGCTCTTTTTTTTTTTTTAATAGATCTTTTTTGGAGTACAATTACTTCACGATGCCCTGTTAGCTTCTGTTGCACAACAAAGAGAATCAGCCATATGCATACACATGTCCCCGTATCCCCTCCCTCTTGAGCCTCCCTCCCATCCTCCCTATCCCTCCCATCTAGGTCATTGCAAAGCACCACCCAGGCTCTTTTAATTAACCCTCCGTCATCTTCCATCGTTGTAATACTCTAAATCCAGCTACTTCAAGCCCCCTTCCTGATGATGGAGAGCCTGATTCCACTCCACATGATTGCCTTGAAACTACAAAAATGGTCTCAAAGCCACAAGAAGATCTCTCAGACATCCCTTCAGACAACCAAGACTAACTTCTATTTTGTGATGGCTCATAAATGAGATTTCGAGAGAAACGTAATAACTAGTTATGCCATGGGTTCCCCACGTGAAACGCCTGAAGCATAATCTTTGACCACTGTCAAACCAGCCCAAGCTGCTGAGCTGGTAGCTTTTACTAGAGTGTGTACATTAGAAAAAGGGAAAACCACCTCTCTTTTGGAGTCTGCCATGCTGTTGGCTCAATTTGGAAATCCCGTGGATTCTTAACCTCTGCAGGGACTCCTATTGCTAAAGGGCGTATAATTGCTGCCCTATTACAAGCTATCCACCTCCCTTCTAAAACTGCTATTGTTCACTGTTCAGCCCATACTGAGAAGACAGATTCTATATCTTTAGGGAACAATAGGGCTGGTAGAGCAAAACGGACCCCCTTATCCTTTCTCCAGCCAGTTTTTCCTCTCACTGCTGTGGCCTCTCCTGTTGCGGAGCACAGGCTCCGGACGCACAGGCTCAGCGGCCATGGCTCACGGGCCCAGCTGCTCCGCGGCATGTGGGATCTTCCCGGACCAGGGCACGAACCCGTGTTCCCTGCATCGGCAGGCGGACTCTCAACCACTGCGCCACCAGGGAAGCCCTCCAGCCAGTTTTTAAACCTGCCTTCATCCCTGACTGATAATAATTATCAGGCAAATGTCCCACAATCTGAAAAAAAAAACAAAATGGTACCAGACAATTATGAGATGGATTAGACATTGAGCCAAAGGAACTTCCCATAGCTCCTTTTCTTTTGACTTTTTGATTTGCACTTCTTTAATTAAAACAAAAGTTTTAGTGCCCCCATCTTGGTTTCTAAATACTATTTCCCACTAAAAGAAGCCTGGGCCCCTTGGAGAAATGGTTGATTTCAGGGCTGGGGCAGGAAAAGTATAAAATGAGCCTAGAACATTTTATGCCCAAAGGTAAAGAAGTGCTCAAAAAAAAACAAAAAACAAAAGATGGGATGTATCAAAAGAAACAGGAGCCAGCTTAAAATGGCTCCCCCTGGCCAAGACTGGGACAATTTGAGCACTAAAATAAAAAGGGTGAATAGCTGGAGTACAGGGGATTTTGGGAGCAGTAAAACTATTCTTTTTTTTAAAATAAATTTAATTATTTATTTATTTTTGGCCACATTGGGTCTTCATTGCTGCGTGTGGGCTTTCTCTAGTTGCGGTGAGCGGGAGCTACTCTTCATTGTGGTGCACGGCCTTCTCATTGCAGTGGCTTCTCTTGTTGTGGAGCACAGGCTCTAGGTGTGCGGGCTTCAGTAGTTGTGGCACGTGGGGTCAGTAGTTGTGGTACATGGGCTTAGTTGCTCCGCAGCATGTGGGATCTTCCCAGACCAGGACTGGAACCCGTGTCCCCTGCATTGGCAGGAGGATTCTTAACCACTGGAGCAGTAAAACTATTCTGTATGATACTGTAGTGGTAGATTAATGACATTAACCATTTGGCAAAACCCATAGAACTATACAACACAAAGAGAGAACCCTAATGTAAACTATGCACTTTAGTTAATAATAATGTATCAGTATAGAATCATTAATTGTAACAAGTGTACCATACCATTGCAAGATATTAACAATAGGGGAAATGGGAGGGGGGGAATGAAGGGAATATATGGGAACTGTCTATACTTTCTGCTCAATTTTTCTATAAATCTAAAACTGCTCTAAAAAGTGAAGTCTATTAATTTAAAAAGTTTTTAAATAAATAAGGATTGGGACTTCCCCGGTGGCTTAGTGGTTAATAATCCACCTGCCAATGCAGGGGACACGGGTTCGAGCCCTGGTCCAGGGAGATGCCACATGCCTTGGAGCAACTAAGCCCGTGCGCCACAACTACTGAGCCTGCGCTCTAGACCCCCGATTCCAATCATGAAGAAACATCAGACAAGCCCAAATTGAAAAGCATTCTGTAAAATAATTAGCCTGTATATATATATAAAAAAAAAGTCGGTGTTGTGAAAGACCAAGGCCAAGTAACTGCTCCAGATTAAAGAAAGCTAAAGAAGTTCAGGGAAAAAGAAGTTTGTACGCATACTTGTATGTGTAGACCGAGATGACAAATATGACGAAGTATCAACTTGGTGGATCTGGGCAAAGGGTATGCAGGAGTTCTCTTACTATTTTTGCAACTTTTCTGTAAGTTTGAAATTATTTCAGAATAAAAAGTTTAAAAGAACATGTTTTATGGAAAAACTGCAAGTGTAACTGATGCCGATTTCAGCCTCTGCACACTGGTGCTGGATGAAATCTTGGAGACAGGGTTTTGGGTGAAGTAGAAAGAAATAGCTTTATTGCTTTGCCTGGCAGAGGGGGCCACAGTGGGCTGAAGCCCTCAAGCCTGTGTGTCCTGCCCTGCAGTGGGTAGTGAAAAGTCTTACAGTGTTCAAGGAGCAGGGTGTGATCAGCTCGTGGACATTCTTCTGATTGGTTGGTGGTGAGGTAATTGGGAGTCAGCATTATCAACCTTCTGGTTCCAACCGGTCTGGGATCTACGTGCTTGTGGGCAGCATGCAGTTAACTTCTTCCACCTGGCAGGGGTTTCAGTATCTGCAAAACAGCTCAAAGGATGTGGCTCAGAACACTATCTATAGCCCTTGAGAAGGAACTAAAGGTCCTTGACTCTGTTTAATGACTAAACTATTATTATTTTGCCTTGCTTGACTGTTTTCCTTTCTTTCTGCATTTTCTCACTTCTCAGGTCAAATTTATTCTTTTTTTTTTTTTTTTTGGCGGTACTAGGGCCTTTCACTGTTGTGGCCTCTCCCGTTGAGGAGCACAGGCTCCGGACGCGCAGGCTCAGTGGCCATGGCTCACGGGCCCAGCCGCTCCGCGGCATGTGGGATCTTCCCGGACCAGGGCACGAACCCGCGTTCCCTGCATCGGCAGGCGGACTCTCAACCACTGCGCCACCAGGGAAGCCCCAAATTTATTCTTTGACTAAAGTTTTTCTACAGACAAAAGGCAGGCGGAGGACATGGAGGGTGGGAGTAGGGTCTATTCTGGGAAGGCCTGATAGGGTCCTGCTCAGTTACATAACCTCTGATGGATCATTTTGACTTGAATAAAGGGGGTGAGGGGGAAGTTCTAGGTTAAGGTTACAGAGCTAGCACCACACAGGAAATTAATTCATGTTTCATCCAGAGACAAACTATCACAGCAAACAAGTTGAAACTGAAGTGCACAAAGTACTACAGGGTGTCACGCCTGTGGTAATTTTTAAAAATTCAATCCCATTTTATTAAGATACAATCCAATCTTTACAATTATTGTATAAAGATGGGAAAAACCATGAAAGTCTTCTGTGCCATTCAACTGGTTTTACAAAATATATTTACTGACCTTTTCTTTAATAAGTGTAAAACATTAGCATGTCATGTAGCAATACTGAAAAACAAAACAAAGCATTAAATCCATTAAAATTGGTTTTATTGTGAACAAATGAAAATCAAAAGAAACTATACAGGTATTCACTATATATAATTCTTGCATTTTAAAATAGATTTGGGGGACTTCCCTGGTGGCACAGTGGTTAAGAATCCACCTGCCAATGCAGGGGACACGGGTTCGAGCCCTGGTCCGGGAAGATCCCACATGCTGCGGAGCAACTAAGCCTGTGCTCCACAACTACTGAGCCTGTGCTCTAGAGCCCACGAGCCACAACTACTGAGCCCGCATGCCAAAACTACTGAAGCCCGCATGGCTAGAACCCATGCTCCCCAACAAGAGAAGCCACCGCGATGAGAAGCCCACACACCCCAACGAAGAGTAGTCCCCCCCTCGCTGCAACTAGAGAAAGCCCGCACGCAGCAACGAAGCCCCAATGCAGTCAAAAATAAATAAATAAATTTTAATAAAATAAAATATATTTGGAAATATTTCCATCTGAATGTGATTTTTGTTGCCAAAAATGCTATGTGCATCTCGAGCTGCCCACCAAAGTGGAGGGAAATTTTTCAACATATTTTAAAATATTTCGAATGAAATGTTTCAGTCCATGAAATACTTTGGGCCCATTGTTTATTCCGACTAGTTTGCAAGAACAACTTTTGGACGGCAGGAAATAAACTTTGATGAAAACCATAAGTCGTTGTCAAGGCTTTTAATGAGAGTATGATTTAATAAGTTCAATCAGGAGCTTCCTTCTTCCATTTAGAGCCACATATTCTCATCTAGTATTTTTCCATCTATGACCTCAGTGGAAGCAAGACACTGACATACTCAGAACCAAACCTAAAATTTTATGAATCACAAAGTAATAATCCAAGGTTTTTAAAAATGAGGGCTAACAACTGGACAGATTTACTAAAAATCATTGTTCACTTGAAATGGGTGAATTTCATGGTATTCAAATTATACCTCAGTTGTTTATAAGGCAATATTCAAGCGCATAGTTCTTTACCAAAACTCATTTTACTTTATAATTGAGCATTAAATTGTCTGGTTCTTACAATTAACAGCTACGCTTTTGACTACTTATTTCATCATTCGTCCTTTACATTTTCCCTTTTGTGTATTTTTATAATGTACATAATCTATTACTAACGTACTTAAATAACCATTGAATAATGGCCTCAAATTATTTACTGATAAGGGCAGATGGTCAAAAGAGCTTAGAGACCTCTGTTTCGGACACCACCCCCGAGGCCCGGACGCCGTCACGACCCTCTCCAAGGGACCCGTGCTGCCCCGGGCCAGGTCGCTCGGAAAATGGGAGCTCAACGTGTCTAGGCTTAACTCTGGAGACACCTACCCTTCACGGCCTGACCCGCTCAGAAGCTTCCTCATTGCTTTCTCCCTTAATCCCCAAGCCTCCCCAACACCGCTTTCCCAGGCTCCCTTGTCCGCTACCCGGGCTGGGGAGGGCGAGGGACGAGAGCGCCCGGCAGTGGCCTCCGGCTGCTAGTAGCAGGAAGTGAGGGGGCAGGGAGGACGGGGGAGCGGACGCCAGGCCGCGAGGCTTGCGCAGACGCACTGGCAAAGTTCCGCGTTCCTGCCGGGGTCAAGGCCTCCGCTTAGAAGCGGTCTTCCCGGAACCCGAGAGTGTACCGCCTCGGGCCGTAAAGAGGGGTCGTGGGGGAGGGCAGCGGAGGCTGGGCTGCCCACCGGTGTCCCACGCGCGTGCGCGTGGCACGCGCGCAGAAGGGACGGCGCGTGCACGGGAGTCGGTGGGCAGTGGGGCGGGGCGACGCGGAGGTGGGCTTGGTGAGCTTGGCGCGCAGGCCCGGGGACAGCCAGTGCGCCCAACCTTCCTTCGTGCCGCCTCGTCCTACCTGCGGTGGCAGAAGATGTGACTGGAGGGCTGCCGGCGGCCCGCGGACTATGCTCGCGCTCCTGGGCGCGACGACCCTGATGCTGGTCGCTGGGGCGCCGTGGGTGTTGCCCGCAGCTTCAGGTGAGAGATGGCGTTCCCTGGGGCGGGGGCTGGGCGCGAGGCTGGACAGCGGCAGCGTGGGAAACCTCGGACCCGGGAGGGACAGAGGTTCTCTCTGGGAGACCTCTGGTTGTCCGTGGTCGCAGCGCTCACATTGAAACCGACTTGGGCTCGAAAATCAAACGAGAGAAAGTGATGTTCAAGATCTTTCCACACCGCTTGCTTGGGGGCGCCCTCCTCGCCATCCCTTCCGCCCTGTGCCTGTTCCCTGGGCTCCTACCCCGCGGGGCGGGGTGTGGGAGAGCTTTGGTGTCGAGTTTGTTTCCGTCCGAAAAATCCGGCAGCTCGACTGGACTTTTTAATAATAAACAAGGCTTTAGCCACGAGCTATGTGCTGCTGTTTCTTCAATTTAGTAAACAGTTACTTGGTCCCATGTGGGAGGGGGATAAGGTTTGCAAGCATTTCTCTGCCCTCAGGATTCGTACAATCTAATAAAAAAAAATAATAATAAAAGAAAAATACAAAGCCAAAATACAAAGGCTGGGAGCCACCAAGCTAATTTGCTGCCTTTCTTAACTTAGCTGGGATGCATGGAGGAATGGCAGCTATCATACGGTTGACTTTGTAGTGAGAAGGGGGACTCGGTGTCCCCCTTCGTCTTTGTAGGCCCAGAGACAAACAGGGCCTAGCAGCTGAGAGCAGGAATCCAGGAGTTGGTGAGGCTGCCTAGAGGGCTTAAAACACCTGTTTGTTTAGAAAAGCATATCCTTATTTTCTGGGGTACATGGTATCCTATCTATCTTGTCCTAAAAAATAAAACAGCCAGTTGGTTATTTTACCAGCATAATGGGTTTCTTCCAGAATAACAGAGGAATTGCAATTTGGGACAAGCAAGTTAGGTCAAAAACCTTAGGCAAGTCCAACAACAAAAAGAGAAGAAGGTGACTTGATAGAGAAAAAGGAGGAAGTTGGGTGGGGCTGTTTTGAGAGAAAGTCTATTGGAGGAAAGCAAGAGTTCAGGATGGTGCTGCTTTCCCCATTGGCTGGGCTTGTTGCTGGTAGAAGAGAATTCTTCCTCCTGGGGTCTGGAATTGATGGTGAGTGAAAGTGCATGAAGGCTCCAGCTTCTGGCCTCCTGACTTCATTTTAAATGATGTTTCCTTTATTCTGTTTCACACCTATTTCTCAAACTCTTCCACATACATGGTATATAGTATATGGGTACTAGGGTCCTGGTGTAACCCCTGGTAATTTCTTTTGTTCATGAAAAATTTGCCTTAAACTCATGTTTGCTTTCGTATAAAAAGACTTTCCCCAGAATTTTCATGTAAAATTAACATTTCTGGAGGGTGTTCATTAAGATCACAATTTTAATCTAGATTAGAGGAGAGCTAAAATAAACTTCATATACAACTGGTATTTATTGCCCTCCTAACTGTGTACCAGGCACTACTCTTAGTGTTTTAAAGGTATGAACTCATTTAGCTTTCAGAACAAAGCTAGGCACTGTTATCCTTATTTTACAGAGGAGTGGACTGAGGCCATATAGCTAGCCAGTGCTTTAGGAGGAAATCAAACCCTGAGAATCTGGCCTCAAAGCCCTGGGGCCTAAGGCTAGACTTTTTCTAAAGGTCACACAATTTAGTTCTTGATTATCCACCTATATGTTAAGGGCTTAGTTATCTTTCAATTAACTAATCTACTTTTTTCTCAAAAGAATAGCAACGTTGAAAACGAAATGAAATGTTAACCCTAACTTGAGATCATAATGTTGCTTTATGTTTCAAAATCATCAAACTGTTCATACTTTCAAACCTAGTAAATGCAACTCTGGGATCCTAGTCTAAGAAAACTATCCAAACTATGGGAGGAAATTTATATCTGTATAGATGTATGTGTCTGGATTTATGTCAGACTTAAAAATATAGTAAACCATGGGACTTCCCTGGTGGCGCAGTGGATAAGACTCCGCACTCCCAGTGCAGGGGGCCCGGGTTCGATCCCTGGTCAGGGAACTAGATCCCACATGCATGCCGCAACTAAGAGTTTGCACGCCGCAACTAAGGAGCCCGTGTGCCGCAACTAAGGAGCTGGCGAGCCGCAACTAAGGAGCCCATGAGCCACAACTAAGGAGCCCACCTGCCGCAACTAAGACCCAGCACAACCAAATAAATAAATAAATACTAAAAATGTATATATATAATAAACCATTTCTAGTCATCAATATGAATGTGAAGGGTTGAAGCAACCAATTGTATAAATAGAAATATTGGATTAAGTACCCTTTTATATATTTTACATGCTAAAGGTTGAAATAAACTATTATCAAAGGGATATTGCTAATACTAATAGAACAAAATCTATGAACTCTAAAATCCTATTTAATAACTATTTCCAAGTCCCTGTCCATTTATCAGTCAATTATTTGTTTGCCTCCCAAATGCCAAGATGCCTCTAACTCCAGGGTCTCCTTCCCTTAGGAGCAGAAGGATTTCATCTCTGAGGAAATACCTGGCTCTACCCCAGGTATCAAATTGCTGCATCCTATCTCAGGGCCCAGAATTACTAGAATTAGAATATTCTGGGCTGGAGACTACAAATGCCATCAGACCTTTTGTTAACCCCATAAACCCAGTCACTGTCCTTTGGCTGCATAGAATCTCTAAAATTCCAACAACTGGGATGGGGATTAAGTTTAGAGTGGGATACGAGGGAGTAATTCTATTCGGTGATGATGTCTCGGAGAATAGGAGTGTAAAATAGAAAATGTGGGTGGGGAGACTCAATGAGTACCTCCCCAAATTAAAAAGAAAAATCAGAAAATGTTTCCTCAGCTGTCTCCCCTTTTGACTCCATACCATAATATCTTTAACCGGAAAGTAGAGGCAGCAATCCTAATAAATAAAAGTTCTATACAAGGACCTCTGTAGTAGAAAGTCTGTGAGGAGATAACATCCTTGTCCTGAAGCAGAAGTAAAGGCTAGAAATATTGCAGGGAAAAGAGTAAACTTAAAAGCTGGTCTTTTAAAAATTGTAATTTATCATCATGAAAGATCAGTCCTTTGTGATATGGAAAAAGTTCCTGTGCACTCAGCATTAGTCTGAGGACTCTGTAAAATGCAGGTTAAGTATGAAGCTATGTATACCTTGCCTTAAGGAACTTCCAGTATGGTTGGAGGTTGTGTTTAACATAAAGAAGCAATTTTTTAAAATAAATGTATTTATTTTATTTATTTATTTTTGGCTGCGTCGCATCTTCGTTGCTGCGCATGGGCTTTCTCTAGTTGCGGCGAGCAGGGGCTATAGCTCTTCATTGCGGTGCGCAGGCTTCTCACTGCGGTGGCTTCCCCTGTTGCGGAGCACGGGCTCTAGGCGCGTAGGCTTCAGTAGTCATGGCATGCGGGCTCAGTAGTTGTGGCTCGCGAGCTCTAGAGCTTAGGCTCAGTAGTTGTGGTGCACGGGCTTAGTTGCTCCGCAGCATGTGGGGTATTCCCGGACCAGGGCTCAAACCCGTGTCCCCTGCATTGGCAGGCAGATTCTTAACCACTGCGCCACCAGGGAAGTCCCAAAGAAGCAATTTTTTAAAAGACGTCTTCAATCAGCAAGTTTTGAGAGCCTGTTAGATGTCGGGTACGGTGCTGAGTATATCTACTTTAGTGTGAAATTGAGTGGTGCAGATTCATGATGCAGCATGTAAAGAAAGAGCAAGGTTGGCATGAGCTGCAGTATTTGAGGAAGGTTTTCTGTTAGGGGGCAAACTTGAGCTGGGTCTTGGAGGATTTGGGCTGTCAGAGAGGAAGAGAAACGCTATTTGGAGAGGCCAAAAAGGAAAAAGCAGAAGAGAGGGCATCCAACTGGTGGAAGATTTGTACTAGAAGTATAAGAAATAAAGGGGGAAAAAGAAAAAAAGAAATGGCAAGGGGTGGGGGGGTTATAAATTAGGAGTATGGGAGTAACTGATACAAACTACTATACATAAAATAAATAAGCAACAAGGATTTACTGTATAACACAGGGAACTATATTCAGTATCTTGTGATAACCTAAAATGGAAAATAATCTGCAACATGTATATATAAAACTGAATCACTTTGCTGTACACCTGAAGCTAACACAGTATTGTAAATCAACTACACTTCAGTTTTTTAAAAAAGCATAAGAAATAAAATAGGTCTCTAGATGGAAGTCCTTAAAAATAAACAGAAGGGGCTTCCCTGGTGGTGCAGTGGTTGGGAGTCCGCCTGCCGATGCAGGAAATACAGGGTCGAGCCCTGGTCCGGGGAGATCCCACATGCCGCAGAGCAGCAGGGCCCGTGAGTCATGGCCGCTGAGCCTGCACGTCCAGAGCCTGTGCTCCGCAGCGGGAGAGGCCACAGCAGTGAGAGGCCCGCGTACCGGGAAAAAAAAAAAACAAAAAACCCAGAAGGGTTCAGACGATACATTCAGTGATCAAGACCCTTTCAGGTTCCTGTAGGGCTTGGGTGACGTGATAAACTTTTATATCTCTATCGATTTTCTTATGTGAATGTTTGGTTCCTATGAATAGTTGTCAGCTCTGAAACCACATCTGTTCAGCTCTCTATCAGAATATATCCCTCTCTGAACATCGTATGCGAAACCAAATTGAGGCTGTTAAACAGTGCAACCCTGTATCCTTTACGTCAGTATCACTTCTAAGACCAAAGAAAAATACGATTTTTATACAGAGACTTTTTTTTTCCAGTTAAAAGACAATGCTTACCTTTTTATGATTTATTTTTTCTACCTTTATTGATATATAATTGATATATAATGTTTGCTTTTTATAGATTTTAAAAAACCAACTCTCTCGAATGCAGAGATAGAAATAATTAGTAGCCTCCCTGTCCTGAGAGCAAGCAGTAGGTTTTTTAAGATTTCTTTATATACTTAACTTTTATATTTTATATTTAAATGTATTCATTCTCCAATCAGTGATGTGAAGAATAACATTTAAAAATATATAAAATATCTATAGTATGTATATATGTGTGTATGTATAACTATTTTCTTTCTTACTGCCTTGACAGGGGGAACAAATCTAAAATCTGAAAATGGCAGGGTCTGCATCATTGATGACAACTTTATCCTGCAGTGGAACAGCAGCCGTGAGTCTGTCAGGAATGTGACTTTTTCAGCAGAGTATAAAATGTACGTTACTCTACTTATTGATTTGCTGAATAATTTTTACCACTTTAACACCATAAATTTTTTTTTCAGATTTAGGAAACATTTGGTTTTTCCATTTTTTAAAGAAAATGCCTATTTTGCATAATATTTATAACTTCATTTCTACAAATAGAGACACAGTCAAATTCATCTTTGGGTATTAAAGCAAGAGATTTGGGGGACGAGGCTAGCAGACAGCTTCTGTAGTCCACAGCCATACCTTCTCTGTTCTGTGTGCTCCAACTTCTTTAAATTTATTTATTTATTTATTTATTTTTGGCTGTCTTGGGTCTTCGTTTCTGTGCGAGGGCTTTCTCTAGTTGTGGCAAGCGGGGGCCACTCTTCATCGCGGTGCGCGGGCCTCTCACTGTCACGGCCTCTCTTGCTGCGGAGCACAGGCTCCAGAAGCGCAGGCTCAGTAGTTGTGGCTCACGGGCCCAGTTGCTCCGCGGCATGTGGGATCTTCCCGGACCAGGGCTCGAACCCATGTCCGCTGCATTGGCAGGCAGACTCTCAACCACTGCGCCACCAAGGAAGCCCTCCAACTTCTTTAAATATAAATTAGGGGCTGACCTAGAGCATACCTTGAGGATATGGAAGAGTGCCCCTAAAGGTCTAGCCACGGTCTTGCAATAGGCTTCTGTGGTCAGGCTTTCCTCTTGTCTCCATCATACACAAAGTTTTAATTCTAGATACACTTTATAAACATCAGTATATTGGACCCTGCCTTCCCACAGACTCAGTGTTTCTGGTGTTTCTGCCTCTTCCCTAGTGCTAACTTTCTACTTAATGATTGCCAAGAGGATAGGCAGACAGGGAGTTGTGGACGAAGGGATTACAGAGGGAAATACCACTCAGGAAGTACAGTACTTTGCTTTGGGTTCTGGGACCCTGTCTGCTAACCATGATCCCTCTCCAAGAAAGAGCAGGCAGGGAATCAGGCAGTGAAGAAACAGGGTGTAGGACCTCTAGAACCAGGATTCCACCACTTCAGCCACAGCCCGGTTGTTCTCCAGTTGATGGTTAGTAATTTGTGTCTGTGTGTATATACAGTTGACCCTTGAACAATGGCGGGGGTTAGGGATGGCCACCCCACCCAACCCCCATCCCGTGCAGTCGGAAATCTGAGTATAACTTTACAGTAGGCCCTCCATATCTGCGGTTACGCATCTGTGGATTCAACCAACCCTAGGTCGTGTAGTGCTGTAACGTGTATTTATTGAAAGAAATCTGCGTGTAAGTGGGCTCACACAGTTCAAACCCGTGTTGCTCAGGGGTCAACCATATATATGTATACACATACACACACACACACACACACACACACATATGGTTTTTCTCAGAGCTGATAATTTAACAGTTTTCATCTTTAGAGATTTTCTTTAAATTGAACTTTGAGTTTTGTTACCAAATTTGTTCTTTGCCTTAGTTCAGAATGTTGTTATGAAACAACTATTTTAGGTATAATAGAGATTATTTCAGATTCCTTTATTTAAAATTACCCTTGTAGGGCTTCCCTGGTGGCGCAGTGGTTGAGAGTCCGCCTGCCGATGCAGGGGACACGGGTTCGTGCCCCGGTCCGGGAAGATCCCACATGCCGCGGAGCGGCTGGGCCCGTGAGCCATGGCCGCTGAGCCTGCGTGTCCGGAGTCTGTGCTCCGCAACGGGAGAGGCCATAACAGTGAGAGGCCCGCGTACCGAAAAATAAATAAATAAAAAGAAATAAATAAAATTACCCTTGTAGGGGCTTCCCTGGTGGCGCAGTCATTAAGAATCTGCCTGCCAATGCAGGGGACATGGGTTTGAGCCCTGGTCCGGGAAGATCCCACATGCCGCGGAGCAACCGAGCCCGTGCACCACAACTACTGAAGCCCGCGTGCTTAGAGCCTGTGCTCCGCAACAGGAGAAGCCACCACAATGAGAAGCCCGCGCACCGCAACGAAGAGTAGCCCCCGCTCGCCGCAACTAGAGAAAGCCTGCGTGCAGCAACGAAGACCCAACATAGCCACAAAAAAAAAAAATTAAATTAAAAAATAAATAAATAATAATAAAATAAAATTACCCTTGTAATAAAGAACAGAGCCATAGACAGTGCTCTCGTGTTCTTGTTCTTTCACACGTTCTGTCACTTCTACTAAATTCTCCAGTTCATGATAATTTGTCGGTTCTGACTTTAGTATCCAATGCACTATTTCAGTGTGTTCTTTCTCTATTCTGTTCTGCTAGCTTTATAAACAATTGCCTTGTAAGAACATGCCAGGTCACAAGTTTGGGGAGCCAGTTTAGCGGTTAGTGTGATGTAGTGTTATATGAACTTGAGCCAGGCTGCTTGGGTTTAACTCTATCCTCTGCTACTTATTCTCTCTGTCACAGTTTCTTTATCTGTTAAGTAAAGATAAAAAATTAGTATGATCATATGTAATTTATCATTCAAACCAGGATACTTCTGAGAGTGAACAGAAGCGCTTGATTTTAGATAAGCTGGAACAATAAGGTTAAACCAGGACAGTCCCAGGCAGACTGGCCTGGGACACCCCAGTGATGAAGCATCTAAGTCGGAAGGCTATTGTGAGTGTTGCACAATTGTGTATCAAGTGCGCATAACAGTGGTGCAGAGAACGTGATCAACCAAAGTGTAGTTAATGTCAGCAGCAGACAGATATTTTTTTCAATATAGCGTTTCTCAGAACATTAGACATATCACTGGTGATAAATGATACACAGACACATCAATAAGCTGCTGGGATACCAGCGCCTGTAGAACATATGCTTATCTAAGACGTCAGTGTTTGTGACTTATATCTAAAATGTATTATGGGGACTTCCCTGGTGGCACAGTGGGTTAAGAATCCACCTGCCAATGTAGGGGACACAGGTTTGAGCCCTGGTCCGGGAAGATCCCACTTGCCACAGAGCAACTAAGCCCATGCGTCACAACTACTGAGCCTGCGCTCTAGAGCCCACGAGCCACAACTACTGAGCCCCCGTGCCACAACTACTGAAGCCTGCGTGCCTAGAGCCCACGCTCTGCAACAAGAGAAGCCACCGCAATGGGAAGCCCGCACACCGCAATGAAGAGTAGCCCCCGCTTGCTGCAACTAGAGAAAGCCCACGCGCAGCAACCAAGACCCAGTACAGCCAAAAATAAAAATAAATTAATTAACTAAATAAATGAATTTATTTATTTATTTAAAATAAATAAAATGTATTATGAGATATGTAGTGTGCAGTCTTCATTCAACAAACATTGAATGCCTTTTATGCCAAACACTCTTCTGGGTACTTGGAATACGTTAGTGAATAGGAGAGATAAAGATGGCATGAAGTTTTATTATGAAACTGGTTTTATGAAATGAATTTTCTGTTGGTTACACATTTATTTTCAAGTTATATTTCTGTTGTGATCTAAACACTGTATATGATAAAGTTTGTTTTTTTTTTAAGAAAATATAAAAGTAGCTACTACTGTAGTAGCTCCCTTACATGCAGAAGCAGTTGTAATAGAGTGGGCAGCTGCATCTCCTGGAGCAGGAAAGACAGATGTAAAGAGTGAGGGTGGGTTAAAACCATCTCAAGGCTTAGTTTTAAATTTTTTATAAGGTTTTCTGTTGAGTATAATGAAAGTTCTCCATATAAACGGACCAGAAATGCTTTACTGACCTTTTGCCTGGAGCTCATTTTATTTGACCCTCTATGCACCTGATTTAAAGAGGTCTGTGTACCGTACCCACTTCCCAGACTTCCTTAATCTTCTAATTTCTCTGGAATTATATTTTCTAATAAATGACATTTGAGGGGAAAAACAATCGGAATTTTTGGTTTAGATTTTTAAAGTCTGGATTTTAAAAAAATAGATTCTGTTGTGGAGGAGTTTCTCAGGAAGATTTGCATTTAAATCAAGGTATTATTAATGCCAACTCTAATCTCAAAGCTCAGATAGGTAAAGAAGGGGAAACTCGCCAGGAATGAAGTGTATATGGTAGTGTATATTATTGGTAACTTTTTTTTTTTTTTGGCTATGTTGGGTCTTTGTTGCTCCACGCGGGCTTTCTCCAGTTGCAGCGAGTGTGGGCTATTCTTCATTGCGGTGCGCGGGTTTCTCATTGCCGTGGCTTCTCTTGTTGCGGAGCACAGGCTCTAGGTGCACGGGCTTCAGTAGTTGCAGCACGCAGGCTCAGTAGTTGTGGCTCGCGGGATTAGTTGCTCCACGGCATGTGGGATCTTCCCAGACCAGGGATAGAACCCTTGTCCCTTGCATGGGCAGGCGGATTCTTAACCACTGTGCCACCAGGGAAGTCCCAGTAACTTTTTTTGTGTGCGGGCCTCTCACTGTTGTGGCCTCTCCTGTTGCAGAGCACAGGCTCCGGACGCGCAGGCTCAGCGGCCATGGGTCACAGGCCCAGCTGCTCTGCGGCATGTGGGATCTTCCCAGACCGGGGCACGAACCCGTGTCCCCTGCATCGGAAGGTGGACTCTCAACCACTGCACCACCAGGGAAGCCCCCCCAGTAACTTTTTAAAGATTTTTCTTTTTTGAAAAATAAGGTAGACTTGAATTGGAGTCAGCACAAACATTATTTAGATATCATCCCTAATTTCTATTAGCTTTTAATAAAGAGCATCCTTAGCTTTTTATTAAAGATGCTTTAGGGACTTCCCTGGTGGTCCAGTGGTTAAGACTATGTGCTCCCAGTGCAGGGGGCCTGGGTTCGATCCCTGGTCAGGGAACTAGATCCCACACGCATGCCGCAACTAAGAGCCCACATGCTGCAACTAAAAACAAAAAAAAGATCCCACATGCTGCAATGAAGATCCCCAGTGCCACAACTAAGACCCGGTGCAGACAAATAAATATTTTTAAAAATAAATTAATTTTTAAAAAAAAATAAACATGCTTTAGCATCTTTAAAATGAGGTCTACAATATTACCCAAAAAAATAAAAATCAGCTAGTGCTAGAACTATGAATTAGGCTTGACAGAAATGCCTTCTCAGAGGATAGTTTCTCTGTTTGGTTTAAGGCAGACAGGGCTTACCACAGGCAAACATTTTGAAATCTAATGTTTGTTTTCTGTCCCTCACCTTCACTTCAGCCTCCTGTCCACTTTGTAGCAACATGTCCTTTCTGTTTAAGGCACTCTGTGCCAACTTAGTTTCTTCACATGCTTAAAAAAAATCTAATATCACCCAAACTTTTTACTGGACTAAATCCACATTGAGAAGTTTGTTAGTTTATGTTAACATTTTAAGTTCTTTGTTTCTAGTCATGTAACAAAGGAATTATAGAGATCAGTATGCAGAAGGAATGGTTTGGTTTTGAGAAGAGCAGAGGAAATTCTCAAACCATACTGATTCTGAGGTCTTCCTTAGGGTTAGTAAGTCTCTTCATAGGAAGAGGTCAGAAGGGAATCATCAAATCCACTTCCCAAATTTTCAGTAAGGAAGAGAGGATCCAGAATACAAAGTAGTTGGCCAAAAGTCACACAACTATCTTTAACAAAGCCAACAGTAAGTCCACTTTTATCTTATGGGTTCTTTCCTTCTCTGCTTCTTTGAAATCCTAATGCATTAGGATTTTTTACATTAAAAAGTTAACTATATGTCAGAATTATTCCATTGTATAAATAATAACTTGGTATATATATATTGAAAAAGAGTAGAATGTTACACACAAAAATATTGTCAGGACATTAACTCAAGTAGAAGAAATAACTACTTACACTTTATAATGTTAATGTAAATAGAAAACATGTTTGTCACTCTTGTATTTATAACGTCCATTCATTCGTTTGCTTTTTTATCTTGAAGACCAGGAATGGAAAATTGGAAGAAGTTGCCTGGGTGTCAGCATATTACTAGTACCGAATGCAACTTTTCTTCAGTCAAGCTTAAAAATGTTTATGAAAAAATTGAATTGCGCATAAGAGCAGAAAAAGGAAACAACACTTCTCAATGGCATGAGGTTAAGCCATTTATACCATTTCAAGAAGGTAAGGAGTTGCCAGCTGAATTACACTGTATTCTTTATTAAATATTACCAGAACAGCCTCTTCCCAGGCCCATTCATTTACATGATATAAAATCTCCCATCTTTAAAAACAAACAAACAAACAAACAAGGATTCCCTTAAACCGGTGTCTCCTTCCTGCTATGGCATCATTTTCCTGCTTTCCCTACGGTGCAGGGGACCCCAAACCACCCCTTCCACCCCGGGCTGCGCAGCAGGAGGTGAGTGTCGTGAGTGTCGGGCGAGCGAGCGAAGCTTCATCTACCGCTCCCCACCGCTCCCCACCGCTCCTCACCGCTCCCCACTGCTCCCCACTGCTTTTCATCTCTTCCCACCGCTCCCCACCACTCCCCACCACTCTTCACCACTCCCCACTGCTCCTCACCGCTCTTCATCTCTCCCCATCGCTCCCACCACTCCCCACCGCTCCTCACCGCTCCCCACCGCTCCTCACCGCTCCCCACCGCTCCCCACCGCTCCTCACCGCTCCCCACCGCTCCTCACCGCTCCCCACCGCTCCTCACCGCTCCCCACTGCTTCCCACTGCTCTTCATCTCTCCCCACCGCTCCCCACTGCTCCCCACCACTCTTCACCACTCCCCACTGCTCTTCACCACTCCCCACCGCTCTTCATCTCTCCCCACTGCTCCCCACGGCTCCCCACCGCTCCTCACCGCTCCCCACTGCTCCTCACCGCTCCCCACCGCTCCTCACTGCTCCCCACCGCTCCCCACCACTCTTCACCGCTCCCCACCACTCCTCACCGCTCTTCATCTCTCCCCACCGCTTGCATTACCGCCTGAACCATCTCCTCCCATCACTGCTGCCCCCACCAATCCGTGGAAATATTGTCTTCCACAAAACTGGTCCCTGGTGCCAAAAAGGTTGGGGACTGCTGCTATAGTGGTTGTTCTCAAAGTGTGGTCTCCAGGACCCTTTCAGGCAGTCTATAAAGTCCAAACTATTTTCTTAATAATTCTAAGACTTACTTGTCTTTTTCATTTCGATTCTCTCGTGAGTGTACTCTGGAGTTTTCTAGAGGCTGTTTGATGTGAAATGGTCACTGACTGAATGCAGAAGTAGGTGTGAGACACAGCTGCCTTCTTTATTAAGCCAGACATTAAAGAGATTTGAACAAAATGTGAAATAGCACCACTTTCCTCACTAAGCTTTTTGGCTTGTTTGTTTTGGGAAATATAGTCATTTTTTATCACATAGTGGGTTTTATCATTACTATTTTTTAATGAATTGGTAGATATTTTAAATTTTTATCAATTTTAATGTTTAATATGCTAAATATTCAATGACATAGCCCATGTAAACAAAAGCTCTTTAGGACCCTCAGTTTCTCTAAGAGTGTAAAGGGGTCCCAAGACCAAACAGTTTGAGAACCACTGCCCTATACCAAAACTCACACAAGAATGATCTGTACCCCTTCTCTGTACACTTTTCCTCCCACGCCCTCTTCAGCCCTCTCCATCTGAGCTTTGTTCCCCATCACTACCCTAAAACTACTCTTGCCGAGGTCACCGTGACCTCCACAATGCCTAGTGGATTCCCTGTCCTCTTCTAGCCCAGTTCCCCTGTGGCATCGGCGTGATCATCACTCCCTTCTTCCTGAAACCCTCCCATCTCTGATCTCTAGGGCGCTGCCCTTTCCTGGCTCTCCTGCTGCTCTTTGGTTGCTCCTTTGTCAGTTTCTTCTCATCCCCCAGACCTTTAAATGTTGGACAGCTGCAGGGCTCAGTCTGCAGGGCTTGGTCGTTGAACCTCTTCTCCTACGCCCCCTCCACCAGGAATCGTATGGCTTTCAACATCATCTGTGCTCTTGACTCCCCAAATTATATCACTCCAGCCCCATTCCTTCCCCTTACCTTAGACTCATATCACCAGCTCTCTCTTCAGCATCTCTACTTAGAGGTCTACAAGTCGTCTCAAGTTTAAAATGTCAGACAGAGCTCTTGATTTTCCCCCTCCAGACCTGCTCTTCTTGCAGTGTTTTTCATCTCGGTTAATGACATCACCTATTTATTTGCTCAGGCCAAGAGCCCTGGCATCACCTTTGACATCTCTTTCTCTCATGCAACATCCAGTCCATCAACAAATGCTGAGTGATCAACCTTCAGAGTATATCCTGAATCGGATCCCTTCTCACTTCCACCCCCGCTACCAGCCTTCGCCAGGCCACTTCCATTTGTCACTTGAACTCCTGTGGTAGCTTCCCTGCTTCCTCACACATCAACCAGGGTGATCTTTCCTGGATGTGAATCAGGTCTCAGCAGTCCTCCAGAGACTACAGACTCAGACTACAGAGTTCTGCCTGTTACCTGGCTTCTAGCTGCCTCTCTGATCTCATTTTCTACCACTCAGCCATTCAAGCGCCTCCTACTGTCTCTTGAAAATGGTGAGCACATTCCCATCTCAGGGGCTCTGCCCTTGGTGCCCCCTCAGCTGGGGATGCTTCTCCCCTCGAGACTTGCATGACTGACTCCCTCACCTTGTTCAGGTTTCAGCTCAAAGTCTCGGGGAGCCTTCTCCTCACTAACTTACCTAAAACAGCTCTTGCTGCCATTCTCTGTCCCGTTATGTTACTTCATTTTTTCTTATAGCACACATGACCTTATAGCATTATATGCACTTGTTTATTTGGGATTTTTGGCCACATCCCTCACTAAAGTGTGAGCTCCACGAGGGATTTTCTCCATTTTATATGCCAGGCACATATTAAGTGCTTAGAATTGTTTGTTGTATGAATGTTTGGGCTTGTATTCGTGAACTTACATAGTAAATGTTTTTATTTTTACAGCTCAGATTGGTCCTCTAGATGTACATTTAGAAGCTGAAGATAAGGCAATAATAATAAACATCTCTCCTCCTGGGACAAAAGATAGTGTCATGTGGGCTATGGATCATTCCAGCTTTATATATAGCTTAGTTATCTGGAAAAACTCTTCAAGTCTAGAAGTAAGCATTAATTTTATCTTTGTTTGATGTGAGAGAAGAGTGACATGAATTAATTCTAAAACTTGACTTTTTACTTTTTTAAAGAACAGACTTCTTTTTTTTTTTTAATTATAGGAAAGGACTGAAACTGTTTATTCCAGAGATAAAATTTATAAACTCTCACCAGAGACTACTTATTGTTTAAAAGTTAAAGCAGAACTACGTTCACCAAGAAGAGTTGGTTTCTATAGTCCAGTGTATTGTATAAACACCACAGGTAAGGAGGAAGTCTTGCTTCAGATTCAATAACTATGTATATAAATTGGCAACCTATTAATTTTGGCATTTTTCCAATAGTTGCTAAAGCTTATGTGATGGTTTAATAGACATTAAAACAAAGGCATTCTAACAGCATTTACGTAAGCAACAAATGTTATTTGGGGTTTTTGTCTCAAGTAAATAGGAATGAAAATTTTGCAGAAGATCCAAGTATTTTCTAATGAAAAAAATTGTTTTTATTCAGAATCCACAAGAAAGGGAGGTAGTTGCTAGAAGAACAGTTAGTCTTCCAAAAAGTTTACCTTTATAGATGAAATGTTAAAATATGAAAGCATCCTGATACATTTAATCAGTGACATCTTGCCAACGATTAAGGTTTAAGGGCAGGAGCTTGGATTTATTATTTTAATTATAAGTTTAATATGCTTTGTTTTTAAAATCAAACAGTATAGAAGGGTTTAAAGGTTTCCTCTCCTGCCTCCTGACCCCCAATTCCATTTACCAGAGATAAGTATCACCAGCAGTCTGTGTACAACCTTTCATACTTTTTTCAGGGCTTATGTAAGTATATACTTGGACTTAACAGTTTTGGGGTTTTTGTCTTTTAAATTAAAAACTAAGGTCCTGCCAGATATATTTTGAACTTGCTTGTTTAACCCAATATATTGAGGCTCTCTTTTCGCGTCGGCACATATAGATCTATCACATTCTTTTAAATGGCTGTGTAGTATTCCCCTGTGTGAATACACACCATAACTTATTTCGCTGTTACGTCATTATGATAAGACGCAAGCCTTTTATCTTCTCGATCATGCTGTTAGGAATTCTAGCCATCTGCCATCTCACTGGAGGAAATGTGTGTGTGTTTTTTGTGCTCTTTGTCTTCTAGAGAAACACAAAGTGCCTTCACCAGAAAATATACAAATCGATGCTGAAAATCAGGTCTATGTCCTTAAATGGGATTACGCACATGAAAACACGACTTTTCGAGCTCAGTGGTCCCAGTAAGTTCTAGTCCATAAATGTCCTTTTGCAGTTCATTTTGCCCAGTTTGTTAGGTTTCTTTTCACTTGGCTTCAGCCACCTGCTGCTCCGTGCACACGTGTGGCCTGATGGAAAGGTGGTTGTGATATACTGGAACTGTGAGTGTTTAATTCTAGTCCCAGGATGTCATTGAGCTAATCACTTAACTTCTTTGGGCCTCAGTTTCTTCACTTGTTGTAAAATGGGTGTATTCTAATAATATCTAGTGTTCTTACCGGCTCTCTTTTTTTTTTGAAGGTGTGATTCTAGTTGCATGTGCTATTTCCTCAATCTGGAATACTTGACACATGGCCGTGATCTTTTCTTCAGAACCCACTTCTTCCATGAGTCCTTGAAATGATCTGAGTCCAGTCACTCTGTCGTGTTCAATTCAAGTTAGCCTTCCCATTGTCTTGATTATTTTAGTGGCTTTGGCAGATTTTTTAGTGATTGCTTTGGTGGGAAATTAAGAAAGTTGGAGAGAACTGGGCTCTACGTGATTGAGTAGAGACCAGCCGAATGTGAGTGAAGCTTAGCACCACGTGAGTGGAAAAGGACTGCATGAGTTTATACTAGTTGGAAAACTGTAGGGGATAAGTAGAGAGGGAGGAGAGAAGAGGGTAATCAAGTGGAAGGTGAAGTGGACTGTGGGAAAGAAAGAGATACTGAGGACTGAGGAATAGAGGGGCCAAAGGCAAGTATAGGTAAAGCAGGAAGGGAGGAGTGAGAGGAAAGAGACTAGAAAGACACAGAAGAAACGAGGGAAAAGGGAAGTCAGTACTGCTGTGATTGATTACTTTCAACCCTTTGGTGTTAGTTTCGAAGCAGTAACAGTTTGTATAATAAACGCATTCATGTCATACACGCCCTTACGGATACACACACACACACACACACACACACACACACACCACACACACAGATCAGGAAACTGTACAGGAGGAGTCTTTCATGTATTCTTCACTTTCAAAAGCATGTTAAACAGTAGGGCCACAGACTAGACAGGGATGGGGGTTTCTGATGGCTGGTCTCTAAGTTTCTTTTGGGTCCTTAGCACACCGTACAAAGCACTAAAGGAATCGTAAAGGTACAGCAGAATGAAACACATGGTGCTAGAAATCCGAAGCAGTTATCTGCCTTTGCATAGCAAAATGTGATTTAGGACTGAGGAGTGGAGTACAGACTATAAGGGTTACAGAAGTCAGAAGCGTAAAGGTGGATGGGGCTGGAGAGACCGAAGAAGCCCTCTGGAAGGAGATGCAGTGTGAACCAGGCCTTGATTGCTGAGTCACATATTTTTAAATGACAAGAGAGGGCATCCCAGGCAGGGGCTACACACAGGGGAAAGCTCAGGATATGAAGAGACAAAATTAGGTCGGGGTAACGAGGAGGTGTTCATTTCTCATTGCTCTGTAACAAACTACCACAAACTTAGCAGCTTAAAACACACTGTTGGGCTTCCCTGGTGGCGCAGTGGTTGAGAGTCCACCTGCCGATGCAGGGGACGCGGGTTCGTGCCCCGGTCCGGGAAGATCCCACATGCCGCGGAGCGGCTGGGCCCATGAGCCATGACCGCTGAGCCTGTGCGTCCGGAGTCTGTGCTCTGCAATGGGAGAGGCCACAACAGTGAGAGGCCCACGTACCGCAAAAAAAAAAAAAAAACCACACTGTTTATTATCTGTCCGTGACTTTGGGTCAGGAGTCCAGGTGTGGCTTAGCTGGGTTCTCTGCTCAGGGTCTCGCAAGGCTGCAGTTCAGGTGTCAGCTGGGGTGCTGTCTCGTACAAGCTGTCTCGTGCTGTCTCCTTAGCTCATGTGGTGGTTGGCAGAATCCATTTCTTGCAGCTGCAGAACTCATGGTGACCTGCTTCTTGGGGACCATCAACAGAGAGAATCTCTGTCCTCTAGAACCTCTAGACCCTCTTTTAAAGGGCTTATCTGATCAGGTCAGGCCCACCCAGGATAGGCTCTCATTTGATAAACTCAGAGTCAACTGGTTTGGGACCTTGATTTCATTCGTAAGATCCCTTCACCTTTGCCAAATAATGTAACCTAATCAAGAGTTCATGGATCCTGCCCACACTGAGGCGGAAGGGATCACGTAGGGCTTGTGCACCAGCAGGTAGGAATTTGGGGGGCCAGTTTGGAATTTTGCCGACAAGAAGGGAGGACCTGCTTTGAGAGTAGCAGAACATTTGGGCCTGGGAGAGCAATGAGAGAGAACATGGAATTAATAGGATGGCATAAGCCTAGGCTTAGCCCCAGACTGCCCTGTAGGCATTTGAGTGCCATTGGGAATTTTGTGTTGAGGGACGGGTAACGTGAGGCCTGTGTTTGAGGAGGGTGAAGGTGGCCACATTGTGTGTGGTGCAGCAGGACTAAGGAGACAGGACAGACAAGGGGACAAGTCAGGAGGCCGTTACAGTTCCAGGCTTGAACTGAGATGCTTGGAGCTGTTGGTTTCTGAGCAGCTGACTTACCCTCTCCAGGCCCAGTCTTACTCTGTGCAGACTTGCTCTTAGGACACTGGTGTGTATCTCTGATACAGCACCTACCCACAGGTGTGCTGGTACGTTTAGCAGCTGGCTTTCCAGAAGGGAAAAGCCTTATCTGTAGCATTTGCCAGTTTTTATAATATAACTACTCCTATTATGGCCACTGTCAAGCTCCCAACAGCAGGTCACTGAACATGCATTTGGGAAGATGGCCAGTAAGCCCTCCGTCATATAGCGTTTCCGCCGCATAGACGCGATAGACGTAACTAGCCTTGAGCATAGATAATAAAATGTAGGAAAATAATTAGGACAAGATGAGTTTTGAGTATTTATTACTTTTGTTTTTAATATAATTTATTTATTTGTAAGTTTATGTAACTTAACTTTTAAAAGTGGCTGTATTTAGCAACTAGCTGGCAGCATTCCTGAAAATTCAGCAGTTGTTTCTGTGCACCGGTACGAGCCAGCTCTAGCACACCACTACCTTATCACACTCTGGAGCAAGATCTTTGGTTTTCTTTTGTGAACATGTCTCTTCCACCATCCTATGAGTTTCCTGAGGGTGAGGACCGTTTATCTCTGTAACCTTAGCCCCTAACAGAGTGTCTAGTGTATTATAGGTATTCAGTAAATGTTTACTAAATTAATGTGTTTGGAATAAAAAACACTTTTTTGTCTTAAAAGTGAGTTTTTAAAAAGGATTCCTGGGAGTCATTCAGACAAATGGAAACAAATACCAAACTGTGAAGATGTCGAAACTACCCACTGTGTGATTCCTCAAAATGCTTTCCCAGAAGGAATTCACCGTATCCGTGTACAAGCATCTGTTGGAAATAACACATCTTTTTGGTCTGAAGAGAAAATATTTAATACTGAAATGAAAAGTAAGCCGATAGTTTTTACTTTACATTGTAATTCTCCAATTTGGTGCGAACTCTTCAAATTGGTTTTTTAGTCTAATTTGAACTTTGTGTCTTTACACATTTTTTCTAGCTATCATATTTCCTCCAGTCATTAGCATGAAATCCGTTAATGATGACTCACTGCACGTCTCTATCGGTGCTCCAAAAGAGTCTGAAAACAAGTCTGTGAACCAGCTTTACCCACTAATTTATGAAGTTATTTTTTGGGAAAACACTTCAAACGCTGAGGTAAAAAGACTATGTAGTATAGGTTTATAATTTAGAGTTATAACTGTGGTTTGGTTAAACAAAGCTTGAAGTTAAAATTCTAGGGAAATTTTTAAACTTTAAGACTATGTGATTAACTCAAATATTTACAATAGGAAGAAATGAGCATTTCCCATGTTTTACACAGTAAGAGTTACGATCACCTGCATCTGGGCCCCAGTTAATTGTCGTTGTTGTTATTGTTGTCTCTTTGGCCACGCCACGTGGCATGCAGGATCTTAGTTCCCCGACCAGGGATGGAACCCGTGCCCCCTGCAGTGGAAGCACGGAGTCCTAACCACTAGACTGCCAGGGAAGTCCCCCCCACCCCCCGCAAGTTAGTTTTTAAAATTCAGATCCTGGGCTTATTCCCTCTCAGTCAGAATCTCTGGGGGTAGAACTCAGGAATTTGTATTTTTAACAGGATTCTCAGGTGTTCATGAACCAGGGTTTCTCAACACTCTTGACATTTGGGTTGGCTGATTCTTTGTTGCGGGAGCTTCCTTGTGCATTATAGGATGGCTAGCAATACCATTGGCCACTACCCACTAGATGCCTGTAGCGCTCCGTCCCAGTTCTGACAACCCAAAATACCTCCAGATATTGCCACATATCCCCTGGGGGTGGGGCACCTCCAAGAGGGCAAAAATTGGTTTTTAGGGCGCAAAAGAATCTTAGCTGTTACAGTGGTTCGTGACCCTCCAGGAGGAAAACCTCCCTCGAGTGTTCAACTTCGCCCAGCAAAATCTTATTCAACTTTGTAAAGGGGGAGGGATTAGGAAAAAATAGTCTAAAAAGGCTCCTTAGGGGAGTAGTCATGACAAAAGGGTTGAGAAACACTTGTTTAAACCCTAAAATTCAAAAACCACTGACAAAGCTAATATACATCAGATAATCCGCATTATTCCTAGATCACTTTTCCCTGTGGAATTACAATCAAGGAATCAACCTTTAAAAATCTTGTGCACATAAGTTGGTAAACTCTGTAACTTCATTTTCTGTTGAAAATCTAAGAAAATTCCAGCAACTTGGCTAGTTTCATTTTAACTATCTGAACACTCTGTAGCCATAGCAGAATTTAGCCCTGTTGAGCACGATGGTTAGTTCTCAGTCATCCCTAGATCAGAAAGATCTAAATTTGTGTCTCAAGCCCCCAAATTGTGTAACCTTAGGCAAGGTGGTTAACTGCTAAAACTTTGTTTCCTCTCCTCTAAAGTGGTGGTGGTCATAGTAACTTAATTTTTTTTTTTTAATTGGGGTATAGTTGTTTTACACTGTTGTGTTAGTTTCCACTGTACAGCGAAGTGGAGTTCCCTGTGCTATACAGCAGGTTCTCTCATTAGTTATCCATTTTATACATATTACGTTGTAACTTAATTTTTTTTGAAAGGATGTTTATAAGGTTTAAAATGAGGTAAATTATATGAAAATACATACCACATTGCTTGACAAATAGTAGATTCAGTAACTTTTCTTTTTCCTTTGGCCATCCTATGCTGGGTAACACATCAATAATTACAATTGTAATAACAACTCAAATTTATTGAATACTCATTATGCATCAGGCACTGGGCTAAGTATTTTACATGAATCGTCTCAATCATTCTTCAACCCCGCCAGACAGTTTGATTAAATTACTATTCAGCAAATACTTGGGATGGAATATTCATTACTGCCTCATTGATACGAGGCTGTAAACAGTGGAAGGGGAGTGGATGTGGTATGAGCAGAGGCCTTAAGTGCGCATGCATGCTTCTCCCATTTGTCAAGAGGAAAGCAAGCTCCATGTGGTCTCTGGCCCCAGGCGGATGGGAGACTGTGGAGCAGACCTAAACCTGATCCACGGCCTCAGTGAGCGTTCCCCCAGCACTTTGGGACACTCACGAGTAAGAAAAACAAATATCTTTTGAGCCACAGGCTGTTTTGTTACACAGCATTGCACAACATTATTTTGTTGGCCTTGTAATGTTTTGTTATACAACATTACTGTGGCAATAGCCGACTAATACAAATAGGAGTAATAATTGTCCTCACTTTACAGATCTGGGAGTAGGGCCCAGGGAACTTAAATAACTTGCCTAAGGCCACGTAGCTGTGAGTGATATCTTGCTACAGGCAGTTTGAGGCCAGAACCTCTGCACTTAATTGTTCTGCCACTAAACAGAGATAACATGATGGTGATTAAACCAAATCAGCATGTACTTATAAAATAAATTAGAGTCGTCTCAGGAACATATTTTTTTTTTTGACAGCAGCCGTGTTTAACTTTTGAGTTTGGTTATAATGTGTTGTCCAAAACAAATTTATATTTCTCAAACATATACCAACTAAGTGTTTGGGAGAGGCCAATCTTAGCTTGACTATTTAAGGAATTCAGAAAATAGATATTCCCTGTATGAGTTCTTGGGGTTCTAAATTTTATCAACGATTTACTTATTTTTTTATAGAGAAAAGTTGTAGAGAAAAGAACTGATGTTACCTTTCCTAACTTGAAACCGCTGACTGTATACTGTGTGAAAGCCAAAGCACTCACTGAGAATGGCAAGTGGAATAAAAGCAGTGTTTTTAGTGCTACTGTGTGTGAGAAAACAAAACCAGGTCAGAATCTTTGATTGCATCTTTTCTTTTTTAATGTAACAAGACTTAATAAAAATAACCAATTCATTGAAAGTTGTAAAATATTTCCTTTCTACCACAAAAATATAGAGAATATTTTCTTCATGAACTGTGTGAGTACTTCACGCCGAGCCTTCCAGTTTTAGAAAATATTTTTAATAGTCAACTTAGTTCAGTGGTTTTTATATGCTTTATATTTCATGCATATCTGCATAATTAATTTCCTTTCATTATTACTCTTAGAATTTAACGAGACTATTTTAATTTTTTATATAATCCTTAATATAATTATTATGTGGCAATCCCTTAATTAGTTCAGTTGTGAATTTTTTTGTTATTGTTGGTATTATTTAATAGAATGTATATTTCCTTTCACGTGGCTGTATTTGTTTCACACAGACTGTCAGCAGTCTTAATGTATTTGTGTGTCAAAACCTATATAGATGCTAAACACCATTTATTTGTTTTTAGGAAATACTTCCAAAACCTGGCTTATAGCTGGAATTTGCACTGCGTTATTTTCTATCATTGTTATCATTTATGTTGTGAAAGTCCTCTTGAGATGTATCAATTATGTGTTCTTTCCATCAAGTAAACCTCCTTCCACTGTAGATGAGGTATGTTACTTTTCTTTTCAACAGTTAACTGGATTTTTCTTAAAATGAATGGGAAATATATTTGATTTCAACAGAATGTAAATGTTTTCTTGATATTCAGAAAATAATACAGACTGATTTGGGGTTTTTTTCTTCAGAGTTTCAGGAAATTAACTTTAGAAACGGTCATTTAATAGACTATAACATAGAAGAGTAAGGTGTGTCCTTAATCTCATATTTTTTGGCAGCTTGGTTACTGTGGCACTTGTTTTACCGTTGAAAGTCTGTATTCACAAAAAGATTAAAACATTCTCATCAGTGCAAAAACTGTATTCTGTGGATAAAATCACAGAAAACGAAGGCGCAGAACATGAGTCTCCTTTCACGGCACCTCAGTGTTTTGGTTGGCAGAGTTAGTGAAGGTACTGAGCGCGGACACCACCCTGCGGGTGGTGTGTTCACTGGAGCAGCTTCCACGCTGCCTGCCCTGTTTCAGGTTCCCCAGGCTTTGGAGCCAGAGACCTGAAGGTGAATTGTTGATGGGCTGTAGTGTATTTGCACTTACTGGCTCTGTGAACTTGAGCAGCTCTCTTAAGGGTACTTGAGCAAGTGCCCGTAGACTGTAAAACAGAGCCAGTAGTACCATCCTGCAGAATTGGGAGGACCGAAGGAGATAAACCAGAAGGGCCTAACACTGTACAAACGTTCCATAAATATGAACCGTTTTACTCTTTTATGCCTGAGTTTTTAAATATCATTTCTATATACTCTTCTATTCAGAGCTGTTATTTAAAGAACTTAAAACTATCAAGTTACAATAGCTTTTTATTCTTAGTGGGACAGGGAAATATGAATTCCTCCCTGTGCTTTTTCTGGGTATTTGTGGATTAGATACCAAAATTTTTATTATGTCAAAATAAAATGTCCCAAATCCCAGTGTTCTCCCTTTCCTTCCTCGCCCACACTCTTCCACTCCCCACCCCTGATAGCACAGTGGACCTTTCTTAGGGACTCTTCATATAATTCCCAAAAACAATACCAACATGTACGTGACCTCACTAGTGATGGTCTTATTCTAAATGTTATAGTGCAATCGATACGCTCTTAGCTTGCTTTTTAATATGCATGTCAAAAGATAGGGTTTCTAGAAAACTTAAGAAACCACAGCTTATTAGAACTAGAAAACTAGTTTTTGTGATTTTAAATAATCTGTTTCTGTTCCTTCCCTTTTGAATTAGTATTTCTCTGAACAGCCAGTAAGGAATCTACTCCTTTCCACTTCTGAGGAACAAACGGAAAGATGTTCTATAATTGAAAATGCAAACACTATTACTGTAATAGAAGAGACTAATCCAATTGAAGATCACAAAAAGTACAATTCCCAAACTAGTCAAGATTCAGGAAACTATTCTAATGAAGACGAAAACAGTGGAAGTAAAATAAGTGAAGAACTTCTGGAACAGGAAACTGTGTGACCAGGAATGAACTCGAAAATACTAGGGAGTCTTGCGGGAGTTGCAGTGGGAGCCTGGGCTCCTCGCTCCTCTCAGTAACTAGCAAGAGAATATTTGCTTGTGGGGGAAGAAAGATCATCTTCAGATCGTAGGTCCTAAAAATACAGGCAAGCACTTAAGTATTTGAAAGGAATTTGGAGAAGAGCTCTCTACATTCTTTTCCACGTGTAAGGTCTTGAAAGACCTGTCATGGGACCGCCCTGGATGAGAGAAGTTAAATCCAGAAGATGCCCTCTGTCTTCCTAATGATTCCCTAAGCTCCACCGCGCCGTCGCGTGGTAAGGGCGGCGCTTGTGTTCCCATCGGCTGATACCGTCGCCGTGCTGCCACTGCTGCTGCATATGCCATCTGTCCCTTCTCCATCCCGGTATTACAGTCCATTATTTTTCAGGACACATTTAGAACATTTGGTCTTTTCTTTGGACACGGAAGTAGGCCCTTTGGAAATGTCTTTAGAAAAGCCCGAATACCACCATCACTTGGTTTTCTGAAAAGGTAGCTTACTCTGGAAAACAGCTGCAGATGCCAGAAACATGGTATGGTCCTTACAGATTTTCCAGGGGAATTCTATCCGTTTACCAATTACATTGGCTTCTACATCACAGTTACCTATCCCTTCTACGGTTTAGGATTAAAACCAGATAATCTTTTGCTATATGTCCGTGAAGGCTTCCTGATTCAGAACATTGGAACAATAGCTTCTAAAATTACAGAGAAATGGGAAACTACCTGAGTAGATAGCCTACTATTATCTTTTAAGATATGGGAGTATGTGACATTAGTCACAGTGGATGTAAGAAGTCTTGGGACCAGAAAATGGTACTGAGAGAAGAGACAGAGTAAGAAGTAGAGTAATTCAGTAGGAAAGAAGCAGGTGGCTTTAGCGAAAAACAAGAATCATGTGTGTAATCAACTGTTGATGACTAACTTCCTGAGGGTGGTTTGTTTTTGTGGCTTATCTGTATCATTTCTAACACCAGGCCAGCTTCTCTACGCCATCTGGAAGTATTCAGGTACCCCTTCTGCTCAGCCTACATGCACTCAAGAAAATGCAAATTATTTATTATCAAGGTGTGGGAGGAAATGTACCTGGGAAGAAAACCTAATTTTTAAAATATGTAATGCCTTTCAAAGGCATCTATAGCTTATTTTTAAATGATTCGCTATTTGGGATTATTCATGGAGATCCTGCAGAGGAGGGAAGTGTAGGAATTCTGGTGGCCTCTGAGGCCGGGTTCTCAGCTTCGGTCGTTGCAGAAGGACCAGTGAAAGGGAGGGGAGATGGAGCTACCCAGAGCATCACGGCAGGCCAGTCTTATTTACACAGTGGTCCGCTGTGGTCTTCTGGGTGGAAGAAAAGGTTGAAAGCAGCTGCCCTGGGAGGGGCTGTGACGCTCAGCACGTCCTCTGCAGAGCACACCGTGTGCTTCCCTGGACCTCGGTCCAGCTCCTAGGGGAGCACACAGTATGGGCCAGGGATCCCCGCCGAGGCAGTTCTCTGCTGCGGAATCCCTACAGGGACCCACGCACACCTTTGATCCTGCTGACCGGAGGCCTTTGGTTCAAAGCAGATCTGGGTTGGCCCTTCGCTTGTAAAGGCCCTGTCAGTGGGAATTTGCCTCTGTAGCGAGGAAGGGAGGAACATGCCAGGACCCTGCCAGCCCGGGCTTCCACGCTGTGTCAGTGCGACAGGCCTGGTCAGCACGCGGGCCCGGGATTTACCACAGGAAGAAGGCTGCTTCAGAATGGACATCCCAAAGGGAAGCAGCGCCTTCATGGGATGTGGAAGAGGGAAAACTCGGGCATTAGGATGAAAAGACACCACAGAAGTCGCCAGGTCCCTGGATGTGGGAGTCTGTGTGTCTTTGGGGTTTAGGACCCCCTGTGGTTTTCAGCGAACAAGCATCTGAGCAGCAGCGAACAAAAAACCCTCGATTTTGCCTTGTCTTCTGACCTAAAAATGCAATTCCATCCCCTTCTTCTTTGTGGTCCACATGTAGCTTAATCAGGATGTGCTTGTAAAGTGACAAGTATTTTTTCTGAAGCATAGTTTACTTGGAAATACCATATACTTGGGAGCACCAATAAATTGCCTCAGAACTACAATACTGATAGTTCTTGGAGAAGCTAGATATAACCTACGCATTTATGTAAAAGATTTGTATCATTGCAGCCAGAAATAATGTATTCATACGTAATGTAGATTAACATATATGTAAGTGGTGACATACGTCTGTAAACATACATGCATACTTACACCTACACGTGCACATGCATGACGTGGGCCATACTCCAATAGTACAGCCATAAAGACTTAGCATAGCTTCTAGTTAGAAAAGTATAAATGCTGCTGGAGAACCATGAACTAAACAGTCTGACCAGAAATTTGCAACCTATAAAAAAGTTATTTCAAAAATATAATTGAGAGTTTGTATCTTTTCCCCAAACTGTGACCTTCAAAGCAGCCTCTGATGGCTCCTAAGAATTTGGAGAGTGTACAGAAACTTTGCCTACCTGCCCGCTCCTCCCCGTAACCCTTTGACTACCTGACATGTTTGTTTCGTGCTGTCTGTCTGCCCCCCAGGGGACCGGAAGCTCTGTGAGAGCAGGAATTTACTTTCACTTATTACTGTATCCCCAGCACCTACCACAGTGTGGTGCCTCACACGGAAAAAGTGCGCAGGAAATAACTGTCAAATGACTGAAATCTAAAATTTGAACCAAATGGGTGTTTCTGACACTGTTTGTGTGTCTTGTTGAGTTGTGGAAGGACACAACCATGTCTCCAATGTTTCTATGCAGTGAGCTTTGTATCTTATTTCATTTGTACTTTGTCTTAACCCCCATTGCTGTTTTTTAAACAGTTTGTTAAACAGTTTTCTGTAATAAGCGCTGAGGCCAAAAGTCTTGGGTTTTATGGTGGTTCTGCTTGAACTGATTAAACATGCATCACAGGAGTGGCAACTGCTGTCTTCACAAGGTATTCACAACCGAGGGGGCTGGTCCCTGTACCCGGTGTGCGCATGCCCGGCGTTGGTATCCTGAAGGGGGCCCCACTGCCGTCACCGCCCCATGGAGCTCCTGGACAGGGAGCTCTCTTGCTTGCCCTTTGCTTTTTCACAGCCTCAACTTTAGACTTGGCCGGAGCACAGCCTTGACCCAGTGAGTCTGCAGTGTGGTGCAGACTCTGCTCCGTCGAACTACACTGCTTCCTTTTACCAACATTTCTTCTCAGGGTAAGCTCTTTAAGGAGACTCCCTAGTCCCACATGTAAATTGATGTGCCTTCTAGACACGTTTGAATCTGAAGTTAAACACCACTGACATTCAGGCTGGGAACCCTTCGTGTGTTTTTAGTAAGCTTCCGCAAATTTTTTTCAAACTGTAGAGGAAAGTAAATATGAGTAAATTCATCTCTGACGCCCGGGAAACGCCTTGTTACTTAACAGTAATGACAAATACCAGTAACATCCAGTTTTTTCACCTGAGTGAGAAAAAGGCAAGAAGAGAGAATTTGATACGTCTTTCATGGAAAGGATATACCTTCCCTTCCCACGTTCTGTCCCCACTAGAACTCATGTTGTAGCAGAAGATAACTTCTGGGTGAAGAAGTAGTAATTGATGCAAACCAAGAAAAGGAAAAGTGGGCAGAGTCGATATGCTGGCTTAGAAAAAGGTTTTGGGAAGAGGGAGGAAATGGAAAAATTCTCTCAGGAGCAGGTTGAAATTAAACATTTCTCCTCACGGTGACTGGCCACTCCCGGTCCTCTGTCCCCAAAGTTCCTGCATCCATCAGAGAGGAGGAGTTGAGGGGAAAGGGAATGACTGAAGAAGAAGAAAAGCATTTTCCTATCTCTCCAGTAGAAAGATGGTCCATTTTTTCCAAAAGACTGGAATTAGTCCTTAACTGCATAACAGCAGAGTGCCTTTTGTGTACTATTGTCTGTTCCCAGATTTTATAAGGCTTTAATACCCTGGAATTTAACTTTTAAAAAGAGCTGGAGAATTCCCTGGCGGTCCAGTGGTTAGAACTTGGCTCTTTCACTGCAGTGGGCAGGGTTCGAAGCCTGGTCGGAGAACCAAGATCCCGCAAGCCGAACAGCACGGCTGGAAAAAAAAAATGATGATTGGGCTTCCCTGGTAGCCCAGTGGTTAAGAATCCGCCTGCCAGTGCAGGGGACACGGGTTCGAGCCCTGGTCCGGGAAGATCCCACATGCCACGGAGCAACTAAGCCTGTGCTCTACTACTGAGCCTGCGCTCTGCAGCCCGCAAGCCACAACTACTGAGCCCGTGTGCCACAACTACTGAAGCCCACGCGCCTAGAGCCCGTGCTCCACAACAAGAGAAGCCACCGCAATGAGAAGCCCGCGCACCGCAACGAAGAGTAGCCCCCCGCTCACCGCAACTAGAGAAAGGCTGCACGCAGCAACAAAGACCTGATGCAGCCAAAAATAAATAAGTAAAGAAAGTAAAATTTTTTTTAAAAAAGATGATTATGAGTGTTTCAGAATAAAAGTGCACCATCCACTCTGAAATCTTCCTAGAAGGCCTCCACCATGTACACATGTAGAAGTCGCCTTTGTGCCCATCTCACCTTCATGTCTGTCCAGCAGAGACATTGCCCTAGGAGAGACTTTATAGCATTTGCCAACATATGTATCCCCTTCTGCTAGATAACACGCTCCATGAGAGCAAGGACTAGCTTTTTTTTTTTTTTTTAACTTTGTAGCTGACACTTGGTAAGTGTTTAGTAGGTGATTAAGTGGGCGTTGAATTACATACATTGACTGGACTCGCCACTAGGGGAAGATAAGTCATCCTATTTAGGTTCACAGCTAGCTGGTATTTTCGAAATAGAGTCCTAAACCGCTGTGTCATGAGGAAACACAAAGAAAGCAATGTGTTGCTGAAGACGGTGTATACCGTTTAGAGTTGCTAGATTTAATAAAAATACAGGACACCCAGTTAAATTTAAATCGAATTTTAATTTCAGGTAAACAATACATAATTTTTTAGTATAAGTCTGTCCCAAATATTGCATGAAACATAAACTGAAAAGTTTTTTGTTATCTGTCTGAAATTACAGATGGGCCACAAAGATGACTTCTACATGTCTCTGTGACAGAATTCATTTAGAAGATTTCAAAACTTGTTTTATACTAAAAAATTCATAATCATCTCTATGTAAAATACCAGAGTATTCAAAGCACTGTACAACAACAAACTTGTTTTAGTAATATCCCATGCAGTATTTGGGACATACACTAAAACATTATTCATCTGCTTACGTGAAAGCATAATTTTAATTTTGTATTTTTATCGGGCAACGCTGAGGATGTTAAGTTTCAAAAATACTCCTAGCCCTCCCAACACCTCCCAAACCAATATAAATAATGTTTCATACAGAAATGTATACTAGCTTCATCACACGTAACATGTTTTATTCACAATTTAAAACAATGTTTAAGGGACTTCCCTGGTGGCGCAGTAGTTATGAATCTGCCTGCCAATGCAGGGGACACGGGTTCGATCCCTGGTCCAGGAAGATCCCACATGCTGCGGAGCAACAAAGCCCGTGTGCCACAACTACCGAGCCTGCGCTCTGGAGCCTGCAAGCCGTGACTACTGAGCCCGCGTGTAGCAGCTACTGAAGCCTGCGCGCCTAGAGCCCGTGCTCTGCAACAAGAGAAGCCACCACAATGAGAAGCCCGCGCACTGCAACAAAGAGTAGCCCCCGCTAGCTGCAACTAGAGAAAATCAGCACGCAGCAACGAAGACCAAACGCAGCCTAAATAAATAAACAGTGTTTAAGACAGTCAACATTGCAAGCGTTGCAAGCCAGAAAAATGAATGCTAATCTAATTCTGTCCCAATATGAAGGCGTTGAGGGAGGCAGCTCCGTGGGGTGGGGACGTTCTGAAGAATCTGGCCAGCTACCACCTTCCACTCACTTCTCAGCTGGCTCTGTTCACATGTTCTTTCACATCACATTTACTCACATGCTTGTCGTTCCTGCCAGACTGTGAGCAACATGAGGTGAAGGGCTATATTCGTCTTTGATTCCTCAGGCCAAATGGTGCCCAACATACCGTGAGTAGTTGCTCAAAAAAGGGATCTGTTGAATTGAAATGAATTCACTGTTTCACTTAGAGTTATTTCTTTCAGATCACTCTCCAAGAGTAGGATTACTTGGTCAAAAAGCCAGAATAGGACTTCCCTGTTGGTCCAGTGGTTAAGACTCCACCCTACCTAAGCTGGGACAAAGTGAGAGAGTGGCATGGATATATATACACTACCAGATGCAAAATAGATAGCTAGTGGGAAGCAGCCGCATAGCACAGGGACATCAGCGCGGTGCTTTGTGACCACCTAGAGGGGTGGGATAGGGAGGGTGGGAGGGAGATGCGAGAGGGAGGGGATATGGGGATATATGTATACGTATAGCTGATTCACCTTGTTATACAGCAGAAACTAACACACCATTGTAAAGCAATTATACTCCAATAAAGATGTTAAGAAAAAAAAAAAACAGACTCCACCCTACCAATGTAGGGGGCATGGGTTCGATCCCTAGTCGGGGAACTAAGATCCCACATGCCACACAGCGTGGCAAAAAAAAAAAAAAAAAAAGAATATTTTTGCCAGCTGAATTACTGCCTTCCGTGTATTGGTCTGCCTTTCTTTCTTGCCCACTAGACTGCCTTCCTTCAGGGCAGGGACAGCCTTTTACTCTACCCTTTTCAGCACCTCCATGTACTGACCTCTTCCTAAGAAATCAGTAAACGTAGATGAAGAAATGAACCTCCAGGCTCCCCTCCACTGCACTCTGTGCCCGCTCAGGAAATGGATCCATCCTTTTGCTCAGACTGGAAACCCACAAGGTGTCCTTGACCCTTCCTTCCTCCTCACTCCTTATCCAATCCTTCCCCAAGTCCCATTCCTTCCACCTTCTCAGCTGCTCTTGAATCCTTCCGCTTCTGTGTCCGTCACCCCTGCCCTAGTCTACGCCGTCATCTGGCTCCCACACACCACCTCCTAACCGGTCCTGCTCCTCTCTTGTCCTTCTCCAAGTCATTCTCACAGGAGAGAGTGGCCCTCTAAAGACAATATTTGGGACCTATCAGATGCTTTCCCATTGCTCTTAGGTTAAGCCCTAGATCCTTTCCTCACCTAATGTGGCTCCTTTTTCCAGCCCGACCTTCCCGGCCTTACTCTTGTTCCTTGAGCTGTTACCCTCTGACTAGGCTATGTCCTCCTGTTATAGGCCCCTCAGCACTCCGTACTTCCACATCACCCTAGAAAGAACTCGTATAATGACCTTCCCCCTATTAGACTGCCAGCTCCCTGGAGGCGGGGACAGTGACACTTGCTCACTACAGTGACCCCAGTGCTCAGCATCACACCTGGTACAGGGTGGAGCTTAATACATGTTTTTAAATGAACGAATAAATTACATGCCTTTACTTGTACTCATGAATCCACCAAATGGCCTGGAATAAAAGAAATTAGAAAATCGTGGACAAACAGGTCTGGGGAAGGGGCAGGTCTGGGTGTCTGTTACCAGTGCTCACCAGAGAGCTTCCACCATGGGGGAGCCCTGGGCCACTGGGTGGAGAGGCCCACTCATGCTATAGAGGTCAACCAGTCTCCATCTTCAGACCCCATGGTGTTTGCACAGTGTGCCCAGGACTAGAGCAGCCATGAAAGAAGCTATGCACGGGCCCAACAGCCTGGGCTCCCTGTCACCAAGGCTGGTCGTTCAACCCCACATCAGCCTAGATGGATGCTGAATCCTACACAGTAATAGCCTTCATCCACCCACGCTCCAAGCACCCACCTGGAGGGCTAGCAATTCACTTTACTGGGATTAATGCTATTTCTTACATGCCCGGCGGTGCCTTAGTCCCCATCACCATCCAAAGGTCAAAAGACTGGGTGGCATTTTAGTGTCAAAATAGCTATGCAGAAGCTACATTTCCCAGAATTTCCTTCTCTGTATTGTTGCAGGTTAGGAGCCCCCTGGGAAGCAATTTGCCGAAGATGTTTAAGACAGAGGCAAGCATCCATCATGGCATTGGGCAGCTGGGCAGATGGTTGCTGACTCGCTTGCTTGCCTTGCTGGTGTGGGACAGCAGCTGGTAAGTTCACGTTCAGCTTTCCTTCCTGACAGCATAACTGCCAAGGGTCTAATCCCTATAATAAATATCAGTATTAGTTTTCCGTTGCTACTCTAACAAATTACCACAAACAGTGGCTGAAAAGAACACAAATTTAGGGACTTCCCTGGTGGCGCAGTGGCTAAGAATCTGCCTGCCAATGCAGGGGACACGGGTTTGATCCCTGGTCCAGGAAGATCCTACGTGCCACAGAGCAACAAAGCCCATGCGCCACAGCTACTGAACCTGTGCTCTAGAGCCCACGAGCCACAACTACTGAGCCCATGTGCCACAACTACTGAAGCCCATGCGCCTAGAGCTCGTGCTTCGCAACAAAGAGTAGCCCCCCCTCGCCGCAAATACAGAAAGGCTGCGCGCAGCAATGAAGACCCAGCACAGAAAAAAATAAATAAATCAATAAATTTATTTTTTTAAAAAGAGCCCAAATTTATTATATGACTGATTTGTAAGTTCTGTGACTCAGAAGTCCAAAATGGGTCTCACTGGGCTGAAATCAAGGTGTCACCAGAGCTGTGTTCCTTTCTGAAAGGTGTAGGGGAGAATCATTTCCTTGACTTTTCCAGCTTCTAGAAGTCACCCATATTCCTTGGCTTGTGGTCCCTTCTTCCATCTTCAAATCAGTAACAGCAGGTCAAGTTCTCACTTGGCATTGCTTGACCTCCTCTTCTGCCTCCCCCTTCCACATTTAAGGACCCTCGTGACTACATTGGGTCTACCCAGATAATCCAATTTTAAGGTCAGCTGATAAGCAACCTCAATTCCACTTGCTACCCTAATTCCCCCTTTGCCACCTAAACTAATGCATTCACAGGTTCCAGGAACTGGGACGTGGACATCTTTTGTGGGGGGCATTATTCTGCCTAAAACAATACGTTATTCTACGTCATTCAGGGTGGTTCTGCTTCTCTGATTGAATCCTGACACATTGCCTCAGACCAAGGGTTCCATTTTATGTCAAAGCAGGTACAACAATGGGCACATGATCCTGGGATCCGGTGATCCTACTGTATGGAACATCACCTAGAAGCTACCAGTCTGATAAAACATTGGGATGGTCTGAAACACCACAGCTAAGGCACCAGCTGGCAGGTGATTGCTGAGGGATTGAGGGTTTGGTTTCTGATAGGTAGAATTCAAAGGTCTGGGAACCAAGGGATGGAAGTCTAGTGGCATCTCTCACCATCACTCCCAGGGTCCCCCTGGGGAATCTGCACTTTAGGTTTGGCTGGACTAGAGGTCTCAGTTCCCTGATGGGGGTAAGGGGGTGTTTTGCAAAAGGACATAGGACTCCACTAAACTTGAGTCTGTGGCTAAAACTTAGTTATTTTGAGCTCCTCATGCCAATAGACCAGAAGACAGAAAAAGGAGATGCTGTAAAGGCAAGCGTAATTCACCCCAATTATTATGAGGAGATAAAACTACATAATGGGACAAGAAGGAGTGGTTCTGAAACACAGGGAATTCCCTGAAGCATGTCTTCATGCTTCCATGCCAAGTCATGACTGGGAATGGACAATTAAAGTAATGGCCTGATAAGGGCACAGTCATGGGGGTACAGATCACTCAGGGATCAAGGTCTGGGTCATCCCATCAGGCAAGCAACCCAGATCAGAAGTGCTGGCTTACAATCGGTGGGAGAAGAGGGAGAAGATGAGTGTCTATTATGGCCTTAAGAACATCTTCAGAAATAGGGACTGTAGCTGTCCCTCTAATCTCCCTATTATGATGATTTTTAAAATTCTTTTTTAATCGTGACCAGCCATCACCTGGAAGAACCAGTTACAGCATAAAGTGAGTTAATGTGGGGCAAAAATTGTTCTGATGGTATAAGGGTTAACTATAGCAGATGCTACTGGTGCCTCCCCATATCTCCTTTGCATTTAATGTTTCCAAGCCTGAGGGAACTTCCAAATCTCTAGTTTCCAAAGCGCATTTTACCTGAGGATTGATGAGAGCTGACATCAAGCAGGTAGAGGCCAGAGATGCTGCTAAATATCCTACAATGCACCGGACAGTGAAGAATAAATTTTGGGATCAGCTTTTCAATTTCTGCAAAAGAGCCAGCTGAATTTGATAGGAATTGCATTGAGTCTCTAGACCAGTTTAGGGGAATAGTGCCATATTGACAATATTAAATCTTCCAATCCATGAATATGGGATAGCTTTCTGTTTATTTAGGTCACTTTTAATTTCTTTTAATATTTTTTAGTTTTCAGTGTGAAAGCCTTGTACTTCTTTGGTTACATTTATTCCTAATTGTTTTATTCTTTTTGATGCTATTGTAAATTGAATTGTTTTCTTAATTTATTTGTCAAATTGTTCATTGCTAGTGTATAGAAACAAAATTATTTTTATATTTATCTTGTATCCTGTAACCTCACTGAATTTATTAGCTCTTTGTTCAGCAAGTTTTTTGTTTGTTTGGGTGGGTGGGGTTTTTTTTTGTGGATTCCTTAGGATTTTCTATATTGAAGATTACATCATCTGTAAATAGAGATAGTTTTACTTCTTCCTTTCTAATCTGGATGCCTTTTATTTGTTTTTCTTGCCTAATTGCTCCAACTAGAACCTCTAATACAATGTTGAATAGAAGTGAAAGAATGTCCTGTTCCTGACCTTAGTGAGAAAGCTTATGGTCTTTTACCATTAACTATGATGTTAGCTGTGGGGTTTTTTATAGATGCCCTTTATCAGATTGAAGAAGTTCCCTTCTATTCCTAGTTTGCTTTGTGTTTTCATCATGAACAGGTGTTACATTTTTGTCAAATGCTTCTTCTGTGTCTGCTGAGATCATCTTTTTTTTTTTCCTTTATACTATTAAAATGGCACATCACATTGATAAGTTTTTTTGTATTAAACCAACCTGCAATCCTGGGATAAATCTCACTTGATCATGGTGTATAATCCTTTTTACATGTTGCTGGATTCAGTTTGCTAGTATTTTGTTGAGGATTTTTGCATTTATATTCATAAAGGATATTGACTTGTAGTTTTCTTCTGATGCCGTTGTCTGGTTTTGGTATCAGGGTAATGCTGGCCTCATGGAATGAGTTGGAAAAGGTTTCCTTCTCTTGTATTTTTTGGAAGAGCTTATGAAGGATTAGTGTTCATTTTTCTTTAAATGTTTTGCAAAATTCAACAGTGAAACCATGCTGATTTGAGCTTTTCTTTGTGGGAAGTTGGATTGTAATTGCCTTCTTTGGCATCTCCTAATATTGACAATTTTTAAATTATAATATTCCTTAAATATGTGTGAATTTAAAACCAAATATAATCTTCAGTTTATAGCTCTCATACAACCACAAAACCAAATCAAATTTATAAATGAATTCTAATCAAAACTGAAAAACAATAAAGTTAAAGCAAAAACATTAATTCAGTATTTAAAATAATGTTATTTTGATCAAGTTAAATTGCCACTGTCAGAATGAATCTGGTCAGAGAGAAGGTTCTTCTGAGTTCAGCATGGCTTGTCTCCCATGCACCTTATAATTAACCAATTTAGCCATTGCTTTTTTTAAAGATCAAACTACCATGAGTCTCTGATTGTACAGTATGGTTAATACCATTTGATTACATTTGGCTGGAATAGAACATATTAAGTCTGTCTCTGTTTAGGTCCCATTATCTGGAAATGATCAAAATAGTGCTAGTACATCTCAAGGAGACCCTAAACAATAGGTTTATTCTCATGATTCCAGAATATGCTTATATTGGTTTTTTAAAGATTACCACCAAAGTGAAGGCAAATTCTTAAATTTCTGGAAGCGAACTAGGATACCCTACAAATAAACCTGTAATTTGAAAAACACTGGCTTAAAACTTTTCTTAAATGGTGTGCCTCAATCCTTTCTAAAGGGCTTCATGGGAATCCTTTGGCACTATTACCCTCAGAATGATAGTTCCTCAAAGTATGGTTACACAGGGAGCTTTGTGAAGTTCTTCTATTTGCGAATGCCTCATCTTGAACAAGGAGGAAAGGAAAGAAAAAGTAAGAATCTTGTGCTGGTCACCACAACCTGCCCCAGAAATGGTTTGGTTGTTGTTGGTTTTACTAAGCAAGATAAAGCAAATGAGCAAATACGTAGCCACCACCTCCTTTACCACAACCACCTTTGCCTTTTAATAAGTAGGACTTTGTAGTAAATGAATCATTGAGAAGGAAGCCCCACATCCGTAGAAATACCCTTAGAGAGGATGGGAAGAAGTAGGCCCTGCTTCAAAGCTGAGTTGGACCTGAAAGGAGATGGCCCTGGCCCCTCCCGCACACTCTTCTGGCTGAGTTGATTCTGACTCATCCTCTTTCACCTCTTGAACAAGCTACTGAAGACAGGGGTGGTACAGAACAGTTGGAGCTATTACCCAAGACAGATAGCTAACACTGTAGCTTCTCCTGCCCCATCACCCCAGGGAGAGGCCAGACCATGCTAGGTACAACTTTGAGGTTATGGGTAGAGTGCAGTTTGGGGACAGAGTTTGGTATCACTCCTTCCTTCTTTGTCTACTGAACCCAATAAAAATTTTGAGTATACATATGCTCAAATGATCTTTGACAAGGGTACCAAGACCATGCAATGGGGAAAGGACAGCAGTCTCTTCAACAAATGGTATTGGGAAAATTGGATATCCACATGCAAACAAATGAAGTTGGACACTTACCTTATACTATCTACTAACACAAAATGTATTAAAGACCTAATTGTAAGACCTAAAACTATAAAACTCCTAGAAGAAAACATAAGGGAAAACCTTCATGACATTGAATTTGTCAATGGTTTCTTTTTTGGGGGGGTGGATGTGACACCAAAAGCACAAGCAATCAAAACAAAAATAGACAACGCAGGTAACATAAAACTTTAAAATGGCTGCACATTAAAGAAGAAAATTAACAGAGTGAAAAGGCAACCTACAGAAAGAAGAAAATATTTGCAAGTCACATATCTGTTAAGGGACTAATGTCCAGAACATATAAGGAACTCCTACAACTCAGCAACAAAAAAAACAAATAACCTGATTTAAAATGGACAGAGGAGGGACTTCCCTGGTGGTCCAGTGGTTAAGACTCCACACTTCCACTGCAGGCGGCATGGGTCCAATCCCTGGTCGTGTTGGGGGAACCAGTGACTGAAACCCCCTGCTCTGGCCAGGCAAGATAGTAACACTTGCATGAGTTATCTTACAACAGGAGGTCCTGGTAAGGAATGCAGAACTAACAAGCTACTACCAACTGGAAGAATTCAGGAAAGGTCAAAAAGATAGAGGAGACGCCAGTCCGTATGTCCCGCCAACCTCCCAGAATTCTTCTCACTGGAATCCATCTTGACTGAGTGATGTGCACACCACCAGGAAGGATCCTGAGTCAGAATGATTGGCCAGAGACAACCTGGAAACTAACCCTGTTACTGTAAAACCTGAGACTGCAAGCCACGTGGCAGAGCAGTTCTCCTGAGTTTCCTTACCCTGCTGCTCTCTGCCCGGATGCCCCTTCCCAGTAAAATCTCTTGCTTTGTCAGAACGTGTGTCTCCTCGGACAATTAATTTCTGAGTGTTAGACAAGAGCCCACTCTCAGGCCCTGAAGGGGTCCCCCTTCCTGCAACAGCTGGGGAACTAAGATTCTGCATGCCACACAGCATGGTCAAAAATAAAATAAAATTAAAATAAAATAGGACAAAGTATTAGATACTTCAACAAAGATGTACAAATGACCAATAAGAATATGAAATATGTGCAGGGCTTCCCTGGTGGTGCAGTGGTTAAGAATCTGCCTGCCAATGCAGGGGACACAGGTTTGAGCCCTGGTCCAAGAAGATCCCACATGCCGTGGAGCAACTAAGCCCATGCACCACAACTACTGAAGGCCACACACCTAGAGCCTGTGCTCCACAAGAGAAGCCACCGCAATGAGAAGCCTGCATACTGCAACAAAGAGTAGCCCCCGCATGCTGCAACTAGAAAAAACCTGCGTGCAGTAACGAAGCCAAAAATAAATAAATTAATTAATTAATTATTTAAAAAAAAGAAAGGTGCACAACATCACCGATCATTAGGGAAATGCAAATCAAAACCACAATGTGAGGGCTTCCCTGGTGGCGCAGTGGTTAAGAATCCATCTGTCAATGCAGGGGATAGGGGTTTGAGCCCTGGTCTGGGAAGATCTCACATGCCGCAGAGCAACTAAACCCATGCGCCACAACTACTGAGCCTGTGTGCTGCAACTACTGAAGCCTGCGCACCTAGAGCCCGTACTCTGCAACAAGAGAATCCACCGCAATGAGAAGCCCGTGCACCGCAACGAGGAGTAGCCCCATTCACCACAACTAGAGAAAGCCCGTGCACAGCAACGAAGACCCAACACAGCCAAAAAAATAAATCAATAAAATAAATAAATTAAAAAAAAAAACCCACAATGTGATATCACCTCAAAGCCATTAGGATGGCCACTATCAAAAAGAAACAAACAAAACCAGAAAATAGCAAGCGTTGGTGAGAATGTGGAGAAATTGGAACTCTGTGCACTATTTTTGGGAATGTAAAATGGTGCAGCTGCTATGGAAAACAGTATGGATGTTCCTCAAAAAATTAAAAATAGAACTACCATATGATCCAATAATCCCACTTCTGTGTATATATCCAGAAGAACTGAAAGCAGGATCTTGGAGAGAGATTAGCACAACCATGTTCATTGCAGCATTATTCACAACAGCCAAGAGGTGGAAGCAACCCAGATGTCCACTAATGAATGAATGGATAAAGAAAATGTATTGAATATTTACATATGATGCACCTCCTGCTGGAGGAGCACGTGACCATCTGTGGACTACTCTAGCCAAAAAAATAAATCCTCATCTAATCCAGCCTTAGATCCAATTACTAACTTACAGGAAGTACAGGGGACAAAGAAACTTCCTATATACAGATGCAATTAGCAAACCCCAGACTCTGATCAAGTCTCCAAGACAAGTTGTCTGGTGTCATTAATAAATCAAGCGCAAGGAAAAAGAGAGAGTTCATCTATTTTCAATTTTGACTTAAACAAGCAAACTTGAGAGAAATGGTGGCGGGGGGGAGAGTCATGACACTTATGAGACAATTTAGATAAAAAATTAGCACGAACTGCATTTTTATAATATGAATTATTAATTTAGTTTGGATGAGATAAGGATATCATGGTTTCCTGTATTTCAAAGACAGACTAAAATGTTTATAGATGAAGTTATATGATATCTTGGATTTAATTCAAAATATTACTGGATGAATGGGAGTGAGAGGGGAGTAGAAATGCAGTGCAATGCAATCACTGTAATGTATCAATCAGAAATGAAAAGTTTATTCCCTTACCTCCTACTGTCAGCATTTTCAGGGAGAACCTTGCTGCGGACTGCTGCCTTGCCCTCAGAGAACCCCTGCCTGGGGCAGCCCACATCTAGGGTCTTGCCCATGCAGGGCTGCCTCACCTTGAGACACCTCTGAAGGACCATCCCAGCTTCTGCCTCCCTCTTCGCAGCCCTACCTCAGTCTCCTCCCTTGCATAGCGCTGATCCTGAGAGCACTCTCACTAAGCCTCCTGCAAGCTAACCTTCATCTCAGCACCTGCTTCCCAGGGAGCTGATTCTGCAACAAGATGAAACAATTTTGGCCATGAGTTCCTGAAGCTGGGTGTGGTGGGCAGAATTCAAAGATCGTTCCCAAGATCCCCACACCTGGTGTAAACACCCTGTATGATCCCCAGCCCTGTGAGGATAATGGATTTTACTCCCATGGTTAGGTTGTATTATAGAGCACAGTTGACCTTGAGATAGGGAGATTATCCTGGTGGGCGTGACTTATGAGCCCTTTAAAAGCAGAGCGTTTTCTCTGGCTCATCATATCAGAAGAGGAAGTCAGAAATTTGAAGCACAGAGATTCAACACCCTGTTGCTGGAGGGAAAGAGCCCCATGGCAAGGAATACAGGGGGCCTGTAGCCATTGGCTGACAGTCAGCATGGAAATACGGTCCAAGTCCTCAGTCCTACAGCTCGAGGACTGGAATTCTGCCAACAAGAAGAACAGGCTTCACGGAGGGTTTTCTCCCCCAGAGCCTCCAGACAAGAACTCAGTCCAGCCAACACCTTGATTTCTACCTTATTATATGTTCAGCAGAACACTTGGCCATGCCTACTTGCTGTGGTCAACAAACCTGCAGGCTTAGATATTGGGAGAATTCATCTTAAATGACCAATGACTTAAAGGATTTGAGTACATATTTACCCTGAATGAGACGTGTTCATTTGATTTTATTAAAATCATAACCATATGGAAAATAATAGATGCATTTTGATTTTTTTTTTTAAGAAAGAGAGAATTTGGTAAAATGAAGCATTTATCTTGCATATTTGTTTTCCTTGGAAACTATACTGAGGGTGTACCCAAAAGCTTTCTTCTGTAACTGGCCCTGTACTAGCTGGTATCTGCCTCCTGTAACTTACATCTTGATGACGATAACCATCAAGAATAAATACGTCAGCTGGACTTCCCTGGTGGCGCAGTGGTTGAGAGTCCGCCTGCCGATGCAGGGGACACGGGTTCGTGTCCCGGTCCGGGAAGATCCCACATGCCGCGGGACGGCTGGGCCCGTGAGCCACGGCCACTGAGCCTGCGCGTCCGGAGCCTGTGCTCTGCAACGGGAGAGGCCACAACAGTGAGAGGCCCGCGTACCGCAAAAAAAAAAAAAAAAAAAAGGATAAATACGTCAGCTGAAGACTGGGTCTTCCTAGTTCTGTTGCTGTCTGTCATTTCAGGGAAAGGAAGTTGAAAATAAAAAGCAAAGAACATTCATTCATCCCACAAACCTCGATTGTGTACTGTATGCCCCCTCACCATGCAGGTCTCTCCATTACCATGTTCAGGGATCATCGACTTAGACTGATTACAAATTAAGATGTATACTGCTTTTGAGTTGTCCATTCAGTTTTAAACAATTATTATGGAGAAGTGTGAATTTCTCTGATTCTTTGTTGGCCTCTTGGGCAATGGCCTGTTAACCCACTTCCTCAAACGTATACTGTCTTTTATTTTGAAAATTTCCCCTTGACTAAGCATGCAGTTATCTAGCTACACTTCCTCTAACGCAGGGAAGCTTATTTTTTCAAGTGTGGATCTCAGGCAAAAACTCAAATGCCATAAGAACAAATAACTTACTGAGTTCCCTGTTCTCGAGCATGGGAATGGCTAATTCAGAGTCACTCTCAAGCACTTCTTTCTGGTGGGGCACAACATTGAGTTTTGCAATTAGGCACCAAATTGTGTGTCAGACGGATAAGAACTTCAGGGTCCAGCAAACTGGTTCAGATCCCACCTACTGGCTGGATGAACTTCGGCAAACAGCTTCACCTCTGCCTGAAACACAAGAAGTGCTCAGTATGTATGAGCGATCATTAATTACAACACAGGTATAACATAATACATCAGACAGTAATAAACAGAGATTTGGCAGGTCACACCATGTCACATGGATGCGCTAAGATAAACAGTTACTGAGCGAAGCAGTGATGGATGTACAGTCTTTAGGACAATTTATGGGTTGCAGGACCATCTAGAAGATCCTGGAATCATGTGCCTCAGACACAGTATCTCTTTCTTAAAAAGTCTTCTGGGAATTCCCCGGCAGTCCAGGGGTTAAGACTCCATGCTTCCACTGCAGGGGGGCTCGGGTTCAATCCCCGGTCAGGGAACTAAGATCCCACATGCCGCACGATGCTGCCAAAAAAAAATTTAAAAGTCTTGTTATAAAATAAGATATGCTTATGCTGATTTGAAACCAAATCAAACTTCCTGCCCCCTCAGTCTTCCCCTTCACAGTAAATGGCAACTCCCTTCTTTCATTTTTTTGAAGCCAAAAAGCTTGTGCCACTCTTGACTCCTGTCTCACATTCTATCTGTTGGGAAATCCCACCAAAACATCTCAGTCTGACTACTTTTACCCACTCCGCGGTTACCACCTGGTCTAAGCCACCATTATCTCCTGGTAGATGATTGCATTGCTTCCTAGTTGACCTTCCTTCCTCCTTCAGCCCTTTCCCCTATTCAATCATTTTAGGTGACCATTCAGCATTGTAAGCCAACCACACTACCCATGGACTCCAAACCCTCCCATGGCTCCCTTCTTAAAGCAAAGTCCCAAATCCTTCCAATGATCTATGGAGCACCTCATCAACCCTGTGGCTTCATCTCCCCCTTTGCTCCCTTCTCTCCAGCCACATTGGCCTCCACTGCTCCTCAGGCACACTGGGCATGTTCCTGCCTCAGGACCTTTGCACTTGCCAATTGCTCTGCCTAGCATGCACTTCTCCCATGCTTATCCCCATGGCTCACACGTTCACTTCAGGCGTTTTTTTTTTTAATAAAATTTTTTAATTTATTTTTTGACTTTTGGCTGCGTTGGCTCTTCGTTGCTGCGCGCCAGCCTTCTCTAGTTGCAGCGAGCGGAGGGCTACTCTTTATTGCAGTGCCCAGGCTTCTCATTGTGGTGGCTTCTCCTGTTGCAGAGCACAGGCTCTAGGTGCACGGGCTTCAGTAGTTGTGGCCCGCAGGCTCAGTAGTTGTGGCGCATGGGCTTAGTTGCTCCATGGCATGTGGGATCTTCCCGGACCAGGGCTTGAACCTCTGTCCCCTGCATTGGCAGGCGGATTCTTAAGTACTGTGCCACCAGGGAAGCCCTTCACTTCAGGTTTTGACTTAAATGTTATTTTTTCAGGGAGGCCTGTTCTGCTCAATCTACTTTAAATTGCACCCCTGCCCACACACACACACACATTTCCTAACCCCCTTCCCTGATTTATTTTTCTCTTTAGGAAAAAAAAGATTATCTTATATCTCTTAAATATTTTCTGTGTCCCCCACTAGAATGTAAGTGGGATAGAATTTTTGGTTTTTTTCTTTTAATCTCTTTTGATCACTGCAGTATCCCCGATCTTAGAAATTACCTGGCACATCTACACAGTAGATGCTTACTAATAATTTACGGTTAAGTGATGAATGAACAGATGAATGATCTATTCACTAAATTACAAAGTGTTAAGAGAAGCTAAAAGTGTTAAGCCCTATTTGTTGACTTTACTTGGAGGGACACATAGGAAGGGAAATCAGACTGGGAGAAATAAAACCTTCTTTACAGAGATTTCAGTTTACTCCACGCCTTTGAAAACTCAAGCAAACACAGGCAGCCACGGCCACAGTCATTCTCCAGATATCATCACTTTGACAAGAATGTTAGGTCAAACCCTTAATGAGCTCACATGATTAAAAATTAAAATTTGGGGCTTCCCTGGTGGCGCAGTGGTTGAAAGTCTGCCTGCCGATGCAGGGGACACAGGTTCGTGCCCCGGTCCGGGAAGATCCCACATGCTGCGGAGTGGAAAGGCCCGTGAGCCATGGCTGCTGAGCCTGCGCGTCCGGAGCCTGTGCTCCGCAACGGGAGAGGCCACGGCAGTGAGAGGCCCACGTACCACAAAAAAAAAAAAAAAAAAAAAATTAAAATTTGACTTTCCAATATGGGTGTTGTGGACTGAGTGTGTCTCCCCAAAATTCATACATTGAAACCTTACCCCTCATTATGGTATTAGGAGGTGGAGGTTTGGGGAGGTGATTAGGATTAGATGAGGTCACGAGGGTGGAGCTCTCATGAATGGGATTGGTGCCCCTATAAAGGTCACCAGAGAGCTTGCTTCCCCTCTTTGCTCTCCTCCAGGTAAGGACACAAGAAGAAGTCGGCAGTGTGCAACCCGGAAGAGGGCTTCCACCAAAACTCAACCCTGCTTATATCCTGATCTCGGACTTCCAGCCTCCAGAACTGTGAGAAATAAATTTCTGTTTATAAGCTACCCAGTCTATGGTGTTTTGGGTATATCAGCCCAAACTGACTAAGACACTGGGTGAAACTCTGTTTTTCAAGTGAATGTCTCAAGAAGAAAAATGATAAAAGAAATTTAAAGGAAGTTAGCCAAGTAGCCTAGCTTTTCATCTGCTACTGGCTGAATTGTGTCTCTCTCCATCCCCTAAAAATTTAGATGTTGAGGCCCTAACACCAAGTACCTCAGAATGTGACTGTATTTGGAGACAGAGCCTTTGAAGAGGTAATTCTGATAAAATAATGTCATTAGGGTAGAACTTAATCCCATAGGACTGCTGTCTTTATGAGAAGAAGAGATTAGGACACATCTAAAAACTATCTTCACAGAAACATCTAGAATAATGTTTGACCAAATATCTGGGTGCTATAGCCAAGCCAGGTTGACCCATAGAATGAGCCATTATGTTATGCTTGATAAAATTTTGAATAGTTAATTGATTCATTAAAATGAGTTCAATTGGCTTAGTTTAAGCTATTGTCACTGAAAGCAAAAACACTACTTTAAAATACTTTCAAATTTCAGGGTTTTAAAAAAATAGATATCCATATTTTCTCTAACACTAATTGTACTTAAGGTGTTTTTAAGAGTTAAACAAAAATGAGCAAATATTCTGGACTGCAGTAGTGGTTGTACAACTCTATAAAATTACTAAGAATTATTGAATTATACACTTAAGATGGATGTTTTATGGTATATAAATTATACCTTAAAACCTATTTTTTTAAAAATTAACTGGGCAATAAATGAACTGTTAGTCATAAAGCATTTCTATTTCATGAAAAAACATCCAAACAAGAGAATTCCAAGGCTGCAACAAAACTAGACTCCATAGTATTTCAACATAATTAAGATAAAGTCTGGGGACACTTGAAATATAGTACCATGAAGAAAATTCTGACAGGCATAGAAAATAATCATTTTTAAAAAACCCTTTTTTTCTGTTTATAAAGGAAACAAGTTTTTTTTTGTATGACACTGAAAATGTCCACTGCTTTGGGATAAGGGGACTAAAAAGCATCTTTTGGATTTAACCACAAAGAAGTCATGGGTCTCCTGGAAGAGGTTGGGTCTCCCTTCACGCTAGAAGGACATTCACACTGGGCTCCCAGCAGTGTCTGGAGGAAGGAGCTTCCTTCCTGTCTCCTCTGGCAAAACCTTCCAGAAGACTCGGACACTATTGCTCACCTGGCCCCTTGTTTTCTTTCTTTTTTTTTTTCCATCCTACTGAAATTTCCCACCCTCACGGCACGACTGTGTCTTCCCAGCCTTTTGACATGTGTCAAATGAGACTCAATTGACCAAGGCCACTGCCTGCTCAACTGACCTTCTGAAGGGCCCTGGACTATGTGAGGACACAGACACAGATACCCAGTCACACCTACTGATTCACATGAGGCTCAGGGACCCACCTGTACAAACTCCACTCCCAGATGGCAGCTCCTGGAAGGGAGACGAACTGGAGGAAGAGAAAGCACTGCCCCTTTGAGACATGCTCCATGAATGCAGAGGTCTGGCTGGTGGGCCAGAGTGCCAGAGAGGGTGGCAGATCCCAGAGATTGTGAGGTGCCTTCCTGACCACCTCTTGGGCCAACCTCCCAATCACCTGCTCCCCTCAGTGCCCAGGAGCCCTGGGAAGATCAAGGCAGCACCAAGAGAAGCATGGGATCCTCTCTGCAAGGCCTGGCCGGCGGATGTCAGCAGTACAGTGTGGGGGAGGACTTGGAGGGAGGGCCAACAGCACACAGTAGGGCTCCTCACAGCAGGCACAGCTCTGATGATATATGTGAGCCCTCATTCTCTGCCTCCCCATCTTGTCTGCCCTTTTTGCCCCATCCAGGAGCCCTAGAAGGAATGGCTAGGGAAAAGGAACACTTGAAAAGCCTAGACTCCCAGCAACATGAGCCATGGATTGCTAAGATTCCAGATTTGCTATAAAGGTGACACAATGGACACACACACACACACACACACACACACACAACACACACTGTGTTGAGCCTGGGACATTCCAGAGATGCTGGTATATGGGAAAGTGATTTGTTTTCATATATTTATCATTTATCCAGCCACTTTAGCAAGCTAATAGATACTAGTAAAGCTTTTAACTGAGTCTCTTGAGTGTTCCAGAACAGCTATTCTCAAAGTATAGTCCCAGAAACCCTTTCAGGAGGTCCGCAAGGTCAAAACTATTTTCATAATGATAACCAAGAGGTTATTTGCTTTTTTCACTCATTCTCACATGGGTGTGAAGTGGAATTTCCTGCTGACTGCATTTCGCATAACAGGGCACCTGCTGAGTGCAGAGCAGACATAAGGACCCAGCTGCCTTCCAGCAGGCCTGAGGTTAAAGAGATCTGTGAATCTACAAAAGAGTAGCACTCTTCTTACCAGATGCTTTTTGTTTGGGAAAATAGAATCATTCTTCTTAAGAATTCGTTGCATTAACACGTAATTGTTTTTTTTTACTTCTGAATGGATAAGTAAAAATTTTAAAGGTTTTTTCTCAGTGTTAATTTCTAATATGGTAAATATATATATATCCCACATTTTTAAAAAGTCATTTTGTAAATTTTAAGAGGGTAAATGTTAAGAAGGTAAAGGGGTTCTGAGGCCAAAAGGAGAACTGCTGTTCTAGAAAAAGTATTATACTACATGCAAATAGTGGTGATTTTGTATTCTTATTTCTAGCAATTATACGTCTTTTTTAGTTTTTATCTTACTTTGTTAACCAGAACCTCCAGAACCATGATAAATAATGGCCATGAGAGAGTGGGGAGCTAATTCCATTCCTGGATGAAATGAAAAGCCTCCTAATGTTTCCCAAAACCTGGTAGTATTTTCCAAGCCAGGTCCTGTTCTGGGAAATGTTGACAGGAGTTCTAAAAGAACAACAGTTTGGTATGCACTGCTCTGGTGTTTTGGAATTGTTTCAAGGGAAAGGTTTTTCTTTTGGTATATAAAAAAAAAAAAGGAGCCTTTGATTGCCAGTTACTGTGTGATTTTGAGCAAATCTTTATACCTACCTGAACCTCGGTATTTCTCCTTTGTAAATGTGGCTATTGGACTGAATCGCTGCTTCTAAACGACGGTTGGTTGACATTAAAATCATCTGTGAGGGCTTCCCTGGTGACGCAGTGGTTGAGAGTCCGGCTGCCGATGCAGGGAACGCGGGTTCGTGCTCCGGTCCGGGAAGATCCCACATGCCGCGGAGCGGCTGGGCCCGTGAGCCATGGCCGCTGAGCCTGCGCGTCTGGAGACTGTGCTTCACAACGGGAGAGGCCACAACAGTGAGAGGCCCGCGTACCGCAAAAAAAAAAAAAATCATCTGTGAAACAACAAGGGAAAGCTTTCTTCATAGAAGAATTCCAGACAATAAAGGCAAAGTGAGTGAAAGAATCATACAATTAGCATTTTGCAACACCCAGTGGTGTAGCTGACTCAAGAAAGGAACACCAATGCTTGTTAAAACCATTCAGTGAAAAGTTGGGGAGTGGAATATTTGCACGGTGACAACATACTACTCCACTGACTGCTTGCTAATTGCAATGGCACAAATGGATCTTTACAGTGGACAGATCTGGCTTGTCATGCCTTAACTGAGTGGTTATTAAAATTGAGACACACAGACATTATGGGAGCACTAATGTGATATATGTGTGAAATATTCTTGCCAAAATGTTAAACTTGAACCTAAGTGAGCCTTTAGACGAGAAGCAGACCCCAAATGTTTTGGGGCATAAAACTCATAGAATCTTGGGAGTCCTTTTTTGAGAAAAAGAATACAAAATTTGGTGCAAAAGTGAACAGCTGTGTAGAATGAGAAAATAAAATTACAATTTACAAATCTCAAAAAGGAATCAAATATCTTGGACATCACAAAACCTAGGAAAATAACACAGTATTTGTATTAATTCACTGCCTGAGACATCTCTGGAATACTTTCCCCCTCTGTTTTGCACTTTGATCTATTCTGTAATATTTTCTGCAGAAGAGGGGTTCTCATCCCGGCTGTACAGTCAAGGTGTGGGTGTTCACCACCCACCGCAACTGACTCAAGAGACTTTGGGTACAATCCCGGGCATTGCTAGTGTTTAAACAGACCCAGGTATTTCTAAAGTGCAGCCAGAACTGAGAGCACTGAGCTGGGCCGTCTCTTGGCCTCCCACACCCCCAGTTATGACTTGTTCTAACTCACACGAAAGGATGGCAAACAGAAGCTTGGCAAGAGACAGGAAACCACAACTTCAGGGCAAAACTCAGCTCTGTGACACAGAAAACCCACATTTGAGCAAAAGAGACTAAGAGCGTTGAGAGCATCTGGGCTGTGTTGTCCTCCCTCCCCATCACCTCCATGCATCAGAGACTCTGTCACAAAGAGCTGGTCTTGAAGCATAAACAGAGCCCATGGATAATGGGCCCGCAGAGGTTACACAGCATGACTCTGGGAGGCACACTGGTAGAATGTGTGACCCCCCAAGTTGACCTTCTGTACCCCGCAACTGTCCCTCCCCATCCCCCTCCTCCCATCCCCTGGCATCCGTTAATCTATATTCTGTCCATGGATTTCCTTATCTTGTACATTTCATATAAAGAGAATCATACATGTGACCTCTGACTGGTTTCTCTCATTTGGCACAAGGTTTTCATGGCTAATCCACGTTGTAACGTGCACACTTTGGGTTTTTTTTTTAGCTGTTTCTTTGTTTTTTGTTTTCTAATTGATCTCTCAAAGAACCAACTTTTGGTTTCATTGACTTTCTCCATTTTTCTTTTCTTTTTTAAAATTTTATTTATTTATTTATTTTGGCTGCACCAGGTCTTAGTTGTGGCATGCAGGATCTTCGTTGCGGCATGTGGGGTCTTTTAGTTGCAGCATGTGGACTTAGTTGCGGCATGAGAACTCTTAATTGCATCATGAGAACTCTTAGCTGTGTCATGCATGTGGGATCTAGTGCCCCAACCAGGGATCGAACCCGGGCCCCCTGCATTGGGAGCGCAGAATGTTACCCACTGGACCACCAGGGAAGTACTTGGGGTGTTTAATTGCTGAATAATTTCCATTATACAGTTAGACCAGTTTCTTTATCCATCTATAAACTGATGGGTATTTGGGTTGTTCCCATTTTGGGGCTGTTACGAAGAGTGCATAGTGCCTCCTTTTTTAAAATATTTATTTATGTATGTATTTGGTTGCACTGCGTCTTAGTTGCAGCATGTGGGCTCCTTAGTAGCAGCAGGCGGGCTCCTTAGTGTGGCATGCATGTGGGATCTAGTTCCCTGAACCCGGGCCCCCTACATTGGGAGCGCAGAGTCCCATCCACTGCGCCACCAGGGAAGTCCCAAAGCCCACTTTTGATTCACACACATCCACTTCCCAGAAGGCACCCCACAATGCGCTGGTGGCCGTGTCCCTCATAGGTTGACCCAGACTAACACTCCTCCCCAGTGACTTAGGCTCCAAGACCACTGTTCAGATCCCCTCGGTCCTAACCCCTTCACACACCCGGCCCTTAAGGTGAATCGGGACCCCCACTGATCTTTCTTCCATCAGCCTCAGTCAAGCTTCCCCACCCTCCATCCATCAGATGGGCTCCAGTAACACTGAACTTCAAAGCAAAACAGTAGAGTCCCAGTCACTCTCTCTCGGAGCCTCCTTGGCATCTCAGTAAATCTGCATCTCCCAGGTTGAGGCATCTCCTAATTTCCCCCACTGACTGCATCTAAGCCCCAGGTCCTTGTCCAGCCCAAACGGTCCTGCCAAGGTCCTCTCACTACCATTAGCATAATCCTCGGGAGTTTGCCTTACATCTCTGTACCTTGCAACCTGACCTCAAAGTGGACCTCAAAAGAAATTCCAATTTCCACTACAAAAGGAGAAACTGATCCAGCCCCTAATCTAGTGCTGGTTTGGCTTCACTAATCTTAAGATCCAGCCTCCTGCCCTGGCCCACGGGAGCCCTGTCACACATCTGTAATGTGACCCTATGACTTCAAGAGAAGACCATCTCAGGATGAGAGAACCTGGGACTGTCCCCCAAAACTGGAGAGATCTTAGTCTTGACTTCTGCAAATCGTTTGACCAGAGCACAAGATAAGGCAATCACTCATCCCTGTTTACCTGGGACTTTCCCAGTTTCAGCACTTGAACTTCCCTCTTCTGAGGAAATGCCCCATCCCTGACTAACCAGGACGGTGGGTGTCCCTGCAGAGCCTGGTACATTTCAGCCACAACGTCGGCTAAAGACTGAGATGCAATGAAGCTTTGGGAAGGGGCACGCAATCCTCGCCGTGAGGAGGACAGCAGGAGATCAGCCGGGGTCACGTGGTGCCTGGAGGTTAATTGCCCTAATGAATATTAGGATCCCTATTTCAGAGACCAGTAAACTGTGGACTGGGCTGACTTGCAAGGCTAGTGAGTAACAAATCCTTGAAGGGAAGAATGCAGAGTCCAGCAATGGGCAGCGCCCAGCATCATTTTGAGCTGTTTTTTTGTTTGTTTGTTTGTTTGTTTTTTTGTTTGCTTTGGCCGCACTGCACAGCTTATGGGATCTTAGTTCCCCAACCAGGGATTGAACCCAGGTGCTCAGCAGTGAAAGCACGGAGTCCTAACCACTGGACTGCCAGGGAATTCCCTGGGGGTTTTTTTGTTTTTTTTTTAATTGAGATAAAACTCATATAACATAAAATTAACCATTTTAAAGTATATTATAATTTCAGTGGCATTTTGTATATTCACAATGTTGTACAACCACCACCTATACCTAATTCCAAAATATTTTCGTCACCCCGAAAGGAAACCCTGTACCCGTTAAGCAGTCACACCACACCCCTCCTCCCCGAGGTCTCTGGCAACCACCAATCTACATTCTGTGTCTATGGATTTGCCTATTCCGGACATTGCATATAAATGGAATCGCACAGTATGTGACCCCTTGTGCCCGGCTTTTTTCACTTAGCATAATGTTTTCAAGGTTCATCCATGTTGTAGCACGTGTCAGTACTTTGTTCCATTTCACAGCTGAACACTATTCCATTATATGCATAGACCACGTTTATTTATCCATAGTTGTTATGTTGTTATTGAAGGTCTGAGCTGAGCTCAAACTTGCCCTGAGCCACTCCAGGGAACAAGGTCGACCTCAACAAACACCTGTTCTGGCTGTTGTTTTTAACCTCACAAGTAGGATATTAATAGGTTCTCATTGTAAAGCAAACAAAACTCAAAACAATACTCATTAAGAGATGAAACACCCGTGCTCTGAATGCCTTCCAGCAGTTATGAAGTATGGCTAGGTCTGCATACGGGGCACGGAGAGAGCTTGGTGATCACTCTCACGTGTTCGGCATCTTTAATCCCTCCTCCACTGGTTCCTTCTCCACATCTATAAACATCCCCAGGTCTTCCTCTACGTAAGAAAAATGACACAAATTTCCTGCAGCCCTACCACTTCCTGGGCTCACCACCGTGCCTCAGCACCACACTTTTCTCGGCTTCCTCACACCTACTCATTGGTGAATCCCTCTCAGTTTGGCTTCCCTGCCTGCTGCTCTCTGAAAGCCGCTGCTGTCCCTGGCAACCACACCCCAAGATTTGGTCCAATCTCTCCCATCTTTTTGCTCTGCAGCGGTGGACCCTGTTGACCAGCCCCCTCCTACTAAGAACTCTCTTTTCTTTCCTCCTCCTCTGCCTTATTTGAGTTCCCATCTTATTCTGCTATTTGATTGCAAGATCCTGGAGGCAGAGTCTATGTTATCATTTTACGTCCTTTGGAATGTCACATGCCTAGTCAGTTCATCAGTATCTGTTGATGTGAAGTCGCTTGAGCTGTTTGTTTACATCTATTTCCAGAAGGAGACAGAGTCCACCCATCCTTCTCTAAACTACCCTGCATCTCAGCGGCATGATTAAAAACCTCTCTATCACTCTTCTGTGGGACATTACAATGTACCAAGTATGTATATACAATGGAAGGGTACTCAGCCATAAAAATGAACGAAATAATGCCATTTGCAGCAACATGGTTGCACCTAGAGATTATCAGACTAAGTGAAGTAAGTCAGAAATATGTGGAATCTAAGATATGGCACAAATGAACTTATCTACAAAACAGAAACAGACTCACAGACATAGAGATCATACTTGTGGTTGCCAAGGGGGAGGGGAGGTGGGTGGATATGAATTGGGAGTTTGGGATTAGCAGATGCAAGCTATTACATATAGAATGGATAAACAACAAGGTCCTACTGTATAGCACAGGGAACTATATTCAATATCCTGGGATAAACCATAATGGAAAAGAATATAAAAGAGAATGTATTTATGTGTATAAATGAGTCACTTTGTTGTACAGCAGAAATTAAAACAACATTGTAAGTCAACTATATTTCAATTTTAAAAATTAAAAAAAAAAAGAATGTACCAAGGAGACTTGTTCACCAGGATCTGATTCCTCGGCACACTGAGAGGGGGTTTCAGCACATGCAAGAGCATATGACCTTGATCTGAGAAGAACGTATTTGATTTTTATGCAGTACTGGATGTATTCAAAAGGCTTCGAGGAATAGTCTCCCAAGTTTCTTGATGTTTGCCATGCTTACTATTACTTTCACACTTAGCTAAGTAACCTTTGATACTGTGTGGTTATAACATAATAACCACATGTCGCTTTGTCTTCTCAATCAACAGTGAAAAATCCAAAGGGCTTTAACCACTGGTAAAAGTGTCTTCTCACATCAACCACATAGCAGCACATTGTATGATGTGAACCAGATGGCTATTTTTACTAAGCGAGTTGAGTACAAATTACAAGGCGATTGCAGAATTGCCTGGGCTCCGCTGAGTGTAGGCTAGCCAAAAAACATTGCTCTGGGAAGCTGACTCTCCTCTATCGTCTCTTTTCTGTTATTCTTAAGCAGCCCCGGGGCTGATTCCAGGATCTGTCTGATGATGCCATCAGGAAAGTCCAATCTGTGTTTACCTAAGCATGTTCAGGGCCTTCCCAGCTGCAATCATGCTTTCTTCCTTTGCCATCCGTCCTTTCCCCAGCTTTAGTGGAACGTGCTCCTAGGAGGGCAGGTCCTGCCCAGTGGGCGTGTGGGGCAGGGAACTGGCCACCAGTATCAAAGGTTCGGACGCACCTCCAGGCCACGGCTGCCCTGAGAGTCTACCTTCCCCAGGGGACCTCAGCCCAGGCCACTTCACCACCCTACAACACCACCTCTGGCAAACTCGCTCTCCTCTCCTTCTGGCCCCCAACGGGGGTGACTCCTCTGAGTGAACCACCAGCTGAGAAACTCGAATCTCCTCCTTTACGAGTCATCTCTCTCATTAGACTCCTCTCCCCTCCTGGGAGAATTGTTGAAATCCTCAATAATTTCCAGGCTTTGCTCTGCCATTGTTGTTGGTGAAACTGACCCCAGAGTTACACTGAGAAATCTGTCCCCGGGGTCCCCCATGCCAGCCCAGAACCTTGGCATCTTTTCAGGGCCCCCACCCCCTTCCAGGCAACAGTTAGGACTCTTCGGAATCCTACTGCTCACATACAACATCCCTGTGGGGTGGCCCTGCCAGCTCTAAGGGGAGATGCTCTACATAAACAGTACCATTAACTGGCAACCAAGCCACCCAGTCTAAATCCTGTCCAGGGCCCAGAAGATAGAGGAGCAGCTATCTGCTCAGGGGCAGGCTGGGTAAGAAGGCAAGATCGCGAATGCTGACCACGCTAAAGCCTTAGCCCGGGTCCACCCGCCAACCGAGGCCGTGCCGCTGTCTATAAACACCAAAGCATCATCAGGGTCTGTGCATTTTTAGGTCTCTGGAAACAACACCTCAGAACATGGGCTTCATCCAAATGGTGTGTGATGGCAGGTGAAAGAGGAGGCAAAATCATTCCCGTTGAAGGTGATGTGAGCGAAGGTGAGGAACTGAAGACAATCAATGGGAAAGGTACTAGAAACAATCAGGGGATTTAGTCATGGAACACCTTATGAAAGTAAGCTATAAAAAGCAAATTTCCTGCAGAGAAACAAAAACCAGTCGTACAGACATCATGGCTACAATGGAATACTATTCGTCCATTAAAAAGTAGGAGAGCCTGCCACTGATGACAACATAGGTGAACTTTGAGGACATCATGCTAAGTGAGATAAGTCAGAGAGAGAAAGATAAATACTGTGTGATCTCACTCACCAGTAGAATCTAAAAACAAAAAACAATACAAAGAAGAAAAAAGACCTCATAGATACTGAGAGGAGATTGGTGGTTTCCAGAGGCAGGGGGTGTGGTTGGGGGCAAAATGGGTTAAAGGGGGTCAAAAGGTACACACTTCCAGGTATAAGAAGAATAAGTCCTGAGGATATAATGTACAGCATGGTAACTATAGTTAACAATACTGTATTGTACATTTGAATGTTACTAAGAGAGTAACTCTTAAAATTTCTCATCACATACACAAACAAAAATTTGTAACCATGTGTGGTGATGAGTGCTAACTAAACCTATGGTGGTGACCATTCTGCAATATATACATATAACAAATCATTATGTTATACACCTAAGAGTAACACAATGTTATATGTCAATTATGTCTCAGTTTTTAAAAAATTACTTTCAATACCTATGCCTTCTTTCAGAAGCACAAACACATTCAAAAACACTGCCTATCAGAAAAATAAAACAATATAATGAAAGAAAAGTTCTCTTCTACAATCACGGCAATAACACATCAAAAGATGAGAAGCAGGAACTTCCCTGGTGGCTGAGTGGTTAAGAATCCACCTGCCAATGCAGGGGACATGGTTTCGAGCCCTGGTCCAGGAAGATCCCACATGCTGCGGAGCAACTAAGCCTGTGTGCCACAACTACTGAGCCCGCGTGCCACAGCTACTGAAGCCCACGCACCTAGAGCCCGTGCTCTGCAACAAGAGAAGCCACAGCAATGAGAAGCCTGCGCACCGCAATGAAGAGTAGCCCCTGCTCGACGCAACTAGAGAAAAGCCCGTGCACAACAATGAAGACCCAACGCAGCCAAAAATAAATAAATAAATAAATTTTAAAAAATAAAATAAAATAAAAAGAAGCTCTTTTAAACAAAGAACAAGATGAAATGCTGAGGCATAAACTTAGCAAGAACTAGAAGGGATTATTTTGAGGAATATAAAAGAAGATGAAAAAATAGAAAGATCCACTTGGTTGTAAAATATGTCAATTCTCACCGCATGATTTTCTAAATTCAGGACTATCCCAATTAAAATGTCAACAGGAAAAAAAGGACTGAGATCCTAACTTTATTCTTTACATAAATATGAATTACAGTTAAATAAATATGAAACGAAGTCCTAGAAGAAAACATGAATGGATCTGTTAACAATGTTAAACTACAGAATCTCTTTCTTTCCAAGGGAAAAAAAATTCAGAAGCAGAAAGGGAAGTAATTATCACTTTACTTTAATTACATTAAATAATTGATTAATCGTTTTTTTGGAAGATAACACATCCACAGTTCACAAAATTCAAAAAGAACATTTGTCTTTTTTAGAGGGTATATATACACACAAAAGCAATGCATGTTCATGTATTGAACCATCATTAGTGTTTTCTTGTGTATCTTTACGGAATATAGAGTACATGCAGTACCATATTAGATACCATATGGTACCATATGGTACCAATAGAGTACCATATTTTTTAAATAAGAACGGGAGTGCACTATACACACTCTCATGCCCCTAAGATTTTTCACTTGCTCCAAACAAGAGATCAACCTCTATCTGTCAATTTGGTTCTGACTCATTCATTTCCACTTGTATAATATTTCATTGTTCTGCATAAAAAGTATTAACTTCTATATGGGAAAAATGACCACAAACCAATTCAAAAGACAAACTACGATCTGGGGGACATATTTGCAACACACATGACTAAAGAGGGCTAATATCACTAAAACAAATCAACTTTAAAAGGGACAATAACCCACCCAAAGAGAGGCTAAAGATGCGATCAGACAGTCCATAGAAAAGGACATTCAAATGTTCTTAAACAAAAGGTGGTCAACCTATTCATGGTCAAAAGATACAAATCTCACAAGTTTTTTTTTTCCTACCACATGGGCAAAAAATCACCCAGTTTAAAACCTTGGTGCTGGTGAGGCTGTAGGAAAAGAATGTGCCCAGTAGAACTGCCCACAGGTGATGTGAAAACCCTTCCTGTCCATGGGGCCCCCAGGCCTGGTTTCTGGCTCTTCAAAGATTCTGCTTCCTGATACCTTCTCAGACACTTGTTTTCTACTTGAATTAGCTAGGGTGGGTTCTGTTGTTTCCAATTTAGACCCTGACTTCCAATGTAGAGTAAGAAGGTAAGAAGGGGATACCAATTTCCTCTTTACAAGTTGGTTGACAAGATTCCCCAAGATACCAGGTACTGATGTGTGGTCACTGGGAGTGGTTATCAGCACAGAAGCACAACCTTTTACCTGGAAACCTTGGGCCAGTCATATTTTGCAGTTTGGGGTTTTAGGAAGGTGACATGCTGCAGGTGATATCATGTAGCCCCTGTGGCAGTGTATGGGCCAGCACCCTGTAATCATGCCATTGATCATCCTCAAGGGAAAAGTGTAACGTTCGCATTTTATGGCATAATTAAAGGGTATATATAGCTTCATGTTAACTTAGGTCATAAGTTACGAAAGCTTGTGATTTTCAGAGCTCTTTGGATTTTGGAGTTGTGGATTGGAACTGTGCACCTGTATTGTATCTACTGTATTTTCCCATGGCCTAATTATTTTGTTCTGTGATACTTGGTTTTTTAAAATCCTTCAACACCAGCCTGAAATATGACATATCCAATTCTCAGTGGAGACAACTCTGGCTTCTTGGCATATTTTCACTTCTTATCAGCCCCAGTGACCCTTGGCCAGGCAGGTGGGGTGAGGCCCATTTTGCATGTGACATCACTGGGTTGTTGGTATTGCCAAGTCCAAAGTGACACTGGAGTTTCCCCAGTGTGGAACCACCTTAGGAGATCAGAGCCACTAGCATTGAATTGGGATCATTTTCTATATGGGTCCTGGTCTAATTTCCAAGGGAGAAATTCCTAATTCACATTAAGGATGGAATATCTTTACAGTTAAAATTCTCTCTCACTGAGGTTTTCTAAAAGGTAGAATCTGACTCCTGGAATATATAGATTGATCTGATGCCTCGATAATCATTGACTAAGCATTTTGCAACCCTATTTTAAGATCTTAAACATGACATGCAATTTTTTTGTTTCTTTTTTTGCAGCTTGATTGAGGTATAATTGGTATGCTTTTTGCTGTACACATTTGAAGTATACCTTTGGATGAGTTTTTACATATGTGAAACCATCACCACAATCAAAATAACGAATATCCATCACCTCCAAAGTTTCTTCACTGTGCACAATTTTTAAGTAAGGCATGTTGAGATTATCAAGAAATTTAAAGTTTTCCCCCTTAGCAAACTCTTGCTTGTAAGGGACAAATCCAGGTGTTTGTCTTTATGATCTGGTTTATTTTCAAAAAGCAAACAAAACTCAAAACGAAAAGTGCCCAGATTTCAATGGTACCAACAAGAAACCATATAATTAACTCTACCCTTTTTGTAATCCTATATCTGCCAGTTCAAAACGAATCCAGTGTAATGTAAGGTGGTACCCTGGACTTGACTCCAGGAACAGAAAAAGAACATTAATGTGGAAACTGGTGAAATCCAAATAAAGTCTGGGGTTTAGTTAATATTAAGGTGTCAGTTTGGTTTCTGGGTTTTGACAAATGTAAGATATTAACCTTAGGAGAAACTGAAAACAGGATAAGTGGCATACAGAATACTCTGTACTATCTTTGCATCTTTTCTGTAAATCTAAAATTATCCAAAATATACACTGTATATAAAATGAATCCAGTGATAGTTGCTCAAAAACCACGTTTTAAACATAAAAGATTTCATTGTACCTCTTGGACTTTCCTGGTGGCACAGTGGTTAAGAATCTGCCTGCCAATGCAGGGGACACAGGTTCGAGCCCTGGTCCGGGAAGATCCCACATGCCGCGGAACAACTAAGCCTGTGCGCCACAACTACTGAGCCTTCATGCCACAACTACTGAAGCCCACACGCCTAAAGCCCGTGCTCTGCAACAAGAGAAGCCACCGCAATGAGAAGCCCGCGCACCACAATGAAGAGCAGGCCCCACTCGCTGCAACTAGAGAAAGCCCGTGCGCAGCAAACGAAGACCCAACGCAGCCAAAAATAAATAAATTTATAAAGAAAAAAAATACTTGCATATGGAGGAGAGATACTTTGGGAGCATGGGATTAACAGGTGCACACTATCATATATAAAATAGTATACACCGCCATATAGTGTATTTATTATTCTAGGCTGCCTTAAAATTCTACAGAACGAGGTATGGAATTTTTTTTTTCTTATTGAGTTCTAGAAATCAGCTGATGTTTCATAGGCCCTGCCCAAGCTAAGCCAATATGCTGATCCAGGTGACTGGCATTATTACATCAAACACCAGCTTTTCCTGGAAGTCTCAACTCTCGCACGAGCCTTTTTAAGGGGAATGTGTACCCAGAAAGAATTGTTAGTGTTAAGGAAGGAGATAAATGAAGAAGCCTGTTGTTCCCAGTAACGCTTTCTCTTCCCTACCAGTACAGTAAGTCCCCTACATACGAACGAGCTCCATTCCGAGAGCACATTTGTAAGTCCAATTTGTTCGTAAGTCCAACAAAGTTAGCCTAGGTACCCAAATAACACAGTTGGCTGTATACCCACTGCATTTATGCATGCTTCCAGACATCCTGGGCTTGAAATAAAGATACTGCACTACTGTACTCTATACAGTACTGTAAAGTACACAAAAGCACAACCACTTGTAGAGGATGCACGCACGTGACAATGTACACCAGACACATGAACTTACGTGATTGGACATGCGAACGCACATTCGCATCTTTGAAAGTTTGCAACTTGAAGGTCCGTAGGTAGGGGACTTACTGTAGACCTAATGACTGGCCAGCACTACCCACATCATGGCCCAATGAATGCCCTTTTGCAAACAGAAAGTCATAGCCTATTTCACAAATGAGTGTATACAGATTACTGGAGAAATGCAGCCAATCCTTTCCACTCTCACCTGCTGTAACCCCAAGCTCTAGAAAACTAAGTTAATTCTTCTATCCCTTCTTTTTTCAAGGTAGGCTTTTACACCCACCAAGTTAACGGTGCACTGAGTTTAACAAGAAGAGGGTGAATGCCAGTCTTAGGAGGCAGAGTCCTGCAAGGTCCACAGCTTTCAGATTTTGAGAGAGAGGGAGTGTTGGTGTAGTGGCCAGCCTGGGGATGCCAGGATTTAGAGGTGTGGGTGTGCTAGGTGAGGGGGCGTGCAAGGCTGAATTGGTGCAAGAGCCCAAAGCAGAGGTGCTAAGAGCAGCTACCCACCTGTCTGGTGTCATTCCGTGCAGCTCCTCTGGTGTGTTCAGTAATGGCCCCCGAAAGTGTCCACATTCTAATCCCCACAACCTGTGAATATGTTACCTTACTTGACAAGATGGACTTTGCAGGAGTGATTAGATTAAAGATCTTGAGATGGGGAGATTTTCCTCGATTATATATGTGGGCCCAACGTAATCACAAGGGTCCTTATAAGGGATAGAGGGGGCAGGAGTGTCAGAAAAGAAGATGTGTCCATTGATGGATGAATGGATAAGGAAAACTGCAGTATATATACAACGGAATATTATTCAGCCATGAAAAAAGAAGGAAATCCTGCCATGTGTGACAACATGGATGGGCCTTGAGGGTACGATGTTAAGTGAAATAAGTCAAACAGAGAAAGACAATTACCATATGATCTCACATATATATGGAATCTAAAAAGAAAAAAAAGGAAAAAAGGAAGAAAGAAAGAAAAAACTGAACTCATAAATACAGAGAACAGATTGGTGGTTTTCAGAAGCAGGTGGTGGGGTGAAATTTGTGAAGGTGGTCAGAAGGTACAAACATCCAGTTATAAAATAATTAAGTCCTGATTATATAATGTACAGCATGGTGACTATAGTTAATAATACTGTATTGCAGACTTGAAAGTTGCTAAGAGAGCAGATCTTAAAACTTCTCATCACAAGGAAAAAATTCTGTAACTCTGTGTGGTGATGGATGTTAACTAGACTTACTGTAGAGATCATTTTGCAATATATACAAATATTGAATATTATGTGGTACACCTGAAACTAATATAATGTTCTATATCAATTATATCTCAAATTTATTTTTTTATGAAAAAAAATTTTTTAATTTTTGGCCACACAGCAAGGCTTGTGGGATCTCTCAGTTCCCTGACCAGGGATTGAATCAGGCCCCAGCAGTGAAAGCCCGGAATCCTAAACACTAGACCACCAGGGAACTCCCACAAATTTTAAAAAAAGAAAAAGAGATGTGATGACAGAAGCAGAGATTGGAGAAAGAAAGGTTGAAGGCACTACATTGTCGGCTTTAAAGAAGAGGAAGGGTCCACAAGTCAAGGAATTCAGGCAGACTCTGCAAGCAGGAAAAGGCAAGGACACAGATTCTCCCCTAGAGCCTCCAGAAGTAAGGCAGCCCTGTCAACCTATTTTGGAATTCTGGCCTCTAGACTGTAAGAAAATAAATAAATAAATAAATAAATAAATAAATAAATAAATATATATATATATATAAAATTTTTTTCTTCGTTGCTGCATGCAGGTTTTTTTGTTTTTTGAATTTTATTTTATTTTTTTTACAGCAGGTTCTTATTAGTTATCCATTTTATACATATTAGTGTATACATGTCAATCCCAATCTCCCAATTCATCACACCACCACCACCACCCCACCCCCACTGCTTTCCCCCCTTGGTGTCCATACTTCTGTTCTCTACATCTGTGTCTCAATTTCTGCCCTGCAAACCAGTTCATCTGTACCATTTTTCTAGGTTCCACATATATGCATTAACATACGATATTTGTTTTTCTCTTTCTGACTGACTTACTTCACTCTGTACTACAGTCTCTAGATCCATCCACGTCTCTACAAATGACCCAATTTCGTTCCTTTTTATGGCTGAGTAATATTCCATTGTATATATGTACCACATCTTCTATATCCATTCATCTGTCGATGGGCATTTAGGTTGCTTCCATGACCTGGCTATTGTAAATAGTGCTGCAATGAACATTGGGGTGCATGTGTCTTTTTTTTTTTTTTTTTTGTGGTACACAGGCCTCTCACTGTTGTGGCCTCTCCCATTACGAAGCACAGGCTCTGGACGTGCAGGCTCAGTGGCCATGGCTCACGGGCCAGCCACTCTGCGGCATGTGGGATCCTCCCAGACCAGGGCACAAAGCTGTGTCCCCTGTATCAGCAGGTGGACTCTCAACCACTGTGCCACCAGGGTAGCCCCATGTGTCTTTTTGAATTATGGTTTTCTCTGGGTATATGCCCAGTAGTGGGATTGCTGGGTCATATGATAATTCTATTTTTAGTTTTTCTGAGGAACCTCCATACTGTTCTCCATAGTGGCTGTATCAATTTACATTCCCACCAACAGTGCAAGAGGGTTCCCTTTTCTTCACACCCTCTCCAGCATTTGTTGTTTGTAGATTTTCTGATGATGGCCATTCTGACTGGTGTGAGGTGATACCTCATTGTACTTTTGATTTGCATTTCTCTAATGATTAGTGATGTTGAGCAGCTTTTCATGTACTTCTTGGCCATCTGTATGTCTTCTTTGGAGAAATGCCTATTTAGTTCTTCTGCCCATTTTTGGATTGGGTTGTTTGTTTTTTTAATATTGATCTGCATGAGCTGTTTATATATTTTGGAGATTAATCCTTTGTCCGTTGATTCGTTTGCAAATATTTTCTCCCATTCTGAAGGTTGTCTTTTGGTCTTGTTTATGGTTTCCTTTGCTGTGCAAAAGCTTTGAAGTTTCCTTAGGTCCCATTTGTTTATTTTTGTTTTTATTTCCATTACTCTAGGAGGTGGATCAAAAAAGATCTTGCTGTGATTTATGTCAAAGAGTGTTCTTCCTATGTTTTCCTCTAAGAGTTTTATAGTGTCCGGTCTTACATTTAGGTCTCTAATCCATTTGGAGTTTATTTTTGTGTATGGTGTTAGGGAGTGTTCTAATTTCATTCTTTTACATGTAGCTGTCCAGTTTTCCCAGCACCACTAATTGAAGACACTGTCTTTTCTCCACTGTATATCCTTGCCTCCTTTGTCATAGATTAGTTGACCATAGGTGTGTGGGTTGATCTCTGGGCTTTCTCTCCTTTTCCATTGATCTATATTTCTGTTTTTGTGCCAGTACCATATTGTCTTGATTACTGTAGCTTCGTAGTATAGTCTGAAGTCAGGGAGTCTGATTCCTCCAGCTCCGTTTTTTTCCCTCAAGACTGCTTTGGCTATTAGGGGTCTTTTGTGTCTCCATACAAATTTTAAGATTTTTTGTTCTAGTTCTGTACAAAATGCCATTGGTAATTTGATAGGGATTGCATTGAATCGTAGATTTCTTTGGGTAGTATAGTCATTTTCACAATATTGATTCTTTCAATCCAAGAACATGGTATATCTCTCCATCTGTTGGTACCATCTTTAATTTCTTTCCTCAGTGTCTTACAGTTTTATGCATAAGGTCTTTTGTCTCCCTAGGTAGGTTTATTCCTAGGTATTTTATTCTTCTTGTTGCAGTGGTAAATGGGAGTGTTTCCTTAATTTCTCTTTCAGATTTTTCATCATTAGTGTATAGGAATGCAAGAGATTTCTGTGCATTAATTTTGTATCCTGCAACTTTACCAAATTCATTAATTAGCTCTAGTAGTTTTCTGGTAGCATCTTTAGGATTCTCTATTTATAGTATCATGTCATCTGCAAACAGTGACAGTATTACTTCTTCTTTTCCAATTTGGATTCCTTTTATTTCTTTTTCTTCTCTGATTGGTGTGGCTAGGACTTCCAAAGCTATGTTGAATAAAAGTGGTGAGAGTGGGCAGCCTTGTCTTGTTCCTGCTCTCAGAGGAAATGCTTTCAGTTTTTCACCATTGAGAATGATGTTTGCTGTGCGTTTGTCATATATGGCCTTTATGATGTTGAGGTAGGTTCCCTCTATGCCCACTTTCTGGAGAGTTTTTATCATAAATCGGTGTTGAATTTTCTCAAAAGCTTTTTCTGCATCTATTGAGATGATCGTATGGCTTTCATTCTTCAATTTGTTAATATGGTGTATCACATTGATTGATTTGCATTTATTGAAGAATCCTTGCATCCCGGGGATAAATCCCACTTGATCATGGTGTATGATCCTTTTAATGTGTTGTTGGATTCTGTTTGCTAGTATTTTGTTGAGGATTTTTGCATCTATATTCATCAGTGATATTGGTCTGTAATTTTTTGTGTGTGTGTAGTATCTTTGTCTGGTTTTGGTATCAGGGTGATGGTGGCCTCATAGAATGAGTTTGGGAGGCTTCCTTCCTCTACAATTTTTTGGAAGAGTTTGAGAAGGATGGGTGTTAGCTCTTCTCTAAATATTTGATAGAATTCACCTGTGAAGCCATCTGGTCCTGGACTTTTGTTTGTTGGAAGATTTTTAATCACAGTTTCAATTTCATTACTTGTGATTGGTCTGTTCATATTTTCTATTTCTTCCTGCTTCAGTCTTGGAGGGCTATACTTTTCTAAGAATTTGTCCCTTTCTTCCAGGTTGTCCATTTTATTGGCATAGAGTTGCTTGTAGTAGTCTCTTAGGATGCTTTGTATTTCTGCGGTGTCTGTTGTAATTTCTCCTTTTTCATTTCTAACTTTATTGACCTGAGTCCTCTACCTCTTTTTCTTGGTGAGTCTGGCTAATGTTTTATTAATTTTGTTTATCTTCTCAAAGAATCAGCTTTCAGTTTTATTGATCTTTGATATTATTTTCTTTGTTTCTATTTCATTTATTTCTGCTCTGATTTTTATGAATTCTTTCCTTCTGCTAACTTTGGGTTTTGTTTGTTCTTCTTTCTCTAGTTCCTTTAGGTGTAAGTTTAGATTATTTATTTGAGATTTTTCTTGTTTCTTGAGGTAGGCTTGTATTGCTATAGACTTCCCTCTTAGAACTGTTGTTGCTGCATCCCATAGGTTTTGGGTCATCGTGTTTTCATTGTCATTTGTCTCTAGGTATTTTTTTTATTTCCTCTTTGATTTCTTCAGTGATCTCTTGGTTATTTAGTACCGTATTGTTTAGCCTCTATGTGTTTGTGTTTTTTACGTTTTCTTCTTTGTAATTGATTTCTAATCTCATAGCATTGTGGTCAGAAAAGATACTTGATATGATTTCAATTTTCTTAAAATTACTGAGGCTTGATTTGTGACCCAAGATATGATCTATCCTGAAGAATGTTCCATGCGCACTTGAGAAGAAAGTGTAATCTGCTGTTTTTGGATGGAATGTCCTATAAATATCAATTAAATCTATCTGGTCTATTGTGTCATTTAAAGCTTGTGTTTCCTTATTAATTTTCTGTTTGGAAGATCTGTCCATTGGTGTAAGTGAGGTGTTAAAGTCCCCCACTATTATTGTGTTACTGTCGATTTCCTCTTTTATAGCTGTTAACAGTTGCCTTATGTATTGAGGTGCTCCTATGTTGGGTGCATATATATTTATAATTGTTATTTCTTCTTCTTGGACTGATCCCTTGATCATTATGTAGTGTCCTTCCTTGTCTCTTGTAACGTTCTTTATTTTAAAGTCTATTTTATCTGATATGAGTATTGCTACTCCAGCTTTCTTTTGAATTCCATTTGCATGGAATATCTTTTTCCATCCCCTCACTTTCAGTCTGTATGTGTCCCTAGGTCTGAAGTGGGTCTCTTGTAGACAGCATGGGTCTTGTTTTTGTATCCATTCAGCGAGCCTGTGTCTTTCGGTTGGAGCATTTAATCCATTCATGTTTAAGGTAATTATCAATATGTATGTTTCTATTACCATTTTCTTAATTGTTTTGGGTTTGTTTTTGTAGGTCCTCTTCTTCTCTTGTGTTTCCCACTTAGGGAATTTCCTTTAGCAGTTGTTGTAGAGCTGGTTTGGTGGTGCTGAATTATCTTAGCTTTTGTTTGTCTGTAAAGCTTTTGATTTCTCCATCAAATCTGAATGAGATCCTTGCCAGGTAGAGTCATCTTGGTTGTAGATTCTTCCCTTTCATCACTTTAAGTATATCATGCCACTCCCTTCTAGCTTGTAGAGTTTCTGCTGAGAAATCAGCTCTTAACCTTATGGGAGTTCCCTTGTATGTTATTTGTCATTTTTCCCTTGCTGCTCTCAAGAGTTTTTCTTTAATTTTTGCTAATTTGATTACTATGTGTCTCGCCCTGTTTCTCCTTGGGTTAATCCTGTATGGGATTCTCTGCACTTCCTGGACTTGGGTGGCTATTTCCTTTCCCATGTTAGGGAAGTTTTTGACTATAATCTCTTCAAATATTTTATTGGGTCCTTTCTCTCTCTGTTCTCCTTCTGGGACCCCTATAATGCGAATGTTGCTGTGTTTAATGTTGTCCCAGAGGTCTCTTAGGCTGACTTCATTTCTTTTCATTCTTTTATCTTTATTCTTTTCAACAGCAGTGAATTCCACCATTCTGTCTTCCAGGTCACTTATCCGTTCTTCTGCCTTAGTTATTCTGCTATTGATTCCTTCTAGTGTATTTTTCATTTCAGTTTTTGTATTGTTCATCTCTGTTTGTTAGTTCTTTAATTCTTCTAGATCTTTGTTAAACATTTCTTGCATCTTCTCGATCTTTGCCTCCATCCTTTTCCTAGGTCCTGGATCATCTTCACTATCATTATTCTGAATTCTTTTTCTGGAAGGTTGCCTATCTCCACTTCATTTAGTTGTTTTTCTGGGGTTTTATCTTGTTCCTTCATCTGGTACATAGCCCTCTCCCTTTTCATCTTGTCTACCTTTCTGTGAATGTGGTTTTTGTTCCACAGGCTGCAGGATTATAGTTCTTGTTGCTTCTGCTCTCTGCCCTCAGGTGGATGAGGCTATCTCCGGGTTTTCTTTAGTTGCAGCAAGCGGGGGCTACTCCTCCTTGTGGTGCACGGGCTTCTCATTGCAGTGGCTTCTCTTGTTGCAGAGCATGGACTCTAGGCGTGTGGGCTTCAGTAGCTGTGGCTCACGGGCTCTAGAGCGCAGGCTCAGTAGTTGTGGCGCACAGGCTTAGTTGCTCCATGGCATGTGGGATCTTCCCGGACCAGGGCTCGAACCCATGTCCCCTTCATTGGCTGGCAGATTCTTAACCACTGCACCACCAGGGAAGCCCAAAATAATATATTTTTATTTTAAGCCATAAAGTTTGTGATAATTTGTTACAGCAGCAATGGGAAACTCATGAAGCCCCCAAGAAGAGGGGGTCCCAGGCAGGCCTCCACAGGGCACACGGACAGGAGGGTCCCTTGGTTCAACCATCTGAGAGCTAAGGGTTCCCAGCCTGGGTCTGAGCATCACTGGGAATCTTTAATGGAAGGAATGAAGGCCCCCAGATTTGTCTCAACAATTCACAAAGCCCCAGAGAAGTCATTAATTTGCTCCCAGTAAGGCTTTTCAGGTGGTTTAAAACATCAAATTTCTTTACTTGTGGCTGGAATTGTACCCCTGCCATGTGGCAATACGGTTCTGCCACCAGCAATGCTGACTAGCAACTTCTGAGTGACCGTAAAACAGGAACTGCATTATCCGGGACTTAGTTCATGCGGGGAGATTATGTTCTGACAGTACAAGCACAGACTTTTCAAAATGTGACTCTTGCTGTTACGTAAACAATATCTCCATAAAGTGAGAGGATCATCCGTCAGACTGAGGCCAGGCGACTTATTCAGTTCAGTTCCTAACACCTGTTTTATGAGCTCTCTTATACACATTGTCATAGCCAGAGATCAAGACCCCTTGTCTTAGCTCGGGATGCCATAACAAAATACCATAGACTGGGTGGTTTAAACAACTGAAATTATTTTCTCACAGTTATGGGGCTGGAAGTCTGTGACCAGGGTGCCAGCATGGTCAGGTTCTGGTTAGAGCTCTCTTCCAGGTGTGAAATGTGAAATAACATGGAGTTATTTATGTCAAGGGGTTTTTTAATGGAGGCAGGAGGCCATTAAGGAGGTTGGCCTTTACACACATCCTCACCAGGTGGAACCATAAACTTTTGAATTGGGCAAACAATATAAATATGCTAACGACTCTGCAAGAACACCTGAAACTTGTCACAGTGGAGAACTCTTACTTGTTTAGCCAAGACTAGCTTCTGCCTCCACTTCTAATTAAACTTCTTTGTAATGCAATCTTCCTTCTTTGCCTTTAAAAGCCCTTGACTTTCAGTCTCTAGCAGGACCCTGGGTTACTCCGGGAAACTGTATGCTCTGAATTGCCAGTCTTTGACCCCAAATAAACACTTTTTGCTGGATTATTGACTCCTAGGTTTATTTAGGTTGACACTGGCTTGCAGAAAAGTCACTAATCCCATCAGGGGGGCCACGTCCTCATGACCTCATCTAACCCTAATTAGTTTCCAAAGGCCCCACCTCCAAATTCCATCACAGGGGGCGGGGGGGGGGGGGAGGGAGGGGGCGTGGGCTAGGGCTTTGACATATGAATTTGGGGAGGACATTCAGTCCATAACACCCCTCCAAAAACACACACAGGGAAGGATGATCCTTGTTTCTCCCAGACAAACAAACATACAGTATACATCTGACAAGCAGTTCCAGTACACATTTTCCAAACACAAAGAGTAACAGTAATCAAATTAGAATACATGTTTGAAAAAAAATTCAAGTATATGTTTTAAAACAAGGGAAATCTCAGTAAACAAGGAAAAGAATATACCTGAAAGGATATTCTATAAATGCTTGCAAAGAAAAAGAGTTAGAATAATATGTGTTGGTTTTGTTTTTTTTTTTAGTTTTCATTCTAAAACTTTAGTCATAAACCAGGCAAACTACAAAACTCACTGGTTTATAAATATCAGTTGGAATAAATTGTTTACTCACTCTGAAGTCTTTTATTATTTGTGGAAGTCTTTCAAAATCTGTATTTGCCTTTGGCAAGCAATATTAAGGAGGCTGTGATTATTAAAATTTGGGCAAAAGAGTCCTTTTAACAATTTGTGTTTTAAAAGGCTTCTTTTCCTTTTTTCTTTTTTTTTAGTTTTTTTTTCCAAAAGATGTATTACAAGGACAATAAGCATTTATGAGTGTGAAATAATGAATTCTAAAATAAGTAAGAATCAAGTAAAGAACAAAACCTTTTGGTGACTCAGTTATAGGTGTTTTTAACTTTTAATATATGTAACATAAAATTCTTTTGATTATATGGGGCTAATTTCCCTCATGAGAAATTACTGAAGAACCGGAGTCTGAGAGGGAACTCCTGGTGGTTCTTGGAGGTGAAATTTTTCATGATTTTTGGCTCAGAGAAGGCGTCTAGTGATGGAGGCTTGACTCAGGCTAAGTAACAGGGCTGTGAGGGAGGCTGGGACCTGGAGTTTTCTGGAAGGGGGAGAACTCATAAGGCTGAGAAGTCCCCAGATATACCAAGGGTGCTCAGAAGGTGCTGAGCAAAACAATCACTGCCCTGACCTCATAGGCTTATAATGAGGTGGAGGGATGACCTAGGGCAGGCTCTCTTACAGGAGGGTGTAGGCTTGACTCCCGCTTTGCTAATGGTGCTTGTGGTGACTCATCAGAAGCTCTGCCTGCCACCTCCCAGCTGCACTGAGCTACTGCCTAGTCTGAGTCTGTCTGTTAATGAACCACTCTTACTCATGTACAACCTGCCAGGTTTTTCCTGGAAGTCTACAGGACCCAGATGGCAAATTTAAACCCAGAAGGATAATGATATGATCTTAATCTCTACAGAAAACAGGAGTCCTTTTGAGTTTCTCTGAATTAATTACACAAATCCTGCCCTGAGAACCCGTGAAGACACCTCCCACCTGCCCCGGCAGTTCCCACTGGCAGCTTCCTGAAGCCCTGGGCCCCTTCCCTGGAACTGTAGGGGCTTTCCCAGGGGACTCGCCAGGGGCAGGAATATTAAAGCTTTGGTATTTACCTAACATGTAGGCATAGCTTCTCTTTTTATAGGGGTTAAAAGGACCTGTAAGTTTTCTTCTCTCTGCCTACTCTCTCTCTTCTCCCTACCGTACTTCTGGATATTATCCATCCCCCGTTTTCCAGAGGAATGAAATGCAGAATGTCATGTTTTGAAATAGTTACTCTTGCAAGGGTCCTTCATAGGGAGGACTAGAGGAGAAAATAGTATGATTTTTTGAATGGGGTTTTATGGTGCCCCACTGGGGAAGCACAAATGCAACACTTGCACGGAATTGAAAGGAGGGCAGTATGGCCTGTGATAGACACAGTGAGGAGACAGGACCCTGTCACTAGAGACCTGCGGTGAATGTGTCCTTTGACTTATATGCCAGTTCCTCCGACCTTGCTGCTCGAATTTCTTAGAACACCCCATCAACGCCCCACTTAGCAATGCTCAGGGCCTATTTTGGGTTCAGAGCTCTTGCTGCTCTGTTTGAATCGATGGGGGTCACTCATCTACCTACACTTTGGGGGCGCCCATCTCAGCAGAGATCAACAGTGACATGAGATGGTGTTGAACAGCAGAAGATGGTAATCTGGGACAGCGACACAATTCTCGGGAAGTGGAAGTTCAGACAAGAAACGGAGTTTTAGAATTGAGATTGTGGGTTTGGGGAGTGGGGGAGTGGTGAGAGGTGAAGGAAGGAAGAGGGGTATATGGGTGGGGTGAACTGCATCAGAAAAGAACTAGCACATTCATGGCTTTCGTGAAGTACATCTTCAAAGACTCACGGATGGTGGGGGGATAAATTAGGAATGTGGGATTAACAGATATGCACTACCTTACAGACAACAGATAAACAGAAAGGATTTACTGTATAGCACCGAGAACTATATTCGATATCTTGTAATAACCTATAATGGAAAAGAATAGAAAAAAAGAATATATATACACACTATATATATATATATATATATATATATATATATATATCTGAATCACTTTGCTGTACACCTGAAACTAACACAATATTGTAAATCAACTGTACTTCAATTTAAAAAATCCTTAAAGACTCACAGATGGAACAGCAGGGTCCTGTTGGAGAGCCTCAGAAAGTATGATGGGGCGGGCAAAGCCGGGCCTGATTTTAGGGGGAAACAGAAATGTCAAGATAAGAAGTTTGGCGTGAGTTGCAAGGGGCTTTGGCGCTAGACAGGGCTGGCTAGGAGCTCACCACACCATGTATCAGCTGTGCAGTTTGGGGTATGATCAGTCAGATTTTGATCAGAGAAGCAGAACCACTATGGAATTTGTGTGTGTGTGTGTGTGTGTGTGCATGTGTGTGTGTGTGTGATAGGGATTTGACCCTAAGAAATCATGGGAGTTGGCTACACAGTCTATGTGAGACCCTTTTTTTCTGTGGCTGGTGCTGGAGCCTGAAGTTCTCAGGGCAGGAGGTGGGGAGGAGAAGGCGGACGAGCGGAAGAGGATGCAGGGACAAGCCGGAACCATGAGTCTCTCACCATCTCCAAGCCTCCAGCAGGGTGTTCTGCAGGAAAAGCTGGTGTCCTTTGCCGGGGAGCTAAACATGCACCTGGCCCAGGAGACAGGGAAGCTGTAGCAGAGGATCCCGCAGGTGCTGGAGGAGTCTCAGGCCTGGCTGCTTCCCTGCCCTCCAGGCTGCGAGCAGATAAGCCACAGTGTTGTGAATTGCAGCAATGTCCCACTCCCTGCCCCAGCCTCCCGAGAGTAGAGGAATGTGGCTGCACCTTCACTTCTTTTTTTTTTTTTTTTAATTTCTCTTATTTATTTTTGGCTGCGTTGGGTCTGCTGCACGCAGGCTTTCTCTAGTTGCAGCGAGCTGGGGCTACTCTTCGTTGCGGTGCGCGGGCTTCTCATTGCGGTGGCTTCTCTTGTTGCAGAGCACAGGCTCTAGGCACACGGGCTTCAGTAGTTGTGGCACGTAGGCTCAGTAGTTGTGGCACATGGGCTTAGTTGCTCTGCGGCATGTGGGATCTTCCCAGACCAGGGCTCGAACCCGTGTCCCCTGCATTGGCAGGTGGATTCTTAACCACTGTGCCACCAGGGAAGCCCCTGCACCTTCACTTCTACCTTCCAAATCCTGTAAAAAAAAAAAAAAACCCTTGGCCCATGCTAACTCAGAACTATGCAAGAAGGGAATTCTAGGAAATGCAGTTATGACTTAGCTAAATTGATGCCCTACAAATCCACCGCAGGGCGAGTTACTAAATGCTCTGAGCCTGGGTCTCCTCATCTGTGAAACAGCAGTCATGAGGGCCCTAAGTGTGAGGGCTGAGTGGTGTAACACATGAAGAAGTACCCCTGGCCATCAACCAATGTTGGCTTCTTTCTCCACCCCTCATCCACCCTCCTGAAGGAGGGGAGGGGAGCATCTCTAGATTATTTGCATGAAGATCAGCTAGTCAGAAGGCAGCAAATTAACGGAAAGGAATGGGGTGATTCAGGCTTTGTAAGTCTTAAGCTTATGTTTATATAAATTTGTAAAAGACTACACAATTAAGAGCATAAAATTAGATACAAAAGTATTCATTTAGGGCTTCCCTGGTGGCGCAGTGGTTGAGAGTCCACCTGCTGATGCAGGAGACACAGGTTCGTGCCCCGGTCTGGGAAGATCCCACATGCCGCGGAGCAGCTGGGCCCGTGAGCCATGGCCGCTGAGCCTGCGCGTCCAGAGCCTGTGCTATGCAACGGGAGAGGCCACAACAGTGAGAGGCCCGTGTACCGCAAAAAAATAAAAGTATTCATTTAGAATGAGAAAATAAATCACAAGTTACAAATTTTTAAAAGCTGCCAAATACCACTAACATTGCAAAACTCAGAAAAATAAAATATTTGTCTTAGCTCACTGCCTGACAAACCTCTCTAATATTCTTTACCTACATATTTGATTGTGTAATCTTTGCGTCTACATACAACCTTTTCAAATCTGCTCTAGGGAATTCCCTGGCAGCCCAGTGGTTAGGACTCTGTACTTCTGTTGCAGGGGGCATGGGTTTGATCCTTGGTCCAGGAACTAAGGTCTTACAAGCCACTCAGCACAGCCAATAAAATAAAATAATATTAATAAATTTAAAAATACATAAAATATGCTCTAGAGAAAGAATAGAAAGTTAATTCAAACTTTCCTCTAGAATGATTTATCAAAATGTTTCTTCTTATTGACAATTTAGAAAAGTGTCTTTTAACTTCACAGTCTGCTGTTGCTATATCATGTCAAGACATTTCTCGAAAACACCAGAGTCACCCCCAACACAGCCCTACAGGAGAAGTGTGTTAAAGGAGAAGTCGAAGAGGAAAGAGACAGAGGTCTGAATGACTGTGGTTAAAATCTCTTACTTGGCAGATTTCACAAAAGCATATGACCATGTGAACACAGTGTGGGGAGCCCCTTCCATGGCCGTGGAAGAGGTTGTGGAAAGGAGGGTCCCTTTCACACTTTTACTGAGGTGTAAGCTTTCAGTGGTTTCTCAGTGAATCTGCCTCCAAAGGGGAGCAGCTAGAGAAGGGAACCCACTTACAAAGATTATTTGCAATAAACGGAGCTACTGCATGGGGCTCTGAGGGGGATAGATGGAACCAGACAAAGGGCAGTGGGTGCTAGACATCCTTCACCAAAAATGCCAGTGAGACTGTCTTCCTGTTCTCTTCAGACTGAGGATTCCATAGAAATCAGAGTCATCTATCCACGACTTCACAGTCTCTCAGCCAGGAGGAAGAGGAAAAGGAAAGGCCAACCACGGAGAGAAGTGGCCTTTCTATGGAGAGCTGCCCTGGAATCAGGGGACAGTTACTTGCTTTGGGAATACTCTGCCTGAGGTGACCGCAGGATGCCCACCCAAGTGGCAAACTGGGAAGGCTCCTTTTAGTACTCTGCCAGGAACTGTAAGGAAAATGTAAACCCCCTACGTTTTAGCAGAGAAGAGCTCTGGAAGGAGATTCTCCAGCTGAGGAGAAATACTCCGGGGGTTTTCAGGTACCCCTCGAGGACCACAGGCTTCATTGCCGCTGCCCCTGAGAATTCTACATCAAGGGAGATCATAAGCCCTCCCTGGCCTGGGCTGAGACACATGAACTTGTGTCCTTTTCTTTAACTTGACTTTTTTTTTTTTTCCTGATTATAAAAGTAAAATATGCCCATTGGGGGAAAAAGAGAAAAGCATTAAACAAACAAACAAAAAAAACCTGTTACCATTCATAATCCCACACCCTATTTCACATCGGTGTTAAGGCATATTTCCTCCAGTCTTTCTCAATACGTCATTTTTGCAAGGACTGCTTTTTTTCACAACATATGAACATGCCTTTGTCTTGAAAAACTCACTCAAAGTACCATTCAAATAATGCTAGATATTTCATCACATGTGTGGGCAACAGTGGCTGTAGAACTCGAAAGAGTTCTACAGTAAGGAAATAAAATGCAAAAAGTCCAAAAGTAAAGCTGGATGTTGCCAAACACTACGTGGCCAACTAGCCCAGCAGGGCCCCCCAGCGGGACCGACGACCCTCTTCCTTCACTCTTGGTCTCCCCGCCCCGTCCCATCCCCACAACTCCCTCCCTTTTTTGCCCCCCTTCCTTCTCTTCTGAATTTGCTTTATGGCTCATCCTGGGAGAACAGCAGAGACTCAAATCCTTGCTGGCATCAAACTGGAAACAGCGCAGACTCGGCCTGAGGGCAGGCCTCCCACACACACACCCGCAGCCCCAGCGCCTGCGGTTACTTCCTCATACACTCCTTCACAGCCTGAAACTGGGCCAAACCCACAGGCCATTTTGAAATGTGGGACATTTCTCTCCCCCTCCGCGATACTGGGCGCCCCAAAGCCCCACTCCCTCCTTCTCGCAGGCTCTTTCAATCCACTATACCCTTAAAACCTATTTTCAAAAAAGGGTTCAAAGCTGAGTAGTTACTTTAGAGACTAATAAGCAAGCAAAAGTTTCAGCTCAAGGGAGGAATGCTCCAATTGTGCAACCCCTGGAATCAGGGAGCAGTGGGAGAAGACGGGGTGGGGTGAGGATGGAGGGCTCCGCGCGAGGCCCACCCAGGGCCTTGGGTTTCGAGGGGGTCTTTCCAGAAGGGTCGCAAGGCCCCCGAAGGTGGCGTCAGGCAGGGTTCCCTCTCCCCGCCCCCCCCCGCCCCCGTCCTCTGTGCCAGGCCCAGGCCTCGCTTCGGGAGACCCCAGCTCGGGCGGCCGCAGAGGCCGGGATCGGGCCGCGCTGGGCGCTTCGGCCGCGGGTAGACGGGGTGGGGTGGGGGGGCCGGGAGGCCCCGGGCCGCGGTTCCCGGGAGCGCCGGCGCTAATGGGGGGCGCCGGGAAAATCCCCGCGGCGGGCGGGGCGCAGGAACTTGGCGGCCTCGCTGGGCGGGGCGCGGGCGCCGGGAGGGGCTGGCCTGGGCGCGGCGGCCGAGCCGGGCTCTCCTGCCGCCCGGGACGCGCCGCCGCCGCCGCCGCCGCCGCCGCCGCTCTGGAAGAGGCAGGCCCCAGCGCCCTGCGCTCGCCATGGCCACCTAGGCGGCGACGTAAGCGGCTTGGCGACCCCGCGCCGGGGCCGGGTCGCGCCCAGAGCGCCGCTGAGGCCGCAGCGCCCAGAGCCCCGGGCCATGCGGCCGCCGCTTCTGTTACTGCTGCCGCTGCTGTTACTGCTCAGTAGCTGCGGCGCAGCGACGCCCCCGGCAGGTAAGCGGGGCCTGGGCCCCCCACCCACCCAGAGGCCGGCCGGAACCGTTGTCGCACGGGTGGGTGTCAGCGGGGAGCCCGGAGTAGGTGGGGTGCCCACGGGAACCCCGATAGGTTGGGGGTAAACGGGGGTGTCCCTAGCGGCTGGGGTCCGCAGGGAACCTGGATCGGTTGAGGGGCTACAGGGCTGCCCCGATCGGGTGGGGTCCGCGGGGAGCCCGAAGTGGGTGTGGGGTGGTAGGGGAGAATTCCGGGCAGTCTCGGGGCGTGGAGCTGGCGCAGCGGGAGGAGCCGCTGGACGCCGTTCGCCTCTCCCGGCGCCGTGGACATCGCTGGCAGGAAGGAGGGGCTCAAGCTGCCCCTGCCTGAATCTGGACACACTCTAGCTCCTTCTCTGCCACCCCCGCGCCGCCGCCCAAACACCAGCGCGGCCCGACTCCGAATGTCTCAAAATGAACAAAGGAAAAACCGAATCCAGGGCTCGAGGAAAGGCCGCCTCTGCGGGCCACAGAGTCTTCTCCTGGGCCGCCTGAACGTAGCCCCGTCTGGCACGTCCTCCCCAGTGGCCTGAGCAGGAAGCAGGTCCCAAGCCTGCCTTCCTGGCAGCTGCGTGCCGTGGAGGCCAGCCACCGGCAGGGACCTCCGTCTTGGAGGTTGTGACTGTAACTCAGCCTTACTGTGGCCGGGTGTGTTTGATATCGGTGTGAAACCCCGATGGGGAACGGATAGATGGGGGGGAAGGGGGCGGGGCGGGGCTGCGCTCAGGGCAGGACCCAGAAATGTCGCGTTGCGGGTAAGGAGGTCGGTCAGCTGAACCAGACTGTTAATCCCAGCTCCGTTCCCATCTGGACGGCCCTTTACCTGAGATCGGCCATCTGCTTACCTCTGACACAAACTGACCATACTTATGAGCGAAAGAGAAAAACTACAAAAAAAGAGGGAGAAAGAAAGAGAAAACAATGACAAAGGTGGATGTGTGGGAACATTCTGTGCATGTCCACGTGTTTGTGTTTCGCTGGGTTCTTTCCTGTAGAAAAGCCGGTATCATAGATTGGGTAACACTTAAGAAGTTTCAAGAATTTAGAAGTTTCCTCCCACTTGACTTCTCAAGGTGTTGTTTGCGTTTGTTTCTTTTATCAGCATCCCTTGCTAAAGCCCTTAAATGCCATAGATCCTGGCTGAGGGGAGCCTTGCATATGGGGATGTGTGCGCCTGGTTAAATGGCTGTTTCCCCTGGGAGTCGGACAGATGGGTTTGAATCTCGACTCCGCTCCTCCCCAGCTTCAAGCCTTGAACAACCTATGTCTGCCCCTTCCCTGCTTCCTTCACATGAGATTTGGGCACTCGTAAAATGTTAGTAATTGCCCAAGGTGGTCCTAGGTCCATCTTTCTAGTGATTATCTTTGATTGTATTCTGCAAAAGTTTGGGTCTCTGTGATGCATTGGAAATAAACTGGTCCTTCACCACAGATCCTTTGCAAAGCAGCACCACATTATACTAATCTGTTTTTTGTGACTATTTGAAATTTTGCATAATAAACAATTGAAAACTAACCGGGATATATATTTTTTAAACATCTTTATTGGGGTATAATTGCTTTACAATGGTGTGTTAGTTTCTGCTTTATAACAAAGTGAATCAGTTATACATATACATATGTTCCCATATGTCTTCCCTCTTGCGTCTCCCTCCCTCCCACTCTCCCTATCCCACCCCTCCAGGCTGTCACAAAGCACCGAGCTAATATCCCTGTGCCTTGCGGCTGCTTCCCCCTAGCTATCTACGTTTGTTAATGTGTATATGTCCATGACTCTCTCTCGCCCTGTCAAAGCTCACCCTTCCCCCTCCCCATATCCTCAAGTCCGTTCTCCAGTAGGTCTGCGTCTTTATTCCTGTCTTACCCCTAGGTACTTCATGACATTTTTTTCCCTTAAATTCCATATATATGTGTTAGCATACGGTATTTGTCTTTTTCTTTCTGACTTACTTCACTCTGTATGACAGACGCTAGGTCTATCCATCTCATTACAAATAGCTCAATTTCATTTCTTTTTAAGGCTGAGTAATATTCCATTGTATATATGTGCCACATCTTCTTTATCCATTCATCCGATGATGGGCGCTTAGGTTGTTTCCATCTCCGGGCTATTGTAAGTAGAGCTGCAATGAACATTTTGGTACATGACTCTTTTTGAATTTTGGTTTTCTCAGGGTTATATGCCCAGTAGTGGGATTGCTGGGTCATATGGTAATTCTATTTGTAGTTTTTTAAGGAACCTCCATACTGTTCTCCATAGTGGCTGAACCAATTCACATTCCCACCAGCAGTGCAAGAGTGTTCCCTTTTCTCCACACCCTCTCCAGCATTTATTGTTTCTAGATTTTTTGATGATGGCCATTCTGACTGGTGTGAGATGATATCTCATTGTAGTTTTGATTTGCATTTCTCTAATGATTAATGATGTTGAGCATTCTTTCATGTGTTTGTTGGCATTCTGTATATCTTCTTTGGAGAAATGTCTATTTAGGTCTTCTGCCCATTTTTGGATTGGGTTGTTTGTTGTTTTGTTATTGAGCTGCATGAGCTGCTTGTAAATTTTGGAGATTAATCCTTTGTCAGTTGCTTCATTTGCAAATATTTTCTCCCATTCTGAGGGTTGTCTTTTGGTCTTGATTATGGTTTCCTTTGCTGTGCAAAAGCTTTGAAGTTTCATTAGGTCCCATTTGTTTATTTTTGTTTTTATTTCCATTTCTCTAGGAGGCAGGTCAAAAAGGATCTTGCTGTGATTTATGTAATAGAGTGTTCTGCCTATGTTTTCCTCTAAGAGTTTTATAGTGTCTGGCCTTACATTTAGGTCTTTAATCCATTTGGAGTTTATTCTTGTGTATGGCATTAGGGAGTGTTCTAATTTCATTCTTTTACATGAAGCTGTCCAGTTATCCCAGACCCATTTATTGAAGAGACTGTCTTTTCTCCATTGTATATTCTTGCCTCCTTTCTCAAAGATAAGGTGACCATATGTGCATGGCTTTATCTCTGGGCTTTCTCTCCTGTTCCATTGATCTATATTTCTGTTTTTGTGCCAGTACCTTATCGTCTTGATTACTGTAGCTTTGTAGTATAGTCTGAAGTCAGGGAGCCTGATTCCTCCAGGTCCGTTTTTCTTTCTCAGGATTGCTTTGGCTACTCGGGGTCTTTTGTGTTTCCATACAAATTGTGAAAGTTTTTGTTCTAGCTCTGTGAAAAATGCCATTGGTAGTTTAATAGAGATTGCATTGAATTTGTAGATTGCTTTGGGTAGTATAGTCATCTTCACAATGTTGATTCTTCCAATCCAAGAACATGGTATATCTCTCCATCTGTTTGTATCACCTTTAATTTCTTTCACCAGTGTCTTATAGTTTTCTGCATACAGGTCTTTTGTCTCCTTAGGTAGGTTTATTCCTAGGTATTTTATTCTTTTTGTTGCAATGGTAAATGGGAGTGTTTCCTTAATTTCTCTTTCAGATTTTTCATCATTAGTGTATAGGAATGCAAGAGACTTCTGTGCATTAATTTTGTATCCTGCAACTTTACCAAATTCATTAATTAGCTCTAGTAGTTTTCTGGTATCATCTTTAGGATTCTCTATATATAGTATCATGTCATCTGCAAACAGTGACAGTTTTACTTCGAATATGTTGAATAATAGTGGTGAGAGTGGGCAGCCTTGTCTTGTTCCTGATCTTAGTGGAAATGGTTTCAGTTTTTCACCATTGAGAGCAATGTTGACTGTGGGTTTGTCATATATGGCCTTTATTATGTTGAGGTAAGTTCCCTCTATGCCTACTTTCTGGAGGGTTTTTATCATAAATGGGTGTTAAATTTTGTCAGAAGCTTTTTCTGCATCTATTGACATGATCATATGGTTTTTCTCCTTCAATTTGTTAATATGGTTTATCACATTGATTGATTTGCATATATTGAAAAATCCTTGCATTCCTGGGATAAACCCCACTTGATCATGGTGTATGATCCTTTAAATGTGCTGTTGGATACTGTTTGCTAGTATTTTGTTGAGGACTTTTGCATCTATGTTCATCAGTGATATTGGCCTGTAGTTTTCTTTTTTTGTGGCATCTTTGTCTGGTTTGGATATCAGGGTGATGGTGACCTTGTAGAATAAGTTTGGGAGTATTTCCTCCCTCTGCTATATTTTGGAAGAGTTTGAGAAGGATAGGTGTTAGTTCTTCTCTAAATGTTTGATAGAATTTGCTTGTGAAGCCATCTGGTCCTGGGCTTTTGTTTGTTGGAAGATTTTTAATCACAGTTTCAATTTCAGTGCTTGTGATTGGTCTGTTTATATTTTCTATTTCTTCCTGGTTCAGGTTGTCCATTTCTTCCAGGTTGTCCATTTTATTGGCATATAGTTGTTTGTAGTAAGCTCTTATGATCCTTTGTATTTTTGCAGTGTCAGTTGTTACTTCCCCTTTTTCATTTCTAATTCTATTGATTTGAGTCTTCTTCCTTTTTTTCTTGATGAGTCTGGCTAATGGTTTATCAATTTCGTTTATCTTCTCAGAGAACCAGCTTTTAGTTTTATTGATCTTTGCTATCATTTCCTTCATTTCATTTTCACTTCTTTCTGATCTGATCTTTATGATTTCTTTCCTTCTGCTAACTTTGGGGTTTTTTTTGTTCTTTCTTTAATTGCTTTAGGTGTAAGTTTACATTGTTTAATTGAGATGTTTCTTGTTTCTTGAGGTAGGATTGTATTGCTATACACTTCCCTCTTAGAACTGCTTTTGCTGCATCTCATAGGTTTTGGGTCATCATGTTTTCATTGTCATTTGTTTCTAGGTATTTTTTGATTTCTTCAGTGGTCTCTTGTTTATTTAGTAGTGTACTGTTTAGTCTCCATGTGTTTGGATTTTTTACAGACTTTTTCCTGTAATTGATATCTAGTCTCATAGTGTTGTGGTCAGAAAAGATACTTGATACAATTTCAGTTTCCTTAAATTTTCCAAGGCTTGATTTGTGACCCAAGATATGATCTATCCTGGAGAATGTTCCATGAGCACTTGAGAAGAAAGTGTAATCTGCTGTTTTTGGATAGAATGTCCTATGAATATCAATTAAGTCCATGTTGTTTAATGTATCATTTAAAGCTCGTGTTTCCTTATTTATTTTCATTTTGGATGATCTGTCCATTGGTGAAAGTGGGGTGTTGAAGTCCTCTACTATGATTGTGTTACTGTCAATTTCCCCTTTTATGGCTGTTAGCATTTGCCTTATGTATTATGGTGCTCCTATGTTGGGTGCATAAATATTTACAATTGTTATATTTTCCTCTTGGATTGATCCCTTGATCATTATGTAGTGTCCTTCTTTGTCTCTTGTATTAGTCTTTATTTTAAAGTCTATTTTGTCTGGTATGAGTATTGCTACTCCAGCTTTCTTTTGATTTCCATTTGCATGGAATATCTTTTTCCATCCCCTCACTTTCAGTCTGTATGTGTCCTTAGGTCTGAAGTGGGTCTCTTGTAGACAGCATATGTATGGGTCTTGTTTCTGTATCCATTCAGCCAGTCTATGTCTTTTGGTGGGAGCATTTAATCCATTTACATTTAAGGTAGTTATTGATATGAATGTTCCTATTACCATTTTCTTAATTCTTTTGGGCTTGTTATTGTAAGTCTTTTCCTTCTCTTATGTTTCCTGCCTAGAGAAGTTTCTTTAGCATTTGTTGTAGAGCTGGTTTGGTGGTGCTGAATTCTCTTCGCTTTTACTTGTCTGTAAAGATTTTAATTTCTCTATTGAATCTGAATGAGATCCTTGCTGTGTAGAGTAATCTTGGTTGTAGGTTTTTCCCTTTCATCATTTTAAATATGTCCTGTCACTCCCTTCTGGCTTGCAGAGTTTCTGCTGAAAGATCAGCTGTTAACCTTATGGGGATTCCCTTGTATGTTAATTGTTGCTTTTCCCTTGCTGCTTTTAATCTTTTTTCTTTGAATTTAATTTTTGATAATTGTATTAATATGTGTCTTGGTGTGTTTCTCCTTGGATTTATCCTGTATGGGACTCTGCATTTCCTGGACTTTATTGACTATTTCCTTACCCATCTTAGGGAAGTTTTCAACTATAATCTCTTCAAATATTTTCTCAGTCCCTTTTTGTTTCTCTTCTTCTTCTGGGACCCCTGTAATTCGAATGTTGGTGCGTTTAATGTTGTCCCAGTGGTCTCTGAGATTGTCCTCAACTCTTTTCATTCTTTTTTCTTTATTCTGCCCTGTGGTAGTCATTTCCAGTATTTTATCTTCCAGGTCACTTATCCGTTCTTCTGCCTCAGTTATTTTGCTATTAATTCCTTCTAGAGAATTTTTAATTTCATTGATTGTGTTGTTCATCATTGTTTGTTTGCTCTCTAGTTCTTCTAGGTCCTTGTTAAACGGTTTTTGTATTTTCTCCATTCTATTTCCAAGATTTTGGATCATCTTTAATATCATTACTGTGAATTCTTTTTCAGGTAGACAGCCTATTTCCTCTTCATTTGTTAGGTCTGGTGGGTTTTTCCCTTGCTTCTTCATCTGCTGTGTATTTCTCTGTCTTGTCATTTTGCCTAACTTACTGTGTTTGGGGTCTCCTTTTCGCAGGCTGCAGGTTCGTAGTTCCTGTTGTTTTTGGTGTCTGTCTCCAGTGGCTAAGGTTGGTTCAGTGGGTTGTGTAGGCTTCCTGGTGGAGGCGAGTGGGACCTATGTTTTGTTGGATGTGGCTGGATCTTGTCTTTCTGGTGGGCAGGACCGCGTCTGGTGGTGTGTTTTGGGGTGCCTGTGATCCTATTATGATTTTAGGCAGCCTGTCTGCTAATGGGTGGGGTTGTGTTCCTGTCTTGCTAGTTGTTTGGCATGGGGTGTCCAGCACTGTAGCTTGCTGGTCGTTGAGTGGAGCTGGGTCTTAGCGTTGAGATGGAGATCTCTGGGAGAGCTTTCGCTGTTTGATATTACGTGGAGCTGGGAGGTCTCTGGTGAACCAGTGTCCTGAGCTTGGCTCTCCCACCTCAGAGGCTCAGGCCTGACACCTGGCCAAGCACCAAGACCCTGTCAGCCACACGGCTGTGCACGCCCCGTGTCTTCCTCAGAACCCTAAGTTTCATCCCCTCCCAAAGATATCTGTGTCCTGTGAATACATTAGGACACAGACATCTTTGGGAGGGGCCACTGTTCTGCCTACAGCAGGGTCAGACCATTGAATACAGTGATCAGCATGGGGCTGGGCCCCCTGTTGGTGATCACTGAAGGCAGGGTCTGGGTATCGGGTTGCGGCTCGCCACCTGCAGAAGCAGCCATCCATCAGATCACCCTGAAATGGGCACGTCTTAAAAATCACACTTAGGCAGCAGTGTCTGGTTTGCCTTTCATTCGTGGTCCTGCATTTGCCCCTCACTCCATCTCTGGGAGAGGTGGTATCATTTCATTATTCATGGGAAAACTGAGGCTCAGGTGGGGTCGTGGTAGGATCCCATGGCTCTAGGTGGCAGGATCAGGATTCCAGCCAAAGCCCTTTGTCCAGAAATTCTCTTCCCTTCCCACAGAGCCTTTGTCAACACTGTTGACAGAAGGTGCTATGGCCCTAAATATATTGACCCTTTAGAGCCATCCAGATAAGTCCATGGTCCAGAGTTGTACCCCCTCCCTGCCTCAGCCACTGAGACCAGAGAAAAGGCAGGACTTACACATAAAGCAAGGAAGAGAAAGACTGAGATTAGCGTGGGTTTCGGGTGGACAAATGCAACACTGAGGACACAGAAACTGGCTACATAATCCCTGAAGCAACTCAGGCCGCTGGGCTACAAGCCACTCGCTCCCCAGATCCTGCGTGCCTGGTCCTCCAGACACTGGGGATGAAACAGCCCCCAAGTGTGGCAACACCCAGCCCTCCTGGAGCTCGCTGCTCTAGCGTTGCGGGAGACTGTCAGTGAGCTGCTAGCAAGGAGGAGAGGAAACGATCACGTGGTGCTCGCACTGTTCTCAGCACCGCATGTGAAATTAACCCACTCATTCCTCATAATAACCCTTTGAAGTCTGCGCTGTTTTCTTTCCATTTCGCAGGGGAGGCAACCAGGCACAGAGAGGGAAACAGCTTGCTCAAGGTCCCGCAAAGAGCACGTGACTTTGAACCCAGGCAGTCAAGTTCTGGAATCCATGCCTCTCACCACCGGGGTGTAAACAAAGGACGCAGGTGGTGGGAAAGCTAGGAGAAAAGGAAAGCAGGGATCGGGAGTCCCCTGCCCTGGGCTTCGTAGGCAGGAAGCTGCTCTGATAAGGTGGCATCTGAGCAGAGACATGAAGGGAGCAGGGGAGAGAGCCTGGCACAGGGGGAGAGAAGCCTCCAGAGAAGGGCAGCAGCAAGGGCAAGGCGAGGTGGGAGGGTTCCCGGTGCTTCCCAGGAACAAGGAGGAGGCCACGGGAGGCCGTTGAGGGACGGGCCTCCTGAGAGGCGTGCAGGGCCGGGGTTGAAGCTGTTGGTGTTAATGAGTGGGCGGCCTCTGGTACTTCACTGTGAAATCTACAGCCGTAAGACTCATTTTCTTCTCTGAATGTGGTGAGACAGGGGAGTCCAAGAAACTCAAATACGAGAGCAAAACTGCAGGTCCTCTCTCCACACCTCAGTAAAATGAAAGTTGAAGAAAGTGGAAGACTCATCTGGAGACCCCAGCTTTTCCAGAAGGCTTTTTTCTGGTCCACGTGCCAGTTGAGGTGGAAGACTTCGCTGGTCCCCTGTCGCTCCCTTTCTCAGCTGAATGCTTAGACGGGGGGAGAGGGTGCCAGGAGAAGGGCGGAGGGAGGGGCAACGCCTCTGGCCCCTCCCCAGAGATGGGGAGATGGGGAGGAGCCCTGGGGCAGGCCGAATAAGGGTCCCCAAAGGTGTCCACATCCTCATCCCCGGAACCTGTGACCACGTTATCTTACATGGCAAAAGGGATTTGGCAGACGTGATTAAATTAGGGGTCCTGAGCTGGGGAGATTATCCTGGACTGTCGGGCCCTGTGGGCCCAGTGCAATCACAAGGGTCCTTGGAAGATGGGAGAGGGAGGCAAGAGAGTCAGAACCAAAGAGACGGCAGCACAAGAAGGACTCAGCCCAGCGTTGCCGGAGGTAGAGGCCATGAGCCAAAGAATGTGAGCAGCTTCTAGGCAAGGAAAAAGGCAAGCTTCCAGAAGCAACAGAGCCCTGCTGACACCTTGACATGGGCCCAGTGAGACCTACTGCAAACTTATGACCTCCAGAGCTGTGAGAGCATAAATCTGGGTTGTTTTAAGACACTACATTTGGGGTCATTTCTTTCAACATCAATAGGAAACTGGGGACTTCCCTGGTGGTGCAGTGGTTAAGAATCCACCTGCCAGTGCAGGGGACACGGGTTCGAGCCCTGGACCGGGAAGATCCCACATGCCGCGGAGCAACTAAGCCCTTGTGCCACAACTACCAAGCCTGCACTCTAGACCCCGCGAGCCACAACTACTGAAGCCCGCACACGTAGAGCCCGTGCTCTGCAACAAGAGAAGCCACCGCAATGAGAAGCCCACGCACCACAACAAAGAGTAGCCCCAGCTCGCCACAACTAGAGAAAGCCCGCATGCAATGAAAATCCAGTACAGCCAAAAATTAATTAATTAATTAATTTTTTAAAACTAGGAAACTAATATAGACAGTAGAAGGTCTCCGGGATGCTCTGATGAGTGCCCAGCCCCAACCAAGCACTCACCCTGAGACCCTGCACATCCCTCCCTGGAAGGAGAACTTCATTTCTCAGCTCAGCTTTGGCATCCACTGGGCTATAGCAGCCACAGTGAGTGGGATGGGCCTGACCAGGAGACCAGCCTCCCGCCATGCTGCGCCTTTGGCCCAGCTTCCATGAGGCCTGGTATGAGTTGGCAGCAGTGCTGGTGAGCTGCTTGAATTAAGATCTAGAATGGAGGTCAGCCCAAGGTCATAGCTGTGAAGACAGTGGACATTCTGTAAGTAAACAAGTGGCCACAGACTCTAGGTAATGTACCTTTCAGAAGAGAGCAGTGGGCCAGGCTATCAGCTGATCCGGGCATCCTTCTTTAAGATTGGATGCATTTACTGAAATTGTGTGGTTTGAGTTTCCTGCTTTGAATTCTGGAACGGCATGTTTTTCAAACTTTACTTTCCACCTCTGGGTGTTTCTCATTAATGTTTTATTTTTGGTTTTTTTTTTTTGTCTGCTGCGTCGGGTCTTTGTTGCTGTGCGTGGGCTTTCTCTAGTTGCAGCGAGCGGGGGCTACTCTTTGTTGCACAGGCTTCTCATTGCGGTGGCTTCTCTTGTTGCGGAGCATGGGCTCTAGGCATGCAGGCTTCAGTAGTTGCAGCACACGGGCCCTACAGCTCACGGGCTTCAGTAGTTGTGGCGTACAGGCTTAGCTGCTCTGTGGCATATGGGATCCTCCCGGACCAGGGATCGAACCCACGTCCCCTGGGTTGGCAGGCGGATACTTTACCACTGCGCCACCAGGGCAGTCCCCATTAATCTTTAAATCTCAGAGAAAGTCTATCATTACGGTCTGTTTTCTTACTAGAGCAAAGGCTCCCGTGAGGGCAGCCTCTAGCCCAATCCTGTAAAGCACCTGGTTGGAGTTGTGTCTCCCAGGTCACCCCGAAAAGGGGGATTCAGATCTTGGTGGCAGTTCCCTGGGGAATGTGTTATTCTATCGTTTGTAGTTCTCAAACTTCAGTGTGCATGAGAATCAGCTGGGAAGCTTGTTGAAAATGCAGAATTCCTGGTCTGGGGTGGAGCCTGGGAATCTGCATTTTAACTTCAGTGCTTGTGATGCTGGGGGGGGGTCTTTGAGAAACACAGTGACTCTGATGAAGCCCAGAAGACAAGTCCTCACCCTCCCAGGTGTCTGTGGGCTTTGCACGCCTGGTTTGGGGTATGTTTCTGTGTGTGTGTCTGTGTGTGTGTGTGTGCGCACCCATGTTTGTGGACGTTTACCAAACACTCCTTTGGTATAAGTCTGGGTCTAATGCATGTCAAGTGGTCATCAAGTTAATTTTCTCCACGGCCTTCTGCAGTCTACTGTTACTTATTCCTTACTCCTGACGAAGAAACAGAAGCCCGGGCTGTTAAGTTACCCACACTTACTAAACGTAAAACAGGCATTCTGGTTCAGCCAGACCCCATACCCAGGACCCATTCATAAGGACTGGAACCTGCAAGTGGAAAGGCATCCCCAAGCCCCCCTTTTTCCCACGGTCTGTGTCAGTGGTGCCGTCTTTAGTCAAAGGCTAAAGGAGTAGGGGAGAACGGGTAATACCAAAAACCGAGGCGTAATGGGAAGGAAATCCAAAAGAGGGGATATATGTATATGTATGGCTGATTCATTTTGCTGTTCAGTAGAAACTAACACAGCATTGTAAAGCAACTATACTCCAATAGCAATTAGTTAAAAACAAAAAAAACCAAGGCGTAGGAATGGTCTGGTAGAGTGCATTGGAATATTTTTGTAATCGATTTTTCTCCTCTTGACCCTCCCTTTCTCTCCCTCCTCTCCCCCCTTCTCTTATTCTCTGTCCCTGTCAAGACACCCCCTTCCAGCTGCCTGCTCCTCGAAACCTGAAGGTTCACCTGTACAACGCCCAGCAGGCTCTGAGCTGGGAGCCCGTGTCCCTGAACAATGACACAAGGCTGGTGGTCTACCAGGTGCAGTATAAATAGTAAGCGACATTTCTGTTGGCATTCTTACTGGGAGCTGGGGTTGGGAGGTTGTTACGGAAGCTGAGGCCAGCTGCCTGTTCTTGCCTCTTGGCAGGATTGTAAGCAAATCCATGGGAAGCAGATAATTCTCTTGTACTTTTTACATCTCCAAGGACAGAGATTTCACAACACCCCATGCATCTGAAGGCTGAAAGGACCCTGGCCATCAGAGAACTCAGCGGTCTAACCACATGACTGCTTAGTTTGGTGAAAGCGGATTCCTCAGTTTCAAGAGAAGATGCATAAAAAGCCTTCCTGTCTTGAAAGGGCAAGAGGCATCTTTTGGTCTTCATCTCTTTCAAGTGTCAAAATCTGGTTTATTTAGGCTTGTGGGCCAAATTTGGCCTAATAAGGAAGTTATTCATCTAATGAACTATTAATTCTCAGTTTCTAAGCTGGTGTTCCATTTTGCATTTTTTTCCGGCCCCTCATTCTGTCTCTCACCTACTTTTCAAGCTTTTTTACAGTTTGCCGTCACTTGATTTGCAGTATAGACACATAGGGGAAGAAGAAAGGCAAAATCCAAGTCCTTGTTTACCTTGTTAAATGAATTAAGTGGAGACTAAGTTAAAATTATTGTGGGAATTCCCTTGCAGTCCAGTGGTTAGGACTCCACTCTTCCAATACACAGGGCGTGAGTTCAATCCCTGGTCGGGGAACAAAGATCCTGCATGCCACACGGTGCACACAAAAAAAAAATTATCGGCTAAGTCACTTTTAGATTACTAAATAAGCAAAATTTTAAAAAATAGGAATGCTAGGGGCTTCCCTGGTGGCGCAGTGCTTGAGAGTCCGCCTGCCGATGCAGGGGACACGGGTTCGTGCCCCGGTCCAGGAAGATCCCACATGCCGCGGAGCGGCTGGGCCCATGAGCCATGGCCGCTGAGTCTGCGAGTCCGGAGCCTGTGCTCCACAACGGGAGAGGCCACAACGGTGAGAGGCCCGCATACCGCAAAAAAAAAAAAAAAAGGAATGCTCAGTGCTTTTGAGAATGTGGCTGGTGGATACAGTGCTGGATCAGGATCAATTATGAGCACAGCCCCCTTAGAAAATAATTCTACTCTTCACTTACAGTCGTAGGGATGTCCATGTTACTTTTATCCTAGGCAGACAATACGACCCCCCCCATCAGGAAAAAAAAACAAACTTACATTCATGAAGATATACTGATACATTGAAGTGTCTATTCATGTCCATTAGCAGGAAGGTGGCAAACTGTGTCAAGTTTTAACTTATGGATGAACCCTTAGGTGACCAGTAAAAAGGGTAGTTATGTGTCACATGACAGCAGGTGCAACTGTATGTGACATGGAATGAGTCTGTGGTCAAGAGCAGGCAGGCAATGTAGAAAAATTACAGATGGTTAATTTGTTAGAGGAGTAGTTTCCAGATGACTTCGTTTTCATCGTGAACTGTCCATTGTAACAATACTTGCTTAACAAAAATAAATTCTGAACTGGGATTTGAGTACTATCTCTGGATCGCATTTATCTATTTCTTAAGTAATTATAAATTACAAACATGATCATCTGTAATAAAAGGACCAGTCCATGAGGACCGGCTACATAATTTGCGGGGCCTGGTGCAAAATGAAAACGTAGGGCCCCTTGTGCAAAAACTATTGAGAATTTCAGGATGGTAAAGCAGAGCTTCAAACCAGGTGCCCTCCTAGGAGTACAGCTTTGTGCCACTGCGCAGGTCACATGCCCATGAAGCTGGTCCTGCTCGGCATTGAGTAAATATGGTATCCTAGAGCCACACAAGAAGATTTCAGTAAGGGGAAGTTACAGCTGATCTGTTGACTAGCATTCCTTAGCCTTGACTGGGGAAGTACATTTGTGGGTTGACAGAGCACCTCTAAATATTAGAAGTATTTGTTAAAGCCTTTGACAGTTTCACATCACAGACCAACCTGTTTCACTGTGTTTTCTATTCGGAAAGCATTTTGTAGATATTTTACCAGGTTAGAGGTTGGTTTGGGATGTGATGTGTTGAATGTGAATGTCCCTATTTGTAAAAGCTGAGGGGGCCACTGAAAACTCAAACAGAAGCTAATTTTGTTTTCTTTTCCAATTACAGATTTGATCATGGAAGAGGGCCTTTGCTTTTTTTGTTGGTTTGTTTCTAGGTACTTTCACATGTTTAGGACATTTTAGTTACATTAAATAATTTAATTTTGAGGCTCCTGGGACTTAAAAGTTTCCATTCTGTTTCTCTCCAGGAAAACATCACTATAATTATAAATAAACGTGCCTCTGTTTTTTGACAGTCACAGTAGCAAAGCCAAAATTACATAGAGCACTTTGTGGGCAAATTTTAAGTATAAATCAGAAGTTGCAGATCATGTGGCCTAAAGTCTGTGTTTGGTCACAGTGTTTAATTTTTTTTTTCCAATTAGTGCCAACATTTAAACATCTGGAGATTTCACTTAAAAAAAAAAAGAACCGAATTTCTGTTTTTTCTTGAAAATAAAAACAGGCAGACAGCAGGGCCCTTTCTAGGTCACACCCCACTTGCCCAGTCTTCCCAAGGCATTTTTTAAATGTCATTGTTTTATAATTTTAATAGCAATACATTTTCTTTATAGAAAATGTGGAAAATCCAGTAAAAAGAATAAAATTAAAACAACCTGCTGTCCAAGAAAAATCACTATTCTCATTTTAGTGTATTTCTCTCTAGACATTTTTTTCTAAATACATGCAGTTGTTTGCAAATGTGCCAGCATGTGTGTAAGACTGAAACAAAACTGGGGTTATGCTTCTGTGTTCTGTTTCCTTTTTTTCTTTCCTTTTAACTTAATGTAGTTAAGCATGTAGCCACTTTTTTCATACAGTTATTTCTGTGTGAACATTTTTATTCTATGTTCTGTTATATGATGTATCACTCAGGATTTTTTAAACTTTTCCTCACTCACGAGTGGTATAATAGTTGACAGTTTGTGCCTGTTATAAGTAATGTCCTCAAACATAAACTGTGTCGGATTGTTTTCTTACATTTCTGGACGATGACTTGCTGGGTTCAAAGGGAAAAAACTTCATCATTTTTGGAAGTGATGTAACAGAGGCTGGACAGTGAAATCATTGGTTGCCCAGGTGTTTAACAGACATTTAGATGGTGGTTACTAGGCACCAGGCCCTGATCCAGGCACTTTCCTGGTGTCCACTGTTTCAACTGTCAGGACAACCCTGAGAGTCAGATGCTATAGTTCATCCCATCTTATAGATAAGAAGACTGAGGAACAGAGAAGTGAAGTAACTGGGATTTGAACCCAGGTAATCTGGCCCCAGAGTCCATGTGTTTAATCATTATGCTGTTCTCCCTCTCATGATGAGGTTGCTTTCAAAATTAGGTAAAAGGGACAGAGGCCATCCACATGAGTACATTGCCAGGAGCCAGGACTACTTGCTGGGTAAGGCTCAGACTGGCTGATTCAACATAAGCCTGGGCAAGAGGGTGGGAGTCCAGACCAGACATGGGGCAGTGCCATGCTCGTGAGGCTGTGTCCATTTCATTATCCATTTAAATGGGGCCCACAGCACCTTATTTTTACCCTTTGCAATTAGACGGGGAGGCCACCTTCCAGAACTCCACTTCCCCCCACCCCCACAAACTGCTGACCTTCATGTGTCAGCTCTCATTTAAATTTGGATGGCTTGTGCCCTTTTAAACACCTTTTTTGAGAAACACTTTTAAAAAGTAGTTCTGAAATTCAATGGATTTCTGTGTATTGATTTTGTAACCTGCAGCTTTACCAAATTCAATGATGAGCTCTAGTAGTTTTCTGGTAGCGTCTTTAGGATTTTCTATGTATAGTATCATGTCATCTGCAAACAGTGACAGTTTAACTTCTTTTCGAATTTGGATTCCTTTTATTTCTTTTTCTTCTCTGATTGGCTAGGACTTCCAAAACTATGTTGAATAAAAGTGGCGAGAGTGGACCTCCTTGCCTTGTTCCTGACCTTAGAGGAAATGCTTTCAGCTTTTCACCCTTGAGTCTGATGTTAGCTGTAGGTTTGTCATATATGGCCTTTATTATGTTGAGGTAGGTTCCCTCTATGCCCACTTTCTGGAGAGTTTTTATCATAAATGGGTGTTGAATTTTCTCAAAAGCTTTTTCTACATCTATTGAAATGATCATGTGGTTTTTATTGTTCAATTTGTTGATATGGTGGATCACACTGATTGATTTGCGCATATTGAAAAACCCTTGCATCCCTGGGATAAATCCGAAAGGGGAAAGCTTGGAGGTGAGGGGAGGAGATGGAACATGGGTGGTCAGTTCCCTGGCAAATCAGGGAGAGGGCCTTTTGCCCCAGTTCAACAGCTGGGATTGGCAGGGAGAAGGTTATAGTACCTTTAAGTATCTGTATAACTTAAAAAAAAAATCACTTACCCCCTTGTGAAGCACACCACCCCCAGACTGAGAGGGGGTGCCTGTGGTTTGTGGTCCCTTTCCCCATTAGGGCCTGTGACCCCAGGGCGTGGTGGTATGTGAGTATGGTGGGCATCTTCTGTGGAATCCCTGGCCACACATCTTGATGTGGCTTTCATCTGGTCATCCGCCACATTAGCAGAAGATAAGCCTCCAGGCAGGGTCAGAGGTACACTTAGAAGCACATGTGTTGTGTGAGAGCTGGTGGCCGTGACCCCCCAGCCTCATTTCTCCTGTCTCCCCTGGCCTTGCTTTCCAGGCCAGAGTTGCTGTCCAGGGCACAGCCTGTCCCTAGAGGGGACAGTGCCTGCTGCCGCACTACTGAGGCTTCTAGAGCTACCTCCCTGCCTTTTCTCAAGTCAGTCACCTAAGGACAGAGCTCAGAGTCAGCGAGTAGAATCCCACGTGGGCAGGTGGCATTGGGACTCTGGGGAATGCATTCTCACTTACAAGGATGCATGGCCTTACATTTGGCAAAGTTTTCATGTGGCCAAGACTCTCTTTAAATGGGCAGCTATGGGGTAAAAACAAACTCTACACCAGCAGGAAGTATGGGTATGGTTTGTATGAACACAGTATCATTCCTAAGACATAGGCTACAGAGGCTGAGTTTGAAGCATTAAAATCAACTGTAGAACAAAACGGCAGGAAATGTTTGCAAATCATATATCTGATAAGGGACTTGTATCCAGAATGTATAAAGAACTCTTACAACTCAAAATTAAAAGGCAAATAACCCAATTAAAATACAGACAAAGGATTTGAGTAGACAGTTCTCCAAAGAAGATATGCAAATAGCCGATAAGCACGTGAAAAGATACTCAACATCATTAGTGACTAGGGAAAATACAGCCACTTGGATGGCTACAATAAAAAAGGCATGGGCTTCCGTGGTGGTGCTGTGGTTAAGAATCCGCCTGCCAATGCAGGGAACACGGGTTCGAGCCCTGGTCCAGGAAGATCCCACATGCCGCGGAGCAACTAAGCCTGTGCGCCACAACTACTAAGCCTGCGCTCTAGAGCCTGCAAGCCACAACTACTGAGCCTGTGTACTACAACTACTGAAGCCCGCGTGCCTAGAGCCCTTGCTCCGCAACAAGAGAAGCCACTGCAATGAGAAGCCTGCGCACCGCAATGAAGAGTAGCCCCTGCTCACCGCAACTAGAGAAAGCCCGTGTGCAGCAATGAAGACCCAATGCAGCCAAAAATAAATTAAATAAATTTATTTAAAAAATAAAATAAAATAAAAAAGGCATAATAACAAGTGTTGGTGACGTTAAGGAGAAATTGGAACCCTCATACGTTGTGGGTGGGAATGTAAAATGGTGCAGCTACTTCGGAAATCAGTTAAAAATAGAGTTACCATATGACCCGGCAAGTCCACTCCTAGGTATACACCCCACAGAACTGAACATAAGTTCATAAAGAAATTTACATGTGAATATTCTTAGCATTATTCACAATAGCCAAAAAGTGGAGACAACCCAGGTGCCCATCAGCAGATCAGTGGATAAACTAAATGTGGTATGTACATACAATGGGACATTATTTGGTCATAAGAAGGGATGAAGTACTGCTACATGCTACAACACGTATCACGCTTGAAAACATACTAAGTAAAACAGGCTAAGTGAAGGGCACTCGTCACAAAAGACCACATAGTTTATGATTGTATTTCTATGAAATGTCCAGAACAGGCAAATCCGTAGAGATAGAAAGTAGATCAGTGGTACCGTAGGGCTTGGGGGGTGGAGGAAGTGGAGAGTGACTGCTGTAGGTGCAGGGGTTTTTAGGGGATGATGAACGTGTTCTGAAATGGATTGTGCTGAGGCTGCACAACCGTGTGAATTTACTGAAATCCATTGAATTGTACACTTTAAATGGGGGTAGTGTATGGTATGTGAGCAATGTCTCAATCAAAAACATCGAATTAAAATCTCATCTCTGGGGCTTCCTTGGTGGCGCAGTGGTTGAGAGTCCGCCTGCCGATGCAGGGGACGCGGGTTCGTGCCCCGGTCCGGGAAGATCCCACATGCCGCGGAGCGGCTGGGCCCGTGAGCCATGGCCACTCAGCCTGCGCGTCCGGAGCCTGTGCTCTGCAACAGGAGAGGCCACAGCAGTGAGAGGCCCGCGTACCGCAAAAAAAAAAAAAATTAAATATAAATAAATAAATAAAAACTCATCTCTGGGGAAACTTAATAGGTGATCAAAGAGAGACTTGTGCAAAGTAAAATCCTTCTTCCCTTTGCAGCAGCACTAGTAGTACCTGGTATGACGTCAACAGAAAAGACAGCAGGGTGGATTGTACGAACCTCACCGGGACAGAGTGCAACTTTACCGCAAACAGCCTCTCAGAGGGCTTCCCACGGCATTTCAACATCACTTTACGCCTCCGAGCTAAGCTGGGGGACCTCGTCTCTGCCTGGGTAAAGGCGCCTTGGTTCGAACACTATCGGAATGGTAAGACGACTTGGGTACAAACTTCCTTCAACGTTTGCAGGTTTTCTTCACTTTCCTTTTCGCTGAGCGGTACTGACTCCACGCCCCTCCGTCCTGCCTCTCACCCTAAATAACCAGCACCCAGGTGGGTATGATGGTCAAACCCGAGTACTGACCACGGAAGCTGGGGCTAGGGGAGGGTGATTTGCTAGGCCTGGGAGTTGTCAAACCGCAGCCTGCAGGTCAAATCCCGCCCACCAACCGGTTTTTGTAAAGTTTTATTGGAAAGAAAATGTGTTATATATGTACAATGGAATGCCACTCAGCCATAAAAAAGAATGAAATAATGCCATTTGCAGCAACATGGTTGGACCTAGAGATTATCATATAAGTGAAGTAAGTCAGAGGAAGAAATATTGTATGATATCACTTACATGGGGAATCTAAAAACATGATACAAATGAACTTATTTACAAAACAGAAACAGACTCACAGACATAGAGAACAAACTTATGGTTACCCAAGTGGAAAGGGGGGGAGGGATAAATTTGGAGTATGGGATTAAGATATACACACTACTATATATAAAATAGATAAACAACAAGGACCTACTGTATAGCACAGGGAACTTATAATAACCTATAATGGAAAAGAATCTGAAAAAGAATACATGTATAACTGAATCACTTTGCTGTACACCTGAAACTAACACAATATTGTAAATCAACTATACTTCAATTTTTAAAAAAAAAAGTTTTATCGGAATGCTGTTTCCCCATCTTTTCATATACTGTCTATGGCTGCTTCCAAGCTGCAACAGGCGAGCTGAGTAGTCGCAACAGGGGCTGCATGACCAGTCAGAGCCTCAGTTCACTCTGGTGCTTTACTGAGAAAGTTTGCTAACCTCTGTGCTGGAGGGAATACTAGCATATTGGCTTCACTGATCACTGTTACATGGCACAACTTCTTTTACGTTCAGGAAGGATTTTAGCTCAGCCTTGAACAGTACTTGGCAAATAGGAGAAAATATCTGTGGAACGATTGAATGAACAGATATGCTCCCAGATGTTGGAAGGGAGCATGAGAGTCGTCAGACACTAGTTTATAGATGTGTTCCTTCAATTATTCATTTTTCACATGGTCAGCCGTGCCTAATGTTTCTCCGGTCTCTATGCAAACACAAAGTGTGGAACTTCGTGGGATCCTGATTCAAATTAAACAGAGGTATAAGACAATTGGGGAAATGTGATCACTGTCTAGATCTTTGATGATTTATAAAGCAATTGTTGCTAATATACTTTAGGTGTTGTAATGGTATTTTGTTATGTTTTTTTAAAAAGGCGGGGAGTCTGGTCTTTTCAAGATACATACTGAAGTATTTACAGATGCAATGATGTAATGTCTGAGATTCCTTCAAAATAATCCAGAGAGTGGGAGGGGCAAGGTGGTCCTTACAAGGTGGATGGGCACAGGAGAAACAAAACTTGTCAGGGCTTGATGGTTGCTTTAAAGTTGGGTGATGAGTATATGAGCTTTGTTTACAGTCTTCTCTCTACTTTCTATATGTTTGAAATTTTCTGTAATAGAAGCTAAGAAAGGGACTTTCCTGGTGGTGCAGTGGTTAAGACTCCACACTTCCAGTGCAGGGGGCCCGGGTTTGATCCCTGGTCAGGGAACTAGATCCTACATGCATGCCGCAACTAAGAGTTCACATGCCGCAACTAAGACCCAGCACAACCAAGATAAATAAATAAATTTTTTTAAATTATTTTTTTAAAAAAAGGTTTTTGCTAGCAATTTGAGGATGGTACGAGAAGACAGTGCAGTCCCTGCTGGCTGGTCTTCTGTGGACAAGTTATTTGTCCCTGAGTGGAGAACCATCACACATCTGAGCTATCAAGCGTTACCTAAGTGGGAATTAGTGGAGAAAAAAGTAATGGCGGTATCAGAAGCAGGACCTGTCATGAAGTCGCTGGTCCAGAGTCAGCCAGCTGCTGCTCTCTCTCCTCCCGGCCAGAGTTGGGCAGCCATGTCCTCGGTTAGTTACTGGTGGGGAGTCACTGGTAAACTTCAAGACAGTGGTGTTCTTAGAGCCCATCGCTGCTTTCAGCACTTGCGGTCAAGTCAGGATGGGTAACCAACTTGAAGATGCTTTACTGAGGGTAGAGGGATGAGATGGTGCCTGAAGGGGGCAGGCTTTGGCATCACATAAACTTGGGTTCAAATCCCAACACTGCCACTTACCGGCTGTTACTCTGGGCAAGTAATGTCCCTCTGGGCTTCAGTTTCCCCCTCTGGGAAATGGGGATGGCCTTCTGTGGTTGTTACGTAGATCTGTGTGGACATGGATATAAAGTCCGTGTTGCCAGGTTTAGAGTGATCGTTCAGTCTGTGGACACTGCTATCAGTAATGACCCATAGATCCACTGAGCCCTCCTTCAGGGCCCAGAGAAAAGGCAGACTGTCCGCCTTCGAGAGACAGACTCATCACGTTGGTAGCAGATTCTCCATCTGGCACGCCCTTCAGAAAGGCAGGTCTTTCGGTGCTGACCTTTCAGCGGTTAAGTGATTAGTTATCCAGGCTCCCATGCCCACTCCGGTGGGTAAGTCACAGAAAAGTCTAGAGAATCTGCTCAGCGGGGCCCTGGGCCTGCAGGTCCACATGTTGTTCCATGCTCCAGTCACTTCGCTTTCAAAAGCGTAGCTTGAAGACATGAGTGCCAGCATCTGTGAGCGGGTTTAATGAGAGCTTTTTGTTACACACAGCTAATCCACTAACATCGCTGTGGCTTGAGGTGGGCCAGGCCCGACCCTGTATCTGTCTGGACTTAGTTCCTCCACCAGAACAAAGGAGATCAGAGGGCATGAGTGCAAACCCTGCAGGGACCAGTTACTTTTACACAGAGAGAAAGGTGACCAGAACACATGCCTAACCCTCCCCAACCTGGGAGAACCCAGGGCAGAGTGTGGAAGCGAGAGAGAGAGAAATCCAGCCCCACTTTGGTGAACGCAGAACTGTTCACCCTGATATGATCATCTGTGTGTATAGAAGGTGCAGAAACAGGCCTCTTAGAACTTGGAGGACACAACCTGTATTTTGATCTGAGTTCCTCTGGTTAATTATACAATTTAAATGCTCACCTGATAAATGCCGTAATCTTCCTTCTAAGAGCATATTATGAGCCATAGTCCTTGGCTGTCCTGTGACTTATATGAAAAGCCTTAACAAATAGATGTATGATGGTAATATTTCTCAGTTATTATATTTAATCATTGTATTAGAAAAAGCTAGAAAGATACACATACTTAAAAGTTTGTAAACACCACTTTTGGTGGGCTAACAAAATCTTTTCCCTCTCTGCATGAAAATTTGACCTTTGGTTAACCTTTCAGCTCTCTGGAAACCTGATAAAGGTGGCATATGAGCCACGTTATTTTTTTTTTCTTTTTCTTTTTTTATTGGGGTATAGTTGTTTTACACTGTTGTGTTAGTTTCTACTATACAGCAAAGTGAATTAGAGTTCCCCATGCTATACAGGAGGTTCTTATTTGTTATCTATTTTATACATATTAGTGTATATACGTCAATCCCAATCTCCCAATTCATCACACCACCACCCTGCCACTTCCCCCCTTGGTGTCCATCCGTTTGTTCTCTACATCTGTATTTCTGCCTTGCTAACCGCTTCATCTGTACCATTTTTCTAGATTCCACATATATGCGTTAATACACGATATTTGTTTCTCTCTTTCTGACTTACTAGCATTGCTTATGGTCAGAAGGACCTCTGGTTGGTAAATAGCACTTCAACCAGGCCAGTCTTAACCACCTGGTAGGAAACCGTGTCTGGGGCATTGCTGAGTGAAGGGGTTCTTGTAACTGGGCATGTCCCTTGTGGGGACTCTGGAAACTCTTCTTGTGGAATTGTGATGAGAAATACTGGCTCTTGTGGTTGAGCCAGGGAGTGCCCTGTACCTGCCCGATCCTTGTACCTGAGCTGTCTCCTGGGGGTGGGCAGGCGCGGCCATGTGGACAACTGTGAGGACCCCTCCTTCCGCCGAAGGCTAGAAACCCCTGGGGCCACTCTGTAGCTCCACTGGGCTACCTGCCCTGGAGCCTTCCAAGTAAATCTGGTGCCCAGAACAGCCTCTGGTAGTCTGAATGCAATCTCATTGCATATATAAATATATGCATGTGTGTACCATACTAAGTATAATTACATGTACAATATACATATCCTGTATATATATATATATATATATATATGATGTACATGTGTATGTATATATGTGTATCTACGTATATACATAGACTGATGGATTGATTTTGTTTGTAATTCTATTTCAGCCACCATCGGGCCTCCAGAAGACATCTGGGTGACCCCAGAAGAGGGTTCCCTTATCATCAGCTTTTCTTCTCCCTTTGATGTCCCTGCCTCGGTGGCCTTTTTTTGGTATTATGTCTACTACTGGGAAAAGGGAGGAAGCAAACAGGCAAGAGCATTTTTCTTCTTTGTTTTTGATTTTCATTTCTTTGGAGTTTATGGATAGCAAAAGAAAGTCTACTTTAAAGTGGCCAGGGACACCAGGGTATCCCAGTATCCCCTTAGGGGCTGAGCCTTAGTGGTTTTGATCTTTCTCTTCAGGACCTCTGCTTCTACTCACTGTGCTGAGACTCCCCTCCCACCAGACCCATCTGCAGGGCCCCCTCTGCCTGGTATCACATGGTCCCCATGGTCTGGGTCTGGACTCAGCCGGTGCCCATGGTGCCTTTGCCACACTCCGAAGTTTGGGGAGCTTCTGTGGGCCTGTTTCTACAGCAATGAATTTACTACTGCAGTCTGCAAGGTTTAACTATATGAATTCTCTGGTTTGCATGGTTTGCAAAGAGGGCAATATGGATAGGTGAAAAGTCTACTGGAAGGAGAGAGAGTGTTCTAGGGAGAAGGGCCAGTAGGTTTGAAAAGGCTCAGCACATTTGGGGAACTGCACGTGCTCGGATCCTTTAGAAATGCAGGCCACGTGAGGGGCTGGGGCAGGGTAAGGTTGACAAAGGTGGGTCAGACCAAAAGGGGTCTGGTCAGCCCTGGGTAGCACAAGAAAAAACTGATGGCCTCTAATCACCTCCAGTATCTGATTATCCAAGCTACATTTTTTTCCCTCTATTTTTTGGCCACGCCGCACGGCATGCGGAATCTTAGTTCCCCAACCAGGGATCGAACCCACACCCCCTGCAGTGGAAGCGTGGAGTCCTAACCACTGGACCACCGGGGAAGTCCCTCCAAGCTACATTTAGTGATGTTTTACTACCTGTGTAAATTCGTGATTTCCTAAGTTCAACATTATTATAATTTTTTATAAGAATAAGAACTTATGTTTATCCAGAGCTTTCTTTGTGTCTGGCACCTGGCCCAGGCACTTTAGATACGTCATCTCATTTAACCTTTACACCCACCTGTTTCACAGAGAGGGAAACCAAGTGGTTAAGTAACTAGCCCAAGGCCAGCAACTGACAGCAAAGCAAAGGAGACATCTAGCCTCAGGGTCCATGCTCTTAATTGCTGTTTCTCTCCCACATAGTTGATGTTTGCACTTGCTCTTCATTTCTTTGTGGTGAGTGTAAAAACACCGAGGAAGGCAAAACTCACTGAAGAACAGACTCTTAGCAAATAGGGAAGAAAGAAATAATCGTTTCCGGAAATCCTGAGGTCAAGTTCTGGTCAACTGGAATAGAGAACGCCTGGAAGAATGCAGAAGGGATTCCCCTTTCTCCCTTTCAGCCAGACCATGTATACTTTGGACTTTCATGAACAAAAGATTCTGGGGCTAAAGTAACTCTGAAAGCCACCTGTACGATCTCCATTCCAGCTGTGAGTCTGTATGTCAGGGGTCCCCAAGTCCAACCCCTAGATTTGTTCGAAGGATGCATGGGACTCAGTGTATAGTTGTACTCGAGGCTGTGATTTATTCCAGAGAAAAGACGCAAAGCAAACTCAGCAAAGGGAAGAGGCACATGGGGCAAAGTCTAAAGGAATCCAGGCATAAGCTTCCGAGTCTTCCCCTGGAAGTCACCCAGGACACACTTAACAAGAGTGACGTGACAGCACGTGTGAAATCTTATCTACCAGAGAAGCTCGTTAGAGGCTCAGTGCCCAGGGGCTGGTCACTGGGGCACCCTCTGCCCAACATAGACACCAAAACTCCAGACTCCCAGAGGGAGAGCAGGTGTTCAGCATAAAGAGCATTGTTTATACACGAAACCACCCTTATCAGTCAGGGAATGGTGGAAACACTGCTCAAATCCAAGTCCCAGATGCCAGCCTTGGGTCAGCCTTGCAAGCAAGCCTTTCTAAGGACAGCGGTCTCAGGCCTGCATTGTAGCTCTTCTCCGCAGTCTGTGATTCTAACTTTTGGAATAGCCAACTGGCTGCCAAAATAAACTACTCAAAAAGAATGTTGTCCTTAAAATTGCTGTATGTGGCATCAGGAGTAAAAATGTTTCTCCTCTGCCATGGCAGTCATCATTTCAAATCGGAGGGAAAAAAATTAAAACTCATCTCTAATCCTACTATTCAAATATAATATGATCATTTTGTATTTTTAAAAATAAGATCATGGGACTTCCCTGGCGGCCCAGTGGTTAAGACTCCGCACTTCCACTGCACGGGGCGTGGGTTCAATCCCTGGTCGGGGAACTTAGGTCCCGCAGCGTGGCCAAATAAATAAGTAAATAATAAGATGATGTTCTATATACTGTTGAAAAATCTGCCTTTTTTCAGTCAACATATGTAAGCAGCTTCACCTCCACGTTCCGGAGTGTGTGTGATATTCCACCATTTCAAATGGCTATAGTATATTCTACTGTAGTATCTCAAAATCAGAAAGCAGTCCTGGGGCTTCCCTGGTGGCGCAGTGGTTGAGAGTCCGCCTGCCGATGCAGGGGACACAGGTTCGTGCCCTGGTCCGGGAAGATCCCACATGCCGCCGAGCGGCTGGGCCCGTGAGCCATGGCTGCTGAGCCTGTGCGTCCGGAGCCTGTGTTCCGCAACGGGAGAGGCCACAACAGTGAGAGGCCCGCGTACCGCAAGAAAAAAAAAAAAAAAGAATCCGCCTGTCAATGCAGGGGACACAGGTTCGATCCCTGGTCCGGGAAGATCCCACATGCATGCCTCGGAGCTACAGAGGCCACACACCGCAACTACTGAAGCCCGCACGCCTAGAGCCCGTGCTCCGCAACAAGAGAAGCCACCGCAATGAGAAGCCCGCGCACCGCGCAAAGAGTAGCCCCCGCCCGCCGCAACTAGAGAAAGCCCGCACACAGCAACGAAGACCCACAGCAGCCAAAAAAAAAAAAAAAATGAAAGCAGTCCTTTATGAGAAATCCTATATATATATAGCTATATATATCCTATATATATAGCTGTAATATAGTGGGTTTTTTCCTCCTTTCCCTGTGGAACAGTGACAGTTTGTCTGAGGTGAGAGTGAGGGACCATTGACTGACCATGTGGAGGTGACAAGACCCGAGGGAGGGTAGCAGCAGGGAGGGAAGGAGGGGACAGAATCCGCTAAGAATTTGGGACCCAGCTCTTTCCTGATGACATAAATCACTCAGATCATTTCGACCAAAACTATAAAAGGAGTCAGCACATTTCAGTGAAAACCAGAAGCAGATTGGGAACCAAAGGAACATTATTTCCTAGAATGACTTTTTTCCTTTATTTGTTGACTAACGTCAAGTATCTAGATGAGATTAACCATGAAATACAAAATGTTCATTTGAAAGGAGAAAATTTCGTCCTAGAAACTGGGATTTGCTAAATTCCAGCTTTGGACCCTCCACTGCTGTGATGGGGCTTCGGTTGGGCCCTCGGACCTCACAGCCAGAAACACAGCTCTAATGCCATCAGCATCTTTCTTGACGTTCCTCACCAATTTTCACATATAAAATTTGTCTGCTATAAGCATATGTGATACATACAAAATTGGTATTCTGTTTGTTTAGAAACAGAATTACCTTCTTCTTTGGTTATTGTGTTCAGTGTGAATTTGAGGAAACATTGGAGAAGATGGAAGGGGCTTGACCATGTCTATGTGGGTGATTTTCAGGTGTGGTTCTTGGTGTATTTTACGTAGGTGACACACCGTTTCAGGAGCAACTTCATCACGTTGAATGATTTAAAACCCTTAAGAGTATACTGTTTCCAACTCAAGGCAGAACTGTTTTTGGCAAAAGAAAACATCTCTAGACCTGGGCATTTAAGCAACATATCTTGCTCCGAAACAACAGTGGATGGTAATGTATGCTTTCTTAAGTCCTTTCTGAGCTGGGAACAGAACACTCCTAAAATAGTGCAGTCAGGGATTCCTTATTAGGTGGAGGGTGGTGAGAGTGCGGAGACCCAGAGAGAAGGGGCTAGGACAGCACTTCACTGTAGACATAACAAGCTTGTGCTAAAGTCTCCAGTAGCAAGAGCTGCCAGACAGCTAACACTTGCTTTGTTTTAGGCTTGCCTTTACTAGCTGTTAATTAAAGCATACAGGGCTGGGTGGAGGAGGGGCAGTATCCATCCAGTTTACTGGGACATGAACTCTATTTATTGCAGTGGTGGATGAGAAATTACCCAATGTTTGTATCGTATGTAGGATGGTCATCTTGTTCACTTTTATGTCACCTGTTTAGCCTCTACCAAGCTTCAACAAGTCATCCTGATCTCTATGGGAACCTTTCTGTTGCTGTCAGTGCTGGTGGGGGCCTGTCTCTTCCTGGTGCTGAAATACAGAGGCCTGGTTAAATATTGGTTTCACTCTGCACCAAGCATCCCATCACAAATAGAAGAGGTATGTGTGCACACATTTAAAAGGGTGACGTGTCCGCCTTTCATGCCCCCCTGGTAACACCTAAGAGTAGAGCAGGGGACAAAGCCATGACACTGAGATTTGTGCTAAAAGCAGCACTTGGTTCTTTGTACACCCATGTTCATAGCAGCATTATTCACAATGGCCAAAAGGTAGAAACAACCCAAGTGTCCATCGACAGATGAATGTATAAATAAAATATGGTGGGAGTTCCCTGGTAGTCCAGTGGTTACGACTCAGCGCTTTCATTGCTCTGGCCTCGGGTTCAATCCCTGGTCAGGGAACTACGATCCTGCAAGCCACAGGTGCAGCCAAAAAAACAAGAGAGAGATGTGGTATATACATATGCATGGAATATTACTCAGCCTTAAAAAGGAAGGGAATTCTGAGACATGCTACAACATGGATGAACCTTGAGGACATTATGATAAGGGAAATAAATTAGTCACAAAAAGGCAAATACTACATGATTCCACTTATATGAGGTGCTTAGAGTACTCACATTCACAGAACCAGAATGTAGAATAGTGGTTGCCAGGGTCCGGAGGGGGGGAGGAAATGGGTAGTGAGTGTTTAACGGGGACAGTTTCAGTTTTGCAAAATGAAAAATGTTCTAGGGACTTCCCTGGTGGTCCAGTGGTTAAGACTCCACACTCCCAATGCAGGGGGCCCGGGTTCAATCCCTGGTCAGGGAACTAGATCCCACATGCTGCAACTAAGACCCGGCACAGCCAAATAAATAAATTAATTAATTAAAAAGTTCTAGAGACAGATGGTGGTGATCATTGCCCAACAATGTGAATAGACTTTACACTACTGAGCTGTACACTTAAAAATGGTTAAGATGGTAAATTTCATGTTATGTGTATTTTACCACAATTAAAAAAAAATTGGGGGGCAACTTCCCTGGTGGTCCAGTGGCTAAGACTCGGCACTCCCAATGCAGGGGGTCAGGGTTAAATCCCCAGGGTTCAGGGACCTAGATCCCACATGCCGCAACGAAGATCCCACACGCGGCAACTAAGACCCGGCACAACCAAATACATTAATTAATTAATTAGTTAAATAAAGTAAAAAAAAAATTTTTTTTTAATTTTTTTAATGGCATGAGGTTGGCCAAAAGGTGGCCTGGTCTGGCCCGGACAGGAGATCGGCCGCAGTAGGTCCCTCTGGAGACAACACGAGAGTTCCGGGCTTTTGGAGCCTGGCTGGAGGGAACATGGACCAGTGGGGACAGCAGTCAAGAGCATGAGCTTTGGGTCAGACAGTGTGCAGGCAGGAGGATTCTAGAGTAAACACCCAGAGCCGTGAGTTCAAAGCCTTGCACGCCGAGTACACAGGGGATGTTACTAGTATTTTAAAGGATTTAAGAAAGAAAAGTGGAGTGGGTAGGTCTCATGGAAAGTCCTGTTTTCCTGCCCAGCTCCAGCGACCCCCTGAGGCTCTGCGAGGGAACCAGGCCCTCTGAGGAGACACCCGGGACATTCTTGGGATTAGAAGCTAGCTGATACAAGCATATTTAGAACTATTTATCATTCTGCAGTAAAATCAGGGTAAAAGTACTGGAAACAGAACCTTATGTTGTTGTATCTAGTCTGTAAAGACAGAGTGGTGCTTCTAGAAAGAGCTATAGTCACTTGTTTTCCTTCATCTGTCATGAGGTGTTTAAAGTACATAGACATTATGCGAAGCACATGTTAAATTCCCTACTGGAACCTCCATACAAATGCTGCAGGATTCCACTTCTATCAAGAATCTAAATAGAGTAATAGTCAAACTCATAGAAGCAGAGAGTAGCACAGTGGTTACCAGGGGCCAGGTGGCAGGGGGAGCGGGGAGTTGCTTTCACATGGTACAAAGTTTCAGTTATGCAAGATGAGGAAGTTCTGGTTTCTGCTGTACAACATTGTGCCTGTAGGTAGTACTGTCTTGTGCACTTAAAACTGTGTGAAGAAGGTAGAACTCATGTTAGGTGTTCTTACCACAAAAAAAAAAAAAAACCTTCCGTGGTTAATACTGTCACAACGTAACAGCTCTCAACTCAGAATTTTACTTGCATCAATAATTTCTGTCTCGGGACTTCCCTGGTGGTCCCGTGGTTAAGGCTCTGAGCTTCCACTGCAGGGGGCACAGGTTCAATCCCTGGACAGGGAACTAAGATCCCGCATTCCACGTGGCACAGGCAAAAAATTTAAAAAACAAACAAACAAATAACTCTGTCTCACAGAACTAGCAGCAGGACCGTAGTAAGTGAATTCACTACTAGTTGTTCCTTTGGTGCTTGAATCTAAAACATAAAGTCTTTCGGTTCACTTTTCTGGGAAAGTGTGAAAAGTCTATATCAAAGGTCACTGAAGTTACATGAGAATAATGAATCAGGTTTCACTTATATTTTTGAGGTTTCACAAGTGCGCGTGATTCGTGGTTATTCGTCTTCTCACCAGCCAGCTCTAAGCTGACCGTATTTCAGTATCTTTCAGCATTTCCAAGAGCCAGGCAGTTGGTTCTTGGTAACTTGGTAATTGATGGCTAAGCCCAGAGCCAAGGCAGGAGGGCCAGGGCAAGTTAAGGCCTGTGGACCGGCACTTTGCCTTGAGGACCTGCGCTTTCTGGTTCGCCCAGGGCTGCATAGCGCAGATCCTCTGCACCCCGTGTGTTGTGTGAAGTAGAACCAACCAGTGGATGGAGTGGCTGAGAAAAATGCTCGTGAACTTTCCCTCTCTGCCCCCATGGTAGTTGAACAAGAGGCTCCATTTCCTCCTTCCCTGAAAAGTTAGAATTCCAGAGACATTTTAGGATTGATAATCCACAAGCCCTCATCCAGTGCAGCAAGTCAGAACTTGCTTTTCCTGAGTTACGCCGCCCTTTCGTGCTTTCAGAGTATTCCCTGGGTTGGCCCTTGGATTCATGTGAGTTATTGAGATGGGGGGTGAACAGGGGTTCCGGTTTTAGAAGTTACTTCGTTGGTGGACAGAATTGGAAGTTATACCTGAATGAAATAGGATAATGCCAACTAAAACTAAAGTATGAAGTTCTGGTATTTGGAACTGATAAACAAATTATGATAATGGTGTTCAACCTTTTCAAGTATTTAAAGGATCCAGCTCAGCCCATCTTAGACGCCTTGGACAAGGACAGCTCGCCAAAGGATGATGCCTGGGACTCTGTGTCCATCGTGTCGTTTCCAGAGAATAAGCAAGAAGACATTCTCCAAAACACTTTGAACCAAAGCACAGATCCAAGCCACCAGCCCGTGGAAGGAGGACCCTGAGACAGTGAAGCTGCGGATGTGCCTGTCAGGACTTGATGGAGCCCACGACTCCTTATTCCTGTCATGAAAAGACCCGGGGGTGCCTGGGGAGAGGTCCTGGGTCCCGTGGGAGAGAAAAACTTACTTTTTTTAAACTAAGAATTTCCTAAATCCTACAAGTTTCTAGACCGATTCTACATACCAAAAAAATTAAGGTTTCTCTTAAACACTAAAAAGGCCCATAATTATTTGTTATCAAAATGGCTGTGGCACCCCTCTGATATTTTGTACATTGTGGGTGGGGCCAGGTGGTCAGGAGACGGGGTCCTCTCCTGGCTATGGCAAGGAGCTTGGGCCCCTTGGGCAGGTCACCTAAGCTGTCCCAGCCTCTCCCTGTAACAAGGGACACTGAGTGTCCTGGCTTAAAATGTGATTAATCCTGTAAATAGTTTCCTATTAATTTAAGGGTCATTTTTTTCTTTTCAAGCTAGAAATAAAAGACTGTATAGTTAACTTTTTAAAAGTCTGTGAAGTTTTTCCTCTTCACCTTCTTTATTTTGGTCTATTTTCTGCAAAGTTTCAACTTTTAAAAATGACTATATCTAAATTTTTGTTTTCTTAAATAACACCCAGTAGAGCTACCCAGAGGCCTCATGGTCACGCGGCAGGAAATGTTGACCTGTGTCACTTGATTCCTTGAAAAGTTAGGAAGGGGGTTCTCAGAAGCTGCATCAGCGCTGCGTTTGTACGTGGTGTGTCACATGTGTTGAGCAAGGCGTGTAAAGAGAATTAGGCAATGGGCAATAGTGATGGACACTGGGCCTGCGAGTCTTCTGATAATGCAAGGACCGATGGGTTATTTTGTCCAGAGGATATTAATTAAAAGTCCATTTATATGGGGGCTTCCCTGGTGGTCCAGTGGTTAAGACTCCACGCTCCGAATGCAGGGGGGCCTGGGTTCGATCCCTGGTCAGGGAACTTCATCCCACATGCCGCAACTAAAAGATCCTGCGTGCCACAACTAAGACCCGGCACAGCCAAATAAATAAATAAATAAAAGGAAATATATTCTAAAAAAAAAAAATCCATATATATGACTCTTAACGTTTAGGAAATGGATGCGTAGCTTCACTCCTCCCCTCCAACACGCACAGAAAGTGACATGTTGCCGTAAGGTTGCTTGAGAAAGAAGCCCCTACTGGCAGCCTAACCTTGACAGTGGGAAGAGGCGATGCTGACAGGAGGTATATGAAGCTTCCAGCACCAGTCGATGGAACCACCTTCTGTGTCTCTGTTGGGGCCCTGTGCCTCTGGTGAGGAATTGGCTCTTGGGCTGACTTTCTAACCAATCATTGTGCACCCTTCCATCCAGGGTGACATGAGAGAAAAGGACACCCACCCACCCCAGACGAGTCCCCTTGTGAGATGTCTATTGATTAGGTGCACCTTGAGTTGGGACAGGTTTGGAGAAAGAGTTAGTAGAGGGAAATGGTGAAGACCTCCCTCAAATCATTTAGGAAATGTAAGATAGAAGAGCTTCCTCTGTTGGGCCACACGAAGCAGCCCAGCGAGGAGAGGAGGACATGTATACAGCAGGAAGAGAACCGGTTAAGAGTCTGAACCCAGCAGAAAGGGGGACAGATCAGCTCTGTTAGGAATAAGCTCTTCTGTGCCACCCTCCATAAAAGGAGGTGCCAGCTAGTCGGGGGAAAGCAGACTGGCCGTGGGGACCAGATTCTGATAAGGCTGAACTGGGTTCGGGGTGGAATCAGTCCAGTGTCCTGGGGCAGACTGGGGTTCAGGCCCAGAAAGGCCCTTCTTAATTGCAGGCAGCAGCTTCAGTGAGTGACAGACTCAGAGCCCAAGCCCAGGGCCAGCACTATTTCCAGGTGCCACTCAAGGGCCAAACTCTACAAGGTTATTGCTTTATAGGGGAGGGGCTACACTGACACCCAACTGGGTTCACCAAGCGTCCAACCGTGCTTCTCCTCTCAGGCCCGCGCCATCCTTCCTCAGTAAGCATCCCCAGGAGGCATGGGGCTGGCCTGTTATCCAGCCCCAGGGAGAAAGGACAGGAATTATTTGAGTAAGTAAGATACTCCTTTTTAATAGTATTTTCCAAAAAGAAACACCTGGTTCTACTTTGTCAAATAAATGACTAAGCAATGGGATTAATACTTATACTAACTTGGGACATTAATTTCTAGTCAAGCTAAGTACATAATCATGTTTGAGCTGGAAAAAGTCTATAAATTACCTATAACAGGGCAAACTGCTGCCCACATGCCAAATCCAGCCTGCTCCCTGTTTTTGTACAGGCTGTAAGCTAAAAATAGTTTTTACATCTTTAAATGGTTGAAAAAATCAAAAGAAGAATAATATTTCATCACACATGAAAAGTATATGAAATTTACATTTGAGTGTCCATAAGTAAACTTTTATTGGGACCCTATGGCTGCTTTTGCACTGCAAGGCAGAATTGAGTAGTTGCAAGAGACTGTTTGCCTACAAAGCCTAAAATATTTACTACCTGAACGCTTACAGAAAGAGTTTGATGACCCCTGATCTGTACAATGCAGTGTTCATTGTATAGGAGAAAACAGACTCACTTCCATTATTTAGGTTTATACAGTTACAGAAGGTCCCTACAAGACCCCATTTGATACCGAGACTGTTTAATTCAAGGTTCATATATTATACGGGAGGAGGGGTATTTGATTCTTGCATGTATTCTATAAAGCACATTATGGACTATGTACCCTGGATACAATTTAGGAGTATGAAGATCAATGGAGGAAAGTAGGCCCTACATCAATAATAGGTCACCCAGAGATGATGGGTGAGTTGGATCAAGGACGCTGCCATTGCATAATGTACCGTTATGTGAATTAGATAAGACACCCATCTTTCAAGACACTTTGATTTGTGCCACGAATTTTCTTTTTAAGTGAACATGCCATCTCCTGCGCCTCAGTGTGAATAGCGCCCCCTGGGGGTTCTGCAGCACTCAGCTTGCAGATTGCAGACAACTTCAGCGCCCTGGGACAGGAAGCTGCTGGGTGAAGCCCTCCCGTTCTGGATGGTGCCAAGGCCAGCAGGGCGAGGAGCTGAGGGACATGGCGGTGGAGAGGGGAGGCCCCCAGGGGGGAGTTGGAGGAGGGATAGGGTCAGAGAAGGGAGACTGTCTCCGTATCTGTAGGTCACTGGCTGGTGTACTGTAACTGGAGAAACTGCTGCTGCCCTCTCACCAGAAACTACCAGCGTGGAGAACGGCACAGGTCCTAGCCCGTGATTGGGGCATCTGCCTTTGTGACTTTTATTTCATTTACCATCACTTATCTCTGTCCATAGTGTTTTTTAGAAGTCTGCATAGTCACACGTTATGCTGCTTTCAACTACTGGGAAACAACTGTGTATCCCTAAGGTGCCCCAGGGCCCTCCAAAATAACTTTGCTTTATGCCAGAAAGCCTGTATTTTAGGCGAGAACAGCCTAAACCGTCCCAACTGTTTGGTGAGAGTTCGAATCCACACAGGCGTCTTCCCGTGGAGCAGTCAGACCTCCCACTCCTCAGTGCTCACAGGCTCTCCTAAGAAGCAACAGCTCTCTGATGGGGATACAGTAAAAGTGACCTCTTCCTCCTTGCTTCCAGCTTGTGGTGAGGGAAGATGGCCAGCTGCCTCGGGAGGGCACAGAAGCTGGTCAGAGTGGATACTTGGAGCAGCACTTGGCTCCGGGGAGGGATCTGGTCAGTGCCATTTGCCGACACTCTAGGAAGACTGAGAGGCCACCTAAAGTTTCAAACCGATAATGAAATACAGGCAGAAGTGGCTTCTCCAGGCCCCCCCATTTATTAAAAAAAGGGGGGAGGCAGACCCCTCCCCAGGGTTTCTTTACGTACATACCCCTGGTTAAAACATAATCACTTGCAAAAGACATTAACTACTTTTCCCTTGTAATTAAATAGTGCTGTGAATAACAATTTATAATAAATATGAATGGGACTTGTTTCACTTTTGCATTCAGATGAACAGAACTATTTGATATCGTCCCTGTAGATAATAAGTGTGCTTTCTGTAGTTGAGAGCATGAGAGGAGGCCTAAGCCCTCCACGAGCTGATGAGTTCGCACAGGACTCTGAGGCCCTTGCCGACGGGCAAGTAAAGGGCCTGGCATAAAATTCAATTAACCAGTTAAACCGATATGCTCCTTTACTAGCTCCTTTCTGAAGTGTTGCTGTGAACCTTAGTGTGGCTGTGTGTAACTCCAGCTACCCCAAACACTTCTCAAGTGGCCAGCCCCATGCTACAACTAAAAGATGAACACAGCACCAATAGTTAGGGCCATGTGTACGTTTGTATAGGTTGTGCACTGCACAACCCCAGGGGTGCCATTTACATACACAGAATACAAATGTATTTGGTTCCTTTGAGATTTAGAATTTCCTCATGAAAAACTTTCAAAATTAATGGTAAAGGGGCTTCCCTGGTGGCGCGGTGGTTGAGAGTCCGCCTGCCGATGCAGGGGACACGGGTTCTGCCCCGGTCCGGGAAGATCCCACATGCCGCGGAGTGGCTGGGCCCGTGAGCCATGGCCGTTGAGCCTGCGCGTCCGGAGCCTGTGCTCCGCAACGGGAGAGGCCACGGCAGTGAGAGGCCCGCGTACCGCAAAAAAAAAAAAAAAAAAAAATTAATGGTAAGGTCTCCATGCTAACTTGCAAAATCAGTTTTAAAACTTATTACACACCAAAAAGCCACTAGTAGACTTTAGATGGTAACATGAATTTCTTTTTACTCTGTTTTCCAGCGATTTTCTAGAGAATATTCCTTTTCATAATGAAATAATGGGAATTCCCTGGCAGTCCAGTGGTTAGGACTCCGAGCCTCCCCTGCAGGGGGCACGGGTTAGATTGCTGGTCGGGGAACTAAGATCCCGCAAGCCATGCAGGGCAGCCAAAATAAATAAATAAAATAAAATTTGATGAAATAATGTCACAAATTTTGTATAAAATGAAAGCTCAGTCCTCTGGTCCAAGAGACACTGGGACGGAAGAGACTGAAAACAGGCAGATTTCAGGATAAGGTTATATACTCCCCCTTCCCCCACATCTGGGTTTTTCTTCAACCAGACAAGAAGCATTTATATATGTAAAGATTATAATTTGTTACACACAAATTGTATATCTCCTCTGTCATATCACAGGGCCACTTTAGTTCAAGTCTACGTACTGCTGTTAGTAAAAAATCACAACGAACATGTTCTGTTTGACTTATTAATCAGTCTCTCTCCACACAAGGTACTTTAATAATTATAAAGGAGAAAAATAGCTACTTTACAGTGGAGATACCTGGTGGACACCACCTTGGGCATCAAGGCAGGCAAAGTTAAAATCACCAGTACTGGGACAGATGTGTGCTTGCTTTGATGTCCTGAAAACATAAGCTCTGTATTATTCCTGCCCAAACTGTATAACCAGAATCTACTCCTGATGGGACATCAGACAAACCAAAATTGAGGGGCTGCATTCTTCAAAAATACCTAGTCATGGGCTTCCCTGGTGGCACAGTGGCTAAGAATCCACCTGCCAATGCAGGGGACACGGGTTCGAGCCCTGGTCCGGGAAGATCCCACATGCCACAGAGCAACTAAGCCCGTGTGCCACAACTACTGAGCCTGTGCTCTAGAGCTCGCAAGTCACAACTACTGAGCCCACGTGCCACAACTACTGAAGCCCGTGCGCCTAGAGCCCGTGCTCCGCAACAAGAGAAGCCACAACAATGAGAAGCCCACACACTGCAACGAAGAGTAGCCCCTGCTCGCCGCAACTAGAGAAAGTCCACAGCAATGAAGACCCAACACAGCCAAAAATAAAAACAAACAAATAAATAAATGTATTTAAAAAAAAAGAAAAAGAAAACCTAGTCGTGAATGACAAAGGGTGAACTTGTCCAAAGTTAAGAGCCACTAAAGGGCCATGACGACTAAATGCAATGTGTGATCACGGACTGGATTCTGGAACCGAAAATAACTTACTTTTCTTTACTATAAATCATACTAGTGGGGCACTTGGCAAAATTTGAATGAAGTGCTTAGTGCTGTATCAACGTTAACTTCCTGATTTTGGTATTGTACAGCAGTTGCGATTTGGGGAAATATACACGGAACTATTCAAGGGTAAAGAGCCATCCTGTCTCCAGCATATTGTCAAATGTCTCAGAAAAAAAATAGACTAAAGCAAGTGCGGTAAAATGTCAACCTTTGGGGAATCTAAAGGTTATACAGGAATTCTCTGAGTTATTTTTGTAACTTTCCTGTAAGTCTGAAGTTATTTCAAAATAAAGTTATTCAATCTCTACGTTGATAACTTTCATAACAGGAAGTAAATACACTTAGCCTCATACTGAATCCCTTTTTGTCACCTGGACAAGGTGCTCCTAAATCAAAGATCTGGTGATCTCTGCACTGACATTATCCATGGGGGTCTAGAAGGTTTGCCCTGCCACACTGACATGTAGAAATTTAAAATATCCTATTTGCTGCAGCTTAAAGAATTGAAGAGGCATATACTATCATCTAAAAACCCTACGTAGCAGTTTGAATCGTGGCGCGATGAAGCCGTAGGCGGCAGGTTCTCGCTGGGTGTCTGACTAGTACTTTCTCTGCCTTGCTTGTTTGAGCTTCAGCAAAATTCAAAATGGCTGGCGGCAAGGCTGGGAAGGACTCCAGAAAGGCCAAGACAAAGGCGGTTTCCCGCTCGCAGAGAGGAAATACGGTGGGCCGTATTCATGGACACCTGAAATCTAGGGCGACCAGCCATGGACGTGTGAGCGCGACTGCCGCTGTGTACAGCGCAGCCATTCTGGAGTACCTTACTGTGGGGGTACTTGAATTGGCAGGAAATGCATCAAAAGACTTGAAGGTAAAGTGTGTTACCCCTCGTCGCTCGCAACTTGCTATTCGTGGAGATGAAGACTTGGACTCTCTCATCAAGACTACGATTGCTGGTGGTGGTGCCATTCCACACATCCACAAATCTCTGGGAAGAAAGGACAACAGAAGACTGTCTAAAGGATGCCTGGATTCCTTATTATCTCAGGACTCCACATACTCTAACAGCTGTCCAGTGCTGGTGATTCCAGTGGACTGTATCTCTGTGAAAAACACAATTTTGCCTTTTTGTAATTCTGTTTGAGCAAGTTGGAAGTTTAATTAGTTTTCCAATCAACCAAATTTCTGCATTCTAGTCTTAACCATATTTAAGTGTTACTGTGGCTTCAAAGAAGCTATTGATTCTGAAGTAGTGGGTTTTGATTGAGATGACTGTTTTTAAAAAACTGTTTGGATTTTAATTGTGATGTAGAAGTTACAGTAACAAACATTGGGTTTTGTACTGACATTATTTCCACTCCGGTGGATAAGCTCAATAAAGGTCATATCCCCCCCCCAAAATAAAATAAAACAAAATAAATTTTTAAAAATTAAAAAATTAAAACCCTATGTAAAATGACTTAAGCTGTGTTAAATCTGCTACCAAAAAAAAAAAAAGTACTGGCAGGTTCAAAACAAAAACCAACCGACTCCAGATTCTTTTTAAGGTGGCATGCCACCTTGTGACAAAAGGCCAAAAAGCCATCAAATGAGGAAGGAAAAACCACTGCAGGCAAAGCCACCAGGGAAAGAAGGACGCAGCTTTATTGATCACTTACTGTTTCCAGGCACCACGAGGCATTCCCTCATGTTAATTCTCAAACCACACTTACAGAAAGACAAACAGCCTCGGGGTCACATACTAATAAATAGCAGTGGCAGAATTAGGGAAAAGCAAATCAACCTAAATTTATAGTCCCCCAAGAATCCCAGCTCCAACACCAGAAATCTCCAGTAACAATGCAACTGGAAACACTCTTCCTCCTCTCCCCATCCTCATCTTTTCTATTCTGCATGTCAGGCTGGCCACTGGCTTTTCCCAAGATCACAACATCCACACCTAAGTTTCCCTCTCCTTTTAATTCCCTGCATTCTATCTATTCTTCTAAAGTCACCAGAGCAGCAGTTTCCCCAAATTTTATTTCTCATCATGTTCCAGGAGATAAATTTCCAGGACTCAAGGATGGAAAACACCATAGAATTGACACTTCCTTCCTAAAAACATACAAGACATAGTGTATAAAAAGCTCTAAGAAAAAAACTTTACAGGAAAAAAAAATGTTTTAACCTAGTTCAGCCAAGGGTCTCCCAAGGTTCTCTGACCAGCGCACAATTTTTCCTAAAGCAACACCAAGGTTCTAGGGCTGCTCGGGAAATGCTGACTGTGAGAAGAGCAGGACTTCGCCCTCAGGAAGAAAGGGCCTGAGCTGTGATTCCGATCCATGGGCAAGTCACTTCACCTCTCCAGATAAAATTTCCTACCTCCAATTTTGAGGATGGAATGAGACAATACACAGTACATAGAAAGTTCTCGATACAAGTTAGCAATCAGCATTGAGCAGAAAAATGACATGACGAAATAGGGCCCTCCAGTGGGAAGATTTAGCTGACGGCAGAGTATTAAATGAGGAAAGAAATGATGGACCGTGATAGGAATGATGATGAAAAACTGCTATGCTAAAGGAAGATCAGGTCAATCAGAGTTCTTTATAAACTGCGGTCGAACTTCATTATTTGCAAGTTCACTTACTCGATAAAACATTTATTTGTAACTCCCAAGTCAATACTCATGGCACGCCCTGGTGATTTTCGGATATGCTTTGAGTGGTAATTGAGGTCGCCTGTCCCACAGATTCCCAGCTGAGGTGGAACGAGATGAAGCTCTGCCTTCTTGTTTCAGCTCTCATGCCGTAATGTGTCCTTTCCACAGCCTATTTTGTGCCACCTTTTTCACATTTTTTTCACATTTTTTCCACCAGGGAAAGAAGGACCCAGCTTTATTGATCACTTACTGTTTCCAGGCACCACGAGGCATTCCCTCATGTTAATTCTCAAACCACACTTACAGAAAGACAAACAGCCTCGGGGTCACATAGCTAATAAATAGCAGTGGCAGAATTAGGGAAAAGCAAATCAACCTAAATTTATAGTCCCCCAAGAATCCCAGCTCCAACACCAGAAATCTCCAGTAACAATGCAACTGGAAATACTCTTCCTCCTCTCCCCATCCTCATCTTTTCTATTCTGCATGTCAGGCTAGCCACTGGCTTTTCCCAAGATCACAACATCCACACCTAAGTTTCCCTCTCCTTTTTACTCTCCTTGTTACTGATTTCACTGTGTAAAATGACCCCCAAGACTGGAATGGGCCTTACGGAAAAAATGCATGAGTTAGAAGCTTCGTTAGGGCATATGTTATAGTGCTGCTTTGAGCTCAAGCTTATGAATCAACTATATTAAACAAGGTTTGTTTTTTTCTTTTTACTAGTTATCCAATACACAGTTATATTCAAGTGTCTCCAATTGTTCCAATAATATCCTTTGCAGTTTGGGGGGGTTTCTTGTTTTGTTTTTTTTTTTTTAATATATCTTTATTGGAGTATAATTGCTTCACAATACCGAGTTAGTTTCCGTTGCACAACAAAGCGAATCAGCCATATGCATACACATGTCCCCATATCCCCTGCCTCTCAAGCCTCCCTCCCACCCTCCCTATCCCACCCCTCTAGGTCATCGCAAAGCACCGAGCTGATCTCCCTGTGCTATGCTGCTGCTCCCCACAAGCCAACTATTTTACATTCAGTAGTGTGTATGTCAATGCTGCTCTCACTTCACCCCAGCCTCGCCCTCCCACCCCATGTCATCAAGTCCATTCTCTATGTCTACCTCTTTATTCCTGCCCTGCAACTAGGTTCATCAGTACCATTTTTTTTTTAAGATTCCATATATATGCGTTAGCATACGGTTTTTGTTTTTCTTTCTGACTTACTTCACTCTGCATGACAGTCTCTAGGTCCATCCACCTCACTACAAATAACTCAATTTTGTTGCTTTTTATGGCTGAGTAATATTCCACTGTATGTATGTGCCACATCTTCTTTATCCATTCATCTGTCGATGGACATTTAGGTTGGTTCCATGACCTGGCTATTGTAAATAGTGCTGCAATGAACATTGTGGTGCATGTCTCTTTTTGAATTATGGCTTTCTAAGGGTATATGCCAGGTAGTGGGATTGCTGGGTCATATGGTAATTCTATTTTTAGTTTTTTAAGGAACTTCCATTCTGTTCTCCACAGTGGTTGTATCAATTTACATTCCCACCAACAGTGCAAGAGGGTTCCCTTTTCACCACACCCTTTCCAGCATTTACTGTTTCTAGCTTTTTTGATAATGGCCATTCTGACCAGTGTGTGGTGATACCTCATTGTAGTTTTGATTTGCATTTCTCTAATAATTAGTGATGTTGAGCATCTTTTCATATGTCTCTTGGCCATCTGTATGTCTTCCTTGGTGAAATATCTACTTAGGTCTTCTGCCCATTTTTTAACTGGATTGTTTGTTTTCTTGATATTGAGCTCCATGAGCTATTTGTATATTTTGGAGATTAATCCTTTGTCTGTTGTTTCATTTGCAAATATTTTCTCCCATTCTGAGGGTTGTCTTTTTGTCTTGTTTATGGTTTCCTTTGTTGTGCAAAAGCTTTTAAGTTTCATTAAGTCCCATTTGTTTATTTTTGTTTTTATTTCTGTTACTCTAGGAGGTGGGTCAAAAAAGATCTTGCTGTGGTTTATGTCAAAGAGTGTTTTTCCTATGTTTTCCTCTAAAAGTTTTATAGTGTCTGGTCTTACAATTAAGTCTAATCCATTTGGAGTTTATTTTTGTGTGTGGTGTTAGGGAGTGTTCTAATTTCATTCTTTTACATGTAGCTGTCCTGTTTTCCCAGCACCACTTATTGAAGAGGCTGTCTTTTCTCCATTGTATGTTCTTGCCTCTTTTGTCGTAAATTAGGTGCCCATATGTGCATGGGTTTATCTCTGGGCATTCTATACTATACCATTGATCTATATTTCTGGTTTTGTGCCAGTACCGTATTGTCTCGATTACTGTAGCTTTGTGGTATTGTTTGAAGTCGGGGAGCCTGATTCCTCCAACTCCAGTTTTCTTTCTGAAGATTGCTTTGGCTATTCGGGGTCTTTTGTGTTTCCACACAAATTGAAAGATTTTTTGTTCTAATTCTGTGAAGAATGCCATTGGTAGTTTGATAGGGATTGCATTGAATCTGTAGATTGCTTTGGGCAGTATAGTCATTTTCACAATATTGATTCTTCCAATCCAAGAACATTGTATATTTCTCCATCTGTTTATGTCATCTTTGATTTCTTTCATCAGTGTTTTATAGTTTTCTGAGTACAAGTCTTTTGCCTCCTTAGGCAGGTTTATTCCTAGGTATTTTATTCTTTTTGTTCCAGTGGTAAATGGGACTGTTTCCTTAATTTCTCTTTCTGATTTTTTGTTGTTAGTGTATAGGAATGCCAGAGATTTCTGTGCATTGATCTTGTATCCTGCAACCTTACCAAATTCATTGATTAGTTCTAGTAGTTTTCTGGTGGCACCTTTAGGATTTTCTATGTATATTATCATGTCATCGGCAAATAATGAGTTTTACGACTTCTCTTCCAATTTGTATTCCTTTTATTTCTGTTTCTTCTCTGATTGCCATGGCTAGGACTTCCGAAACTATGTTGAATAAGAGTGGTGAGAGTGGACATCCTTGTCTTGTTCCTGATCTTAGAGGAAATGCTTTCAGTTTTTCACCATTGAGTATGATGCTTGCTGTGGGTTTGTCGTATATGGCCTTTATAATGTTGAGGTAGGTTCCCTCTATGCCCATTTTCTGGAGAGTTTTTTATCATAAATGGGTGTTGAGTTTTGTCAAAAGCTTTTTCTGCATCTACTGTGATGATCATATGGTTTTTATTCCTTAATTTGTTACTGTGGTGTATCACATTGATTGATTTGAGTATACTGAAGAATCCTTGCATCCCGGGGGTAAATCCCACTAGATCATGGTGTATGATCCTTTTAATGTGCTGTTGGATTCTGTTTGCTAGTTCAGGATTTTGTTCAGGATTTTTGCATCTATGTTCAGCAGTGGTATTGGTCTATAATTTTCTTTTTTTGTGATATCTTTTTCTGGTTTTGGTATCAGGGTGATGGTGGCTTCGTAGAATGAATTTGGGAGTGTTTCTCCCTCTGCAATTTTTTTGGAAGAGTTTGAGAAGGATTGGTGTTAGCTCTTCTCTAAACGTTTGATAGAATTCACCTATGAAACCATCTGGCCCTGGACTTTTGTTTGTTGGAAGATTTTTAATTATGGTTTCAATTTCATTACTTGTGATAGGCCTGTTTATATTTTCTAATTCTTCCTGGTTCAGTCTTGGAACATTGTACCTTTCCAAGAATTTGTCCATTTCTTTGTGGCTGTCCATTTTATTGGCATATAGTTGTTTGTAGTAGTCTCTTATAATCCATTGTATTTCTGCAATGTCAGTTGTGATTTCTCCTTTTTCATTTCTAATTTTATTGATTTGCATCCTCTCCCTTTTTTTCTTGATGAGTCTGGCTAAGGGTTTATCAATTTTGCTTATCTTCTCAAAGAACCAGCTTTTAGTTTTATTAATCTTTGCTGTTTTCTTCATTTCTATTTCATTTATTTCTGCTCTGATCTTTATGATTTCTTTCCCTCTAGTGACTTTGGGTTTTCTTTGTTCTTCTTTCTCTAGTTGTTTTAAGTGTAGAGTTAGATTGTTTATTTGAGATTTTTCTTGTTTCTTGAGGTGAGATTGAATTGCTATAAACTTCCCTCTTAGAACTGCTTTTGCTGCTTCCCATAGGTTTTGGGTCATCGTGTTTTCATTGTCATTTGTTTCTATGTATTTTTTAATTTCTTCCTTGATTTCTTCACTGATCTCTTGGTTATTTAGTAGTGCACTGTTTAGCCTCCATGTATTGTGTTTTTTACAGTTTGTTTCCTGTAATTGATTTCCAATCTCATAGTGTTGTGGTCAGAAAAGATGCTTAATACAATTTTCTTAAATTTTCTGAGGCTTGATTTGTGACCCAAGATATGATCTATCCTGGAGAATGTTCCGTGTGCACTTGAGAAGAAAGTGTATTCTGCCACTTTTGGGTGGAATGTTCTACAAATACCAATTAGATCTGGTCTATTGTGTCATTTAAAGCTTGTGTTTCCTTATATATTTTCTGTTTGGATGATCTGTCTATTGGTGTAAGTGGTTTCATGGCTGTTAGCATTTACCTTATGTATTGAGGTGCTCCTATGTTGGGTACATAAACATTTATAATTGTTATATCTTCTTCTTGGATTGATCCTTTGATCATTATGTAGTGTCCCTCCTTATCTCTTGTAACAGTCTTTAAAGTCTATTTTATCTGATACAAGTATTGCTACTCCAACTTTCTTTTTATTTCCATTTGCATGGAATATCTTTTTCCGTCCCTTCACTTTCAGTCTATATGTGTCCCTAGGTCTGAAGTGGGTCTCTTGTAGACAGCATATATATGGGTCTTGTTTTTGTATCCATTCAGCCAGTCTGTGTCTTTTGGTTGGGGCATTTAATCCACTTACATTCAAAGTTATTATCAATATGTATGTTCCTATTACTATTTTCTTAATTGTTTTGGGTTTGTTTTTGTGGGTCTTTTTCTTGTGTTTCCCACTTAGAGAAATTTCTTTAGCATTTGTTGTAAAGTTGTTTGGTGGTGCTGAATTCTCTTAGCTTTTCTTTGAAAAGCTTTTGACTTCTCTGTTGAATCTGAATGAGATCCTTGCTGGTTAGAGTAATCTTGGTTGTAGGTTTTCCTCTTTCATCAAGTATAACCTGCCACTCCCTTCTGGCCTGCAGAGTTTCCACTGAAAAATCAGCTGATAACCTTATGGGGATTCCTTTGTGTGTTATTTTTTGTTTTTCCCTTGCTGCTTTTAATATATTTTCTTTGAATTTAATTTTTGTTAGTTTGATTAACATGTGTCTTGGTGTGTTTTTCCTGGGGTTTATCCTGTATGGGACTCTCTGTGCTTCCTGGACTTGGGTATTTCCTTACCCATATTAGGGAAGTTTTCCACTATAATCTCTTCAAATATTTTCTCAGACCCTTTCTTTTTCTCTTCTTCTGGGACCCCTATAATTCGAATGTTGGTGCATTTAGTGTTGTCCCAGAGGTTTCTGAGATTGTCTTCAATTCTTTTCATTCTTTTTTCTTTATTTTTCTCCTCAGCAGTTATTTCCACCATTTTGTCTTCCGGCTCACTTATTCGTTCTGCCTCCGTTATTCTGTTATTGATTCCTTCTAGTGTATTTTTCATTTCAGTTATTGTGTTGTTCATCTCTGTTTGTTTGTTCTTTAGTTCTTCTAGATCTTTGTTAAACATTTCTTTTATTTTCTCAATCCACACTTCCATTCTATTTCCAAGATTCTGGATCATCTTTACTATCATTACTCTGAATTCTTTTTCAGGTAGATTGACTATTTCCCCTTCATTTATTTGGTCTTGTAGGTTTTTACCTTGCTCCTTCATCTGTGACACTTTTGCCATCTCAATTTATTTATTTATTTTTTAAAGATGTTGGGGGTAGGAGTTTATTAATTTTTTTGCTGTGTTGGGTCTTCGTTTCTGTGCGAGGGCTTTCTCTAGTTGTGGCAAGCGGGCGCCACTCTTCATCGCGGTGCGCGGGCCTCTCACTATCGCAGCCTCTCTTGTTGAGAAGCACAGGCTCCAGATGCGCAGGCTCAGTAGTTGTGGCTCACGGGCCTAGTTGCTCCACGGCACATGGGATCTTCCCAGACCAGGGCTCGAACCCGTGTCCCCTGCATTAGCAGGCAGATTCTCAACCACTGTGCCACCAGGGAAGCCCTCAATTTTGTTTTTAATGTGTGGGATTGTGTTCCTGTCTTACTGGTTGTTTGGCCTGAGGCTTCCAACACTGGGGATTGTAGGCTATTGGGTAGAGCTGGGTCTTGGTGCTGAGATGAGGAACTCCATGAGACCTCACTCCAATGAATATTCCCTCAGGTCTGAGGTTCTCTGTTAGTCCAGTGGTTTGGACTCGGAGCTCCCACTGCAGGAGCTTAGGCCTGACCCTGGGCTCGTGAACCAACATCCTGCAAGCCACCTGGGGCAGCAAAAAAAAAATGAAGTAAAAAATAAAATAGACTAGGAAACTAACAGATATTTTAGGAAGAATATAAAAATAAAAATATGACGAATCAACAACCGGAAGGTATATCAGTACTACAATAGTAAAAAAGAGGAGGGAAAAGAAAAAAAAAAACAAAAACGGGGTAAAGGCCTTGGCTGTGGAGGCCAGGGCATAAGCAAGGGTGAGGTTTCTGCGGTGGCAGGGCCAATGCTCAGGACCCACAGGGCTGGAAAAGGCCCTGGGGGCTGGGGGTGGGGTGGGGCTTAGGCTCAAGGAACAGAAGGGGCCCAGGCGTGCCCCCCACCCCTGGTCTCAGATGGCGGGAGACCTCACCTGGGAGCCCAGCAAGCTTTCTGGGCCCAAGTGGGCAGGGCAATCGCCCTCTGCTCCTCTCCTGCTCCTCCTGGAGCGCCCCTCCCCCCTGCCTCTCCTTACTCCCCTCGGCCTCCTTCCTATGCCCCCAGGACCAATGTGGCCAGGGGGAACGGTGGGGGGGTGGGGGCTTGGAGGGCAGGGACCAGCCTGGGAGCTCATCAGGCTCCCCGGACCTGAGTGGGTGGGGAAAACACCCTCCGTTCCTCTCCTGGTCCTCCTGGAGGGCTCCTCCCACCTGCCTCTCCTGATCTCCCCAGCCTCCTTCCTATGCTCCCAGGACCAATGTGGCAGGGGAGTGGAGGGGGCCTTGGAGGGCAGGGGACTGGCCTGGGAGCTCAGCGGGCTCCCAGGGCCTGAGTGGGTGGGGCAAATGCCCTCCACTCCTCCCAGAGGGTCCCTCATGCCTACCTCTCCTGAACTCCCCAGCCTCAGGGGCGTGGATCCTGTCTGGCCTCCACTTCTCCTCCCCCTTCTGCCCCCACGTCCCTATCGGTTCACTTGGGGGTTCCTCCCATCTCCTTGGGCATCAGGGTCCCCCATCAGCAGCCGGCAGGCACCCTAGTTGTGGGGAGACGCTAATTCGGCATCTTCCCACACTGCCATCTTGACTCTGCTCCAGGAGACCTTTATATTAAGGGAATCACATGTATCTTTAAATGATTACAAAGGACCCTATTCTAACTCACAATGTCTGATAGGAGTGGATACTAACATTATCTTTTTTTTTTTTAATGAGGAAACAAACAGGAAATTAAGTGATTTGCTCACAATTAAAACAAATTCGTGACAGAGTCAAAAACAGAAAAAACTGCCACTAGGCCTTCTGGATGGCCTTCATTAGCCTTCACATTAGCATTTCACAAATCTGAGTATAATATAGTTCTCCTGGAAATTTCCTGCTGGTCCAGTGGTTAGGACTCCGTGCTTTCACTGCTGAGGGCCCAGGTTCGATCCCTGGTCAGGGAGCTAGGATCCCACAAGCCGCATGGCATGCTCCACCACCCCCCCCCCCAAATATATATATATATTTCTCTTTATTTTATAAAAGGAAACTGCTTCTTTGACCAGGTCCACTTGAGTAACTGCAAAATGAACAGCCAACCCAGTTTTATAGTTCATTTTCTCCAACAGATTTAACAATACTACAATGTGTGAGAAGTAATATTTATTGCAAGAGGTTAGAAGGGAGTGGAAACAAGTAATCAGTCTTAAAATTTGTTGGAAGCAAGATACAGTTTTTTTGAGGAAAAAACAACAAAGAAAGAATTAAACAAGATGGTATCTAGACAAAGGCACAGCATTCCACAACTGCTTCATACTCTGTGCACAGTAAATCCTCAGAGAGGAGAGACATTAAGCAAAATAAGGCTTATATTAGAAGCTGCATATAATACCACTGATATTATTCTGTCTTACAACAAAAGGCTCTAGAAAAATCCCTCTGGAGGAAAAAAGTGCAACACAAAAAAAAAATCTGTATAACAAAGGAAAGCAAAAGTAGAAATAAAGACCCAACTATCCCTCTGAAATCTCTCACGGGAATACACTCAGTGCAAATACAGTATTTCAAACCCAGCAAAAGAAGTTTTTGACTGGAGTAAGAACTTTCAGGTTAAAGACGTATTCTGCAAGAAGAGTTCACCTAAAGCTTGAGAGCTAGAGCAAAAAGACACTTGCAGTCAGTAACTGAGTGGATGAAACGCCTAATTTTTCACTAGGTCATAATAATCCCCTTTGGGAAGAAGTGCTTTATCTTGAAACTAATTATTCCACTTTTTGTTATATGGTTCATGCTTTTAAGCTGCAGTTGTCTCAAACTTGCTTGATATAGAATTTTGTAATGTCAGATAATAGTAGGCTGTCAAAAGAGAACCATTTAAGCTGCTTTTGTAAGAAGCACGTTGCTGAGCTGCCTTACAGTCTTTTTACATCAACAATATAAAACTGAGCTTATCTGATCATGTATTAACCCTTCTGAAATAAAGTCATATGAGAGGAATTGTTTTTAAAAGAGGCTTTCAAACTAGTCCTTCAGGCATTTTAAAAAATCTTCATATAAAAGTCTACTTTATACATAAGAACAAACATTTTTCCTTTAAAAAGAAATCTCATTTTTAAGCCAAAATAAATTACAACTTGCTGAAATACCTTTTTTAATGGCTCAGCGCTTATTTCAGGTATATGGAGCTGTATTTTTTGCACATTTTGAAAATTAGAGATACTGAGACAAAGTAGTTAACTTTACAATTAGATGATGATACAACCCTGGCTCATGGAACAGATTAAGCTTTAAGTCTTCAAGAATAAAAAAACCGACACAGATCATCTCATCTATATAGTCTTATACTATGTACATATTAACAATCTATTCAATGAAAAAAAAAAGGACAGAAATTTCATAAAACTATTTCAAAACTCAGAGCATAAAAGTGTAAAGAAACAAAACATTTAATGTACAATCTATTCCATTTGGCAATGTGTAAATTATATTGAGAGATAAAAACTTATCTACAAATAGAATATAACAAAAGGAAAATGTGATTTGAGAAGTGATCTCAGGTCCATAGCTCTTCAGTTCTTCCAAATTTATAGATCAGAGTGCTAGAAAGATATTAAAATAAATCATGAGGTAAGATCACATAGAAACGCAGAAGAGAATTTATTTTCTAAATATGCTTTGATGGGTCCCTCACTGATCCCTTTGTATCAATTTCTAAAATTAAAGATTGTGGTGGTGTTGGTCTGAATTTGCTTGTTTTATAAAGCAGTTTGTTGACCTTGATGGTTGAGCTTAATTGAATATCTTTTCTTAAAGCCTGAAGTTACTAGATAGGTCACTTGTAAGGAAAGGGGGCATTTCTCATAGTAGCCGGCATGAGGGCCACTCACATCTCTACGATCCTACAATGTCTGAGCTACAAACACTGAAGCATCCTAACAGACCATGTTGAAATTCTTCGTTCATTTAACAAATAATTACTGTACAGAGTACTGGCTGGGCACCAGGCACCTAGTTAAGCACTGGGAATGTGACTGTGAGTCAAAACAAGACAAATGTGCTCACTAATGGGAGACAATCAAATTCCAACTCAATGACACACATGGTACCAAGAGAGGGAAATATAAGGATCTGATCTAGTTAGAGGTCAAAAAGGTTTTCCTGAGGAAGTAGTGACTGAACTGAGATCTAAAAGAAGAGTGGGAATTATCTCAGCAAGGTATAACGGAAGGAGTGGGGCAGAGAGATGGGATACTCTGGCAACGTGAGTTTGAGTTGTGGGTATGCTGGAAGTGGTAGATTTGAAATGTCAGCCACCCAAGAGGGGATAAGTGAGAATCTGGATATGTGGTTTAGACGTGGAGATAGACAGCTGTGACTCACTGGCATATAGGCAATAACTGAAGTCCCAAGCAAAAAGGACCTCACCTAGAGAAAGAACGAGTTGAGAAGAGGCTTAGAACAGAACCTTAAGAAACTTCAAAAGTTAGCGGCCAGAGGGTGGAGGATCAGCCTGCAAAGGAAACAGAGGAAGAGTGGCCGGAGAAGTAGGAGTGCACTGTGGTGCTTAGAAAAGGCCTGGCACACAGGAAGCACACAGCTGGCTGGAAAACTTGCCACCCTCTGGGCATAGCGCATCGCTGATGCAGTGGTCACTGCCCACGTGAGCACAGGCCTTTACACATACAAGGTTTCTGTTCATCCAACTGTCATTTATATAGACTCCTCTACCACTATAAATGGCTGAATCTGAATTTAAATTTGATCTCTCAACAGTGCCTAAGGTGTCTTCATGAAAATTCACTGTATTCCCAGAAGGCTGTCAGTCACATGCCAAGAAATACAATCACAAGACAGCAGAAACTGTCGAACATCTTTCAAAACCAAGAGTGTCCAAGGCCACAGTGCAATAAGAGGGAACCCAGGCAGGGCACAGTGGTCTCCCGGAGTTGAGGAAACAGAGTTGAGAGTTCAGGGAGGCCAAGCGGCTGGAGTGTGCAAGGCGGGATACAGAGAACTAGAGAAGGGGAGCCCAGGAGATCGGTAGGGGGTTCCCCTTGAGGCTTCTGCCGAGTGCTGACAGCAGATGCATGTGAGGAAACTACCCAAGAAAAGGGCAGGAATCACTGGAAAGAACAATTCCCAAAGCTCCCACAGGGCTGGGAAGACTTCAGAATCTCATAGCAGAGTGCAAAACCTCAGACTACATGGAGAATCAGGAAGAATACTCAAAAGTGTACTGCCTTAGTAAGGGGGACATATTAATCCCAGACTAAAGCTGCTTTGGTCCTGCCTAACGAAGCTTAAAAGCAAGACTTGAAAGGATTGAACTGTTTCCAAGTGACTGAGCTGCATCCAGAACAAAGCTCAAAAGCATTTAAAGGAATACCACAAAGTCCAGCCCCCAATGAGCTTCATGCAAAGAAGCAAACAGGGGAAAAGAGATCCAGAATGAAAAAAATAAGTAGAAATAATCAATAGGAACAGACTAAGAATTGACACAATTAGACAAGGCCACTGAAATAGTTATAAACATACTTCATACGTTCAAGAAGGCAGAGGAAAGCATAAGTATGTTAGGGAGAGACGTGGAAATTGTTTTTAAAAAATCAAGCTAATAGAGATGAAAAATGCAATGTCTAAGATGAAAAACATACTGGATGGGAGTCACAGCAGATTAGACATGACAGAGGTAGAGATTAGTGAACTTAAAGATATAACAATCTTTAACTATCCCAAATGAAATACAGAGAGAAAACAAGAAAAGAGAATACTTGATGGAGCGATGGGTAAGAGTAGGGGTGGAGAGGTAGGGCAAAAAAAAACATGAAAAGAACTAAGCACCAGTGAGCTGTGGGATGACTTCCCACAGCCTAATATACATGTAATTGGAAGCCAGAAGGGCAGGGTGGACAGAAAAAAATATCTGAAGAAATAATGTCTGAAAAGATTCCCAGTTTGATGAAAACTATAAATCCACAGATCCAAGCAACTCAATGAACCCCAGACAGAAGAAATATGAAGAAAACTACACCACAGCACATCATAATCAAATTGCTTAAAATCAATGACAAAAACAAATTTCTTCAAGGCTTAGATCTTAATGCTTTTGTGAGAGGGGTATGGGGTAAGGGATATAATTTTATAAATGACGCCTAAAATACCTATCTTTACACCAAAAGACATTTCATTCTGGAAAGCAAAGGCTACAGGGCCTCATTTTGGAAGCTTTTTAGAAGATTGCCCCTAAAAAATACTTTTGATATTCTTTTATTTTTATACTTGCTTTAAGTTATCTTAAAAACTTAATACAAAATCCAATTCACCAACCAGGTTTTGTATACGACATGCATAGTATGTATTAATTCTAATTTCTTTTTTTCTTATTTTATTAAAGGTACATGATATGGTTTCTTAACAAAACACAGGCTGTGGAAGCAGCAGTCTGGGTTCAAATCCCCGTTCTGCGTTTGCTAGCTAAGCGGCCTTAAGTAAGCTCTGAGTCTTATTTCCTCATGTATAAAATGGGAGCACCACCTGTTTTACATACTTAAGATAATTAAGTGGGAATTTAAAAGGTAACATATATAAAGCATCTAGCTGAGGTCTTGGCACATAGCAGGGCCCCTAATTAAATGGCTTGTGTACGCTTTTATGCAATAGTAGAATTTTCATCTTTTAAAAGAATTGCTATACATTGTAACTAATCCAAGAGATTTATACATGTTCCAGTGCCTATGCTGCTCTTATAATAAAGATGATGTTTCTATAAATGTTATAGGTGTATAGTTAAAAAATTAGGCAACTTACCTAAAAAATATAAGTGCATTTTGAAAAAACACAGCTAGTCCTGGATAAACATCAGTATCTGCACACACAAAGTAAAACAGATCAGATAATTACAAAAGGCAAATGGCAGTAACTAAGTATTCATGCCATTCATAATGACATGCTCTGTATATTATAAAACACTACTATTATTCATTAACTTTAAGAAATCCACAATGAAATTGAAGTAAGAAAATGACAATCTCATTCTCCCAAAACAAAGGATTACTCTCACTCTGGATAAAAGACAATGAAATTATTAGGTTTTCTTTTCGTCTAAAGTAGTTGCTATGGTTCTAGCTGCATCGGAACTGTTGAGGAAGCAGCAGCTCACCCCTTCACTTCCTATGGCCAATACAGAAACACACAATGTTAGAAAGATACAAATTAAATTTTTGATGATGTAACAGTCTGTTCATTCTATTTTCTTTCATGAATTCAGGAGTTTTATTGCACGAATCTGACGTATATGAAAAGAATCATTATAATTCATCATATTCTCCTGGAGAAAACAGTCACTATCTTCATAGGAAGGAAAAAGAAAAATTTGGAAATTACTCAAATTTTTGTGGATATTTAACTTTTATAAAACTATCAATGTTGATTAAAAATACTAGTTGGGATGAAGAAATATTCAACTTGTAGCCTTTGATATCATAGCAAACAATATAGCTGCATGGTTAAAAGCCCCAAGTTTGAGCCATACCCCTGGATTTGAATCCTAACTCTACCACTGACTAAATGTATGACCATGGGCAAATTATTTAACCTCATTATGCCTTACTTTCCTCATCTCTAAAATGGGCATTGTAACAGCACCTGCCCCACAGAGTGTGAGATGTGGACTGTGCATAGTGCTCAGAACAGTTCCTGGCTCATAAAGTACTATATAAATGTTAGCTGCTGCTATGATTATTAACAGTTCCAGAAAAATCTGTACAGTAAAAGATTTGAAACATGTGTTAGAAATGCTCTCTGAAGTCAGTTTACAAACTAAAAAGTATATGTAACAAGCAACGCTGTAGAAATATGAAGATGAGATCCATAATTGAGAAATTTCTCAGTATGTACTAGTTCTTTAAAGATTAAGATACGACCACTGAGGGAATTCCCTGGGTCCAGTGGTTAGGACTCTGCGCTCTCACTACCAAGGGCACGGGTTCCATCTCTGGTCGGGGAACCAAGATCCCCCAAGCTGCGTGGCACAGCCCCCAGAAAAAAGAAAGAAAGTAAAAAAAGTACTTTCCCTCAAATAAGCTTCATGCTAGAACTGTGTGCTCCAGGGTATTTTTAATTAACTAAAATAACACATTTTAGAGTAGTATTAATTAAACATTAGGCAACCACTGTCCTCTTGTACTGACTTATTTTGTGCAAAATGAAAGACAAAGGTATTCCGAAATCTTATACTGATCAATCTATGATACTTAAGGGATCCTATCAAGACGTTAAAAGGTCAGCTGTGGGTCAGGACAAGATGTGACAGTTAAGCAGAGTGACGAAGAGATTCCAAAGATAGAGACATCAGAAGATGAATAAACTGTTATCTGAAACTTATTCCTGTCTTTGGAGTGAAGGGAGAGAGCCAGTGAAAGAGGTTCTTCTGATGCTTCCAGAAGCACATGCTAAGACTGGGTCCTGCTTTTCAAAACCTCTCGCCATCCCCGTGATGAAAAGCTATGGTGACTGGAACAGTCACAAAACTCAGAATGGTATACTAAGAGCTCACTCCACTGAATCACCAGTTTCAACATGAAGGCTACACACGTCTTCAGTCTTGCACTTAAAAAACTCCCCTTGTGAACTGGCAGTGATTCTCAGCACCTCTGCCCCCTAAAAAAAAAAACCTCCCCTTGTACCTATGAATGAAAAATTAGAGGCTGGGGTTTGAGAGAAGATGTATCAGTGGACAGAAAGATACTGGGGTCCACAATGCCTTGCCTTGAAATCCTTGGGGCAAGGTATGTTTTGGAACTCAGGATTTTTCAGATTTAAAAATGGTAACACAGGGGGACTTCCCTGGTGGCTCAGTGGTTAAGAATCCACCTGCCAATGCAGGGAACACGGGTTTGAGCCCTGGTCCGGGAAGATCCCACATGCCGCGGAGCAACTAAGCCCATGCGCCACAACTACTGAGCCTGAGCTCTAGAGCCCGCGAGCCACAACTACTGAGCCCATGTGCCACAATTACTGAAGCCCACGCACCTAGAGCCCGTGCTCTGCAACAAGAGAAGCCACAGCAATGAGAAGCCTGCGCACCGCAACGAAGAGTAGCCCCCGCACCCTGCAACTAGAGGAAGCCCACGTGCAGCAACAAAGACCCAACGCAGCCAAAAATAAATAAATTTATTAAAAAAAAGAAAAACAGTAACACAGGGCATAATATTACATAGCACCCCCAACTATGTTTGGACCAGCATCCCACAATCAAATACAACCACATTCCTCTAATAAAACATTTGAATACTTATTAAATGAAATAAAGACTATAATGAGCCCTGGATCATTAGGTCAGGTTTTGCTGCCAAACTGGTTATGAAAAACCTGATCTTCAGCACTTTTGTGGATTTTAGAATTGTGTATAAGGGGCTGTAGCCCTGTACAGATTTCTCACTTTTACCACTACAATGCTCAGTAAAAGGCCTCTCATATAGAGCCTGGCTATCTGGGGTAAGGAAGGAAATCAGAACCTCTAGAGACAGCTGAGAGTTACCTGGTCTTGTCAGTGGCTTGGATTTCCTAACGAGGCTATCCCACTGCACTAAATGACCCCACTGAGAAGTTTTATTAAATAATTTATATCTTCAAACAGAGTCTTATCTTCAAGCTAACTGAATTATTAAACTAAATTTTACTCCATGGGGAGTTAACGGACTAAGCCAAATATAAAGGACATATCTGAATCTTTCCTATGAAATAAAAGAGGAATAAATACTTACTTTGGGTAACATATGCACCAAAAAGAATCCACATAGAAGCAATAAGTGACCCAAACATCAACATGAAACCAATGAAGAGCCAAACTCGAGCACCTGTGTGAAAAACAGGTTTTATGATTTTGCTCATTTCTACAGCTCTATGCCTTAGGAATACATAACACTAGAACACTGCTCATCTAATATATGCTATGCCTATCAAAGACAGTCACGTATTTATATACACCTGCTAAAACATTTAACTGAATGAAGACTGAAATAAAGAAACTAAAACTAAAAGGTGTTAAGCGATACTTGGAAAGGGAAAAAGGGTAAGTTACCATTCTACTGGCTAGAGAAACTAACAGCTGAGTTAACTAAAGGAGGAAAGCTTCAGAAGTAATTATTTGATTAAACTGATTAATTAAACCCTAACCGAGGGCTTCCCTGGTGGCGCAGTGGTTGAGAGTCCACCTGCCGATGCAGGGGACACGGGTTCGTGCCCCGCTCCAGAAGGATCCCCCTATGCCACGGAGTGGCTGGGCCCGTAAGCCATGGCCGCTGAGCCTGCGCGTCCAGAGCCTGTGCTCCGCAACGGGAGAGGCCACAACACTGAGACGCCCGCGTACCGCAAAAAAAAAAAAAAAAAAAACCAAACAAAAAATAACACCCTAACTGAAAAATATATTATCAAAGTAATTGCTCTGTTAGAAGTAGCAAATGTATTTCAGATAGCCATTACCACACAGGAATGAGAGAATGCAAATGAATAAGGACCATATGACCTCTTTTCATCAACGTTAATATCATGGTACTACTCAACATGGTACTAACAGCAACCATATATTCAATCTCTCTTATTCAGCCAAACTGTACCACATACCCTTGAAAAGTTCAAGGACAAAAGTATCTCTTCAGCCCCCTACTGTATAGAATTTTAGAAGTTATACAACAGAATCTCAATAAAGTGATCATCTGGACACCTGAGTAGATTCAATACATTTTTAGGAAAGCAAGTTAGCATTTGTGCCAGACCCTGATCACAAGTATATTGACAGCCTGTCACCCTATGGAAGGGGAATATAGCTCCCCTGAAGTGAAAATAAAATCCAAGCCAATTTCCATAATAGAAAGCTAAATTTGCCTCCATTTCAGATATTCTGTTACTAACTGAACAGAAATTCATATATTTTAGACACCAGATATACAGGAAGCTCAAAGCTCAGAATGAGTAGAACAGCTAGATTTGAGAGAAATGGGTCCCTAGGTTATCTAAGTTTTATTATAATACTAAGCAGATCTCCAGAAATATACAACAATGTTTACTTCCTTGGAGGAAAACATCCTCCAAATTCAATCACAGCTTTTACCTAAAGTGAATGAAAGGAAGTATCAAAAATCCTTGTAATTATTTTCCTTCATGTCCTTTATATATGACCACACAAAAATTTTTTAACAAAACTGAACAAGAAAAAAACTTCCCTTGAAAAATGAGTACACTTTTGTTTAGGAAAAAATAAAAAACTGTAACGTTTTCCCTCTTTTGCTTTGACTACCAGGAAGCTCAGAGTCAAGGTTAATAATTAAGAGTATCCATTTTGTCCTAGAGTCTAAGTATCAATACATGATCTTCTTTCTACCTAGTTCCTGTTCCTTCTTATTTAACAGTTCCATTTGTAGTATATTTATTACGTTAATAACACTTTCCTGCAAATTCCTCTGGGAATTAAATGGGAATAAATTACACACAAACCATTTAAGTAGTATGAAAGCTTAGTGTGGCAAGAGCTGAGCATGCCTACAAGATAGTTTACCCTGAATTTTTGAAGCACTAGACAGAACTTGCACTAAAGGTACCACGTATAAATGTAAACTGACGTAAACTGACTGTGAATTTTAACTGGGTAAGAAATAATCATGGAATAAAATGTTATAGTCACTACTGAGAGTAAAAAGTATGGGCTTTGGAACCAGACAGACCCAAGGCACATACAAGTTCTACCTTTAAGCTAAAAAGTTTTGGGTAAGTTACAATGAAATTTTCTACAGAAAATAGATAATAGTAACATAATCCACAGCAATGCCTGTGGAATATTTTTGAAAGAAAAATGATCAAATACGTTAATGTGTGCTCTATGCACAACATCACTTGCTAATACATGCTTTTTTATTCTCACTCATTCCTGACATTACCTGCTGAAGCTGGGGCACAAGGCATGCATGTGTGTGTAAACATGCATGCACAGACACACACAATGCACTTTTAACTTAGGTTCATCTGTCATTTATCACTATTCCCACCCTCTCCAATTCTTCAAGGATCACAATGGAAGTGAAATTATAAAATGTGCGTCAGCATTTAAAGCGTCAGGTACAAAAGAAAGCTAATTTGTCCCCCTGTAACTGGCTTATTTCACTTAGCATAATGTCCTACAGGTTCACCTCTGTTGTCACATATGGCAGGATTTCCTTCTTTTTTAAGGCCCATTCCCCTTATGCGAGGTATCTAAGAGAGTCAAATTCATAGAAACAGAGGGTACAGTAGTGGTTGCCAGGAGCTAGGAGAGGGGGAAGTGGGAGTTGCTGTTCAACGAGTATAAAGTTTCAGCTACACAAGATGAATAAGCTCTAGAGAGCTGCTGTACGACACTGTGCCTATAGTTAGCAATATGGTATTGTGCATTTAAAATTGTGTTGAAAGGAAATCTCATGTTTAGTGTTCTTACAAAAAAAAGAATTTTTTTTTAAAGCTAAGCTCGTCAGCTCCTTGATTTGGTTTAATGTCTTATGATACTTTATGATTCCATTTATATGAGATTCTAGAAAAGGCAAAACTACAGTGATAGAAAGCAGATGAGTGGTGGCCAGGAGGTGGGGGAAAGGGGATTAACTACAAAGAGATATGAGGGAACTTTCCGGAGTAATGGAAATATTCTATATCATGACTGTAGTGGCAGTTACACAACTGTATACATTTGTCAAAGCTCATCGACCTGTACGCTTTAAATTGAATTTTATTTTATATTTTATATAAGTTATCCTCAAATACACTGACAAATATATATATATATATATGATACTGTAGACAAAGAGACTAAATGATTCTCGACTGGATACAAACATAGCATGGTGGCCAAGAGCATGGGCCCTGGAACCAGACTGTCAGTGTTCAAATCCTGGTCCCACCACTTATTTGCTTTATGACTTTGGACAAGTTACTTAAGCTCTCTGTGCCTTAGTTCCTTAATCTAAAACTGAGGACAAGAGTGGTTACCTTATAGGACTACTGTGACAATTAATTGAGTTAATATGTGTAGAGCATTCAGGACAGTCTTTGGTACACACTAAGTATTCTACAAGTACTTGCTATTATTCTTAACCATCCTTCAAACTTCCTCCCCCACCTACTCCAAATTCCTGCTATAACCACAAGTCACCCCTCTTAGTCCTTAAAGGCTGGAAATAGAATGTCTAGTCCTGAGCTTTTTATATACAGCATGGAAATTCCACTGAAAACAAACCCCTGGATTCTAATAGAATGTGTTATAATCTGAACAAAAGGAAAATACTGTTGGATGACAAACCAAAAAAAATTCAAACTCAAAAAAATATGTATATGTAAACAAACAGTGTGTTTCTTCGAAATACTTCTGTTGTAGCCTATGGGTGGTTACTCAGGTGATCAGAACTGAATGTGAAAAACACTGTAGTCCTAGGTTTGATCTCTTAATGTGTCCATACTTTGCTGTTCAGTAATCACGGTCAGCCATCTTGTAAGTAATACTATTGGCCAACATTTGGGATAAGAATAAATCCATCATTAACACAGGAACAGTCAAGATCCATTGATTTTGCATGGTTACATTTATCTATATACTATGGGCAATATAACATGACAAAAACCAGTAACCTCTGGCAGTAACTTTAACTTTCTTAAAGTTTTAAATAACACAGAAACTTTTTTTAAAAGTAAATTTTTTAAAATCCTACATAATCATTAATCATCCCTAAATAAAGACTCACTAGAGGCTTTGTTTTTTCTGCTGGTAAATCCCTCTTTTGCCAGCATACATTAACAACTCAAAGTGCCCTTACCTGTTCTTCCTAAACAGCCGCTTTCATAGCTGTCACCTCTCACCTGAGCATTGGACACGGCATTTATCCTAGAACAATACAAAATCATCTAATAAGCTTTCATGCTGCTAAAATATTCAGAGATATTTATATATCATTTAGAAGGGAAGCATTTCTTATCTAAAGCCAGTATCTGAATAACTGAATATTATCTTTTAATTTAAATACCCTAGTGGATAGAAATACTATGCTAGTCTTATTTTCCTAAAGTACACCCAGAAAACATACTTAATTTTTTAAAAATATCAATGTTTTCTATATATTGGTAATAAATATGTTGAAAACAAAATTAAGAAAACATTTCCATTTATAATAACATCAAACAAAAACATACTTAATTTTAAGGGATTACTATCACTTGTCTCCAAAGATTATGAAAGAGACCAATTTTCTGAGTTCTTTGTCTATTTTATTTTATATTTATACATGAATGACCCACCATGAGTTACCCCATTTTAAGGTTCTCATTATAACCAAGAGTTCAAAAGTTTCTCTTTGTGTTAAAAGTCAAGTGATTTTCTCTCATCCATTTCTCAAATTCAGAGAACATTTGGTATAATAAATAGGCCTACTTTATTCAGCTTCTCTTTCCATTCTTGTTAGAGCGGGTACATGTGTAGCAGGAATTGTCTTTTCTAAGCGTCCTGAATGAATATAACTAGTTCCATCTTCTACAATTTACCTTTTTGAAGCTCCTGACAGTATAAGAAAATTACGTAATCTTAATGTTTAACATATTTTTTAAAATTATTAAAAGACATCCGTAAAAAAAAAAAAAAAAGACATCCATGAAAAGCTTCCAAACTCTTTTATGAAGTGAGATAATGGCTAAACCTAAATATGATTTAATAAAAAAGGAAAGTCATAGATCAATCTCATTTAAGGCCAGTCCTGCCCTCCCTCCAATACTGGCAAATACAGTTAAGTGACACACTTAAAAAAAATAATACTCCATGGTAAAAGTTGAATGTATTAGATACTCAGTGCTCTGTGGTGACCTAAATGAGAAGGAAATCTGGAAAAGAGAGGATATATGTATACGTATAGCTGATTCACTTTGCTGTACAATATAAACTAACACAATATTGTAAAGCAACTATACTCCAATAAAAATAATAAATTTTAAAAAGGATTAAAAAAAAGTTGAATGTATTAGAGTATTCAAGGATGACTTCCTACTAAAAAATCTAGAAATATAACATACTTCATTAAACCTAAGATGCCAATGATTTTTAAGATGCACCATTATTTTTTTATACTGCCAAGAAGGAAAAAATATTATGAATTATAAGATACCAATGACTACAAGAAGCACACTGATATTCAAAGATACTAAAATACAAAAAAAATCTTAAGGTCTATAAAACATAGTACTTTGTCAGTTTAACAAATATAAGGACAAAAATCACATGATAATCTTTATAAAGTATAATAAAATTATCTGACTAAATTCAACACTTTTTTTAAAAAAATTTTTATTGGAGTATAGTTGATTTACAATGTTGTGTTAGTTTCAGGTGTACAGCAAAATGAATCTGTTATACATATACATATATCCACTCTTTTTTTTTTAGATTCTTTTCCCATATAGGCCATTACAGAGTACTGAGTAGAGTTCCCTACGCTATACAGCAAGTTCTTATTAGTTATCTATTTTATATATAGTAGTGTGTATATGTCAGTCTCAATCTCCCAATTAATCTCTCCCCCCCAAATTCAACACTCATTCTTGATTTTAAAAATCTTAATAAAATGGCAATATAGATATACACACATATATTTATCATGTTAAAGAAGAATCAATCAATGAAATTAAAAAGTTATTCCAGATAGCATTAAACTTTGAGGAAAAAATGTTTTTAGAAAAATAATCTTGAATTGAGAATTACCTTCATACTTACATGAAGAAAGCCAATGTGGAAAATACACCACATGTGTGAAAGGCATGGTTCAGCTGTTCTGGCTTAGGATATACCACGGCTGCATCAATCATTATCCACCAACCTGTAAAAAACTTGAGAAAGAACCCATGTCATTAAAATAACACTAATACTTTGGCTTAGCATGATACTGTTCCTTAACATTCCATGTTTTCTATGGACCATATAATTGAAACATAAAATATGTCTACTTTGAGTTTTAGATGTTGAAATATAAAAAACAAGAATCCCTTGTTTACTTATTCTTTATAGCATATGAGGTGAATCTAATCAAATCCGTGTAAGATTCAAGTTCTGCTCTTAATGCAAGATGAAAAATTTATTACCTAGGAATGAATTATCTGCTTCTTTTATCCACTATAAAATTATATACAACCAAAGCTCTCTTAACTAACCTCCAACTAACCAGCTCCCTGATTACCTGATGTGTTTCACTCTCTCGTTCATATTAAAAAGAATGTGGAACATTCTTTTTTAATATGCCCAAGCCCTTTTGCTTCCACAAATGAGCTGCCATGTCTCCAAAAAATATCTACGCTTGCTATAATTTTAATTATGTAATTTGATTAAATACTGCAAAACTGACTAAACATGAGTTTGCAAAATGTAATGTTTCTATGTAAACTAAGCTGAATAGAACTAAAGTAGACAAGTTACTAAGGAATTTCATAGACAAATTAAGTGCAGGCGAGGTGACCACAGAGAGCAAGAAAAACTTGGAAACACCTAAAAGAATTCTGCACGCATACTGCTTCACAATTCTAAGATGTTATGGAAAAACCTGAACAAACTTTTTGGCCACCCCAATATCTTTAGCTCCTGCTCCACTTTATTTCTTTATTTATCTTTTCTATTGAACTTCAGGTATAGAACTATATACTGGAAAAGATTAATTTAAATTAAGTGGAACATATACTGAAATTTGCTTCAAAAAGTGCAGTGGGGGCAGGGAGTGCTTGATGGAATGCTAAAGCAAGATTGGTCATGATCTGACTTTTTTTTGAAGCTCAATGATAAGTACAGGGGGTGAGAGAGGACTCTATACCATTCTCTCTATTTTTGTGTATACTATTGATATTTTCAATAATAAAAAGTTTAAAAAAAAATATTGGAAAGAAAATTAAGCAGTAGTTTCCTCCACAAATTTCTTCCTCTCGCTTCCTGCCTGTGCTGCAGCTGGGGTATGAAGATGGCAACCCTTCCCTAAAGGGCTGCAGGGCTTCAGTTCTAATGCAGCCTAAGGTTGTTACTACTGTCTGCACATCCTGAATTTCAGTGAGTCACAACAATATTATTAGTTACATCAAATTCTGAGCCTTTGAGGATCCTAAAGGAATGATACATATTATATAATTTACTTAAAAAACTACTGCCTTCAAAAACTGTATTATCATGGGTATTCACAGTTCAAAGGAATCAAGATTAATTTTCAGGGAAAAAGTGAGGTATAAATGTCACCAACCAGGCTTTTTCACTTACCAATATACCTGCTACTACAGAAGCCACTGCATTTCTTCTCTCACTCCAGTCGATACATTCACATTCTGGCCAACGGAAATTATCTAGGAAGCCTGCCATTTTCACCACTTAAGCATGGACTTTACATTAAATACTATATTCTACAAATAAAAAGACAAAAAAAAATCCATCTAAGGAAATGTTTTTAAGAAGTGAAATATCTTACTCCTTTCTTAAAGCTTTAAACACAAATTTAACTGTAGGTCTAAATCTACTATAGTTAAGAAGAAAAATTCAATACTACAATGAATATCTATTGAGATATACATAAGACTGTCCTAGGACACAGAAGGAGCTTACTATTTGTTAAATGAGCATGGAGGTTTTAAACATGTCTGTCATAGAGAATGGACTTGAGGACATGGGGCAGGGTGGGGGGAACCTGGGATGAAGTGAGAGTAGCATCAACATATATACACTACCAAACGTAAAATAGCTAGCTAGTGGGAAGCAGCTGCACAGCACAGGGCGATCAGCTCGGTGCTTTGCGACGAGCTAGAGTGGTGGGATGGCGGGGGGAGGGAGGCTCAAGAGGGAGGGGATATAGGAATATATGTATGCATATGGTTGATTCTCTTGGTTGTACAACAGAAACTAACACAGCATTGTAAAGCAATTATACTCCAATAAAGATGTTAAAATGAAGAAAAGAAAAGGCCACAGGAAAGTTTCCATTTCAATATTGTCATGGGCTCACAGTATCTAAGGAGATTCCATTCTACCAAGGGTAAGAGTGGACTACAGAAATATATTTTCCTTGTTTTGTTTTCATATATTGAACTCAGCATTACTGAAAATGAGACATTCAGGAATGAAAATTAGGGGTCTGCACTTGTCGCTGACCTTGGGCAAATAACTAAAAAGTATCTATCTCAAGACCTCACATGTGGGAATAACAGTGTGTCAAATTTCTGACTCAGAAAGTTACTGTGACCATAAAGAAGAAAATTAAAATATTCTTTATTTGGAAAAAAAAAAATAAAGTGTCTGCAAAGCCTTTGACACTTCTCCAATTGAGAGGTGGATCTATGTCCCTACCTTTGAATTTAGGTCAACAATAAAGGCTGGTTCACCGATAAAGTAGAGAAAGTGATGCTATGTAACTCTGCCATACAACTTCTCAGACTAGATCATAAAAGGCAATGCAGCTTGCAGGTGGTTCTCTGGAACACTAACACTAGAGCCCTGAGTTGCTTTGTAAAAAATCCAAGGCCACAGTGCTGTGAGGAGACCACGTAGAGGTGTTCTGGCCCACGGTTCCAGGTGGCGGCCCAGCCGCCACCTGCCAGATGTGACTGCTGCTCCAGTTATTAGCATTACTCCCACATTTTAAGACTTCCCTGACGAGGCCCCAGGTATATGGAGCGGACACATGTCATCCTGGGTATGCCCTTTCCAAATTCCTGACCCACAGGAACTGTAAGCATAATAAAATGGCTGTTTTAAACTACTAAGTTCTAGAGTTATCTGTATGCAGCAATAGATAACTGGAAGGAGAAAAATCACATGCATAAAAAACTATATAAGGGTACAGCATGCTGTGCAAGTTTTCAAAACAAAGAGAGTATGTTCAGATGTGATGATTCAGGAACACCTTAAGTTCCAGAAAGAAAAGGGGAAAAAAAAACTATTTTAAAGCACTAAAGAGTGCTGAAAAGCAGGCAGAAACTGGAGGGCATTTACCCCTTGAAAGAAAACACAATGAGCAAGATCCACTTTAATACAGCTTTTTCCCCTGAAGAATCCCCTAACCTCTCACTCCCAGCCAAGTGAGTCCCTGTGGAATAGCTAAAACTTGAGCAAAAAATCAGTCTTTCTGGCTTCAGGTATCAGTGGATGAAGTTCAGGATGACAAGAGCAGCTGGAAACTGAAGGGGAAATCTTGGAATGGGGTAAGTCACAAGAGGGAGCCCCAAACACTAATATAAACTCTCTTAAATCCTGACTAATCCCTGAACAGCACATGCATGAAGGAGATTCCAAGGACCTCAGCAGAAAAAAATATCTGGAAGGCTAAAAGTACTAAACAGATTTCAGCTGCTATCCCCTGCAAGGCATTTTGGAATCTGAGTTCCACCAGGTCAGAGATTAGTAAACACCTTGGGATTTCCACACACTCCAACAAAGTATAAAACCAAATCTCCACAATTTCAGGGTGATCAGTCAGTATTTTAATTGCCTGTTAGAACAAAAAGTAACACTCTTCAGATGAAGACAACTGATCCAGAGTGTCTATAATGTATCATCCACAATGTCCAATATAAAGTTGACCCCTGAACAACACAGGTTTGGACTATGCAGATGCACGTATATGTGGATTTTTTTCACTAAATACATACTACAGTACTACACAATCCATGGTTGGTTGAACCCACAGATGCAGAACTGCAGATACGGAGGACCAATGTATAGTTAAACATGAATTTCTGACTGCACAGAAGGTCAGCACCCCTAACCCCTGTTTTGTTCAAGGGTCAACTGTATAGTTAAAAAAAAAAATTACTAGACTTTTACAGAAGCAGAAAAAATGTGATTTATCTTCAAGGAGGAAAAAAAAGCAGTCAATAGAAACAGACCCCCCCATAATTCAGATATTGAAAATTAGCAGACAATGACTTTAAAGCAGCCAGTATAAACACATTCAAAGACAAAGGAACATGGTCAAAATAACTGAGTTAACGGAGAATCTCAGTAGAGAAACTTTAAAATGTAAATGTTATGACTGAAATTTATAATATTTGAAATTTAAAATTAACTAGATGGGCTCAGTAGGAGATTAGAGACAGTAGAAGAAAAGTACAGTAAGCTTGAAGAAAGATCAAAAGAAATTATCCTATCTAGAGAACAGGTTTTTTTTCTTTTTAATTAGGGGGAAAAAATGAATAAAGCTTCAGGAAACTCAGGAACACTAATAACTGGTCTAACATATGTTTAATTGGGTCCCAGAAAAATAAAAGAATCAGAAAGAAAAAATATTTAAAGAAATAATGGCTGATAATTTCCCAAATTTGGTGAAAAATAATAATTTGCAAATCCAGGAAGCTCAGCAAACTCCAAGGAGGATAAACACAAGGAAAACATCATAATAAAACTGCTGAAAACCAGAGATAAAAAGAAACAAAGCAACATTAGGGGGAAAAAATAATCAACACATTACATACAGGGGTAGTAGAACAATATGTATGATGGCTGACTTCTCATCAAAAACAATGGAGGCCAGAAGAAAATGGAAGAACATTTTTTGACGTGCTTTTAAGAAAAGCAATCATGAGAATTCCCTGGCGGTCCAGTGGTTAGGACTCCATGCTCTCACTGCCGAGGGCCCGGGTTCAATCCCTCGTCAAGGAACTAAACTCCCACAAGCCACTCAGCACGGCCCAAAATCAATCTCAAATGCTATATCCAGCAAAAGTATTCCTCAAAAGTGAGGGTGATGGCAGTTCTACCCCTATATATCTACCCAAGAGAAATGAAAACATATGTCTACACAAAAACTTATACACAAATGTTCATAGCAGCATTACTCATAATAACTAAGCAGTGCAGCAACCCAACATATGTCAATTAATGAATGAATAAATAAAATGTGGGATACCACACAATGGAATACAAATTCAGCAATAAAAAGGAAATATACATGATACAACACAGATGAACCTCATAAACATTACGCTAAGTGAAAGACAACCGCGTATTGTATATTCCATTTATATAAAATGTCCAGATGAGGCAAATCTATACACAGAAAGTAAATCAGCTGTTGCCTAGTGATGGGCAGGGGAGAGCGGAGTGTAATAGGGAGTGAGTACTCATAGGCATAAGGTTATAAAATTAGACTGTGGCGATTACTGCACATAAATATACTAAAAATCACTGAACAGTACACTTAAAACAGGTGACTGTTATCATATCTTTATTGTATCTCAAAAAAGCTTTTTTTAAATGAGGATAAAATAAAAATATTTTCAGGTAAACAGAAACTAAGATAATTCGTCATCAAATCTGCACTAAACAATGCTAAAGGAAATTCTTCAGGTTAAAGGGAGATGACACCAGATTAATCTCAGATCTACAGGAAGGAATGAAGAATACCAGAAATAATATGTGAGTAAATATAAAAGACTATTTTTTATTCCTTCTCTTTATTTAAGACAACTATTTAAAGCAAAAATTATAACATTGTATAGGATATCCACAAAGATAAACTTTCTAAATAGCATATCAGTTACATTTTCAAATAATATGCTTAAATATGGATTTAAGTGAAATACCTCTAAATTTAAAGTAATGGGTCTAATTGTTAATCTGAAAAGAAGTACTATAAATGTACTACAGAAGGTCCAAACACTGGAAACACAGACTGGGAGACAATATTTGCAAAACAAGTATCTGACAAAGGATTTGTACCTACAATACAGAAAGAACACTTAAAGATTAATAATAAAAAAAAACAAAATATAGGCAATAAAAAGTGTGCATGAGAGTTGAACAGACTTGAAATGGGCAAAGGACTTAAAAAGACAATGACCAAAAAGCATCTAAATAGGTATTCAACATCATTAGTCATCAGGGAAATGCAAATTAAAGAAATATCATCACATCCACTAGAATGGCTAAGATTAAAAAGACTGACTGTTGGAAGCAGAACAACTGGAAATCTCATACATTTCTGGTTGCGGTTTCTTACAAAGTTAAAAATAATCCTCCCTATAACCCAGCAACTCCATCCCTAAGTATTTACCAAGGGAAGTAAAAACATATGTCCACACACAAAAAGACTTTTACAAAAAAGTTTATAGCAGGTTTATTCATATTAGTAGCAAACTGAAACAACCAAAATATTCATCAACAGAAGAATGGATAAACAAATTATGATGGATTCATACAATGGAATACTATTCAGCAACAAAAAATGATGAACGATGTATATAACCACACAGAAAAAAATATCTCAAAAACCTGATTTATGTGAAAGAAGGCAAACACAAAGTAGTATATACTGTATGATGCCATTTAAAATGAAGCTTAGGAAGAGGCAAAACTAATCAATAGTCCCAGAGATCAGAACAGTGGTTGCCAATAGGGGCTGAGGACTGACTACAAGGGAACTTTTTTGGGGTGATAATAATGTTCTATATCTTGGTTGGGATAGTGATTATGCAGGTACATTTATTTATCAAAAGTTACTGAAGTGTACACTTAAGATCTGTGTATTTTACAGTATGTAAATTTTACCCACAAAAAAGATTTAAAAATTTTATCATTTAGATATGCTTCAGCTGCACTAAAGCCTTACTATGTACGCATTATGGGCACATTTTATCAAGATAGCCTGCAGACACAGAGATGAACTGTTATCAAAGATTAAATATTAACTGGTTAAAAACAAGTTTAGGGAAGGTCGCCATGAATTTAAGACAACGTCTGAAGGTTAAAACAAAAGTCATGGGACTTCCCTGGTGGCACAGTGCTTAAGAATCCACCTGCCAATGCAGGGGACACGAGTTTGAGCCCTGGTCTGGGAAGATCCCACATGCCGCTGAACAACTAAGCCCGCACACTACAACCACTAAGCCTACGTTCTAGAGCCCACGAGCCACAACTACTGAAGCTTGTGCACCTAGAGCCCGTGCACTGAAACAAAAAGAAGCCACCGCAGTGAGAAGCCCACGTACTGCAACGAAGAGTAGCCCCCGGCTTGCCACAACTAGAGAAAGCCCGTGAACAGCAACGAAGACCCAACACAGCCAAAGATAAATAAATAAATTTATTTTTTTTAAAGTGACATTATAAAAACAAAAGTCATGTTTCCTATTATAAAAGTCATTTTGCATATATTAACCTATTTATAAATAGTTCTATAAGCAGCAAACATACAGTTGTCCCTCAGTATGTACAGGGGATTGGTTCCAGGACCCCCCTCGGATACCAAAATCTGTGGATGCTTAAGTCCCTTATATAAAATAGCATACTATTTGTATATAACCTCCTTTATATACTTTAATATCATCTCCAGATTACTTATAATACTTAATACAATGTAAATACTATGTAAATAGTTATAACTACAATGTAAATGCCCTGTAAATAGCTGCCAGTACTCAGCAAATTCAAGTTTTGCTTTTTGGAACATTCTGGAATTTTTTTTTTCCTGAGTATTTTTGATCCCTGGTTGGTTGAATCCGTGGATGTGTAACCCAAGGATACAGAGGGCTATTTCCACACACTAATTTCTGAAATGTCATGGTCTTCTCCCTCCTGGAGCTTAAATTGGAGGGTCAGGGGTTTGGGTGGGGCAGAGAAACATCAAAATAATACAAACAGTTACTATGAAGGAAATGCACATGATCCTGATACAAAATAAGGGAGACCTATTTGAGAATAGTCAGGGAATGCCTCTCTAAAGAGGCAACACGTGCTAAAATTTTAAAACACACTGAAATTTAAAAGCTGAGTAAAGTTAATTAGATTAAGGAAAAGCAAAAGAGGCAGAGCAGAGAGAGGGAAGATTACATACAAAAGCCACTAAGTCCCTTTGATACTAGCAAGGAAGAATTAGCTGGTACCAAAGAGAATAAGAATATAGTAAGTTAGGGGAGGAAGTGGCTTGGAATAAATATGGAGAGAGACAGGTAAGTACCAGATCACCTTGCAGATTAATGTGGACTTCATGATAGATTTAGGGTTTCACCAAGTGCAACGGGAAACCAAGTGAAGAACGTTAGGATAAAAGGAGCAAAGGCACCAAGATGGTCACTATGGTAAACATTTAGGAGAGGGCTAGTATATTAAGAACTAACACTCTGAACTGAGAAGACTGACTTTCATATGGGTTTTCTTATTGATATTTACCAAAAAATAAGCACATTTTATCATGACAGTCTTGATTTAATAACAGCAATCAACAATACTAACACTGACCCCCTGGCTTAAAGTGGAGATAAGTATACAATATTTAACTTAAGATAATAGGCCTCTGGAGACTTAATGAAGGCAAAGACTACTTAGAGGAAATCTAAATGTTCAATAATAGAATAAATGTTTAAGTAAAATAGTTTACTTAATGCTGACATTAAAAAATCTATTTTTGAGGGACTTCCCTGGTGATCCAGTGGTTAAGACTCCATGCTTCCAGTGCAGGGGGTGCGGGTTCAATCCCTGGTCGAGGAACTAAGATTCCACATGCCACGGGGTGTGGCCACAAAAAAAAATTTTTTTTAAATCTATTTTTGAAAAACATTTAATGGCATGAGTAAATGGTAATGACTAATACCAAGTGAAAAAAACAGGTTATTAAAACTGTATCTAGGGCTTCCCTGGTGGCGTAGTGGTTAAGAATCTGCCTGCCAATGCAGGGGACACGGGTTCGAGCCCTGGTCCGGGAAGATCCCACATGCTGCAGAACTAAGCCCATGCGCCACAACTACTGAGCCTGTGCTCTAGAGCCCGCGAGCCCCAACTGCTGAGCCTGTGTGCCACAACTACTGAAGCCCGCGCGCCTAGAGCCCGTGCTCTGCAACAAGAGAAGCCACCGCGAAGAGAAGCCTGTGCACCACAACAAAGAGTAGCCCCTGATCTCCACAACCAGAGAAAGCCCGCACGCAGCAACGAAGACCCAACACAGACAAAATAAATAAATAAATAAAACTTAAAAATTTTTTAAATGTATCTATAGCATTATTTCCTTTTTAGAAAAAAGAATAGTATATATATATATATATATATATATATATATATATATAAACATATACATGCATAAAAATACTGGAAGGACGAACACCAGTACTTTCATAATATTATTTTATATATGGGTCACAGGATGGTGTGTTTGTTTTGCTTTCTATTTTCAAAGTTTGCTGCACTGAGCATGAATTACATTTTTTTTAATGCAAAGTGATTTTAAAAGTTATTGTAATTAACACAATGAATTGTTGATTCGTGCCTGTTGAGAAACCTCTTATATAATGTACTATGTCTGTAACTATTTTAAATAAACTTAAACTTTTTTGAGATCAAGGAAATTACTGGTATGTTCTCCCGCAAAACTGACCCAGGTACCAATTTTTAAAAAAACAAGATTATTGAACTGAAATAATGGACCCACAAGTCTTATAATACATTAGATAGCAATTATTCCTATTACTAGAGAGGCAACTCTTTATAAAAGGAAATGAGTCCTTTTTAGAGAGCATTTTAAGTGATTCAACTGTGAAAATTTCAAACACTCAGTTTAGGAAACCAAAGGATAGCTGCAAAAAGCAAGAGGAGAAAACAACTACACACTTTAACATATAAACATGGTCTGAGTGATTTCCATATGCATCAAAGTCCAAATAACATACCTAATTCAAAATTTTTTCTTTTGACCAAACTTTCATGTTACCACCTGTTTGTCCATCCAGCTCTTCACTAGTTGTTAAATGCTACAAATGTTAGGCGCTGTGTATACAAAAATGATTAAGACAATCAATGTAGAAAACAGTCTAGTTAGGGACATTGTCAGAAGAATAAATAACTGCATTATAAAATGTGCTATACTATACATACACAAAAGGGCTATAATAGAAATATGAAAAGAGTGTTATAGGACACTACTTTCCGGGAAGAGATGAGGAAAGTTTGATAAAGGAAGAATAAACTTGGCTGGGTTTTAAAGCAAGAAGAGGAGTTTGACAGATGAAAAAGAAGGAATAAAATATGCGAAATTATGTAGGGCCACAAGAGAACAGGGTGGAGTTTAAGGTATTTCAAAGAGTGATGTGATTAACATGTTTGGGACAAGATCATCAAGGATTTTTCAGCCTACACAAATCTGACCTCTAATCTCTAAGCCAAGGGATTTGCAAACTTCTGGAAAGAACCAGATAGTGTACATTTTTAGTTTTGCAGGCCAAACAATCTCTGTCACGACTACTCAACTCTGCTGTTATAGCATAAAAGCAGCCATAAACAATATGTGACCAAATGAGCATGGCTGTATTCCAATAAAACTTAAATTTACAAAACAGCAGCAGACCACCAGACTTGGCCCACAGCTCATAGTCTGCAGGCCCCTGCTCTAAGCACTAGGAAACTACCAGAGGCTTGTAAGCAGGGAAGTGACAAAATAACCTCTGCGATTTAGAAAGACAATTCTGGTGGCAGCAGTATGGAGGAGGACTGAAGGAAAATGTTAAAGGCACCCTCTAGAGAGGAAGAGAATAAGGATGTAAACTGAGGCCATACTCATACAGGCTAAAGAAAAGGTTTTTATTTGAGAAATATTGATGTGGTATTATCAACAAGCAAGGAAGAGCTAAGAATGACTGTTTGGGTACCCAACGGCTGGAAAGACACCATTAACCAAAACAGGGAGGGGAGCAAGGGAGAGTTTGAGCATAATGTGTTTGATATGACTGAAGGACATCCAGGTGGAAATGTATGTAAGACAGATGTACAGAAACCACTGAAAGAGTGGTTTAAAGCAGAAATACAGATTACAGGCTGATAGTAATTAAGTGGTAACTGAAGTCACAGGGGCAGCTAGGGTATCTCAAGGAGAAAATATGGAAGAGGGCTGAGGACTGATTCAGTGTTCATCTCTGACTCACTCTCTTCCTTCCTTGCATTACTGTCTGCCAGGCATTACAGCAGACTTACATATACAATGGTATTTAATCAGCACAAAACTCTTCTAGATCATGAATGAAATACTTACAGAACATGTCCTACAAGCAAGGCACTGTGGGGAAAATAAAGATGAATAAAACTTGGCCCTCATCATCAGGAGATTTACAAACTGGCAGAGAAATCAATTAACACCTTTTAAAATTAAATTACAATTTGTATCATTAAAAAATCTGGGGGAATTCCCTGGCGGGTCAGTGGTTAGGACTCCCAAGCTTCCACTGCAGGGGGCATGGGTTTGATCCCTGATTGGGGAACTAAGATCCTGCATGCCACATGCTGCAGCCAATAAATAAATAAATAAGTTACCAAAAAAATCCAGAAATTAAATTTAAATATCGTGCAAGGTATTAGGTCTACATAGCCAGAGCAAAACAGCTGACTCAAATTAAACAAAAATAAAATCTACATCTTCCCTACTACTACTACTACTATTACTATTACTAGTGGCTCTTAGTTATAGGGTGCTTACAGGTTACAGGCAACTCTACTCCATCCTCAGAAAAACTCTTTTCATAGACTATTCCATTGAAGACTCACAAATACTCTAAGGCAGTTACTATTATTATCTCGTATTACTAAAAAGGTTTACAGAGTAACTAGCCCAAGGTCACACAGCTAGCAAGAAGGAAAGCCAGGATTCCACTGAAGTTCACATCCGATTCCAAACCTGTGCTCATGACCAATACACTGTACTGCTGCCAGACAGTTTCACAGCATTTCTCTCATTTCCATTTCGTGAGGAGAAAGTTACTATTCTACTGCCTGTGGTGAAGAAAGCAAGAAGAACGAGATGGAAGAGAAAGAGCCCCAATTTAGATGAATACTGCGATCACCTGGAAACAGAAGAAAGCAGTCCAGTGAGGTCTACAATGACAGTGGTGATTACTGTTGATTCACAACTTGACAAAGCAGTCTGGAGAATACAGTTTTTCTTCTTAGGTTGCTATAAGCCTGGTGTCTAGGTAGTCACAGTGTGAATATTTTATAGGCCTTAAAATCCAACAGTATGATTATTCAGAGAGCTAAGCATTTTTGGAAAGACATTTTACATAATCTCAGGATGCTTATTTGCCTTCTGACTTGTAAATCATCTATAACAAGAATAAAATTTAGTAGGTACCACCAATTTTCCTAAAAGATTTAAATCTAAAAACCAAAGTAAAAGACAGGGAGCACAGGGGTTTTTTTTTCTTTAATATTTATTTATTTATTTTGGCTGCATTGGGTCTTCGTTGCTGCGCACGGGCTTTCTCTAGTTATGGCGAGCGGGGGCTACTCTTCCTTGGGGTGCGCGGGTTTCTCATTGCGGTGGCTTCTCTTGTTGCGAGCGTGGGCTCTAGGCGTGTGGGCTTCAGTAGTTGTGGCACAAGGGCTCAGTAGTTGCGGCTCACGGGCTCTAGAGCACAGGCTCAGTAGTTGTGGTGCAGGTTGTTGAAATAATCCAAGTGAGGGATGATATGGGGACCTCCCTGGCTGTCTAGTGGTTAAGACTCCGCGCTTCCACTTCAGGGGGCACAGGTTCGACCCCTGGAAGGGGAACTAAGATCCCACATCCCTCATGCCTCATGGCACGGCCACCAAAAATATAAATAAATAAAATAAAATTTAAAAAGATATGACTTGGGCTTCCCTGGTGGCGCAGTGGTTGAGAGTCCGCCTGCCGATGCAGGGGACGCGGGTTCGTGCCCCTGTCCGGGAGGATCCCACATCCCGCGGAGCAGCTGGGCCCGTGAGCCATGGCCGCTGAGCCTGCACGTCCGGAGCCTGTGCTCCGCAACGGGAGAGGCCACAACAGTGAGAGGCCCGCGTACCGCAAAAAAATAATAATAATAATAAAAAGATATGACTTCCATGACCTCCTGACTCCACGGCCAGATCTAATCCCCTTAGTACTTCATTATTAATCTTGTTATTTGATTAATACATACCTTCCCCTGAAGAGAGTAAAATCCACGAAGGACATTCCATGCCCATTTTTGCTCAATGTAGTTCTCCCAGAGCCTAGCACAGTGGCCTGGCATACAATAGGCACTCAAATACTTGTTGAATGACTGACTCTAACTATTTTGTCTTTCAAATTTTGAAATGCAATACCTGTCTCATTATCCTGTCACACACACACAAAAAAAGTCTACTTCTTTATACCTAGGTTTATTTAAACTGATAATCTGTAGACGCTGGTAAAAAGAAGGATCATTTCAATGAGGGAAATAAATCTTGCCAGGACAATATATTAAAACATATTATTTCTTTTTTTTGGCCGCACCGCATGGCATGCAGAACTTCCCCGACCAGGGATCGAACCCATGCCCCCTGCAGTGGAAGCACAGAGTCTTAACCACTGGACTATCAGGGAAGTCCCTAAAACATATTATTTCTTAAAACCATTCTCCCTGCTTCCTCAAGTCCAGATCCTGCCAGAATTTTCTAAAACTCAGACCGGATCGTGCCTTTCATCAAAAACTTCCAACAGCCTGAGATAAAGTCCAAAAGGTACAGGGTACTTACAGTCTCCCCTATTATAGCTTTCTTATCTCCTACTATCTTGATGTACTCTTTACTCCAGCCACAAAGAAATAAAAGGGAGAAGTTGGCCAGTACTTATTGAATACCTACTGTTAGGAAAACTGCTAAATATTTTTAATATATCTATTTACATATTTCTATATCTATTTCTATACGTCTATCTATGTCCTTGGAATGCCCCTTTCATCTCTTTGTCTACAGACAAACTCCCAATTCAACCTTCAGGACACACATCAGCCAAGTTTGGAAATAACTGAACCAGATTACATCAAGGATCCCTTCCGTTGCTAAGATTCTGAGAACCATGACCCTTCTAGTAATGAAGCAGTCTCCAAGAGCGATATGAACTAGAAAGTTCAAAAGATTTCATCATTAATTTCATCTACGTCAAAACATACAATTAACAAACCAAGTGAAATGTGTAAACCTTTATTGATCCTGGTTTCCAAAAAAAAATGTTTTTAAGGCAGTCTGGGCCAACTGGGTAAATCTGAATACAGGTCAGACAGAGAACATTACAGAATTATTTTCCCAGATGTGATAATGATAGTATTGTGGTTACGTAAAGAGAATGACCTTGTTAGGAGATGCATTCTTACATATTTAGGGGTGAGGTGTCGATGTCAGCAACATATGATCAAATGGTTAAGGAAAAAAAAAAGTAAAGCAAATATGGCAAAATGTTGAATGTACTGTTCAATTTTTCTGTATGTTTAAAATTTTTTTATAATAAAAAGTTGAAAAACTAGAAAGCCATACTATCATGAATTGCCACCTAAAAAAGATGACTGCTACACAATCCCAGAGCTGATCCAGCCATGGCAAAACTTCACTCACTCTCTGAGGCCATCTTTACCTAGGTTTCCCAGCAGAAGCCATGCTTAGGCATCTTTGCATCCTCTGGGATTGCTCAGAAAATGCCCTACTCCCCAGTTCAGAGACACCACACAGGTGAAAGGGAACCCACCTGGCAAGCAGTACTGCGATGCCAAAGGCCTAGAGTAAGAACATTTCTAAGGGGCTCAAAGGAAGTGGATGCCTTGAAGTACCAATTATCCTCCTCCAGCATTAGCCACCATGCAGGCAGCTAACAGTACAGGCTTTGGAGTTAGCACTGGCCTGGGCCCTCTCCTACCTTCAGCCTCTTCCCAGCTGTGCCTACTTGGCCATTTCACTTTTAATGGAATAGTCGCTGTGTGACAGGCACTGTTCAATCTTTAAATGTCCTTGGGCTATGGTCCTCTGAGGTGTAAACTGGGGATATGACAGCACATCCCTCAGTAAGTGAGAATTAATAAGAAAAGCAGTGTCCAGCACATGTGATCACTCAATGCTATCAACCACCACCTACCAAGAAGATGGTTCACATACATACGACTGCTTTTGTAGAGGGCACTCTGCTCCTGGCAGTACTGCCATTACTATTTGGAAGAGAAAAACGATTACTATCTCTGGGTGATGATGGCAGATGTACATAGCACCTCATTCTGCTCCCTCTTGAAACTTCACGAAAACTGCAATCAATAAAAGGAGTTTTTAAAAAGTCATAAACTCCTAACGATAGGGAGAACAGAAGATGACACAATAGCAATAAAATTTTGAAAGCTGGAAAGCAGATGGACATGGTAACTGACTTAGCACACCCAAGAAAGCCGAATTCCCAAGCCAGTGGTGGGGAAAGCTGAGAGCCAACACAGTGACAACTTGGGAGGAAGCAGGAAGAAAAGTCAGATCCCAGAACCTGTCCCTTTTCTCGTCATGGTACTGGCAACTGCTTCTTCCATATCCTGGCAGAAATCTGAAGCTTTTTCCCCCCTATGTCTTGTGTTCTGGAGTGGGGGATACCAGGCACAACAGAAGATGCAGGTATCATACTGAAAACTGGACAGAAGGGACCTCTGTTCCTCTGTTCTGGTGCAGAAGACCAGCAGCCAGATCCTTCCCTTCCAGATAAGAATCTGGAAAGCTATGCAGAGAAAGAAAACAAAATCACTACAACCTCAGAGATAAGAGAACATATTGCATTTTAAAGCAAGAATAGGATGCTATCATAAGAAACATTCAGAGACTAAAAAATAGCTTTGAAAAATAAAAACATAACTGTGGAATTTTTTTTAATCCAAATACAAAGGTTGAGAAATAAAAGTTAAGAAAATCTAGCAGTGAGAATTCCCCGGTGGTCCAGTGGTTAAGACTCCACTCCTTTATTGCCGAGGGCGTGGGTTTGATCCCTGGTTGGGGAACTAAGACCTCACAAGCCACGTGGTGCCCCCAACCCCCAGTCCCCCAAAATCTAGCAGTAAGTAGGTGGAAAACAGAAGAAAACAGGTAAGAAAATTAGAAGACCTTTAAAAGGTTCACATCTAAATAAGAGGTGTTTCAGGAGACACTATAGAGAATACAAGGGAGAAAAATAACAAAATATTCAGGAAAATCTCTCCAGAATAGAAAGTACTGTATTTCCAGATTTAAAGGGCCCATCAGATACTCAACCTAATGGATGAAAATAGACCCACGCTAAGACAGGCCATTTTAAATTTCAAACCACTGGAGTCAAAGCAGAAATTAGTCTGCAGAAATTAAAAACAAAACAAAACAAAAACAAATAGCAGAAACTAACACAACATTGTAAAGCAATTATACGCCAAAAAAAATTAATTAAAAAAAAACAGGTCAAATACAAAGGATCAGGAATCATAGTACTTTGGAATTCTCAGCAACACGAGAAGCAAGATGACAATGGACCAATTACTTCAAAATTCTGAAAGAAAATTACTTCCAACTAAAATTCTATTACCAGCCAAAATATCAGTCAAGTATGAGGATAGAATCAAAACATATTCAGACAGGCAACGTCTCCCAGAAAACGTAACTCTTCTTGTCAAGAAGCTACTGGAGTTTGAGTGCCACTGGAGAGAGTAAATCAACGAAAGAGAATACAGGAAAGAGCCCCACACAGGAGAGCTAAAGAGGATCCAGCTATGCCCCAGACGAGAAGGACAACCAGGCCAGACTGAAGCAGTGTAACCAGGTACTATGCCAGCTTTTTTTTTTTTTTTTTTAAGTTTTTATTTATTTATGGCATGCAGGATCTTAGTTCCCCAACCAGGGATCAAACCCGTGGCCCCTGCAGTGGAAGTGCAGTCTTTTTTTTTTTTTTTAATACATCTTTATTGGAGTATAATTGCCTCACAATACCGTGCTAGTTTCTGTTGTACAGCAAAGTGAATCAGCCATATGCATACATATATCCCCATATCCCCTCCCTCTTGAGCCTCCCTCCCACCCTTCCATCTCACCCCTCTAGGTCGTCGCAAAGCACTGAGCTGATCTCCCTGTGCTATGCGGCTGCTTCCCACTAGCTATTTTACATTTGGTAGTGTATATATGTCCATGCTACTCTCCCGCCACCCCACTTCCATGTCCTCTATGTCTAAGTCTTTATTCCTGCCCTGCCACTAGGTTCATCAGTACCGTTTTTTTTTTTTTTTTAAGATTCCATATACATGTGTGAGCATACGGTATTTGTTTTTCTCTTTCTGACTCACTTCACTCTGTATGACAGACTCTAGGTCCATCCACCTCACTACAAATAACTCAGTTTCGTTTCTTTTTATGGTTGAATAGTATTCCATTGTATATATGTGCCACATCTTCTTTATCTATTCATCTGTCGATGGACATTTAGGCTGGTAAGTGCAGAGTCTTAACCACTGGACCACCAGGGACCCAGTCCCTATCCAGGTTTTTAACCTGAGGACTGAATGCCCCATGAACCTGACCCAGATTCCTATCTGTACTCAGCTGTGCTTGGCTTGATCCTGATCATATGCTGGTGCAGTTCCTGCTCTCCTTCTGAACCCTGCAGGCTGCATCAGCAAAGGATGTTCACTTCCCTCACAGAAGGTTCTACTTTGACCTACACTGATCACTGCATGCAGGCCACGGTGAGCAGCCCACTCCCTCAGACTGTATTTCTGCCATCTTTCCAGTATTTGGTGCACACTAGAGCCCTCTGATGCCCTGACTGGAGTGAACACCGTATCCAAGACTCCCTCGTAACACTGCCCACTGACCTCCTGAGAAAGGGCCCCTGTCAGGGAAACAGGGAAGCTGAAACCATTCCGTCCTGCTCATCTTTCCTGGAAGCTTTCATCTAAAAGTGACAATATTGTCCTTTCCTTACACAGTCAGGTTTGTGCTTACAATTATGGAACAAATTTTTAATCTCAAATTGAGAAAGCACTAGCATTTTCTAATAAGCCTGTTTGGACCTCATCTGTGCTCTGAGGAAAATAACTTTGTTATCACAGTTTATTTAATGAACAATCCACTGTTAATAAAGACACAGTTTACAGTCCTGTAAGGTTTCAGTTTAACTGCAGAAACTAATAAGGTGTTATGATTTTATAGTCTGGTAGATTAATCACAAGGTATTATGATTTTGTTGCCCTCTGGAACATTAACCAATTATATCTAACTCAGCAATTTTATTGAGACATTCCTTTCCCTATGGACTACACAGGTATCTATTTCTTAAATCCTCTTAAAACCAGTTCTTTGTGGGACTTCCCTGGTGGTCTAGTGGTTAAGAACCCACCTTCCAATGCAGGGGACTCAGGTTCGATCCTGACTGGGGAACTAAGATCCCACATGCCGCAGGGCAACTAAGCCTGCACGGCAACTAGTGAGAAAGCCTAAACGAAGAGCCCTGTGCACTGCAATGAAGGTCCAGTGCAGCCAAAAAAAAACAAAAAACAGTTCTTTGTGGCACTCGCAATAACTATAAAACTTTGAAACATGCTTTGAGAATTTTGTTTTGTTTTTAACACTTCACTCAAAACTAAATATACTGTTTATTTGTAAATATTTATATACGTGTGCATATATGTACATGTGTATATTTATTTATTTATGTGTAAAGCTTATTTAAAATTTATTTATTTTCTTTTTCGCCGCGTTGGGTCTTTATTGTTGCTCTCGGGCTTTCTCTAGTTGCAGCGAGCGGGGGCTACTCTTCGTTGTGGTACGTGGGCTTCTCACTGCGGTGGCTTCTCTTGTTGCGGAGCACAGGCTTTAGGCGCACGGGCTTCAGTAGTTGTGGCACGTGGGCTCAGTAGTCGTGGCTCGCAGGCTCTAGAGTACAGGCTCAGTAGTTGTGGCTTGCGGGCTCTAGAGAGCAGGCTCAGTAATTGTGGTGCACGGGCTTAGCTGCTCCGCGACATATGGGGTCTTCCTGGACCAGGGCTCGAACCCGTGTCCCCTGCACTGGCAGGCAGATTCTTAACCACTGCGCCAGCATGCAAGCCCTGTAAGGCTTATTTTAAAAAGCAAGGGAAAAGACTGGAATTCCCTGGCGGTCCAGTGGTTGGGACTCGGCGCTTTCAGTACCAAGGTCCCGGGTTCGATCCCTGATCGGGGAGCTAAAGTCCCACAAGCTGCGCAGCATGGCCAAAAAACAAAACAAAATGAAAGCAAGAAAAAGATTAATTTAAAAAATCAGGGTAGAGGCCACCTCTGGAAGAAAGATGTAAATGTTTCATTTCTTAATTTGGTTGTAGATACAATGTTGATCATTGCAATAATATTATTTAAACTATATATTTATATATAGTCTGTACACGTTTTTTGGTACCTGAGATACATTTTGCAACAAAAGAACATCTGTTACTGTTGGATATTCAAGGGGATTACCACAGGAGGGTATTACACGGCCTCTGTTCAAATTTTCTCTTCCTTAAGGCCTTCTCTATTCATTCCTGCCAAGCTAATCAAATGAGTCAATATAACCTTAAAGTCAACACCATTAAGTGGTAACAAGGTTAATAAATTAACCATTATTTAACCTGGTCCTCAAAATTTTTTTGATCCAGTCTCTAAATATAAAAAGCCATACAGATTCTAAGAAATGCATTTAAATCACGCAAATTAACTACTGCTTTTAAATTATAAAATCCTTCAAGTTACAAAAAAAGATTCCTGGTAAAAAGAGCACTACCTGAAACTTATCCAACAATGCCCAAAAGATTTTCTTGCAGTAAGTCTTTTAATGGCTAAAACCCAGAAACAACCAAACGTCCATCATTAAGGGACCAATAAAATATATTAGAGTACATCTAAACAGCTGCGTACTGTACAGCACTTTAAAAATGAGGTAGGTGCACACTGATATGGAGACGTGTCCTTATATTAAGTCAGTTGCCCAATAGTATCATGGTACTAACCCCTCCTAGGGACTGGAATTCAGGATGCAAAGTAAAGAAACAAGGAATTCTAACTTTTCACTTGATATACTTCTGTGCTGTTTCCATTTTTACTTGATATTATTCTGTAACATTACAAAAAGAGTTTACAACCTGGATATATTACCGTAATCATTTAAAAAGGGCAGATAAGGATAAACTAATAAGATAAATTCTTTACCTCGGACTCCAGAAGTGAATTCAGAAATGACCAGCCAGTAATGGGCCAAGGAGGATGGGGGAGGGGAAGGCGTGTCTCCGGAAGAGGAACACTGCATCCTCTCCGTGCTCTCATTAACCCAGCTTTTCCTGTCGGGTCGATATTCAAGATAACTTTTGATGTTCATTTTAAGGACGAAGAGGCTTGCAACACTATTATCGGCAAAAAAATGTCTGCGTCTGAAAACTATGTTTGTCTGAAGATGATGGAAAAGAAGTGTGACAATCCTGGGAGTAAGAGGCTTGGTAATTGTTAAAGAAAGGGATTTATAGCGCAGGTAGGTGAACAGTTTGAGAGAAGAGGTGGGACACTCCGAAGAGAAATCCCAACACACACACACACACACACACACACACACACACACACACGCGGCGCCAGCAGCGGGGAGGGAGCGAGCACAGTCATCTCAGCACTGCTTGGGCTTCAAAAGGTCATATATTTACCTTTCAAACTAAGCACCTTCCATTGATTAACTCGGAAGCCAATTTATTGGTTAAAAACCAAAATGGTCTTCCCCAGCACAACTACCTTTGCTACATGGGCAACTCTCTGCTGCTCTTTATCTAAAAGGGCACGAACACTTTATGATTAATACGCGAAAGAAGGTTGACCCTCTTCCATTTCCATTTCACACCTCTGTACCTGACTCTCCTACGGAGAGACTCGGAAAAGAGCGCCGAACACTGAAAACATTCCCAGCCATGGTTCAGAGCAAACGGGAGGGGCGACGAAGCACCTGAGTGGCCCCCTGACGCCCCGTGCGGGCCGCACATCGTCTCCCCACCGCCCCTCGCCCCGGGAAGCTGACAGGCTCGAGACGGAAACCTTTCCAGACCTTCCAGGGAAGCAATTCGATGGTGAGACAACGTGGCGATGCGGCCCGCCCCGGCCGAGCGCCAGCCACGCTCGCCCGAGGGGACGCGGGCTGGTGCGGAGGGGGCGGCGGCGCCCCCGCCCCGCAAAACGCCCGGACGCCCCGCGGACCCGCTCCGCCCGGCGGCGCCTCTCACCGGAGAGGCCGGGCCGGGCATCGCCGCACCTCGCAGGCCGGGCCGGACGAGCCGGGGGTGCCTTCCTACGCGCGGGCGGCAAGCGCCAGCCCCTCGCAAGCCCCCAAACCGGCCTCCCGCACTCACCCGGCTTCCCCGACGTCCAAGCCGACACCAGGCGCGAGCGCAGACGAGGAGGCGGCTAAGCCGCAGCAGAGCCGGGGTCCTCGGCTCCACCTCAGCCCCCGGGAGCCGGTAGCAGTCCGCCGGCGAGGGCGCCGGCGGGGCGGGGCGCGGCGCCGTGCGCACCGCAGCAGCCAATCCGCGCGCAGTAAGTGGCCGGCCGGGGCGGGGCGGGGCTCTAGGGGCGGGGCGAGAACGCCACGGGGCGGTGCGAGGACTCCCGGGTTTTGCCGGCTCTCCGGGAGCTGCCGGCCAGGTTTGGCGTCTGTAAATTAGCGGACGCGTATACCTGGCCACTCATGTTGTCTTCTGGATGGCAGCACAGCTGCGTTCCTGCTCAGGGACTTCAAGTGCAGCATCCGTGAGATCACGTGCAGGGGGAGCCCAAGACCCAGGGGCAGGGGCTCCCTTTGCCTATAGGCCCAGCGGCGTTCACCACCAGCTGCCCAGTGTAGGGCACGTGCTCCAAGAGGGTTCTCAGGAACTGAAGGTCTGTAAAGATGTCCTTTTCTAATCCCCGCCACTCAGAAATGGAGGCCTAGAAAGGTGAAGTTACTTGTCCAAGGCTACCAACTAGTACTGTAACCCGAGGTTACCAACACAACTAACTAGTCTTCTGATTCTGTCCTGAAGCTTTTCCCGGCCATCCACCAGATTTTTGTTTTTCTTATTGTCAGGTCTCTTCCTACTGTATCCTTTAAAGACGCTACATCTTGAATTTTCAATGTAACTTCAACAGCCTTTGCAAGCCCCGTCTGTCTAAATTTCCTACGGAATATAAAATGTCATTTAGTTGCTTGGGGGAAAGGCATTGTGTAAGTCCAGTTATTATCAATAGAAATCTAAAAAAGCTTTTACCTGAAGTATAATAAAATAAAAGGTTTTGTGTCCCAAGTTATCACAAAAGGCCATCCTCTTCTACTCCTGTTACTCCTATAACTCTTATACGTGTAAGAGGAACAACCCCTAGTTTTTGATATTTTTTCCACTATCTCTCAGTTCTCATTTTCATGGATACTATTTTTCTATCTTTTATATTTTATATACACTTGCAGTTACATTACCTATCATCCTGATAACATGTGCTAGGATCTAGGTGCCCAATAAATATTTGTTGAATAAATTACTTTTAAAATATGTGCAAACTTAAAATTAGTTAAATTGCTGACCTATGAAAGTTGACTTTTTAAAATAAGTTTTTAGGGACTTCCCTGGCTGTCCAGAGGTTGGAACTCTGTGCTTCCACTGTGGGGGATGCAGATTCGATCCCTGGTCGGGGAACTAGGGTCCCACAGGCCACAGTGTGGCCAAAAAGTAAGTAAATAAATAAAAGGTTTCAAAATCTATCTTCTTGCGGAGCATAGGCTCCAGACGTGCAGGCTCAGTGGCTATGGCTCACGGCCTAGCCACTCCGTGGCATGTGGGATCTTCCCGGACCGGGGCACAAACCTGCATCCCCTGCATCAGCAGGCGGACTCTCAGCCACTGTGCCACCAGGGAAGCCCTTCTTTTTAGATTATTGTATTAGGGTTAGGTTTGGCTGCATGAAGCAGGGGAAAACAACCAGAAAATAAGAGTGGCTTAAACAAAAATTGGTATTTCCCTCTCAAGTTTTAGAAGTCCAAAGTTAGCCTAGAGCTGGCCGGGCACTTCATGGAGACAGATGCAGCATCCTTGTTGCAGCCAAGAAAGTCACACATGTATTTATTTATGCTTTCAAATATACTTGTATTTGGAAGATATCAGCCTCCATTCCCAATGTCACTTCATGGTCTAAGAGAGCTGCTGGAGCTCTAGCCATTATACTTGCATTCCAACCAGAAGGTGAGAGGACAAAGGGAACATGCCCTCTCTTTAAGAACCTTTCCCTGGACTTCCCTGGTGGTCCAGTGGTTAAGAATCCACCTGCCAATGCAGGGGACGAAGGTTTGATCCCTGGTCAGGAAACTAAGATCCCACATGCTCCGGGGAAATTAAGCTCACACATGCCACAGCTACAGAGCCCTCACTCCTCAAGGAAAGGTCCCGCATGCTACAACTAAGACCCAACACAGCCATAAATAAATAAATAAAGTGGTTGTACTATTTTAAAAAAAAGAACCTTTCCCAAAGTTCGCATATACCATTTCTGCTTTCATTCTGCTGGCAAAAACTTAGTCACTTGGCTACACTAAACTGGAAGGAAGGCTAGAAAATGCAGTTTCAGTACTGAGGAAGAAAGGAAGAATAGATACTGGGGGACAAGTAGAAGTTTCTACCATAGTCTCAAATCTCATCACTGTTTAAAACATTAAGTATTTTAAGATTCTCCTAGATTTTTTACCTTTATTACAGAAGAGTATCTGAGAACAAATGCTTACACCCATTTATGAAGAAGGATGTTACTGTTGACCTGCCATTAGGATGCACGTGCTTTGAGTTGCCTTCCCAGACGTGACGGGGGACTTGCACTAATGCAGCTTGTTTCTCTATCATTCTGTAAGCCTCTCCTTCACAGAGAGTCAAACATGTATGTAGCTATGCTTTCAAAAATATGGGCATTTGAAAGATATTGGGATTAAGTTGCTGATGTCAACATTTCAGTGTCAGCATTTCAAATGTACTGATTTGAGTCTTTAGTAAACTTGCCGATCAGCTTTAAAAAAACTCCACATATGCCCTCATTCGGTTGGTATTCGATTATCTCTCTACCTAAGCGTGTTTTCTTAAATTCCTATTACCTCCTAGATTCTGGAGTCTTTGTGACTTTGGGACCATTTTCAGGTTTGGGCCAGGACAGGTTCTAAAAGACCTACTTCACCTAAAACTGGACAGGTAGAATCCAGTCCAGTTGGTTCAAACCTACTAAGAGAAAGGAACAATCCAGGCTGTCCTTCACACCAGGTCCCACAGGTTCTGGTTTGTTCTTACTTTCTTGAGGCTGCTTCATGAACTTACTCTAATGGATGGCATTCATGTCCCATCTTTTAAGTACACCAAAGTATACTGCAGGAGCTATGTTATGTAAAGCATATTGTGTAACCATGTACTTCCCAAAATACTGTCTTTCTCTGTAAGCTTATTGGGTTGTGAAACAAAAAGACTTCCTGTTAGTAAGTCAGTTAGAACTGTTGTATTTGGATGAAGTTGACTTGAGACTAAGATTACATTCCTTTGGATCTTAAATGACCCTCTCCTAAAAGGATGGATATTCAGTATCAGTCATCTAGGTAAAAGATGGTCTTTTAGAGGGAAAACAGGATACCAAAGCTTGGAAGATCATTTGATTTAGGCAGAAGAGGAAACACTTCTTTCTGGAGTCTAGACTCTGATGACAGTGGATACATTTATCACTTGGTTTCTTTCAGTTACAAATAACATAAAAAAACAGTCTCAAACTGGCTTTTTAGAATAGTAAAAACGAACAAACAAACAAAAAACCTAGTTTTAGAACAGAGAAAGGGGAACATAATCTCAGTTTAAATAGGGATACATACAGAGAAAATGAGAAGTATGATACTCTCACAAATGAGTCAGGATTTTTTATGTGTCATGTTAAAATAACCATCTATGTTGTGACACAGGAAGAGGTGGTGATGAAATATTACAAGTACTGTATGTCAAGGATATATTCAGACACCAGTGTTTAAAAGACTGATACGGAGACAAATTCTTCAGTGGGTAACAGGGAACAGAGGATGGGTCAGAAAAATATACAGTAGTATAGTAGTATAAGAAGCCATAAAGGGACTTCCCTGGTGGCGCAGTGGTTAAGAATCTACTTGCCACAGGTTCAATCCCTGGTCCAGGAAGATCCCACATGCACCACAACTACTGAAGCCCGGGCACTCAAGGACCCACGTGCCACAACTACTGAGCCCGCGTGCTGCAGCTACTGAAGCCGGCGTGCCTAGAGCCTGTGCTCCACAACAACAGAAGCCACCGCAATGAGAAGTCCACGCACTGCAACGAAGAGTAGACCCCACTCGCCACAACTAGAGAAAGCCCGCGTGCAGCAACAAAGACACAATGCAGCCAAAAATAAATAAATTTTTTTTTTAAAAAGCCCTAAAGAAGTTAGATGGAAGGTCTCTGGGGACAGTATAAGACAGAAATACAATAGGTGACCCCAAAATTAATAAATCATTTCAACACATTATTTTTATAATATAGATTGACTTTAATTATACTAGAAGGGTAACACATATGAAATGTTTTTTAAACAACGCTTATTGATGAAATTAATGAGATTACTGAATTTCATGTATGTCTTCTGTATTAGTTATCTATTGCTATCTAGCAAATTATCCCAAAACATCAGCAACTTGAAACATCAACTATTTATCTATAATCTTGTACAATTTCTGAGGGTCAGGAATCTGAGAGCAGCTTAGTTGAGTTGTTCTGGCTCAGGATTCCTCATGAGCTTATAATTAAACTGTGAGCTGGGGCTGCAAACATCTGAAGACTTGCCTGAGGATCTGCTTCCCATAAACCTTACTTACATGGCTGTTGGCTGGAGACCTTGGTTCCTGAGTATATGTGCCTCTCCACAAGGCTGCCTCAAGATATGGCAGCTGACTTCACTCAGAGTGACTGATCTGAGAGAGAGTGAGAGCAGGAAGCTTCTAGCCTCAGAAGAGATATACCATCATGTTTGCTATATTCTATTGGTCACACAGAGCATACCATCATGTTTGCTCTATTGTGGGAGAGCGCTACACAAAAAAATGTGAATATCAGAAAGGGGATTTTTAGGGCCGTCTTGGACACTAGCTATGAACTCCACTAATTTAATAACACTTGCTTCTAAATTAAAAGGGATCTCTGATCTCCTCTGGTACATATTTGCCTTCAGCGCTGCAAATGCAAACTCCAGTAGGCATGTAGTACTGGTAATTCTAATGCCATAAGCCATGGTGCCATGTTTTTCTAAAATGATGTACAACTCTTGGTAATATTCCCAAGAAAATGAAGTACAATTTTCACAGTAGTTGTATTTATGGAAAAAAATGAGTGTATTTAAAATCATGCAAAATTATGTCATATTTGTATGTAAAATATAATCCCATTCTAGGCTTAGGTGACTATAAACAGAGTATTCACCCACATGAATGTCTGGTGGGACATTTGAATGTTGAGCAGGACACGGAACAATTCCTCATTTTGGTCAACCACCTGTACATTGCAAAACACCCGACACCCCTGTGGTCAGGGGTGATATTTGAAATACTTAACAACTAGGGACTTCCCTGGTGGCGCAGTGGTTAAGAATCCGCCTGCCAATGCAGGGGACATGGGTTCAAGCTCTGGTCTGTGAAGATTCCACGTGCCGCGGAGAAACTAAGCCCATGCGCCACAACTACTGAGCCTGCGCTCTAGAGCCCGCGAGCCACAACTACTGAGCCCACGTGCCACAACTACTGAAGCCTGCGCACCTGGAGCCCGTGCTCCGCAACAAGAGAAGCCACTGCAATGAGAAGTCCATGCACCGCAATGAAGAGTAGCCCCCGCTCGCCGCAACTAGAGAAAGCCCATGCGCCAAAACGAAGACCCAACGCAGCCAAAAAAAAAAAAAAGAAGAAGAAGAAAAAAGAAATACTTAACAACTAGGATTCACAGAGGTAGCAAACAGATGTATGGCTACCAAGGGGGAAAGGGGGAGGGGGAAAGGGGGAGGGGGAAAGGGGGAGGGGAGAGGGGGAGGGGGAGAGGGGGGAGGGGGAGAGGGGGAGGGGAGGGGAGGGGAGGGGGAGGAATTGGGAGATAAGGATTGATACATATACACTACTGATACTATGTATAAAATAGATAACTAATGAGAACATATTGTATAGCACAAGGAGCTCTACTTAATGCACTGTGGTGACCTGAATGGGAAGGAAGTCCAAAAGGGAGGGGATACATGTATATGTATGGCTGATTCATTTTGCTGTATAGTAGAAACTGACACAGCATTGTAAAGCAACTATACTCCAATAAAAATTAATAAAAATAAATCTAGGATTCCATGGACTTACCAACCAATCAGAATAGGTGCCAGCCAGCATGACATACTGGTCCAAATGGGCTAAACAGAAGCTCGGCCAGTAGTGCCCCTCTAATCATCTTGTCAACTGAAAATTCTCCCACAAATTTCCGAAACGTCCTCTCGGGGGCAGTAATGCCTCTGCTGAGAACCACTGATTTACCACTGAGGACCACACCCTGCACCCAGCATTTCATGTTCATCTTCTCAAAGGATTACAACAATCCTCATCGGACAGGTGAGAAAACAGAAGCCCAAGAAGGTCTCATAGCTAGCGAGTGGAAAACCCTGGATCTGAGTTCAAGTCTCTCGAACTCTGAAGCCCATTCATTTCCTGTCCCCTACATCACATTTCCTCTTGCTCATTGGTGTTACAGTTAGTCAGGGAGGCAGGGACCTCGAGGTAAATAAAGGACAAGAATAATAATCCAGCTAGAAAACACACTGAGTCCCACCTACTATACAGCACAGGGAGCTCTACTCCATACATATAGTAATGACCTATATGGAGAAGGAAGTTTTAAAAAGAGTGGATACATGTGTATGCATAACTGATTCACTTTGCTGTACACCTGAAACTAACATAACATTGTAAATCAACTATACTCCAATAAAAATTAAAATAAAAAAAAAACCCACACACTGAATGCAAAGCAGCCCCAGGAACCTCAGTGTCTGGAGTTCTGGAATCTTCACTCAGTAATGTGATCTGCTCCAGTTTCCTCTCTGCCAACACCATAGCTTGGTGTGTGGGTAACAACAGGGATCTGGAATCAGACCAACTATAGTCAGTCTGGATTCAAATCCCAACTCTGCCACTTCCTAGCTGCATGCCAAGTTATTTCATCTGTGCCTTAGTTTCTCCGTCTCTCAGAAACAGTTAATAATAATACCTATGTCATAGGATTGTTGTGAAGATTAAGTTAGTTAACGTAAGGAAGGTGTTCAACAAGTGTGGGCTTTTGTCGCCTTCTCTGTATCTCATACCTCATGGCTCGTTATTACGCCCTATCACCTTCCTGATTCATGATGACTTCAGCTTGCGTTTGCCCTCTCGATGCCTTGTCATCTGTCTCTGTGTAAACTTGCACTGCTATTTATTTCATTTGCTCCGTATTGGTTAGTTCTACTTTCCATGAGAGCATACAACAATCTCATGCTGGTTTAACAGATAATGAGATAGAGCTATATGTGTTGAATTGGAAAAATCTTGAAGATATATTAATAGGCAGGTGAAGAAAAACATAAGAATATGTATAGTGTGCTCACATTTGTGTATTTTTGTGAAAGCGATGGAGAGACAGTGTGGGTATATAAATCACATAAGGTTGACCCTTCAACAACTCAGGTGTTAGGGGTGCTGTGCAGTCAAAAATCCAAGGATAACTTGGATTTGGTTTCACATCCCAGATTCAACCAACTGTGAATCGTGCAGTACTGTAGTACGCATTTATTGAAAAAAAATCCACATATACGTGAACCTGCACAGTTCAAACCTGTGTTGTTTGAGGGTCAGCTGTGCAGAAATTTTTGAAAGGATATTGTGGTAGCAGGATAATGCCCCCCCCAAATATGTCCTAATCCCAGAATCTCTGAATATGTTATGTTACATAGCAAAGGGAAATTAAATTTGCAAATGGAATTAATGTTGCTAGTCAACTTTTTTTTCTTTTTCATTTTTAATTTAATTTTTGTTTTGTATTGGAGTATAGTTGACTTACAATGTTGTGTTAGTTTCAGGCGTACAGCAAAGTGGTTCAGTTATACATATACATATACCCACTCCTTTTTAGATTCTTTTCCCATATACGTTATTACAGGATATTGAGTAGAGTTCCATGTGCTATACAGTAGGTCCTTGTTGATTATCTATTTTATACATAGTAGCATGTATATTCAACTGATTTTATTTTTTTTAATTAATTAATTTATTTATTTATTTATTTTTGGCTGCTTTGGGTCTTTGTTGCTGTGCACGGGCTATCTCTAGTTGCGACGAGCGGGGCTACTCTTCGTTGAGGTGCACGGGCTTCTTGTCGTGGTGGCCTCTTGTTGCAGAGCACAGGCTCCAGGCATGCAGGCTTCAGTAGTTGTGGCACGTGGGCTCAGTAGTTGTGGCTCATGGGCTCTAGAGTGCCGGCTCAATAGTTGTGGCGCACGGGCTTAGTTGCTCCACAGCACGTGGGATCCTCCCGAACCAGGGCTTGAACCCATGTCCCCTGCACTGGCAGGCGGATTCTTAACCACTGTGCCACCAGGGAAGCCCCTCAACTGACTTTAAAATAGGGAGATTATGCTGGGTGATCTGGATAGGCCCAGTGTCACCACAAAAGTCCTTAAAAGTGAGAGAGGGAGGCAGGATAGTCAGAATCGTGTGACATGAGAAGGACTCCACCTGCTGTTGCTGGCTTTGAAGACAGAAGAAGGGGCTACAAGCCAAGGATACAGGCAGCCTCTAGAAGCTGAAAATGCAAGGAATCAGATACTTCTCTAGAGCCTCCAGAAGGAATGAAGCCCTGCCAGCACTTTGATTTTAGCCCAGTAAGATCCACCTTGGACTTCTGGCCTCTAGAACTGTAAGATTATAAATTTGTGTTGTTTAAGCCTCTAAGTTTGCAGTCATTTGTTACAGCACCCATAATACAGATAAGCAAGAAATTGTTGATGAGGATTAGATCTGGGAAGTAGGCTCAGGAGGTCTGGATCTGGGGGAGTCTGGGGTAAAGAGGAGCTCACTTGTTTATTGCCTATCCTTTTTCATTGATTGGATTTTTTACTATATACATACAAATTTTTAAAATAATCTTTTTCCCCCAAATAAAGAACCTTACCTATTGAACTATGTAACACCTCATCATCCAGTTGATGATTGGCCCTGTCCTCAGGCCAATGGCTTTGGCCCCTGTGGGACTGTGGGCAGGCAGGCACTGTAATCGATACATTTAGAATGAGTATCTTCCAAACCTCTCAGGATACTCAAGTCCATAAAAGTGGGACCCAGAGGCATGCACACGTGCTCTGCCTTCCTCTGCCAGCTCCCTGTGTCCAGAAGGCCATGGAATCATGACTTCTTAGGATGCTTTTTCTTAGGGTTGGAGAAAAGAAAGAGAAGAGAGGGCAGGTAGGTTCCCTAGACCTCAGTTTCCCCACAGGCTGTGGGCAACAGGATGTGTAACAGGAAACAATGGGAATTGACATCACAACTACTGCTTGATCACCTGCTGAGTTTTAAAGTAAAAAGTCTGTATGTGTAATTAAAGACCACTCTCTCTCAGTCATTTTCACAAAATGTGCATTTGTTTTTATCTAGTTTTTCTCCACTTTGTGGATTCTTGTTTAGGTAAGGCCACTGCTCAGTTTGGTAAGAGTAGCTATCTGTTGGTAAGAAAGACACAGTAACAAAGGCCTGGGAATACTAGCAAAGTTTCGTGGGGTTTTGGCAGAAATTTTTTGCTGCAGCCGTAAAAGCATCTAAAATAAAATTCTTAAAACATTGGCAGTCATTTCTCTGCTTAACACAATTTAAAATAGTTCTCGAGGTGTGTGTGTGTGTGTGATGAATTGGGAGATTGGGATTGACATATATACACTAATATGTGTAAAGTGGATAACTAATAAGAACCTGCTGTATAAAAAATAAAATAAAATTTAAAACTTCAAAAAAAAATTAAAACATAAAATAAAATAGTTTTCATTTCCTATGCTTCTGAAGATATTTCTTGCCTATAGAAAAGTAGCAAGCAACCTACCAAAAGCAGAACCCCTCTGCGTTGTCCTTTACTGTTTTCTTTTCTTAATAAAAGCTTTCATGTGCCATAAAATTCACTCCTTTAAAAGGCACGGTTCCATGGTTCTTGGGACTTCCCTGGCGGTCCAGCGGTTAAGACTCCCCCTTCCACGGCAGGAGGCGCGCGTTTGATCCCTGGTCAGGGAACTAAGGTCCACCATGCCGTGTGGCGTGGCCAAAAAAATAATAAAAAAATAGAAGGCACAATTCCATGGTTTTCACTATGTTCACAGAGTTGTACAACCACTACCACAGTCAATTTCAGAACATTTTCATCACCCCCCAAAAGAAAACCTGTCACCATTAGCAGTCACTCATTTCCTTACAGCCCTAGGCAAGCACTGATCTACTTTCTGTCTCTATAGACTGGCCTACTCTGGACTTTTCATACAAATGGAATCATACAATTTGTGGTCTTTCTTGACTGCCTTCTACATTTTCATTTAAAGCCTGCAGCTAGCTGAAGATGTGACAGAGAAATTTCAGTCAATGCAGGAAACTGACTGAAACTGGCAAGATTTGCTTTGAAATCAGTACTTCCCCAAGAGAAGAACTATGGAACATTTTTTTCAACAAATCTTAAAAATAATAAAAACTTCTGTTTATTCTTATATTAGCACAACAGGGTACATAATTTAATACTTAGGATGGAGCGCTCATCGCGTTTCATTAACCACACAGGATTCTTTACGTACAATAGATCATTGAATCCTCATAAGAAGCATTCCTGTTTACACCTGAGAAACCTGTAGGTCCGTGAGGTTTGGTCACGGATCATACACCTACAAAGCGGCAGAGCTGAAAGTTTAATGAGTCCACGTGCCCCAGGCCCTACAATCTAGTGTATAGTGCCTGTTTATCCCCAAACCATGAAATTCCCATGATCTCATCCGTATCGGTCACATTTCTTAGTTGCAAACGGCAGTCCTGCCTCTAGCTGGATTAAGCAGAAAAGGGATTTATTAAAGGACACTGGAGGTTTGGGGAGGGTGGAGAAAGTGGCTCAAGGTTGTTTCCAGGAACAATGCCTAAGACCACACTGAAGAACTGGGCTGGTGAAAAAACCAGGAATGGCTGTGGCCACCATGCACTAGAAGCCAGGAACTTGAGTGCCACTGCCACCAACATTGACGCCACTTCTGGGCCAGCAGCTCCACCTGGCAGCCACTGCCTTCCTGTACCAGCCAAGTGGAACTTTCACAGAGAACCAACGCATTTCCTTCCATGCCTCGTTCTGAACACATGTCTCCCAAGGACAAGTCTTGTTGGCAGTCTAGGTCAGGCACCCATTTCTGAGCATATTTAAGTGAACTAGGATTTTCTCTCCTGCCAAGACCAACTTCAAAGGTCTGACTTCCTGTGCTAAGAACCACATCCTCCCCAGATGAATGACAGATGCCATCATCAATATGGGTGGACTATTTGGAAGATGATGGGCAACCAAAAGTACAACAATTGTCTACTATCCATTTAAGCAAAGCTCACTGGGAATCTTGGGGCTCGGCTGGGCCAATCATGGCATAAACTGTGGTTGAATGGAGGAGCTGAGAGGATGAGGCCACGGAACCAGGTTCCCCTGCAGGATAAAACCACAGAGAGCACAGAGGCCCAGCTATAAATGCCAAAGCCAAGTTGCCACTGGACCATATGCTCCTCAATACAAGGTCCTCTTGGTGCACCAGGAAAGACCTCCCACCTCCTCACAAGTAGGTCTCTTGTAACAATCTTAATCTTACTGGAGTGTATTCAGATGTTATCTGTCCTGTTGAAACCTTCAGGTAGGATCTGCCACTTAGTGGGGCTGGGGGGACATCAATCACCTAGGGAAGATGTGGGTCTTTGAACAGGAAGCCAGACCTTTGAAATCAGTCTTGGCAGTAAAGGAAGTCCCTTAAGACAGCAGTCACCAACCTTTCTGGCACCAGGGACCGGTTTTGTGGAAGACAAGTTTTCCATGGACTGGGGCGGCGGGGGTGGGGAGGGGGAGGGGATGGTTCAGGGCTCAGGCGGTAATGTGAGCGATGGGGAGCGGTGGGGAGCGGTGGGGAGCGGTGGGGAGCGGTGGGAGCGATGGGGAGCGGCAGATGAAGCTTCGCTCGCTCGCCGCTGCTCACCTCCTGCTGTGCAGCCCGGTTCCTAACAGACCTCGGACCGCTACTGGTCCGCAGTCTGGGGGTTGGGGACCCCTGCCTTAAGACCTTACTTTCCTAGCCTAGATTTGGGGGAGGAGAGGCATGCTGAGGGCCCTGCCAAAAGTGGAAGAGGGGTGTGCTCTTTCCCTCCCCAGCAGGCTGGGGACTGGGCTCAGAGGCAAACTGGAGAGGGTCACAAGCTGTATCATCCCATCCTAGGGACTGTCTTCCTTTCTTTTCTGTCATCCCTGAGCCTTGAGGAAAGCTGTGTTTGGATGTTCCAGTCTGGTCTCAGCCAGGCAAGAGGTATTATGACAACACCTCTGGGTCTGCCAGAGAAGGAGAGGAAGCCCAGTACCCCCGCCCAGCCCCCACCCCTGGAGCTAGGTCGCAGTGGTAGCAGGAATACCAAGCAAAGTGAGTATCTGAGGGCTACATTTGGGGGTGAGGCATCCTTTTGCTGCACCCCACCCCAGTTACTGATTTCTGAGAATCCAGATGGTGGAATGGTGGATTGCCTTGCAGGACTTCAGTAACCGTATGTTGAATGAACAGAACTTTGTCGAAAAGGAAAATCAGTACTTCTAGGAACAGGCAAATCAGCATGAGTTGTGCCTGAGAGGTATTGGAAATGTCCCAGAAGGTGGCTGAGGCCCAGGGATGGGGACTCAGGCAGTTGGTAGCAGGGAAGTATGGCCCCAGCCATATAGACAACGTTACAGGGGACACCCATCTCTAGGAGGGGTACCCCCCAAACCAGGGCTATATCCTGGGAGCACGATGAAGAAAATGAATAATAATGTAGTAGTTCTATCAAGGAACTTAAAACTATAGTCCTGAGGGACCAGACTACTGACTGAGGCCGAACCTCAGGCACACAGAACAAGGACACAACTCAGAGATAAAAGCCTGTGATCTGTGATCTGAGGATCTATCCTCAAGCTGTTGGGTCACCAACATCCATGAGATGTTAAGGAAAAGCCGGAACAAACTTTTTGGCTAACACAATACATCAAAACAGAGGTAAGTGTCAGATTCCTATTCCACAAACTCCAATGAACGGCCCAAATCTTTTTTTCTGGCCGGGAACTTAGTTATTTAAATAAGTGAATCTGTTTTTACATAGGCAAACTTGTCTTCTTAACAAGAATAGTCAAAAAAAAAAATAGTCCATGTCTCAGTCAGTTTTAACATTGTCCATAAAAAAGATTAACTTAGATGGCCAGGCAAAAATATGCTTTTTATTACTATTAGTTGTTTATAGAACAATCATTAAAATTAACTTTATTAATTAACCTTATTAACTTTATTAATGTAGACAACATTTACAAACATAAAGTGTGCTGTGCTGAAATTAGGAACTACTGGAGTTTCCTGAAAACTTTGACTTCTCATTATCTAATAGCAAAAATGGTTTCATTGATATATGTTGCTGCAATGTAATTAGGTATCTAATTCTAATATTTAACAAGATTCACAGAATCATAGCCTTCTAAAATGTTCTGGAACTATAGCTTTTATTATAAACTCTTATTTCACACTGTTCACAATTGTATTTAGAATAATATATCATTGCAGAAGCTAATGATAACTCATTCAATAAAGTAATGACATATGCCAATTAATGCCCCATCATGTAAGCAGAAAGGTCTGAAATTTCCTTTTGAAGATGTAATTTTATTGAACTATCACACACTTTACAAAATAACTTGTTCTTCCAAAATCAGAGGGGCAAGTGACATGCTTCTGAGGCACTTCCATAGTACAGCGCTCCGAATTAAATAAGGAAACAGACCTGCTCCTTTTGACCACTCTCCATTATCCTCTAGTTGCCCGATTCTGTGAATAGGCAGTTACACAAACCTAAAGTAGTCAGATCTTTCTTAAAGTGGTTGAGACACAATCTCATGGATGTCAATCTCCTGTCATTTGCCAAAGGTGCAAGTGGGTACCGTATCTTTGTTTATTAAAGGGTTCCTAAGACAGGAAATTGGATCCCTAAGACAGTAAACTGAGATTTTCATATCACTGAAAAAGCCTCTGGGGAGTTTGATACATAACAAAGAAAGGCTTCAGGTAGGTTTATGTAAACCTAACATTTCAACTCTGATTAGAGATGAAGCCAAAAGTGAAATCTTGTTTCCATTGAGCCCAAGGATTTTTTTTCCCCCACCTCTGAAAGGTCAGAAAATACTTTCAAACTCTTTAAAAGTGGACACTGGAGTCTATTTCTAGAATAGCTAAATCAGCTAGCTTGGCTGATGGCTCTGCGCTGCTAATGGCTCATGAAGTTAGGCAGGAAAAAGTACAACCAAGATATTTGGTGGTTTCTTTATTCAGTACCCAGAGAGAAGGGCTTTATAAAAAAGAAGAGTGTTATAACTCCACTAGGCTAATTTTCTGATCTTAACATTTCCAACCATATAGAGAATGTCCCAAAAGTCTTAGAAAAATTTGTGCTTTAATAACCTCAGGTGTATAAATGCAGCAAACTTGTGAAAAACATACATCATTTGGAGGTTTAGTTGCCTACATTCCATACTTCTTTCATTTTGTGACCTTTCATGATACATTCTTAGTTGTTGTTGAAGTACCTATGTTTGAAGATGGCAAACAACAAATGTTTTTAAATTAGAGTTTAAAACTGCACTAAGACTTTGGAATACCCTTTATGATTCCCAGCCTGAGTCCCTATCCTAACTCCTTTCACCTGATGACCGACATTTACGAACTGAAATGTATTAAATTGTTTCCTTAAAAGTAAGTTCTCCTCTTGTTTTGCCATATCCTCAGAGCAAAGCTGGTTGAGTATTTCTCTGACTTAGTTTCTTACAGCTCTCTCATCTACACATCACTGGAGATGTGACTTGTTTTGTGAAAAGTACAGAGGCACACAGTTCTCAGACTCTTGTGTTATAGAAAGAAATCTCAGCCTCTATGTGTGATGTCAGTACTACTGAAAATGATTGGGGGCAGTTCTGTGAACAATGAGATGGTCATGTTTTAATAAATTGCCACACATTCATCCAGTTAAAGAAACCTGTCTTGACTCCAGGTGTTTTCTCTTCTTCTCCCTGATCAAAGTTATTTGGGTTTTTATCTGTGACTTCTTGTGTTTTCATAAGCGTCTCATATATTTCCTGGGCTCTGGCAATTTCTTTCTGGGCATCAAAATGGACTTTTTGCCTGGTCAGAAGGGGAACAATCAAATTAAAGTCATTAATTCGCTTGTTTAGTTTTTTGATGTTTTCTTGAAACTGCTCACAAACTTGGTTCCACTGTTTCTGTTCAGTTGGTGTCATTGGATTCCCAAGTTTTTTCCTTGACACTAAAATTGCCTCTCTGAGTTGATCAATAGTATCCTTTATTTCCTTTTGCATTAGGATCCATTCTGGTTGGTATCCATTATCTATCAATATTCTGTTCAGGTTGTGAGTCATGGGATCAATATATGAACAGCCAGAAAATTTTTTTAGAGGTTTTCCTTTCCCACTGAGATTGTCAAAGTCTCCTTTTGCCATTGATTCCTGAATGAGATCCTCCACCAAACGTTCTATTGCTTGAGTTATCTTTTGTTCCTTACTGTGTCTTACATCTTTAACAGTTACACTATCGGTGAAATACTGGCTTTGCAGTTTCTGCTTTTGGTATTCCATCACTTGCTCAGTTGCACGGTCTGCTCTAAATTGCCTATACTGCTTCTCTCGTTGACTTGGAGTCCCAAAACCAATACCCTCAAAACTTAAATAATGCCGGTGTTGGGGTGTGTTATATTTGAATTTTTTTTCTTCTTCTTCTGTTCCTTCAACTGTACTCTGTCTGGCATTTGTTTGTTCTATCACGTGGGAAAGCACCTTCCTATAAGCTTCTTCGATCCTTATAAATGTTGCAGAATCAGCAGTATTAGAGCCACCATCTGGATGGTATTGCTTGGCAAGCTTATGAAAAGATTCCCTGACGTCATCTGCAGAGCATCCTTCATCCAGATTCAGCAGCCTATAATATTCTCTCATATTCTTTTTGGATTTATGAGTTGACATCATTCTAGTTCTAATGACACCAAGATATGGACCCATTTTCATTCGATTAGGAATCACTGAAGCATTTATCAGATGAGATCTTAAGATTTGAGCCATCATCGCATACACTGTTCATTATTGTACCCAGAGTTCTTCCTAGCAATGATCTATAAAACGACAACAAATATAGGGTGAAGACAGTTGTATTATCAGCTGAATTCATATTTTCAGCAATAAGGATTAAATTACAGTACAACAAGGGGTAGTTCTTTCTAATGCTGCTGCCAAAAGTCTTGTAGCTATATTCCATTTATGTTAGCAGAGAAATGGAAGTTGATGATGCTTTGCATTAACATATTATGATATAATCTGGGTTCTACTCCTCACTAACTAACCACAGAATTTTAGAGCTGGCAAGTTCTGAGAGATCATCTAGTCCAATCTTCTCATTTTGTGAGAAAATGTAGGCTCAGAAGGTTAAGCAACATAACCAAGTCCCACAGCAAGTTGTAAGCAAAATGGTTAGGGTTAGGGCACAATAAGCCCCTTGCTTAATTGTCTGTATCCCCAGCAGATTATAAATTTCATTGGCACCACCATTTCCTTAGTTAGTGAGTGTATCATTGTCTTTATCGTCCCAAGGAGTCCTGTCATGAGAAGACATACGTGAAACAATCAGAGAACATGACAAAGTATGTACCTAGTCTGACACTAAATTGAATAGAATCAAGTGTCCAAAAGACTTTAAGCTCTACAGCTTGTTAGGAAGGAGCTATCTGCTGCATGCCGGAAAACCAAGATGAAAGGTGAGGCCTCCCAATATGTTCGCTATTATTTTAAAAATGCACGGTATAGGGCTTCCCTGGTGGTGCAGTGGTTAAGAATACGCCTGCCAATGCAGGGGACACGGGTTCGAGCCTTGGTCCAGGAAGATCCCACATGCTGCGGGGCAACTAAGCCCGTGCGCCACAACTACTGAGCCCATGTGCCACAACTACTGAGCCCACGTGCCACAACTACTGAAGCCTGCGCACCTAGAGCCCGTGCTCTGCAACAAGAAGCCACCGCAATGAGAAGCCCGTGCACTGCAACCAAGAGTAGCCCCCGCTCGCCACAACTAGAGAAAGCCTTCAGGCAGCAACGAACACCCAACACAGCCAAAAATAAATAAATTTATTAAAAAAAAAAAAATACACGGTAGGGCTTCCCTGGTGGTGCAGTGGTTGGGAGTCCGCCTGCCGATGCAGGGGACACGGGTTCGTGCCCCGGTCCGGGAGGATCCCACATGCCGCGAAGCGGTTGCGCCCGTGAGCCATAGCCGCTGGGCCTGCGTGTCCGGAGCCTGTGCTCCGCAACGGGAGAGGCCACAGCGGTGAGAGGCCCACGTACCGCAAAAAAAAAAAAAACCAAAACAACCAAAAAAAATTACGGTATAGTAGAGAAGAAAGTCTTGTACACAGATAATGGCAGTGAAATGCCGGAAGTGGTTTAACTGAAAACAGTATTTTGATGTATAAACGCTAAAACTGAGCTCCTGGGGACTCCAATTTTCCGGACAACTGGGGTCTAGCAATTTCAGAGTTAATTGGCATAGTAGTGATTGTGCGAACTGTGGCCGTCGCGGGGGAGTGGTCAGTCCCAACCCGGGACACGCCCCGCCCCGCCCCGCCCCCTACTCACCTCAGATGCTGGGAAGGGGCTCAGCGGCTCCCGCCCCCATGCTACGCCTGTGCGCATGCGTGGACGATGGGCCCTTCACTCCTCAGGCTTCTCCGCCGTGGCCGGGGACAAGTGTCTCCGCTGGACTAGACCACCTGCGTTTTACACTGAGGGAACCCTCGGGGTGCGGAGGGCAGTATTATACCTAAAAGGGACAGATGTCCTACCTTATCAGGGAACCCCAGAATCTCTTTTAAAACGAACTCTTCCCAAGAGGGCACGAGCAGGACATTTCAAGATGATACGCCCCGCCCCAGACTATCTGCTCCACCTCCGCCCCCACCTCGGGTGGGAGGTGGATCGATCGACGGGGATTCTGGGAGCTGTAGTTTGCCGGGAAGTGCGGCGAGCGCAGAACTCTGCCGCGCGCCTGCGCCTGCGTCTGCCAAGAGGAAGGCGCGGGTAGAGCCGGGCTCCGAGAAGGTCGCGGTGGAGGTGGTGGAGACATATAGGAGTTACCGTAGGCGAATGTAGGTTGGGATCCTTCAAGTCCTAGTGGTTCGGAGGGCAGTGGCCCTCGGTAAATTGTTTTTTGAGGAGGCGAAGACAAGTCCGTTTCCCCGAACAGGACCTGAACAGCCTCTTCGGGTCTGCAGCCGGGGACACCAGCTCAGAGACGAGGAAACTACCCAGCCCAGAAAGATCTAGCTCACCCGGGTTAGAAACCTAGTCTTTCATTAGTTCAAGAACGTAGTGAGCAGCTCACTCTGCCTGGCGTTGGTAGGGGGTAAGCACAGTCGAAGACAATTAAATTAGGTGTTTCCTGGCTTTAAGTTCAGCCACTATCATGGGGATTTACCCTACTGTACGAGGAGATAATTGTAAAAAAAGAAAGAAGAAAGAAAGCGGCAGAAACTTGGGGAGTCAGACCTGAGTTGAAAATCCTGTTGCTTACACTTGCCTTTTTTCTGTGTCTGTTTATCTGTAAGATGAAGGTACCAACAAATGGTAAACTGTATTTAGCAGTTACTTTTGGCCAAGCACTGTGCTAAATGCTCTATGTATAGTCTTTTCAAATCCTTACAACAGACCTGTGAGGTAATTGCTATTGTTTTCCCCATTTTACTGATGATGAAATAATAATTGCATCGAACTCACTGAGTTTTTGTGAGAATTACACAATGTACGTATGCCACTTTGCACAATGCCTGGCACATTAAATCTATTTGTTATGATTGTGTCTCCTAAAAGAAGCCAGAAATAGGTACTAGCCTAGAAAGGCTTCTGAGTTATAGACAGTGTAATAATTTGTTACCTTCTATGTAGGTGTGCAGAAAATGGTTAAATTCTTATTCAGAAGTATTTCCTTATAAGCAAACAATGAGCGTAGAAGAACTCCTGTGCGAAAGAAAATGTTTCTACAAGTTTTAACTCTTCTAGCCAACATTTTAAACAAAGCTATAAAAGGGTAAAAAAGCAGAAACACAGTTTTAGAAACACCCGTACTTATATAGCACTTTGCATTTTACAATGCACTCATCACAAATGCCATTTTGATGTTGGCATCTTATAAGTAACTATACTTTAACCGCGAGCAGTTAAGTGACTTGGTTAAGTGACTAGACTCTGTAAGTTACTGGGACTCTAAGTCCATTTCTGTTTTCAGAATGTCAGTTCTATAGTGTGATTCTGTACATGTAGAAGGTGAATTGGAGACAGCTGAGTTATCAGTAAAGCACGCTTTCAGCTGCAAAGTGTAAATTAGCTAACTGACTTGGGGGATTATTTTTCTTATTTATATGAAATGGTGGAGGTAGGCAGTTTCTGGTATTGGTTCAGCTACCAAGAGTTGCTTTACCATTTTCTCTCTTTCTCCCATGTATGTATTTCTTTCTGAATTATTTAAAAGTAATTGCATATATTATGTTCCTTTACCCAAAGTACTTCAGTATTTAAAAGTAATTGCATATATTATGTCCCTTTACCCCAAAGTACATCAGTATTTAAAAATAATTACATGTTTTACGCCCCTGTACCCTAAAGTACTTAAGTATTTGTTTCCTCAAAACAAGGGCGTTCTCTTACATCACCCTAGCACTGTTATCAAATTCAGCAGATTTAACATAGATGCAATATTATTATTTATTTTTTTTGGCCATGCCACATGGCTTGTGGGATCTGGGATCTTAGTTTCCCTCACCAGGGATGGAACCAGTGCCCCCTGCAGTGGAAGCGCAGAACCCTAACAACTGGACTGCCAGGGAATCCGCAACCCATGGACTTTTTTTTTTTTACAGGTACGCGGGCCTCTCACTGTTGCGGCCTCTCCCGTTGCGGAGCACAGGCTGCGGACGCGCAGGCTCAGCACCCATGGCTCACGGGCCCAGCCGCTCCGCGGAATGTGGGATCTTCCCGGACTGGGGCACGAGCCCGTGTCCCCTGCATCGGCAGACGGACTCTCAACCACTGCGCCACCGGGGAAGCCCCCCCGTCCCCCATGGACTTTTAAGTCAGCAGGTCTTCCTCAGTTTAGTTATGGGAAGAAAGAGTCCACCATTTGAAAATATAGTTCTCATTAAAACAGAAAAAAAAAACAAGTAAAAGAATTAAAATATAGTTCTTTTCTTTCTTTTTCTTTTTGGCTGTGTTGGGTCTTTGTTGCTGCCTGTGGGCTTTCTCTAGTTGCAGCAAGTGGGCTTACTCATTGCAGTGGCTTCTCTTATGGAGCACGGGCTCTAGGCATGCAGGCTTCAGTAGTTGTGGCTATGTGGGATCTTCCCGGACCAGGGCTCGAACCCGTGTCCCCTACATTGGCAGGCAGATTCTTAACCACTGCGCCACCAGTAAAGTCCTAGTTCTTTTCCTTGTAGAAGGTGCCTGCATACTCTGCAGTCAACAGTCCTAAAGATAATAAGAAGTGATCAGAGGATCACATTTAGAGTCAGAACCAAACACGTAGGTTGACTAGCATTTTTTTTTTTTTTTTTTAATTTTGGCTGTGCCACTTGGCAGTTCCCTCGGCCAGGGATTGAACCCAGGCCACGGTGAAAGCCCGAATTCTAACCACTAAACCACCAGTGAATTCCTGGTTGACTAGTGTTTTTAATGTGATCATGCTACCTCGCTTATTTGAACTCCATAGACTATTTTTTTTTAAGATTTATTTATTATTTATTTTATTTATTTTTGGCTGCATCAGGTCCTAGTTGTGGCATGCGGGATCTTCACTGAGGCATGTGGGATCTTTTGTTGTGGCGCGCACACTCTTCATTGTAGTGCGTGGGCTTCTCTCTAGTGGTGGTGTGCGGCTTTTCTCTCTCTAGTTGTGGTGCGCAGGTTCCAGGGTACGTGAGCTCTGTAGTCTGCAGCACACGGGCTCTAGTTGAGGCACATGAGCTCAGTAGTTGTGGCGCGCGGGCTTAGTTGCTCCGCAGCATGTGGGATCTTAGTTCCCTAACCAGGGATCGAACCAGCATCCTTACATTGTAAGGCAGATTCTTTACCACTGGACCACCAGGGAAGTACTTCCACAGACTTTTAAAAACCTGTTCATTTTCTGTATAAAATTGTTAACCACTTTAAGGTTATGTCATGATTCAAATCAACATGCTTGAACCTCAGTCTATTATTTTCCACAAAGTCTAATTATTACCTCCAGTCTGTCAGCTGGGTTGTAGTATAATCTTACACATAACGGCTGGTTTTAAATTAAAGTGTGTTGGATTAGATGTGTGTGACATTTCCTAGTCTGGAACATCTTTTTCATAATTCCATGCTCTCAGAATAGGGTTGAGCATTTTGAAACAAATTTCCCCATAAACAAGGGAGGGTAGAGAATTGACATGAATTTAGTTAGCACACCAAAACTTAATCATTAATTCTGTTTCTGAGTGGGTGGGAAATTGATGTGTGATATTTTTTAAAAGTTACCAGAAAACAAATTTTCTTACCTTATAGTTATATTAAATACTTCACTGAGCTACTGCAAGAAGCATGGCACTACAAAAGTAACCTCTTTTCTCTTTGTACTCTCAGATGTAGTTTCACACTTTGACTAAAGCAAGTGAGGGCTCGAGACTTCCCTGGTGGTCCAGTGGTTAAGTCTCCGAGATCCCAATGCAGGGCGCCCAGGTTCGATCCCTGGTCAGGGAACTAGATCCCACATGCATGCTGCAACTAAGAAGTCTTCATGCTGTAACTAAAGATCCCGCATGCCGCAACGGAGATGCCACAACTAAGACCTGCTGCAGCCAAAATAAATAAATATTAAAAAAAGAAAATTGAGCAAGTGAGGACTCTGTTTTAATCCATCTGTTTCTTCTTTTCCCCTTTCTTTCATTTGCTGGTTCTGTGGTAACTGCAAAGAAGTTGATTTATTTCCAATAAGTGTGGTGCCGTAGTAACCAAAATCACACTCCCCTGAAGATTGATTTATGGTTCCATCTGCATCCTAAAATCACATATTTTTCAGTGATGTTTGCGAATCTTATCTTCTGGAGCTACAATTCCCAGAAGCACTATGAAATATGCTTCTCAATTCATTCACTATGAAATATGATTCTCAGTTCATTCACTATGAAATATGATTCTCAATTCATCTGAATTCATTTTTTTGTTTATTTTATTGAAATAGAGTTGAGGTACAGTATTATGTTAGTTTGAGTATATTAATTCATTTTTTACTCTATTTGATCAAGGAAGAGTTGGCTGTAGGCAGTGTCAGCTTTAAAAGAAAGACAACGAGGGAATTCCCTGGTGGCCTAATGGTTAGGTTTCAGTGCTTTCACTGTGGAGGCCTGGGTTTTATCTCTGGTCCAGCATGCTGCACGGTGTGGCCAAAATTTTTTTTAAAAGGCAGTATATTAACTTAATTAGCATAACAGAGACCTAAAGTCTAGGGGGGTTGGGAAAAGGTACCCTGGAAAAGAGGAGATTCACACTCATTTAGATATTTTTCCGTTTTCCCTCTTCGCAGGTGGGCTACCCAGTTATTGAACCATTCTAAGGTGGTCAGTAAGGGCCACACACAGGATTTGTGGACATTTGCTAATGGAAAACTGCCTTTCCCAACCCAGGATGCCAGTTTCCATTTTTGGCATCGAATTAACATGTTGATTTATTGTCATTTGAGCCTGAATTATCTGCATTTGACTGGTGCTGGTCTCTAGTGCTTTCTGTTCCTTGAAACCATGAATAATGTATATACCTCACTCTCCTTGCAGGCTTCTAATGGGGAATGCATATCAGCTGCCTGAGAATCAAGATTTGAATTGATTCCAACCCGTATTATATGTACCCAGCCTGTTTATCAAAATCACTGCTTTACAGCACAACACTATGTTTTCCTCATCCTTCAAAATTTGTTTCCAGCTTTATTGAGGTATAATTGACAAAAATTGTATACATGTAAGGTGCACAACTTGATAATTTCGTATATGTATAATTGTGAAATAATCATCACAACCACGCTAATTAACAAACTAACATATCATCACCTCACATAGTTACCGTTTTCTTTTTCTTTTCTTTCTTTCCTTTTTTGAGATCCCAACTGCAGGGTGGAAAGCCTTCATCAATCCTTGGGAAACCTGGGACTTCATTTATAGGTAAAGAATTTTTATCTGAAGTTAAGATCCATTACGTTCTTTTTCTCTTATGCATTGGGTTTGTTCAACAATTAAAGTCCTGTGTGATCCGAATTCCCCTGGTATCTACTACCATGTACATTCATTATCTTTGGCTTTAAACATTTTGGCTCTGTTGTATCTGGATGTGAATCTTTTTGAGTTTATCCTGCTTGGAGTTCATGGAGGTTCTTGGATGGTAAATGAATGTTTTTCCATAAAATTTGGGATGTTCTCAGCCATTATTTCTTCAATTGTTTTTCTCATCCCTTTCTGACACCCCCTTTATGCATTTGATGGTGTATTTAATGGTGTCAGATTTCTCTGAGGCTCTGTTTATTTTTCTTCATTCGTTTTTCTTTCTGTTCCTCCGGTTGGATAATCTCTATTTGATCTATCTTCAAGTTCACCATTTCTTCTGCCAGCTCAAATCTACTACTGAGGGGACTTCCCTGGTGGTCCATTGGTAAAGAATCCGCTTTCCAATGCAGGGGACTCGGGTTTGATCCCTGGCTGGGGAACTAGGATCCCACATGCTGCAGGGCAACTACCGAGCCCATGTGCTCTAGAGCCCACATGCTGCAACTACTGAACCCTCATGCTCTGGAGCCCGTGCACACAACTAGAGAGAAGCCCGTGAGCCACAACAAAGAGCCTGTGTGCCGCAACAAAAGATCCCGCATGCCACAACTAAGATGCAACATGGCTAATAAATAAAATAAATTAATTAGTTAAAAATAAAAACTTAAAAAAAAACCCAAATCTACTGAGTCCCTCTAGTGAAGTTTTCATTTCAAATGTTATATTTTTTAACTTCAGAATTTCTATTTGAATCTTTTAAAGTAATTTCTATCTCTTTATTAATATTCTATATTTGATGAGACATTTTCATGATACCGTCTTTTAATTTTTTTAATATTTATTTATTTATTTATTTAGGCTGTGCCAGGTCTTAAGTTGCGGCACGTGGGATCTTTGTTTTGGCATGTGGGATCTTTAGTTGTGGCATATGGACTTACCCACTGGACCGCCAGGGAAGTCCCCCTGTCTTTTAATTCTTTGTACATATTTATAATGGCTGCTTTGAAGTCTTTGCAAAGTGCACCATTCAGGCCCCTTCAAAGGCAGTTTTTATTACCTACTTTTTTTTCCTGTATATGGGTCACACTTTCCTATTTTTTGCATGTCTTGTAATTTTTTGTTGAAAATTGGACATTTTATGTAATATATTGTAGCAACTTTGGATACTGATTTCCCCCCTCTAAAGGTGGTTGTTATTTGCTTTGTTGTCTGTTTGTCTAGTGAATTGGCTGAACTAATTCTGCCAAGTCTATTTCTCCACAATGTGTAGCCTCTGATGTTCTTGCTCAGATATTCCCCTCTTGCTTTTCTGTTTTTTTTGTTTTGTTTTTTGTTTTTGTTTTTTTGCGGTACGCGGGCATCTCACTGTTGTGGCCTCTCCCGTTGCGGAGCACAGGCTCCGGACGCGCAGGCTCAGCGGCCGTGGCTCACGGGCCCAGCCGCTCTGCGGCATGGGGGATCCTCCTGGACCGGGGCACGAACCCGTGTCCCCTGCATTGGCAGGCGGACTCTCAACCACTGAGCCACCAGGGAAGCCCCTATTTTTAGTTTTTTAAGGAACCTCCATACTGTTCTCCATAGTGGCTTTATCCATTTACATTCCCACCAACAGTGCAAGAGGGTTTCCTTTTCTCCACACCCTCTCCAGCATTTATTGTTTGTGGATATTTTGATGATGGCCATTCTGACTGGTGTGAGGTGATACCTCATTGTGGTTTTGATTTGCATTTCTCTAATGATTAGTGACCATCCAAATTCTTGAAGGATCAGTTTGTCTACTCTTCTAGTACAGAAAGCTGATGGGATAAAATTAGTTACTTTGATTTGTTTTGAAACTTTCTCTGCCCTGGCAGTAAAGGCCTATTTGAAGGGTGCTAAGAAAAGAAAAATAGAAGAGGAGAAAACATTTCCTAAATGTTCCTCATTCTCTGAGGTCAGTATTATCCTGACACCAAAGCCAGACAAAGACATTACAAGAAAAGAAAACTACAGACTAATATGCTTTATGAATATAGATGAAAAAGTTTCAACAAAATACTAGCAAGTCAAATCCAGCAGCATATTAAAATATTATACACCATGACCAAGAGAGACATTCTAGGAAAGCAAGGATGGTTTAGTATATGAAAATCAATTAATCTACCATATTGATAGAATGAAAGGAAAAAAACCACATGATCATCTCAATTGATGCAGAAAAAGCATTTAACAGTATCTAACTCTCATTCATAATAAAAACACCCAACAAACAAGGACTAGGAAGGAACTTCCTCAATCTAGTAAAGGGTATCTACTAAAATCCACTTAAAAGGAAAGATTGAAAACTTGTTCCCCTAGCAACAAGACAGGATCCGGACGCGCAGGCTCAGTGGCTATGGCTCACGGGCCCAGCCGCTCTGCGGCATGTGGGATCTTCCTGGACCGGGGCACGAACCCGTGTCCCTTGCATCGGCAGGCTGACTCTCAACCACTGCGCCACCAGGGAAGCCCTCTATTTAGCATTTTGCTTTAAGTTTTAACCAGGTAAATTAGACAAGAAAAAGAAATAAAAGACATATTTTATTTGGGAAAAAAGTGGGAAAGAAAGAAGTAGAACTGCATTTCCAATGACATTATCTTCTATATAGAAAATCCTAAAGGGTTGATAAAGACACTGCAAGACTTAATAAATGAGCTCAGCGAAGTTGCAGGATACGAGGTCAAAATACAAACATAAGTTGTATTTCTATAAACTAGCACTGAAAAAGCTGAAAAAGAAATTAACAATTCCATTTAAAATAGCATCAAAATGAAAAAAGAAAACAATTAGGAATAAACGTTACCAGGGAGGTATAAGACACTAAAAATTATAAAATAATACACTACTGAATGTAAAATAGATAGCTATTGGGGAAGCAGCCGCATAGCACAGGGAGATCAGTTCAGTGCAGTGCTTTGTGACCACCTAGAGGGGTGGGATAGGGAGGGTGGGAGGGAGACACAAGAGGGAGGGGATATGGGGTTATATGTATACGTATAGCTGATTCACTTTGTTATACAGCAGCAACTAACACAACAATGTAAAGCAATTATACTCCAATAAAGATGTTAAAAAATATATAAAATATTGCTGGAAGAAATGAAAGAAGACCCAAGTAAATGGAAAGACATCCTGTGTTCATTGATTGGAAGACTTAATATTGTTAAGATGGCAATAGTCTCCAAATTAATCTACAGGTTAAAATAAATTCCTTTCAAAATCTCAGTCGGCCTTTCTGAAAGAAGTTGACAAGCTGATCATGAATTTATATGGCAACGCAAGGAACACAGAATATAAAAAATACTCTCGAAAAAGAAGAACAGGGGACTTCCCTGGTGGTCCAGTGGGTAAGACTCCATGCTCCCAATGCAGGGGGCCTGGAATCTATCCCTGGTCAGGGAACGAGATCCCACATGTATGCAGCAACTAAGAGTTTGAATGCCACAACTAAAGATCCTGCACGCCGCAACTAAGACCAGGCACAGCCTAAATAAATATTTTTTAAAAAAAGAAAAAAAAGAACAAAGTTAGAGAAGTCACACTTCCTGATTTCAAAACTCACTACAAAGCTACAGTAATCAAGACTTTGTGGTACTGGCATAAGGATAGACATATAGATAAATGGAATATAATTGAGAGTCCAGAAATAAACTCATACATTTATGGTCAAGTGATTTTTGACAAGGATGCCAAGACAATTAAATGGGGGAAAGAATAGATTTTTCAATAAATGTTGCTGGGACAACTGCATATCCACTTGCAAATGAATGAAGTCAAACCCTTGCTTCACATTATATACAAAAATGAACTTGGGATGGATCAAATGTAAGAGCTGAAACCATAAAACTTTTAGAAGGAAACATAGGTGTAAACCTTTGTGACCTTGCATTTGACAATGATTTCTTAGATATGATACCGAAAGCAAAAGTAACAAAAGAAAAAATAGAAAAATTGGACTTCATCAAAATTAAAAATATTTGTGCTTCAAAGAATACCATTGAGAAACTGAGAACACAAGCCACATAATATGAGAAAAAATTTTCAAATCACGTATCTGATAAGGGTCTGGTATCCAGAATATATAAAGAACTCTTACAACTCATTAATAAAAAGACATTTAACTCAGTTTTGAAATGAGCAAAGAATTTGAATAGACATTTCACCAAAGAAGACATACAAATGGCCACTAAAACATTAAAAGATGCTTAGTCATTAGGGAAATGTAAATCAAAACCACAGTGGGATACCCCTTCATACCCCTGGAATGGCTATAATCAAAATGATAGACAATAGCAAGTGTTGGTGAGGATGTGGAAAAATCAGAACCCTTATATATTGATGATGGGAATGTAAAATGGAACAGCCCCTTTAGAAAACAGTTTGCAGTTTCTTGAAAGGTTAAACATGGAGTTACCAATGATTCAGCAATTCTACTCCTACCTATTTACCCAAGAGTACTGGAAACATGCTTCCACACAAAAACTTGTACATGAGTATTCACAGCCACATTATTCATGATAGCCCCAAAGTAGAAACAACCCACATGTTCATCAACTGATGAATGGATAAACAAAATGTGATATATCCATACAGTGGAATATTATTCAGTCATAAAAATGTATGTGGTACCAATACGTATTACAACATGCATGGACCTTACAAACATTATGCTAAGTGGAAGAAGCAAAACACTAAGGTGAGTGAATGCTAACAGATAGGGGTTTCTTTTTGGAGTGATGTGAATGTTCTGGAATTAGATAGTAGTGATGGTTGTACAACTTTGTTCATACTCTAAAAATCACCGAATTGTACACTTTAAAAGTATAGTGTGTGAATTATATCTCAGTGAAAAATCAGAAGTGTTAATTTTTTTGTGTTAAGAAATTAGAGTATATTTGGTATTTTATATAGTTTAATATTTAGAAACTCACACCTAATAGAATTCTGGGACAGTCTTAAACTATAATTGAAAATGTGTAATTGAGTAATTTAGACTTTGATTTAAATTTGAAATCTTCCTAAGTTTATATACATTATTAGCGTATCTAAGAGAATTTTAGCCATCAACTTATTTTGTAAGTTTAATGTATCATAGTAATACTCAGGCTTTTTATTTTCTTAAGTCAGATAATAGAAGTATTTGGAAAGGAAAACAAATATAGAAAACTTAAAATTCAGCCTCAAATGTTTTCATTTGTTAATGGAATCAACTATTTTTAAAAATATTTATTTATTTATTTATTTGTATCAGGTCTCAGTTGCGGCTTGCAGGCTCCTTAGTTGCACCATGTGAACTCTTAGTTGCGGCATGCATGTGGGATCTAGTTCCTTAACCAGGGATCGAACCCAGGCCTCCTGCATTGGGAGTGCAGAGTCTTAACCACTGCACCATCAGGGAAGTCCCTGGAATCAACTGTTAACTAAAGTTCCCTTAACAATGACAGTTAACATTTGTCAAACTTATAAATAAGATAATAAGATATGTAAGCTGAATTTCAATACTGTAACTTTAATAAATTAATTATTAGTTTTAAAAAGCAAAATATGCCTGAAAAATCTCCCCTTTCTTTTCTGCCCCCCTCCTTTGCTGGGGCGACAGAACAGAGTTACTTGTGTCCTCATAGAGATAGTCTATACATAAGCATGGTTGTTTACTCCCACCTTTTAATTCTCTCCCTTCTTCAGAATGACCGCTATGAATAGCCAACCCTGGACGGTTGTTGGGCTGGTCCTTCGCTTTGAGTGGCTGGAAGATGGCACTGCAGTGACAGCTGTCAGGCCCAGTAGGCCATCTGTGAACTTGCACCTCAGATTTGGAGATAATAGTTGTTAGGGGCTGAATTGTGTCCCCCCCCCCAATTAATATGTTGAAATCCCAACCCCTAGTATCTCAGAATGTGACAAATAGGAAATTGGGCCTTCAAAGAAGTGATGAAGTTAAAATGAGGCCATTAGAGTGGGCCCTAATCCAGTCTGACTGGTGTCCTACAAGGAGGAAGAAATCTGGACATAGAAAGTAAAACAGGAGGGAAGGGGGCAGGGCACAACCTTTAAAAGAATGATATAGCCATAGGACATGACAAAAACTGGTTAGAACTAACTAGATCCAAGATGGCGGAAGATTTGACTTCCAGTGGACCTTGAGCCTCATCATACACTCATTGTAATACATTAGCGTAAGGTAAGTGACACACCCACCAGTGCCACAGACAGTTCTGAGGCCAACCATCAAAGACCAGAAAGTGGGCTGTGGCCCAATTCCTGGAAATCTCTGCCCCTTTCCCAAAATAGTTGGAATAATCCTCCCACTCATTAGCCTATGAAATTACCCAGCCCATAAAAACTAACCATGCAGGCTCTAGAGCGCAGGCTCAGTAGTTGTGGCGCACGGGCTTAGTTGTTCCGCAGCATGTGGGATCTTCCTGGATCAGCGCTCGAACCCATGTCCCTTGAATGAGCAGGCAGATTCTTATCCACTGTGCCACTGGGGAAGTCCCAAACCTGTCACCAAATTGATCTTGGACTTCCAGCCTCCAGAACTGTCAGAAAATAATATCTGTTGTTTAAGACACCCAGTCTGTGGTATTTTGTTATAGCAGTCCTAGCAAACTAATACAACAGTTCTCTTTGAGCTCATGCATTCTTTCAGTGGACTTCAGGAATTTGTATTATCCAAGCTGTTTCCTCTCAGATGGAAAACTCTGAAAGCAAGTTGAAGTTTTAGCTCTCTCCTTTCCCTCTTGCAGACATGCCGTGTCCTACAGGTCTCACCCTGGGGCTTCTACTGCCTCCTCCCCTTTGAACTTTATTCTTTCCTTATTTTGCACACCTAGCACTTATCCTGAATCTTACAGGATGCTGTAAACACCCTCAGGGCACCAAACGATGGCACAGTTGAAAAGGCTGATTTGCTGTGAGAATAAGATTATTCTCTTATTTGTAGAGAATAAGAAATAAATTATTTACAAAACTGGAGGTTTTCCAGTGCTTGGCTTTCAGCACAACCTAATAGCTTTGTCAGCTGATTTTTTTTTTTTTTCCATGTGGGATCTTAGTTCCCCAACCAGGGATCGAGCCCATGCCCCCTGCATTGGGAGCATAGAGTCTTAACACTGGACCACCAGGGAAGTCCCTTAGGTGAATATTTAATTAAACATGATTTTTAAATGATAGATCTTGTTTCATTTTGGTTTTGCTTGTAACAGAAGCAGTCAAGGAATTGAGTGATACTGCTACACAAAACTTTTTTTTTTTTGGCTGCGTTGGGTCTCGTTGCTGCACGCGGGCTTTTCTCTAGTTGCGGCGAGCAGGGCTTCTCTTCATTGAGGTGCGCGGGCTTCTCATTGCGGTGGCTTCTCTTGTTGCAGAGCCGGCCCTAGAGCACGTGGGCTTCAGTAGTTGCAGTGCACGGGCTCAGTAGTTGTGGCGCACGGGCTTAGCTGCTCCGTGGTGTGTGGGATTTTCCCGGACCAGGGATGGAACCCGTGTCCCCTGCATTGGCAGGCGGATTCTTAACCACTGCACCACCAGGGAAGTCCCCCAAACTCTTTTTTCCTATAAATTTTTGGAGGTTCGTGGTGCAGAAAAATTTTAAATGCAATTTGACTTTCATTGTCCACAAATATTTCAATTCATGAAACTTAAAAAAATGAAATCGATTTGGAATATTAAAATTTTCATGCAGTGCTTTATCGCAATGCTCAGAATACAGATGGGGCTCGGGAGTTAGCATTTTTAGTAAGTTCACCCAGGGAACTACCAGGTTAACAGATGGAGGCTTTGAGGATTAGGATTCCTATGCTGATGGATAGTCTTTAGTATGGTTTGGAAACCAGGGCGGGGGGGGTGGGGTGACTGTGGGGCTCCCGGGCATGGAGGCCTCTTTGTGCCCCCCTTTCCTTGTAGACCAGACTCCAGCCTCCATGACCTTCCCTGAGTTCCAAAGGGCAGATTCGTACGGTTGCTCATCAAGGGAGGAGCAGCCAAGAAACCACCTGAGGTGAGATTAAAGGGACCAGAGAAGCTCATCCAGATTAAGAGACCCACGCCTGAGACCCTGCTCACACCCTCATCTAACCCCACCCTTGGAGTATTGTCATAAAACTCCTCATCAAATCCTCCTGGGTTGGGACACATTTTTCGAGACAGCGGCCCGTTCTGTCCCCCTTTGCCTGGCAAGGCAATAAAGCTATCCTTTTCTATTTCACCCAAAACTCTCTCCGAGATCCGATTTGACAGCGGTGCACAGAGGCCGAGCTTTTGGCATCAGTTTCCGTGACAAAGTGTGCAAGTCCTATCTGTATTCATTTAAGTGACTTCATGCTGAACGTGAAGTATTTTGTTTGTTTGTTTGTTCTGTTTTTTTGCGGTACGCGGGCCTCTCACTGTTGTGGCCTCTCCCGTTGCGGAGCACAGGCTCCGGACGCGCAGGCTCAGCGGCCATGGCTCACGGGCCCAGCCGCTCCGCGGCATGTGGGATCCTCACGGACCGGGGCACGAACCCGCGTCCCCTGCATCGGCAGACGGACTCTCAACCACTGCGCCACCAGGGGAGCCCCAAACGTGAAGTATTTGAAATGTAAGCTTGATGCATTTTATAACGTAAGATTACATGTAATCTTGATGTATTTCAAAAACTATGAATTAATCTTTCTACGGTAACAGAGGAGTTGTATCTCTCTTTTATGGGGAAGAGTTTTATTGAATATAATTCATATGCCACAGAATTCACCCATTTAAAGAGTACAATTCAATGGCTTAGGTGTGTTCACGGGGTGATGCAACTATAACACCGTCGATTTTATTATACTCTCGTACCCCCAAAGAAGCATTGCATCCTTTAGTCATCATCTCCAAATACCTCTATCCCCACAGCCCTGGGCAAGTATTAATCTCCTTGGCGTGTCAGGATTTGCTTATTCTGGACATGCCATATAAATGGACTCCTACACGTGCAGTCATGTGACTGGCTTCTTTCACTTAGAATAACGTTGTAAGGTTGGTCCATGTTGTAGGGTGTATCAGTATCTCTTTCCTTTTCACGGTAGAGTAATATTTCATTGTATGGATAGTCTACATTTTATTTTTCAATTCATTAGCTGGCAGACATTTGGATTATTTCTACTTATGGCCTTGTGTTGTGGTTAATGTAAGCTTTACATGGCTTGAGAAGGAATGGCTATAAGACTGTCTAAAAGAGAATAGTGATGGCAGAGGTAAAATTTATGTATTAGATAATTGGTAAAAAGCAGTTCAGGGAGATAAAGAAGCCAGGAGGAACTGTCAGCAGAACGTGAACTTAAAAAGAAAAAAACCAACAACTGGAATTTTATTAATCTTCCTGAACTACTTGCAGCTGCATCTATCAGGTGACCTGTGGAGCTGGACCTTTGTCAAATGGGGGCTGCTGAGCACGGGAATCCCTCGTTGTCTGGGGCATCCACCATTGTGTGAGAGGCAGTTTTTCTCGTGACAGCCCAAAGACCATTTTCCTGTTTTCTTTGACCCCCGGCCATGAGAGCAGGGTGAGAGACCTAGACTTGACCAATCAGATAATCCTGCCTGGGCAAGTGACCCAGAGATAGAGGCATTCTGAGTGCATTTCGATTGCGGGAGCAGCTACAAATTGAATGCTCACTGAAGTAGGGCCGAAGGAGCTGATGTGGCCATGGCAGCAATGTCCTTGCCAGTCTCTTCCTGGGCGTGATTTTGGCCGTGGTTCTGGCTGCTTAGCATGGGAGAATAGCCAAGAAAATTCTGAAAATAAGTAATGAGGAGGGACTAGCTGTACCAGTCGTTAAACTTTATTATAATTAAATACCATATTGTACTTCATTTATTTATTTATTTTTGGCTGTGCCACGTGGCTTGTGGGATCTTAGTTCCCCAATCAGGGATTGAACCTGGGTCCTCGGCAGTGAAAGTGCCGAGTTCTAACTACAGGACTGCCAGGGAATTCCCTGTACTTGAGTTATTTTTAAAGTTTATGTGCAGTAGTTAAAAATGGTAAAAAATTTAAGAAGGAACATTTAGAGACTAAAATCTCTTAGAAATGATTATAACATTCCTCTTTAGAACATTTGGCTTACCCAGCATTTTAGAACTCCCATTTGAATCCTTTCTGATTGTTGTGTGTAGCCAGCAGAGCTGATTAACAGTTGAACCCTCTTTCCCCTGTCCACCCCGTATCTTTCTACCTGAACACGATGTAGGGGCTCATTTGTTTTACTCCTGTTTACACAAATAGAAACAGAGACATCTATAATAAAAGACAAATATCCATATTTATTACATTAATAAAAGACTAACATCTTTGCATTGCCTTTTTCATAACTTAAATGACCTTTTGAGTATCATTATAAACCAACAGCTGCTCACACACTCAACATGTCCAAATAATATTGTTTATCACGAACTAGACAGTAGGACACCCTTTCAGCTGACTCCTCTGTCCTTTCAGTATCATCCCTGCTACTTTCAACCTTTTCTTTTTGGATTCTGTCAACCACATATTTCAGACACACTTTGATTCTTCCTATCTGAAGATATTGAATCAGCTACCTTCCATGGTGTCCAGGTTCCTTTTAGTGGATATTAGTGTCTAAATAAGGGCTGGAAAATTGTATTCCTAAAGTCATAAACTCTTACTGATTTTTCTAATTTACCCTGGTACCAGCTTCTACTTTTATTACAGTATATGATTTTATCAACCAATAACATTTTCCTTTATATCTTCTAACTTTCTAAAAACTTCATAGGCTAGTTTGGCATATACATAATAGGTGCTTATTATGTTGAGTGAGCTCTCTAGAAAAAAGTGAGTCAATTGTTTTTGCAGCAAAGACACCTATGTAAAATGATGTACCTGGACATCATTTGATGGCAGTTGCTGACTACAGTCAAGGAGAGGTAGGGTAATGTTGGCCAGCTGCCTGGGGAAACTGACTTGCACCAGAGGCAGTGATGAGGGTCTCTTGGCAAAGGTGTCTGTCCTTTTTTCTGGCACTCTGCTTCTCTTGACCCTCTTTCCTGTATTAAGGCGAGAGTTTACTCTCTTCTGTATATAACTACTGTAAGAGTCCTGTGCCGTTAAGTTTTGAGTTTAAACTCCAACGGAGGACTTGAACAGGGCTTCAAGGTACCCTTCCAGTAAGGTGCCCCCCTGTTGGGCAGGCAGAGCTCTCAGGCCACCCTGAAGGTGGCTCAGCAGTCTAAGGCTGGCTGGCTGCCTATGGGCCAGGTGGCCATTCCCTGTTTGCTCAGCGATGACAGAAATGTGGTCCTATGTGTAGGGTCATGCACATGTGGCCCAGTATGTCAACCTAGACCTCCCAGTTCCAGAACTGCATATCCACATTAGAAATGACTGGCTAGAGTGGGAAATCATGCAGTCCCATTATACTCTTTACTAGTCTGAGTAGATTGCCTTCCATCCTCCCAAACTGTGAAGCTAAAATCTGGGTGTTACAAAAATTGTCAATTATTATAGGAATGTGTAATGATATTTCAAAGTACAAAGAACACTATCCCTCAGAAATGGGAACTACCTCAAAATTTTATGACACCAACTTAGGATCAGAATAATTAGAGAAGTCTCAATTCAAATCAGTACAGATATACAATACGGGGAAGAGATATTAACTTATTAGACTTATTAGCTCTTCGAAAACGAATATATAAGAAAGATTAAGTTTCGGTATCTTATTTGGCTGAAAGTAAAAGGAATTCTGGATGCCTGTTTTGATGATGAACAAAAAGGCCCCAAACAGGTAAAACCTGAAATACCACTGGAAGCAATACATATATGTCTTAGATGTCTTTCAGGCTGAGTCCACGATAAAAGTCACCCTGCAAGCAGCTAGAATTCTTTCAAAGCTGGCTCCATTCTTGGATTAGGATGCTTCATTCCTCTTTGACCCAACAGATCTTGCCATTTTCTCCAAGCCGTACAGTTCCACTGGCCACCAGCTGGAGGGCTGAGGGAAATATTTTATGTTCCGCTAATTTTACTCTTTCAGATAGAGTTTCAACAGTGTCACCCCTCTTCACCGGAACAGCTTCTTGTAAAATAATTTGTCCAGCATCTACATCTTCCTGGAAAAGAAAAGTGAGAAAGTTTTGAACATTACTTCTGCCAAGTACAATTTACATTAAATACTAATAAGATTTTGGTAGAAAGAGACATACTCACAGCTACAAAGTGCACGGTGCACCCAGTGACGGTGACCCCGGCATCCAGGACTTGTTCATGGGCATTTGAACCCTTAAATGAAGGGAGCAAGGATGGGTGAATGTTGAGCATTTTCCCTGGAAATTAATTAAAACATAGTGGTCAGAATTTAAAAACCCTATGTATTCTGTCAAAGGAACATACACTTTCCTGTCTAGAATCAGGAGTCAATAGAAGCAAGGTTTTTCTAGGATGGGTGTTTTCTTTGTCAAAGACAGAAATGAGGAAAAGTGAAATACACGTTCTCATCCAAGGAGGCCCTGGGAGCAGCAGGTTTCTGCCTTGCACAGCTGAAGACACACCAAGGGGCTTCTGAACAGGCGCCTGCACTGACTCAAAGCTGGATGGGAGGGGTTCTAATCTGGATCATAGGGCTCTTGAAGAAGATTCAGCTTGTCCCTGGCACATAATATTAGAAAGACAGGAGGTTCCTGCGTAGTGTCTATGTGCTTGATTTCTAACCATGAAGTGGCATGTTCACATGTGACTAATCCACAGATGCCGGATTAGTCAGTCTGTGTGCCTTACGTCACCAAAAGCATTGCCTGTGGTATATTACACCACAAGTGCTCTAACTATATTCACTTAAGAAAACAAACTCTCCGAAGAGGAACTGCATTTATTGACCAAATATGTGCACAAAAAAGCACCACAGGAAGCAGTCAAAACTTCTGTGGGAAAGGCATTAACAGCAGACACTATGTTATCTGGCAACAATGCCTTCCTTTCCATCTTCTGGCAATGGTTCACAGTTCCTCAGAAGAGGAACTCTATTTTGGGATACAGAGAGTCACCTTCCCTTGCTTCTAAACAAGTAAAAAAAGTCTCTTCCCAATATTTATCCAGAAGATGAAATAATATGTTTGCAGTAATGTGAAACCAACCTAAGCTACATTAGAAACCGTAATTACAGCAGGCCAAAGAAAACTGATAGAAACAGCAGGATAATAAATCATTATTCTTTGGGCTAAGGGCAAAGGAAATTCAGTTATGACGTGTGTCAAAATAAACCGTCACAGTAAATACCATGACTGGGATTGTCTGGAAAGTTCACCACCCTATAGCCCATTTTCAGTCAATTCCTCAATGTAGTATCAAACTATTTTTGCTTACCATTCCATTTTCTGACAAAGGGGCCAGATAAAATTCTCATGAATCCTGCAAGACAGACTATGTCTGTGGAGAACTCTTCAAGGACTTGGTCTACTGTAGTGTCAAATGCTACACGATTTTTATATAATTTATGATTAATTACCTAGAATAGAAAAAGATGAGTACAATCCATTTCCAACAAATTACCAAAAATAATTTAAAACTCAACCTTTATATAGACTATACTTCACCTCCTTCTGAAGATACACGTGATGTCAAGAATTAAGGAATGGACAGGATGAATATAAAGGCAAGCCCAGCACCCGCCCCAAATCCAGGCATCCAAAGAACACTTGGGGGCAGATTATGAGTGTAAATAATCTTGAAAGATACTTTTCAAAGTAACTTACTCTGGTGGGAATTCCGGCTCTTTCTGCTTTATCTAAGCCAGACACTGCAGCTGTGTTGGAGATCACAACAACAATGTGTGCAGAGCTACTTGGCTCCCTAGTGCTGTCTATGAGAGCTTGGAGGTTTGATCCTGAAAAAGGGAGAAAAGCACAGGTGAGTGAACACTTCTTTAAAACGTTTATACCATTTTGAATAGGGAATGGTCAAGATTTCTGAATAAAAATGTCTTAGAAAAGATTGGCAAAATATGTGAGGCTTTAAAATTCCGTTCCTCTTAGAATAATGGATTAGTATCTTACAAAAACATAGGCACTCCTTGTTCAAGGATACGTAATTGCTCCTGCAAAATAATATGATTTAGCATACGAGTAGAAACAGTATAACATGATTTTAAAACTGATTGATGAGGAATAAGCTGCTTAATTAAGCAAAAAAATCAACCCTCTGAAGAAGAATAAACCACTATGACCCTTATAGTAGTTTCTTTGCTTTACCATCAACTTGGGTCTGAAGTATATTGAAACCTTAAAATAGACTTGTAAAGCAATTATACTTCTGGGAAAGTTAACCTAAAGAAATAACCAGATATGCACTTACAAACTTAATGTATATTTAAAAGAATGTTCATAGCAATGTTACTTAAAACAGTGGATGGAATTCCCTGGCCGTCCAGTGGTTAGGACTCTGCTCTCACTGCTGAGGGCCTGGGTTCAATCCCTGGTCAGGGAACTAAGAACCCACAAGCTGCATGGCATGGTGCAAATAAAAAAAATAAAAAATAAAAGGAAAAAAGAATCATACTATATCCATCCATATGAGAGAATACAATGCTCTTAGGACTTTACCCCGCTGTCCGCAGAGTCAAACACAAATTTTGTACTGTTACTATTAACAATTTAAAAAAGCCTCAACTGTCCTAAGACTTTTCAACTACAAAGCTATGATTCAAAAGAAGTTGGAATTTCCATTCTGTCGTTTCTAGCTTCTCTCTCTTCAACCATCTTCCCCACACCCTCTACTTTTCCTTTAGAAGCTGCTTCAAATGCCTGAGAAAGTGGAAAGATTGAGGATGTAGAAAAGATAACACTCCTTAATGATACCTAGCCCCAGTACTGAGAGTGTTCTCACAGTCGGAAGGAGGTTTTTTTTTGGGGGGGGGGTGTGGGTGGGAGAAAAGGAAGAGCATTTCTACAGCTCTATAGTAAAGAGGAAGCCACATCTCACCTGTCCCAGATATTAAGACAGCTACTCTTGCCTTTTTTGGTTGAACAGAGACATGATTTTTCAGGGTGCCATTCTCCAACACTGATCTATTTATTTGCATGGTTTCAATCAGATGCTTGACTTTCACACGAGGAGAACCTTTGTTTCAAACACACCCAATAAATAAAAAAAGAACAACTGTGAATTAACAGTAATATGGAAAGAGAAGTGTTCTATAAAAACTTTAGAGTACTGTATTTTATTCTGAAAATAAGATATGCAAGGACTAAAATAATACGTTTGCTTTACTTATCGTCACTCATTCATACAAACTTCCTGATGGTGAACATATATAATTGCCCACTTCAACTAAAAGGTACAGCACTATATCTAAACATAAAGTGGATATGTTACTGCCTGCCAGTGTTCTGTCTCCCCTTTCCCGCAAGTCTTGCATCCACAATAGTGCTATGACCTCTTGGCTTCAAGGGGAGGCATGTGACCCAAGCAAGGCTATTCAAAGACTTGATATAGGATGTTGAGAAAGAGAGGGCCTCTCTTACTGCAATGTGAGTTGAAGGATGTGGGCTCAAGACATCTTTCCGGTATTTGGAGAGCCTGCCTGAAAGTGAAAGCCACACAATAAAGGGATGAAAGGCAGATACAGACAAAATTAACAAGCCTTGACATCTCTGTTAGAGAAACTGAGTTGGTTTTCTGTCAATCTGCCAATTTCTAGTACTGCTAACAGAGTTCTAAGTCATACACAGTACTGGTCAGGGTGCTTGCTCACTACTCCTTGAATTGGGCTGAACCACAAAGCAGAGCCTGAGACAAGGTCTTACATGCGAGGTGATTACTTTGGGAAGTGATCCTAGGGAACCAGAATGAGGATGGGCAAGAGCCAATATAAGAGTGTGTTATTAAACTGGTCACCACTGTGGGCAACTGGGGCTTGATTCCACTGAGACCCTCAAAGGAGCCATGTAGACTGTGCCTCAGAACCGCTCCCTTCTTCTGTCCCTAAAGTGGGCATTTATTCACTAGTTCTCACCCCGCTGGTCAAGGGCTGTCCTGCAGGGTGTAGTTGTGCATATGTGACTGCTACACAGAGGTGTCAGAGCCCTGCGGCAGGAATGAAGAGATGCATGGTATTACTGGCATGGGTGTTTTCATGTTACAGCTGCGTAAAGATAGTTGCCTATCAATGGCTTGAAACAGAGCAACTAAATAAGGAACAGTTACCTTCAGGACATGCAACCACTCTGCCGATCGCCCAGGCTTCTTCCTTGTGCTGCTGAATATCCTGCAGAATCTGCTGTGTCAGATCCTTTGATACCACGAGGGCAGCCCCAATCCCACAGTTAAATGTTCTGGCCATCTCTTCTTCAGAGAGGTGTCCTTCCTGCTGTAACCACGAGAAGATCCTGGGGATCCTCCAGGTCTGGGCATCTGAAAACAGGCAAGAGTTGTTCAATTAACCTATTATTGACACAAAGTATAGAAGTATGTACATATACAAACCTATGGCAATTAAAACCAGCACTGCTATTTTATAGAGGGTAAAACTATAAACGGGCCTTTCAGAAGTTTTTTTGGGATCCATTTGTACCTCAGGCATTAAGAACACTTTTCTTATCACACTTGGCCAGTATTCACGATTGAGTGAAGTTTTGTGCTGCGTTAACTAACTAGAGTCTTAGAAATCCCCTAATGAATTAGATGCTCTAATGGCTGAATTCCAGTAAAGGTCGGCATACTACCCTTTTGTGAATGTGAAAAAAAAAATCTATCCTCTAATACAACAAAAATCTCTAATAAAAGATTTTAGGTAATACCTATATAGACACACACATAAAATTCTTTTTTTTTTTTTTGGCCCTGCTGCATGGCTTGCAGGATCTTAGTTCCCTGACCAGGGACTGAAACCGGCCATTGCAGTGAAACCACTGGACCACCAGGGAATTCCTAACCAACAAGTTTCCTGAAACAGCAATCTTCACTCATTGTCTCTGTATCTCTGCCATCACCCCGCCCCCGCCACTCCAATATATGGGGGGTGGTATCCTCACCAAGCTGCTTTTTGACACTGCTAACCAGTGTCATGTTGAAATCCTTGCTCGGAGTTGATACTTTTACATGGTTTACTGCCTGATTTTGACTATTCTTTTTTTAGAAATTCTACCTCTGCCAAACTTTAAGGTGGGTGGAATATTGAGGAACAACCTTTTGGTCCCTCCTATTCTCTCTGTGATTAACTATTACTGTCTGCATATAAGTACCCAACTTAACTTCTGCTCACAAAAACACTACAATAAATACTTCAAAGATGTAAAACACTGTATTTCCACTTCCTATTCCAAATCTACTCACCTACTAAACTAGAAACTTGGGACTTCTTTTTTCCTTCTAAGCACAAAATGATTCTCCAATCTGTTTCCCTTCTCTATGCCTTGGTTCAGGTCTCCTTTATCCCCTGCACAGACTATTTAATAACTACCACTTCCCTTCCCAGCATGTTCCTGATTCCATCTTGATAGAGCTTGAGCTTACTGACCCCCTTGGAGAATCTGCTTAAAGAATTTCATCTAAGTCAATTACACGAGGACTTTATGCCTTATAAACACGGCTAATGAAGCGAGAAAAGGTGGAAAAGGGTCAGTCCTATTTTTTCCCCAAGAAGCCCCAATGATTTAAGAATTTTCTAGGTAGGGACTTCCCTGGTGGTCCAGTGGCTAAGACTCTGCACTCCCAATGCAGGGCGCCCGGGTTTGATCCCTTGTCAGGGAACTAGATCCCACATGCCACAACTAAGGGTTCGAATGCCAAAACTAAAGATTCCGCATGCCACAACTAAAAAGATCCTGCATGCCAAAACTAAGACCTGGCACAGCCAAATAAATAAACATAATATTAAAATAAAGAATTTTCCACATAATCATATGTGTGCTAACTACCCATAAAGTTTCCTTCCACAATGTATTTTTTCTCATAACGGTTTTCTGAGCAAACGTTCTTTTTAGCAATCTTACCTAAATCCACCCCAAATTTCTGAGGCAGGACTCTGGGGATGTTTTCTAGCAATCCCCCACCGGTAATATGTGCAAAGGCCTTAACATGTCCTGAACGCAGGACAGGTAACAGCGAATGGCTGTAGATTCTGGTTGGAGTTAGAAGTAAATCACCTGTATATTAGGAAGATGAGACAAAAACTTAGTCTATGAATATAAAACCAAAATATATGCAGTTTGTTCCATTCTAACTTTAAGTAATGAAAGCCTAACCCAACTAAGTGGTTGCTCAGACATTCCCAAGCCGGAGAGTTTAAATGTGAGTATGTTTACCTAAGGCCTGGCCACCACAGCCATCAGGTGCTGGAGAGGAGTACTGAAGAGAAGATTTCGCTACAATTTTCCTCACAAGGCTAAATCCATTGCTGTGAAGACCAGATGAAGCTATTCCAATAACAGCGTCCCCTTCAGTGATTCTTTCCAGGTGAGGGAGTTTCTGATCCCGCTCCATTGCACCAACGGCAAAACCGGCTAGATCATACTCTCCAGGAGGGTACATGTCAGGCATTTCTGCCGTTTCACCTCCTGGCAGAAAGAGGAAACAAGAGCAAAGAAATCACCGAATACTTATAAACCTGTCTAGGAAGTAGTGACACCAGCTACTCTTCATATGAACAATTAAACAAAAGCTGTGTTCCGCAAACATCTAAGCATGATTTCAGGGGAAATAGCGCGAATTTCCACAAAGGGTGAGTATAGCCTCCAAACATCATTATTTTTACGGGATGAATACTCAGTTGAATATAACACCATTTCTCTAGCAGTTAGTTTCAGAAATGCTTTCACCTATATTTGATCTTTACAATCACTCTATGTTCCAATGATACAGGCTTAGAGAAGTGATTTAATCAGACCTGCCTAACTCTAAATGCCCTGGCCTAAAAAATATGTCATAGTTCATATTACCACCATGCTGTGTAAAGACAGGGTCTAGGCAGGCAGATCCGAATTAGGAACTGTTCTCAAAGATGGCTGAAAGGCAAGTTTGGCTTTGGGGACATACCTGGTCCACAGAAATGGTAATATAAAATAGGTAGTTTTGTTCCTTGGTCAACCTACGAATTAATTGTGTTCAAAATTCTCATGTATGTATTTAATATTTCTGTAAACCTTGGGTACATTTTATTCTTAGTGTCATTTCTGTGGGAAAATAAGGCTTAAGTTAAGACTCAGAAAGCCAAGACCCGATCTGCCTCTGCTGCAGGGCCATAAGGAGGAAACAGCCCCCTACCCTGTCTGTCCAGGAGGCCACTGAGAGAGATGGGAGTGAAATGGTGGCTAAGGATCAGGGAGAAGATAAGGCCTGGGCAATGGTGGAGTATGAGTCTCAGTCTGGGGACCAAGCCTTGAGGGGAGGGTTCGAGGGCACAAAGGTCTAAGTTGTCCTTAGGTGGTATCATCTATATTTTACTTGCCTCGTCTTGTGACACATAGTTTGTCTCGTTAGGTATACTGGTAACCGATCATGTTTGTACATAGGGCTGAAATACATAAGAAGGTGTGATGTGTGATTAAAATGGATGATCATACCGAGGAGAGCACATCCGGCTTTTTTACAAGCTTTAGCGATTCCAGCAACAACAGCTTCAGTTGTACTGGGGTCAAGTTTTCCACAGGAAAAGTAATCGAGGAAAAAGAGGGGCTCCGCTCCTTGTGCCAGAATATCATTTACACACATCGCAACCAAATCTTGACCAATGGTTTCATGTTTATGGCACTGCTGGGCAATCTACAGAAGAATATAAACATCCACATAAGAGAATAAGCTCCAAATTATATCTTGTCAATTATCAGTGGAGGCTAACAATATTATTGACTTTTGGCTAGGTGCTCTGAACACCTAAAGACAAAAGAACACTAAGTTCCGATAAGCTACTTGGTCCGAAAGTATTCCCTTTTCTCCCCTAAGATAACCCTTCTATCTGGATATAGTCTCACCAACACTGTGTTATTAGAAACACGTAGCTATTGTAGCCAACTGTATGATTACTTGGTGTGGTTCTCTTTAGTGCATATATGTCAAGAAGGGAAAGATATGTATTTTATTTGTTTATTTATTTATGGCTGCATTGGGTCTTCGTTGCTGCACGTGGGCTGTTGTGGCGAGCGGGGGTTACTCTTCATCACGCCGCGCGGGCTTCTCACTGCAGTGGCTTCTCTTGTTGCGGAGCACGGGCTCTAGGCGTGCGGGCTTCAGTAGTTGTGCCACGCGGGCTCAGTAGTTGTGGCTCGCGTGCTCTAGAGTGCAGGCTCAGGAGCTGTGGCTCACAGGCTTAGCTGCTCTGTGGCATGTGGGATCTTCCCGGACCAGGGCTTGAACCCTTGTCCCCTGCATTGGCAGGCAGATTCTTAACCACTGCACCACCAGGGAAGTCCCGAAAGATATGTATTTGATACACAGTAAATTCTTTCACATCTTTCATAAAAGGCCTTTACTCACATAAGTGTCTGATTACCTTCAGTTTAGTTCCAACGCCGTCTGTTCCACAGGCCAGAAGAGGATCGTTGAAACCGGCTGCTTTCAAATCAAAAAGACCAGCAAAACCTCCAAGATCAACATCACAGCCTGTTGGAGAGAAAATTAATTACTTGCTGCATTTCAACAGCAAAGAGTTGATCAAGAAAGCAGATATTAAAGGGGTATACATATCCTTTTGAGTTTAAGATCATGGGTAAGAAATGCTTTTAGAGTTAGAGATAAGAAAGCCGAACACTATGAGTTTGGCTTAAATAGGGCAAGACTTACAGCAACTTGGCATTAATCTGGAACATTTTCCTCAGTAAACTACAAAGCACAAATCAATACACAATGTTTGTCACAGTTAATGAACTAGCAAAGGACAGGCCCTGACTTACCTGGTCTGGAGGTGGCTTTTGCTAAAGGCTTAATTTTCTTGACCAGCATATTTCCAGCTGCAATATCTACCCCAGAGTCCTTGTAAGTCAGGCCCCTAAAGAGTTTAAAAAAACAAAGACATCACCTAAATGCCAGGGAAGAATTATTTTAACCTTAAAATATTATTTAAAGCAGAAGATATCACTAGTGATTTTCATATCCCCCAATATGCTGGGCCATATCCAGAGATTTTGATTTAGCTGGTCTAGGGCAGGTCCTAGGAATTGAAATGTGTTTAAACAACCTCCTCAGTTGATCATCACTATTTGGAACTTCACTATTTGTAACTACCTCTCTAACTTAACTATTTCTTCCAGAAGTACTTGTCACAGGCAGTTAAATATACCAATATTTGGCCGTAATATTTCTCTGTTCAATTTTGGTATGGGAAGGAAAGGAGTGCCAAAACGGAGTCAAAAAAGTGAAAATTAAGATTATAAGGACTCTACAAAGAAATCCCTCAATAATGAAACTGAGCCCTTACTGCAATAATAGAGAACTGTATATTTCCTTATAACTAAAGACAGTAAGAAATAAGATTTAAAAAACTCTAAAAAAAGCAAAACCAGGTAATGATATTCAGTGCATCATTTCCATCTATAATAGTGCCAACAAGTTGGAACAGTACATTTAGAGATCAAGTTTATAAATGGCAATGTGACTTCATTAGTCTTGCCTTACAAAAATGACAACTCTGGATTAGTGGGATTCAGGGATACGTGAAGAAATATGTCAAGTTTTATTAGAAGCAAGGTGCCAGGGTACAGACTTGAGAGAAATGTGGCAGTTAACTCCAATAAAGTTAGCAGTCTGGGGTCATGCTTATATAGGAAACGAAGTTCTACTGGTTAAAAACAACTCTTTTGTCAGGTAGCAATTGGCACTGTAGCCTCTCATCTTGTTCATCTTTGAAGAATCAGATGAGTATTAAGATTTCAAGTCACTTGAAATAGGTTATTTCAATAGAATCTAGTCATTTTAAAATAAAAAATAAAATTTTAGCATGGTATTTTAATGTTCAAAAAAAATTCCATTATTTAACCTTAAAAAATTTGCCTATCAGTAACAATGTAACTTGAATTAAGTTGCTAAAAATTTCTCATTTTGTCCTAAAACACATTTATTTCTCATAGATGAACTCAATGAGCAATAGTAATTGTATGAGATCAAAATACCCACATTTGCAGTTAATAGTTCATTGATTTTACAAAGGAATAGTTAGTTGTATATGACAATAAATGAATCAATAAAGGGTTACAAAATACATTTCAGTAATAATATAAATGCAGTGACCAAATGAGATGGCCAAAATTTATAGTACAATCAAATAAAGTTGCAAAGTTAGACAACCAATATTTTCATCCTGAATTCTTTGACAAAATCATGAACTAAGATAAATACAACAGGGATTTCCCTGGTGGAACAGTGGTTAAGAATCTGCCTGCCAATGCAGGGACACAGGTTCGTGCCCTGGACCAGGAAGATCCCACATGCGTGGAGCAGCTAAACCCGGGCGCCACAGCTACTGAACCTGTGCTCTAGAGCCTGAGAGCCACAACTGCTAAGCCCGCGTGCCACAACTACTGAAGCCTGTGCACCTAGAGCCCGTTCTCTGTAACAAGAAGCCTGCGCACCACAACAAAGAATAGCCCCTACTCGCCACAACTAGAGAAAGCCCACGTGCAGCAATGAAGACTCAATGAAGCCAAAAGTAAATAAATATATTAAAAAAAGATAAATACAACAGTAATATATAAATATATGATAACTCAAGGAAAAAAAACCCTTCCCCCTTCTTTACTGATGAATAATTGACAACTGATTGCATATATCTAAAACGTACAATGAGAAAAAATCTTTCAACAGCACTGATCTTATTGAGCTTTTCAAACATGAGCTACCATGAAGTTTTTTCCATTTCATTTGAATATTGCTGTAACTAGTAGTTTCAATTCAAACTAAATGCAAATCAAAATCAGATCAGTCGGGCTTCCCTGGTGGCACAGTGGTTAAGAATCCGCCTGCCGATGCAGGGGACACGGGTTCGAGCCCTGGTCTGGGAAGATACCACATGCCACGGAACACCTAAGCCCATGAGCCACAACTACTAAGCCTGCACACCTACAGCCTGTGCTCCGCAGCAAGAGAAGCCACCGCAATGAGAAGCCCGAGCACCGCAACGAAGAGTAGCCCCACTCACCACAACTAGAGAAAGCCCACACCAGCAACGAAGACCCAACACAGCCAAAAATAAAATAAATAAATAATTTATATATATATAAAAAAATCAGATCAGTCTCTTAGAGTTAAGAATACAGAATGACTTAGTACAGGGTTAATGGAGTTTTCTACATCACCATTTATGCCAGTTCTGAAGCTGTGCTATAATCACCTTGGTCAGAAGTTTACCTGGGCTGCTGGAGGAAAGCTATGGCACGATAGCCAATGTCCTTCCTATAAATGGCCCCCTCAAACTTTATAGCAGCTAGTCCTTTCTTGGCTTCTTCAAGGGCTGAGATGAGATTTTCCCGGATGGCCGTTACTGTAAGGACCCTACCCCCGTTAGTCACCACTTTGCCATCTTTTAGGGCAGTGCCTGCTTGGAACACCTCTAGTCCTAAAGCTTGAGCCTCAGGAAACCCTGTAAGAGAGCATATTTGACATATCAATTGCAGTAATAATATTCTACACTGTGGCTTATAATTTCCAGAGGTTATTTTTTAAAATAAAATCTTTACTTCACTTAAATGAATCTTCACAAGAATTCTATCAGAAAGGAATTAATGTAATATTATAGTAAATACAGCCTTTCTCCTAAGAACAGTCTGTTCTGCTCTAGGGTGATAACTGTATTACTAAAACCTTGTGTTATCATAAATCTCATGTAAGAATGATTATTTCAATAAGGAAGGGAAAAAAAAGAAGCTAAGCCCTGAAAAGTTTGAAACTAGAAGCATAAAGTTATTTTCTCCTGAAAAGTTAAAAAAAAAAAATTAACAAAACCTAAACATCATGAATAAATCCTGCATTTTTTTTTTTTTTTTTTTTTGCGGTACGCGGGCCTCTCACTGTTAGGGCCTCTCCCGTTGCGGAGCACAGGCTCTGGACGCGCAGGCTCAGCGGCCATGGCTCACGGGCGCAGCCGCTCCATGGCATGTGGGATCTTCCCGGATGGGGGCACGAAGCCATGTCCCCTGCATTGGCAGGCGGGTTCTTATCCACTGTGCCAGCAGGGAAGTCCCCCCCAAAAAACTTTCATATCCCTAGTTTGTCCTTTTCCATTTCTCTTTTAGCACCATATTTGGTAATCTGTTAATACACATCTTCCCTAGGTGTTTTTGTGTTTTTGCTGTATCAAATTTTCTTTAAAACATTTTTTTTATTGTAGTTGTTTATAATATCGTGTCTTCTCTAGGTGTTTTTATTTTTTCAAAATATTTATATATTATTTATTTATTTTGGCTGCTCTGGGTCTTAGTTGTGGCATGCAGGTTCTTAGTTGCGGCACACGTGCGGGATCTAGTTCCCTGACCAGGGATCGAACCTGGGCCCCCTGTATTGGGAGCGCAGTCTTACCCACTGGACCACCAGGGAGGTCCCTCCAGGTGTTTTTATAACATAGGGGCGTTCAGTCACAGGTACTCAAGTATGTGGCGGTATCAGTAACACCCAATATTGGGGTGTCAGAAATAACTATGACACCTGTCACCCCAATCTTAGGAAAATTTCAACAATACAAAAGATCTTGATTCTATCCCTTCCCTTTCTTCATTTTAAAAGGCAATCAGCTCCTAACTGCCCAGCTGCCATGTATGGGATGCACAGGGCAATGGACTTACTGTCTGGGTAAGACAGTAAATAGGGTGTTTGTATCAAACACAGTATTGGGGTATTAAGGGAGGCCAAATGACAGCCTGCTAGGGATTTGAAAGGTCTGGTGTTGGCCTTATCGTGCTGGAACTTATTTAGCATTTTAAAACACTGCTTTATCTAACATCATTTAACTAGATGCCTCACCTCCTCTAAGGAGAAACAGAAGAGAAGGCTATACTTCTGAAACTTTTAATTCTGCCATCAAAGTGACCATGGGGTGCACTGCAAACTGGGGGGTTAATTTGTGATCATTCAGAGATCAAGCCCTGAAATTTTCTCCTTGATGTAATTTATATTAAAGTTCCTCCAACTCTCATACATTCCTATTATCTTCCTGGCTCTTGGAGGATGGATGAGAAAAGCAGCACTGGGTGATTCTCTGGAAACTTAGCTAGGCCCACTTAAGTCTTCGCTGTGCAGGAAGAGAAACGGACGGCAGTTCTTTAAATACAGTAATTTTGGATATCTGGACACCCGTATCCAACAAGCAACATGCTTATGTTAGAAACCCCTAAAAGGTTACTGATGCCTCTAAACCCTTAAAAGGAACACAACATTGAATGGGACAAAGGCCTACTGTGGTACTGGTCACTTATCACATTGCAATCCAACCTTTTGTTCTCTGATATTCACCTGTTATCTCTACACCTTTGGTGTAGTCTCCTGGATAACCTTTACTTGCCATGACCACAGTTACGGCAGTGCGGTTGTCAAGCCAAACAGGCAGAGATGTGCAGAGCAGGCCATCTAAGGTAGACTGAATCACTTCATAAAGGTCACTTTTAAGAAGTGGGAGGATCACCTGGAAAAACATAATCAACATGGCAACTGAGAGAAATTTCAGTTGTCCTTAGACATTTTATTCACTGGGATACCAGAACTTGCATATGTTTCTCAAAGGTAATTATTTCAAGGCTGATAAATCCTAAGATTAAAACAGCACACATATTCTACAAAGTAACACTTTATATTATTATCTTTATTACTTACTTGGCACTCTGGATCACCAAAACGGCAATTAAACTCCAGAACTTTTGGGCCATCCTTGGTCAGCATTATACCAGCATAGAGGATACCTTCGTTAAAAAATGGGAAAAAAAAAATCTATAATGAAGACACTGTATTGTGACTATGAAAATCAGAATATAAACTTATAGTACTGAAAGTTTTGGAATGGCTGTAACAAATGTTATAACAGTGGTCAATTAAAAAAAGAAAATGGTGGGCTTCCCTGGTGGCACTGTGGTTAAGAATCCACCTGCCAGTGCAGGGGACACGGGTTCGAGCCCTGCTGGGAAGATCCCACAGGCCGCGTAGCAACTAAGCCCATGTACCACATCTACCGAGCCTGTGCTCTAGAGCCCGTGAGCCACAACTACTGAGCCCACGTGCCACAACTACTGAAGCCTGGGCACCTAGAGCCCGAGCTCCACAACAAGAGAAGCCACCGCAATGAGAAGCCCGCGCACTGCAACGAAGAGTAGCCCGTGCTTGCAGCAACTAGAGAAAGCCGTGTGCAGCAACAAAGACCCAATGTGGCCAAAAATAAATAATAATAAATAAATTTATAAAAAAAGAAAATGGTGCAAACTTACTTTATAAATAATGTCCACAATGACATCAATATGCTTACCTGTGTATGGCACACCCTCCTGCTGCATGCCATCCACTGTCTTCTGAAGAATAGTATTTTTAATTTTTAGCAACAAATCCTTAGAAACCTAGGGAACATAGAGACTTATTTAAATGTAACTGGTATTTAACTGAAAAAGTCCTCGCCCACACTGAGGCTCCTTTGTATACTTATAGTATATTCTATGCATACCTCATTAGCCTATAAATTGAGAATCTAGAGTTCATAAATTAATTGTAGAAATTATTGCACATGCATGCTGCAACTAAGAGTCCACATGCTGCAACTGAGACCCAGTGCAGCCAAAATAAATAAATAAACAATTTTTTTTAAGTAAAAAATATATATAAATAAAATCACTTTTACCAAATGGTAGTTTTAATACACAAAGTCTAAAGTAAACCCTGTTTGGTTTTTAATCTTTTACTTAAGAAAAATGTCTAACAGGCACCATATTATTAGCACAAACAATTAAAACTATCAGCAGTGGAAGGAAATGGGTGAGTTTCTGAAGTGCTAATCTAGTTATGATATGCTCAGTGCATATTTTTCATAAACACTGTCAAGGAATTGTTTGGAAACATGCTCTATCCGTTATGAAGTAGAAAGACTAGAAGAACAAATGGTAGTCTGACCTGGTTCTCAATTCACCATACCCACTCTTACTGAGCACTTGTGTATAGGGCCCTGGATATCCAAAGATGAATAAGGAGGGGCTAGAAGGGTCTGTTCAATCGATACTTAAGTTAGTTCCTCAAAGGCTTTTAGGAAAGGTTAGTTTTAGAGTAAGACCAGAAGAGACACTTTTCATGTAACAGGAAAACCAATTTGCTGATCAGTACTATCATTTACAGAAAAAAACCAAAGTGTCTAAGAGCTCTTTGAGAAGACCAAAAAATGACTACTGAACTTCAGCTGAGCCTCTGTGAAGTACCTGAGGTGCTGGACAATAGGCTCCCATTCCCCCTGTGTTGGGGCCCTGATCTCCCTCCAGCAATCGCTTATGGTCCTGTGCTGGGGGCATAGGGGCCACAGTCTTTCCATCAGTGAAGCACAGACACTGTAGAGAAAACAAACGGTCCACTTAACCCTAAATGCCAAAAAGTAAAAAAATAATTTAATAAGGAGAACTATATGTACCTTAACTCTAATTAGAGGAGAAGTTTTCTTTTTTAAAGTAAAATGATTTAAAACATAAATAACCCTAAGTTTCCTAGATAATCAAAAGATCCTGTATACTCTGTTCTGAAGGATCTGTAATTTTTGAGCTAGGTTGGGGGGGGGGGGCGCTACTCTCAAAGTAAAAAATTTCAACCTTTCCCCTGTTTAAATAATGGGTGATATAAATCCAATTTGCCTACTGCTACACCGGGGATGATGTAAGTCCAATTTGCCTACTGCTACACTGGGGATGATTAAAAGAAGATAAATTCTTCGGACTTCCCTGGCGGTGCAGTGGTTAAGAATCTGCCTGCCAATGCAGGGGACACAGGTTCGAACCCTGTTCTGGGAAGATCCCCCATGCTGCGGAGAAAACTAAGCCCATGTGGCACAACTACTGAGCCTGTGCTCCAGAGTCTGTGAGCCACAACTGAGCCTGAGAACCACAATCACTGAGGCCATGTGCCACAACTACCGAAGACTGCACACCTAGAGCCCGTGCTCTGCAACAAGAGAAGCCACCGCAATGAGAAGCCCGCGCACTGCAACAAAGAGTAGCCCCGCAGCTCTCAGCAACTAGAAAAAGCCCGCGCAGCAACAGACCCAATGCAGCCAAAAATAAATAAGCTTATATATTTAAAAAAAAGAAGATAAATTCTTTTTTCATTTGTATCTGAAATACTAAACGTATACAAATTCCTGTGTAACTGCTCAGTTTATGCTCTTGGATGAAGCGACCAGAGTAAACCAAGCCTTTTATGGGATCATAGGTCAGATAACACAGCTTATACTCTGTAAAAGTCCAAAAGATGAATATACATACAGACACCTCTTCTCCTTCAAGAAGTTCTTCAATGACAGTTGTTTCTCCAGCTTCTCCAAAAGCTTTATCCTTATTGTCGATAAAAACAAAACAAAGAGAAATAAATTATAAGCTTTTATTATTTACTTAATTGGCTGTTGTCATTTTGCACCATTTGTATTATGAACCAACGCACTAGTATTATAATTTCTCTTTCTCTCTCTGAAAGCTGCAAAGGAACATATATGAATGTTTCCTATTTTTATTTTATTTATTTATTTGTGGCTGCATTGGGTCTTCATTGGTGCACACAGGCTTTTCTCTGGTTGCCCCGAGTGGGGGCTACTCTTCATTGTGGTGCGCGGGCTTCAGTAGTTGTGGCTCGCGGGCTCTAGAGCGCAGGCTCGGTAGTTGTGGTGCGCGGGCTTAGTTGCTCCGCGGCATGTGAGATCTTCCCAGACCAGGGCTCGAACCCGTGTCCCCTGCACTGGCAGTTGGATTCTTAACCACTGTGCACAAGGGAAGCCCGAAAGTTTCCTATTGTCAGAGTTGCAATGATGTAGAGTTAGCACTGGTACAGACGAGATGAACACATCATTTAAACTCTTCCGGGGATCCAGCTTTCCAGTTTCAAATAAGGTTAACAGAAAAACAGATGTGTTCATCATTACCATTTAACTCTTATTTCTGACTTATGTTTGCTTACAATAATTATACTAATGTCTGTGAAAACAGATTTCCACAAGGGGGAGAAACCCACAACAACCAAGAAGGATCATAAAAAGCTAAGTATATTAATTCATTGCTTCACTTTTCTTAGACCTGAGACACAAAGGATAAATACTTTTTTTGTCCTCATGGATTGTTGAGTATTTATTTATATGTTCTGTAGTCTGAGGACTTTCTACCTTTCAGAGCAGACAACAAAGGATGCTAAACAGAACTTACTTGCAAAGAACAGAATCATAGTTTAGCCATCAGTGTAGATGTGTAATAACCCTTTTATAGAGATGGATTATAATACATAGTACTATGAAAAATAACTGTTTGCTATACGTTTTCCTTGCCTTGAGGAATATTTGTAAGCTTAACAGTATTTATTTATCCAGTGTGACTAGAAAATTATAAACTTTTTAAGAGGGATCAACTTACCTGCATAATCTCCTGTACAGCTTTGCAGGCCTCTTCTTTGCTCTTTGCGACAACTACCCCTTTCCCAGCTGCAAGACCACTGGCCTTCACAACCAAAGCAGGGAAGTCTGCACTGTGAAGACAGAGTAAATTTCAATATCCAATAAATCTTTAAGATTCAAAAGTTTAAAATGCTTTGGCATTGTGTAATAATATGCTATAGCAACAACTGAAAAGCAGAAAAAAAAAAAACTGCTAACACCATTTTGATGTACTTCCTGCCAGGATTTTTTTTCCTATGTATTCCTTTATAGTTGTGGTCATATGGTACATACAGTTTTGCTTTTCTCACTTATCATGAGATCATATAAGCAAAATCTTTGGGGGAAAACAGCACTTGCATAGCATGAATATGGAATGACCTTTTAAGATACAATACAAAGTAATGAATCATGCTCTCCTTCAAGTAAAAGATGTAGCTGTAGGGCTTCCCTGGTGGCACAGTGGTTGAGAGTCCGCCTGCCAATGCAGGGGACACGGGTTCGTGCCCCGGTCCGGGAAGATCCCACATGCCGCGGAGCGGCTGGGCCCGTGAGCCATAGCCGCTGGGCCTGCGCGTCCGGAGCCTGTGCTCCGCAGCGGGAGAGGCCACAACAGTGAGAGGCCCGTGTACCGCCAAAAAAAAAAAAAAAAAAAAAAAAAAAAGATGTAGCTGTATAAGACCAATATAAGCATGGATACACAGATCATTTCTCCAAGTACACATAAGAAACTGTTGTTGGTAGTTTCTTCTGTTGAGTAGAACTGGAGATCTAGAAGGAGACTTACCCAAAGTAAGTAACAAAATTGTTACTTGGAAGGTATCTGGCTACTAGGGAATAATAAAATTCAATGTAGGATGAAGAAAAAACAAAGAATGAAACTGACCCAACTAAAAAGAAAACATACCAGGTAAAAAGGAAAAGTGTCAACAAAAATAGGGGGCAAAGGCATGTATCTACCAACATTCATTTATTGCTCAATGTTCTCCATATAATAGAGAACAGGATGTTTAATTTTAAGATTTAGGATTGAACAGTGGTGGCAGAAGGCCAAGTGATGATTCCTCACTCTAGTTAATTATTGATGAAAAAAATCACTATCCTTTATGTGGTAAGATGCCACTGTGTCAATTTGGCTAAGAGGGAACACCTATACAACCAAATGTATCCTTTTCCCCTAGAAACTATTCAGCAACAAACATTAAAAAATTTATCTTAAAAAAAAAATTATCTTTCTGCAAGACCGCAAGAGTAAATCCCATTTTATTTTGATGTTGGAAAAAGGCAGTCTACATCCTATGAGTTTTCCCCTAGAATTATCTTACTATAAACTCGTAATATAAAAGTGACCCGTATATTCAAATATCATATAACAAGTGCCCTTCACAGGCTATCTTCTATTTACCTCATAATGAAGCAGCAGGCTTCTTCAGCTTTGGTGAAAGCTCTCCACTGTGCAGTTGGGATTCCATGTCGGTCCATAAACTCTTTGGCAAATCTCTTGCTTGACTCTAACTGAGCTGCTTCTGCTGTAGGGCCAAAGCACCGCACTCCTGCAGATGTCAGGCTCCCAACAATTCCTAGGGATGGAAACAAGCAGCCGTAGCCCAGCTCTCTGCAGGGCCTTTTCATTCTGAAGAATTAGGATCAGGCTAAATATACATTGAAATGAGGCAAATGGCAGAGAATAACTACGTTTTTCATGTTTTATATAGGATATAAACAAAATGCTACTGACACATGATTCAAATCCAACAAAAATCATGTGTGATATTCAAATATATGGATTATTAAATAGACACCAGAATAGAGCAGAATAAAAACAAAATATTTCCTACAGCTGCAAATTTGATCTCTCATTCAAATTTAGTCTTATTATTCATACTACTGATGCTTGGGGGGGGGAAATCCTAGAATCCATAAATTTCAAGAGGGTGAAAGCTTTTTCAGTGTATTATATTAGAAATCCTCATCTGTAAAATGTATTAGATGAGATGATCTCCAAGCTCCTGTTAGCACGGTGTATACCATAATAATAAACAGAAATGAACTTTACCAGCAGCCAGAGGTGCCTCTGGTCCAACAACTACAAATTCAATTTTCTCATCTTTGCAGAACTGTGCAAGGGCAGTGTGATCACTGATTGAGATGTCTGTGAAAAGAAAAAAGAAACAAACCCACCTTGTTTATAAAAACATTCTTTAAGTTAACTGTCTATCTGAAATGCAAGTACTATACTTTGGTATGCCTATTAATTGTTGGTTTTCTTTTACTGGTACAGATGGGTTTCACCATGAGAAATTCAGAGCACAGTACATCAGGCTAACCAACAAAGCTCAGTTCTCTGCTTTGTTATCACTACAGTGATAGCAGAGAACTGAGTAAGTTTTCCAAGAGCTATACTTTCTTGACTATGGTGTTCATGTTGCCAGTGTTGATTGTAAACAAAAAAGTGTACCAGAGAATATACTCAGAAACTGGTCTTTTAAATGTCATTCATTCAAGATTTACTGAGAACTGCTATATGCCAGATACTGCCCTAGTCACCAGGTTAAGATGTAAACACAAACAGGGTCCCTATATTTAAGATGCTTATATTTCACTGTGGGAATGTTGAGTTATAAATATCCAAGCAAAATAATACAAAGTGTGAACAATTAGGCAAATCTGATGTGAGGTAAACTGGGAGGCTATTTCTGATTAAGCCAGAAAGGGTCTCTGTGCAAAGACGTTTAAGCTAAGAACTGAAGGATGACTTTTAAGACCTAGCTCACTTCTCCAATGTACAAGCCAGGTAAATTTTCTTTCTTGATGGGAGTTCTAAGTAGTAGTAGGATCAACCATATATTAATCATGAGTAGGTTCTATAGGCGCTCTTCTGCTACACTGTTATTTGGGCCACCATTCTTAAGCTGGCTGAAGTCTCTGTACATATGTGGTATTTGTGATGTGTAGGGGATAAGTGCAGAAAAGGCAGAGTTCTCAATCTACAGGAACTGCCTGAGTGGGATAAGGATGGAGTACCATGCACTCTGGGTTAGTAGCTGCAAACACAACTGGGCTGAACAGAGCCAACTACCTCAGCACAGCAAAGGGTGGCAAGAGGAAGATGACACACCTAACCTGTCACTACAAGTGATAGCAGCCTCATGACAATATTGGGAGATTTTCATGGGCTGGTCTGTATAACATCAATTGCATCTAGATAAAATGTGCCATTTCTTTAAAAAAAAAAAAAACACAATACCTCACTCCTAGAGTTAAGATCCCAGGGAAGCGGATATTTTCTTATCTTTTTCTTATTATTTTTGCTCCTATGTACACAATTATCTTCTCCCAGTTGGTACCTTGCTGGGTCTATGTTCTCTCCATAAATATTATGTGCCACGTAGGGTACTAGGCACATTGCACACAGTGCAAAATAAGACAGGAGACACGGGACTTCCCTGGTGGTACAGTGGTTAAGAATCTCCCTGCCAATGCAGGGGACACTGGTTCGAGCCCTGGTCCTAGAAGATCCCACATGCCGCGGAGCAACTAAGCCCGTGCGCCACAACTGCTGAGCCTGTGCTCTAGAGCCCGTGAGCCACAACTACTGAAGCCTGCGCACTTAGAGCCTGCGCTCTGCAACAAGGAAATCACCGCAATGAGAAGGCCATTCACCGCAACGAAGTGTAGACCCCGCTCGCCACAACGAGAGAAAGCCCACACGCAGCAATGAAGACCCATCGCAGCCAAAAATAAATAAATAAATTTATTTAAAAAAAGACATGCGACTTCCTTGCCCTCATGCAGTTTACATTCTAGAGCTTATGTTCTAGGAGGGAAATGAAGATAGGAGACAGACAAAAGTAAAAGAAGATACAGATAATAGTTCATGATTGAAAACAAATGAATTGGGGGGTGAACATGCTTTACTTAGAAACTTTAGGAAAGTCCTCTTTGAGATGGTAACATAAGTTGAGACCTGCATGATGAAGAGCCAGTCATGCTGGGAGTGAGAACAAAGTCCAAGGCAGCTCTGTTGGGGATACTGGCAGGACTGCAGGGATAGGGCACAGTGAAAAGAAAACAAGGGCTATAAAAGATCCGCCTGGAAAGGCCGGCAGAGGCCAGATCACAGAGGGTTTCGTAAGGACAGGAGTTTGAGTTTTATGCTGACTACTATGAGAAGTCACTGAAGAATTTAATGCAGCATAAGAATCAATCATCTTTTCCTATTTACCAGTGGAAGAGATGAAGGCTGAGATCTATTATGGAGTAAGAATTGCCAGAACTTACATTTAATAGCACTGCTCAGTTTTGCATTCCCCAAAATACACACCAAAACACCTTTAACCTATATTAGGCATTTTGTAACTTTTTCAGTGGACGTGTTTTGTAAGGTTTAAAATAATCTAAGGTAAGAAAATGATACACTCTGAACAACAGGATACCTTAAATTACAACATATGGCAAGTATTCAAATTACCACATAAATTTCTGGGTTAAAAAAAGCATTCAAATCTGAACAGCAATTGACCTTTATAAAGAAGAGATGTGAATGACAGTTTTATCATTTACAATCGTTCACTTTTACTTCAAAAAAATGATTACCAGTGTTCGAAATCTTTTCAGAGCAGGCAGTGCCTGCATTTCCTGGGGTAACTAACACTTGTTTGACATGATTAGACTGTGCAAGTTTCCAGGCCAGAGTATGTTCCCTTCCTCCATTGCCAATTACAAGTACTCGGGCTGCCATTGCTCAGTCTGCAAAGCAGGAATTCAGCAGGAAAATGAAAGCTGCAGAAAGAAAACCACAGTTGATAGTTTAGAATACATATACTTTAGAAACCACGATTTCTAAATATGATTTAAGTAGTTATTTGTAATCATACAAATAACATTTTATCCCAGCAATTTATTTGTGAAAAACTAGGATTCATAATTTGAGAAATATGACTGTGTACTCTTAAGGATTAGAGCAGTACTTTAAAGCTCCTTATTGCATTAAAGCAAAATCTATGAACAATCACCCTTCTTTGGGCTTCACTTTTATTTATTTATTTTGGCCGTGCTCGGTCTTAGCTGCGGCATGTGGGATCTTTGTTGCGGCATGCGGAATCTTTTAGTTGCAGCATGCAGACTGCTAGCTGCGGCATGCATGCGGGATCCAGCTACCCGGACCAGGGATTGAACCCTGGCCCCCTGCATTGGGAGGGCAGACTCCCACCCACTGGGACACCAGGGAAGTCCCTGGGCTTCACTTTTAGAAGATTTAAAAATCATCAAATCTCAGTTAAAAATGAAAATGTTTTAACTTTAGACGCCAAATTGAAAATAACTGTTTTTAAACCTTTAGTCTTATAAATAATAGACTTTAAAGTTACAATAAATTCAAAGAAATGTTTAAGACTAGAGCCCATAAAGGGTCAAATAGTAAATATTTTCTGAGGGCCATATAGTCTGTGTTGCAATTACTGAACTCTGCCACTGTAGTATGAAAGCTGCCTTGGACAAGAGACAAATGTGGCCTGGCTATGTCCAGTAAAAACTTGCATAAATAGGCAGTTGGCTGTAGGTCATAGTTTGCCTACTTCTGCTCTAAGTAACAGGAAGCTATCAGAGGTTTATAAAGCATAACTGTGGCTGTGTTTCCATAAAACTGTATTTATGGACACTGCAATTTGAATTTTGTATAACTGTCATGTGTCACAGAAACATCACTTTTCCTTTTCTTCCCACAAACATTTAACAATGTAAAAACTATTCTTATTTGGTGGACTGTACAAAAACAGGTAGTAGGAAGGATTGGCACAAGAGCGTAGTTTGCTGACCCCTATTTAAGAAGTTAGTGCAATATGCCAGAAAATTGGTAGAGAAGGCAAAAATCAAATTTGAACACGTCTTGCTTAGTTCTGGCATTTGATCCTGGGCAGGATAGGCAACTATCTCTCAAGCTAACAGTGTGACCCTGGTTAAGTTCTTACTACCTGCAATTCAATTTCTTCACATCTTAAAAGGTGGAATTAAGAGAATTTGTCTTATGAGGCCTAGTAAGAATTGAAATGACATTTATAAACAATTAGTACAATTTCTTACACTCAGCAGTAGTAAATGCTAACCTGCTATATTTTATTTATTACTTTTGCCAAATTGATGCTTTAGGGAGAGAAAGAAATTCTAACAAGAAAAAAAAAAGCCAAAGGAATGAATAACTTGTCACATTCATTTACTAATTTTCAGAAGACATGTAATTATGTAGAAGGCAAACTGATAACAGGAAAAACTGAAATCAGTTACTTCTCGTGAGATGCTAGCATTACATGTTTAAAGAAAAATATAATTTGCTAATATAAAGAAGATTTTTTGAGCACTAACTTCGTGCCAGATGCTATTCTAAATGCTTTTCACGAATTACTTCACTTAATCTTAAGAATTCTGTGAGGCAGATAGGATTACCATGCCCGCTTTGCAGATAAATAAGTAAGGCTCAGTTAGGTTATGTAACTTGCTGCAGGTCACATAGATAAGTGGGGATGTAGCCTGGATTCCAACGGAACCAATTTTGCTTCAGATACTCTTTAACACTTGAAAATATGAGGAAGAAAAAAATTACTAAATTATCATCTCGGAGAAAAACACTATTTTAGCTTACTGGAAAAGACTTGCTGCGTGTATCGACATATCTGAAATGAACGTATCTTTAAATTTAGAGAAAACATTTATGTTTAGTTTGAATAAGAGGGTCAGTGAAAGGAAATTATCCTGATTACTGCCGCGGATCTCTGAAACAGGATTAGGACTCAGCCTGAGGGAATCTACACCCAGGAGTGGCTAGGAGGCCGCCAGCCAGAGTTGCCTAGGTTTGAGTTAAGGAGTTAAGACTTCCTAGCTGGGATACCTTGAGGGACTTAACCTTCTTGGGCCTCAGTCATCTAAATGGGTAACACGAGGAGAATTAGAGAGCCAGGAAAAGCCATTTCAAAGGACTTGGTGAATTGGGACTTCCCTGGCGGTCCAGTGGTTAAGACTCTGCGCTTCCACTGCAGGGGGCCTGGATTCCATCCCTAGTCAGGGAACTTAGATACTGCATGCTGTGCAGCATTGCCAAAAAAAAGAAAACAAAACAAAACACAAAGGACTTGGTGAATAAAATAAGGTGGAAACCAACTACAAAATGGGACTAAGTAATCTGCTAGAGACAAAGGATGCAAAATAAGAAAATATGCAATTTAGGTGCATGACCTAAAAAACCTAAGAAAAGCAGAGAGATGCAAAAAGGCCCTGACATCTTACAAAGCAGAGAAAGTGATAGATCCAATGTAAACCTCAGTTAAAACTGAAAAGCACATGGCCAACCCTCACCCACTGCGATTAAAAATAAGAGGACAATCCCTACCGCCAAACCAGTTCCTACAGTTTCATCCAATTCCTGATAGTAATCCCCAAACCAAACCATAAAAGTACTTTCCTGAAAAGCGGAGGAAACTTACCCACGGACCCAAGGCTGTCTGGGCGCTCGCACTTAGACCCTCGCTGCGCACTCTGAGCCCACTCTCCCGCCGCGCGCCGGAAGTCGGCCGATGGGATCCGGCGCGCACGCCCCCCGCCCACCCGCCCCGCCCCCGGCTGGCTTCGCTTCCCCATTGGTCGGTGTGGCCAGTGGGCCCCACCGCGAGGTAATCAAGAGTGATTCCCTCCCGCTCTCGGGCGCGGCCTGAACCTCCCCCAGAGCAAAGCTCCCAAGCCCTAGCGAGTTTACAATGTAACACTGTAGTGTCAGGTGCCACGTAACGTCTCTTCGCTTCTTCCAGAGCTTCCTGAGCTCTGAGGAGGGGGAGCACCAAAATGCTTAACCTATGTTCAGCTAATTGTGTGTTGCTCACGAGTCAGGACGGACCAGCTACCGTGCAAAAGTCTCGTGACACGCCTGGCTCCTGACGAGATTAAAATGCACCAAGGTTTGAACACACGTGGTTCAGGACCTCTGGCCTAATGCTAAAACGAAAAAAAAAGCCGAGGCCAATAATAGGATGCCACGGGAGGCAGATGGCGGTAAAAACGTATTCTTCGTATGGGGGCAAGCGCTGATTAATGTTTTCCCGGATCTCCCTGCCGAAACTCGGGGCCATCCGGGCCGGTTGGAGGCCCCGGTCAAACACCATGTTGCCCTCCTTGCTCCCTTTCCTCACGGAATTTAATCTAGGGTGTTTAGTGACCAAAATAAACCTCTTAAGGCCCCCAAACACTGTTGAAGACTGACAGCTTAAGCTGACAGTCGCCTCTAGAGAGACTTCTCCTGTAATGGCGCCTGCGTCAGTCACTAACATGGCGGACATAGTCGTGCGCGGCGCAAACGTCAGCAGCTCTACCCCAGACGCTCAGAAACAGCGGAGGAGAGCGGGGCCGTGCTCACTGATTGGTTCAGAGGCGGAGCGTGCCGGACTGGGCGCTCCCACAGGAGCCAATCAGGACGGCTAGAGACGGAATTGGCCGCTGCGCCTCCTCCCGAGGCATGCTGGGAGCCTGGAGGACTAGTGAGGAGGAGTTGAGAGAACGGAGCGGACGCCATGGCGACCAACATCGAGCAGATTTTTAGGTCTTTCGTGGTCAGTAAATTCCGGGAAATTCAACAGGAGCTTTCAAGGTAAACGCTTCCCAGGCTCTTCTGCTCCCAAGGGACCGATAGGGCCTCACGTAGCCGTCCGTGGCACCTTTCTTCAGGGACGCTGTCTTTCCTCGTCTCAGGCCCGGCTACAGCCCCGCCTGGGCCTGGGATCCATTTTCCGGCCCCCCCCCACCCCCGTCCGCTCCCTCCCTTCCCAGCGAGGAACTTCGCCCTTTCCGAGGTAATCCCAGGCTCCCTCTTCTAGAACCGAGTTAGGATGCTCAGGCTTCTCCCCCGTTTGGTCATCCCCTACCATTTAGCTACTGTAGGCCTGGTTGTCCACCAAGGACGGGCCTAGTTCCTTCCTCAGTTCCTCAGCCGCCGCGGCGCTTCCCCTCCCCCTCTCTGCCTCCGCGGATTTCGCCGGCCGGTGTCTTTAACCGGAAAGGGGTCTAACGGCCGTTTCTTGGGTAATCTTAAATCCGCTTTATTATTGCAAGCTTCAGACCATTTGGGGGTCGGGATCCTTTAATTAGATTATTTGGGTCCTACTGTTCTGTGGCTTCCACCAGGTAGCATTCTAATAGTTTAATAGATTGGAAATTTAAATTAAAACAGCTCAAATTAATGTTAGCTACTTTGACAGAATATTCGAGGTGAGGATGGAAGGGGACTTTGCATTAGTGGTAATTTTTTTAATTTAGTCAGCGGAAAGTGGACTTCATGTGTAGCTCTAAATATTTTTGCCGCCCCTGACCCAATTGACATATTTGACCAACACGCTACTTTTGTCATTGCTACTGGTTTACCCTTGCTTCCCCACAATTTGAATGGGAAGAGATTTTCAAAGAAATACTTGCTTATTCAGAAACGAAAATCGCGTGGGTCATGTTGTTATTCAGTGATTGCCTTTTTACTTTGTATAACGTAAATATTTGTTCCGAGTTCAAATGTATTGCTGGTTGTATTTTAAAAGTTGAGAGCAAGAATCAGACGTAACGTGAATTTGAAAATCAGCCGAAAACGCATTTGTAAACTCAGCGCTCAAATTAACATAAGGTTACTGGGGCAATGATACAGTATTGCTGTAATATTTTTCCAGGGTATATTGTTTTTTCATTGGGAAATAGATCCTCTCATTGATTTAGTTGCCTTTTAAAATTTTGTTATATGCTGGTTATTTTTAGGATGATGATAAACGACCTGAGTCGAGGGAATATAATTTTCCTGAAAACTTTTTTATAGTTGCATATATTAAGTAGTTGTGTTTGCTGGTTGTAATGTCTTTTTTCTATACCTTTTAAAATTCAGTTTTTGTATTAGAAGTGTTATTGTCGTGGAAAGTTTAGGAAAAAAAGAGGAAAATTTTAAAACACCACATGGTTATTGATCTTTATGTTCTTTCATTTTTTCCTTGTGCATACAGATGCACATATTTTGTCAAGTGTGATCATCTTGTTTTGTGTTGGTTGTTTTTTTCACCTATATATTGTGAACACGTTTGTGTTTTATCAGTCTCGGTAGTCTTTGAAACATTTTTCATGGCTCCATAGAATTCTGTTGTAGGATTGTATTGATGGATATTTAGTTGCTTTGAAATTTCCACCCCTTTGCAGCAGTTCAGTAAGCATCCTCACAGCTTTAAGATGATTACTTTGTTATAGACTGACAGGTTTTTTTTTTTTAGCCCTACTTTTCTGATTTTTAAATCGTGGCCTTTTTAGTAAGGTATGCACTGTGAAAGTGCTTAGGAAAAATGTAAAAGAGCTCCAGGAAGAGAGTTTAGAAAGAATATTAGATAAAGCAGTTTATTACTAAGGGAATATTCAGCTTCTTTTCAAATACTATGCTATATATTGTCAGTATCAAAAGAAGTTTTTGATTGTTTGCCATTTCGATGAACTATAGTTCCTTTTTTTCTCACTTACTTTTATGAACATGGGTTTGGGTGAGGAGACTGACTTTCAGACAGTTTAAGTTATTATATATAGATGGTTGAGTATGAGCTCTGGTTTTGAATACCACCTTTACCTCTTAATTAGATGTATGATGTACAGCTAGGTTTTTTTGTCTTCTCTGTGCCTCATTTTCCTCATTTAAATAATCAGAACAGTAGTGCTGATCTTAGAGTTTTGTTAGGATAAATGAGTTTAAAAATGTAGAACCGTGCAACCCTAGTTAATAGTTAATAAATGTTAAATATTGCTATTGTATGATTAATTGTATTAGAAAACCAAATGTTCTTTAATAACACTTGGTTAACTACTGAATTTTTTGGGGGTTTTGACCAGACTTTTATCAGGTAGTGGAGCATAATTGTCGACCCATTTTGCTACCTAAAATTGAAGTTACATTAAGTCAAACGTGCTGTTTAAAGTATTTTTCAAAACAATTTTGTAAATTTACACAAAAGAGTACAAAAGACTAAGTAAATGATATGTTTTTATGTCTGTTAAGATTCTTCTGTTCCTGTGAATTGAAAATATGTTAAGTGATTCATTTACTGTTAATATAAATGAGTTGTTTTACATGATTTTTGATAACTGGGTGAAAATTATATAAATGTATTCTTCCTTTTCAACATTATGGCATTTCAGCAAGTCTGATCAGTCTAAACCTGATCCAGTGCTACAAGTTACCCTTTTGACTTAATGTGTCGGTGGCTAAAGTTGTGTTCCTTGATACTGCTGATGGTGATACATGCACAAGTGTGGCTTTACTGTGGCTTTACTGTGGCTATAGCTTCTACCATAATGTTAGGTCATGTAGTTTTCTTTGGTTTTGTGATTGTGATCTTAATAATAATTTTCCTCCCCTGAGATAAATATGCTGGTTGGGGAGTATTTTGTTAAAAAAAAAAAAAAAAAGATGAGCTTAGAAACCTGTTTGAAAGACTTTTTCTTAACTTTCACAGTTCTGAAAACTTTAATCGTGTGAAAATAAAAATGTACCAACTGTAAGTAGATAGTGTTAAGGAAGCACTTTTGATGGGGAATAGCATCCAAAATAAATAAAAAATGGTGAAGTGTACAAATAAGATTGTTTTAATCAGTTGAGTTACAAATATTAATTTATTATATGGCATGATAAAAATATTAATGAATTTTGGTAACTTTTCTTGTGAAGTGGAAGGAGTGAAGGCCAGCTCAATGGTGAAACAAATACACCTATTGAAGGAAACCAGGCAGGTGATGCAGCTGCTTCTGCCAGGAGCCTACCAAATGAAGAAATAGTTCAGAAGATAGAGGAAGTACTTTCTGGGGTCTTAGATACGGAACTACGATATAAGCCAGGTAAGTTGGAGATAATCAGTTGTCTTGAAAACTTGAAGATTTTTTTTTTAATAGTTAACAGTAGTATTTCTTGATTGCAGGGTATTTAAGATGTTCATTAGATTTAAAACTTCAATAAGTTTAATTTTTAGTTTAATTGATTTACTGAAGACTTTCTTAAGTATTTTTTTGAAAATACAATTGTACTGGAACCATGAGCATCGATGCATTTGTTTACTTTGCTGGTGGAATATAACTATCTTTGTTTGGTTTAGTCTTACAGTGCCTCAGTGCCAGGATTTTGAATGTAGGTTTTCATTGAACAGTTGTATACATGTCAGTTTTGGAAGGTACAGGAGTCTGGACCATATCTGTAATGATTCTAAAACCCTGGAAGGTTTTATTTTAAAGCTCAAGATTAGAGATGATCTTGTTTTTGTGTCTACTCCTCTTAAAGGTGCAATGAATGGAGAGGAATCATTGCTGGATATTTAGCATTTGGGGAATTGATTAAATAATTGATGCTTAGAAATGAAGGATTTGTGATCAGCCACAAAAATAACAATATTGTTTAGTTTTGTAAATGGGGGGCCATGGTATGGGTTTTGTTTTTTTTTATTTTTAGTATAGAGTATGGTTAAAAAAAGATAGCATGGACTGTAGCCTTGCTTAGATTCATGGCTCTAGCAACTTTTTCTTGAAGTATAATGTAGCTAACATTTGGTAAATAATAAACAATTAGTGGAAAATGATTAATTTTGCTTTGGAAGAGGTCTTGTCATGTGTTGATTTGCTTTTTCCATAACCTTGGTGACCTGGATTTCCGATCACCTAAGATCACTAAGGTTTATCTAATATGATATTGGCATTAGAGTAAATCTCATCTGGTTACAAAGTGGATTATAAACCACTTTTTCTTTTAGATATGCAGATTGAAATGTTCTTAAGTTACATGTTAAGGGCTGTACGAATTTCCTTCTCCAAATGACTTTATTATCATTTTTAAAGTAGAAACATTAAAAAAATTACTTCTTAGTAATTTAGAAGAGTATTGGGGGGAAGATGTTATTTTTATTCGAATGCAACATGGGTGAAAATTCAGATTCCGTATTTTACATTTGTTCTTCAGACCTTATACTATAAAAGCAATCTCTAGCATTTGCTGAGGGCTTACTTGGTGCCAGGCATTATTCAGTGTACTTTGTATGTTTTAACTGAGTTCGTCCTCTAACTCTGGAAGACAGAGTGTCAGCGGTTTGGCCACGTCTATTCATTTAGTGAGTGGTGAATTGATTCAGTATCCAAAAGCGGACAGTGTGTTCCAGAGCCAGTGCCATGTTGCTTTCTGTATAAATAAGGGTGATAAAATAGTCACAAAAGTTTTTTAACGTGTGTTTTTGTGGAAATTCTTACAGTTAATAATATGAAAGATATTCATCATAACTGTAGTTTAAAAGTAATTTGCTGTATAGTGAGAGCTGGAGAAAGTAATTGTTTTAAATGAACTTAGTAAAAACACATCTTAATGTAATTCTAAAAGTTTTTGTAATAAATTAAGAACTTATTTTTAACCCAGGCTTCAGTTGTAAAAGAAGTATTGGAAAAGTGTCAGTCTTCAGATAACTGGTTTATGGAAAATAGTTTATTTAGTAACCTTTTGTTTAACAAGAAGTGTTATGGTATCTTAACATGGATTGTAAGTTTTGGTTTATACGACTTACCTAAATCTATTTTGGGGGATATTTGACAAAATTAATTTTCCTAAATTTCAGACTTGAAGGAGGCTTCCAGAAAAAGTAGATGTGTGTCTGTACAAACAGATCCTACTGATGAAATACCTACCAAAAAGTCGAAGAAACATAAAAAGCACAAAAATAAAAAGAAGAAAAAGAAGAAAGAAAAGGAAAAAAAGTATAAAAGACAGCCAGAAGAATCTGAATCAAAGCCGAAATCACATCATGATGGGAACGTAGATTTAGAATCAGATTCCTTTTTGAAGTTTGATTCTGAACCTTCAGAAATGGCACTGGAGCATCCTGTGAGAGCGTTCGGCCTATCTGACACCAGTGAGTCTCCTGCACTTGTGCTAGAACCTCCTGTAGTATCTATGGAGGTATTAGAGCCACACACCTTAGAAATTCTGAAGCCAGCTACAAAAACTGCAGAACTGTCAGTTGCATCTACATCAGTAGTTTCAGTGCAGTCAGAGCAGTCTGTAGCAGTAATGCTGGAACCATCCACGACAAAGATTCTGGATTCCTTTGCAATAGCACCAGTGCCTACTACAACAGTAGTGCTAAAGTCATCTGAGCCGGTTGTAACAATGTCAGTGGAGTGTCAGGTGAAGCCTGGGCTGAAATCTTTGGAGAGCACACCTCCAGAGCCATCAAAGATCATGTTGTTAGAGCCTCCAGTAGCAAAAGTGCTAGAGCCATCAGAAACCCTTGTGTCATCAGAGACACCTACTCAGGTGCACCCTGAGCCAAGCACATCAACAACAATGGATTTTCCAGAGTCATCGGCAACTGAAGTGCTAAGATTGCCAGAGCAGCCTGTAGAAGTACCATCGGAGATTGCAGATTCATCCATGACAAGACCGCAGGAGATGCTGGAGCTGCCCAAGACCACAGCGTTGGAGCTGCAGGAGTCGTCGGTGGCCTCAGCGATGGAGTTGCCGGGGCCACCTGCGACCTCCATGCTGGAGTTGCAGGGGCCCCCTGTGACTCCAGTGCTGGAGTTACCTGGGCCCTCTGCTACCCCGGTGCCAGAGTTGCCAGGGCCCCTTTCTACCCCAGTGCCTGAGTTGCTAGGGCCCCCTGCGACAGCAGTGCCTGAGTTGCCGGGGCCCTCTGTGACGTCAGTGCCACAGTTGTCGCAGGAATTGCCAGGGCTTCCAGCACCATCCGTGGGGTTGGAGCCACCACAGGAGGTACCAGAGCCACCTGTGATGGCACAGGAGTTGCCAGGGCTGCCTGTGGTGACAGCAGCAGTAGAGCTGCCAGGGCAGCCTGTGGTTACAGTAGCAATGGAGTTGACCGAACAACCTGTGACGACGACAGAGTTGGAGCAGCCTGTGGGGATGACAACGGTGGAACATCCTGGGCAGCCTGAGGTGACGACGGCAACAGGGTTGCTGGGGCAGCCTGAGGCAGCAATGGTGCTGGAGTTGCCAGGACAGCCAGTGGCAACGACAGCGCTGGAGTTGCCAGGGCAGTCTTCGGTGACTGGGGTGCCAGAGTTGCCAGGGCTGCCTTCGGCAACTAGGGCACTGGAGTTGTCGGGGCAGCCTGTGGCAACTGGGGCACTGGAGTTGCCTGGGCAGCTCATGGCAGCTGGGGCACTGGAGTTCTCGGGGCAGTCTGGGGCAGCTGGAGCACTGGAGCTTTTGGGGCAGCCTTTGGCAACAGGGGTGCTGGAGTTGCCAGGGCAGCCTGGGGCGCCAGAGTTGCCTGGGCAGCCTGTGGCAACTGTGGCGCTGGAGATCTCTGTTCAGTCTGTGGTGACAACAACGGAGCTGTCAACGATGACCGTGTCGCAGTCCCTGGAGGTGCCCTCGACGACAGCGCTGGAGTCGTATAATACGGTAGCACAGGAGCTGCCTACTACATTAGTGGGGGAGACTTCTGTAACAGTAGGAGTGGATCCCTTGATGGCCCAAGAATCCCATATGTTAGCTTCTAACACCATGGAGACCCATATGTTAGCATCCAACACCATGGACTCCCAAATGCTAGCGTCCAACACCATGGACTCCCAGATGCTAGCGTCCAACACCATGGACTCCCAGATGTTAGCCTCTAGCACCATGGACTCCCAGATGTTAGCAACTAGCTCCATGGACTCCCAGATGTTAGCAACCAGCTCCATGGACTCCCAGATGTTAGCAACCAGCTCCATGGACTCCCAGATGTTAGCAACCAGCTCCATGGACTCCCAGATGTTAGCAACCAGCTCCATGGACTCCCAGATGTTAGCAACCAGCTCCATGGACTCCCAGATGTTAGCAACCAGCTCCATGGACTCCCAGATGTTAGCAACCAGCACCATGGACTCCCAGATGTTAGCAACCAGCTCCATGGACTCCCAGATGTTAGCCACTAGCTCTATGGACTCCCAGATGTTAGCATCTGGTACTATGGACTCTCAGATGTTAGCTTCCGGCACCATGGATGCTCAGATGTTAGCGTCTGGTACCATGGATGCTCAGATGTTAGCATCTAGTACCCAAGATTCTGCTATGTTGGGTTCAAAATCTCCTGATCCCTACAGGTTAGCTCAGGATCCTTACAGGTTAGCTCAAGATCCGTATAGGTTAGGTCATGACCCTTATAGGCTAGGTCATGATGCCTACAGGTTAGGGCAAGACCCCTATAGATTAGGCCATGATCCCTACAGACTAACTCCTGATCCCTATAGGATGTCACCTAGACCCTATAGGATAGCACCCAGGTCCTATAGAATAGCTCCCAGGCCATATAGGTTAGCACCTAGACCCCTGATGTTAGCATCTAGACGTTCTATGATGATGTCCTATGCTGCAGAACGTTCCATGATGTCATCTTACGAACGCTCTATGATGTCTTATGAGCGGTCTATGATGTCCCCTATGGCTGAACGCTCTATGATGTCAGCCTATGAGCGCTCTATGATGTCAGCTTATGAGCGCTCTATGATGTCCCCTATGGCTGAGCGCTCTATGATGTCAGCTTATGAACGCTCTATGATGTCAGCTTACGAGCGCTCCATGATGTCCCCGATGGCTGACCGATCTATGATGTCCATGGGTGCTGACCGGTCTATGATGTCTTCATACTCTGCTGCTGACCGGTCTATGATGTCATCGTACTCTGCAGCTGATCGATCTATGATGTCATCTTATACTGCTGATCGTTCAATGATGTCTATGGCAGCTGATTCTTACACCGATTCTTATACTGATACATATACGGAGGCATATATGGTGCCACCTTTGCCTCCTGAAGAGCCTCCAACAATGCCACCATTGCCACCTGAAGAGCCACCAATGACACCGCCATTGCCTCCTGAGGAACCACCAGAGGGTCCAGCATTACCCACTGAGCAGTCAGCATTAACAGCTGAAAATACTTGGCCTACTGAGGTGCCAGCATTACCTCCTGAAGAGTCTGTGTCGCTGCCTGAACCTCCTGTGAGTCAAAGTGAGATTTCAGAGCCTTCAGCAGTGCTTGCTAATTATTCAGCGTCAGCATCAGAGCCTTCAATGTTAGCATCAGAGGCTTCCATGACTGTTCCAGAACCACCACTGGAGCCAGAGTCTTTGGTCACATCAACACCTGTAGAGTCTGCTGCTGTAGCAGAGGAGCATGAAATTATTCCAGAAAGACCAGTGACTTATATGGTGTCGGAAACTCCCACAACATCAGGTGAACCGACTGTGTTAACATCAGAGCCTTCTGTTATGTCAGAGGCAGCAGAAACTTTTGATTCCATGAGGGCTTCAGGACATGTTGCCTCAGAGGTATCTATGTCCCTGCTGGAGGCAGCAGTACCTATTCCAGAGCCATCCCAGAGCACTGTAGATCTGCCAGCCATGGCTGTCTCAGAGCTACCAGCTGTGGCTGTCCCAGAGCAACCAGCTGGAACTGTCTCAGAGCCACCAGCCATGGCTGTTCCAGAGCCACAGGCTGAGGCTGTGCCAGACCCAGCGGCTGTGGCTGTCCAGGACCCACCGGCTGAGGCTGTCCCAGAGCCCCTGGCCTTGTCTGAGCCAGAGCATATTACCTTTCCTGTGCCAGTTGTTTCTGCCCTGGAGCCTACTGTGCCTGTCCTGGAACCAGCGATGTCAGTCCTTCAACCTAACGTGATTGTTTCAGAACCATCTATTTGTGTCCAAGAATCCACTGTGACAATTTCAGAGCCTCCTGTCACTCTCTCAGAGCAGACTCAAGTAATACCAACTGAGATGGTTTTAGAGTCTACACCAATGATACTGGAGTCTAACGTTATAAAAGGAATGAATTTACTATCTGGCGATCAAAATCTTGCTCCAGAGATTAGCATGCAGGAGATTCCCATGCATTCAGACGAAGAGCCACATGCTGAAGGACACCTGAAGAATGATTCTTATGAAACTGAAAGTGGTATGAATATAGACCTTAATATAAATAATCACTTAATTGCTAAAGAGATGGAACATAACACAGTGTCTGCTGCCAGCAGTGGTGCTGTTGGTGAAACTGGTGAAGAGAAAATTTTGCCCACCAATGAGACTAAACAATGCACAGTATTGGATACCTGTCCTACTGTTAGTGAAACTGATGTAGGAGGGACTCTGTCTTCTACTGGTTCCCTTGCTCTTGAACCTGATACAGTGGGAACTGGTAAGGGTCTTGAATTTGCCACAGCATCTGCTTTCAGTTCAATTAGTAAATATGATGTTGAAGTATCGTTAACTACTCAAGATACTGAACATGACATGGTAATTTCCACCAGCCCCAGTGGTGGTAGTGAAGCTGACATAGAGGGACCTTTACCTGCTAAAGACATTCATCCTGATATACCAGCTAATAATAACTTTGTCAGTAAGGATGCAGAAGGATCATTACCTATACAGGAGAGTGACCAGACATTAGCAGTGGCTCTCAGTCCTAAAGAAAGTAGTGGAGAAGATAAAGAAGTACCTCTCCCTACTAAAGAGATACTGTCTGATTCAGGATTTTCTGCCAACATTGATGATATTAATGAAGCTGATTTAGTGAGACCATTACTCCCTAAGGACATGGAACGTCTTACAAGCCTTAGAGCTGGTATTGAAGGACCTTTACTTGCAAGTGAAGTTGAACGGGATAAATCTGCTGCCAGTCCAGTTGTAATTAGTATACCAGAAAGAGCTTCAGAGTCATCTTCAGAGGAAAAAGATGATTATGAAATTTTTGTAAAAGTTAAGGACACACATGAAAAAAGCAAGAAAAATAAGAACCGTGACAAAGGTGAGAAAGAGAAGAAAAGGGACTCTTCGTTAAGATCTCGAAGTAAGCGTTCCAAGTCTTCTGAACACAAATCGCGAAAGCGCACCAGTGAATCTCGTTCTAGGGCAAGGAAGAGATCATCGAAGTCCAAGTCTCATCGCTCTCAAACACGTTCACGGTCACGATCAAGACGCAGGAGGAGGAGCAGCAGGTCAAGATCAAAGTCTAGAGGAAGGCGATCTGTATCAAAAGAGAAGCGCAAAAGATCGCCAAAGCACAGATCCAAGTCCAGGGAAAGAAAAAGAAAAAGATCAAGCTCCAGGGATAACCGGAAAACAGGTAGAGCTCGGAGTCGCACCCCAAGCCGTCGGAGCCGGAGTCACACTCCCAGTCGTCGAAGAAGATCTAGATCTGGGGGAAGAAGGAGCTTCAGCATCTCCCCGAGCCGACGGAGCCGCACCCCCAGCCGAAGGAGTCGCACCCCCAGCCGAAGGAGTCGCACCCCGAGCCGACGGAGCCGCACCCCGAGCCGACGGAGCCGCACCCCAAGCCGACGGAGCCGCACCCCGAGCCGTCGGAGAAGATCAAGATCTGTGGTAAGAAGACGAAGCTTCAGTATATCACCAGTCAGATTAAGGCGATCACGAACACCCTTGAGAAGAAGGTTTAGCAGGTCTCCCATCCGCCGTAAACGATCCAGGTCTTCTGAAAGAGGCAGATCACCTAAACGTCTGACGGATCTGAGTGAGTCATTTAAAAATTTAATGGTATTAGAGAATGATTTAAAGCTGAGTTTTTTTCTGTGAGTCAAATGGAATATTTGGGGTTATTGGTTTAGGATAAATATTTCTATCTTTAAATTTTTATAGTTAGGTTAGCTTCTGTTTAGAAAATGTAGGAATAAGTACATTTGTAATTAGCGTTTAAAAGACCTGCTTTGGAGTAAATTAGAACCAAGGTATTTCCATACTTGAATGCTTTCTTTTTGCTTTAACCATATTCCATAACTAAAAATGGCAGGTAGAAGTCCAGTTAAAGACAAGGCTAGTATCTGCTCAGGTTGTTATTGTATGTATTCCAACATAAATTCTTGCAGATAAGCCTAAAATCAAATGTTTCTTTTTTAATAAGTTACATGTCTTAAACTGGCAATACAGTACTGTTAAATGTTTGTGAAAATAATTCTGATTGTTATAATGGGTGATGGAAGTGAGTAGGGAATTTTGCATATGGGGAGTTAAAGTGATTTCAGTCTGCCTTTTAAAAGATGAAGTGTTCTAATTTCTCCTAATTTTAAAAAGTGTGCAGAGGTGATTAAAACTTGATGGATCATGCATGACTACCTGTAATAATAATGGATAATTTATCATTATCCCAGTGGATTGGACATTTCCAGGTCAGAGTTGTCTAAAGAAAAAGATCTTAACAGAACCGTAAGGGAGAATGCATTCAGTTCAACAAATGTTTCTGAGTTCTTTTTTTATTCAAAGCAAAAAACAGTATATAATTCCTGGAGTGATTACAAGTTAGTACAAGAGACACAGATAAAATGCATATATGTCTCTTTTACCAAATAGTAAAACTGCCAAAAAGAGTAGAATGTGATGATTGCTGTAATTACTGGTATAGATTAGGTACTTTGGGAGCACGGTGGAGAGGAATGTTAAATTCTGACTTAAGACTTGTTACTTTGAAGAGGTGGCAGTTTTGAACTTGGGCTCAAAGAGTGATTTAAAATGTCCGAGATTAGAAGGAAAGTAATTTAAGGGGCGTGATAGTTGTAGAAAATAAAGTAGGTTTGGGCAGGTGTGTGTCTTAATGTGTGTGGCAGAGTGATCATTATAGTTGTGTAGTCTAGCTATTTTGTATAGTGTTTGAATGGTAAGCTAAATGTGGACTTAATTCTTTTTTAAATATGGGGCATTTGTTTTAAAACTTTGAGCCAAAGAGTGATTTCATCACAGCTGTAAGGTAGGGCAGAAAATTGATGCCTTTAATTTTGTTAGCATATGAAACATTAGATAATACAAAATGTACAGCCTTTTAGGAAAACTGCTTCTTATATTTTCCTCTTGCAGATAAGGCTCAGTTACTTGAAATAGCCAAAGCTAATGCAGCTGCCATGTGTGCTAAGGCTGGTGTTCCTTTACCGCCAAACCTAAAGCCTGCACCTCCACCTTCAATAGAAGAGAAAGTTGCTAAAAAATCAGGAGGAGCTACTATAGAAGAACTAACTGAGGTAAGCTAGACAGAATTTGTCATTCTTAAATGGATTATTCCAGTGATGTTGACTCTGGAGCGTGCCAAAACCCGAATTGTGGGCTGAACTGATAATGGCTGGCACCGAGTGGCCAAAACCCGAAATACAGACGTGGCAGCGGCAGAAGCTCTATTTAGCAGGCCATTATCCGGGATGGCTAAGCTCCGCTAGCTAAAAGTTACTTCCCATTACTTTTGCTTTCCAGTTTTAGAAGCCAAACTGACTGAGGAGTGGGACGGTTCGTTTGAATGGAGGAGGTGTTGAGTGAGCAACACGCAGAAGCTCGCCTACAGTTTCGTTTCCATTCACGACGTGTTCACTGATCGCCACGAGTGTACTGCATATACGCAAAGACACAGACAATCTTCAGAAATGATCTTTTGCCACCGGAGCTTGGAAATTAATGAGAATAGCTGGCCATTGCCTGAAAGGAACTTCTTTCGCATCAACATTTCGGGTTTTGGCTGTTTGGTACCAGCCATTGGTGATAATGGCCGGCCATTATCAGTTCTTCCTGCGGTTCGGGTTTTGGCAGTAACATATATATTTTAAACACACTTATTTTTGTTTTTAACAATTTGATCTTTTCAATTGAGGCTTTTTTTTTTTTGTCTTTTGGCTTTATTTTATTAAAAATTTTTTTTTTTGGAGGACGCTGAAATATTGCTGCTAGGATCCAGAAATACCACATTGTTTCAGATATTGAAACTTGTTATTGGCTAGCCTTATGCCAGCCTGCCACTGTCAATATATTCTGTTCCCCTTGGTTACAAGCTTGGTATATTCTGTGTTTTTGGCTAAATGAGCTTTTTATCCTATTAAAATATTTTCAATTGATAAGGGATATGACAGATTCTACTGCTAGTATAGAGATATGTCCACCCAAATTTACTCTGACCTTTTTATAAAGCCAGGTAATGGAGTCGGTTCCTTTGCTTCTCAAGGCGGAATTGACTTTGCTTTATGTGTCAGACCTCATCAATTGCACCCTCCCCATCATGCCTTATATTCCATTCTTGAGTTCTGTTCCTTTAGATACTCAACCTACAAAACATTTATGGAAAGACATGCTATCATCTAACCCAGTTGCAAGTGTTTGAGATTTTATTTAGCCATACATTTGGGGATCATATAGTTTCTTAATCTGTTTCCTTACTTAGATTTACTACAATATGAATTACAATTTTTTTTTAAGTTTAAGGACCTAGTGAAGGCTTCTGTTGCTTGCTTATCAAATCCAAGCTCCTTATCCAAAACCTTGTGAACACTTAGTGTTTCCCTATATATTTTAGCCTCATCTTCAGCCCTCTGTCCCTTCTAATAAGTTTTTTCTCACCTCTTTACCACTACCTGACTAGGGTGACTTTCTTTTCCTTTCCCTGCTAATCCTTGTTCTTAACTATGAAAATCTGGCTTAGAACTCTGCGAGGAATATTCCTTGATTATCAGATTCTGCCTGATTCTGTTCTCTTAAGCTTTTGTTCTTTGAGCACTTATGTACTCAGTTTGTATTATATCAGTTTGCACTTGTTAATTGTGTTGCTCTGTAAAAGCGTTCCTCAATTATCTCATGTGTATGTATTCCGTCTATTGAACTAGATTGTAAGCTCCTTGAGAGCAGGGACCATGTCTTTTACTTTATTTTTTTTGTATTCCCTGGACAGTGCCCAGTACAGTGCTCTGCACATAGTAGGTGCTCAATAAATGTTGTTAACTGACTGACCAGCTAGAGTGTGTTTAAATAGTAACCAGTAAGCTAAGTTACGTATCTGTAACCTATCATTAATCTTGTTTTACTTTTGAAAATTGATATTATGTGGTTTTGATTCTTTTAAGAAATTACATGTTACTCTGCATAAAGTGTAAGGTTTATCTTTTGTTTGTTTTTACTTTTTTAAGAAATGCAAACAGATTGCACAGAGTAAAGAAGATGATGATGTAATAGTGAATAAACCTCATGTTTCGGATGAAGAGGAAGAAGAACCTCCTTTTTATCATCATCCTTTTAAACTCAGTGAACCCAAACCCATTTTTTTCAATCTGAATGTGAGTATTAGTGTTTCTAGACTAGTGAAACAGCACAACTTGTAGAACTGTTTAAGTAAAATTCAAATGGAATTTAGTTTTTAATTTAGGTTAAATACTGTGTGAAATAATGAACAAAGTCATTTTCAGATTATGTTGAACATCTATTGAGTTTTAATTAAGAAAAACATTATTTTTTAGATTGCTGCAGCAAAGCCAACTCCACCAAAAAGCCAGGTAACATTAACAAAAGAGTTCCCCGTGTCATCTGGATCTCAGCATCGGAAAAAAGAAGCAGATAGTGTTTATGGAGAATGGGTTCCTGTAGAGAAAAGTGGTGAAGAAAACAAAGATGATGACAATGTTTTCAGCAGCAGTTTGCCCTCTGAGGTAAGTAAAAGGAATATTATGTATTTTTTTCCTTTTATATACCTGAATCTGCATTTTATTGTTATTTTATATCTGATTTGGATTCTGTTTCACTCTTCTTAGGGCCGGGTTAAACGGCAGGGCCGGGTTAGACGACAGATGAAACAACCCGCAGCTTCTCATTTGACAGTAACTCGATGCAATTCACTTTGTGGAACCAAGCCACAAAGTGAAAAGCATCGAATTGCAGAGAACAGTGTTATCACATCCCTACCCAACATTGGGCCCTCCTTGCACTTGTGGGAAGGTAGCCCAAGGTACAACTATTTAGCTTCCCGTTTTGCTTCAAGGCTCTATAGCTCTAGATTTTGGTGGTAGCAAATTTATTGGGTGGAGGGATTGAGCAGAGAGAGGCAGATCCTCAGGTTCAACACAAGAACTGGATTGGAAAAGGCGTTGTAGGCTGATGTGAGCATCTTGGATACATAGCCCATTGCCCTTAAATAATGGTTTCTATTTCTCTGGGTTGTTTGTCAGATAGCCTTTAATTTTAATTATTTTCCCTTCCCTATGCTACCTTGGCCCTTTGGATTCTTGTGTTTAACCTAATGTTCAGCCTTGGTACTCCATTTCCCTTCTCCTTCCCCTTTTTGCTACTATTAAAAGTTGGAGAAGTGGAATTCACACCTTGAAATTTCCAGGAGGCTATAGTTGTATCTTGTCAAAATGACGCGGTAATAATGCCAAGTGTCAAAACAGCCCCATTAAAATGCCGCCTGATTAAATAATGTGCTGCTAAATATAGTGCACATGAAAACAGCAAGACTGTATATATATGTAAATATATATATATATATATCTGTATCTTTGTATGTATCTCTGTATCTGTACCTTTGCTGTATCTTTTAATAAACAGTTTACTTTTATTTAACTTGTTGTGCAAAATCACGCTTGGGGGATCTGGGAGGGTGGAGACTTACTAGGGGGGTGGGAGTTTTAAATGATACCATAGACTAGTCATCACCTCTTGCCCTTCGTTTCCAAAGCCCAGACATTTGTCCAAGGACTGGATTAGATATCTGATGCCCTTACAACGTAGGAATTCTTCCCCAGTTCCTTTCCTTGCAGTTCTGGGATATGTGGGTCAGAGAGACCTGTACTCTTCACATACAGGTTCACTTTATTGGCCATATCATCGTCGTCCAATAAACACCTCTGATAATACAAATAAACGAATTCTGTTTATAAAGTTAAAAGTGAACAGAACCCAAATCAGAAACTTTGATAGTATTTTTTTTCCCCTGGGCTATTCACAGGTGACATTTTCACTGTGGTTTTCTTTTTACCTGTGGCATTTGAAAAGAGAGCAAGTTATATACAATGAAGCTGGACATAACTAGCCAGTGCAACTTACAGTCACTGTTGATGATCTATATTTACATGGGGGTCAACAATTGAAGCAGGTTATACCATCACCAGTGAGGGAGAGGATAGATAGCTTGTTGGGACAGTTTTTAGTGAAGCCAGTTGAGTAGCTCAGTTGCTAATTCCCAAATCAAGCTACCTGCACATTTCAAGAGGGAAAGGTTAACTGACATTTGTAACTGACTTAAATCTTGTAGAGGCTGAATATAAACCATGGTGAGAGGGCTGAACAGACTGACTTAGAAATTCTGATACATAACGCTTTTAGTAATTTCTTGAAGATTAAGCAATTAACAGAAAAAAAACATAAGGGAATTATTTATGTGAGAAAAATTTTCCAACAGAGTGAAGCCCTATAAATATTGCAAAATTCCAAGGGATTTTCCTGGGAAGATAAGTGACCATAACTATTTTGACTTCAGTTGAACATCGGGAGAGTGCTTAGTGAATCCTGGTGATAATGGTTCTTATTGATTGAGAGTTTATGTGTAAATATATATATTTCGGTATTTAGCCATTTTCAGCTTTAACACTAAAACCGTGGTGCCTTACATTGTCTGTCATCAACAGTGGTTGTCAGATTTGAATGAAAAGTTGGGGGGAATTATTCCAGAGAAATCCTATGGGGGAGTAGGTGGGTATTCAGATTTTATAATAAGTAAAGGAGCCTTTTATTAAAGCAGGAGGGGAAGAAAAGTTTTGTTCATGAAGCAGATTTCTCCTGTGGGGAGGATATATACAGCTATTTGATATCAGAACTCTAAGCTAGTTTCTTAGATGATTAGACTAAAAAAAATATATGTTAACTATAATTTCAAATAAAACAATCCCAAAATTTTAGGAAGGGACAGACTTTTGCTCTTGCTTTCAGGTCTCCGTGCTTTTACCTAGAAGTAATATGAAACACCTAGAGGAAATGTTCATAATATAAAATGTTTAGTTCCATTTATTTAGCTGTATCTTATAAATATATTTGTAAGATTAATGTTCTGTATTCCAATGTTTGTAGAATACTATTGGTGACATTTTATGGGAGCATTGACTCTTGATTCCCTGTCAGGGGTTGAAATAAAGAATTTATAGAGAAAAGGAAAGTTCTTCTAAATGGTCAACATTTTAACTGAATAGTAGTTTTAATTTTTTTTACCTGTTAGTCTTTTTCATTTTAATAAATGTAAACGGAATTTGCAGTTCTTTAGTTTTGAGCATGAAACATTTAGGCAAATATCACAGATTTGATCTCAGCTTTGCTATGATCCTTAATCCCCCCAATTGTTTTGCACATGAGTGCTCTTTGACATAAGTATGAGTGGATAAACGTGGATGGATCAACATAAATCCATATCTTACGGAATATCAACTCATCAGACTGTGTGCCCTACTGCCATAGCATCGTCTTCCTACCCAGAAGCCAACCAGCATCATCCTCAGTAAGGAGTGGCTGCAGAACCTTGATCATATTTGTGTCAATTTGATTTATAAATGAAATCAAAAGTGTTGGAAAACATTTTAAAAATTGTCCTCGGGGGCATTAATTCTTGGTAATAAAGTTAGCAAAGACTTATTGGGTAGAAGATATAAATGTAGTCTCTGGCATAAAATTTCCTTGGGTTAACTATTTATCATAAATGTCCAGAGGTAGCTTGCCATTAAGTCTAGTGATTGTTTACATGTTAGGACAGTTTTTGTCTCTGGCAACTGTGCTTGATTTGTTACTATTGAAGAATATTTCCCTGTCCAGTGGAGCTAAAATTCCCTTATATTTAGAAGCTCTAAATTTTTGAAGTTTAGGAAAGCTGAGTTCTTGTGGTAAGACGAAAATTTTAATTGAAGATAAAACAGCTAGGTCCTGGCAGTGCTAGCATGTGTTAAGTACAGCTTTGTTGTTCATTCTTCTCTCCTTAGATTCTCCTAGGTGATTAACATGGAATTTCTTTACCATTTAATGATTTATCTGTTTCTTATTATGATTCATTTGGATTAAATGTACAAGTTAACTAAGAATTGCACTAAGGAATTTTATTTGAAATAATGAAAAGGTTCATAAATCAGTTTTTAAAACCAAGCCACGTAACAACTTGAGGCAGTGTGTATTTAGTGTGGCTTTTGTTTCTGTAGTTCTCATTTTCTACATGAACCTCTTTGTATTTTATTAATTTTAGCTAAATATTTTAAAATCATGTTTTGTATGCAGGTTAGGTGATTTTTCTTTAATTCTATTTTCTTACAATTAAAAATTTCCTTTTTTACCATCTTTTAATTTGAGATACCTGCAGTTACCCCTGTAGAAAATAATTTGCCTATTACAGGGATTATTTTTTCCTTACCTGACTGACCACCTTCTAATGTCTTTAGTTCTTTTATATACTTTCATTGACTTTATAGGAAATACTTAAGATAATTGTTCTATTTATATAAACAGTTGGGTTAACAAAGGTGGGGGAGGTAAACTGACTTAGAAGGGTTTTTTAAATGAAGATATAGAAGGTACACAGTTACAACTTAGGCCATGAAATGCATGTTATATGGTGTCAATTATATGTTTCATTAGTCCTGACAACTTTTTAGGTTATAGAAGTAGTAATCTGCTGTGTTACTGATGTAGAGGGCTGAAATAACTTGGACAGGTTTTTATTAATGTGAGAAGTGGAATTATAATTCAGGATAGTCTTTTATGTGGATTTCACCTTTTAGAACAAGTCCTAGGGAGAAGGAAATTAAACATTTCCCCCCATTATAATACTTAGAGTATTACTACACATTACATAGAAAGTCTGTCGTGTATTAGTGGAAATAAATAAGGCTTGATGATAGTTTGATAACAGTATTCTGTACACTTGAAGATAATTTCCCCCCCCCAGTTTTTAGCATTCTGAAACTTTTAGCATCATTTTGGTACCTTTTACACATTACTGTTTTTGAGCAACATTAAAAGATGATTAAGACTCTAAAGCCCTGCTACACTGTATAGTTTACTATATACTATATACACACAAATGCTATATACAGTCCAATACAGTAGTCATTAAGTGAACCACTGAAAAATCAGTTCTTTAATTGCACTAGACACATTTCAAGTGCTCATTAGCTTTCACTGTAGAAAATTCTGTTGGACAGTGCTGTTCTAAAGGGTAGCTGTGATATTTCATGAGTGTTTTAATACTGATGCATAACATTTGGTGTAGTCTTTGAGTATTACTGCTTTGGGGCTTTTTATTGCATATCCTGAGTTACCTTGAAAACCTGGAAATATGCTTTTTGATACAAACTCTTGAGAATCCTTAAGAGATTAAGATAATCCTGATTGATTATACTTTGAGTATATTTTTCCACATTAAAAAGTATGAATATGAAATTAATAGTCAAATTACTATTTGGTAATAAAGTTTTGACATGAACTTACAGCTCACTTGGTAAGCTTGTTGAAGAATAAATGAAGTTGTATTAGGAAAAAAACTAGTTGTAATTTTATCTAAAGTAAATTTACATTAAATCCCAATGTTGATATATTAAATAAATACTATTTAAATAAATAAATAAAAATTCCTTTCAGAGTGAGATGTGAATTTAACGTATAATATTACTGAGATTTGAATGAAGTTTCATCCTGAGGATGATGATGGGGTATTTAGGTTACCTACTTACTTAATAAAGGTTAAAAGAGAAAAAAGTATGAAGATATAAAAATGTCTTCAGAAGGAAGAATTCACAGATAGGTATGTTAATTTGCTTTCCAGTTGGGAAGAAGTAATTTTATTCTAGAAAAGTTGGGAGTTTTTGGAGCCATCTTAACTACATTTTTATGGCTAATTTACAGTTGGAAATTGGGGGATCGGAGCTTGGGGTGGTAATGGGTAGGTGCATTTTCCTCAGTATCTCCTCTGTGTTTCGACTTTTTAGAATAAAAACCTATTATTTTATACCTAAATACCCTAACACTTAGATTTGTAGATGGGTATGAAACCCAAAGTAATTCTGGCAAGGTTAAAGAACAGTACTTGAGATATATTTAGTGGGCTTTCAAAAATTACTTCGATGATCTTAACATCTAAGGCCAAAGGAATGTACATTTTGACCTAAGATATCTGGGTTCCCACTTAAAGTCCCAGCAGGTGATCACAATTGTAATAGAAGTGAAAAGTGAACCTACTAAGTTTTCTAGTGTTTCAGTCTGGCTTTGCTTATATAGCCCCAGAAATATTCTCATTAGTGTGGATAATTTACTAAGTTGACTAAGAAATTAGGACCTTTCATAAATGAGATATGTAAGCAGTCTAATAAACAGTTACAGAATGAATTCAGTTTAATTCTGCTTTCATTTTAAGAAGGCAAATATATAGAAATCTGTACTTTCTGGTACCTTGTGGAAGAAAAATTGAGTTTTGCTAAAGGAATCTTACTAGGTGATTCAGCAAGATAACTAAGAATGATGGAGTGATTAAGGGGTTCTGAAGATAGGGAAAAGGAAGATTAGTAATCTTTATGCATGAGGTATAATTATTCTCTCAAAGTCATACACCCTTCTCAACTATATAGGTCTTATTTTTAAAAGAAGTATTTCATACTCAACTACACAGTCAAATTACAGGTAACCTTAGTTTAGCTTTTTAAAAAAACCTTTGTTATTTTACTGACTTCCTTGTATTTGTCACATCCATGCAGTACTTACTAGTCATTCTTTGTAAATGAATTTAGGAATACTTCATGTCAGATAAGGGTTTTCCAAAAATGAATTTTCTTGGGTGAAATACTAGAAAATATTAATGGGTTAAGTAGTGTTAGAAGAAAAACAAGTATTAAGAATTGGTGAGTTGACACACATCAATCAACCTAACCTCTTAATGTTAGAACCAAAAACATCAAATTTTTCTTTCTCTGGTTGAGCCCTCCACAAATTTGGCAAATAACGGTATTTGCTCTAAAGATTATCCTTAAAAATTTCTTGGACATTATGATACTTCTTAAAAAGTTAAGTCCCATCTGCTTAGCTTAAGCTTTTTACAAGTAGAATATGAGCTTTGAAAAGGAGGACCTAAGACATTTCAAACGTATTTTAAGTGTTTCAGTTAATTATGTACCCCACAGAAGTATTTTAACTTCCACCATAAATGTACATAAACTGAAAACAAAAGATCCACTTACTTATATAGTAAATATATTCTTTGAAGAAACCGAGTTCCTAAGACCAAACTATATGAACAACTGCAAGTAGGTGAAAACATGTGCAGACAGACGAGTGAAGGAACGATCACTAATGTGATAGTGGTTTTCTGCTTATTTAAGAACCTTGCTTATTGCTTTTGAGGGTTATGCTGAGAAGTAGGGTAAAATGAAAAATGCTAATGAGTTACAAAATTAATTGTTAAAAAATTCGCATTTATTATAAATGACTGTTTTGTTAGTGAAGGCCAGAGATTAAGTTCTTCGTGGAACTTTCTATGATTGTAATTTGATGTAGTAGAAAGAAGTCGGATTTTAGGTTGAGTTCGACTGCTGCCTGATACTTTGTAACTTACCTTAAACAATCCTTGTCTGTCTTTCAAGGTTAGTTTCTTCTCCCTACTTTACAAAATTTTAATCAATAAAACTTATTTTGTTTTTGACATGAAGCAACTAAAGATATGAGCATTTTTCAGAATTTAGGGGGTCTGTTGTTATTTGAGATAATTATCTGTATTTTCTTTCTTAGCCTGTGGACATCTCTACAGCAATGAGTGAGCGGGCACTTGCTCAGAAAAGACTCAGCGAGAATGCATTTGACCTTGAAGCTATGAGCATGTTAAATCGTGCTCAGGAACGGGTATGTAGCAGTTTTAATATCTACATGATCATTTATCTAGCAAGCTCACTTAAAGTGATTTGGGGCTTGATCATTCAGTATATGTTGTGTACTGTGGGGCAGGAGCTGTTTCTTGAGAGAATAAAAATAGAAAAAATTATCTGCCCTCATAGAATTTATAATCTAATGTATAAAAATAGCTAAGTGCCCATAATAGCCCTGTGAGGTGTATTGAGTTTCCACTTTCCATCTGAGAAGACAGGTAAAGAGTGGCTAAATGAGGCCCAAGGTCACAAAACTAGTTAAGTAGGGAACTGGGATCCAAACCCAGACAGTCTGAATCCAGAGTCTGTGCTTTTTTAACAGTGGACAGCGGCTCCATAGGCTGCTTTTCTATGGTAAATATATGGAAGCAGTAAGTACATGTTCAGAGAGAAAATACATTGACTGACAATACCGGGTGTTCAGTAAATATAGTTTGAATGAATGACAGCTAATTCTTTAGTTATCACAGTGTTTGAACAATTTCCTATGTTTATTATTCTCTAACTATGTATCTTGAATTTATTCTCGATTTGTAACACTTCAAAGAAAGTAATTAAAAATTGAGGTTGTCAAATTAGCATGCGTTTATGAGATATGTAAGCAGGAGGGCAAGGATCCTTTGCCATATGAGTGATTTTCTATATTTTTCATGTATCCGTGTGATACTTTGAAGAATGAGTGTCAGCTGTGCTTTTTAGTTGTTAGAGATATATCTCAAATTTTATCAGTGGGATCCACTGAGCAGTTACTGAATTGCTGCTTTGGAATGTTTAGGAAAACAATTTTAAAGATGTACAAATTCAGTATATTGTTTTTGAAAAGTTGAATATTTAAGTTTGTTATTAAGCCTTTTCGGGAACTAAGTAAACCATTTCATTTAGGGAATTAAATTAATACCAGTAGTACTTTAACTAGAGAAGTAATTTTACTTAATTGAGGCCTCTTCTTTTCTTCAGATTGATGCCTGGGCTCAGCTGAACTCTATTCCTGGCCAGTTCACAGGAAGTACGGGAGTACAGGTTCTGACACAAGAACAGTTGGCCAATACTGGTGCCCAGGCCTGGATTAAAAAGGTACACAACATATGCACATACAAAAGTGTCCACGTACGAAGTTAAAATTTTTAAGAAAATGTTTTATTAAAAGTGCAGAAAGAGGCCAGTGAATCTAACCCATTTCATGGTAAATTTGCTATGTGTATATATATCCTCCAGGATGGACACTGAAGATGGATCGATTGATGAGACAATGGCTAATGTATAAATATGGCTCAAGAGCCACTTAATTTATATCCTGCTGCTCCTGGGTTTTGTGGGGGTGGTTTTTTAAACTGTGTTTTGAATGCTAACAGTGTATCTCAGGTGCTGTTCAGAATATTCCACAGTTCCTGTTGGACAACCAATCTAATGATTTCAAAGCAGTGGTTCTCAGATTTTTTCTCATCATGGGATACTTTATTACAGGTTTATTTTTGGTGCACTGCCCCCAAGAGCGTTCTGCCACCTGATTTTCCGTTCCTCTATTCCTGTGCCCTTCTTCCCCTCTTCCTTAGTGCCTGCGCCCTCCTGTAAGGTCCCTTGGCCCCTAGTCCTCATTCCTGTTGTGATCTCCAGCCCCAGGTCCCCATGGTTGTCAGCTGTTGGTTACAGCACGTGGTTGGGAGGCCCCATTGTTAGTGCTGCATGTGGTGATCTTGCCAGGGGTCTGGAAAGCTGGGGGAGGATGGCTGAAGTGTTGGGTGGGCAGTGCTGAAGGGTGGGGAATCGGGTGGGACGGGGATGGCGAATACTATCTGTGGACCACCATTTAGGCCCTGGTGGCCTCTGGTGATCCACAGGTTCAATTTGAGAACCGCTGATCTCGTGAAAAAACAGGATATGTAAGACCTAAATTCAAGGGAGAGGACGGACGCCTCGTGCTGTGAAGATGTAGGTGCTCCTGGTTTCAGATTCCTCCTGCAGTGAGACGTGTGCACTCCACCTACGGCTGCCTCATTGTTGGGGGAGTCTTAGGTGGTTACAGAGGGCTTTCTGAAGAAAATGTATTCTGGTGAAGGGAGTGGCTTGGTTGGATGGGTGATGGGGAAATTTGTTTCAGGAGTACTGGCAGCATAGCAGTGCTGAAACTGGGAGGCTGTGTGGTCTAATGGATTGGGAAGGTTTCTTTATCCTGCTGTACTCCTGACTCCTTTTGTGATTGTGGCAAGTAATTACTTGGAATTTCAGTCTGCAAGTGCCTTCTTCCTGCCTCGCAGGGTGGTGATCAGTAATGGGATGGGTACCTATAGAAAACTGCTGAGTGCCAGTATTTCTGATAAGTCATATTTTTTGTTGCTTTGGACCTTTTAATCTCATAACTTTTTTTCAATTTTGATAGCATTATCTCTGGTGATCTTCTTAACAAATTAATGTAAAGCATATCCTTACTGTGCCTGCCCCCCTTTTTGGGGGGGGGGGAATAGTTGCACCAATATGTATATAGTGAGTACACAGTCAAGTTGGTTAAAAAAATTACAACTTAGTTTACTAGGGGTTGATGTTGGAAAAAAGATGAAAATCTAGCAAAATATTTTTAAGCTTGAATTAGTTTTGGACTAATTATATTACAGTATTTAAGATACCAAAGTGATTCATGTAGTGCTTGAAAAATGGCTTTCATCTCATTGGGAATAATTATAAATGTACATCTATTTCTTTAACAATTTTAGTTCTTTAATACTATTTAATGTTGAAGTTGAGTACTCCATATTTGAGAAAGTTAGACTTGAAGTTTATGTGGGTGTTTAGCACATAATAATTAAATAGTCATGTACATACATTACTAGGTAGAAACTTCAGAATGTGATTCCATTGCAAAGTTGGTCTTCATTTGTGCAGTGAAGTTCGGATCCATACATAATGCTACAGACTTCTAAACGTCATCGCTTTAACATAACTCTTACAAAATGATTAAATTGGTTCCCTGTAAACTTTCCCTTAATTTTTTTTGATTTCCAGTCTTGTAGACAGTTGGCACATTTTAAATAATTTACATCATTTAAGATGTAGACATAAGTCATTTCTGATCAGTTATCACAAGAGAAAGATGTGTTCATTCATCAGACCAAATTTTTAAATAATTATAGAAGAAAGCAGTGTTTTCAGTTCCATTTGTATGTTACTGAACAATATATGCTGCTAATATCAGTTAAGGCCAGGAACATTTTATTTATAAAAATGAGCAAAAACATGGAAAAAGTCATTAGGCAGCTAGAAATTTAACATTCATCTTCACTGTCAAGTATCACAAACTGTCTACTTGTTTCATTTAGAAAACTTTTTCAGAATGTTCATTTGGTGTTTTCTTGCCTTGCTGTAGGCCAGCACCCTCTTTTAATGTTAAAGAGTACATGGAATGCCAACATTCTCCATATTCTTTTTTACTTTGCTGCAGTGTATTCTTAGATGAAAAAGTATGAGACTTTATTATTAGTAAAAAAAAATTTAAATGGTTGTTGATTTGAAAGAAGCTTTATTTTCTGGAATGAAATGATTTGGACATGACCTGATGAATATTGTTTACTTTTGTAGTCTCATTAATTAGCTTTTTGTTGAACTGTATACACACTGGTGTAAAGATTTGAAGATATTAGAGAATGGAAACAAAATCGGAAACCTGCGTTATTGGGGATTTGTATTATACTCTGCACAGTTGCCCTTTTTTTTAGGAGTGTTTCCTGGAAAAGAGGGGCGGATGAACCTGGAAGTAAGTAAAAGTAATTTTAGGTGTGTAGCAACAAGGCAGTTGGTATCCAAGCATCAGCTAACTTTTCTCTGTCCACCAACACTGCATGGCCTGCACCAAGTAAGGAACTGAACCAGGGGTATGTTTTTACCTCCACAGCTGCCTCCTTCCATCAGAGTACCATGTTGAACTTAATGTCTAGTCACACTTCATTGGCATGTTTTCTCCCCAGCAGATAATTAAAAAGCTGGGAAAAAATAACAGTACACAGTTTTACTATGGTGTAAAACCAAGATTTAAAAATTCAGTATTAACTTATCAGTAGAGGAGATTAATGTATACTATTTCTAGAGCTACCAAAATTTTTGACTGCCTCTGTTGATAAGTTAATGACTTTTGCTTACATTTGCTAGAGAATGTAAATCTAGAATGTTTAATAGCAAGGGGAAATATAACATGATTTGGAGATGTATGTTATAAATTTAAAAAAAATGGACATAAAGATCAACAGTAGAATTCAGTGGTTTGTTACATGTACGTGGATGCCCTTTAAAAAGAGGCATCACGTAGTTCTTAACGTGTGAAAATAACTGTTGACCGTGCTAATGTACATAGTTGTGCATCTTACGACATTAAGTGGTTTGCTGCTTTGATGGAAATTATGGTTCAGTGGGTTGGATACAAGAGAGATGACTGTTCACAGAATAACCTGTGAACTTTCACCCCTCTGTATGGAAACTTGTTTCAGGGCCAAATCCTTGTAGCTGTCTTCTTGCCCCGGTCAGTGCCAGCCCTACTATTCACAACACTGCTGCTACCGAGGCCTAGGTATGTAAACGTTTAAGGAGTTTTTTAAAAGTCTTTTTAACATCAAGTTAGGTTTTAAAAGAATTCCAAATTCAGTTTGGTATAATTACAGGGTATTTTATGTGTTATCTTTTTGCTTCATAGGGATTTTCTAAGTAAAAAATTTATACTTGATTTATGGTAGAATGGGGGGAAAAAACTTTGGATGATAACAGTATGCTTCTTCAGTGTCCAGACTATTTCTGAATGATTTCTAGGCTTTATTCATTAACTAGGTACACCTGGGACAATTAATATTATTGACTGTTTTAACATTGCCTTCTTTTTATTTTGCAAGCTAAGAAGAGATACCAGTGAACCTAAATAGTGGACGAAAACAGGAGTGTTCTAATTTTTTTTTTGGAGGGGGGCACAAGGGCCACCGTTTTAAAACTGCCATTTGACTTATTGGACTTTGAAAATACTGTTATGTTTATGTGAAAATAATTAGAACATACACACTACAGTATGTATATAAGTATAGAAGCATTTAATTGCTGTAACTATAACAGATCTAGAAGTAAAATAAGCTTTCTTTCTTTAAAAAAAGTTGCACTGAGTTTGTAGTCAAATTCTAACTATAAAATGGGGATATTTTACCTTTCTTTCTTTGGATAGGATCAGTTCTTAAGAGCAGCCCCAGTAACTGGAGGAATGGGAGCCGTTTTGATGAGAAAAATGGGCTGGAAAGAAGGAGAAGGATTAGGAAAAAACAAAGAAGGAAATAAGGAACCTATCCTGGTTGATTTTAAGACAGACCGAAAAGGTAAGTTTTTTTAGAATGTTTATTATACCTCCTCTAACATTTAGGATTTCATTACTATCATAAATTCTTCTGATGTCAGTGATCCTGAACTGGAGGCACTTCTTACAGTATATATAGCTTTTTGTTAGGAAAAAAATGTTTAACCCATTTTCAGAAGCTTTATATATAGATGGAGACACTAATTTGAGCGTAAAAGGCAACAACCTTTGTTATGTGCAATATATGATTAAGTTTTTAATTAGATTTCATATTTAGATAGAATTTCCATTTTGTTTTCTCTTGACAGGGAACATGTGCTTGTTTTTGTTTCTAGGATTTATTTTTTCTTTCAAAGATATTTATCCCACATATTCTCATTTTCCTATTAGAGAGTTCTGTTTAGTCTTCACTTTGTAAACCCCTTTTGCACATCCCTTTTTTCAAGCTCAGTAATTGAGTTCTGTTTGGTTGGGACTGGAGAGTAGACCCACTGCTGACAGCAGTGTTACCTCTTCACATTGCATTTCTTCCCTTGGAATAATGTCTATTGTAGAATCACATGGGGCTGCCAGCTAAATGTGATTTCAATAGCTTGTTTAAACCTGATTTTTAAAAACTGGAAAATTTAAAACTAATTTATTTTCCTTATCTTTGTAATCAGAAAGTTAAGTTGAAGTTAATGCAGTTAAATTATTGTCCTAATGAATTTGGAAACCAACTAGCTCTGACTAAATTATGTATTTTAAAAAAATGTTTTGCATCAGAATTTCTACATTGTCATCTACCAAGAATAATATGTTGCCATTTTATTCCAAATTGGAGAGAATTTATTGTAATAGTGATACTCGGAAATAGGCTGGAAATAACACAATCATCCAGTAATGCAGCATTATTGCAAACTTTAAATTAGAAAACGACACTGTACTTATTGTCACATTGACATTATACTGCTATACAAGTTGCGTAGATTGTGTGTGTCATAAAAGGTGGTTTATGAGAAGACAACATCTGTGGGTGCATTGCATAATTCCAGGGAATAGTCCCTTTGGAATTGTGCAGTGTGGCCTGGGTTTGGGAAAGCATAGTGGCAGAATTGGCAAAGAACTGGTTGAAAAATTCCCCCTAGGATTTAAATGATTTTAGTTAGGAATGTAGCTAAATAAACCCCTTTTGGAAAGTGAGGCTGAGGCTGTTGGTCTTTTGAGTACATCTCACGTTTGAAGTCAGAAAGGGCTTGTTGGCTGGAAAAAGAAATGGACCCATTTATCCACGAGAGCCTTTCTCACTTTTTTTTGGCCTAAAATCCTCGACTTCTGGGGAACATACTTAAACTGAGCATCATTTTTCAAGGGATGAGAAACCTTTAGAAATCATTTGCAAAGAGCCACTACTTTTTAAACTTAGGAAGAAACAGATCTGGGGTTGTTGATAATTATAGCAATTTATGTATTCACATTAACTTCTCTGAAAATTTTAATTTTGTACAATTTCCAATACTAAGATAAATGAAGACAATGTATAGATTTACGTATTGAAACAACAAAATAGAAGTCAAGATCAAGGGTAGTGGGTGGGTGTTGACTTCTATTTGAGGGCCGGGATTGAGGTTCAGTTTCCTATAGAGGGAGTAGTTGTTTCGCTATATTGTAATTTTAAACGCTTTGAAATTTATTCAGTGATCATTGTTTTTTTCTAAGGTCTTGTTGCAGTAGGAGAAAGAGCACAAAAGAGGTCTGGAAACTTCTCTGCCGCAATGAAAGATCTGTCAGGTGAGAGTACAGTTTTGAATTTCTTCTTGTTCCACCTTCCCCTTGAATTCAAATTTGTTGCCTCAGATGTGGAGATAATTATAACTGGTTATTTTTTTCTCTGCAGGCAAACATCCTGTGTCTGCCTTGATGGAAATCTGTAATAAGAGAAGGTGGCAACCACCTGAATTTCTCTTGGTCCATGATAGTGGCCCTGATCATCGCAAACATTTTCTCTTTAGGGTAAATATGAATTTCTGCATTAATTGTATACATTTGTTAATTTGATAACTTGATGTTAGAGGGTGAGGGATAAGCATTATATGATCACAGGATTAATGTATTGTTTGTGGGTTGGGAGTGTGTATATGTGTATATGCTTTAATGTGACCTGTTAATATCCTATTATTTTTTAAATGTTGGCGGGAAAGATGTGGGCAAAATCTGGTGAACAATTTGTTGACCTTTTCTAGTGGAATGTGGGGAACTAATTGTTTTTATCAGGCTTCCCTCCCGCTGTGCCCCCCCCCGCCCCCGCCCCCCGCGCTTCAATTTGGAGACCTGCTCTTAATTTGCAGTCAAGTCCCTTTTCCCAAATGATTTGCTTCTTTTAGGGTTGAGATTTATTTGACTTACATGGTATGGGTTTTATATTTTTGTAAATTATCTTTCTAGCATTTAGTGAAAAAATTACAAAGCTAATAGATATTAAAGTTTGATGCTGTTCTTATTGTATGTTTTTCTTGAATAGGTATTGAGAAATGGAAGCCCTTACCAGCCCAATTGTATGTTTTTCTTGAATAGGTATTGATAAATGGAAGCGCTTACCAGCCCAGCTTTGCCAGCCCTAATAAGAAGCATGCTAAAGCCACAGCAGCTACTGTGGTTCTTCAAGCAATGGGCCTTGTACCAAAGGACCTCATGGCTAATGCCACTTGCTTCAGGAGTGCCTCACGTAGATAGATTGAGGTTTTATATTAATCATTTCAGATAATTTTACTCTGCATCAAAATGTATTTCCTCTTTAATGTTGTAAATATTTGGCAATTTAAGACATTGTGTAAAAAGCAATCTGTACAAACATCTCCAGGCTTTGATTTTTGTACCATGGAAATTGTATTTAACCATACAAGGTTTTGGTATGTTTATATTGTTTACCTTAGTGATGTATTTGTTTAAGTGGCTAACATCCAAACGATTGTTTGAAGGCATCCGTAATCTTCAGTGTGGAATGTTAAATAACGCTTTTATACTGTATTTTGTACTATGATGTCAACTCCCCTTACTTATGGCTAGGCTGCTGTAACACTTGCCTGTAGTCAGTGAAGGGCTGTGCACCTTGTACTAGTTCACAATGGGTTCTGCTGGACAGATACTGGGCCAGTGTTATTGAGGTAATCAAGCAAGATCTGTTCCACAGGGCTAACGCCTCTGTATCCCCTTTAAATTTTGTAGAGGTTATAAAAAAAAGAAAGTGGTATGTTGTGTGATGGTCAGCACTAAGTCCTGCGTTTCTGTCAAAAGCCACTTGGGCCATGAATGAGAAGGGAGTTAAAATGAAGTCTGACTAGAATTTTACTGCAGAGGCCAAGTACATTTAGTATGGCATTGAGTTGTGATATAGTTTTACTTTGATGTGCATTTTGAATTTCAGCTACACCTAGATAGACGTAAAATGATAATTAAAATGCTGTAACCAACTTATCTAATAAAATCGGCTCCCAGCCACTATTTTGTTGACTATGAGAAAGTTTAAGTTTATGTTAATTTTTAGGGTCTGATAGAATATTTCATGTGTATTACAGTGGTATTCATATGCTATGTCTCTAAACTTTATTTTCAAAAGCTTAAGGCCCAAATATAAACTTCTCTGGAATAAATGTGGTGGTTTATTTTCTGGATTACAAAGTGAACACATACTTCTTCACTACTGTTACTTCTTTACCCAATGCTTTTGATTTCTAAGCACTTTTATTTAAGAAAATTTGAATTATATATATATATATACACACACATACACAAATACCTACAAGAACATATTAAATACTACTTTGTCATGACAGCTGAGCATACTTTACAACTCTTAACCCTATTCTATATGGAATACAAAATACCCTTATCTGAGTTAACATGCATTAAAACAAGTAATATGTATTGAGAATAGAGGAATTGTAAACAGGTGGGAAAACAACTAAGGTGGAAGCGTCAACAATCAGCTCAGTAGATACTGTCTACATCTGTTTTCTACCTTTATAACTAGAACTTGCTAGTAATCCTAAGGAAATTGTTAGATAGTTTTCCCTGATGCTGTTAGTCACAATGGCATGAGATAATTGATACTAAGCCTCAACTTCCATTTGCAAGGAAACACTCAGTTTTCTACCCAATTTATTAATTAGGTTAATGGATCTAGAATTTTCATTCAAGGTTTTTGAAGTTTTTTTTTTTTTTTTTTTTTTGTGGTACGCGGGCCCCTCACTGTTGTGGCCTCTCCCGTTGCGGAGCACAGGCTCCGGACGGGCAGGCTCAGCGGCCACGGCCCACGGGTCCAGCCGCTCCGCGGCATGTGGGATCCTCCCAGACCGGGGCACGAACCCGTGTCCCCTGCATCGGCAGATGGACTCTCAACCACTGCGCCACCAAGGAAGCCCGGTTTTTGAAGTTTTTAAAAAGTTTATCTTCATATCTGAATATTTAATCAAAAGAGTAAAAACAAATGTTGATTTTGAAACCTTAATCCTATTTACTGCTTAGCGCATGTAATAAAAGTATTGTAAAAGGTTAATGTTTGTAAACATTTGAGTATTTTTAAAGCTATATTCCTTTAAACTTCCAAAGTGAACTTTAAAGCCAAAGATACAAGTATCTTGAATTTCCTTGCTAGAAGGCTTTTTTCCTCAAAGATTCCGTTTAGGCTTACTTTGGTGTTCAGGATCTCCAATTATAAATGTAGTCACTCATTGCCACATGCCGTAAAGATGATTTCCCCAGTATCGGTGTTTGACTAAGGTGGTCCAGAGTTTTAGGGTGCAATCCACAGTTGGCAAGCTCCTCATGAACAGCCTCCTGTGGAAAATGGTATGCAAGTCAGTAAAAGCACTGTCAGAGTCCTTGAACACTGATGAGTTTTTAAAATTACCATGGGCTCTTTGACAAATAGACGCCTTATTCAGTAAGGGCAAATTCATTGTTATCATTATCAATAGAAGCTCATCCTAAGAATTTCTGCATAATGACAGCACCCAAAAATAATAATTTTGGTTATTTTTATAAGTCTGGCAAACGGATGAAAATAGTTTTAAAGGTCTCATTACCTCTAAGTAAAAAGCTATATGTCCAAAATTAAAGGCAGATATGTTGTAAAGCAGCCACTTCAATTTTATTAAAGTGTGGATACATATCTAGAAACTGCTGGATCACATGAAACAAGCAGCTCATCCCTCTGCGAATCTAAGAAAAAGTTTTATAGAAAAAAAGGCCTATGCGGCTAAATAAAAACCCATAATTATTTATTTACCCCCGCCCCCACAGTAAGCAAGCAGGCACTGTTAGGTTCTGGATCTGAGAGGACAATGAAAACTTGCCTTTTGTTTGGGAAGTTCTTTAGTCAGTGTTGAATGCAACAGCCTGAATTCATAAAATTTACCTCACACACAAAAAAACTTTATAGTCATTATCCCTTCCCTCTTAGTAATTGTAATTGATAATATTAAGCAGTACAGTTTAATAACTTGAAACACCAGTTTGGCTCATCATAAATGACTGACTTCATCCATTTAGTTTGAGAAAACTGCAACTAAATGTGTTTACCAGCTGTCTACTTACCTTATCCAGTACTTTATCCTTTGGTGGGCAGATATTAAATACAGCAGTTGGCTCATGTGTATACAGTCCTGCAGAAAATGACCCACTCTGTGAAGATCTGAGTAGCATAGTCATTGAATGTAGAGAATGAGGCATGACAGGACCTGTAATCTCCAAACTAAATTGATCTCTGTATCCAGAAGGAGCTTGTGTCTTCACGTTTACACTTCGCGCCTTCAAAAATAATTTAAAGAAAATTATGGTCATCTCTCAAGCTTTTGTCCCTAACTAAAAATGTGATCAATAACTTCTCATTTGGGTATTCCTCTCTTTAACAGTTAAGGAACAAAAGTAGTTCATAAGACATCAAAAGAATGTTACATGAGTAAAAAATGCTCAGTAATTCTGTTTCCAGCATCCTCTCCTCCAAATTATGAGGCTGTCAATTTAAGTATTCTAGAGAATGTAACTTTAATATGGTATCCTTTCTGATTAATGCACTTTCAATGCATAATATTAGGAAAATAAAAATTAGATTCTGTTGCTATTACCTTCAGCATATGTAACACACATGAAAATTACATGTGTAATTCTTCAACAATATGGATATATAGTTATTCTTTTCACTTATCCATTATCCAGTTTTTGAGACCACCTATAATTTAACATAACATTCTTGGCTCTATTCTTTCACTGGTTATGAAAGACAAACTTTAAGAAAGCAACTTTTCCTTATGGCAATAATTCAAATATAACTTTTCATATAATTCCTTTGATAATAACTTTATATCAAGGAATTTTTTTACTGGGAGGAAAGAAAAAGAAAATATGCACCATGTAAAAATGTCAGGAGTTACTAAAATACCAAGAATTTATCCTATCAAAAAAGGAAAAGTATGTCTTTAAAAGCTAGGTTATGAGGATCAGTGTAGAATTTCTTTTTTTTTTTTTTATTACCTTAAGCATTTGCATTGTGGCGCCTCGGAAAGCTATAGGTGATAAGAGGGTTGGTGGAAGTCCTGCCTGGGGACCTGAGGTAGCAATTAAACTCTTACAGTTGATCAAAAAATTTAGCAATGTAAAGGTATTTGTTCCCTTCACCAACACAACAGACTCGGGTCTGTGATCCATTTGTACTTCGTGTATCTCTTTACGCCTGGACATGACAATCAAGGAAACTGCAAAGGCAAATCCCATACCAAAAGGAACAGCAGTTATCTTAATCCTGAATCACCTGGAACCCTCTTCCCCCACTCCAAACTGGAAATGCTCTTGCTAATCCTCTTCACTGCAATTATAAGGCATCTGAATGATCAAAATGATTTTTTTGACCATCTGAATTAGCTAGAAATTGATACCTAACAAAAACTGATTTCTTCTCTAGTCAAAAATACGTTCCAGTTCCCTCACAAACTTAACCAAAATAGAATATTTTCACTTAAAAAAGTTTAATAATTGTTCATGGCTTTTTGGTACTTAGGGGTTTTTAATGTCATGATGGAGTATCAGTTTTAATATCTTAAAGATAGTTTAAGATTATAGTTAAATAAAACTGTCAGTCAGTATTACATTGCTCAAGGGAATTCCCCGGCGGTCCAGTGGTTAGGAATCTGCGCTTCCACTTCAGGGGGCAGCTGGTCGGGGAACTAAGATCCTGCATGCTGTGTGGCACGGCCAAAAAAAAAAAAAAAAATTACATTGCTAACTTAATTCAATGAAAATAAATTCTAGTTAACAGCAACTGAAAGGATACAGCTTGATAGAAAGTACATCTGGTTTTTTAATTTTATCTTGCACACCCATCTCTTCCAGCCAGGAAAAACTTTCTTCTTCATCCTCATCGCTGACTGCTTGCTCCCTAGGAAATTGCTATAGTCAGTCAGGGTTCCCATTTCCTAAAGCTATTTCCTCTACACTGAATCCATAAGTCACCAGATGATGTAAAAGGTTATTTTAATCACATACTCCCCATGTTCCAAGCTTGTTCCAGACTCTTTCCTCTTCTCATGGCCACTTTCTTTTATTAAAGGCAAAGAAAATTCAATACCTACATGAGAAAAGAAAAATGTAACTATGTTTTCTTTAATATAATCTGAAGGAATTAAACAGGCGTGCCTGACTTGTAGAGAGTATATTTGAAAATGAGTTTTTACTCCTGATGTATTAAAGCAGTACTTTTCATGCTTTCTTGACGGCAGCTCACAACACACATATCTCCTTGAAACAAATGGTTCAGGACAATACATAGTCTCACTACATGTGGTACTCTTTCATCAGGTATATACTACTCTATTTCATTTTTTTATAAGGTGCTGAATGAGTCCACTGAATAGATTTCATGACCCACTAATGAGGTGACCCTCTTTAAAGATCATGTTATCAAAAGGGGGTAGATAATTTGTACTATAAAAGAATTTCTATAGGAGTATATTCAGATTGGGACATTCCAGCTTGATATATGTTTAGAGATCAGAGAAGGGAACACAACTTAAAGCTATGTATAATGGACAGCTTAATTAAACGCTGGAAAAAAAATCAAAAAATGAATAAAATAATTCTTAAAACAATTAGATAAAACTGGTAGAAGATAATTCAACTGCTAAAAGACAGTTCAAATTTTAGCTTTTAAGGAGTGTTTACTATATAGTGTGGTATTCTCACTTTAAACCTATAGTTTTACCTTCGTTTTTCATAGCTTCTCTTATACCTCTAGTTGTAGGAGACATGAGAGCCGTGATTACATCATCTCCTGCTAATCCCGCTGCACGGAACAGGATAGTAAACTGATAGGTACAAACGTAGAAATAGGGGCAAAGTTTTGTCTTCAGCAGATTATACAGAGAAGTAAAGCTCACACACCTATGAAGAAAAACATTTTTCTTTAGGCATTGTTAAAACTAACTCAACATCTAAAATTTTTTTTGTATAATTTAATTTGATACTCACCTGATTTAAAACACAAATATTACAGATAATGGTCTGAATTTTTGCCATGACATAGAACTTGGCTTTTTAAAGGACTGAAATTGGTCACAGGACTCACTGATGACTTCTAAATACTTTAACGAACAGTGTTTACCATTTAAACACTAGCCATTTTTTCTTTAAACAAAATTTAATTGATAACTGGTTGCTGACTTTTGTTTTTTAAATAAATTTATTTTATTTTATTTATTTTTGGCTGTGTTGGGTCTTTGTTGCTGCGCACGGGCTTTTCTCTGGTTGCAGCAAGCGGGGGGCTACTCTTTGTTGCGGTGCGTGGGCTTCTCATTGCAGTGGCTTCTCTTGTTGCGGAGCACGGGGGCACTAGGTGTGCGGGCTTCGGTAGCTGCGGCACACGGGCTTCAGTAGTTGCGGCCCGCCGGCTTAGTTGCTCCGCGGCATGTGGGATCGTCCCGGACCAGGGCTCGAACCCGTGTCCCCTGCATTGGCAGGCGGATTCTTAACCACTTCGCTACCAGGGAAGCCCTGGTTGCTGACTTTTTTAAAGCTTTTTTTTTTTTTTTTTTTTTTTTTGCGGTATGCGGGCCTCTCCCATTGCAGAGCACAGGCTCCGGACGCGCAGGCTCAGCGGCCATGGCTCACGGGCCCAGCCGCTCCGTGGCATGTGGGATCTTCCCGGACCGGGGCACGAACCCGTGTCCCCTGCATCGGCAGGCGGACTCTCAACCACTGCACCCCCAGGGAAGCCCTGGTTGCTGACTTTTAATAAGTAGCTTCCACTGATGAGAAGGGAAGCAGCTACTGGCAAAAAGTATAATAACGTTAAAAGAATTAGGTCTCTATATATTTATCAAACACTTATATATATATTCCACAACTACGTAAAGAGTGAACAAGAGCTGGGAATTCCCTCCCCGTCTGGTGGTTAGTACTCTGCGCTTCCACTGCAGGGAGCATGGGTTCGATCCCTTTGGTCAGGGAACTAAGATCCCACAAGCTGTGCAGTGTGGTCAAAAAAAAATTAAAATTAAAAAAAAGAGTGAATAAGAGCTAAAAAAAGTAAACAATTAACATTTTTTTTCTTTTTGGCTGCACCACGCAGCATGTGGGATCTTAGTTCCCTGACCAGGATTGAACCTGGGCCACAGCAGTGAAAGCGCCAAGTCCCAACCACTTGACTGCCAGGGAATTCCCCAAAAGTAAACAATTTAAATGTTAGTTATTACAGTTTAAATAAAATAATTCAGAAGGACACAGAAATCCATCTACTACTGCTCATCTCCACATCATAAATAAAATAAGGAGAAAATACTGCTAAAATGGGTTGCACAAATTTTTACTAATCTTACCAGTCACTCATTAAAATGTGTTGCAGGGTTTCATCATTTGACCAAGGGTTTGTCTTTCCAGCCATTTTTCTGTCAGCTCCAATACGAGGGAACAATGGTAGCCACGACAAGGCAGGGTGGAGCCAATAGATAAGGCTCTGCTGGAAGGCACAACGGAGCTCAGTGGAGAGTTTGGGATCCTAAAATACAAAGATGATAATTCGACAGTTCTTGCCCCAGTAGAAATACAGAATTTAATTAAAAAGACACTGAATATACCAAACACTTAGGATCTTTACTGCTTCCTGTAAGAAAGTGTTAATAACTGTTACAGGGGCTAAAATGTAGTTTATTATTGTTTGGGAAAACCTTCCTTCCCAGCCATTACAGTCTGTTAAACCACATACCAGAAGGGATGCTTAGACGCAGATGGGAATATTCGCCTGTCTCTACCATCCTTGAGAACAGTGACTATCACTCTTTATCACCAGGGCAGGTGGTGGTGGTGGTGGGAGGGGGTGGCGGCTGCGGCGGGGGTGGGTGGGTGGGTGGATGTGTGTGTGTGTGTGCGTGTGTATGTGTAACACTATATTCAACCCCCTCCCCTCATAGCAACTGTTTCAAAAGTAGCCAATAAAAACCGATAATCCCAATCACAAATCATATGGATCTATTTATCAAAAAAGATGTACCAAGGCCTCTTTCAGGTAATCTTTTAACCTAGTTTGAGTTGATGAGCTGCTTGAAAGTAATGCAATTACATTTCTCTCTAAAACCTTTCTAGCACTCATTAACTCTTGTAAATTTACAACAGACCATCACCCAGGTGGTAAGAATTAGTGCATTTAAAAAATACAGTATACATTATGTGAGAAAACCAGTAAAATAACCAATCTGTCTTTGCAATCCTACTCCTCAACTGCTTTTCATTTCCTTATATTTTCTTTCTCAAAAGGCCTTAGAAAAGGATAGTGTAGTTCAAACAATTCCTGCCTGCAGCAGTGACTAATTCTCAGGACAGGTCTATAAATTTAACAGGCAGTTACTAAATCTGATTTAAAAAGCAGTATGAAAGCAGCATTTGAGAAACAAAAAATTTCCCAAGTCTCTGTGTCTTTAAATGTCAAAAGAAAAACTTAATGGAAGGAAATATCTCTGATATTTTGCAGAGAAGTACATTTTACACTTAATTTGTTACTTTTAAGCATAGCTATTTTCTTACAGAATTACCTGTATACTTTGAGGCAAAGTAACTTCTGTTGCCCTACAATGCTGGATGACACCTTGAGCCTCTTCCTGTGCTTTCAAATGATCTGCCCAGGTAAAGGGTTGAGAAGAGGCGAAAAGGAGTCGAGTTTTAATACTCCAGTCCACAGGTAACTCAGTACTTTCTGAGGATGGAATATCAGATTCGGAGAATGATACATGAGGAGTCTTTCAGAAAACAAAGAACACAAAAATTAGTAGAGTACCAAGGAAAAAAACCCTTCAATTTATAGAATTCATCAACTAACATACTCATGACCACTGAAATTTCAAAATGTTATGAACGGTACAATAAGTAACACTGAACATATACTACACACTGTGAAAGAGTCTGGAAAGAGCCACACTAAACCGTTAACAGTGATGTTATCTCTGGAAAGTGGGAATTTCTTGTTGAGGCTGGTGGAAGGGCAGGTTTCACTTTTTAGTTTATTATAGTTCTATATAGTTTAGGTACAAGAGACGTACTATTTTCACGATCATGATTTAAAAACATCTACTATTGATACTGCTATCAAAGCAGAAATCTTCCAAGTATTTTTTAAAAAGCACTTTTTAAGCCTCTAAAACTCTGGAACCAGGTCTAAGTTGCTCTTGCAGGTAACTTAGGTTGGGTTCTTAGAGGCCATATTTAAGAAGCATTTGCCGACCTCAAAAATTCCTCCCGAACTGTTTTGCTGTCAAGTCAGTATTCTCCACGTTACAATAATTCTTCTAGATGACATTATTAAAAAATAACGGGGAAGAGGGAACTCTTTCCAAGAGACCCGAAGGCCATTTATTTGCAAGGAAGGGAGACTGGGTCTTGGGAACTCTTCTAGCCTGCTCCCATTAGGACAATCTATGCATTTGTTAAACTATCACGAAAGAAGCAGCTGAGGAATGGAATCAAGAAGCGTTTCTGTGTGTATGGTGGTGGTAGGGAGGTTCAGTGATATACCACAACCCGTGGAACTCATTTGGGGATTTGGTTTGAAGATGCAGTGAAGGATTAAGTTCAAAAAGCAGCTGAGCCTGGAGGCACTGGCTCTGAGTGATGAGCTGGAGTTGTCACTACCTACAGAAGAGCGTGAAAACTGTTGGGGGCAGAAAGAAAACCCACATCTATGCCTGCTTTGGCACTGGTGCCATTATAAACATTACCACAACATAAAAGTCCTTTACCAAGGCTGATGCCTGCCATCTTTTCAACCCTGGTAGAGATGATCACTTGGGGCTCTCTGTGAAACTATTTTCCAGGTAAAACACTTCTGAGAAGTATACGCTTATGTTATAAGAATATACACTCTAATGACATTTAAAAAGTATTACCTGGGGTAATTCAGTAACGGCTGTTCTTTCAGGAATCTTCTCTTCCCAGAGCAAATCATTTTCTTGATTAGAATCTAAAAACTGAGGTTAAAAAATGGTCCTTTTAAATTATAAATGATGCTGGAGTTCGCTTTAAACATGTAGACCTTCACCTGGCATACAAGTTTCTCAGCAAGTGCAGGAATTCACGTGAGCGCAAATCAGTGTAACAGAGGATTTCACTTGTTTTGTGCCTGAACCTTACTATCAAAATGGACCAAGAAAAGGGCAGGTGATTTGCGCAACTAAAAACTCAGTAATCAATAATCTCAGTTCAAAAGATCCAAAAGGTTGTGGAGTAAGACAAATACTAGTAAATTCTGACCCCATCAATACCCAACATTCCCCCAACCCCAGAATAATTTTGAGCGCGTGAGAAGGCAGGCACTGAATCACGCAGGAAAGAGGGTCCTGTAACCTTCCCATCAAACGGTGGCCTTCCAGGAGTAGTGCCAGGATTACTCGGAGCTCTCTTCCCACTCATCTCCAACCCCCCACCAGACGGCTGCAGCCCAAACTCCCCCGCCGCGCGCCGGGCGGGGCGGCGGGGTCCACTCCTCAGGACGGGAAGGCCCCGCAAGTCCCGCGGCAGCTTGCGAAGCGCACTTCACGCCGCCCCGACCTCGCAGGGCAGCCACCCCCAGGGCTCGGGGCCCCCTGAGGCCGCGGGCGGCTTCGGCTTCGCGCCCATTTCACTCCTGGAACGCGAGAACCCGCCATCTCTACTTCACAGCCGAATCGACCCACGAACTACGAGAGCCCCTCGGCTCCCAGGCACGAAGACACTCACCGGGCCCGGCGCCTCCTGCTGGCCGCGGGACGGCACGCTGGGAGGCTCGGCGGCGGCCCGCGGCCGGTTGTCCAGGCGGGCGAAGGGGTTCCTTCGGGACGCGGCCGGGCCGCCGCCGCCTCTGCCCGCTGCCGGGAAAGGGCGGAGGGGCAGCCCGGCCGTCAGGACGGCGCGGCGGGTCGCCGGCTCGGGCCGCTCCTCGGTCGGGGAGGCGGCCCCAAGGCTCCGGCCCCTTTTCCGTCGGAGCCGCAATGTCTCTGGCGGCCTTTTGAAACTGGGCGAGTAGCCGGGCACCGACAGTGCCATCACGCGCCTCGGAGGCCGAGGACCCGACCCTCAGCAACCGCTGGCGCTTCCCGCGCGCCGCGGCCCCGCCCCGACGTAGCCCCGCCCCCGCGGCGTCTCTCGGCGCGTGTGCCGTACGGCGCTCGCGAGACCCCGCCCCCGGCTGTGTTCCTCTGAGGCCGAGGGCACGGGGGGGCCTTGGGCCTCGCCGGACGCCGCGTTGGCGGTCTGGTTGGGTCCTCAGCTGTAGTCGGGTCGCCGGGTGCTAGGTGCTGGGAAGCACGCAGTCCTGCGCACCGGAATAGATGAGCGCTGTTCAAATCCGCAGCAGGGTGTGATGAGCCCCAGGCACGGCGCCAGGATGAAAACGAAACGTCACACTTGAGCTGCCCCTTCGATAAGCTTCCAGAGCGCAGCGGCGACGTCCAGAGCTGGAGAGGGAAGCCTGGGCCTCCTTCCCCTTCCCCCAAAACAGAGAGCCCCAACAGGAAATCAGCACGCCGGCTACGCAAGCGCAGTCTCCCGCCCCGCTTCCCAAGCATCGGCACTGCAGCCTTCCACGCAAACACTGCAGTGGTCACGGACGAGTTACCGTGATGCTCCCGTTCGATCCTGAGGAAACCCTGGAGTGAATGAATATTTGAAAAAAAAATTTAGCTTTCAATGAGCTAGATCCTTTGAGACTTGAAAATATATTCAAAGTATTAAATTACGACAGCAAAGGATGTTAAAGAAGGAAGGGGTTGAGAATGGAGTTGATAACAAAAGTAATGTTATTTTGACATAGCAAGACTCCAACAGCTTTATCAGAGTAGCGTGGCTTCTGCTGAAAGCAGTCTTCTTCATGTGAAGAATTTTATAAGAGGCAAATATATAGGAACAATAATTTAAAAGGCTTTCAGAATATTCCCTTTAGATGTTAAATTTTAGAATTGTCTTGACCCGTCTGTACGATGTTTCCAAATACTTTTCAAATAACTTCAGATAACTCTGAGCATCGTGTCTCAGCAGGAAAACGTGCTTAAAAACATAAAAATTTGCTTTTATCTTCCTTGACTTTTCTGAGCAATTGGCAAGGAAACTCTGGCTTCAATACTGGAATAGGTTCATCCAACTGAGGTCTGAGAAAGAACAAAATTAAAATTGAACAACTTGCTTCTTTCTTCCTTGATTTTTCTGAACAACTTCCATGGTAACTTTTGCCTCGTATAGTGGAATGGGTTCATCCAACTGAGGTCTGAGGAAGAATGAAATTATTAGAAATGTCTAGTTAAAGACGAATAGAGCACATAGCATAGTAGTTTAAAGTTGCTATAGTTCAACTCTATTACTTTAAATCAAATTTGTCCATTAATATTTCCACTGTTAAAAGCAGTTAAATTTTGAAGGGGGGAAAATACCTATTTTATGCATTCTCTCTTTTTTGATAAACAGATCCAGCTGAAAAAAAAATTGTACTTTTCTTCTTGTCAACCTGTAGGTTATTTCAAGTTGCTTTGGGAGGGGTGATGAGGATAAGCAAAGGGTGAGGTACAGTATGGAATGGAGTAAGAAAAACTAACGAACCACGTCTATCTTAGGGAATGCATACTGGTGTATATACACTTCGAGAAATACTAAAGAGCAGCTATTTATCTAAGCAAAATAATAAAATATGGAGGCAAGAGGTGTACTGAGAAAGCGGAAACAAAAATGGGAATGCCCATTTTATCTCCTGGAGAATAGAAAAATAAGCAAGAACAATAATTTGGTCATTTAGCATACCTAAAAACACCAGTTGATAACTTCTCCATCACATCTTTTAAGATACGTAGCTGGAAAGACTGTTAAGGTGGCAACGTAAAGGAGAGAGGAGTAAATAAAGCCATTTGATAAGCAGAAGGTACTAGGCAGGTCACCTATTTTTTTTTTTTAATAGAAATTCTGTAAGCTGTCATGTTTACCTTTAAAACAGGAAAATGGGGGAACTGATTTGAGAGAGACGGTGACTATTATAGAGCCTAAACTTCTAAGGACAAGACATGAAAGAAGCCTAATGCCTGTCATAAGTAATGACTAGTGTTATCCCAAATGGATGGTAACAGAATGGGGTCAGGGTTTCATTTTAGCGCCACTTACGTTATTTTTAGTTAAAAAACAATTTTAGCACTTATCTCTCTTACTTTGGGTGCACATTTATTTATTAAACCAGCTAATAAATACATATGCAGGAAAGTTAATAATCTGTGTGTGTAATATATGCCACTAAGAGAATTAAAAAGCAGGGTAAAATTTAAAACTCTAGTCATTTACTTGAAATTATAATATTAGAACTGAGAGTCTATATAACTGCTAGGACAGGAGAATTATTTATGGCATATAGTCACACAACTGGAAGGAGACTGCTATGTTAAATCACAAGCAGCAACTGGCTCGTGTGATGCAGCTGAGGGGGTGTGCACGAGTGAGGACTGAAGTCTGATCCAGGAAATTTAACATTTCATATGAACATGGCACGTTTCAGTATGGCCCATGGATTTGTCAAACAGGTTAAAATCTCATGGTGGGGAGAAAGGGGAGCAGGTGAGAGATTTAAGTTATTAAGTAACGCAGGCATAGCAGCCAGGCCACCTTCTGACATGAAAGATTCAAAACATACTAACTTATGTTACTTTTAATACATGGTCTCTGTCATTAACATCCCATGGTATTCTTGATAATTACAATGTTATTGAATGTGTCATTATTTAAAGTTGAAATTTAAAGAATTCTTTTAGAAAGTTAAAAATTAAGTTTATTTTCCAAATTTAATATGAAAATATTTAATCAGAAATACATTAAACACATACATTCACTACATTAAGGGGACGTTCTGGTTTTGAAATGTGTACTCTTTAAAACTCAACATATGCAGTATACTAATTAAATATTATTCAACTATTTGAAAGCTCTATTAAGTCTGCCATTGCTCTTAGAGGAGGCTGGCCTTTGTACACGTCACGTGTTTGTAACAATGCACATTTAATAAAAATAAAGAATGATATTCAGTGAGACAAACATACGGTTGTGCAAGTCTCTTTCTTCACGCACAATTATATTCTATTAAGTAATGAGAACTTATTTTTTATCCAATATATTAAAGTTTTTACCACGTACAGCTGCCTTTAAAACAGGCGTCTTAGAAATAAAACGTTTATTCTTAAGTTGACCCTGCTCTAAAGAGGTCTGGACCTTTCTTTTGGAACTGCTCTCATATTCTCAAGAAAACTTTTCATTACTTTTACCAAAATGGAATGATCGATTTCATTCACTAGATTTGTTACTGAATCACTTTCATTTAAAAAAATCAAACCCATGTTCATTTGATGAAGATTTCCTAGTGTTGATATTCTTAAAAACACCCCACATGGGACTTCCTTGGTGGTCCAGTGGTTAAGACTCTGCCCTTCCAATGCAGGGGAGGCAGGTTCAATTCCTGCTCGTGGAACCAAGATCCCACAAGCTGCGCAGCCAAAAAAAACTCCCCAAAAAACAAAAAAAACACCCCACAAACTCTTAACTTTGATAACTATTCTGAAATGTTTAACGCAATGGCACCACCATAGGAGTAAAGATGCAGCCTGTCAAAGTGATCTGTAATTTCCATAATGCCAGGTTAAAAACGAAGCAAACTCTTCCATGTATTCTATAGTTTCTCATTCAGAAACGAGCAAGACTGCCTGGGTGTGATTCCTGTCCTGCCACTTGCTAGCTACATCCTTAGGCATGTACTAACCTTTCTATCCTTCAGTTTCTTTACCTGTGACACAGGGATAATGTAGTACTTAACTTTCACAGGGCTGTTTTAATATTTAAATAAATTAATACCTATAAAGCACTGGGAACATTGTTTGGCATGTTCAATGAAAGTTAGTTGCTATTATTATTAATTATTATTATTATTATTAAAGAACTTAATGATGAGAATACAAGGTAAATTTCAAGCCAGAAACTCAAGTCAGTAGAAAAAAAGGATATAAAGATATTTTCCCTGTTGTACATTTGACAAATTCCAAACTTCATCATTAAGGAAAGCCACCGTCGCTCCCTTGAGGAAAAGGCAGTGGCTATCTGGAGGATCCAGCTTGGATAGAATGCACAAAGAATGATCAGTTACTGTGAGTTTAATAGCAGAAGAATGATTGGTATCTTCAGCCAGAAAAGCTTTTACACAAATTAAATAATACCCAAATCACAAATAATCAGCACACAAACTTTAATAATAATATGTATACTATAATGTTTTCTTTTCTAATGTATTGTCCAAAATGATGAAACAGCAAGGTCAAATGCAAGGCCAATCTAGAGGTGATGAAGCGGTAGTAGGTATATGTGTGCGGGGGTGTGTGAGAGAGAGATATTTCTCGTTGCTACTCACCAGTCATCTTCATGAGGAAGTTGGAAAACTGGTGAAGATTGGTACATGAGAATTATGGTATTTGCATATCAACCATGATAAAAATACTTGAATTGAATTTTGTTGAGAAATGTAACTTTGGAAGACAATGTGTATACACACACATACACACACACACACACATATATAGTAAATTCTAATTTGAATTAGGAAATTGTCATAATTTTATATAGAAATATTTTAAGTATATGTCAACAAGAATGTTTGTTACTAAGGAAAAAAATCTTATTTGAAACACTATTAAAAAATTCATGTCACTACTTCCAAACCACTAAATAAAAGTTAAATGAACTCCTCTGCTAAGCACTATATTTCAACATTTGGCCAACAGCTAAAAGTTAAAACAAATAAAGCTACATTTCTTTAAAAATAGGATATAATTCAGAATTTATACAAATTTAGCCACATCTTGCTAAAAGACTTAAGCATTATTCTTTGTTAATTGCATCCTTTTGGTGTATCAGTAATGCTTTATTGTTTCTGATAATACCTGCAGGTTTTCTTCTGTCGTTACCCAGTGGCCTCCAACACCAAGAAGGGTGATGATATCATGTTTATGTGGTAGTAGTTGTAATTTTACAGCTGGTTCATCATCTTTACTATATAATCTCACTTACAAAGAAATTGTTTAAAGAGAGAGAGGGAGAGAGAGAGAAAATGTATTTTATAGTAATCTGATAAAAATTTATTCTTCAAACTAGTTCTCTTTACTTTTTAATGTAGTAACAAGGAAGCATTTTGTATTCAGACACTTAAAATATATTTTTTGCATTAAAACTGGTCATACACTTTAGATTTAATTATAAGTGATATAACTAAAGATAAAAAGTCTATTTTAATTTGAAAATCAGGCAAGATAACATAGCACATAACTAAGTCTGATAGTTTCAATCATAACATTGATAGCGTAATACTTTGGGAAAAGTTGACTTCTGAGTAAGGAACTCAGATTCAAGACAGTCATACTGGGACTTCCCTGGTGGCGCAGTGGTTAAGAATCCACCTGACAATTCAGGGGACACAGGTTTGAGCCCTGGTCCGGGAAGATCCAACATTCCGCGGAAGAACTAAGTCTGTGCGCCACAACTACTGAGCCTGCGCTCTAGAGCCCGCGTGCCACAACTACCGAAGCCCGCGCGCTTAGAGACCGTGTTCCATAACAAGAGAAGCCACCACAATGAGAAGCCCGCGCACTGCAATCAAGAGTAGCCCCGGCTTGCTGTAACTAGAAAAAGCCGCGTGCAGCAACAAAGACCCAATGTAGCCAAACAAACAAACAAAAAAAGACAGTCATATTTTGACATAATTATTGAAATGTCCATTTGAAAAGTTAATGAAGTATACATTCACTTCCACTGAAAGATTTTTCTGAGTTAATTTCGAATCTTGAAAATACTGGCTAAAAAGGAATACATATGGTCATAGCTGTATTCATTACGATTCTTAGGATAGAAGATAAATTCTAACGAAGTATAAACAGAATCCCTTTGCAGGCTTGTGAAACCTGTTCTTTAGGTGTGATGGCACTACCTAAGAGTGTAAAGATTAGGTGTTAAGTAGATATTGGTTAAACTACAGAAGTTCAAGCAAGGTGAAAATGCAACAAAATTCTGTGCACTTTCCAAACAAGGACTGCAGAAGTCTACCATCCAATAGAGGGCAGCCATACATAGCAGAACTGACTAATTAAGCAACTGGCTGAGACCTGAACTAATCTAGGAACCACTGAGGAGATCACGTCTGCAGATTTCTTGTAGAGATACTTAAAGTCCAATGCCTACACTTTAAAAGGCAAGCATGTTCTCTCTTCCAGACAGTGCTTACCATGGGAATAAAATGAAGAAGCGCCAATTTAAATAGAAAAGTTCAAAAATAAAAAAAAACCCTACACATCAATTTAATAATATATAAATAATTATTTCCTGGTTATATATTTTTTTCCAGGAATTCACCCATCACAATAAAAAAACTACAGAGACTACTGATTTAGTAAAGTACCCACCTCCAGCATCTAGGACAATATCTACTCCAAGGCCACCTGTTTCTTCTAAACAGCTTTCAGCAACCTGGGCTTTCCCATTGGACACATCGATCACTCGGGCTGTAAAGGACAGGAAGTCAGGCAATCTGTGTGTGATCAACACAACTCAGAGAAGAAGAGAAAGAAAAGCAAATAAATATTTCTTCTCTGAAATGAATTAAATCGTTGAAGGAATTACTGAATCAAATTATACTTTTTCTCATCTAACCAGTATTGCTAAGGATCAATTTAAATGAAGGAACTGGTATATTCAATAAAATAAAAATATGAGCATTTTGCGGATAATGTGTCCCAACGTTGGTTTGTTGACACAGAGGATTGTTCTTTACAGCTAAAGGATATTTTGCCAGAACTGAGAATCTCTAAACCACAGAGGTATATATATATGAAGATGTGGACTGAAAGATTAAGCAATTTCTTAAGTATGTTCAGATTTATTAGAGTTTAGAGCTAAAAAGTACAAAGATATATTTATGTGATTTGGTACTTCTCTGTTAGAGGCCATTTTAACCTTTCTCAGTCATAGAGATCCCAGCCCACACCCGCATCTCCCGACTTTGCCCTCCAAAACAAAAAAAAATCCCGAAGGTGGAAAAAAAACCCAGGATTATTTGAAGCAGGGTTAGTAAAAATTAAACTAATTTTAACTGATTGCTTTAATGTGTTAATACAACAAGCCAGTGAGAGAACTAAAAAAAAAATCTCAATTTGAATTGGGAAACGAAGACACATGTTTATATTTCATTTTTGTATCTTTTAACACCTTCTCAGCAAAGAGAATTCCTCTCAGAGATTCTCAGATTGGAGGTGTTGTCCAGTAGTGACTGAAGTCTCGGGGGATGGAGGTGAGGGTGGGGGGACTCGAGGGAAAGGGGGCTGAAGCACCTCAGAAGGGCAGGGTTAACCAAGAGGAAACCGCTCCCTTCAACAATACTATTCATGCTACCCACCCCCTTCCATTTTCAATCTCTCTTCTTCCTTTCTTTTCTTATTTTCCTCCTTTCTCCAGCCCCTGTTTTAACCTTCCTTCCATTTCTTGGTTGTCTCTGCCAGAAGCATAACATAACTATGGAAATAACACAGGCTTTACTATTAGGCAGGCTTGGGTTCAAATTCCATTCCAGGCCTAGTGGTACATCTAGTGGTACATCCTTGGACAAGCTAAATTCTGAGATGCTGTTTCCCAGTTAGTTGACACTGGGTTGTTAAGGATTTAAGGAACTATCATCCATATTAACACTCAATGAACCTTACTTTCCTTCCTGCCTGCCCCTCACTTACACTCTGCTCATCTTCTTTTCTCTTCATCTGTTAAACTTCAACATTAATTCAGTTAACTCCAGTCTGTAAAATTCCATTCCTATCTTTCTTCTCTTCTTTTTCAATCTCTATTTTCTTTCTCCTTTCCATATTCATCACTATTCGTATACGTTCAATCTTTTCAAGAGTTCCCCAGCCTCTACCATGTCCTATTTATCCTAAACTATATCTGACCTGGGTTTCTGTGTAAGTGGCTCATCTCCCTTCCTAGTGTATCACAGGAAACAGACAAATTTAGAGGCATATCACTGGGTAAAAGAGGTTGAGAAACATGAAAAGTGATGCAAAGATATATTGATTTATTGACTAAAACCAAAGAGGCATCAGGTGTTTCTCAACCGTGTCAAAGTTCACCTAATTCAAACTTGGGTGAGTTGGTAACAATGAGGCAAAGAAGAAAAAACACTGAAAACTGTAGGTTTAAGAAACAAATCATTAAAATTTAAACTATAACTTATGTAAACTTGGACTTAGCACAGATACTAAGTGCATTTTTTAAATGACATGCATTTGGCATTTTGCAGTTTGTTGGTTGTTTTTTTTTTTTTTTTTTTTTTTTGCGGTATGCAGGTCTCTCACTGTTGTGGCCTCTCCCGTTGCGGAGCACAGGCTCCGGACGCGCAGGCTCACCGGCCATGGCTCACGGGCCTAGCTGCTCCGCGGCATGTGGGATCTTCCCGGACCGGGGCACGAACCCATGTCCCCTGCATCGGCAGGCGGACTCACAACCACTGAGCCACCAGGAAAGCCCTGCAGTTTGTTTTACAAGTGCAGTTTTTAAGGTGATATCTCTTCAAAATTTTATGTTTTAAAGTCTGTGTTGAGTACTATTACCCACCTATAGAAGGCTTACATCTTTCAAGACACTGCTTGTCTTCAAGGCTGCACGCTGTTGAAATCACTTTGGCTCCTCTATGGTGTGCTAACTGAATAGCTATTGTTCCAAGTGCCTGTGTGGAAACAAATACACGATGGTGTTATAGATATAGGGCAGAGGCCGTATCTAATTCATTTTATAGGTCGTTTAATAAACTGTAATAGTTTAGTGCTACCTCAGTATATTTTAAAATGTTGTCTGATAGAAAAAGAAAAAAATACAGATAAGTTTAGAAGTGGAAACATTTGACACACTCTTCCTCAAGAGGGGTGGTGGAAAAGCTATGTGTGCCACAGGCTCTCAGCCAGTCTGACTGCAAGCAGCACACAATTTCAAGGGCAGAGGCCGAATTCAGAACACGGCCTTGGAATGAGATAAATGGGCCATTAAGGGCCTTGCCAGCATAATGTACTAAGCTAATTATATAATATCAATACATATGCAAGTCCAGCAACCTCAACTTCAAAAGTTCCATCCTTTTGCTGACCTGTGGAGTAAGTTCAGGGAAACACTACTATCCTGATGTAGGACATAAGGATGAAGCCAATGCTGAAGGCAGTTATGCCTTTTTTTCAATGAAAAGCAGGGGAAAAAGCATTTTCATCAACAGCCAGTTAGAAAATAAAACTATAAAATCACCCCAAGTTTTGTGACATTTTTCGATTATATTTTATGTAATCTCTTTTAGTATCTTGAACTATATTTTGAAGATGTATGTAATATGTTTAAATTAGCACAGTTTTGAGCTTGTGTGATCTATCTATAAATGTAACACCTTAATCACATAAGTGTAAAGTATGAGGGATATGATACAAAATTGGCAGGGAGTCCTGGGGTCTGGCTTCAAAGACTATGAGCTATTTCAGGCTTTGTGTAACAGACATGAATAAAAGTGGCTTGTCTGCTTTTTTAAAGTACTAGCAGATTCAAAGTAAAAAGAAACTAAACACAGTAATGCTAACTTTTATCTCCTTGATAAAAGCTGCTTATTTTAGAAAATGGGAGTTTGGTAAATGTATCAGTGAATAAGCTAACAGGCAACAAATTATATTAGCAAACGGATGGCCCATTTCTCAGTTCCCTAAGTTTATTTGTATTTTGGTCTGTTTCTTAACAAAACCATTAGCACCTACACTTGCTCCGTCCATTATCAGCACTGACTTTCCAGGAGAGAGATGAGAAAGATAATGCAGAGCTGTATAGGCTCGTACTCCATCCCGAATGGTTCCAGCAGCTTCTGTCCACGTAACTTTTTCTGGTTTGTGAACTATCACAAAGAAAAAGAGGAAACAATCTGTTAGCAAGTCCCATTAGATCTGCTTCCTGGATCTGTTTCCCTCCATCTCTGCTCCCACCATGGCCCTGGTCCAAGCCTACTTCTAGTATCTCTCACCACATTACAGTTTCTCTGCTTCCATTCTTACCCATGCATACTCCACTTTCAGCATAGGAATGTGTGTGTGTGTGTGTGTGTGTGTATTTTTTAAAAGTTTTATTGTTAAAGTAAAATGTATGCAGAAAAGTACACGAAATAAAGTACAGCTGGATGAATAAATATGAAGTAACCACCATCCTGGTTGAGAGAGAGGACACAGCCCTCACGCCAACAGCCTCGCCTCTCCGGCCAGAGACGTTTTTTTTTTGTTTGTTTTTTTGTCTTGTTTTGTTTTTTTGCGGTACGCGGGCCTCTCACTGTTGTGGCCTCTCCCGTTGCGGAGCACAGGCTCTGGACGCGCAGGCTCAGCGGCCACGGCTCACGGGCCTAGCTGCTCCGCGGCATGTGGGATCTTCCCGGACCAGGGCACGAACCCGTGTCCCCTGCATCGGCAGGCGGCTTCTCAACCACTGCGCCACCAGGGAAGCCCCAGAGACGTTTTTTAAAAAATTGAGATATAATTGACATCAGAGGTCACCACCATTCTAATGTATTTTCTTATTCACCTTCATAGTTTAATAACTCAAGTATCCATTCCTAAACAATATAATTTTGTTTTGCCTGTTTCTGAAATTTATCTAAATGCAATTGTACCATACACATTTTTTCTTTTTTGCTGAACATCGTTTTTTAAGACGCATCCTTTCTTGTTACATGTGGCTATAGTATAGTGCTTCCATTTTTTTTTTGTTGTTTTTTCGGTATGTGGGCTTCTCACTGTTGTGGCCTCTCCCGTTGCAGAGCACAGGCTCCGGACGCGCAGGCTCAGCGGCCATGGCTCACGGGCCCAGCCGCTCCACGGCATGTGGGATCTTCCTGGACCGGGGCACGAACCCATGTCCCCTGCATTGGCGGGCGGACTCTCAACCACTGCGCCACCAGGGAAGCCCAGTGCTTCCATTTTTGATGTCTTATGGCAACATCAAATTTCATAGAATGGATTGGTTATCCACTCTCCAGTCAAGGAACATTTGTGTTTTTTTCCCATTTTTGGTAGTTAAGCGTTCTTAACTAAGAATGCTCTTGTATAAAAGTTACTCTTACACTGGTACACAGGTTTTCTCCAGGATATTTACTGAGGAATGGAAATCCCAGCTCCAGGATATATTACCTTCGACTTTATATTTCCAAAGTGGCTGTATGAATTTACTCTCCCACAGCTGCTGTTGTGAACATCCTTGTCAACCCTGGTATTATATATTTTTGCCCATCATATGGATGTGTAATGGTTTCTTACATGTGATCTTATTGATAATTTGCTTTCCCCTGACTACTAATGAAGTTGAGTACCTTTCCGTGTTTGTTGGCCATATGGAATTCCCTTTGTGAAGTGACTGTTCAAGTGTTCTATCAATTTTTCTATTGTTGACTTTTTCTTATTGATTTGTAAAAATTCTTAATATATTCTAGATGAGTCATTTGCTTGTTTATGTGTTATAATTATTTTCAACTTTATGGCTTCTCTTTTCAATCTCTTTAGTGGTGTTTTTGAAAAACAAGTGTCAGAATGATCTTTTAAAAACATAAATGACATCCTAACACTTCTGTGTTTATAATTAATCAATGGCTTTCTATTGCACTTGGAACAAAATGCAAACTCCTAATATACTGTAATTTAAGCCATATTAGCTTTATGTTTTCTGACCATTAAGCTGCTCTTTAATATGTTTATTTAATTTTTGTTTTTATGTTGTACACTGAATGTGATTTTTTTCACAGTATAGGCAATACTTTCTCATTTTACCTACAATCAAGTTTATAACACTTTCCGTAGTCTTTACCAGGACTATTTTTCCTCTTAAGTCAACAGATTCAGATGGGTTAGCATGGCCAGTCAGCATTGAATTTACCAACTAATTAGTGCCATCTAGTGGGGAAGCAAAGCATCCAAGCACATGATGAAAATGTTCAGACAGACAAGCAAGGCATTAAAAGAGTACAACAGGGGATATCTCACACAGTACTTTATTCCTTACCAAACTCAAGATAGCTATTTTCCCACTTTTACTGATTATGAAATGGGGTTCAGGGTAATTAATCTGTCTGAGGCCACAAGTTTCAAAGTCTGACTTTAAAGCCCATCTACTCTAACAGTGCATGTTCAATCTATGTAAAATTTATTTATATGGAATTTTTTGGGAACATCTTTCATCATAAGAATTGGGACTACCTATACTTTCATTAGGAAATAAAAAATTCAGTGCTTAAAAAATGCTAACAGTAATAAAACTACATTTAAGATTGCAGAGGCTTTAAAATTACATGGTTGGACATGGTTTAACGTTGAGATCCTTGCTTTTGTGTTAGGTGGTACACAAGTGTTTATTATGTCATAAAAACTAAGAAAATAAAAAGAAGAGAGCCATGTATGGATCAATAATAACAGTATGTCAGAGCCCAAGAATTACAATTTCAATTCTTTCTACCTCAGGTCCAAAGGAATAATGCTGAAAATGTGTGCCAATTTTTTAAAAATTTAACTTTTATTTTATATTGGAGTATAGTTCACTCACAACATCGTGCTTGTTTCAGGTGTACAGCAAAGTGATCCAGTTATACATATAGCCATTCCTTTTCATATTCTTTTCCCATATAGGTCACCAAAGAATACTGAGTAGAGTTCCTTGTGCTATACAGTAGGTCTCCGTTGATCATCTACTTTGTATGTATCAATAGTAGTGTGTATATGTTAATCCGAAACTCCCAGTTTATCTCCCCCCCAAATTTCCTCTTTGGTAACCAGAAGTTTGTTTTCTAAGCCTGTGAGTCTGTTTCTGTTTTGTAAATAAGCTCATTTGTATCAGTTTTTTAGATTCCACATATAAGTCACATCATATGATATTTGTCTTTCTCTGTCTGACTGACTTCACTTAGTATGATTATCTCTACGTCCATCCATGTTGCTGCAAATGGCATTATTTCCTTCTTTTTTATGGCTGAGTAATATTCCACTGTGTATATGTATCACACCTTCTTTATCCATTCCTCTGTCAATGGACATTTAGGTTGCTTCCATGTCTTGGCTATTGTAAATAGTGCTTCAATGAACATTGGGGTGCATGTATCTTTTTGAATTATGGTTTTCTCCAGATTATGCCCAGGAGTGGGATTGCTAGATCATATGGTATTTCTATTTTTAGTTTTTAAGGAACCTCCATATTGTTCTCCATACTGGTTGTACCAATTTACATTCCCACCAACAGTGTAGGAGGATTCCCTTTTCTCCACACCCTCTACAGCATTTATTATTTGTAGACTTTCTGATGATGGCCATTCTGACCGGTGTGAGGTGATACCTCATTGTAGTTTTGATTTGCAGTTCTCTAATAGTTAGCCATGTTGAACATATTTTCATGTGTTTTTTGGCTATCTGTATGTCTTCTTTGGAGAAATGTCTATTTAGATCTTCTGCCCATTTTTTGATTGGGTTGTTTTTTTGACATTGAGCTGCATGAGCTGTTTGTATGAAAAATAAAATCAGAATGGCTTGAGAACTGAAAGCACAAAAGATCTGGAAGAATTACTCAACTTTTTACCTTTGTCCTCAATATTTTGAAACAAGATTAATAAGACATCTTTTGGGAGTTGTTTGGAGCCTGGTTCTTTGGTTTGGTAAAAGAACTGACTTACTAGAAGGTGACTGAGTTGTGAGCTTTTATTTTATAAAATCATCAAATAATTAACAGGAACTAAAATAGAGTCATGAACTAAATTATTCCAGGAACTAAATTATAATTATAACAGGAACTAAATTATTTCTCCCTGCAAATCTTCAGGGGACATACTGAAATTATTTTCTCTTTCATAGAATGTTAGAGCTACAGCAGAGATTAGAGGTTATCTAGTTTGGCATGCTTGTTTAAAGACAAAGTAAAATGTGCCCGGGTCTTGCCTAAAGGTCACACAGTTAGCGGTCATTCTTCTTTTTTTTAATTTGAAGTATAGTTGATTTACAATGTTTCAGGTGTTAGTGGTCATTCTTAAAGTACTTCTTTTAAAGAAACATTTTGTTGTGTTTCCCTTCTCAAGGAATATCTATCAATAGAATTGCTTTCTCTGTATATGTTGGTGGATTTTGGGACTATAATCCTCCTGATTTGTAGGAAAATAAAAGGTCACTTGTGTGGTTCTCTTGTCTTAGATTAAGCTTTATAGCTAGAAAATTTTGATGTTCCAGTTTGCTGTTCTTCTTCTGGTCCATCTTATAATCCTCCAGTGTTCAGCAATGCTTAAGGAAATGCACCTTTTTTATTCTTGGTTTGTTTTTTCAACAGTTAACTTTCTGTAGCAATTTAATTTAGTTTACTTTATCAAAACTCAAGCCTAGGAATCCAAACTAAAGGTTTTAGTTGACTCCATATTTACAAGGTTCTCAAAAGAACAGGGACAATAAGGGCCCAAGGGGGACTTCCCTGGTGGTCCAACTGGTTAAGAATCTGCCTTCCAACACAGGGGACGCAGGTTCAATCCCTGGTCGAGGAACTAAGATCCCACATGCCGCGGGGCAACTAAGCCCGAACGCCGCAACAACTGAGCCCGCATGCCACAACTAGAGAGAAGCCCACACGCCACAACTAGAGAGGAGTCTGCGCAATGCAACAAAAGATCCCACAAGCCACAACTAAGACCTGATGCAGCCAAAAATAAATAAATATCTTTAAAAAAAGGGCCCAAGGAAATTCTGGGATTAAAAATAGTAGAGCTTCCTATAAAAGAGACAGCAGCCGTCTTCAATTTTCAAACTGCATTATATCAAAATAGTCATGGATCAGAGACTTTCACTGCACGGTATTTGGAAATGAGATTTATCTTTGAAAGGAAGACACACAGTTGGCTCCATATGTAGGCTTAATATATACATAAATAAGCACAGGCCTCAGACTTCTGGAAAACTGTCTTTTAAAGTTAATTTTTAAGGGACTTACCTGGTGGCACAGTGGTTAGCAATCCGCCTGCCAATGCAGGGGACACGGATTCGAGCCCTGGTCCGGGAAGATCCCACATGCCGCAGAGCAACTAAGCCCGTACACCACAACTACTGAGCCTGCGATCTAGAGCCCGCGAGCCACAACTACTGAGCCTGCACGCCACAACTACTGAAGCCTGTGTGCCTAGAGCCCGTGTTCCGCAACAAGAGAAGCCACCGCAATGAGAAGCCTGTGCACCGAAACAAAGAGTAGCCTCCTCTCGCCCCAACTAGAGAAAGCCTGCGCGCAGCAATGAAGACCCAATGCATCCAATAAATAAATAAATAAATGAATGAATGAATGAATAAAATTTAATAAAAAATTAATTTTTTTTTTTTTTTGCGGTGCGCGGGCCTCTCACTGTTATGGCATCTCCCATTGCGGAGCACAGGCTCCGGACGCGCAGGCTCAGTGGCCATGGCTCACGGGCCCAGCCGCTCCGCGGCATGTGGGATCTTCCCGGACTGGGGCACGAACCCGTGTTCCCTGCATCGGCAGGCGGACTCTCAACCACTGCACCACCAGGGAAGCCCAAAAATTAATTTTTAATAAAACAAGATGGTATTACTTGGAAATTTTAGACATAGTAAATGTCATTAATTTAAATATAAATTACTTAACAATTTATAATTTCAAAAATGAAATGCCAAAGATTTCCTACCCTAGTTCAAGTTACTATATAGACTCAAATGTACAAATTTACTATTTTTAATAGTCCAAAATCCAAATTGGCCCATATGGTCTGATTAGTATTTGTATCATTCAAGAAAGAACTTAGGAAAAATTTTAATAAAATAGTTCAAGAACACAAAAGACTGTATAATAACCTATAGATAAGATATGAAAAACAACATGAATCCCAACATAAGGAATAGCCGACTGGCAGTACCACTGTAGTCCCATGGATCTACTCTGATCACACCCTCTTGCCTTGCCCACAAAGGTAACTTCCACATGACTTTTCATCCCTACCTGTTCCTTATATCCTTAAATAACACATGCTTAATTAAACTTTGTATGTTTTTGAACTTCATAGAAATGAAATGGTATCACACTGTTCGTATCCTTCTGGAACTTGCTTTTTTCACTCAGCACAGTTTGTGAGGTTCATCTGTCTTGATATGTTTGACTGTTATTTATTCATTTTCACTGATGAGTTAATTAGAAATATCTTGAGTTATCCATTTTCCCAGGAAGAACATTTGGCTGTTTCTCTTTTTATTCCACAATTACAAACCATGCTACTATGAACTCTTGTGCATGTGCTACTGGTACACATCACGCTTCTCTGGTGTATGAAAGTACCAGTGGAATTACTAGGTCTGAGGTGTTAATACATCATTACCTTTATTAGATCATGCTAAGTTATTTTCTAATGCATTTGTACTAATTTACACTCCCAGTGCATAAAAGGTTCTACTGCCCCACATCCTTGCCAACACTTGGGATGGTCAAACTTTATAACTGTCATTCTCATGGATGCATAATGGTATCTCTAAATGGTTTTAATTTGCTTTCCCCTGATTACTAAGGAGATGCAGCATCTTTTCACTATGGTTTCATGAAGAGTGTCTGTGTTTATACATTTATTCATTTAAATTTAAATATTTAAGAAGTAAATTACTGTAGAAAATTTTTAAATTAACATTTAAGTTACACTGAATACTGGTCAAAAGATATTATCAACAGAAACAAGAATAAGTGTTTTTGAGTCTTTCCTGACTCAGACTCTACATGTATTGTCTAGATTTTATACATTTAAAAATTTCAATAACCAAGAATAAGAAGTAAAAAATTCTGATTAGTGATATAATTTCAGAGCCAAGGAAGAAATGGCTTTTCAAACCTCTTACCATGAGCAGTGTAAGGGAAACTTAAAGGTCTAAATACTGTTTAGCTTGAAAATGAATTTTATGGATACAAAATATAAGCTAGAAGTAGTCATATGTCCACCCGATAGTTATTTCCTAGGTACACTCACAGCAGATGAAAATAAATCATACTATTACTAAAAACCACACACATCTGTGAAATAAGGCTTACATGAGTTCCAAAACACTGGACTACCACATACCCAAGTAATGTTCATGTACTCGAACAGCTTCACAAAGTCCAGGGTCTTCAGAATCCAAGGGTAAAATTCCTGAAAATTAAAACGAGAAACTTTAGGGGCACAATCCAAAAATGAATTCACTCCTAATGAGATGCCAGTAAGTATTAGTCTAAATTTTCGTCAGTGGAATTTTGAGGAAGGTTCCAGTACTAGTGTGGAGAAGGGAGAGATTTCAGAACTAAGGAAGGGAAGTAGATAGTTTATTTTCTGATACGAACACTATAATACCTGTACTACCTCTTTCCTTTTCTTCCTTTTCTCTCACCTCTGGGTGATGATAAAGACGATGGCTGATGTACAGAACAAAGTCAGAGTCCTGGGGGCATCTGTGCTCCTCATTAAACTTGTCCCTGATTCACAGCTCCCTTCCCAGAGTTTGGTTCTGTAGGATAGTGAGGTATGCTTCCAGTAAGATCCCATTTTCCCCTGAGCTAATCTGATTTTATTTTTGGTCTCTTACAAAAAGGATCTTGTTCTTTTTTTTTTTTTTTTTTTTTGCGGTACATGGGCCTCTCACTGTTGTGGCCTCTCCCATTGCGGAGCACAGGCTCCGGACGCGCAGGCTCAGCGGCCATGGCTCACGGGTCCAGCCGCTCCGCGGCATGTGGGATCTTCCCGGCCCGGGGCACGAACCCATGTCCCCTGCATCGGCAGGCGGACTCTCAACCACTGCGCCACCAGGGAAGCCCCAGGATCTTGAATAATACAATGTCGCTGACTTCTTGGGCAGATAATAAAGATAAGATAGAAATAATAAATTCTCAAAGAAAATACCCAAGTCAAAGGCAGTTGTGTTAAAAGCTGATGAAAACTTTCCTATAAATTTATTCTTAACAGCTTCAAGCATGCTGTAAAGCTATACATTTTCTAAGTCTATATGAATATTTTCCTATGAATATTTTCTACAGAGAATTGGCAATTTCAAAGACTACTACTAAATGCATACTTTATATTTGTGCGAATGTCTAGGACCCAAGTATAAATGTATATTTTTGCAAAATGGTATTAACTATGGATTAAAAAAGAAAACCAATAAATTAAATGTCTCCAGTAAATTTTTAGTTTTACGAGGGTAGTAAGGGAGCAGCTCTGTACAATTCAAGTCGGATGTGGAGAGAAGAGCTTCTATGTAGCCAAGTCAGTCAGTAGTCTTCAAGCAGATGGACTGTGACTTTTCTTTTCTCTGGAGTCTTCAGTCTAACTATAGACCGGGGTCCTGCCAGTGAAGGGCTGCACCAGGGACAGTAACAACTATGGTCATCTTTCTATCGTATCTACAAATATTGAAAAGTTTTAAATGTTCTGCTATTGTGATCAAACTCCCAATTCTCTTCATCAATGGATATTTGAGAGTAAATTCGAAAACTTGGGTAAGTACTTGTATACGAAGAAAGGTCACACTGAGCATCAGCAATTGTATAGAAAAAAGAAAAAGAAACAACAGTAAGACAGATGACTTGAAATAGGACTAGGACCTGTAACTTACCAGCTACTTCATCACCTGGTTGAAAGAATGATACCTTGCTTCCAACTAAAGAGTGGAGAAAATTAATAATCATTATTCTGAGGTTATTAAATATAACTGAACGATTAAAATAAATTTTAAAAGCCATGGATTAATAAAAAGTCACTAACTCAGAGAAAAAGTCAAGAACTTCTAGGACATTTTGATAGTCTGTAAGGACAGTAGGAAAGAACATCTCAAATCTGGATTTTCTCCAATATCTGGGCCATGTGGTTGTTGACACCGTGGAGCAGGGTATCTCTCTGTTCAGCTAAGGATGAAGGAATAAAGGAAAATAATCCACTCCACAGCTCTTATGATGATGACATTGGGTACACTGGGTTCCACCCCTCCTGAGGCTCGTCCCATCTGTCATTGTTTGAGTTGTAAAATCTCTGATGCACAGTGGGAATTCTGGTTAGAATCACATATAAACTACTTTGATTTGGGATTATGGAAATAAGTTCAGAATGGTGCCAAGAAATTTTGGGGACTATACAGAAGTGATAGTTACATTTTCTCTTTGTGTGTAGAGAAAAGTCCTATACCATCAGTCAATTCTTTAGAATATTTTTGTTCAAATAGTTACAAAAGGAAATGGGAGGAAAAAATCCAAACCTCCATGAAGGCCTACTTGTGCCCAGCATTTTACCGTGTTATCACATTTAATCTTCATGGCATACCCATTAAGTACCTATTATTACTCCTATTTAACAGACAAGGAAACTGAGGTGCAGCAGTGAAGTAAGGTAGAGCCTGACATCTGGAAGCGGCGCCTCAGGCTGGCTCTGTCTGCAAAAGGGCCCCAGATTGCTGCTTCTTTGGATCTCTTCTGTGCCATTATCCCCCAGTAATTTTGGCTTCTGTACTTTTCTTTTTCCTTCCTGCTGAGGATTCTTGTCTACCTGAAATCACCCTGATCCTTTTTTCTTGGCTTCCTTCGTACTCCTCTTAATTGTCCTTCAAACAGTGGCACTGCCAAGGGTTCCATGCTGTGTCTCCTTCATTTCAACTCTCTCCCTGGATGAACTCATCATCCTTCTATAGTTTCAAACACAACCTATAAGCTGAGAACTTTCGAATGTAACCAGAATCTTGTAAATCATTTCCTGCTTTTACCTGTTTTTAATTTCCCTGTTCCAGTCAATTATTAAGTTCTGCTGGCTTTATTATTTCTTGAATACATTCACTACGTCTGCCGCCACTGTCTAGGTTATGCACTTTGTCATTTTCTGTTTTTAATTAATTATTTATTTTTGGCTGCACTGGGTCTTCGTTGCTGCGTGCGGGCTTTCTCTAGTTGCGGCGAGCAGGGGCCACTATTCGTTGCGGTGCGCGGGCTTCTCATTGCAATGGCTTCTCTTGTTGCGGAGCACAGGCTCTAGGCGCGCGGGCTTCAGTATTTGTGGCATGTGGGCTCAGTATTTGTGGCATGCGGGCTCTAGAGCGCAGGCTCAGTAGCTGTGGCTCACAGGCTTAGTAGCTGTGGCTCAGTTGCTCCGCGACATGTGGGATCTTCCTGGACCAGGGCTCGAACCTGTGTCCTCTGCACTGGCAGGCGGATTCTTAACCACTGCACCACCAGGGAAGCCTCATGCCGTTTCTTGCCTGTTGGTCTACTACCCAAACAGTCCTCTTGCCTACAGCCTGGTTTGCTTCAGATCCACCCTTCTTATGGCCACTCTAATACTCTCTCTACAACCCAATCTGAGATAGGAGGCTCATCATGAGTCTGGCCCTTGCCTACCCTCTTGTCTCATGTTTTGGGGGGGAAGGAATCAGTGTTCCTATCATCATGAAAAGATTCTGTTCAATATCTTTTATTCTGTGATCTCTGAAGGAGAATTTTCTTGACACAGTGGTTTTTTCTGCCAAGTACCTTGCCTATGACTCATGCCCAGAACTTAATTTTGCTCTAGTAACACCGAACTCCATAATTCTTACATACATCACGTTATTACCTGCTTCTGCGTCTTTGCTCACGCTATCTTCCTCTGCTGAGCGTGATTCTTGGAGAAGAATTCTCCTCCTGCCCACCCCTTACTGTCTGGTTAACTTACTCCAAGAAGCCTTTCCTGTTTCTGCTGGCTGGTTGGGCACCTCTCCTTGGAGCTTTCAGAATGAATCTGCCTATATGTGTTTGTCTGCCTCTCCCCTAGATTGTGAACTCTTGGAGGGCAGGGACTGTCTTATTTATCTTCACATTCCAAGCACTTTGCAAGTGCTCATTAAATGATGAATAAATAAATAAATGAATGAATAATTGATCTTCTGGCTATTATAATTCTTATTTTTATTTTCGTACAATCCAAGCAGAAGAAAGGAGAGGAAATAAAATTATGATTTAGTTATGTTAGAAGATTACATTAAGAGTATCAGATGTATTATAGACTAAATTTACAGGTGAAATTCAAATAGTCTAACCCACGTGATAATGCTCATTCATCCACTCACATATGCAAGAAGAGCAACCATAAACTGACTGATCATGAACTACTAGCAGAAAATATGAACACTACGTTTATTCAGAAATTATTTCAAGTACTTAGGCTTACTGTTCTGCATGTTAAGACCATTATTTACTAAAATTTTTCTTTATTTAAGGCAATCATAAAATGTTACTGGCTATTTCTCCCCAGAACCAATTTCAGATGAGCAAACTGTTTACCTTTTAAATACCTTTAAAAATTTAATGTGAATGTAGTTACTGACCATTATATAAATTTTGGCCCAAAGCCAACTTACACAAGTAATTTATGCTGGTCTGCAAATACCATAAAAAGGACAATACTGGTCATGCTATTCAATGTGATTACTCATGGATTTAAATACATAATCTCTAAATATTTACTAAACTGTAATAAGCTCTTCAATTATAAAATACCAATATTGTTCTAGTTTTCTTTTTAATTAAAAAAAGGGAAAACACTTCTGCATAATTAACTTTTGTATTTGAAGAAGTGTGTATAATTTTATGTGTCAGTAAACCAATTAGCTACCATTTAATTTCTTTTACCTTAGAAAAGGAATACAGATACTTATATCTGTAAACTTACCATCTAACACAATTCCAGCAACTTCTCTCCCAACAGGAAAGAAATCCTTCTCCATCTTCATTTCTGTTAGAAGCTAAATAATGACAAAGGCTTGAATTTATTGTCAAGAATAAATCCGAACCTCTTTTCATACATGAGGAAAGCAGGAGCAAAAACCAAACCACATAAAAAGCAAATATGACTCCATTTTTGGCGTCAAGACAAAAAGCAAGTAACTTCACAAAACAGGTTCCTCTATAGAGTAGGAAACCAAGTTTGCTGAGGAATTAGTGGACATTAGGGCTTAGGTATGAGTATTACCATTCAAACCACCATCAACATACTTTAACATCTTTATTCTGCCAAATATGAAGGGAAATTATAACCAGAACAATTCTCAGTTGGCTAAACACTTTGTACCGGTCACCTCATTTGGGTGGGGTGGGTTTGAGTGTTTCTCACAAGCCTTGGGTTAGGGAGTAGGTGAGAAGTAGTGATGGATATACACAGGGAAACTGCGACATAATCTCAGGCGGGAGTTTCTTCTTTTAAAGGATAAATCATTTATTTATTTTTCATTTGTTTATTTAATTAATTAATTTTTGGCTGCACTGGGTCTTTGTTGGTGTGCGCAGGCTTTCTCTAGTTGTGGCGAGTGGGGGCTACTCTTCATTGCGGTGCGCGGGCTTCTCATTGCGATGGCTTCTCTTGTTGTGGAGCCATGGGCTCTAGGCGCACGGGCTTCAGTAGTTGTGGCAGTTGGGCTCAGTAGTTGCGGCTCACGGGCTCTAGAGCGCAGGCTCAGTAGTTGTGGCGCATGGGCTTAGTTGGTTCGCGGCATGCGGGATCTTCCCGGACCAGGGATCGAACCCGTGTCCCCTGCACTGGTGGGAGGATTCTTAACCACTGACTACCAGGGAAGTCCAAATTACTTATTTTTGAGAGATTAGTATGTTGTTAGATTCTGACCACATTCAGCATTTGATTTTTAAAGTGACAAGAGTGTACATAGATAAGCCTGTAGTTTAAGTTCTTTATACTTTTCTAAAAGTATAAAAGTTACTATACTTTTATAATAATACTAGAGATGCTGAACATATCTGTAGATATGTTAATATTTTAGGAACAGTAAGTAAAAAGAAATTGAAATAATTTTCTTGTATATTTCCCTTATTTTTCAATTCTTTGATCTCCTATACATACGTCATTGCCAGAAAAGTCTCTTTCTCAATGTGGAACTTTACCCTTTTCCTAAGATGTTCACACAACGTTCTTACAGAAATACTCGGTGTTTTACAGTGTTTATTTTTTATGCAGAGCTAAAATCATGGTTATGGCAATTGCACCCTGTTCTCCTTCACTTACCATAAGCATCTTCTCACATTCCTACAGTTTTCATAATCATTATGATTAATAGTTGTTGTAAAATCAAATTTATTTCACTGTAATTTACCATTTCTTTCTGTTAGACATGGAGATAATTTCCTAGACCAGCATTTGAATGGATTTTTTGTAGTTTTAAAAAGAACATCTTGGAAGGGCTGAACACAGATCTCTCCAGATAAGGAACAGTAGATTATTCGCAGTGAAAGGACTTCAGGGCATCACACTAATTCACTTCTCAAGTCATGCTCATGTTACAGAATTGCCCAGTGGAAGCCTATACCTTTGTTCTGTAGCTTCCCTAAATGTGACTTTACTGAAGAAAACTTTTAGATCCCTAGAAGTTATGCTGACATTATAAGCCAATAAGTTAAGGGTCCAATAAAACTATAGTATTCATCTTTATAAAACTGAGTAAATGGGCCTGCTCTATTTATCATGGCACATTTAACCATACTTTATTTATTTATCATTTGAAGACTTTCCATGTACTTCGTGGTCAATAATGGAAGATTACTGTGGGGTGGTGTGAGGTGGTGTATGAGAGAGAGAGACAAAGAGAAATGACAAGAAGAATATGAACCCTATCAAGACACTGACTAGAAATATCTACAGACTAGAGACTTAATAAATTAATTTTAGGTTTCTAGTTTCTATTTTTACTATATTTAAACACACACTTCTTCCTTGATTATAGGCCTTAGTAATTATAAATTCTCAGCTTTTCACAATGTAAAGGAGTTTATAAAATATTTTCATATAATAATATAAAATGCATGACTTCAATTAGGCTAATAATTTACCTTAATATAGAAATACACAAATGAACATTTAATTTTTTCCTAGCTGTTCTATTCTTCTAAGAATGATAATTTCTTTGTACTCAGAAGTCAGTTGTTATTATTATAATTTTTGTACGCTAAATATATTGTGAAACTCTCATTTGACTTTTGGCCAAAATAAAAGCACCAATACCTTTGTATTTATACCTTTGTATTTATCTGGCTCAGAGCACAAGCTTTAACTTGAAGCTTCACATAGTTATCCTCTGTAACAGGAAGATTTTCCTAGAACCAAATAATAAAATAATTACACATTCCTTTGAGAATATGCCTTCATGTCGCAAAAATTTTCACACATAATCGAACAAAATCAAACAGACTCCAAATCTTACACCTATCTTAACTGAAAAAGGTACAAGCAATTATCCTATAGTATATAATACAAAAGAATATAGGGAATTTGGGGGTAAAAATTTTAAAAAGCCTTAGTTAGGGTACATATTTTGAAAAGGTACTTAAGATACTGACAGGGATATATGTGTAGGCAATGAACACAGGATAACGAAGTAGAGCAACAAATACTGTACCTCATTTTAATTTAAATAATCTCAAAGCATCAAATCTTCATGCAGGGATAGCCTTAAACACATACACATAATATATACACCGTACTGATTATGGAGTTTTCTTAATGCTATAAATAAAGTTCATTAGTGTCATTTATTAATCTCTGCCTATTTAACATCTTTTTGGACATTTCAGCATGCCCCATGGCACTCTGGGGTCAAAATACAAATTTAATGGAACTTAATTATTCCTCATATTCCACAGCTAGATATAACTTCAAAGGCAAAGATATTTCAGACTCAGGTGCTCAATGTCATCCACCAATGACACCAATAATTAAAGTGCTTTCCCTGATATGCCCCAATATTAGATCAAAAGTTGGCTAGAACAGCTACTTGCACAGTGCCTTCTGTGTTCTATCAAAGGGATCACTGTATTTAATTTGATATGAACACAGTACTCTGGGCTATCCCTTTTTAAAACTCAGATTTGATAATATTTGGTGATAACACGAATATATTCAACAATATCGATGAATTTGTGGATTTTACTCATGATTGTGTGAACCTGGTGATGATTGCTCCTGAGAGCCAATCAAAACTCTTAGACCTTTCATCCTGACCCAATGGTAGAAACCAACCTGTCTGAGGTTTAGACTCCTAACTTAAATGATTTTGGAGCTGTAGAAAGATAACACAGAAAAACTGGATTGTGTTCATGAGCCAGAAATTCTTATTACTACTATGAAATACACAGGCACTATGAAATACATATAGCACTTAGTTTTCATCCCTAAATTTACAGTGCGATAATGACTCTGGCCTGCCACAAACCTTTCAATCACCAATGTATGAAAATTCTACTATCTATGCTTAAAGTGGTAAAAAACTGGAAACCATTTAAGGCTTAGTGAATGAGGTAACTTCGCACAGCTCAGAAGTTAGTGTGAAAAACAATCCTTTTCCACCTCTTTCATTTCTCAATATGAGAGAAAGTATTTTCTGAAATATGCCTACAATCTGAAAACTCACTTTACTGTGGTCTTCAGAATAAACTGGGTTAATACACATAAGACTACTGAAGTTGTTCTGTTTTCCTAATATCTTTTATGCCACCACCCTGAGGAACTAAAAACTCTTTTGTAGCAACTCTTTTAAAAAATATAGTTATTAAAAAAATATATATATATAGTTATACCACAATATGGACCACTGTTTTCACATAAGATTAATTTATAGGGTTTCACTTAAGTAATTTTCACTCATTTAGTTCAACTCAAAATAATTTGTAACAGGCCATTTAAAACTGGGTCTGTCACATATGGAAAATACACTATCTTGTTTCATTTAATGATTAAACAATTTTTCTTACCCTTTCTTGGAACACAAATGTTATTTCTTCACTTGTAGAACTCTGTTGAAAATATAAGCCTTTCATAGTCACCTAAAAACAAAAAAAAGAAAAAATATACATGAAATTAACTAATCAACAAAACGTCTTCCAGATCAAATGAAAGTAAAAATTGAAAAATAGTGCTGGCAAAGGATAAAATGACAACTCTAAGTGTTGTCTTCAAATGAATTCAGGTAATAGTTCTTGAAAGCAATCAAACAAGATAGTATGCAACAATCTCTGGTACGCATTTGAGAATGGGCTTATAGTTCAACCTTTCACACAAAGGTGAGCATGTGCTTAACTTCACTTTACTGTTCAATAAAAAGTTTGAGATGTACTTGAAAAAATAAAAAAAACCTTATGCAGGCCAGAGGGCTCAATTTTAATAACCAAAGGTGTCAACGAAAGGGCTTTCAAAGTCTTAATAAAGACCATTAAAAAAGGAAAAAGTGGACAATCAAGACACTCATTGAAACTGTACCCCTAATTCCTCTGTATCAGTTTATAAGCCATTTAATGGAAGTATTTAAACCTGTATTCTGCAGACTTCTTGAAGCACCTCTAAGGATTCACAGCCGTTTCTTTAATGTTCATAGTAATTGTATGACAAGACTATTTTTTAAATGTAAATTTTATAGAAGTACTGTATAAAATACACATAGAAGGGCTTCCCTGGCAGTCCAGTGGTTAAGACTCCATGCTTCCAACGCAGGGGGTGCAGGTTCGATCCCTGGTCAGGGAATTAAGATCCCATATGCTGCGTGGTGCCGCCAAAAACCCAAACAAACAAGCAAATGAAAACTTACCAAGAAAAAATTAACTAAAAAAAATACACATAGAAAAGTTCACAGATCCTAAGTGTATAGCTTGCTGAATTTTACAAAGTGTATGTGGCCATGTCATAGCAGGAAACACATCACTAGAACTCCAGAAGCTCCCTGGTTCCCCTTCTAGTCACTACTTTCCCCTCCTAAGGACACTCAATATCTGAGTTTTAAGAGCAGGTTAGTTTTGTCTGTTTTTTACTTTATATAAATGAAATCATGCTCCTTTATGTTTAGTTTCTTTCTCTCAGTGTTATGAATTTCACTCATGCTGTTGCCTGTAGTTGTATTTATTTCATTCATTCTCATTGTTATATGGTATTCCATTCATACCATTCATACCATTGTTATATGGTATGAATAAATTACTATTATCCATTCCACTAAAGATGGACATTTGACTGTTTCCAGTTAAGGCTTTTACAAATTATCCTGCTAAGAACATTCTTGTACATATTTTTTGGTGAAAGTAGTACAGTATTATTGAATTTATTTTACGGATGAGCAAACTGAGACTTACAGAGGCTAAGGCACATACCTGGGGTCTCATAGCACCCGCTGGGCTACAGCTGAGACAAATCAGGTGCTAACAACTCCAAAGTCATTTTTCTTAACCATTATATTTAATGGTTTTCTATTGAGCTGCTAACGTTAGATGTATCACTTAAAACTAGAATCCTATCTCCTTTAGTTTAGGATTGATAATTAAGTGCTTGTTGACAGAACTAGCAACCCAACTTGTAAGGCTCACTGAAAAATGAAAATGTGGGGAAACTTGTCCAGAAATTATTAAAATTTCAAGATGGTGACAGCCAAGCATTTAAACCAAGCCTGAGTCCCTTCTGAGTGTGAGGTCCATTGTGACTGCATAGGTCCCGTGCTCATGAAGCCGGCCCTGAAAGCAGAATCTTAGTGGATCTAATGGATCTGTATAGTGGATTTTTACTGAGCAGTTCAGTAATGGTGGCTTTCTAGAAGGTAATAATCAAATGCTGGAACTAAGAGAAACGAGCACACATTCCAGACATTTATAGAAATTATGTATGTAGCATCTATCAACAAAGTATATAAAGAAAAGAAGAGCCAGGTAGGAAGATTAAATTAAGTCTAGCCCTCTGGTTAGAGAAGCCCTCTGGGGTGTGTGTGTGTGCGTGTGTACATACATCAATATGTTTGCTGGGGTGGAGGGGAGAGGGGAAGAACCTAAGCACAGAACAGCAGCTATGCATTCCCTTTTATAGAAATCTAAGCTCTTCTGCCTAGTTGTCAAGGCTGTCTAGATGCATACCCACTGTCCCTAGTCTACCTTACTCCCCCCATTTTTCCAACACATACCCTGTCTGATCTAGTCAGCATGACTTCACACCATACGGCCATCGCTGTCTCAGGGCTCCAAGGCACTGCCTGCTCTCTGAGACTGCACAGTACTTACGCTATAGATTCTGTGAAGTAAGTAAAGCTCAAGTCCTACTCCCTATCTGAAATCACCTCCCAGTGACTTGCAATCTACCCCATCTGTCCCATGCTTCTAGATTTCATTGTTACATACTAACAAACAAAGCCTTGCTTTATTCACTCACTAACTAGTGGGTTTTCCCAGCTATTGCTTCGAAGAATCAATATTCCTTATTACCAAGTAAATAAACCTCTGCTCCTACTCAGTCTGGAGCTACTGGAGTTGCCTTTTTGAGAAATGAAATAATTACACATCAACACCTCGATTTCAAAGTGTCTCCCTTTGTAATTCTGGAAGCCACTGTCTTCCCTGCCCATTGCATCTGAGAACATACGGCATGTCTCCCAGATCAGCAGTCACATGGATCTCATACTGTATGCACCTCCAGTTTCAAAGACCCTGGAAGCTGTTTGTGTGAACCCCTAGTGTTCCTTAAGACAACTGTTATATACATAATACTGCCAGTATTTTTGGTCTGATCATCCTAAATAGTTCCTCCAAATTAGATTACAATCAATCTGGTTGGTAGAAAAAAGTAATGTTTAGTTGGTCCAATAAGGAAACATGTGGGAGCAAAAAAACCCCTCAAAGTTACAAAGTGAAGAAAGAGAAGTGTTTTTACAAAAGCGGCCAGAAGAAAATTGAGGAACTATTACTTGTTTTGCAACCCCAAAAATGAGTACTAAGCTCTTTTTTAAAAAATAATTAATTAATTTATTTATTTAGGCTGCGTTGGGTCTTCGTTGCTGCACAAGGGCTTTCTCTAGTTGCAGCGAGTGGGGTTACTCTTCGTTGCGGTGCATGGGCTTCTCATTGCGGTGGCTTCTCTTGTGGCAGAGCATGTGCTCTAGGCGCACAGGCTTCAGTAGCTGTGGCAGGCGGGCTCAGCAACTGTGGCTCTCAGGCTCTAGAGGACAGGCTCAGTAGTTGTGGCACACGGGCTTAGTTGCTCTGCGGCATGTGGGATCTTCCCAGACCAGGGCTCAAACCCGTGTCTCCTGCACTGGCAGGTGGATTCTTAACCACTGCGCCACCAGGGAAGTCCCAATACTAAGTTCTTAACAGGGAGAAAATGGTAGAATGGATGCTATTCAAGTCCCACTAAGTTTCTTAGGCACTGGTCCAGATTAAATGGAACACTTAGTCCACTATTTAACAAAATTTTTATTGAATGTAAAGATACTTGCATACAGAAAATAAAATAACTGAACACCTCATAAAATAAAAGTATAAATTAAATGTATACTATTTATCATGTCATTTCCAAGGATGAATGTTATGCAACCTCAAAATTATATATTCTACTGTAAGCTTTCCTTTATCAAAGAAGAGCTACAGGGCCTCCCTGGTGGTACAGTGGTTGAGAGTCCACCTGCCGATGCAGGGGACACGGGTTCGTGCCCCGGTCTGGGAACATCTCACATGCTGTGGAGCGGCTGGGCCCGTGAGCCATGACCGTTGAGCCGGCGTGTCCGGAGCCTGTGCTCCGCAACGGGAGAGGCCACAACAGTGAGAGGCCCGCGTACCGCAAAAAAAAAAAAAAAGTACTACGTAAAACTTTTAAATAAAAATAAATCTGTTTAAAAATATAGGCTGATGTAAAAAGCCCTATAAAAAGCATAAAGATTTTAAAGTTTTCCAGGTACATCTGATTCTAAATATATTTGACATAAGTCCACAAATTGAAGATTATGGTTGTAATACTTTAAATTTTTATAATGGTAACATATTAAAAATTTGGAGAAACAAACATTAAGACCTCTATTTTAAATAATTTTTGGTACAAAGCAGAATAAGGAATTTGCATAAATTAAACATTTACCATAAATAACACCAAGAAAGTAGTTAAAGAAAGTACTAATCTTTTAAGGAATTTCTAAAAAAAAATCAATGGGAAGAAATTTCAAATGGTTTCATCTTAGCTATAACAACATGAACTCCACTTGCTGTTCCCCTGCTACACTATGCCCCAAGGAGCTCATCTATTAATAATTGTAAATAAAACCTCTACAGATCATTCCTTATCTACACTTTCAGACCAAAAGTGTTCTGAGTATCGGATCAACCTCAAAATCAATGGACATAAAACTAGACTCGTTTTTTTTCCCCCAAACAAGATTTTGCTGTACCAAACTTCAGTAATCGAGGATATTTTAGAATCTATCATAATTCCTTCCTCTGCATTAAGTTATCAACCATAAGGCTTCCTTTTCCTTTATAATGTCCTGGCTTACCTGCTCATTTTATTTGTTAGCACAAGCGATGGGCTAACACTGCAATGCCTCAGGCATGCGCTATGGCCACAGGCTGCTGAATGGCTTCCTTTCTTTCCTTCATCCAATACACCTGTTACTCTGAACAACTTAAGCCTGAAAGTCCAAACTCTTCTTATATGCTCAATTTTCCATTTTTCCTCAACACAAACTTTACAATTTGGTGGCCACTTCAGGTTCGGGATTCAGTTTTGGTTTTTTTTTTTTGGGGGGGTATGCAGGCCTCTCACTGCTGTGGCCTCTCCCGTTGCGGAGCACAGGCTCGGGACGCGCAGGCTCAGCTGCCATGGTTCACGGGCCCAGCCGCTCCGTGGCATGTGGGATCTTCCCGGACTGGGGCACGAACCCGTGTTCCCTGCATCGGCAGGTGGACTCTCAACCACTGTGCCACTAGGGAAGCCCGGGATTCAGTTTTAATGCTTCTAACCCACCCTAATTTATATTTTAAGGAAAGCACAGATACACTGTCAAGCAGCTAGGCTGCCAAAAAAACCAGATGAAGTCAACTCTGAAATGTTGGCCCATCATGCTGGGCCTAGTGTACAGCATTATGATGCTAGCTGGATTGTTAGGGGTAAATCTTCAGTTATATTGAAAAGGTGACAATACTAAGTTTTAACAATGTTCTTACCCATCTGTGGGTCTTTTCATACATACCTACATATCACAGAGAGAAGTATGCCAAACCATGTACCCATAAAACATACGGTCAGCATAATCCAAGTAACTAATGGAGGTTTGGTTCAAATACCATACTTTGCAGGTTGTGGAGGAGACTGGTAGTCCTAACTAGATAGGCCAGCTCTGCTTCTTAAAGAGGGAGGCATATCTCTACATCGTGCAGGCAACAGTCTCTAGAAATCCGTATATTTTAAGGACACTTTAGATGAGCAATGAATACACAGGTGTTTGGCTACACACTGTACTGTTCTCCTGGGTCTGTTACAAGATGGGCGTGGGAGACACTGTGATAGTGGCTCATACCTAGCTAAACCTGGAAAGCATTTCTAGCTAATAACATGTATCATAAGAAATTTTTTTTTTTGCGGTACGCGGGCCTCTCACTGTTGTGGCCTCTCCCGCTGCGGAGCACAGGCTCCGGACGCGCAGGCTCAGCAGCCATGGCTCACGGGCCCAGCCGCTCCGCAGCACGTGGGATCCTCCCGGACCGGGGCATGAACCCGTGTCCCCCACATTGGCAGGCGGACTCTCAACCACTGCGCCATCAGGGAAGCCCCTATAAGAACTTTTTATTTCACATTTTAGGTATATGATTTAAAACTTAGGAAAATGCATGAAGTTGCAATGGTTCCTCTTACTAGATGGATTTAAACTAGAGGCTGGATACACATTTACAGTGGCATCATAAAGGAGATTCAAGCATCAGTTGAGGGGGTCGGGGGATGAGATGACCATAACAGTCTCTTCTAATTATGAGAATCTAGATTTATATGAACAGTATCAAGACATACTCAATTGAATTTATACAAGTGACGCATAATCTTTACAACTCACACAACCTGAGATCTAAAGATAGGTGAAGAATTAGGAAACGAAAAAAAGTTTTTTTGATATGGGCTTTAGGTGGACGCAACAACAAGAGGCATTTGATTGGATACGTCAAATTGTTGGCTATACATGCAACAAGTGGCTTCAGCAATGACCTCTTCTGAATCGCAAAAGAATTTCTGATTAATTCTCCTGCCTCCAAGAGAGCTTAACTATTGTTATTTGTTGATTTACAAAATACCTTTTCACTTAAGAATTCTTACTAGTAGGACCCCCTTGCTAGTACTGCTGGGGGGTGGGTAGTGGGTTGATTGGGGAAGTGGGATGGTTATTGAAAGGTTAGAAATTTTTGTTACAGTTTCTATTTGATATAGGGCCATTTAATACAGTAAGATCTAGAACGACAGAACTTACACTTTCATTTATATTTCTGAATTAGCATAATATTTTCCCATATTGTGCTACTGGGGAACAGTGGAGCCAATGGTGGCATGAATGACAGTCATCCCTTCCTGCTGGCTTAATCATGTGACACTGGGACAATGAAGGTGATGAGGAAGATAAGCAATTGAGGGATCCTCCCTATATCTCTAATACATTCTCCCTCTTCTCCAGCTGGCTTAAGGGATGCTCTTCTCCACAGACTAATATTATTGCAGTTTGTCAACACTTAGTTTTCTAAATCACTATAGGATTTTAAATCAATTCTTACTTCAGATGCAAAGTAGGAACTGTAATTTTGATTAAATATTTACTAATAAATTCACAATCAAGGGAAAATAATACACGAGATGTCATCTTTATTATAATGTATAAAAAGAGAAGAAAATTATTTTGCAAAATACTACATTTTAGCATTATGTGGATATGTGTGTTTTTGCTTTTCTACTCATAAAACTGTCATTAGCTCAATGTATACTGTTTATTGGGTCTAGAAAAATCATAAATAAAGCTGTCTTTGAACTATTCTATGTGAAGTTCACAGGAGCAAGAAAATATTTTTATCAATTAAAAAAAGATTTCACCAAAAACAAACCCCCAAAACACTGTGATTCCATAGTGAAACATTTTAAGAATTCCCAAGCCTTCCCTTTTTCCTCCTTCAAAGAGGTACACAAATGAACCAAGACACATTACTGTCCAGGGTATAGTACTGGTTCAAAGGCCTATATATCTCCTTGAGGTTTTGTGCACTCTTCTTCAATCTAGAACTGTGATTTTGAATGCACAGCACAGAGAGTTGTAAAACTACCAAAATATTTCACTGCAACTGACAGGCAACTTTGCCTTGTATGGTGAACCTTCTCTTTCAAATCTGAATGTCTCATCCTCTGCCATCTAGAGCAGAGGCATCAATAAGGTGAAATTAGTGATAAAAGGTAATAATTATACACTGCAGTGATTGATGGATAAATTGAGAAGTCATAACTGACCCTACCCTGAATCCTGGCTTTCCTACTTATTCACTGTATGACTTGGGCTACATAATTTTAACCTTCTGGGCCTCAGATTCCATACCTATAAAACAGGAATAATAACAGTAGTTACCTCAAAGGGGTACTGTAAGGCTTAAAAAAATACATGCAAAGCCCTCAGTACAATACCTGGCACACAGTAAGTGCTCAATAAACGTTGACTGTTTTTACTATTATTTCTGTAAACTGAGCAGAGAACCTGTAAAATATCAAGAGTTCCAAAGCCCATCTCACAGAGCAGCAAGGGGTTCTGTCCAGAGCAACTTGAGTTTTAACACCTTTTAATTTTGGCCGTGGGCTATGATATCATCTAGATCTGTGCCACTAGCCACCAAGGAGCCCTTGAACTGTGCCTAGTCAGAACTGAGATGTGCTGTTAGTGTAAGATGCACATCAGATTTCGAAGACTTAATATGAAGAAAAAGAGAATGAAGAATATCTCGATTTTAAAATGTCTGATTATGTATCGAAACGATAATATTTTATTTTTTATCTTTGGCCACACCGCGCGGCTTGTGGGATCTTAGTTCCCCAGACCAGGTATGGAACCGGGGCCCTTGGCAGCGAGACCTCGGAGTCCTAACCACTGGACAGCCAGGGAAATCCCGAAATGGCAATATTTTAGACATCCTGGGTTAAATGAAACTTTAAAATTAATTTCATGTTTCTTTTCTTTTTTCTTTCTTTTTTTAAAACGTGGCTCTCATTAAATCTGCACTCAGAGCTGATGGCGAGCTTGTCAAACTGCAGATTCTCAGGACCGCCCAGACCTACACAATCAGCATCAGCGCTTCAGTATGATTCTGAGGTGGTTCTCACGCACTGCTCCAGTGTTCCTCTGTTGAGCTTACTCTGGAGGACAAACCTGGCCCTACAGTTACATAAATGCGAATACCCTGGCTTTAAGTAAGTGCTCACCGAAAAAGAAAAGTGGAGGAGAAAGCGGCGGTAGGGAAGGAGTGAGGTAGAAAGAAAAAGAAACTCCAAGTAGAGGAACAAAAAGATGCAGGAAGGGGAGAAATCCAACCTGGGAGATTCAGTGGAAGGGAACTTCCAGACTTCTGCCTCCATAAATGTGGAGAGAGATACAAACTGAGGTAAAATCTACCATCCAAACCTGTAAGGACCAGGAAATCGTCAGTCAATTCAAGTCTTACCCGCCCCTCAGCGGCCTCAGCTAAGCGAGGCCTGGGCCCGAGAGATCTGAGGACGGTAACCACCATCCGCCCCAGGGCTCGACGGTTCGCCGGGGAGTCTCCCGCTCTCTCCCCCAAGGCCCGGTTGCCCAAGACACGCAGCGCGTTTCTCGGCACTCACCTGCCTCGGAGCGGCTCCAACGGCCTGCACCTTTACCACAGCCACCTTCGAGTCCTTCTGCAGAGAGCCCGCCCCCTCTGGGCCAGGGGCTGTTCCCATTGGCCAGGCCGCTCGTCAGTCTCGGAGGCTCTCGGACTCCCCGAGGCTGTAGGGAACGCCATAGCAACCGAACATGGAACTACATCTCCCGGCATGCTCTAAGGCGATGCACTAGGGGCTACCAATAAATGCGCGAAGTCCTAGTTGCCGAAGGGTTCAGTTTTATGCAAATATCAGTTAAAGACCACACCCTTCCTCATTCCAACCGTATCCCCATCATCTTCTTTGGACTGTGCCCCGCCTTCCTTTTGCCTCCACATTGTTCTTTCCTTTAACACTTTCCGTTAGTTAGCTGAATGCATCCTAACTAGTGTCTCGCCTCGCACGGCAACGGAGAAATGCACCGAAATCGTGGAACAAAATATGCCTAAGCCCCGTCAGGAATATCCCAGACCTGACGTCTCTAGTTACGCCTTCAGGAAAGGGGGTGGGGAGGAAGGAGAGCCCAGGTCACGCCCCCTTTGAACTTGCTGATTGGTTTATTCGGCTGTCACTCCGTCCTCTTTCATTTTTTTTCAGCTGCCCCTCCTTTGGTTCCCCGCGGTGGGCGGGGCTAGATGTAGGGGGCGGTGAGGAGGTGTAGGCCCCTTCTTTCGATTGGTAGATTTTTTGTCCCCACCCACCCGGGGGCGGAGATGGAGGGGTGGATGGGAGCAGGGGAGGCAGCTGAGGGAGATGAGGAGATAGGCGAGAGCGAGGGAGCGAAGGAGGTAGAGAAGAGCGGAGGAGAGGGGAGGGAGTGCAGCTTGGTTGCTCCGTAGTACGGCGGCTCGCAAGGGAGAATCCCGAGCGGGCTCCGGGACGTACGGAGAGGCGGGCGGGCGGGGATGGTGTGCAGGGCTGCGGCTCCTGCGTTCCCTCCCGCTGCGAGTGAGCTGCACTGATTTGTCCCTGGGGCGGCAGCGTGGACCCGCCTGGAGATGAGGTGAGTAGCGGGCTGGACCGCGGCGGCCTGGACCGGGAAGGCGGCAGGGGCGGGGGTCGGCGCGATGGCCGCCTGGGGCGCCCGTTCCCCGGGCCGGTGCGCGTCCCTCCGGGCGCCCTTCACCCTTTGCCGCACGGTCGGGAGGCGCGGCACCCGCAGACCCTGTGCCTCGTCCATCCTATTCTCCCGGGGGCTGCGGTGGGGCGGCCGGCTGGCGGGCGCCGGGAGGCCAGGGCTCCGCGGCGGACTGAGGGGGTGGCGGCTACGGGACGGGCTTCGGGTTGAATGGGCGTCTGCAGCCGTGGATGGCGAGCGGGGTCCCTCCTTCCTCAGGGGGGACGTGGGGCGGTCGGTCCTTCCAGGGCTGACCTCGCTGTCCTCGGCCGCCTAAGCCTGGCGGGCTGGCCAAGCCTCGCTTCCCCGCCAGCCTCCCGGGGATCCGGAGCTCGCGGGGAGCGGCGTCGCGCCTCCCGCCTTTCTCCCCCGGCCTTGAGTCCCCGGCTCATCCCTTTTTCTCTCTCCTGTGCCTTCAAAATCCCTGTCAGTGAAGGACAGTCAATGCCGTTTGGCCCTGAGTCCTCCTGCTGGGGCTGTCTCTGATGGTATTTAACGGAAAGCGGCTCTCCTTTCAGTGGGAGCGCGTCCCCGGTGTCTGCCGTTCCCCGGTGTCTGCCGTTCCCCTTCCTTTCTTTACGCACAGACACGGCTTTACGGTGTGGACCGAAGGCACAATTACCGGCTCTTGCTTGAACGAGGAAATGTAATCAGAATCCCCAGGAAAAGGAAACCAACGAGGAATGGGTTGCGCCTTCCTTTACTCCTTGTTTGCCTTTGGATTAGAAGGCAACTTCGTAGATTATATTTCCTATAGACATCTTTTGTTGTGATTCAGACTAAAGGCGTTGCTTTTGAAGAAATAAATTAGCGGCTTCTATGTTGAGTTGAAGGCTATGGAGATTTTTGATGGCCTCTTAATATGAAAGTTTCCTTTAGAACTTTGCCATCATCATTGCTATTCTGAAGGCAGCACCAGCCTGAAATTTTAAATACATGCAGACTCCGGACAGTTGCGTTTCTTTGTGCTTATCTGCTGGCATCCTACTCTTAATGTTTCCGTGGTTGGAACGTATAGATAATAAAAACAAGTACAATAAAAAGTATAGATACTAAAAACAAATACTATACCAAAAAATGCATCTGGAAAATCTCAGTTCTGTCAACGGGGAGGCAGTTTTTACTAATCCCTTTGAAAGGATGAAGACCAGGCTCAGAGATCTCATGGATTATGTGGTGGACAGGATCTGAGGGAAGGAACTGGGGCCATGGATCCAGCAGGCCAGCTGGTTTATGTAGTGCTACTCTTAACCTCTGAAATAGGAGGAATGTATTTGTTGGGATACCTTTATTTTTAGATGACTTAAGGTGCAGAAGCTTAAACGCCCCCAAAGTTATGATTTCTACCTGTCACTGAGAACAAAATACTATGTGTTTTTGTTCTCAAATTTTTAATAGTTTACTTGAAACATTTATGTTGTTTTGATGGTTGTTTGCTTATTACTAAAGAAAAAACCATTTTAAAATATTGAGTTCTTTCTGTAGGAGGTTTGTAAAGAACCCAGAAACTTTACGTAGTCTAAATTGAGAAATGAGGGACACTAATTTAGTGATGGTTTAAAAACTATTTAAAACTTCTTTAAGTAGCTTCAGTAAGGAGCATTTCTGATACAACTTTTTTTTAAAGGCCATTTCTTTATCTAAGAATGTTATCTATTGAAATTGCTGAGGCACATGGTACCTTCACAAAACTCTATTATTATTATGCCTGAGTAAGAGAGGAAATGAACAAATTTTTGATGTACTTTGGAACCCTGTGGATTGTTCAGATACTAAGCATTGTGAAATAGGGCATAAAATGAGTGGTAGCAAGTTAGTTCCCTGAAATGTTTGTCTCTCTTAGCTAATTTTCTTTTTTGCAGTTGACTAGCAATTTCCTTTTTCTTAATGCTTATCCCTAATATTGGTAGTAAAATTCTGCTTAGGTTCATGTTTTCCCCAAATAACTAGATTAAGGCAAACTCAAATCTATAATGGGGGTTAAGAAGGCGGTGCTGGTAAATCCCCCTACTCTTACTCAGCTTTTTTTTTTTTTTTTTTTTTTTTCCGGTACGCGGGCCTCTCACTGTTGCGGCCTCTCCCGTTGCGGAGCACAGGCTCCAGACGTGCAGGCTCAGCGGCCATGGCTCACGGGCCCAGCCGCTCCGTGGCACGTGGGATCTTCCCGAACCGGGGCACGACCCCGTGTCCCGTGCATCGGCAGGCGGACTCCCAACCACTGCGCCACCAGGGAAGCCCTTACTCAGCTTTTTAATTTGCTAGATTTGTGAATTATAGGGAATTAATTACAGGTCGGTTGGGTTTATATTACTCAGTTCACATTCCACTGCCATAGAGTTTTTCTATTCTGAATGATCATTCTCTTCTGAATGGTTCCACTTACTGACGGGTTTCTCAAAGTCTGGACCTCAGAACACTTATATCAGCATTGCCTGAGGTTCTTGCTAGAAATACAGACTCCTGGAATCTGATTTCCAGCAAGTCCTCCAGGAAGTTTTCTTGCACAGTAGCGTTGGAGAACCACTGGCATTGTGCTTCCTTCTCACTGAGCGTGTCCTAAGACCATGTTTTGAAGAGGATAGCAAGTTTTTTCAAGAGACAATAACTTTTATCCCTTAGGCTGCTAATAAAAAACTATGACATTCAGGTATGTGACACACCTATAATATAAATTTCAGAAGGGCAGAGACTTTGGTTCATCATTGTACCTCCAGTGCCTAGAAGAGTGCCTGGAGGAGCTTCATGAAGCACTTGAGTGAATTACATCACAGTGAGGCCACGTCTTTAAATCTTTACTTGTAAAGTTAATCTTATCACTTTGTAGTCATTGATTTTAAGCTTGGAGCCGCAAGTACTGTACCCCAGTCATTTCTGTAAGTTTGGTTGGCTCTGAAAGGAGAGAACCTTTCCCAAGCTTAGACTGCTCAAGGCGATAAGCTGGAAAGAAGGCTCCTAGCAAAATGTTTGCTTAGACTCAAAATATAAATTTAAGTCACAGTATAGTGGTAAATTACTATGTTATCACTACATTAAAATGCCATTTTATAAGCTATGATAAGCCCAACATAATGCAATAAAAATTGGTTTCCAAAAAATGTAGAAAACTGGTATGTTTTCTGATTTTATTTTTCATCCTCGTAACATATGACCTTCATTCCTTTTTTTCAGAGTCCAGCACAGGACTCAGTCCCATAAATAACAGCTTCTGTTGTGTAGTTGAGGGGATGGATAGTTAAGAGTGCAACATCTAGAGAATATTGGGTTTGACCACACATAGTCTGTGGCTTTGATCTAGTCACCTAACCTCTCAGTGCCTCAGGTTTCTCAGCTGAAAATGGGAATAGTTGTAGTAAAATTTAATACTTCTAAGTGCTTGCTTAAGTTCTTCAGATACATTCATTTAATAAATGGTAGTTACGATGATCATAAAAAGTTGAGGTATATAAAAATATATGAAACTCTAGCTAGTCTGCTCAGTTTTTGTACTACTGTACTTTATGGTAGTAAATAGAAATCCATTGCTTAAAAAAGAAGTCCCTTGCTAATTTCTTGCACTAAATATGTATAATTTTAAAATTATAACAATAACTAAACATTAAAAGTATTTAATAAAACATCAAGTTCTATGCAAATTTTTTTTCTAAATAAAGATAAACCTGTCGTCACTTTCAACTTAATAGTATTATTTCAGAAAGAAACTAATAATCAGTTTAGATAATCCCTTGTATTTTAAAGAATCACATGTTTATGGTAGAACAATTGAAATACAGAACAGCAAAAAGTAGAAAACGATAAAATACTTAGAGGTCCACTGCCTGAATACATTTCTCTCCAGACCCTTTTTCTGTGTGCATGTGGCTATTTATATACAGTTTTTGGTAGCAAATATGGGATCCTGCTATACATGATTGTTTTGTAACCTGTACTTTTTTTCTTAACATCTTACGTGAATCTTTTCGTGTCTGTATAGTCAGTTATAATAGTAGTTGAATAATATTCCATTTTATGGGTCTGTGATAATTTAACCAATTTGTTTTTATTAAACATTAGTTTATTTTTTTCCCACCACTATAATCAGTATCTCTGCAATGACTATCCTCCATGCATCTCTGTGTATACTTTTGAGATTTTTTTTCCTTAGGATAAATTTCTAGAGGTGTGATTGCAGGATCAAAGTGCATGCTATGGTTTAAGAGTTTTTGATACATATTTCCAGTTTGTCATTTTGAAAGGTTGTAGCAATTTACACTGTTAGCATGGTGTATGAGAGTTCCGTTTCCCTCCCCCTTCCTTTTTTTGGGAATGACTTAACCAGTGACAAACCTAGTGAATTGTTTTCATTTTTAGGAAGAAGAATGGGATGTTATTGTGACCAGTTTGATGGTGTGATATGGAAAGTCAGAAAATTCATACACCTGTCACAATGATAGCTAACTTTTTTTTTTTTTGGCTGTGCTGGGTGGATTGTGGGATCTTAGTTCCCAGACCAGGGATTGAACCTGTGCCCTCTGCAGTGGAAGCACGGAGTCCTAACCACTGGACAGCCAGGGAATTCCTGATAGCTAACATTTATTGAGTCCATTTACAACATTTTATAAGCATTAACTCACTTAATTTTCACAAATTCTCTGTTCTTTAGATGAATATGACTTGGAAACCAAGGTACCTGCAGTTAAGTAACAGAGAGCCAGCAAGTGGCTATGCAGATTTGTTACTCTAGAGCCCAAACTCTTAGCCACAGCGCTGGATTGCCTATTTCCTGCACATGTTGTATGGCACTGGGGGTACTTTTTACATTCCTGATTTCTGTTTTGAAATAACCTAGCAGTTTCTTGGCGTGCATTAATTTATTAAGTAGGTGGGGCACAGATTTGAAGCCCTCTCATTGAGGAGTTCATCGCATAAGTTAGCACATAAACAAGCCTCATGTCCTGTCTAGCACCCACCTCTCAAAGCAGTGTGCTACCCTTTCCTCTGTAGTGGTTTTCCTAAAGCACCCCTGCGTGAGAAACAGGATTAGAGTCACAGAGAAGACTAGCGAAATTGGAAAAAGCAGTTTACTTGTGGTGTGGACTTGCCTTGGAAACACGAGACAACGTACAGAAGTGTGATTAGGGAGACAGCCGGGAGTCTGTCCAAACATTTCTCTGTCGGCCGGTTTGGAGATTTGAAGTGCCCAGTGGAAGTTCAGTTCAGGAATGCAAAGGCCTCACTGTAGAGAGCTGTCACCCATCCATTGGGAGACCATTTAAAAAAAAAAACCCTTCTATTCATAAGTGTGATGGTAGAATATCATTAAAGTTTTGTTGCTCATGACTGTAGCCCTCTAACAGGTGAATTTCCAGTAAGCTAATCTGTTTGAATTCATCATTGCTCTTTTCACCTTTTTCTAGTAGGACTAATGATTGGCAGCTTACCTGACTAGCTTATTGCCCAGAGAGAGGGCTGGTGAAATCATTTTGACTTCAGCTCTCTGGCCTGAGTTTGAGCTGCTCAGTCAGACAGGACAACCACCGCTCAGTTTTAAGCTGGACACCAAAACCCACTCTCACTGTTGTGAGGGCTGGAGCTCCACCCAGGCTGGGTGGGAGTGGTCCTGGGGGCACTTTACGCCTCATCCAGTGGTGGAGCCAGGAGGTGAACTGAGGGATGCGGTAGAGTTTCCGATTCAGCTGAATTTGAGAAAATATTGTTGGGCAAAAAGCTCATTCGGACTTTTGCATAACATGTGACAGAAAAACCCAAACGAACTTTTTTGTGAACTCAATAACAAGGTCATAGCAGTTGGTCAAAGTTTTCTTTAATCCTTGGTGGTTAAAATTAAACGTCTTCTCCCTAATGCAGCTAAAAAAAAAGTTAGCTATCATTGTGACAGGTGTATGAATTTTCTGACTTTCCATATCACACCACCAAACTGGTCACAATAACATCCCATTCTTCTTCCTAAAAATGAAAACAGTTCACTAGGTTTGTCACTGGTTAAGTCATTCCCGAAAAAAGGAAGGGGGAGGGAAACGGAACTCTTGTACACCATGCTAATGCAGGAGGGCCAGCTTTGGATCCTGTGTGCCTTGGTGAACCCTTTGAGTTGTTTCTCTGTCAGGGATGGTTTTGTTCATCCCAGCATTTTGTCTGCAAGTCCTTCTGGTGACTGGTGGATACAGGGAAATGGACAAGGCCAACTGGCTTTTAGTGTCATGCTTTCACCAACCTGGTTACGAAGGACACTGATTCTTATGATAAAACCTTGGAAACAAGATGTCATTGGAGCCATTCGTTTTGTGTGTGTGTGTGTGTGTGTGTGTATGTGTAGAGGGCTAATCACCTCTCTCTGAGGCAAATTTCCCGAGCAGTTTTATTCTAACAAGGGTAATGTGTTGTATTATAAGAGATTGTATAAACACACACACACACACACACACACACCCATTCCTGTGCATTATCTATAATAAGAGTGTTGTAGATCCACTGTTTTATAAAAATCAATTCATTTCTGCTGTAATCTTAGGATAATAGATTTTAGAAGCAAGCAATCTTTCAGTTTCTGGAATCATTTGAAACTCAACTGTTCCATTCTTACAGAATTAGGGTATTCCATTTTGATCACTGACATATAAAAGCTGTATAGCTAGTAATGAGAGAAACCTTGAAAAGTTGACAAAAAAATTAGTACCATTCCTGGTATATATACCAAGTTTCAGTAGTTAAAGGTACACCCTCCTTTATTTCTCCTCTTTCCTTCACTTACAATAAATAATATTAAACAAAGTCAGTAAATAATAATATGTCTCTTATAGGTAGTACTGCTTATTTTCAGATACCTTGAGATATTGTCATTAAAATTGCTGTTTTAATATTCTTTAAATGATTAGAGAAATTGAGGAGGGAGAGAACTTGGTAGAGGGGTTGACTAGGGTGTGAGCTCCACGAGACAGGGAGTTTTGTCTGCGTTCCTCTCTGCCTTATCCTCAGGACCTAGAACAGTGTCTGGTGCACAGTGGACACTCAACAGTCGCATGCTGGCATGTTGAATAGATTAGTGTTTGAGGCTCTGTTTACCTGGAGGCCCGAGTCACCCAGGTCAGGTGAGCACTGGAGAGACAGGTGAGGAATAAAGTAGACAGGAGCTGGTTTGGATTTTATTCAGAGTCAGTGGAAGTAGGAAGCCAACATCAGTGTTTTGTTTTTTTTTTTTTTTTTGCGGTACGCGGGCCTCTCACTGTTGTGGCCTCTCCCGTTGCAGAGCACAGGCTCCGGACATGCAGGCTCAGCAGCCATGGCTCACGGGCCCAGCCGCTCAGCGGCATATGAGATCTTCCTGGACCGGGGCACGAACCCGTGTACCCTGCATCGGCAGGCGGACTCTCAACCACTGCACCAACAGGGAAGCCCCCAACCTCAGTTTTAAGCAGGGGAGTACCTTTTGTTTGAATAGATTCCTCTGGATGTCATGTGGGAGTGGATTGGAGGAGAGCAAGAGAGAAATGTTGAATTGACCCTGCTTTCAGTTATCTGAAAGTTGACATTTCTACCTGGCCTTGTACTTTTTCTTTGCCATGAGGGTAATAAGATTTACTCTTTGATGGGGTGAGATGAATAGTGATTTGTATAAACTTTTGAAGTTCTCTGAGGAAAAGAGAACCCCATAAAATCACTATTCTTATGGATCAAATAAAATAAAACAATGTAAAATAAAGATCAGGAATTATTTAACTTTTTAACCATTAATTTAATTGAGTTATGACTATAGGTTTCTGATAGGAAAGATTTTTCTGTTTACATTTTTTGGTGAAAGAAACTTTAAATATATGGAAATGAATCCTTAAAAATAGCTGTTTTATGAATTGAGTGTCTATAGAAGCTATTCATTTTGAGGAAGATCTTATTTGTAAAATGCTAATATTGTCTGTCCAATCTGGTGTTTTAATTAGTATCAAAGGGAGGGAAATACTGCAGTAATTGTAACCTTACGTTACTTCCTTAGTTCTGTTAGTTTTAAACCATAGTCATTATCTATTATCTTTAGTTGTTTTGATCTCATTAGATTAAGTGATATTGCAGTTGTGATTTGGTAATTTAAAAAGTAACATGTTTTTCTTACTACAAAAGCAATACATGTTTATTGAAGAAAACTTTTGGAAATTCAGATAAAGTAGTAAAAGAGCATATCTGGAATCTCACTGTCCAGAGATAATGACCATCCATACCCTGTGAGGGGTCAGCTTGCTCAAATTACCTAGAAGTTTAGTTGTATTCAGTCTGGGAGACATGAAGGCATGTTAGGGACTCTGGGGACTGAAGATGGTCCCATGGATGGGGCAGCCCAGGGCCAGTCTTCCCAGACATTTGTGGCCCTGGGAGGATGCATCTTGGTGTTACTACACCTTCTAGCTTTTTAAGAGAAGCTGGAAATCTAGAAATATGGATTTAATAAGAAATCTCCCAATTTTTATGTGGGCCACAATTTTTAATAACACACTGGGGTTCAAACAAAGCATACCTGAGGGCTGCATTCAGTCTTTTTTGCCTTGCCAGCTTATAACCTCAGGTATATATAGTTTTGTAGCCTGTGTTTTTCACTTAGTATATTGGAATATATTCCCAAGCCTTAACCGTATGCTACCTTGGCAGTGTGTACCTGTCTACTGTTTCCTTACCAGCGTTGGGTAAAACCATCTCAGAAAAAAAAATCTTAGCCAGTTTTATTAGTTTTAACTCGCACTTTTTGGTACTGCTGATGAGTTGAACATTTAAATGCTTATTGGCCTTATACAGATTTACTTGGTAACCAGCCATCTTGCTAGAACTCTGAGTTCCAGTAGTGCTTTGGTCATTTATTCA